>NC_090269.1:99746072-101137072 GCF_040414725.1 Anabrus simplex
AGATTTGTCATGAAGAAGTCGATTGAATAATTTTTTTTGTTGGTGTAAATTCATGTAAATTTCTATGTGTTTTAATTTTTGTGAAAGTTTAAGACTTACTGGGAAAACGGCGAACTGTTAATATTTAATAATCATTATGAGTGTTGGAAGACGTTGATATTGGAGATCTCCAGTAATATGTTTGTTGTAACACATTTTTTGTATCACCCTGTGCATCCGGGAGATAGTAGGTTCGAATCTCACTATCGGCAGCCCTGAAAATGGTTTTCCGTGGTTTCCCATTTTCACACCTGGCAAATGCTGGGGCTTACCTTAATTAAGGCCACGGCCGCTTCCTTCCAACTCCTAGGCCTTTCCTATCCTATCGTCGCCATAAGACCTATCTGTGTCGGTGCGACGTACAGCCCATAGCAAAATGTATCACCCTGTAGTTGCCACGTGGAGGGTTCGATTGCGAAATCGCCGAGTTTCGCAATCGAAACCTCTAGAATACATTTCCCACATTATCGTATATGGTGCTGTAATGCCATTGGCGAAAATCACATTCGTTTGTAATGGTGAAACTTCGGGTCGAATCGTGGGTAGCTTCCCTGATTGGCTGTTTGAGTATTTCTCAATTTCCGGCCTTTTTGCTCCTCAGCAGGAGCAAGGATCTATTCAGCGTCTTTGATTTTCGTACGTCGTAACGATCGGACGCACCTTGTAAGGTGGTCCGCTCATCAGATGTAACCCCACCCTTTTACAGATGAGAGCACATAATATAAATTACATATAAAACACGTAATGGTTTAATCCAAAATAACAAACCTGAGAGAACAACTTCAGCCGATGATACACCCGGAAAAACATTTTAAATTTCAACAACACACGGCAGCGCAGTATAACCAACATGACAACTAGAGAAAGGATGTATGGGAAGCAGGCCGGGAAACCCTACAGAGGACGAGATCTTATGTGACGTTGTAGGGAAAGAAAGGTGAGAACATTAACTCTTTTGTCTGACTTTACTCAACATATAGAATTTAAACAAGGTATAAAGAACACCAATAAAAGGATAACATCATCAATTAAGAAATAGGTTAAATCGAACCACGAGGTTCCTGTCAGTGTTTCCTCAGAAAAGTGAATATTTACACAAAATTACAATTATATTTAAAAGGTGAGCATAACTTCGACGTTAAAATTTAAAAGGGAATTTTAACAGGAATATGACATAAATACAAACATCTTACAAGGCAATCTAAAATGTTACAAGGAAAGAAAACAACGGAAATTAAATTTAGCGCAGAGGCCTATAGAGGGGCAGTCCTCTCCTAATACACATCAGTGAAGGACGCGTAGCTCAACTGGTGTACTCTAAATTGACGCGACATTACTGGAGGCAACTCGGAAACAAATTAAAGTTTACATTTACACAAAAGGTTAATAAAAGGAATTGCCTACAAAACAAAGGATATGCCTAGCTGACAAACTAAGGCATTACAAAATCATAACGGTGAAAAGCAGGGTCTAAGGTAAATTCCGAACAAATGAATTTACATTTTAATTTAACACTTGAGAAAAGAAAACATGCTTACCCGAGATGGCTGGACCCGCTGAGCGGACCACCTTATAAGGTGCGTCCGATCGTTAAGACGTACGAAAACCAAAGACGCTGAACAGATCCTTGCTCCTGCTGAGGAGCCAAAAGACCGGAAATTGGGAAATACTCAAACAGCCAATCAGGGAAGTTACCCATGATTCGACCCGAAGTTTTACCAATACAAACTAATGTTATTTTCGCCAATGGCATTACAGCACCATATATGGTAATGTGGGAAATGTATTCTAGCGGTTTCGATTGCGAAACTCGGCGATTTCGCGATCGAGCCCTCCACGTGGCAACTACAGGGTGATACAAAAATGTGTTACAACAAACATATTACTGGAGATCTCCAATATCAACGTCTTCCAACACTCATAATAATTATTAAATATTAACAGTTCGCCGTCTTTCCAGTAAGTCTTAAAATTTCACAAAAATTAAAACACATAGAAATTTACATGAATTTACACAAACAAAAAAATATTCAATCGACTTCTTCATGACAAATCTTCAGTATAATGATTCCACTGATTCTATCAACTCACCACCGGTGACAATAAGAATCAAATTTAGGATTGCTTTATATGATCCTACATTTCTTTTGAATCCAAACTGATCTGATCCAAACTCATCCTCACCTTGTCTTTCCATTCTTCTGTAAAAAAATATTTATTGTTAATATGCATTATTTTCCCCTATAGTCTACTTAAATACATTTATGTTCAGTCAACTGTTTTACACTTTGTTCCTGCGTTCCACTAAAATCGATATTTTGCAAAGATAGGTACATTTATTCTCCAACTAATCCATGATAATGTACTACATATTTCCACGAAAGTGAGTATTGTTTTTTTGTATTTCTCTTGCAAAACTGAATTGATTTATTACAGAACATTTCATTATAACGGGAATATTTGCGAAAAATTTGGGAGTATAATACTTCTAAAATAAAATTTATGTTATTATTCTTTGTAAATCAATTCAATAGGTACAATAAAAATATATGTGGGATAGTCCGAATTGTGAAATTGGATGGAGCTTCATGAAATACTTTTTGAAAAATACGTACCTGAAAATTGTTCGCTGTATGAAGTATTTGAAAGGTACGTTAACCCTTAGTATGCAGCTTGCTATAGGACAATAGTGTTTAACATGAAAGTTTGAAATATAATTTTTTATTAGGGGGTCAAATTTCTTGAAGGTGATATGAAACACTTTTGATAAAATCCACTTCAAAATAGGTACAGTTGAATACAGCTTGCCTCAAAGAGACAGAAGTACTATATTATGTTCTAAAATTCTGGAATATTCGTAATTGTGTCATTTGACCAGAAAACGAATTCTTCCAGCTGGTCACAATAACCAGAGAAGACAATAACATTATTGACTTTTTCGTCCCACGAATTACAGTTACGGTTATCGGAGACACCGAGGTGCCGAAATTTTGTCCCGTAGAGGTATTTCACGTGCCGGTAAATCTACCGTCACGGGGCTGACGTATTTCTTCAAACACCACTGGGCTGAGTCAGGATCGAATCTGACTACTTAGGCTCAGGAAAGCAGCGACTTAACCGTCCGAGCCACTCAGCCCGACAACAAGAGAATTTAGAGTCATTGTTGTATTCTTGCGGTAACCTACTGCATGTTCATCAACATGCTCAACAATCTATAGGACAATTATGAACAATGCGTGAGGGGTGAATTTGCACGTTTTGAACAGATGCTGCACTAACGTGTTGCCGTCGTTAACTTGCATGTTATAATGCCTAAGGAGGGGATGTTTGTGTGCTAAAAATGGGAAAATGATTTTGTACTACTACGAAACATGTTCCTGTCAAATGGATATCTGTGTATAGAAAGAACTCATCATCAATGTCTAAAGGCACTGCCTTGTCTATGCAAACATTGCTGTCTGACCACAGCCCCTCATTTCATTTCAGATCAGGAACCACAATGAAGACTCTGTGCCAAGTGTTGAAGGAATGTTTTCCTCGGTCGTCCTTAGCCTTTTTTCCCTACTAATTTTCCCTTCCACCAGATAGGTAAAAATGGTATTATCTCCCAAGATGTGGCCATTGAGTTTGGCTCTTGTTCTCTGTATCGTTAGCATCCGTTCTCTCTTCCGCTGAATTTCTTGCAGAACGCTTTTATTTGATCTCTTTTCAATCAAGTCCATCCATATTATTCGTCTCCAGACCCACATGTTAAACGCTGCCATTCGTTTTCAGCCTTGAAATAAACGCAGATAATTTCGAATACGATTTTGAATGCACGTGCTTTCCGTGGTTTTCCATTTTCACACCAGGTCGCTTCTTTCCTTCCCATATCCCATCGTTGCAAAATACCTATCTGTGTCGGTGAGACGTAAAAGAGAAAACGTAAAGAAAAAGAAGGAAAGGCCTTCGGCTGCGGCTTACATGTAAGCTACACTATGAGTAACTAGAAGCAATACATTATTGTATTTTACGTCATTTTGCTAAAGTAAGTGCATGACTTCATTAAACAATCTAGCTACAGTGACATGGTTTGCAGCAGGCATTTCTTTACATCCTAGCTAATAAGGATATTCACAAGCAGGTGTATCATTCTTCAACACACAAACTACAACGTTTCCTACATTTCTGCCACTTGAATCAGTACTTTCTCCAATGTTCACCCACGGGATTTTCGCTATCACATACTGCCCGAATTCTTTTTGAAGTTTCTTCGTAACATTTTGGGAGATAGTTCTTCCTTAATATGGAATCGCCAGGAGACTCAAAAATAATATTTCCATTTTCACACCAGGCAAATACCGGGGCTGTACCTTAATTACAGCCACGGCCTATGTCCTTCCTATTCCATATGACCGATTTCTGTCGGTGGGACGTAAAGCAACTTGTATTTAAAAATGAACTGGTCAGGTATCAAAATATAATTTATTTATTTATTTATGCAATTAAGGAGCTGCCTAGTCTAGGTACCAAAGCGCGGTTGGTTCCTCCGAGAGGACGAGGGTTCGATTCACAGTCAGGAAATCGAAACGTGTAGAAGCGAGACTTCGACATCTAAAGAGGAACGTAAGGCTGAGGTTCTTGCACCAAAAATGAGTATCGGGTTAATTCCTGGGAGCAAAAGCGGCCGGGTACAGAATATACCTTGCTTAGTGCCGAGGTTACGGATAGTGGTGGCAGTGGTGAGTATTGTATTAAGAGGAAGTACCACTCGACAACCAACCTCTATTAATACTAAGTACTGGGAGAAAAGGAAAAGGTCCAATCTTTCGAAATAGTAGTACAATCGCGCGAGTACATTTCCTCCGCAACATAGCATAGAATCATGGATATAGTTTTTGAGCTTAGAAGAAGGGAGACCGAGTACTGATTCTTTGGTTGTTCCCCTCTTAGTAACCACTTACGACAAGCAGGGGTACAGATAAAGCATCCTTTGACTTTATCCACAGGGGAGATAAAGACTTCCGAAATATCAAAAGAAAAAATAAGTGAACTGTGAGAAAAGACATGGTAGACCTCGGAAATATAACACTAGTCCTATTATTATTATTATTATTATTATTATTATTATTATTATTATTATTATTATTATTATTATTATTATTATTATTATTATTATTATTATTATTATTATTATTATTATTATTATTATTATTACTGAATTATTGTGGATCACAGAGGTGAAAGAAGGTAAGGGCATGATGCGTGGATATAAAACAGTCAGAAGTTCAATTTAAAACTTTAAAATTGGAGTTATATTTGTTCCTCTGCCTTCTTTTCTTTTCGAATTTTAAATTTTACACTTGCTAAGTAGGTAATAAATCAGGTACAAAAATTTAGCTCGTAAGCTTGAGGAACAGTTTAGAGAAGTCAAGAGTAGTCAGATAACAATAAACTAACAATATGAGCTTGAAGCTCCCTAATTAAAATTTTTACCTGAGCACTACTACTCCTTTCAATCAACAGTCAAGGAGAGGGATCCACCAATTTTTAACACATCAGCGGAAGAACTTCTTTGCTTTACAAATTTACACTTTAGTAGACTATTCTCGAAATTTACAAGTTCCAGCCACAATCTACATTTAACAAAATTAAACACTATTCACTGCCTTAACTGCTCAATACTCTAATTCCCCAAAAATGAAATGAATGATGTTAACTGTAACAGGGTTAAAGAGTACCCATTCTACCTGGCCTTTGGTAAAAAAGGTTAAAGTTATTAGCCGAAAAGAAAAATGTTAGGAGGCGAACATTTGCGCTTTTTGAAATCTACCAGAAATGCTTAAAACCCCATTTGCGCTTATGGCCCGACGTTACAGAGGCTAAGCCTACACTACGGAGGTGACCAGATGGAGAAAAATATTTTTTACAGAAATTACAAGACAGATCTTAAAGGTTACAAAAACAGAGTCACCTCAATATCAAGTTAAGAGGGTACCTCACTCTCTATTCCCTGTTTTTGGTTATTTCGACTTGTTAGAAATTTACATTTAAGAAAATCAAAGTTACATTACTTGAGATTTGAAACCTTCCCCTCAAGGTAGCTTTCAAAGACTATCACGTACTTAAGCCGAAATTGTCATTACTTTGAGCTGGTGGGCCTCCCGAAAATGGTATCCTTTCCCCGCTACCTCCGTTACGTACACACTCTAGACTGGAGTGATCCCTGAGACAACATGGCTCACCAGCCGTAGGCTTTTATAATGGAGAGGAAAGTTCCAGAAAATTCTGGACCAAGGCTCTGACACACGCCCAATTCTTATTGGTTAATAAGTATCAGAAAATGTTTATTCGCAGATAAATAAATGTACAAAATTTCTTATTGGCCAACGCCTTAAGTTGGCGGCAAGAGATAGAAGCATTGATAACTTTTGAACATCAAAAACAAGCACTAAACATTCCAGTTCAGGAAACCTTAACACACAGTCGCTTAAGTGCGACCAGTATTCAGTTTTCGGGAGATAGTGGGTTCGAACCCCACTGTCGGCAGCCCTCAAGATGGTTCTTGGTGGTTTCCCATTTTCACACCAGGCAAATGCTGTGGCTCTACCTTAATTAAGGCCACGGTATCTTCCTTCCAACTCCTAGCCCTTTCCTGTCCCATCATCGCCACAAGACCTCTCTGCATCGGTGTGACGTAAAGCAAGTTAAAAGAAAGAACAAATACACTTGTTGTCATGCATACAATGACGCTAATTCCAGATAGAACCACAGCCCTAAATCATATCCACGTTAAAATGAAGGCATCGGCCTAAGAAAAGGGAAGTCCACGGAAAGAGTGACAAAAGAAATGCACCCTCGGCCTCGCAAACTTAATGCGATTGGAGGCGGCAGAGAAGAGGATTTGACCAAAGGAGATCAGACAGAAAAAAGTGTAAAATGAAAATTGGCAAAAGTAAGTTGAAACAATGCCAGATTCAGGTAGTGTCCTACCACCCCAAGATGGGAGCCCCTGAGTCTCTTTTAGTCACCGACAGGGAGGGCCGAGAGACTTTGTTGATTGGCTCTGAAAAGAGTTGGTATTAGATGTTATTTCTTCGTGTTTCATTGACCAGGAGATCTTTAGAGATAGTCTGGTCGCCAAGTGGTGACGTTCAGTTCAGTGATGGAAATTTAATTAGAACTACCTTAGCAGGGGCACCACGGGCAGGAATCAGCTTCACGCCCAGTCTCTGTTTAATACCCAATATCTACCAGCAGGTTTTGATCTACCACGTAAAACGTGGGTTGCCCTTAACAGGGTACGGACCAGCCATGGGAGATGTGGCTCGCTGCTGTAGAAGTGGGGCATGAAATCTTCACCTAACTGTGACTGTGGTGCGGAAAAAGTAGAGTATCCGGCTTTTTGTACCCGAATGTCGTTAACAGGGCGAACGTAGGTTCGCTGGAAGACTTTTCCTAAGCCTCCATAATAGCTATATAGTCTTCTTCTTCTTTCGGTGCCTATCCGTTTCGGATGTTGGCGATCATGATGGCTATTTTCGTCTTGTTTGTGGCAGCGCGGAACAGTTCAACTGATGACATATTGCACCAGCCTCTAAGATTGTCAAGCCAAGATATTCTTCTTCTTCCAGGACCTCTTTTGCTGTTGATTTTCCCCTGGAGTATTTTTTGGAGTAGGTTGTATCTATCTGTGTTGCGCATTATATGTCCCAGATACTGCAGCTTTCGGCATTTCACTATCTTGATCAACTGAGGTGTTGTGTTCATCCTTCTCATTACTTCCACGTTTGTAATTCTCTGGGTCCAAGATATTCTCAGGATCCGCCTATAAAGCCATGTTTCAAAGGCCTCCAGCTTCTTCTCTGTGTTTTTATTTAAGGTCCATGTCTCTACACCATATAAAAGAACAGAAAATATATAACAGTGCAGAAGTCTGATTTTAGTCCCTAAAGTTAGATTGTGACTTTTAAACACATTACTCATTTTCTGGAACACACTTCTTGCTTTTCCAATGCGTACCTTGACTTCTTGTGAGCAATCCCAGTCTTCATTTATTATGGTTCCAATGTATGTATATTGTTTTACCCTTTCTATACTCTTTTGATTTATAACCAAGTTTATTCCGGAAATATTTTCCTTACTTATAACCATGAGTTTTGTCTTTGCGGTGTTTATTTCAAGCCCGTATTGGCTGCTGACTCTTACAATTCTATCCATTAGTGATTGTAGCACTTGGATAGTATCAGCAAATACAATTGTAATATCAGCATACCGGATGTTGTTTAATCTCACTCCATTTATCAAAATTCCTTCTTCTATATCTTCCAAGGCTTCTCTAAATATGTATTCTGAATACAAATTAAATAGTATAGGTGACAAGATACATCCTTGCCTCACTCCTCTCAGGATTTTGACTGCTTCGGTGTGTTCTCCTTCAACACGCAACACCGTTGTTTGATTCCAGTACAGAGTCTTGATGATTCTCTGATCTCTTTCCTCCATTCCAATATTTCTCAAAATATCCATCAATTTTTCATGTTTTACACAGTCAAAGGCTTTCTGGTAATCTATTAAACAAGCAAATACATTCTTATTTACATCTCTACATCTCTGAAAGAGGACCTGCATACTGAACAAGGCTTCTCTCGTACCTACTGCTTTAATAAACCCAAATTGATTAGGGGCTATCTGATCTTCACACAGTCTGTATATTCTTCTGTGTATCACTCTCAAGAACACTTTCAAGAGATGACTCATCAAGCTTATTGTGCGGTAATCTCCACATTGGTTTGCGTTTTGCTTTTTTGGCAAGGTGATGAACTCTGATTTGAGCCCGGATACATAAATTCGATTGAAAATTTTGGTCAACCATTTTACATGATGTTCATCCATCAGTTTTAAGAACTCTGCTTCTACTTTATCTGGTCCCACTGCCTTTCCGTCCTTCATCTGATTGATGGCTGTTTGAACTTCTTCTTCTAATATATCTGTGCCACTTATTTCATTTGTGTTTTGTGTAAAAGCACATCTCTTGTCATAAAATAAATCTTCTATATATTTTTTCCAGATCTTTTTCTTGTCTTCTAAATCCACCATCAAGTTCCCGGCTTCATCTATTAACTTTCCACCAGTGCCATTCCTGTATTTCCCTGTTACTTCTCTTACTTTCCTGTGTACATTGAAGCTGTCATACCTACTTTGATATAACTCAATCTCCTCACATTGCTCCACTTTTTCTTTTTCTTTTACCTCCCTGATCTTTCTTCTGATGTCTGCATTTATCTTTCTGTATTCTGCAGGTTTTCCTTTATTGACTCTTCTTTTCTCCATTAGGTTCAGTATTTCATCTGTCATCCATGACTTTCTCTTTTTCTCCTCTGGTATCATGTACTTCTCTTTTATTTTCTGAACGGCGTTTTGTACTTTAGTTAATTCTAATTTGACATTATTGCTGGTGATGTTTTCCTCTGTAATAATCTTCAAGTTAAGTTCTACTTGCATGTTCTCTTTCATTATTGGGTCTTTGATTTTCCTCAAATTGTAGTTTTGCCTGTTCTTCCTCTTCACTTTCTTCATTTTGACTTTGAAAACTCCAACAAGTAGTGTGTGATCTGAGTTGACATCTGCACCAGGGTAGGTTTTCACTGCGGTGCAACTGTTCCTGAAACGTTTATTTACCAATATGAAATCAATCTGGTTTCTCACACATTTCCCGGGTTTGTCCATTGGAGACTTCCATGTGTATAGTCTTCTAGGTGGGAGTTTAAACCAAGTGTTCATGATCACTAAATAATTTGACATCGCAAAACTTTCAAGATCATCCCCTCTGGAATTCCTCTCTCCTAGTCCAAACGGTCCTACAATGTCTGATGTCCTACCTTCCCCCACTTTCGCATTGAAATCTCCCATCACAATTGTCAGATCATGTTTGTTAAGGTTTTTCAAAATCCCATTTATGCTTTCGTAGAATTCTTCTACCTCTTCATCTTCCTTGTCCATTGTAGGCGCATACACTTGTATTATGTTTATGTCAATAGGCCTAGCACTCAGTTGTAACATCATTACTCTGGCTGATACGGGTGTGAAACTTTTGAGACACCTTGCTACTTCCGCTGAAAGTATTACACCGACTCCATGTTCATGCGTTCCATCAGCTCTACCCGAATAGCTATAGAGTGGCTGGACAATTTAGATATAAATCTTCGAATATTTCAGGTGTCCAGTTGATTGCTTTCCATTTTAGATTGTTACAACCCAAACTGGCATTTTATTTATTTTTTATATTGTGTAATTTGCCATAAGCTAAATACACAAATAACCGAGAAGAAGGGGTGTGCTCGTCAGTGTATACAGCCGTAGGGGTTGGTTACGGATAGTGGAAGCCCTTACATTCCCCTACACAAAGCAACTTCATAGCAAGTACGCAAATTATAAACGCACAAATCCTGTACCTCCACAAGCAGAACCTTACTACTTAACACACACCGACATATTAACTGACCCCTACCTAGCCCGTGGATAGAAGAGTTGTATCAAATGTTCTAATACTGAGACCATACGGAGTGAGTGGGTTGTCCGAATGACGACCATAAAGACGCCGGAGAGATAGTTCATTACCGTGCATTGCCATAAAATGATGAGTGGTCATAAAGCACAGCACTCTCGAGTCCGTGAGACAGGTTGAACGTTGTACTATCAAACTAGAGTGGATATTCTACTGCCCGAGCACAACATTTGTTCACATACATTACCTTATTTGAAATATATCGAATGATGTGATGGAGACGCAATTATGAACAAAGGAGTGGAATGAGGTTGAGTTTTGTACCAGCGGGCTGAGTGACTCAGAAGATTGAGACGCTGGCCTTCTGACCTTAACTTGGTAGGTTCAATCCTGACTCAGTCCGGTGGTATTTGAAGGTACTCAAATACGTCAGCCTCGTGTCGCTAGCTTTACTTACAGGTAAGAAACTCCCGCGGGACTAAATTCCGGCACCTCGGCGTCTCCAAAAGCCTTACAAATAGTTATATGGGCGTAGAAAACCATTAACATATAAATTTTTTATTGAATTTTGTACCGTCTCCTAACTAGTTTTTATAGAAATCTGTACAACTGATGTTAACGAATTGAAAGAAGAATTTTAACAATAAAATCCCATTCTAAGGAGAGGAAAACTAAACTATCCGATTGTCCTACCTCAAACTGAAGCTACTCTGCTTGGTGTGCTCAATGCTTTTATATGGAAGAGAGAGGTTGAATCTCAATTCTGACACCATTAGTCGGCTATAGGCATTTGAAATGTGGATAGCTTCGAAAACCCTGAGTTTCAGGGTTTCAAGAAATCAGTCCCTGTTACTAGCTAATGTAAGGCGACGCATCTTCTCCTTTCGCCCACAAGCCGACTGAAGAGAGTGGAGGTCCTTCCACCAGGGGCAGCACAATCGCCTGAGCCGGCAGCTGATGAGACTTGTCATTAGTGCATTCTCTATTCATCGGTTTAGGAAGTGTATATTACTGGTGTATTATTTAGTGAATAGTGCGAGTTTTGTCATGGCTTATAAACTGTAGTTTACATCGTTACTTCGTTTGAAAACAGCGTGTTTCAGCGCGGGATGTACTGCCGCACATTGCCCACGTTTTTCGTATCCGGCTGCAGGTCTGGATATCACCGATGGATTTCAGAAAGACACCCTAAAGAGAGTAGTGATTTGATGATGATGATGATGATGATGATTATGATGATCGTTATTTAAAGGGGTTCATCAGATCATCAGCCTCTAATGGTAAGAAATGAGACGAAATGTAATGAGAATGTCAAAGTCCAAAATTCATCCATTGACCAGAATTCCAAACGTGATGAAAATGAAATGAAATGTCGTATGGCTTTTAGTGCCGGGATATCCCAGGACGGGTTCGGCTCGCCAGGTGCAGGTCTTTCTATTTGACACCCGTAGGCGACCTGCGCGTCATGATGAGGATGAAATGATGATGAAGACAACACATACACCCAGCCCCCATGCCATTGGAATTAACCAATTAAGGTTAAAATCCGCGACCCGGCCGGGAATCGAACCCGGGACCCTCTGAACCGAAGGCCAGTACGCTGACCGTTCACCCAACGAGTCGGACTCCAAACGTGATGACGACGAGTGAATGGATGAACATGAATTAAAAATATTCAGCGGATTCAACTCACAGTAATGAAGGTTAAAATTAATTCTAGAAACGATCCACTGAATAGAATTCAAAAAGGCGACTATGGACAATGATTATGAACTTAAAATAATCGGCGAATCCGACTCGCAATGCCCCAGTTGCCCAGAAACTATGTTAAAACAATAGTATTACTGACCAAGAGACTGCTTCCAAAGTACAGTACAATCCTGAATCTATGATACTTGTTGTCTAAACGGGTCCAAAATCCTGGTTAATGACCTCTAGTAAAGGTACGTATTACTAGTAAATTTGAACCATGTTATTTCTCATATAGCGGTACTAATCAAAAGTAACGTAGACCTATACTGGGACTGCTATCCAGCTCCATAACTAAATGGTTAGCGTGCTGGCCTTTGGTCACAGCGATTCCGGGTGCGATTCCCAGCATGGTCGGGAATTTTAACCATCATTGGTTAATTTAGCTGGCACGAGGGATGGGTCATCATCGTCATTTCATCCTCATCACGACGCGCAGGTCGCCTACGGACGTCAAATCATAAGACCTGCACCTGGTGAGCCGAACATGTTCTCGGACACTCGCGGCACTAAAAGCCTCATAAGTAATGTAGTGCGGACCTATGGTGTTTCTAACATAATATCGTCGCTCATAGGCAACCCAAAACCATGGTATTCCTCACCTAGGTGTACTAATCACAGGAACCCGAACTATCCCGTTGTGTTCCTTACATAGTGGGTGCTAATCATAGGCAGTGCAGGCTCAAGGTGCCACTCATACAGTGGTACTAATCGCGGGCACTGTAAACCCATAGTGATCCACCCACTGTTGCTACTAATCACAAACATATTGTGTACCTAACATAGTGGTAATAATCGCAAGTAAAGGTGACCCATGGTGTTCCCATCACAAGTAGTCTTGTAGTCCTTAATCAGTCATCCCTTGGTCGCCCCTTGTAGTAACCTCTCACGATAGGCAGGAGATACCTTGGGTCTATTCTTCGTCTTAGTCCCCCACCCACAGGGGTTGTGTGTTTGGTCCGCGAGAGGTATTTCATTTCCCTCAAGCCGGTTAGGACATCCCTATTCGCCACCTGGGACGCGCCATGTGGGAGCATCGCCTCTCCTCCTGCTACGCCAGCGTAGTAGGTTCATACAGAGTAGTGATTTCTTGAAATGGGAGAAGTCTGTCCGAAAAAGAAGATGGAAAACTGACTCAATTCTTTCGTGTGCGATATTCATTTTTGCATTCACTTCTTAATAAAAAGTAGACTCAATTAGGGTGAATGGTCAAAGAGAAGAGATACCAAGATATTAGCAGAAATTGAAACCAGAAGCAACTTCCCTTATATTTCCCAATCTGCCCAAGTATCACTCCACGGCAGTTAAGAAACATAACTGTCCCGTGAAGAGGCAATCCATGCGAACAGATGTATCTATTAAAAGCCCTAATCAGAACATAAATGTCAATGATTCTCCCGTATGCTTAGCGCTGATGCCGCAAATACTAGGAAACCAACTGTTTTGATAAAGACGAGATTTAATAACTAGAAATATAATTGTATTAGAACACAGAATAAAATAAATGACGCAAGCGTTAGAATACATTTGCTTGGAAAACGAAAGAACTCAGATATAAAATCCAAGAGCAGTTTTACACAATCAAAACAATTAGCCTTTCTGAGCAAAAGTCATAAACTTTTATTTGATACAATGTTAAAGAAATATCAAGAGAAAAGTAGAAGTTCAATGAGATACAGTGATGAATCTCTTTTAAAGATGAAATTATCTACGGCTTAAATCATCACTTGCTGACTTTGCCTTCTAAAACTCGTTTGAGAAATTTGGTGAAGGGCCTTAAACGTTCATGTGGCATAATTGATCATGCTAATGCTGCAATAGTAGAATTATTTAGCGAAAAGATGGAGCGTGAGGAATATCTGGCAAAATAAAGAATCTAAAGTGTACAAATTTTCAATCCAGCTGATTCTATCGGTGTAGGTATTTGGGTACGTGCTGTTGTACGGAAAAGTGGTGCTTTTGTTCAACTGTATCCTCTATGGAGAAACAAGGTCATTTGTAGAAATACAAAGCTACGACTTGTTATAACAAATGTTGAATCCGTTCTGCTTTACAGCTGTGAAACGTGGAAAGTTACCCATAAGGTGACTAAACAACTGCAAGTCTTCGTGAATCGCTATCTAACACATATTGTAATCGCTACTACAGTAGTTACACAAAACAAAGCACAAACACCATAAAGGGGGGAAGCTAAGAGCAACTACACAACACCAGAAATCACTACATACTCAGCGAAACATCAGCAGCAACTTCGCAGATCTCCACCGACAACAACATACGTAAATATCAGTAGGGCCAACTAGTGGCCAATAAAGCAGGAAGCTGGAAGCAGCTAGGACCTACCGAGGGGATGGACATGGGTTAGATTGCAGATTCCGAAATAAATCAACCGTGATCCTTAAATTTGAAAAACATTATTTACAAATGGATTTACAAATATATTTCGAAGAAAATCCGCCAACTTGCAACTTACGAATCATATGCTCTGTGGTACACATAACTTAGAGGGTCTTTGATAATATCTTCCTACAAGTTCAAAATTTCAAACCAACTATACATCTAGTTACAAATCCAGTTGTACTATGCAATTTTTTTTTGCTAGGGGCTTTACGTCGCACCGACACAGATAGGTCTTATGGCGACGGTGGGATAGGAAAGGCCTAGGAGTTGGAAGGAAGCGGCCGTGGCCTTAATTAAGGTACAGCCCCAGCATTTGCCTGGTGTGAAAATGGGAAACCACGGAAAACCATTTTCAGGGCTGCCGATAGTGGAATTCGAACCTACTATCTCCCGGATGCAAGCTCACAGCCGCGCGCCTCTACGCGCACGGACAACTCGCCCGGTACACTGCAATTAACAGTGAAGTAAACGTATTCTCAAAACTCTATCGTACATCAAGTGACACTGAACTACCAGAGGCAAACCCCAAGGTAAATATATTAAACTACAATCTACATATTTAGTGAAACAAGAAATGGGAATGCCTCGAAAACAAACAGGCAAGCCCAGCTGAAAAGCTAAGGCGTCATAAATAATAAATTTGGCGAATCTAGGTTTAGGCTAGGGCAGACTCCTATACGAAATAGCAACCGAACATTACGGAAATTTTAGCCGGAACGGAATTCAAGAGTGCTTACCCGAAGGTGGCCCATCCCCGGTAGCGAGGCGTCGCACACGACGTAAAACTTCAGACAGTCCAAGAGAGACTAAGGCAGACCAGGCCAAGACAAGACCGAGAAGAATTCATCACGAAAGTTGCCTCGCGCTCTTTATAAAGGTAAACCCTGGCCTTGGAGTAGCCAATCGGAATGCATGAGTCCGCCTATCCCCACCTAGGTTCACCAATCACAATTCCTACTACAGTCGTGAACTTTAAATAAGTTTCTCGAATACGCACGTTCGCGAATCTTCCATTTCCAGAATAGCTAGAAAATGCCTTCTAGAACACATAACCAACAAAAGGCAACACACCCTGTTCAAAAATTCATGTAGCAATTTTCTAGATACTTCCAGCAAGTACAGAACTGAAATCTACTGTTTACAAATACATATGTTGCAAATATTACACTGTACGGGTTAGGTCGTTACAAATAAAACATATTACCACACTTTACAAATAAAGTCTTCAATAAACATTTTCCACGTCCACTACATTGTTCACCCGTGACACATATCACCAAGAGAAGATGGCCGGACGTTTCTTAAAATAAAGACCTATGGGAAGAAACTAATCAGCAGTCAATTGAAATAGATATAAGGGAGAGAAAATGGCGTTGGATAGGATATACTTTAAGGAAGCCCACTGGAGCCATCGAAAAGACAGCGCTTAACTGGAACCCACACGGTGCTAGAAAGCGCGAACGTCCGAATAAGACCTGGAAAAAGACGATCGAAGAGGAATGTCTAGCAGTGGGAAAGACTTGTACCGTTACCCACTCGTTTATCAATAATTACACTTTAAACCGGGGCAATGAGTGCCTATACTAAATGGTCTTAATGTAAAATTAAAACTTTTAAGACGATCGGCCACGGAGAAAAGGCTACGAGGCGAAACACTTGCACTCCTTTTAGGAAATACTTAAAAAAAATCCTAAGTGGGCTTATGGCCCGAAGTTGCAGAGGCTAATCTATACCACAAAGGGGCGAATAAAGGAAAAATATTAAATGCCGAACGAGAGTGAAGAATTTAGGTGTTTAGAAAAAATTTAGTCACCCCATACCAAGCTGAATGAGAATCAACAGAGGGTGAACACTATTTGTACCCTTAAATTACATGTTTCCCAGCGGGGTTTTGTGCAGAGCCCTCAGACATGCCAAAAATTTTCATTTAAACAATAACTTTAGAAGTTTATATTAAAGGAGCTTGAAACCTTCCCCTCAAGTTATCCGCTTGGGTGAATCATATATTAAGAGATGTCTGCCATTACCTTGAGTTCTTGGGCCTTCCGAATGCGGGCCTGCAGCCCCTACCTCCTAATTACGCCGCACTCACTAGACCGGAAAGATGAAGAAGACAACACGGCCCTAAAACGCCCAGCTTTTAAAGGATCCCAGTGGGGAAGATTCCAGAACTTGAGATAGGCAGAATGTCTCTGCACACACTCAATTTTTATTGGCTAGAAAAATATACACAAAATTCCTGATTATTTAATAACTTAAAGAAGAAGGAAGCCGTAGGAGTGTTGACAAAAACTTTAAGGTTTCTCCACCTTCAAAAAAGTGAAATTCCCTTCAGAATTAATTGTCCTTAATCCCACCGGAGGGAGCACATAGGCCGATGGTACGGACATCTCAGGGTTAAATGTCTAAGTACCTTGAGTTACATTAGTTCCGGATTCACCACACAAATGGACTTCTAGAAGGCGCGCAGTTCAACGTGACGGAGAAGGGGAATCCCCGATACAGTTATTAATGTTGTTGTTGTTGTTTCGCTTTCCTAAATTAATATTTTCTGCTTTCCTCCTAAGTTCTTTGCAGTTGTTCCAGTAATTCTCTTCTCCTCGCCTTGGACATAAATACTGATTTTCTAGGAACTCTGTTAAACTACTTTCCCATAATATCGCGACGAACAAAAGAGCAAAGAAACAAAGGGATGGACAGACAGACGATCAGACGGATAAATACTGTACTGAACCTATTTTCGTAGTTTGAATATCTAATCTGAGAAAAAATACTGTATACAATAAGAGGCAAAATTGGAAATAATAATTTAAATTATTTCCTCTTGATTTCCTTATCGAGCAAGAAGTTGTCAGAGTTGTCAGAGAAAAATGCTGTACTTAGTATGAGGCAAAAATTGAAATAATAATTTAAATTACTTGCTCTTGAATTCCTCACCGAGCAAGAAGTTGTCATTACAAATCAGTCTGCCAACTCTACTGAAATTCCCGCACCAAGTGATCCTGCGAGCAACATTTTCACACCATCCATAACAGAAACTGGTTGCATAAGAGATAGCATTACTGCGATCGATCATACCTCATTCTATTTCATGTTGTCAAAGCCAGGGATGAGACTGAGGCAGATCAATGAAAGTAACAAATTTGTTCTAGCCCGAATCAGAATACTGATTTATTGTAAAAGCTAGATCACAACAACAAAGGCATGTTATTTACAGACAAGAACAAGAAGAGGGAGAATATGCAAAAGAATAAAATCCTGGTTCCAATGGAAAGTACAGAACTGTGGAAATTATGAAGCAATAAGGAAGTCTATCAGAACATAATAGAAAAAATACGAATAAGGAGACGGGTTTCTTTGGGTTGGAAGAAAGATGAAAAAATGTACTTTTGGGTGAAAAGTAAATAACGACCTGGATTCAAGAAATCAAGAAAGATTTTGAACGGAATAATATAAGAAGGAATTAAAGGCGGATGTATTTTTAGAAATAAAGTTTTAAATATAGAAAACGGTTACAAAGCGGCCTTGAAGAAGGTTCTCCGTGGTTTTCCATTTTTACACCAGTACTGTACGTAAAGCAAATAGTAAAAAAATAGGAAGGACAAAGGTTATTGGAAAGAAAGGAATGATGATGATGATGATGATGATGATGATGATGATGATGACGATGCTTATTTTTCAGGGCATAACATCTAGGAATTGGAACATAAAAGGATGAGGAATTGAAAATGGCCTGTGATCCCTAGCATGCCGTAAGGGGAAGAAAAGAAAAGAAAAGAAAAGAAAAGAAAAGAAAAGAAAAGAAAAGAAAAGAAAAGAAAAGAAAAGATAATAATAATAATAATAATAATAATAAAAATAATCGGTCTAATATATATTCTTTACATTTTACTTTACGTCGCACAGTCAGGTCTCTTGGCGACGATGGGATGTGGAAAGGCTAGGAGTGGGAAGTAAACGGCCGTAGCCTTAATTAACCCGCGAGTGGTCGCACGTGAGACTTTCTCTCACATTAAACTTTGTTTACAATAAACATATCTTCCTCAGTTTCGCGGAGCGTAAGAGTGAAATGAATTATTGAAATGAGATGCAAAGTCTGCGTTATACATTTTAGATTTAAAAATTGAAATGATTTGCGTATATTACAGAAAAATTACCACTTAATGGAAATGAGCTATTAGTTCAGGTGAGATGTCGGTACATAATATTCGCAACAGTGCCGGGCTGAATGTCGCAAACGGTCAAGACGCTGGTTCTCTGAGCCGAAATTGGCTAGTTCGATCCTGGCTCAGTGCGAAGGTATTTTAAAATGCTCAGATACGTCAACCGTAGATGTATGCAAAAGAACTCCTGGAGGACAAAATTCCGACACCTCGGCATCTGCAGAAACTGTAAAAAGTAATTATTGGGACGTAAAACCAACAACATTGTTATTAAGATAGAACTTTCTGACAGTCGAAATACGAAAAAAAAAAATAAAAAGTAAAGTGTAATAGGTCTTCTCTCTAACATTTGAATTAGCTGGATTTTGTAACAGCGCTTACTACCCAGCATTATTTCTCGACTCAATTTTTGAAGACTCATTTATCAGTAACTGCAAATGGAAAAAGTTTCGCGCGCAACTTAAGTCAAGTACTAACGTCTACAACAGGAGAAAGTTTCCCTCTCGAATTCAATATAATACCAACACTACTGGTCGCACGAACTCATACGAATTTTTGTTCCAACTAGAGGAGGGGATGCTTACCCTTCAAATGTGAATCGCCTTACTTACGACAGTTATCAACTCAGCTAGAAGAGGGAACAGTCACCTCCATTACATCACTGAGAAGTAAACCCACAATACAAAATAATGTCAGAGAAAATCTCAAATAGCGACCACTCGTGGGTTACTGTACAGGCCCAGCATTTGCCTGGTGTGGAAATGTGAAACCATATGGGCAGCTGACAGCGAGGTCCGAACCCACTATCTCTCGAATGCAAGTTCACAGTTACGCGATCCTATCTTCACTACCTACTCACCCGGTATAATAATAATAATAATAATAATAATAATAATAATAATAATAATAATAATAATAATAATAATAATAATAATAATAATAATTTCTGTCTCTGTGGTGTAGTGGAGGCCCTGGATCGATTTCCAGATCTACCACAAAATTTTAAAAGTGGTACGAGGGCTGGAACGGGGTCGGTCCTCAGCAGCTCAACTGAATAGAGGTGGGTTCGATTCCTCAAAGTAGTTTTGCGTTTGCACCCCACTTCTCCTCCAGGCAAATGCAGGGATGGTACCTAACTTAAGGCCACGGCCACTTCTTTTCCTCTTACTTGTCTATCCGTTCTAATCTCCCCATCTCTTCAAAAGGCCCCTGTTCGGAATAGGAGGCAAGGCCGCCTGGGCAGGGTACTGGTCCTCGACAAAAGTCTCACGCTCCAGGACACTGCCCTTGAGGCGGTAGAGGTGGGGTCCCTTGCTGAGTCCGAGGGAGAAACCAACTCTGGAGAGTAAACAGATTAAGAAAGAAAGAATAATAATAAAATTATTATTAATTAAAATAATTTTAATTACACGGAATTGTGGAAATTATGAAATGATAAGGAAATCTAACAGAACATAATGAACATAGCGGAAACATTGCGAGAAGGGAGACCTTTATTTTTGGGCATGTGTTTGGAATGGAAGTTAGATGAAAAATATATTCGTATACGCGTACTTTGGGAGAAAAGCCAACAACCTGTTTTATTATTATTATTATTATTATTATTTATTATTATTATTATTATTATTAGTATTATTATTAATATTATTAATATAGACTTCATAATTTTAACAGTAGAACTAGCCACAAATATAGTTTCATAAATGCCCAGAAAATATTCCTTGTAGTAGTCTTACATCGACAACTGACGTCAGACCTGTATCGAGTTCCAGCGTGAAGTTGTGAGGGTATTGTTCAGCGAGTGTGTCTGTTGTGAGAGTTGGTGTTTGCCTGATGAGACACTGAGAGCTTGGTAAACTTGGAAGCTGGGTACTGAGATGGTGATGCACCTACAGTAAACACTGAGAATGAATTTGCCTTCTACTCTGCAGTCTTACCCTTCACATACCGAGAGATATGTTAACGTGTTTTCTCACTAAAGATGAAATTAATCCCATATTCGTCAGCGTTTTTCAACACAAGGAATAAACCTGAGTAAAGATCACTATATACAACATCCTAATAGTCTAATATTGACAGTAATCGAGCGTTCATTATATAAATATTCGTTGCTATAAGTATACTTTATTGGATTTTTTCAATCGACGGATACCCTTCAAAATGTGGTATTCGAGAGGAGTACTTACGATGAGATGGCTCTATCGAACCACAAAAGTAGAGGTGTTGAACCGAGTAGATGAGAAGGAAACGGTTTAGAGAGATTTGATTCGAAGAAGAGACGTTCTGTATTGTTCTGCTCATTTACGTTTCAAAGGGGGCAAAAATGCCCGAGACAAACCAAGGAAATATAATGAATATATATTGAATATATCAGAAAGTATGTACACTGACTGAGTAAATGTCATGGGATAGCGGAGCACTGATGCGCAGGTGTGTTGTCTGCGCACCACACGCCCCCTGTGCCAGCGGCAGTTGTATAGAAGACCTTGTGAGCAGTGGCTGTGCATGTGACAGGTGTAATATTGAACGTCGTAGTGAGCTGACACCGTTCGAACAAGGTATGGTGGTCGGTGCCCGACAGATGGGAAGTGAGATTTCGGAATCAGTGCGGGAATTCGGCTTCATATCAACCGTGTCCAGGGTGTATCGTGAATGGTTGAAAGCGGGTGTCACCGTCCACAACAGACGAACAACCGGCCGTCCAGCCTCCCTCGATGACCGTGACCGGTGACATCTGAGACGGATTGTCAGTAGTGACAGACCGGGCGAGTTGGCCGTGTGCTTAGAGGCGTGCGGCTGTGAGCTTGCATCCGAGAGATAGTAGGTTCGAATCCCACTATCGGCAGCCCTGAAGATGGTTTTCCGTGGTTTCCCATTTTCAGACCAGGCAAATGCTGGGGCTGTACATTAATTAAGGCCACGGCCGATTCCTTCCAACTCCTAGGCCTTTCCTATCCCATCGTCGCCATAAGACCTATCTGTGTCGGTGCGACGTAAAGCCCCTAGCAAAAAAAAAGTGACAGACGGGCAACCGTGCAATAAATCACGGCACAATTCAACACAGGCCGTACTAGACAATCCATATGAACATGGGTTCTATGGAGTATGGGAGCCGGCGCCGCACACGGGTGCCACTGTTAACCCAACCCAACGTCATCGGGCACAACGACGCGCATTTGTCGCCAGTCACTAGGGATGGACACTGGAACAATGGCGTAACGTGATATGGTCGGACGAATCACGATTTCAACTGCACCATGCCGATGGGAGGCACCGTGTATGGCGCAGACCACATGAAGCGATGGATCCCGCCTGCCTCGAAGGTGTGGTCCAAGGCGCTGGTGTCTCTGTTATGGTTTGGGGTGCATTTTCCTGGTATGGAATGGGCCCCCTAGTTGTTCTGGAAGAGACTTTGAATAGTACGCGGTATGTTGAGCTGCTCGGAGACCATCTGCACCCATTTTTGGCCTTCCAGAGCCCAGACGGTTCTGCGGTGTTTCAAGATGATAAGGCGCCGCCACATCGCTCCCACGTCGCCCGCGAATGGTTCCAGGAACATGCAGCGGAGGTCCAACGACTGCCACGGCCACCCAGGAGCCTCGATATGAACCCTATCGAGCATATCTGAGATGTCCTGGAACGCAGGCTCCGTGCCATGGAACAGACCAGCATTGGCGGCCGCTCTGCAAACGATTTGGTGTCAGCTGCGTCCAGAGGACTACCAGAGACTTGTCGACTCACTTCCACGGCGTCTCACTGCAGTTAGCAAGCCCAGAGGAGGCCCCACACGCTATTAGGTGACTATCCCATGACATTTGCTAAGTCAGTGTATAATATGATGGCTCTGTAGCGATGAACAGATTGGTCCAGGACAGAGTGAAGTACAAAATTGCATTAAACCAGGCAAACCTAGCAATACCTTGGTGTCTTCAGTATCTCACCAGATGCTCGGCAGAGACATACATGGCTTACGTCATGACGAGGTGAAGTGTGATGATCGTGGTGAGCACGGAGTGCTGGCCTGGTACGCTCAGAGAGTCTGGCAGGTTAAACCTAGAGGGCCAAGGGATCTGTAGTGAGAAGGTGTTTGTTTGTACATTAACTGGAAGAACTGCGTGGGATGGAGTACAATGAGATGGACTGGAGAAGTGCAGCAGACCTCTCTAAGAATCGATAAACTCACTGAGGAATATGTTTTACGTGTTATAGAGACCACAGATAGAGCTCCTTGCACACGAAGCCAACACCGAGTACCTGTTGTTAAGTCGGAGACATGATTGTATACCTATGCAATTCCAGACGCGGAGAGACCCTGAGAACATATACAGTGGAACCACGATTCGGGAGCTACATTTCATTTCAAGTCATCGGAATTTCGAGATATGGAGATTACCATTTTTGAGCATGTATAGCACATAATTGAATCATGTGTATTTACTGGCTTGTACTGAATACATTACTTGTAACAGTATTTAGAAATATACAAATAAACTCTAGTTTACGGCATCACCTTTTTATAATATTTTAGGCGTCAGGGTACAGTACATACAGTAGTGAAACAAGAAACACCTCCGTTAACACCTTTGAAAAACATCCCTTAATCTCTTCTGTTTGTTACGTTCAAGCTTTCCTCCCTTCACGTTGAGATTTCTCGTCAGTACCACGCAGCCGAGATTCATAAATGGCACTTCCTGGGTTGCTTCCGTACGTGACTGGTGATTAATTGACACCATAGAACAGCTAGACCGACGATTTTCCGTTCACTAGAAGTTCTAGTTTTCGGTTCCCATCATATTAGCTCTCAGCATCACTGTAGCCCTTTCTTTACTAGTTAACTGTTCCACACAACCCACAAATACCATATTGCACAACTAATGTTGCAAAAAATTCGAGTTACAGAGTATGTTTTGCTTCAAGGGAGGAAATCTTTGCTTCGAGCAATCGAGAAATTCGTGTAACCGAATTTCGAGTAATAGTGACAAAAATACACGTGCAGAGTAGGACAAACAGCCGGGAAATTTAAGTAACTTCGAGATACTGAAAATTAGAGTAATAGAGGTTCGACTGTGTATGGGAGCAGTTTTCACGGAATAAGCCACGTGTGAGAAAGGAACGGCGAGAATCCAAGCCGGGAATCGTTGTCATAACGTCCTTAAGGTCTATTTACACCCAACAGTGACGTGACCGTCGCGTGACAGGCACGTGCTTTTACCGGCGGTGACAGTCCAGTGGTAGTCAGGTTTGTCCCCACCGATATTCATTCATTGGATGGCCGTGCCACTGGCGTATTTCTCCTGCAGGAAGCTACAATTAATGTGCTGTAGCGAATGGAAATCTAGATTTAACTACTGATCAAAAGCAACCAGCAACTTACATAAAGAGTATTTTGAAAATTTCGAACAGAAATAAATACAATACATATCGAAATTGAACCAAAGTAATCGAAATCGATTTTCAACATATTAGATCGTGTTACGTACATTCAGTACGTGTTGAAGAGATGTTAAGTACAGAACAAAAATGGCCAACCAGACACCAGTGGGACTCGAACCCACAACCTCCCGATTTCGCGTCGGTTGCTGTACCAATTGAGCTATGGTGGCCTAGGCCATCTTTGTTCATTTGGAAAGGATCTAAGCTACAGGTCTGGCACAACTGCCATCACACCGTAGAGTGCGGTCGTGAAAATTCAATATTCATTCACTTGGCCCTCAACGGGCGACTTAAACGTTTATTTTTATATGCTATTCCACCTCACCTACATCAAGCAAAGTGCGTACCGTTTCCTCAAATAAATGGTTTTTCTCCATTTTGTGTCCTCTTTTCTCACGTACTTCCAGTTTACGCAACAGAATATTAAATGCACTTTTTAACCTTCTGAAATATTCGTGAAACGTTGCTCCATCCTCCATCAGTTTCTTACAAAAAGTGCCAAACTCCCCTTCTGTTGCTCTCTTTATCCAGACCTGATCAACCCACTTCCGTTTCCTCACTTGTTTCTCCTTCTCTTCACCCAAAACAAGAGCAATTATTCATTAATCAGTTTCTGAGGATTTCGCCATTTTTCGAGGTGTTTGTTACTGACTGATATCGATCATCCCACGTTATAGTGTGAATGGAAATAACTGTGAGATCACGGACGGTGCGATTACGTGCCGGTCGCGTCATGTTAACACAACTGCTAAGTGCAAATAGACCTTTAGTCAACTTCTCAATTCCCGTAGTACATCGAGGCAATTCAGATTCCAGCTATTTGAGACGCAAATTCTGCATCTTGGTTATACGATTGTGAGATCTGGGGTGTCTAGAAAGATGATTACAACGACCAGTCTCCTCATTCATAAGAGGAACATTTCCTGCAAGATTTTTGGAGCGATAAAAAATTCTACGGCTGGGAAGTTGTGGATATAGAACAGTCTTCAGCTCCCTCAAATATGCATATATGGAAGAGACAGCTGAGCAGACCAAAGAAAACGTAGTGACCCACTGCAAAAGAAGTGACACTGATCGACATTGGGAATGACCGGAGCGAGAGAACAAATGATAACACACAGTGGAGGAGATATCTCGTAGTTGCGCTCGGTCCACTGGTCCTGATCGCTATGTCATGATGATGATGATGATGATGATGATGATGACATGCCCACGAGAGACCTTCATCAAGGACTTTTACATCTATGCTCACTATAAAAAAAGCTGCAGTCGCTTAAGTGCGGCCGGTATCCAGTATGCAGGAGATAGTAGGTTCTAACCTCACTGTCGGCAGCCCTGAAGATTTTTTCTGGTGGTTTCCCATTTTCACAGCAGGCAAATCCTGCGGCTGTACCTTATTAATGGAACTGGGTATTGTAGATTAGCCAACAATGTAACTGTTTAATAAAAGCTTTGTTATTAAATAACCATGACAACTATAAACTTGAGGTTTTTACAAGTTATTATCAACATCCCTGGCAGTGTTTTGATAGAGAAATATAGAAATTGGAAACATATTTGAAAAAAATGAACATTTGAACATTCTGAAAATTTTAGAAGAGTACTGGAATTTTGGTACTTCTGGTGTTAAAATAAATAATTGGGTGAAATCTATTATTATTAATATAATGTTATTGATGAATCTTGTGAATCAAAGTTATTGTTCTCAGGCACTTGGTTTCGATTTTTTGATTTTTTTAATTTCGTCAATAACTTTTAACCTTTATTTGAGCACTTTCTTAATTTTTAATTTTTTAATTTTTTTCTATTACTTCCATTTAGCTTCGCAGCTTTTGGTTTGTAAGCATGCTCAAATTCAGAAAATGTCAACTTGATCAGGCATGTGGTTCCCGACAAAAAGGTCCAAAATATCAAAAATTTTAAATCTTGAGAAAATTAAGGTTAAATATTCAGTCAAAATTTATAAATGTTTACCTAGCACTCTAAAACTTTTCAGGGCCATATTTGTCATCCTTCATTTCTTTCCCACATTTTTCTTGTCTTCATAGGATCCCCTCTTCCTTTGTTCCTATTTCAGCTGCTTTATTTGAAAATAATATGGGCTCCTTTTCAATGCGTTGAAGACCCGCCTTGCAGTTTCTTCCCGGATTGAAAACCATTTCCCGTAACACCAGTGTCCTAGCCAAAGCTCCGTCATTGAAAGTAATTACAGCATCCTTTACTCCGATATTCAGTACCTGCTGACCCACAAAAACAGATATTGGAACTCTCTCCCAGATGCAGTTATTGAGACTTTCATTGGGGTTTTGTGTCTTTCCGTGCAAGCATTTCTTCAGGAGTTCAGATTTGCTCAGGTCCCTGCAAACAGGTTCCATGACTTCCGTTACTGCATAGGGGAGAGAATGTTTATGGCTGTACGGTTCTCCAGTAATTTTGGATCGCTGGTACTTACACCAAGAGCCTGGACCTTTAGGGCAGAGAGCCTGCTGTGGTGTTTCGTCAGTAGAGCACTTGCGTAGAAACGAAGCCCACACAGCCTCACGCATGACCTTCAAGTTGTTGGTGTTTCTTCTTATTGCTAAACCAAAGTAATTCTACAATAAGTCTTATTTCACAGTCTGTCAGTCGGCCAGGACCTCCTAATGTCTTACCATCAGTACGCTTCTGTCCCTTCATGTCCCTCTTCAACTTTCGCAACCTACTGCCTAATCGTTTTTGACTGTGACCCACGCATTCCAGTTTCACAATGTCAAGGTTATCACCATAAGGTTTAGCCTCTTGAACTAGACAAACAGAAGAATCTCCCAAGATAACAAACGTTCCCTCTTTCAGTTACACGAAGTAGAACAACAAATATTGTCGGAATACAAAAAGAGGGCGTGTCGTTTCATGTAATTGACGTATGCATGGTTACATTCAATTATCAATAAAGACCTCAAATATGTTTTCTATACATGTGTTATATATATTGGTGTAATCGGGAAAGAATTGAGAATTGTTTGAACCTAAAAAATTATATTTTCGGTCATTCCACACTATCTGGTTCCCTTAAGCCCACGGCCGCTTCCTTCCCACTCTCATCCCTTTCCTGCCCTAGCCGTCGCCATAAGACCTACCTGTGTCGGTGCGACGGTCGGTAGATGCAGAGTGGGTTTCGTCCCTTGAGTTTCGTCCCTTAAGAGACCATGGCTTGCCCGTGGTCCAACAGCTCTGTACTCTGACCGGCCAACCGAGCAGAGAAAAGTTGGCCACGGCTCTACCGTCGCTCTACGCCCCTGCATTCGGGAGACGGGCCTGGGGTACAGTGCCGGACTACACGCCTGGCCCCACCCGTCGGCTGTCCTGAGAATGTTTTCCGTGGTTTTCCATTCTCCTGCACTAAGGCGAATGCCGAGACAGTTCGTAGTGTAGAACACAGCCGCCCCCCCCCCCCACCTCACGTTCTGTGCACATCTTCTTCACCGTAACAAATCTCCCTGCCTGAGAGACGGCGTAACCGTCTAAGAGGCCTGCCTCCCCCTTCAGGGAAGGAATGAAAACGTTTCGTAGCAGTAATCGGTGCGACGTAGAAAATAACTTGTGTTATGCTTGTTATCCTGTTATGATAATCTAGGTCAGTTTTTTTACAACCCATTAGTTATCACTAGGATGGCTTCCGATACTTTGTATGTGTCACTGCTCGAAAATTTTTAGATTAAAGGAGTAAACCAGTTTTTATTGATGACATATACATATAATTGGTCGAAAATAATAACACTTGAAGGTCAGGAACTCAACACACGACTGCAGTACAGGAATAGGAAAAATCGCTCGTTGATATTTGTAATTTCAAATTATTGCCTTGTGTATAAAATAATATTTACTAGTTATGGATGTGTTTCGGGAAAGTAACCCACAAGATCGATTTTTATTGAAGTGCAGTCGACGAGCAGACAGAATTTCCTTGATTCTGGTTATAACATTTTTGTACTTCCGCGGTTATATTACTCTCACTCTTAGCAGCGCCTTTCTGGATACAGCAATCATGTTGCCGAGTCGTGTGGGTTGCCTGCTAACGCCTACTCTATGACTGATACTGTGTGTGCCTTAATGCCGGAACATTTCGGTGTCGTCTGTACCGTTATGACGGAGCTCACGTCAATCCAAAGAGCAACGAGTGGGATGTGGAGGTACGAGTAATCTCTTCCCTGGGGTCCCCAGTTCGTGGTGGTGCTTACGTCATCATGGGCCATACAAGGCTTCCCGCCGGCGTCTTCCTTCATTACTCAACTCGTCCATTGATCTCCTCCTCCTGACACTAATTGAGGCGATTTGTGATGTCACAAACAAAGTCACTCTCCACTCTGAAGGTCGCCTAACATATTATCCATTTGAACTCATCTCAAGTTCATCAGCAATGCGCAGCTTAAAGGAGAAACCTAAAACACTTCAAGAATCAGAGTTTTCGTATTATTATTATTATTATTATTATTATTATTATTATTATTATTATTATTATTATTATTATTATTATTTGCCCCCACGGGGTTGCGCGCCTGCCTCTTGCTCGGAGGCGCCGGGATCGATATACGGCCTGCTGGTTGTAGGTCCACTCAGCCTACGTGATTACAATTGCGGAGCTATCTGACGGTGAGACAACGGCTCCGGTCTAGAAAGTCAAGAATGATGGCCGAAGGGATTCATCGTGCTGACCACACAACACCTCATAATCTGCAGGCCCTCGGGCTGAGCAGCGGGCAGGCTTAGCCCAAGGCCCTTTGTGAATGTTGCACCATGGGATTTACGAGTAGTTTAGATCATTGCTATTATCGAGCTCGATAGCTGCAGTCACTTAAGTGCGGCCAGTATCCAGTATGCGGGGGTTCAAAACCCACTGTCGGCAGCCCTGAAGATGGTTTTCCATGGTTTCCCATTTTCACACCAGGCAAATGCCTTAATTAAGGCCACGGCCGTTTCCTTCTCACTCCTAGCCCTTTCCTGTCCCATCGTCGCCATAAGACCTAACTGTGTCGTTGCGACGTAATGCAAATAGCAACAATTATTATTATTATTATTATTATTATTATTATTATTATTATTATTATTATTATTATTATTATTATTATTATCATCATCATCATCATCATTATTATTATTATTATTATTATGGTTATTATTATTATTATTATTATTATTATTATTATTATTATTATTATTATTATTATTATTATTATTATTATTATTATTATTGGTGGCTTGATTAGTTGAGTGGCTTAGCTGCTGGCTTCCCACGTGGTTCATATCTCCGTCGAACCTGGGTTGAGATTTTTTTAATCTCAAAAGTCACGTGGCGTCAGGAAGGGCATCCAGTCTTAAACCTACAACCAAAACCAAATGGGCCTTAATGGCTCCAATGCCATCGGAAACGGCTAGGAGAAGACGAAGAAAGTGCATTATTTTATTGTAATCATCATATTGTCTCAGACATTTTGATTTGACATCATTTTGGTTGCGTCTGTGGCAGCCTTGGATGTTAGGTTTATTCTACGGTGCTCTCATTTTACGAGGAATATTCCGCATTATTCAGCCGCCGGCCGGCTTCCACTCCCGACAGCGTGTCGTGATTGCCGTTGGGAGCGTGTTCCTTTACTATGGGTAAATCAAAACATTTACCAACTACAGAACAAAATTAGAATAAAATAAGCTAACTTAAGTATTATTATTAAAAATACTGTACATATATACAGGTTCATTTCTCACCAAAATACTGTTGAAAATGACCTGTCGCAGTAAGACAGGCCTCACACCGTTTAAACAAATTATTTGCCATTTTCGAAAATTCTGTTTCGGTAATAAACTGCAGTGAAGGTCCTCTATATTATGGGGATTGTGTAGAATAATTTTGCCGTTTAGAGTTACCTAAAGATAATCACATAAAATTACGTTGGCAGATTTAGGGCCATCTGGTCGTCAAAAGCTAGGCGAGATGTGTCTAAAGGGGCGTTGACTGTAACACCGTCCTGTTGAAAATATGTGTAATTCATTCCTGTGTCAGTTCATGAATATAATGTCCGATAAAAAATAAATAACACAGAGGAGGAGACTGAAAAGAAATGAAACGTCATGTGTTGAGAGGATATGTAATGTTATTTCAGTGGTTACAAAATTGAGTCTAATTTACAATTAAATTAAAAATTGCACCCACTCTGGCCTGGATACACGCACTGATTCGGTTCTATCATATCCTGAGGCAAGCTGGCTCACAACTTTTGTAACTGGTCCTTGATATCCCGGATACTGGAAATGGGTCGAAGTTGACTTCCGAGCTGGTTTCACGCATGTTCTGTAGGGGGCAGATCTGGGGAACTTGCTGGCCATTGGAGGACCTCACCATCACGCAGACAGTCCATAGAGACACGTTCCTTGAGTGAACGAGCTTTGTGCTATTGAAGACTGACACCACGATACAATCGCTTGAGAGGTAACACATGAAGAAGCAGGATGTCCGTGACGTAGCATTGTGCCGTCAGAGTTCCCTCAGTCACTACCAGCTGGTGACCTGAAGTCACACCTTACGGCTCTCCACACCACGACGTTAGGAGTAACACCGCTCTGCCTCTCCAAAACATTGGAAGAATGGGGCATCCTACCAGATTACCCCATACTCGCAGCAGACGATCGTCATCCGGGGAATCGCAGAACACAATGCGACGCCATTTATCAGCTTCCCGGTCCTGCACCACACCAAACGTAACCGTTTCTAGTCCGGTTGCTGCTAGTCTCTGACCAATAGCGCATGATGACACCGAGGGAGTCCATTACTTGTTCTCGGATAGCAGGCGCAAATGTGAAGAAGTTACGATGTGCTTGCTGCACAGTACGGAGTTCCTCCCTTGTGGTGGTCAAATATGGTCGACCGGAACATTGACAACGAGTATGCCTACCCTCACGTTCACATGCAATTTAACATCCGGATGCCCCACAAATCTTGATATTGCACAATTAGACCAGCCGTCCAAATTGAGACTCACAATAAGTCTCCTTTCAAACTCTGCCAAGTGCTGATAACACTGACCCACACGATTATGCGACATCTCCGTGTCCTTCACTGTGATCGCCCAACATCTGATGCTGTTCACTCCCATTATATACCCTACCAGGTCTGGTAATATCTCCAAATTCGAACAGCACTAATGCACTCTGGTGGCCGTTTTACCTGTCATGGAGAATTGCAACTCTATAATCATTAGAGCCCGGATTTTTATACATTAATAGGTTAGAATGCAAACTTACTGAAGCGAGTAACAAGTATAGTCTACCTTCACAACGATTATGCTATGGGGTTTGCATAAACATTAGGGGTACGTCCCATCAGAATCCCCATAATTTATGTTACTCTTGCTACATTACGGAAGAGCGGGTGGCCGACACTTCCTACTAACCAAATTAGTTTGCAATCTAACCTGTTATTGCATAAAAATCCGGGCTTTAATAATCATTTACATACCAGCCAATGATGCGGACGTGTACGGACTCATTGATATCCGACCATTTCTCCTGGGTGCTTCAATTTTTTTGTCAGCCAGTGTAAATAGACATAACATTATCCTTCACGGCACATCGGAATTCCCGCTGTCATCGAAATGTATAGGTACAAATATCCGACAGGCACTGGCCGCACATCATATCTCTATTTTAACGGGATGCAATGTCGCTTCCTCTACAACATTCCTGTTCTGAGTACTCCCCACTCGCATATATTCTTGCAGCAAAACCTGTCTGGTGAAGTTCCTGAACATGCTTTATGCAGTAAAAATGTCGCCAGTCTGGTCGCTTTGTGGGCCAACCTCATGGATAAGTTATGTTCGTTTCCTACGCTAGACGATTAAGTGATTTTCTGGAACTCGCTTCTAACCATGATGGAATATCCCTAAGTTCATCGTTACTTAAAACGTGTCTTTTCCACTTTCTCTGAACAAACTGAACCTGTTGTACGCCACTTTTATATCAACTTCGAAAACAAGATTTTGTAGGAATGATAGGTGCACCCACGTGTCTAATACAGCGTACGCAACAGTCAGAATTACTGAAGATACATCACGAGGTAACTGATTTTCGACCACGAAAACCATACCATAACCGTGCGACCCTCTTCTGTACCCTCGTATTTCTGCCTTAAAGTAATACATAAGCAATTCCTGAGCTATAATCACATTTTTGTTCTACGAAAAGCTTCACAAGGATTCTCCCATCGGAGATCGTCGACTCGAAATCGTAAGATATTTTACGTAAAACTTTCCAGTTTTCATTTTTAAACCAGATTCCCGTGGTCTCCAACCTATGGTCTCAAGTTGAGAGCCCCTGGGGCCCTTTTTAGGCGCCTCTTACGACAGACAGGGGATACCGTTGGTGTTATTCTACCACCTCCACCCACAGAGGGTGATTGCTAGAAAGGCTGGTGTGTGGCTAAAATGATATTCACCATCAACAGGAACTTTCTGATCAAAATATTCAAAATTGTCAAGGAAGAACATCTTCTGAGTGTAAAATAAAAAGTAAAAATGATAATGTGCAACCCTGAATGGTGGTGCTTTCTTAGAATGCAGGAACTCCTTATGAGCCTTCCAGAAAAGCTTCTTGAGAATAATGTAGAGTGCGCCCTTCTATTTAGCTTACGTCTTTGTATCCCTGTGTCCTCCCAGTTACTCCTACATTTTCGTGAAAGAGCAAGCCTATTATTCTGAATCGCTTCTTACAATCGAAACACAATTTGTCTCGTGCAATCTAGAGAATGCAATTGTACCGCTCACCAGTCTATTCAATACTTGCATCCCTGTGTGACAATAACAAAGACGTCCACAAAGATAGTCGGAGAACAAAGACCACTTTGGCTTAATGAAATTAGACATTCAAAATGTTATATTCGTAATATCAACTACTGTAAAAAAGGTGCTATTACGTCTCCTTACTTACATGCCGTTAATATTCTGATGACACAGTGATGTTCGTAGATTCCTTGGTAGTCCTACTAGAAATAGTGAAGGAAATGCCAGAAGTAAATGAATCATATGGTTTACGTATTAACCCTGGATTGGAAACGTAGATGTTTTAGGACATAAACTGAAATATGGGGCAATGGAGCCGGACAGTCGTATAGTTACATTGCGTATAAACATTCTTATGTTGACGTTCAATCCTCACTTATGGATATTTGTAAGTATATTCCGAAAATAAATTACATAAGAAAATTCGACTCGAGTTACCATAATGCGTACATACGTGGGCTGTAGGTACATTAGTGGCAACAAAAGAAAGGTATATAGAGTGGATTTGACGCCCGTAGGCGACCTGTGCGTCATGATGAGGATGAAATGATGATGAAGACGACACATATACCCATCCCCCGTGCCAGCGAAATTAACCAATGATGATTAAAGTTCCCAACACCGCTGGGAATCAAACCCAGGGCCCCTGTGACGAAATTCCAGCATTCTAACCATTTAGCCAAGGAGCAGAACTCTACTTACAGTGTTTACGTGGCTCGTGCGGAATTTAAAGGAATTCGTACGTTTTCTTGTGGTACTATATCGTACATGCTGGCTTGTGGTTGTTTATATATGACGTGAGGGTTTCTCATGGTACGTCTCCTAAAGTCTCTGAAAATTTAGTTCTAAGAAAGTGTCTGAATTATGTAAACAATCAATCAAGATGATAAGGAAAGTGAAATAAAACGTAACTCAACTAAGCTGCACGCCAGATTTATGTGACAGAAAAGGTTTGTTCGTTTGACTGTCCGTCAGTAGGCCTATGTGTCAGTTTAGTTCGAACTATGCACTCGCCGTAAGTAGAACAGGAAAGGCCTTAACACGGTATGGGTATAGGATCCTTAGCTTTTTTGTACTTTATTTTCGTAACTGCCCTCTATCTGCAGAAATGTTGTCATGAGGGGACCATGAGTTCGTTTTTATCTCCCGAATGAAGAGACTACAACATTTACAAAATTCCTGGAAACACTGTATTTTGCAATCCCACTCATAGGTGGGTTTTCAGCTTGTTGAACTGTGATAAACTGCCACTGACAGTCGTTGCACGAGAGAGGAATCGTATACGTATGTCGTTATACTTGTCGTTGTAAATTCCCATGTGCCTCACACAAATTGCATTATGAAATAAACCTTGCTTACCTTGCCTCGGTATTCGCCAGTAATTTGCAGGTTTTACATGGTCAATAAAGGTAAAATAGGTATGGTGCATAGTCAAAGTACAACTATGTGAAAGGGAGTGCTTTATTTTTATGCTACACTGTGTGAGAATGAAGTACTTGTCCGATAGATGCACGACGTTAGTAATAAGCTGGCTGTGGCGGAGAAGGAGAACCGAGACTGGAAGGGGGAACAGAGGACGTGCTCACATGCAGAAGGATACTTTTCTTCAGCTCTCGAGTTGACTTTCAGTATAGTCCAGTCTTTAACATTTTCTAGGTCTCCATTTAAGTGATTGAATTTTTTAAGTCATTCTTCTTTGTGTGAACGTATAATTGAATATCATCAGCATATAGGTGATATTTACAGTTGGTCAACCCTCATTTCATCGAACATCAGGGAAACTAGTATTGAATCTGTACTTTCCCCTACCTCCTGCTGCAGTTTCAAGAAACACTCCTCCATAAATTCAAGCTTTCCATCACAGCTGCCAAGTACTGTAAGGTGCTTGGATATGGTAATTTAAGTACCGATATGCCTGGACTGAATAAAAATTGAGAGTTAAAGCAAGTTTTCGCACTTCACTACTAAACTTTGCGCAGCACCATCCTGAGTAATCTTCACAAGTTCCTTCAGAACGCCATCAAAGTACTTATTTATCACTTCTGGTCCTGCTTCACATAACTTCTTATTTATCCTTTTAATATTTCTGGTAATTAATTTTTTCCGTTCTTTCCGGAGAACAACCTGATTAGCAGATTAAGTGTCCTTTTTAACTCTTTATTTATGTATATTACACGATCGAATACTTCCTTCATCTTCCGTGGGCCAGCGACAAAATAGGCGCGATCACGGCTAGATCCTGCACTTTGCTGTAGAGTTTCTCAAAAGAAAAAGAGAAAATGCAATAAGCCTGTTACGTTTGCTACAATTAGTTCAAAATAATATATTATAACCATATATTTTTATAGTCATGTTTATTTAAAATGTCTCACAAATCTCTTCCGTAAATGTTAAATGTCTTCCGCAACATGGCCATTTGATTTTGAATGTTCTGTAGTTTCTTGGAAAATTCGCTTCTTCGGCGAAGGTTTGCAGGTCTGCTTCTTCCGCAGATGTGCAGGAAAATTAACAAGTTGTTGGCACTGAAATAGCTAATAGACGCCGCCTCTACTTTACTATATACATATATTTATCCTGTAATTGTAAATAACACGGAAGACTATATCTCGCGGAACACCATTCACCCCCTTTTCATGTTGACAACTCATCTTTTTGCTGGTTCCTGATTCTCCAAAGGTAGTGTTAAATGTAATTATCACACGCACTCAAACTGCTGCATCACTATTTCGTTTGAAGTCTGCCACATTAATTACTGATTTGGATGATATTTCTTAGCTGAAATGCGATATGCCTGCTGTTTTATTACTTCTGTTCGTACCGTTGAATGGCGAACACACTGAATGCAGTGTCTATGTACATTTTATCCAATTTATTACAACGCTTCCCACCGTACAGCTCGAAAAATCACAACAAACTCATGCCATATTACGTTCTTCATCAGCGCTGCCTTAACTCAGGTTGCCTCCGCCCACAGCGATGATACGCGTGTACTTGCCACTCTAAATATATTTCTCTAGCTGGTTGAGTGGCAACGTAGTTCAGACACTCGCAGGGGATCGAGCATGCGCAAATAGGATATGGGACCGTTCAGTTGGTGCTCTGTGCATCTGACGGACATCCAGTTGGGAGTGTTGTTGCTGTGTGTGGTGTTGAAGTGAAGAGTGCCGATTTCACAGCGCTCTAAAGCACGTTTTCGAAAGTTGATCAGTGTTCGAGTATTAAAATTGAGATTTTCCGTGGCAAGAATACACCAGAATGCTATCGCGGATTACATGAAGCCTGTGGTGAAGATTCATTACCCTGTATAAGACGGCTGAACGATGGGTCGAGGCATTTCGTGCGTGGTCGGAATGAGACAACCGATTTGCAGCCGCACACGTCGGCAGTCCACTCCTCAAGATATGATTGACATCGTGAGTGGTCTCGTTTCCGTAGACCATTGAATTATCCGTAGAGATTGGTCTCGTCATCAAACACACTGATGAAATGCCTTAACATGAGTAAAATTGCGCCCCGTTGGGTGCCACATCAACTCACCGACGTACAGAAATGCCACTAAGTATGCATTTGTTGGTATCCACCTGGACAGTTACCTCAACGAAGAAGGCGCATTTCTGCAGTTTATTGTCGCCATTGATATAATTTATTAACGAATTTTTGAAGAAGCATCCCCATTATAAGAAGTTTATACTTATCTCAGATCGCTGTCTCATCGAAATAAAAATCTGACTTATTAACAAAAAATTATGTTGAGTTTGAAATAATAATTATGGAAAAGGGACACATAATGATGGAGGTGGGCAGTATCCATTCAACTTTGCAACGGCCGTTTTCTCCACCCATATATACACCGGAAAACAATGTCAGGAAAATGTGGGATACCATAAATAATAAAAAAAGAATCCCCTACCGTACATAATAAATCACATTGATATATATACGAGTATATTTTAAGAATTTTGAACTTCTGTCCTAAAACTTATCTTCAATCAGGCCTAGCAGAAGATCTGGAAGAAGCCTATGCCCTGCTGTTCTTCCTCTCTCCTGACCTTATTGGTTTAATAATAATGATGATTGTTCTTTAAGGGGGCATAACACTAGGTCATCGGCCCCTAATGGTACGAAATGTAATGACAATTTAAAAGTTCAAAATCATTCAGTGACCAGAATAAAAAATGTCATGAAGAATAATTGGGCGGATATGAATTTAAAAAATCAATGCCTCCGACCCAGAAACTATCATAAACAATAGTATTACTGACCAAGAGACTGCTTCTAAAGCACAATCCCAGATCGAGGGTGCTTGTTGTCTAAAAAGGGTCCAAAATTCAGGTCAACGGCAACTCATAATGGTACTTATCGCTAGTAAAGTAGAACCATGGTACTAATCAAAAGTAGCGTAGACTCGCGGTGTTCCACACATTATGGTAGTGCTCATAAGTACGAGTATGTATTGTACGTCACACATAATGGCGTCACTCATAGGCAAATCAAACCCATGGTGTTCCTCACCTAGATGTACTAATTACGGGCGCCCGTGGTATTCCTCATACAGTGGGTACTAAACACAGCCAACGCAGACCCACGGTATCGCTCATATGGTGGTACTAATCACAGGCAACGCCCAGACCCGTGGTGTTTCTCACAGTGGTATTAATCATGGGTACTGGAAACCCACAGTGAAACCCTCTCTGCTGCCACTAATCAAAAACTTATTGTGTACTTAACAGAGTGGTACTACTCGCAAGTAAAGGCGAGCCATGGTGTTCTCCGCATGGTGGTATTAATCACATACATTTTCGTGGTACTAATTCGGTCATCCCTTGGTCACCCCTTTTATTCGCCTCTTACAACAGACAGAGATACCGCAGGTGTATTCTCCGTCTGCGTCCCCATCCACAGGGTGTAATAATAATAATAATAATAATAATAATCATAATCATAATCATAATCATAATCATAATAAACTTTTACTCAGAAGATGTCACCACTTTAATTTTGTGATTGTGAACTTTCCTGTACTGTATGACATTCTACGGGTTTTGTTTACCATTTATCAAGAAGTTTGGACTTTCTGCAACAGATGTCACTACAAAAACTATGATCATGCACCCTGGTGCGAAGTGAAGGAACTTTATTTGAAGAAATTTAGCATTCATAAGTTTGTCCTTTACTAAATTATGTTCATTCATTTTTGGGTTGGCAATAGTGATCTTTTCTTTCCGCCAGTTTTGAATTCAGCCAATCCCTAATTTCTGTAATTAATTTTCGGCTTATCACAAGCTTCTTCTTCGTAAACTTTTCATCTACCAATAAAGTGAGAGGGTGTGGCTGTTTTATTCGTGAAAGGTCTCGAACTTTCTCCGAGGGTTTATAAACTGCAAATTTTCACGTCTCTTGGCCATTTGATCAACATCTAACTGAGTGTGTGCATGCGAAGCAGGAGGCGGGAGGCACCTCTTTCATCAGGCAGCAGTTCTTCAGCAAGGTAATGGCCGTTTAACATCATTATTTCTTGCTAGCTCCGCAGTTTAACCCGAGTGATAGGTCCTAAACTTTAATATGTAACTTTCTTCTCTATAATGTAAGTTCTGTCGGCTAATGTGAAAATTTCCTAAAACTGTAACTGTAATTCAGGGATAGAGAGTGATTTACCCTCTCGAGCTCCCCTTCATATTGGTTGGAGGTGACTACGTTTTGTAACTGGTTTTCTTCCTTTCCGTAATGTCTTAAATTATTCTTATACTAGTCACCTCCATAGTTTGGGAATATCCCCTGTGTCATCGGCCTAGTGCCCTTTAGCTTTTAAGAAGTCACATCGAGGAGTGCAGGCATTCGCCTCCTTTAATTTTGTGTTCGGGCCATTTATTTAACTGTTATTTCTTTTACACGAAGGCCCTGTAGGTTGGGTACAAGATACTCCTGGTACATTTTTGTAAGTTGTGCCTCGATGGCAAGTAATTGTAAGGTTCTGATATCGCCTTGAATAGGCTTGAAAAACTGAGAGCGTGTCAGCTCTTTTCTAGTGTTGTAAAAGTGCCTCTGGGAGGCTTGGTGTTAAAAATTGGGAGCAAGTGCTCAATGTATTGAGGGGTGTTCTGCCCTTGCATAAAATGGTGATCTTTGTAAAGCTAAGTGTGTAGCTCAGGAATTGTTAAGTGAGGAATTGAAGCCCAAGTTCTGTTTATACCACCAATCTTGTCTTTACTAGACTTGTTTTTGCTACCGGTACCTGTGACACTGTTACTTGTTGGGTTATTTTTAAAAGAGAAAAAAGTATAACCTTTGTTACACTTTTAAATTAACTTTGATTTTGTAGTTAGACCCATTCACCCCGGCACCTTCTTTCACCTCTGTGTTCCACAGATACCCAGGAATAATAATAATAATAATAATAATAATAATAATAATAATAATAATAATAATAATATCATTTTCAGCACTCATCAGAAAGGTGTACCGAATTATAAATCTATCAACAGTGTGTTTGCTTTTTCGTTCAGAAACTAAGGACATTAGTAGACTCAAGGCTTTATGTGTCAGCAGCAGAGGGAAGTTCCTTCCGCCACCACATAACGTCAAGCTGACAAGTTGTTTCTCTGTTCCTATTGCTGTGAACACACTTCCTGGTTTAAGTTCATTTCCTTTTTCAGCAGAGAGAGAGAGAATGGTGCCTTTGACACCGCGGAGGCCTTCATCTCGTAATGCAACAATTACTTAAGGCTGGAGCCTGTCTGCAGTTGAAGGACGTAGCGCCAGTTTTGTCAACCACTGATACAAATCCGATAACGTTACGTCTTATTAACTCTGTATTAGTCAAGGGGGAGGTTTTAATTAATATTCACTGACAGTTCGACTGGATATCCTTAAACATTTCTATAGCTGTCAACGTAGCCCATAATATCTGGTCGGGACATACGTTCGTTCACATTGTAATCCATACGACAGGAGTATTCAGCCTGGAGGCTACAATCCTCTTTACAGCAGCGATTAAACACAGTAGTTGTCCTTACACTGGAATGGCTAGGAGTTGAGCAGGCAACTTGTTCGTCCTAACCGTTATGTGGCTGTGCATATCTCCCAGGCGTTCTAAATGGCAGTACGAACGGACATCTCTCCCCACCAGATACGTTATTACTTTACTGTTTGTAAATGAAATGAAATGAAATGAAATGAAATGAAATGAAATGAAATGAAATGAAATGAAATGAAATGAATACCTAAAACCTGTTTTCCAGTCACTGACCGGGTCAGGGATGGAATAAAAGAAGCCCTCATATATTGGCTAGGACAGGAATTGTGCCGGCAGCCGAGGCTTGTCGCACTCCTCTGGGGCAATAATTAATGACTGATAGATGAAATGAAATGATATTGGAAAGTTTTTCTGGAATGAAAGATGACAGGGACAACCGGAGGAGTACCCGGAGAAAAACCTATCCCGCCTCCGCCCTGTCCAGCACAAATCTCACATGGAGTGACAGGGATTTGAACCACGGAACCCAGCAGTGAGAGGCTGACGCGCTGCCGCCTGAGCCACGGAGGCTTTGGTTGTAAAAGATTACAGTGGTAATACGGTGAAACAGATACGGTTAAGATGTTATCAGAAGGGGGGTATCATTAGTTTCTGGATGTAAATACACATGCATGGACTCAGGATATTCATAAGTTTGAGGTAACAGACATAAAAGAAGTGAGGATGAATGCTGGTACAAAATGGTAGGAACAGTAGTAGTAGTAGTAGTAGTAGTAGTAGTATTTATTCATTCATCATGTTGTTTACATATTTACAGGACTCTGTTTTATATATACATAACTCTTCTAATAACATTATTACTTGAGAAATATTAATCTTATAACTAAACCACAGTGATAGGACGATACTCGGGATGAGGATATAAAACCTAAGTTGGGAATAAAATTGTACGTATAAGTTACGTGGGTGGTAGGGCATGTGAGGCGAATTGAGGAGGATGGGTTACCTTGTAAAAATGGGTTCGGTCAAAGTTGGTAAGAGAAGTAGAGGGAGAACAAGCTTACGATGTTTAGACTCGGTTTCTAATGACTTAATGATAAAAGGTATGGAACTAAACTAGGCCAAAGAGTTAGTTAATTCACAGTGACTTGCAGACTGAACGTCTGAAAGGCGTAATAGTATATAATAGAAGTGAGTGTGTAATAATGCTAATGAATAACACTAATCAGAAGAAGAATAATTAAAATCGTATGACCTCATCTAGCGGGAGGAGACATTTTTCAGTTATATGAAACCGTCTAGGCTGCATCAATGTTGACCTTCTCTTTCACTCTGCTTGATTGCGGACTAATCCTAATCTCTCCTGGGCGATGTTTGTTGGGTAAACACTAAATGTGCCACCAGGAGGTTTCACTTGTCGGCATCGTACAACACTGAGTACCTAACGGAGTGCCTTTCCTCACTTCCAAAGTCTGTCGACCCCTGTCGTGTTTGAAGCAGCGATTTCGGGATCCAGATACCGACACTATGGCATGTCGACATGATCTACATGTGTATGTACCCGATAAGAAGGTCGTAAACATTGTCTACAAGGGCGTGTTTTAAGACACTTTTGGCCGCGTTAAAATAACCACTTTAATCCTTGTTCATAAATCCATACAAACAACGTGTAATACAGTTATTAATTTATAATTGCAAAGTTCGATGGATGCTGAAGCGATCCCTGACATGACGTAAACCTAAACCTAATAGGGCCACAAACACATTAATCACTAACAAAAGGGCAAGGACATAATAATTAAAACTGGCGTAGTGACACATTGAAATCTGTACATAGTTTTTTACCATTCAAAGATTAAAAAAAGGGTTTGATGATGACATTTAAAATGTCGAAACCGGTCCCATAAATGTTGTAAATAACATCTACCCAACACGTAATTTGTATTGAAAAGGTTGAACCTTATAAATAACTTATCCATGTGATCTCAGTTCAATACGGAAACAATAACGAAGCTTATGTCTTTGGTATAATATAGCAAATTATTCTACATATTATGCTCTAGGCACGTATTAAAAACGTAAGTACAGTTTTTCATTAACACGCAAAGAGGTTTGTGTTTATGCTGACCGTGGCAAGTATTATAAATTGTGTTTTGTTTTTACTCAATCAAATGATGCGCATTTTTTTACGTCATAATATTTTATAAAAGTTTTCGAGGAGTTACAAAGTGTTACTCAATGGTACAGCAATAGAAAATATATTGCTTGCCTCATTAACCTAAAATAAATAAGATTGGACTCGTTCACTTCTACGTGAGTGCCCCAGAAGTTTTGCTGCTCGAATCAAGTCGAACCATGCACGTGCGATTGTGGAATTTTAAAGATGGAATGTCATGGCACAGTGGTTGAACTACAGGTCTCGTAGTTATGATCATAACATCAACACTCACGTAAAACTGTCAGTTTGCTTTTCAAATCGAACGCTGCCATTAATACTTTTGAGGACAAAAACGCCTGTAGATATGTGTCACAGTTGGCTTATTCACGCAACAGGGGCCGTTGTATCGCACTCAGTTCCTGTGCGAGAACAACTTCTAATAATGTTCCCGGAAACTTAAATTAGATCATAACTTTGTATAAAGGCTGGCGTAATTCGTACTTAGAACGAGCCGTAATCAACTTGTGTGCTATGGAACTCCTGCTACTGAGTTAATCTTGCCTGATAAACGTAGGCTGCACCATTACCCGAATCTCCACGTTCTAAAGTTTATTCCGAGATGTTTTAAACGAAATCCTGAGAAGAGCTCTCCCCTCAGCTCTTGGACGTGCGATGGCGAGTGGCAGGCGTTTTCACACAGTCCCTTTACGCTTTGCACATATGAATTGGTTGAGCTGAAATTTTTCGTTGTGAGTCTACCGTTAAAACAAGCGATTATTGAGTCAAGTTCCCATGGCGTTATTTTACACTATTGATAATAAAATTATATAGGAATATGACCTCATCTACATGAGCAAGCATTTTTATTGGGCACAATTTAAGTTGCCTGCGTATCAGTTTCGACGCTCCATTTTACTAGATGGTAGATAAACGGAAAAACTCTCTTGGGTGATGTATGTCTGATTTTTATATAAGGTTGGCGGGTAAACAACAAATGTGTAACTAGAGTTGTTTTACATGACGATATTGTACGACAGGGAGTGTCGAATGGATGTTCTTCTTCCACCCTTTCAAAAATCTGAGTGCCTACACCGCGTTTTATCCCACGATCTTTGGATTTGGAGGCCTTCAAAGTGCCACTGATGAACAGTGAGAATGAGTGATGTACAGAACATTACTTATAATTAATAAAGGTTTTTAAATACGTGTATTATTTGTAAGTGTAAAACTTTCATTGTACTAAATTCAAGTTAAAGACAATATTTATATGACTATCGCAAGCCTCATACTGTTCCTATAAGACTGGGCGTTGGTGCAATGGAAGGGGTCTCATTAATTCAGTCCTAATAATCTTTATAATTGTATCCCATTCTTATTTTAACACAGCCATCCAGGTAGACTTACTGAGTGCTCTGATTATTGTCCAAAGGAATAAAAACGAATTAGTAAAAGTACTGAAATTGAGAACCCGTAGGCTATGTGGATATCAACCAGCAACCCGAAGGCTTAAGTCAAGGAAAAGCTTCCTTCATTCATCGGAAAGCCTCAATGTACCACCTTCGATATTTTGAGAAAATTCATGGCGTTTCATATACAGAAACCTCGCATAATAGATGGTACATTCTGAAAGGACGCCTTCAGATCATGAGGAACGTTGGTCAACATCGAACAAGCTACGCACTGGAGTTGGCAGATCAAAGACCAGTAGGACGAAGGGGGAATTTGCCTTCGACTCCACACTGTGCGAATGCGGTGAAGAGCAGACTATAAACCATCTCGATGTCTGCAAGTTCTGTCCGGCTACAGTTTTCCCTCAGAACCTGATTCATACCACGAAGGAAGCGAGCGAATTTCATAAATACTAGACACTTCACATTATTTAAATTTTATTTCTGTAGGGTAGGCACACGTGATATAATATTACCATGTTTCTATAAATTATATGGATGTAACTTATTTTAATATCTTTGAATAGAATAGATTATCATCAACAGGTTATTTTCCCAACTAAAGATGATGCAATAAAACATAATATACAACAAATACACCTTAAGTAAATAACACTAATATCCTAAAATAATAACCAAGTTCAAACTAAATCTAGAGACCTTTTTATATGCATATTTACAAAACCTTACATAAATAAATAAATAAATAAATAAATAAATAAATAAATAAATAAATAAATAAATAAATAAATAAATAAAAATATATAAATAAATAAATACATAAATAAATAAATAAATAAATAAATAAATAAATAAATAAAACTAAATCTCCTTAAATAATTGACATTATTAAACTACATGTAGTAACTTTTACATATTTACATACCTTACAGATAGGGCCTTACATTCATGAGGTCAATAGGGCATGTCTGATTTTAGACGGGGATGAGTGGAAAAGGCCCACTGATTCACCCACCTCATTCAGTGATGTTAGTGCCCTCACAAGCCATGAGTTAGCCCGAGCCACAGTTCTCACTGTAGGTAGATGAAAAATATACCTTTGACTAGTATTGTGACGAGGAACATGTAATGGAATCAGCTCCAGTAATGTTGAGAAGTTCACTATATTCGTCAGACACTTATAAAGAAAGAGAGCATTGGCACATCTGCGGGGTGCGTGCATTGACCTCATGCTCATAGTCTCACAAAAAGACTCGTAATCGGACGAAGAGGGAGAAATACCCAAACCCTTGTAGCTGATCCATTTCATGAATCTTATTTGGACTCTTTCCAAGTTTTGTATTAAATACTGCTGAGAAGGCAGCCACACCTCACAACAATATTCTAACGATGGCCTGATTAGAGTGCAAAACAAAGTTATTAGAGTTCTAGGAGAAACAAATTCGGCACAATTTCTTTTCAGAAATGATGTTATATGCTATGTTTCTGACATGATTGAAGTAAATGTACTTCGTCCAGTAGGATAATTAGAAAGGTATATTTAAAGTAATATTGATATAAATGGTAATGCATAAATTATGACATTAACATAAATATCTCAAATAGAAATGTTTTAAGTAGTATGTACCAAAGGAACATCTGGAATAGTAGCAAAAATTCATTTTTAATTTTGGATACATTCAAAAGCAACGCTTCCAACTATATAAAATCTTGCCATCGCACGTCCTTTATATTCCATAATTTTATGTAAAACTAATGTCCCCTTCTTGTAGGTTGTACCAGCTATGTATCTTAGTTTTGGACCTGATAAGAATGCATGTTTCGCACTTTCTGAAATATTTGTGGATGGGAGTAAACCAAAGAAGCTCTTCCTAAAAATGCTAATTTCAGAACTATTGCTTAAATTCGATTCCCAAATTCTCCCCCATCTACCTTGAGCTATGTGGAAACGGAATCTACTTATAATATCCTGGGGTGAAAAATTGGCCTCAACAACATGAATTTATTGCTCAAAATCACAAAATACGAATGCTAACAAAAGTTTCAATCCTTGTTAGAAACCTCATATATTTGAATGACTGGCCATAAGTTTTTAATCACGCATTTAATCACCACAGCGTTCATACTTCTATTGATGCAACACGCTTCCTCATTCGGAGTAACTGTTCTATATTGCACTGTGGTGTGATTAAAGCAGGTCAAACACTTCCTGGCAGGAACTAATTCATATATCCGCAAATTTATAAACAAGTTCCTCATGGGGACGAATTCAAATGAATTTACACCCTTACTCAGCGAGACAGAATTCGTTAGAAGCCCAATGGAAGGCGTTGTTGTATGAAATTTTCAGGAATGTTGGAGAAACACCCAGTTCCCGAGTGAAGAGAATTGACCATTCAAGATTAAAATCCCAAGACCTAGATAGTAATGGTAGCCAGAACTGTACAACTCGACATCCAATATCAGTTATCCACGGAGATGGCTATTAAAATAAATTCGAATGGGGATGAGTTGTCATGGTCGCACGTTTTGGTTAAGAATATGAAACGCGTAAAAGATAGTGTCGAAATACTAGTGAGTATTTGTTTGAAATTGTATTTCTGATATTTTATCTATTCATTCTCAAAATATTTTTATCAGGTGGACTTCCACCCCAGGAAATTCCTCATCTTCTTCTCCTTTTTCTTCTTCTTCTTCTTCTATTATTATTATTATTATTATTATTATTATTATTATTATTATTATTATTATTATTATTATTATTATTATTATTATTATTATTAACAAATACATCGCAATTGGGGAATACCCCAGTGGCAATGATTACTTACAGAACTGTGATATTAAAGTAAATTTAAAGCATAATTGCCCAACAACAACAACAATAACATCAACAATATAAAGAAGAGTACATCAAGCAGTTTCATGGAAACAAAATATTACAAGAAATCTACTGGTTTAACATTCTGAATCCAGCATCATCACACACAAATTCGCACACAAGCATTTCCAGTGCTTAACACTGCGGTTTACAATACTATGGGTTGAGCTTACTACTAGCTTAACATCACATCATCATATACAAATTCACTCGTACTTTAAGTATTTCAAACTTTTACATTATGCCTTACAGTAGACTGAGCACTCAAGTTACTATTATCTTAGCACTGTCAATAATGTACGTTCATACACAAATTCACACATACCTTAAATAATTCATCTGCCTTTATACTACAGTTTACAATGGGTTGAACGTTGCATTAAAACATGCACCATCGTATAGAAATTTACTCACAATAATTTACAGAATGCTGGAGCCTATTCTTGAAGCACATAAGTAGAGCCCGGATTTTTATGAATTAATAGGTTAGAATGCAAACTTACTGAAGCGAGTAGCAAGTATAGTCTACCTTCACAACGATTATGCTATGGGGTTTGCATAAACCTCAGGGGTACGGTCCATCAGAACCCCTATAATTTATGTTACTCTTGTTACACTTCCTACTAACCTAATTAGATTGCAATCTAACCTGTTACTGCATAAAAATCCGGGCTTTACATATAAGTGTTCCGCATGCAATAATGAAGAGTGCGATGCCTAATCGCTGGTTTACAAAGGAGCGCACAACGTTTTGTATTTCGGATGTGAAACAAATAGCAGTCACTTTACTACACACGTTCTGTAAGAAGGTGCATTCGCAAATACGCCAATGATGCAGAAAATGCACGCACAGGCATTCCATTCTACCAAAAAGTTGCTTGTATATGGCATGTACCTTGACCGATCCATTAGCTCTTAATAGAAAAATTCGTGTATAGAAGGCAGGCGGCTGTGTGGAAACTCTTGCGCATACCGTCTGCAAACTTCGGCTACATCCCGACCAGATTCTTCAAAAATTGTCCGACTCGTTGGCTGAACGGTCAGCGTACTGGCCTTCGTTTCAGAGGATCCCGGGTTCGATTCCCGGCTGGGTCGGGGATTTTAACCTTAATTGGTTAATTCCAATGGCACGGGGGCTGGGTGTATGTGTATTCTTCATCATCATTTCATCCTCACCACGACGCGCGGGTTGCCTACGGGAGTCAAATAGAAAGACCTGCACCTGGAGAGCCGAACCCGTCCTGTGATATCCCGGCACTAAAAGCCATACGACATTTCATTTCATTTCTCCAAAAATAAAAATTATACCTCTGTATATGACATTGCTGAACACACCAGCCATTGTTGATATTTTGACGTCAACTCTAGTGCTACTGTACCTAATACCAGCCTAGTACTATGCATTAGAAAAAAAAGAGGCTTTCTAACGCTAGGGGGCGCTGAGGACCATGCAGCGGTCGGTCGTCAAGTTGTTTTCTCTTCGTATTGTGACATAACCTATCTACAGGCATTAATATCCCAGTGGAAATCAGTTATTAGACATCCCATTCATCATTGGTGCATACGGGAAACATATAAACAGAAAGGATGACGCTATTTGGCCATCTGGTACATCTTGAAGACGAAGTCGATGTACAATGGGTCTGTGATATGAGAAGTAACGGAAAGAGATCGACATCAAAACTACTTGCGAAAGTTTAGTCTATATGTTTACCCCATAGAATCGCACCTAAGTCTCTTCATCATCTCCAGGCTGACCATTGTCCACCAGACTTGCTCGGCTTGGGCTCCAGTAGCGCGAAATTTGACTCACGATGTTCGGACGTTTTAACTTTGAGCCTCTCTTACTGACACTTTCGAATCGTAACAAGCCGTTCTACACTATCGAATGCCTCCTAGATTACATTCTGAAGCCATTTGTTGTCCACATATTGCGAACTTTGGCGAGAGAAAGACTTTTCCGTACCTTCCACCCAATTTTCTGAAATGATCACTATTTAATTTTCTAGAATATACTTAGGCGAATCAAATGACACCACACATTACATGTTTAATTGGCATCAGAATATATCTAAAAATTATCATTTAATTAAAACATAATGACGTGTTTGATTCAAACACATCATCAAATTCCATGAAATCAAAATTGCGTTCGTTGTTATTGATGAATGGTATGAAATGTTAAAATATTTATTTTAAAATCCTGTTTATGACATCGTGAATGTTGAAATTTTAAACTTACCTTAATTATTCATTTCTGCTTCCTCAATCCTCAGTTGTTCAGTGTAGACTACCTGCTTTGAACGCCGGAGTTACGCCATTTCGCTTATTTATTGGCAACTTTCCGGTACGTTATACTCCGGTGACGTCACCGGTTTTCGGGGAAATGTACTTATAGTCTTCATGTTTTAAATTGACTTTGGAAACGACTTCTGGGATGTCTACTGAACACTGAAGTATTAAAATGTTTAAACTTTAATGTCGTGTCAATTGTTGTACTTTACCGATATGTAACTCTACATAGTAGAGTGAAGAGCGGGCAAATTTTCAGCTGTATATGATCGTTCAGGTTATTTTGGTCGACTATTTTCGCGATGGAAGTTTATAATGCCTCCTTTGTATTGAGCAATTTTTAATATTTCCGATGTGTAATATTTTAATATCTGTGATGATGTCCATGAGCTGTTGGACGCTGTCATAGGTGTGTTTACAAAATGCTGAGTGTCTGTTGTGTCTCATTGCCTTTTTGTGTTCTTTGAACCTGGTGTGGAAATTACGTCTCGTTTGGCCGATGTACTGTATGTGGAATGTAATTTGCTTCTTGTTATTTCAGTTCATTTACTCGTGGTGTAGAAACATCAAAGTTATATATTAACGCATTTGAAACTGAAACAAAAACCAAATATATGAGACATAACAATAACAAATTGAAGGTCAATTGATGCTGTAGTTTTGGCTTGTTATTAAGATATTAAGTGGTCTCTTTTAAGTAATTTCGCAAATACTGTACTTATATGAATCCTTAAATATGGAGAAGAAATGTGTTATCTTTACAAACGAGTTGGTATTTAATCGGCCCTCTGAAATTACCAACCTTAATTCTAAACTAGATATACTCACTTCATCTCTCTTACCAAATATTTCACATACTAAATTCCTCATTATCACAACTTTTGTAAATCCTATTCCAAACAACTCACCCATAACTGAATACTACTAATTTTCTTCCTGATATAGACAAGCTAATCAAAATCGTGCCAAAAGAAATGATACATCTGACATACCTGATGCCATGATTTATTTAAGAAGGAATGTTAAAGGTCTTCGTCTTCCTTGCGCATCTTGGGAATCAAGAGTACCACATATCAAGACTCGTAAATTTCTCACACTGGAAAGGGACCCATTATATCCACAAAAAGAGGTGTTATTAAGGAAATCAGCAAATTTCTCACAGACCTTGTATTATAAGAAAAAGAACACCTTTTAGATGGAAGTATTCACTTACTTTCCACCTGAAAAACCATAGCAGAGCTTAGAAATCGTAATTTCAAGAGATAATGTAAATTATTTCATAATGAAAAATGTGTGGCCCGATTTGAACAATATAAACCCACAAATTACTGAGTACAATATCGTACTGGATTATCACTGAGTGAATAGCGTGAGGCTATAAAATGACTGCTAATATGTGCGCTCTTCGATCTATCAATGGCATGTACCAGGAACGGAAATCACTGTCGGTATTTCAGAAGAGAGATAGAAAACTTGGGATCTTATCCTCATGGAGAGATGCTGCGAAACGCCAGGCAAAAGAGGCAAAACAAGCTTCTGTCATTTTCCATCAGAAACAAATGTTGCATGGTCGCCGAAGAAAACTATGAACATGCCGATAACGCTATCAGTAGGAGAACTGTCATCATAGCCGATAAGGAATCGGACGGTGTGGAATATACAATGGACCGCACAGTTTGTTTAGGAATTTTCATAAACCAGTTAGAAGACGTTGACATCGAAAAGAAGATGATCTTGAACAGATCGTACCTTATTCACTATCACTATCAGCCATATTCAATCGTTTTAGCGATGTGGCCTCTCTAAGTCCGAAGCAAGGTAGGTTTTCATGAGGTCTCTCCATCTGGATGTTCTGCCAATTGGTCCCAGTAATATTCCGGATGTAATATTCGGACTCCACTAAAGCACAAGCTTTGTCCACCTGCCATCGGTTCTCCGAGCAATATGGCTTGCCCACTGTCATTTTAGGGTAAACACGCTTTGTAAAATGTCACTGACTTTTGTGACTGACCTGATGTAATCTGCCCTCTTTCTGTCTTTCTTCGTGAAGCCTAGCGTAAATCGTTCCATAGCTCTTTGGGCTGTTCTGAGATTTTGCTTAACAAACTCGCTCAATGTCCAGGTTTCACTACCGTGAGTCAGTGCAGGGAGAACACTCTGGTCAAAGACTATCTTCTTTAGGTGGGTTGGCAGGTTGGATCTGAAGACTGAAGAATTTTTTCCGCAGGCTTGCCATCCTAGTTTGATACACCGGAAGATTTCCGGTATTAAGTCCCCATTCATGTTTACAAGCTGTCTAAGATATATGTATTCATTTACCTTTTGTAATGTTGAGTTTCACACATGTAGCTTTCCTGCTGGGGCCCATTTGTTGAGCATTACTTTGGTTTTAGAAAGGTTCATTGATAGTCCCACCTTTTTACAGGCTCCGACAAGATCTTATTATAAACTCAAATTTGGATTGAAGGATATTAATGTGATAGGATTATTAGTAGACTTCCCAGGGACTATTCCTCCATTGATAGTAAATTTTTGGAATCAGTTTAACTTAGATGTTCTAGAACTGCTAAATATATCTTTGTCAGAATTACGAGGTTCAGTTTCATTGCTTAGATATAGTTGCTATAGTCTATGTTACAACTTTTGTACTTTAATTAAATTATAAGAGTAATATAATAAACAAAAATTATCATTGTAAGCCGAAATTACACGAGAGTATGTGCATAAGTCATTGCCACTACTAATGGAAATATACAGATGGGAGTGGTGAGCATAAGATGCTGTGCAATGCATAAATAATGTCGAGTAGGTTTACCAGGTGTAGAATGTACAGCGAGGAATCTGTCATTCAGGAAATCCTTGTGCTACATAATGTAAAGTAAGCTGCAAACAGTAAATCTTCAAAGTAGTCATCTAGATTGTCTACTGCAAGTTGACAGTTATGGGTGACGTCGGATACCAGTCACCTCACCATTTTGCAATTCCATGTTTCACAGCGTTGACTATGTCCTCTCCTGTCCAAAACCACATTCCATGTGATAGTTCTTTCACTTTCGTGATGAGGTCAAAATCACGTGGTGACAGGTCCGGTGATTATGGCGGGAGTTCCAATGCTTTCCACCCCTATCACGGAAGTTACGTCGTCACATCCATTCCGCACGGAGACGCTCTCACTACTGCAGTCTCATCACCCTGTGCGCGGTACCGGTCCAATGCATCCCCTTCTCACGCTGAGTCTATGCACTAAGAGTGAGATCCATTCCAGGACAGATGGCAATTGCATGGTAGCACCGTTTTGCTCTGCTCTTTCCAATGCCAACTTATCCAATCTCGCACCTATAAATATGGGTAATCTTCGACCTTATGTATCTATCTGGATCAGATTGTGAACAGTGCTACGAGTTGTGAGGTTCTCCTCACAAGAGTCTACAGGCGAGCTGAGACAGTTATAAGGTAGGTGGCTACATTTTATTCTATCATGTAAACTCACTTGTGTGAAGATACTAGTGTTTCCCTCTACCATGTAACAGTAGGGTTGAGCTGCTTTTACTTTTAAATTAGGCTGCCTTTATTTCACTTAATTGGTAATATATAGGTTACTAGGCTGTCTTCGGACAGAGTGTAACCACTCAAGTGTGTGTCACGTGATTTCTTAAGTATGTACGAGAGTGGACCCTCATTTTCCTTGTTCACTTTGCTTGCTGGAGACAAAACTTTCAATTTTCTAAATGTTTCACTTTGCCTTTCGGTTAATAATTTCCTTTCCCATCTTAGTCACCAACGTAGCATGGCTTATACTCTGTGTCAACGGGCCTTCTGCCCCATTAGGTTTTATGGCAAGTCATGTCATGGGATTGCTTGAGTGGGTTCGGACTTTCCCATTAACACTTTCGTGGCCGTGTATTATGAACTCCTGCACCTGCAACTTCAGGAGCTTTCTGATCCATATGTTATGTTGTTGCTTCCCTCTGAATTAACGGCAGTGAGTGTCAAGTGGTGTAAAAGCTTATAATCCTTTAAGCGTACTGAGAGGCACCTGCAAGTGAATTCTAGACCCGTTTGGCCATTTCAAGTTAAAGCTAAAAATCTTATATATCTCCGTAGTGTGATATTTACTCGTGGAAACTCTAGCTTCTTTATTGTGCGAAATACCAATGATTTTCTTTCCAAAGTTGTGTAAAGGCTTGTGAGCCTTGTGAAATGCGAGCTCCTTCTTTCCAAGTTATTTATGAAGCTCTAAAGCTCACATTGGTAAAATTGCTGTTATATCCTCTTCTAAATCTGTATCATTGATAATTAATTGAGATGTTGTTGATTGAAAAGAAAACAGAAGGAGATAAGAAAGAAAATGAATATATTCCAAATTTATGTATTTTGATGTGATCGTTTGTCTAGCATCCTTGGCCCTGCTGAGCTTTGCTGTCTAATACCCTCGTATCCCATAACAATTTGCATTGCGTATCTGTTTTAATTTCAATATGTATGCGTATGATGGTGGTATGAACATGTAGAAAGGTACCGAGCTCAATGGCGCAGTCGCGTAAGTGCGGCCAGTATCCAGTATTCGGGAGATAGTGGGTTCGAATCCCACTGTCGGAAGCCCTGAAAATGGGTTTTCCGTGGTTTTCCATTTTCACACCAGACGAATGCTTGGGCTGTACCTTAATTAAGGCCACGGTCGCTTCTTTCCACTCCAAGCCATTTCCTGTTCCATCGTCGCTATAAGCCCTGTATATGTCGATGAGACCTAAAGCATCTTGTAAAAATAAGCATGTAAAAAGTGACTAAATTTCTCTTCACAGCAGTGTATTAAGCCTTCCTCATCATTTAAACTCTTATATTACTTACACGTTTCGGTAGGGGCAGCTAATATTTTCAGAATATTTGTAATAGTTCTTCCAAAATGCAATAAGTTGCATTTCCCCCTGCTAGCTGCATTTTGAGAAATTTCTCTTACATAACACCGCCACAGAATTGCATTTCTCCAGTTACTCTTCGCTTTACACAACACTTATACGTTAGAAGGGAGTTTGCACAAACTGTTCAAAAACCACCCTATGATTTTCGTTTGTCATTTCAGTCAGAACGTCTATTCTCATGCTCTATACATCAAGCAACGTTGCATTTTACAATTGTGTTAATATCAACTGAAACACAAGTCAATGTTGGAATGTTTATCCCTTCTCTGTTCAATATAGGAAAGTAACTTTTGGAACTCACTGTATTTGACTTGCAAGGTCTTCGGTAAGCACAAACTTCTCACGTGTCCCACTTCCCAAGTCTGAGAACAAAGCAGCTGTTGAAACTAGGAGCAAACAAACAGAAAACGTTACTACTACCTCTAGAACTTGGAGGTAGTTTGACTTAAAACAGTTCATACATGCATACACACAGTGGTTGATACCAAGTACGTTCCGGAAATTAGATAAAATGTACATTAGACATGTATGGAATTGGCTAAAATTTTCTGTTCTTACAATGATCTTAATTTTTAATGGAATGAATTTCATTGACAAACAAAACTCTTGTTTTGAAGAAATCTTTTCCACCGTATCTCCAGCCCTAGTTCGGTGTTACGGGGCACAGTGGTGGGAGATTATAGAGAGTGGTGTTAAAAACTCAAAAATACAATATTTGTCCGTAATATTTCTCAAAGAGTGCACATTTAGCATGTAGAAAGAAAATAAGTATATTCAAAATTTATGTATTTTTGCTGTAAATTTGCGACAAACCTACCGTGGTCCTTGGAGCTATCACATCATCACAGATCATAGTTTAAAACTCCTCACACAATCAACTTACCAGGAGCTTCCCATCCCCTCCTGCAGTGAAACCTGCGAAGGCTAAGGACATATTAAAACTTGCCGAATACCTCGCAAATCCTGCAAGCGAAGAGTACTACTCAAGCCTCTTTGGCACAGCTGCATCAATGGATATACTTACAACCAGTTGTGACTATGAAATATTTTCCTCCCCTTTATTTAATAAATAATCATTTATATTTATATGTTATATAAATGTAATATTATTAGGCATTATCACAGTGGTGCTGTATTGAATTCTGCAAAAAAAAAAAAAAAAAAAAACCACACACTAGCCCAATACATTTTCCCTCTTCACGCCCAGAGAATATAATTTGGTATCACTCAATGAGTTCTGATAACATCCCTGATGCCTAAGAGTATTTGGACAAAACTTTAAAAAATTAACTATTAATGGGACGAAGATATGCGGTTTTTCTCTTTTTCCCACAATTGTGATTTTCTGAGTAGTGGAGTTCTTGCCGGCAACTCCTCAATTGGAGTTCTTTATTACTGTAACTTCTAGAGGGACCTGTATTTTTTAATGATTTTTGTTTACTTGGATCAAACGACGAACTGGAGAAATGACAAATGATTGATATAAGGATCCTTCTGATGCGCCTCGTGTTACGCACAGAAATTTTCCCACAATTCTGATGGTTTTTATGGTGAGAATAGTTATGACATGCCATACCACCCTGTTTCTTTCCATGGGTCAATGGGGTAAATATTGCTGACTGCTGTGTTGTTTTAAACCTGTGGATAAAAATAATTATGACTGATGAAGTAATATCTTCTTTGGAAATGTTACCTCGAACTGATGCGAAAATTTTAATTTTCAAACAAGATTGTTAATTTTCTGGTCCTTGCTGACGAACTATGGGAGTATATTGTTCATATTACACAAGGATGTTGTTCTAAATGTTGTTAAAATGTTAAACAAGTTTGGTCGTTGTGAGACATATGGGACTTCATAATTCAGCCTCAACACTTATCAGAAGAGAAAAACAGAAACGTTCCACACTTCCAACGAAAGAACACTAAAATCTACGAAAAGTTCAAGAATATTTCCGCGTTTTTCTCTGCCTGTCATTGGAGGCGACTCTAGGACACGCGAACTTAATTCCGTCTGGTCGAAACAGAGGAGTAGATAAGGGGGAGGGGGGATAAGGGAGATATATTACCTCCCGCATGAGGCGCTTGTAGTCATTGTTACAAATAGATGCATTTATTATTTTTACGGAGATGAAGCATCATAAAGGAATAAAAACATCATTTTGCAAGAACATCTATTTAAAATGTGTCTTTATTATTGTCATTATTATTATTATTATAGTCGTCATTGTTGTTGTTTTGTTGTTGTTGTTGTTGTTGTTGTTGTTGTTGTTGTTGTTCGCCTCTGTGGTGTAGTAGTTAGTGCGATTAGCTTTCCCCCACCTCGGAGGCCCGGGTTCGATTCCACGATTTTGCCATGAAAATTGATACTAATACGTAATACGAACGGGATCCACTCAGCCTCAAAAGGTCAACTGAGTAGAGGAGAGGGGGGTTAGATTCTCACCTCAGCAATCCTCGAAGTGGTTTTTCGTGGTCTCCCACTTTTCCTCCACACAAATGCCGTGATGGTACATAACTTAGAGCCACGGCGACTTTCTTCCTTCTTCTGTGTCTATCGCTTCCAATCTTCTCATCCCACAACGAGATCTCTGTTCAGCACAGTAGGTAGTCCGCCTGGGCGAAGTATTGGTTATCCTCCCCAGTTGTATCCCCCCAACGCAAAGTCTCACGCTCCAGGACACTGCCCTCCAGGCGGTAGAAGAGTTCGAGGGAAAAACCGAACCTGGAGGGTAAACAGATTAAGAATGAAAGGAAGGAAGGAAGAAAGAAACAAACAAACAAACAAACAAAGAACGAATATGATCATGCTGTACTATGTAGTTAAATGGCTATCATGCTGGCCTTTAGACCAGTGGAACTCAGGTTCTATTCCCAGCTGGGTTCGGAATTTTAACCTTCATTGGTTAATTCCAGTGGCTCGGGGACTGGGTCTGTGCGCTCTCTTCAGTATTACAACTCATCATTTATGAAGGTTCCCATTCTCAAAGAAACGTGGGTTGCCTATATGGCGTCAACTCGAAAGACCTGCACCTGGCCTCTTCGGACGTTACGCGTCATTATTATTATTATTATTATTATTATTATTATTATTATTATTATTATTATTATTATTATTATTATTATTATAAGTGATCCCTTCTCTAGGAAAAGTCGTATCTACGTCACAGGGTCGGAAGAGTACAAAATGTGACCCATGAAGGGCGGATAGAAGGCGCCTGAATCTTCTGAACGGAAGCAATGTCCAATAGAGCTATGATCTCGATGTCACCACTCCAAGCTCAGAAACGCAGAACTTCTGTGGGGACGATATTGCGTTTTTTGTACTTTCTCCACTTCAATAATCCACTGACCTCCGCGAAGAACAGAAAAACAATCCACGAATATGAAACTAATGCTCGTGTATTCGAAAATCGTGTTCTGCTGAGATTCGTTTGTAAAAGATGAAAGGTGGAGTAAACCTCAGCTTTGATGAAACACTTTATAAGTTGCTCCATCGTGTACGTTCCTTCCTTAGTTTCTGACAACAAACTTGGGAGTTCCGTGCATAGTTCCCCTAAGTCAACATAAGAATGTTTCAATTAACATCCCAGCTTAGTGAGTCACTGGGAAAGACGCCAGACTCCTATGTGGGTGACTGTGAGAGCTCCTTTATAGGCCAAAAGACTGGCGGCGCATTTCACACTGTGGTACATGAGGACATTTCGTATAGATCCTATATTATGAGGAAAGATCAGTTCATGTCGGTGCACACACACAAGAACAACGACTGCTCCGAGTAATGTTATTACAGAACCAGGGTGTTCAGGGGTTGTAGTAAGGATGTAAAGGAGAGAGCATATAAGTCTCTGGTAAGACCCCAACTAGAGTATGGTTCCAGTGAATGGGACCCTCACCAGGATTACCTGATACAAGAACCGGAGAAAATCCAAAGGAAAGCAGCTCGATTTGTTCTGGGTGATTTCCGACAAAAGAGTACCGGTACCGTTACAAAAATGTTGCAAAGTTTGGGTTGGGAAGAATTGTGAGAAAGGAGACGAGCTGCTCGACTAAGTGGTATGTTCCGAGCTGTCAGCGGAGAGATGGCGTGGAATGACATTAGTAGACGAATAAGTTTGAGTGGCGTTTATAAAAGTAGGAAAGATCACAATGTGAAGATAAAGTTGGAATTCAAGAGGACAAACTGGGGCAAATATTCATTTATACGAAGGGGAGTTAGGGATTGGAATAAATTACCAAGCGAGATGTTTAATAAATTTCCAGTTTTTTTGAAATCATTTACGAAAAGGCTAGGAAAACAACAGATAGGGAATCTGCCACCTTGGCGACTACCCTAAATGCAGATTAGTATTGATTGATTGAACTGAAAATGTGACTTCAAAAACCTCCCAATCCCAGAGACTAAAACGTTTCATGAGAATCAGAACTGGATGTTATTAAAAATAGTTATTATGTACTTAAGTGAATGGGTCACTTTAAATGGCAATGAAAATAAATCAGTAGCTTCAAGTATTCAGAAAATAGAAATTGCTTTTCAACACACAAAGGACGTTTATTAAAAAAAATGCCTGTCCTTCGTCATTACTTAACGGTGAACAAACCTGAAGCTATAAAGCACACCCGCATAGCCTACCAAGCGACCGCTGCTCAGCCCAAAGGTCTAGAGATTATGAGGTGCCGTGTGGTCAGCGAATCTCTTGGCCTTTTCTTTTTGCTTCCTAGACCGGGGCCGCCATCTCACCGTCAGATATCTCCTCAATTGTAATCACGTAGGATGAGTGGACCTCGAACCAGCCCTCATATCCAAGTAAAAATCTCTGACCTGGCCGTGAATCGAACCCGAGGCCTCCAGGTAACAGGCAGGCACGTTAGCCCTAAACCGCGCGGCCGGCTGCTGTAAAATACACGTTGTGTATTATGGTATTCATTGCCGATATTGGTAAGTGGTTTACTCCCCGAATCAGTACAAGATTACTTAATATTATTGTAAATTTAGCGTTGTGCTTTGTAATAATGTAGTTACATATTGTTGCTGTCTTTTGCCGTCTTCAGTTCGTTAACAATAGCAGTATGAAAATAAAGCGCTACACGGTTCATTGTTTTTAACATAAAAATGCATGTAATTTATGTTAACAACAAGTGTGAATTTCTGTTTGCTCAGCATTTAACTTTCAAAACCTATTGAATTCTAATATTATTAGCTATACTTATTACACGGAATACTAATTTAAAATGGGAGATTCTATGTACAATATAGTAACATTCTGTGGTGTAGTGGTTAGCGTGATTAGCTGCCACTCCCAGAGGTCCGGGTTCGATTCCCGGCTCTTCCACGAAATTTGAAAAGTGGTACGAGGGCTGGAACGGGGTCCACTCAGCCTCGGGAGGTCAACTGAGTAGAGGTGGGTTCGATTCCCACCTCAGCCATCCTGGAAGTGGTTTTCCGTGGTTTCCCACTACTCCTCCAGGCAAATGCCGGGATGGTACCTAACTTAAGGCCACGGCCGCTTCCTTCCCTCTTCCTTGTCTATCCCTTCCAATCTTCCCATCCCCCGCAAGGCCCCTGTTCAGTATAGCAGGTGAGGCCGCCTAAGCGAGGTACTGGTCGTTCTCCCCAGTTGTATCCCCGACCAAGAGTCTGAAGCTCCAGGACACTGCCCTTGGGGCGGTAGAGGTGGGATCCCTCGCTGAGTCCGAGGGAAAAACCGAACCTGGAGGGTAAACAGATGATGATATAGTAACATAATATAATGGACTGAAATCGGTTATTTAGGTAATCCAAAACACGTCTTTCTTTTGTTAGTTTCTCACTCGAGTGTGCAGTTTCATTATCACGAAAATGCAGACATTTTGAAATAAGAAGGAGGCACATTAACGGCATTGTTTAGCTGAACAGCGAAGTTTCAGCAATACTCCTCTTTGACCAGTTTATTTTCACTTAGGGCAATAATAATCCTTAGTGAAAAATAACCTTCATTCCACAATAAGTTGTACCAAACCATTCATCGTCATAAGGTTTTTGATTTAAGATAAACATGGGTTTGCGTATCTGTTTCCGTCCAGATTTCGTCATTCACAACAAGCTAGAAAACCTCTGATGCAGCGGGTTTATCACTCAGACTACGAGAAACTACTAGGGATGGACATGATACGGCAATAATGTCAGGTTGTGAGTTTCACAAATAGGAAAAGGCCTCTCAGTTTTAATTACTGCATTAATGAGGTGAAAGTTCCTTATGGGGATCACTGTAAGTACCTAGGTGTTAATATAATGAAAGATCTTCATTGCGGTAATCACATACACGGGATTGTAAATAAAGGGTACACATCTCTGTACATGGTTATGAGAGTGTTTAGGGGTTGTACTAAAGATGTAAAGGAGGGGGCATACAAGTCTCTGGTAAGAAGCCAACTAGAGTATAGTTCCAATGTATGGGACCCTCACCAGGATTACTTCATTCAAGAAATGGAAAAAATCCAAAAGAAATCATCTCGATTTGTTCTGGGTGATTTCCGACAAAAGAGTAGCGTTACAAAAATGTTGCAAAATTTGGGCTAGGAAGACTTAGAAGAAAGAAGACGAGCTGCTCTACTAAGTGGTATGTTCTGAGCTGTAAGTGGAGAGATTGCGTGGAATGACATTTGTAGACGAATAAGTTTGAGTAGTGTCTTTAAAAGTAGGATAGATCACAACGTGAAGATAAAGTTGGAATTCAAGAGGACAAAGTGGGACAAATATTCGTTTATAGGACGGGGAGATAGGGATTGGAATAAATTACTAACTTCAATAAATTTCCATTTTCTTTGAAATTATTGAAGACAATGCTAGGAAAACAATGATTGATTGATTGATTGATTGATTGATTGATTGATTGATTGATTGATTGATTGATTGATTGATTGATTGATTGATTGATTGATTGATTGATTGATTGATTGATTGATTGATTGATTGATTGATTGATTGATTGATTCTGATTAACGCGAGACTTCACTATCACCACTTTCGCACAAATAACTTCCGATATCCAACTCAAATGTTTATATCTACGCGCAGCCGTTTTTAGAAGGAGCTATAACAGCGGAAGACACTCCACCTAATCTTCAAAGATTTAGGTAAAATAAACAACAGTATCGGTCTTGCCACTTTCCAAAGACACGGAAGGAAGATTATAGAACAGAATAATACTGCCAAATATTCGTGTCATGCCAAACTGCCGACACCAACTCGTGACAAAGTTCAGCACGTTTCTGAGACGCTGTCCACCTCTTCGGTCTCGGTGGCTGACCACGTCTCTGAGACGATGTTAGATGGCAGTGGGTTTTAAAAAGTGTCACGTCGCACAGTTTTGCACTTATTGAGCTAGGAACTTCAGCTTCCTTGTGTTTTCTTTTTTTCTTCGTTTTGTAGACATATCTTTGAAAAGCGGATGTAAAAGTCTTTCATTGAAGGTGCAAGAAAGGTGGTTGACGAACACGAGAAGGAAAATGTCAACCCTCTATGAAAAGGTAATTTTTCAAGAGATAAATTTTTGTAAAGAACCGTAATGATCAGGGATACCCAGTTCTCAAAGTTTCATTCGGCACGGTTCACACCAGTTATTTATCCTTGTTAGATTGTCTAACGGTTAAGAAAATGCATGTTAAGTACTTAAGTGAAAAAGTGTCCTAACATATCGATGTTATTTGACAGCTACAGAAAAAAAATTCTGGGTGAAGTTTGACATCACTTATAAATATCTGCGCACGGATGCGTAAAGTTCATGTGATAAAATTTAAAATAACAAAATTGGAGGCACTTAGTAATGAGTATCGACGCGTAAGAAAATTGAAGTTGAATTTCGTTTTCATTATACAAAGTTTGACATCTTACGTCCGCGTTCACAAACGCGAGTAAAAGCTTTCGCCTTTGTTTAAAGCTAATAAAACCAAGATAACAATTACATTTGTATTCATCAACAAAATTGTCTCGGTTTATTTATTTATTTATTTATTTATTTATTTATTTATTTATTTATTTATTTATTTATTTATTTATTTATTTATTTATTTATTTATTTATTTATTTGTGTTCCTTTAAGTGGCGAAGTGAGAATGCTTGGCCCTCTCCTACACTTAGCCACATTTACAATATATTTCTGCAGACATGTTACCATATAATTTATCAGAGTTACATTATGATAACACAGACGCCCTCACTCACATTTGTAAAGCAATTAAAATAGTATGCTGGATATTAACCAATATGAAATAATATTGCTCAAACACACACAAAATAAATGCACGAATTACACAACTATCAACCAAGTCTGCATACAACATCGCCATTCGCACACTCAGCAGTACAGTATACGCGGCAGGTGGCAAGTTTCAATAAAGAGGATGTTCAAAGCTTAGTTGTAAGGTATGATAAGTGTTTAAACAAACTTGTCGACTATATTCAAAAATAGAGTAAAGTATGTAGAATTTAGAAAATAAATGTGGTGATTGAAAATCGTCTCTCGTTGTGTAGTTAATTTCAAACGGCCCTTACCTAAATAAACACGTCTCGTATGTAATTAATGAAAGAGAAAATCGCACCAACGAATATGTTAGCAAGATAAACGATCACGCTACATTTTTGGTAGACTACGATAACGCTGATTAGAATTATTTCTTTATTTCTGGTCACAGTGGACATTTTTATGATCAAGTATTTGTAAACACCGAATCTACTTACAAAATTGCATTCTTTTCATTGATGGCGACAACACGTAGTCAATTGATTTTCGTGCATCAGTATGAATTTTTTTTTTTGTCCAAATTCAGACAGAATTGAAAACTTTGTTTTGGAAAATTTATATGTATAATGGCATTGCAGGTATCCAAATTTTTCAAATCTAAGGTAGCAAAAATAGATGATGTTGGTGAATACGGCCAAAGTCTCCTTTCTTCAGTCTACGAATGATGGCCGCTAAGGAGCAACAATCTCAACAAGATATGGGAGAGAGGCAGCTAGTGCTAGGTTTAATTAAAATACTTGTACCAACACAGTTAAAAACAGAGTCAAGCTGATTGATACAAGACGTCCTGAGGCGCCCGAACTGAGAAGACGGGGGACGGGCTAGTGGCTACAAAGAGTAATTGGAAGACCTGCAACCTCTTGAGACGAGCCTGAGGCAGGTTGGGAAATTAAATGACTGATGAAGCCAATAACAGAAATGTCATTTCTGCCTGTGAGCTTGTCAGACCTCTACAACCTTAGATCTCAATGGACTTGGTCCCACCATTGATTTTGTATTTTATTAACACTAGAACACAAAACCTCAAGATTTGGACAGCAATGCAGTATTTGTACCTACTTCGCGCGCTAAACTGTTGTCATTTTAGTAGCTTCCTAGCTCGTCAGAGAAATTGCTGTAATATGTTCTTATCCACAATCAGTTCGTTCATAAGTGAAAAAAAAGACAGAGCGAGTTGGCCGTGCTGTTAGGGGAGCGCAGCTGTGAGCCTCCATTCAGGACATAGTTTGTTCGAATCCCACTGTATGCAGCCCTGAGGATGGTTTTCCGTGGTTTCGCATTTTACACCAGGCAAATGTACCGTAATTTAAGGCCACGGCCGCTTCCTTCTCACTCCTAAACCTTTGCTATCCCATCGTCGCCATAAGACCTATTTTTAAAGGTGCACCGTAAAAGCAATTGTAAAATAATAATAATAATAATAATAATAATAATAATAATAATAATGATAATAATAATAATAATTGTACCGGCAGGTACACCTCAACTCCGCACATTTAAAAGAAACGCCTTAACGAACTCTTATCTACAAAAAACGTGAAACAGCTACGGCATGAAGTTGGGACATTGACCAGAAGATGTCACCATTGAATTAATGAGTAATGTGTTATTTTGAAGTTGCCTAAACTGACTGGATTTAATTGTTTTGTTTTGGTTTACGTCAAGAAGTTTGAACTTTTCTCCATAGATGTCCTTACAAAACTGTGGCCATGCACTCTGGTGCACGGTGGAAGAACTAGTGATTTAAAAAAATTGTGTTGTTATGTTTTCTCAACTAAATTAATGTTCACTTATTTTGTTATTTCAAGGTTTGCAACACTTCTTTCTCATTCCGCCAGTTTTTGAATCTGGCCAATCAGGAATTTTCTGTAATTATTTTTCAGCCAATAATAGGTTTCTTGTACCTTTTGAATTTGCCAATAAAAATGAGAGGGTGTGTCCGGATTTAGTCCTGAACACTCTCGGACCGTCCCCTCGGGTATATAAGCTGCGGCCTTTTCAGGCTACCTTGTCTTTTGATTGCCGAATTTCTGACAGTGTGTGTGTTAAGACAGGAGGCGGGGCGCCTCATTCTTCGCCAGGCAGTTCACCAGCCCAGGTAATGGCCACCAGTGTTATATCTCTGTAGCTACCTCCGCGGACTTACACGAGGCGAAGGTACGATTTTCTAACTATGTAACCACCGGTTTTCTAAAATGTAAACTTTATTTCGGCTAATGTAAAATTTCACAAAGTTCATAAACTGTAAATCGGGGATAGAGAGTACGTTACCCTCTCGAGTTCTCCTTCAATTTATTTTGAGGTGGCTATGATTTTGCAATTGTTATTTTTCTGTAATGCATTAAATTACCATTTCACCCTAGTCACCTCAGTAGCTTGGGATTAGCCTCTGTGTCATCGGGCCGCGAGTCCAATTACGGTTTTATATTTGGTTTTCTGAGAGAGCAAGTGTACGCCTCCATACATTTTGTGTTTTGTGCCAATAATTTAACCTGTTCTTCTTTCTACGAAGGCCCAGTAGTTCGGGTAATAGATACCCCTGTGTACAAATTGTAAATTATAGGTTGGGCCTAGAGAGGCCGGAAATTGTAAGATTTTGCGTAATGTTGCCTTGAGTAGGCTATAAGAAATCGGGAGCCAGTCTCTTTTGTTGGATTCGGAAAGTTTGTAAATCTTTCTGGTTTTGTGGGATACTATTATGGATTTTGGAAGGCCGTAAGATTGTAACGGTTGGAGCAAAGTACTCTGGAAATTGGTGCATATATAGGCGTCATTGTAAACTTGTGATTTTGGGGCTTAAAGCCTGAAACTGTTATATTCCATATTCTTGGGTTTTCCTATTCTTGTATCAACATTGTTACTGTACCTGACCTTTCTTTTGTTCACCTAGTGAAGAAGATTGTTAAGTTTGAAATTTGAAAAGAAATATAACCTTTATTTTAAAGTTTTAAGTTAATTTTTTACATCGTAGATAGACCCATTCCCACCAGCACCTCCTTTCGCCTCTCTGTGATCCACAATAACCCGGTAATAATAATAATAATAATAATAATAATAATAATAATAATAATAATAATAATAATAATAATAATAATAATAATAATAATAATAATAATAATAAGTGAAAAGTAGGAATCACACCGCACATTTTGTACTACAGTTACAGAAAGGTACCTTTTAACTAGAATAGTATTTAACTTTAGTTTGTGACGTAAGGTAATGATCCACGGAGTTTAAAGTTAAAAGTGGACCTTCTGAATTGGAGACTGGACGTAGTGGCATGAAGAGGACAATTTTACATGACTCGTATGTCCTTCTATGAAGAGGTGAATGACTAAGGAATAAGCAATATTGTAGTCAAAAAACACCCTGCAAGTCAGCCTGCGAGTTGTTGCCTGTAAATTTGAAGCTTCGCTGTGAAAATGTTTAATTAAGCAGTGAAAAATCTTTAATAACGAGTAATTATTTTTCAGGCGTTCGGCAGCCACCTCCATCTCCGGCCCTCGGGAGAGAGCTCCTCCTCATTGACCTCTGACAAGGTCATTGCTATGCTGGCTAAGACTGCACGCTTTACCTCACAGACGCTATCTTGGAGGGGATTAACCTTGCGTTTTACGCGTAAGAGAGCAAGCCTAACCTCAGAGCCACTATCTTGGAGGGGCGTAAACTCAGTTTTACGGCCAGATGCTCTTCCCGACGCCATCTTGAGTAGTAGGGCAATGGGTATTCTGGAGACGCCATCTGCAGTAGTAGGGCAATGAGGATTTGCATAAGAGAGTACATCTAACTACATGGAGGAGCCTGATCTCAGTTTTACGGCCAGATGCCCTTCCTGACGTCAATTACACAAGATGGTGGCTATACACGGGCTCTTATGAGACAACTCCTGGAACCTGGGTCAGGGGTTACTGTGAAAGATGGTGGTTATACATAGTCTCTTATGAGACGGCCTAGGGGCGATAGCACAAGATGGCGGCTATACACGGGTTCTTATGGAGAAAGCTAGCCGAGCGGCCACTGCGCAAGATGGCGGCTATACATAGGCTCTTATGGAGAAAGCTGGCACAGGGGACACATAGGATTTAAGGAGACGGCCTAAGGGCGATTGCGCAAGATGGCGGCTACATGGAGAAAGCTAGCCCAGGCCTACTGCGCAAGATGGAGGCTATACATAGGCTCTTATGGACAAACCTGTTCTAGAGGAGACATAGGAATTACGGAGACGTCCTAGGGGCGATTGCGCAAGATGGCGGCTATACATAGGCTCTTATGGAGAAAGCTGGCACAGGGGAGACATAGGATTTAAGGAGACGGCCTAAGGGTGATTGCGCAAGATGGCGGCTATATGTGGACAAGGATACGTAAACATGGTTGGAAACCTAAAAAACGTGGTCCAGTGGGGCCATAATGATGTTAAAAATGTTGCTCATATCTTCATGGTGTTATGAGTGTATTTAGGGGTTGTATTAAGGATGTAAAAGAAGAGCATGTAAGTTACAGGTAAGGCCACACTCAGAGTACGGTTGCAGTGTATGGAACACTCGCCATTTACTTGACACGGGAAATGAAAAGAATCCAAAGAAAAGCTGCACGATTTGTACTGGGCGATTTCTGGCGAAACCGTACATATAACATCATTATAGACTTTTATAGTTCAGTCTGCAAGCCTCTGTGAATGTAATAATTGTCGCCACAATCCTTTATTTGCAACTAGTGCTGTGGCCTCATTTATTTCTATACCTCTTATCATTAAATCGTTAGAAACTGAGTCTGACCATCGTCGTCTTGGCCTCCCTCTACTTCTCTTACCCTCCATAACAAAGTCCATTTTTCTCCTCTACTCGCCTCACGTGACCCCACCACCGAAGACAGTTTATGCGTACAGCTTCATCCATCGAGTCCGTTTCTAACTTAACCTTCATCTCCTCATTCCGAGTACCATCCTGTCATTGTTCCCACATGTCTGTACCAGCAATTATCTCACAGCTTTAATGTCATTTACTTCTAACTTATGATTAAGATATCCTGAATCCATCCAGCTTTCACCCCCATAAATCAAAGCTGGTCTGAAAACAGACCGATATAAAGGTAGTTTCGTCCGGGAGCTCACTTCCTTCTTACAGAATGCTGTTAATCGCAACTGCGAGTTCACTGCATTAGCTTTACTGCAACTTGATTCAATCTTACTTACTTTATTTCCATCCTGGGAGAACACTCATCCTAAATACTTTAAATTATCTACCTGTTCCAGCTTTGTATCACCAATCTGACATTCAACTCTCTTGAATTTCTTTTCTACTGACATCACTTTAGTTCTGCAAAGGCTAATCTTCATAGCATACTCATTGCACATACGTTCAAGTCCAAGATATTAGACTGCAGGCTTTCGGCACAATCTGCCATTAAGACCAAGTCGTCAGCATAGGCCAGACTGCTTACTACATTTCCACCTAACTGAATCCGCCCCTGCCACAAAAGCGTAGTGTTATGAAAATTTGCAAACTTTAGCCTGGAATGACTTGTGAGAAAGGAGATGAGCTGCTCTACTAAATTGTTTTATACCGAGCTGTCAGTGGAGAGATGGCATGGAATGATATTTGTATACGAATGAATTTGAGTGGTGATTTTAAAAGTATGAAAGATCACAATATGAAGACAAAATTGGAATTCATGAGGATATTTTTGGATAAGTATTCTTTTATAGGAAGATGAGTTACGAATTGGAATTAGATAAAGTATAACTGTAAGGGAGGTGTTCGATGAATTTCCAAGTTACTTAAAATGATTCATGAAAATACTAGATAAACGTCTGATAGGGAACCTGCCACCCGAGCTACTGCCCTAAATTGAGATCAGTGGTGAATAATGGATTAATTTAAAAATAGACACTACTGTCATTAGGCTACATCACATATTCTGACCTTGAGGTAATTACGTGTTTGATCTGAGTGAATTACCTTCACAGGTCGAAACTCTGGATCCCAAGAGCTATTCACATTGTACATAGAGGTAAAGAATTTAATAACATTCATTGTTTACATCCTTTTTGCTCTGCAGTAAAAAGAAGGCAGTTAAAGTAGAGTGTTTTATTCGTTAAATTAATGTGCTGTATACCTCTCCATCTGTTTTTGTTGCCCATTCACGTGCAGATACTCCAGGTGCCTTCAAGTGTGAGGCTTGCAAACTACCCCTCCACATCGGAGATGACCTTCCCTCCATTTATCGTACTGTACGGGTAGTTCTTGGAAGATATTTCATTTTCACGACCACTGCGTACTTGAAGTGCATTGGTTATTTATGAAGGGACATAAATAAGTTAACTGTTGTGAAGTATTAAAAAACTGAACAAGTCTTCTCAAGCATCAATAAAATTTTAAGTACATGATTTTTTGTTTTTCGCTGCACACTTGGCAAGTTTTTACAATGAAAGTTTTACCTCAACTATAAGTTAATAACAGAAGCATACGATCAAATTTGATGAAAACTTGACTTACGCCATTTTAAAATAAACCTTACATTTTTTACCATTCACTTGTCTTAATTTACGTGGTGATTTTTACAAACTTCAAAGCCATATCGGTAATATACTCTAATGGTTTCGTAAGAAAATATTTTTCACCTAATCGATACCTTTTTATTTTGTCTTTGGCAATTTATAATATCATTAAGAATAACAGTAGATGTTTTGATCGCTTTGTGATCATCATCAGATGTATACAAAAAAGCTTAGATAAAAAAGCATTAAGGTAAGCACATAATAAAGTCCTTGTTGACTTTAAAATTATTGTTAGTAAAGGACGTGTGGGTTAGAGGAGGGGGGGGGGGTTGCGGCGGGAAAGGGACGGGTGATACAAGAAAGTTAATCTAAAATAAGTTTGAAAATTATATCTTATTGAGCTAAAATGTCTTTAGTATCAAGTCCCGAAGGCGTAATTAAAATCACTTATTGTTTTAATACTAAAGTGGTGTTGTACTCTTGAAGAAATGTCTTTTACTAGAATGTGCTTCTTCTTTCATTGAATTCTAGTCTTCTTCCAAGTCGCATTGTACTGTGCTGGAAAATGTATAGAAAAGTTTGATCCACTTGTTTGTCCTTTTCTAAGTTTAAAGGGTGGATTCACTGTTGGGTTTAAATGCGAGACTATGTGGGATTGAGATGTACAGAGACCCAAAAAGAACTAAATGGGAGAGATACAGAGAAGTTCTATGGTAAGCTGTACAGAAAATTCCAACTAACATGAGAGGGCAGAAAGAATTGGATTAGGCAGTGGAAATATTAGAAGAGGCCATTATAGACTCATTCCGTGAAAACTGTCCTCTCAAAGAAAATAAAAAAACCAATAAGGTGGAGTAACAACAAACTAGCCAAAATTAAAAAAGAGGTTAAGATGTTGTATAGGATATCATCTAGAAATGGTATGTGGGACGTACAGTACATCATAGTAAACTCACTGAGTATAACCTAGAGATATGGAAAGCGAAAAGAAAATCTTGTAGACTGTTCTGTGAGAAAGTGGAATCACACATTGAAACAGCAGGACTCCAGAAGGTTCTTAAAGCAACCCATATAAATCAGGTGAGGACACTGAAAAAAGCAGATGGGTCATTTACTCAGGCGGGGAAGGACACGCTGGAGATTCTAATGGCGTGTCACTTTCCTGACGATGAAGAGACGACAGAAGAAGAAACGGTTAGAACAGAGACTGGAGCTCGAAGAGTAGACTGGAACTGTGCCAACAGAATAATAAAACATAACCATGTCAAATGGGCAATCGACACTTTTCATCCTATAAAAGCTCCAGGGCCGAATGAAATACTGCCGATAATCCTACAGGAAGGACTGGAGATACTCATCAATGCCGTGACGAACCTTTTCAGAGCTATTCTAGCTTTAGGGTACGTGCCGAAATCATGGTCTTAAGATAAAGCAGTATTCAAACCTAAATCTGGGAGGGAAAACTAGCCCAAGCCAAAGCATACAGACCATTCATCATGTTTAACCTCATTCATGCTGAAAGCAATGGAGAAAATTCTGGATAAACGTATCAGAACAACGGTGCAAATGATCTCAACGTTACATGGACATCAGCTTGTAACTTATATAGACCTGGCAGATCCACTAAAGTAGCACTCCACCAGTTGGTTTGTAAACTAGAGTAAAGCCTAGAATATAAAGGAATAGCACTGGCGGCATTTCTAGATATAGAAGGAGCCTTCAGGAATACAACCTATGACTCTATGATCAAAGCATTGGAAAAGAGCAAGGTGAGTAAAACCGCCGTCAAATGGAATAAATCCATGTTAGACGGAAGGAAGATAAAAGGAACCCTGTTTGAAGAAACGCTGACGGTTAGGGCCACCCGAGGTTGTGCTCAGGGAGGAGTTCTTTCTCCTCTGCTGTGGAACCTCGTGGTGAACAAAATCATAGCTATGCTCAACGAACAAGATTTTTATACACAAGGATACGCAGATGACCTAGTGATTGTGGTACGAGGTAAGGTGATGAGTGTTATCCACGACCTCGAGCAAAGATCACTTAACGTTGTGGAGAACTGGTGTCGGGAAGAACAACTATCAGTCAACCCGAACAAGATAAATCTGGTCCCTTTTACAAGAAGGAGAAAATTAGAGGGAAAGAGGTCACTTAAGCTCTTTGGGAAAGATATATATATATGGAAGAACACGCACTGCACCTAGGTACAGTGTCAGATAAAAATCTAACCTGGAATCGACATATAGAAAGGAACACAACCCGGCCAAGAACTTGCTCTATGCATGTAAAAGAGCCGTCGGGAAGGCATGGGGCGTAGAACCATCAATAGTAATGTGGATATGCACAATGATCATTAGACCGTTGATGGCCTATGCTGCAATCATCTGGTGGCAGAAAGTAAGCCAAGGAAGATTCAGTAGTAGATTGGATAGCCTACAGAGAATGACAAGCATAGCCATAACTGGGGCTGTGAGAACTACGCCGACAGAAGCCTTGAATACTTTACTAGATCTCCCATCACTATGCAATTTCATAAAAGGATAGGCTAGAAGGAGAGTAATAACAGAGGAAGTTTTAAACATGTCTTCTGATCATATGATATCAAAGTACAACTTTGAAAAACCGTTTGAGACCCAGATAATAAAAAAGAAGACTGGGATATCAACAAATGGAATTCTGAAAGAGAACATATAGTGTGGTGAACTGATGGCTCAAAGACTGGGGATGGCACAGCAGGAAGGATCGAGGGGGGGAGACCTGAGAGATCAATCCAGATGAGACTGGGAAAACACACTACTGTGTTTCAAGTGGAAGTGATAGTTATCACAACATGTCCTGAAGAAAATCTGATAATGAACTATAGGAATAAGGACATTTTCATTTTTACGGGCAGCCAAGCGGCCATTAAGGCACTAGAAGCAGTCCGTATAATATCCAGAATTGTCTGATATTGACATTTACTTCTCCTGAAGCTCTCAAAGTACAACATTGTCAAAATAATATGGGTACCAGGGCATGCAGGTATAGAAGGAAAAGAAAAGGCAGATAAACTGGCCAGGAATGGGGCAGAGACTCATTTCGTAAGCCCAGAACCTGTATGCGGGGTTTCCTATGGACACGCCCGATACTATATAGGAAAATGAGTGCAAAAGAAACAAATGGATGACTGGAAAAGTACTCCAGGATGCAGGCTTACAAAGGAACTGACAAAAGGACCAAACAAGAAGCATACTAAAGAACCGTTGAAACTCAGCAGAGAAAATATAATACGGGTAGCAGGACTGTTGGCAGGACACTGTCATCTGAAAAAATCACCTAAATCGAATCGGAGTAATAAGAGATAATTTATGTAGGAAATGCAAGCAGAGGAATCAGCTGAACACATACTTTTCGAATGTGAGGTGCTGGGTAGAATCAGACTCAAACTCCACTCTAGGACTACCAGGTGAAGGAGAAAAAAAAATCCAAGAAGACCCAATAAGAACAACCTGCAGCTTTGTGAAGGGAGCAGGTATATCTAGCTGGGAATGAAGGAAAAACATGGTAGCAAAAGATCTTAGAGGTCAACTCTAATTAGAAACTAATATCTAGAGGCCCAATGAGGAAAAGAGGAAGAAGAAGTTAGGCTTCTACATCCTAAACAAAGTTACTCCATAAATTAAGAATGTCATAAGGAGATAATAGGGTTGCTTTAGTATGTAAAGTTTCGGGTAGTGCCTTACCTGCTTCGCCCGGTCTAGAAAGCCAAGGAAAACGGCCGAGAATATTCGTAGTGCTGACCACACGCCTCCTCGTAATCTGCAGGCCTTCGGGCTGACAACGATCTCTTGGTAGGCCGAGACCCTTCAGTGCTGTAGTGCCATGGGGTTAGGTTTTTCTTACCTGCTTCGGTTTCAATATAGGGATTTTATTCTATTTTTTATTTACCTATCACGGAGGTTTTCTAGTTTCTTCAAGCAGCAAATGTAACCACTGAAAAGGGTAAAATGTCATAAAAGAAAGCACGAAAGTAGACTCTCGTTTCCTTTTCCTCTATCTTGTTTAAGGCGACTAGGATTTCCAAATTTAACCGTTTCTTCCACTTTTGATTGTTAATTTATTTCCTCCTAGTCACAAGGTGGTATGGCTTTATTCTCTGTTTCTCTGGATCCCGTGCCGCACTACATTTTACTCTAATGTCATATCATGGCATCTCTTGGTTTGTTTCAGCATCTTATTTCTCTTGTGTGTTGGCCTATTTTCTAAATTGAATTTCTAACACTTTTTTTAGAATTCAACTTACTATTGGCCTACATTATTGTATGAGGTTAGCTCCTCTTTATATAGGGCTTCTCTCTCCATTATTTTCATTAGATTTTCGTTGCCTTTCCTTGCAAACAAAATGGCAGCGATGTTCATCGGTGTTCATGCTGGTATTTAAAGGAGCGTAGGCCTTGAAAATAGGAGCTCAATTCTCCCTTGCTAGTAATGAAGCTCTGAGAGCATTCGGCTTGTTATAAAGTTGCAGCAAATCTTGTTACCAATTCTTATTATGAGTGATCAATCACCGACATTGTTTCCTGATTTGCTTGTATTTCCTTGCTAAAAACAAAATGAAATATATTCAAAAGAGAGAGAGTAAATATATTCGTTTTCAATTTCCTATATGTGGTCATTTTATTTGTTCAGATTTACGGGCCTGCCACATCCTTCCCCACCAACAGTGGGGCGCCGTAACAATAATAATAGTAATATAACAGTTACTAAATTACACAATAGGAAGGTGAAGTTACATACTACAATAATCGCACAATTATTTTAAATGTGTAATAAGACAAAGATGGGGAATGGGAACTTTTCAATTCAAAAGGAATGTAAATTTTATCTCAAGGATTCACGGATAAGTATGATTATTTCAGAGTTTCCTCCCATAATGTTGTACTACAATCTGCACCTCATTCAGACCAATAGGATTTAAATTCGATTTTATATAACTTTTTTTTTAAAGCTATTAATATTTTCTGGTGCTCGGAATAAAAACGCGACAAAAATCCAAATCACAGTCTATGTTAATGATTGAGGTCATTTTATAGCTAGAGTGTTGACACACACTTTAAAAACGGAAAAGTAAGAAAATTCTTGTTAACTTGGAATTTATAAGGGAAACAGTGATATATTGTTAAAAAGGCGGGAAATTTTGAATATTTTATTTTAAAATATTAAAATTATTAAAATTCTGACATTATTGAAGTTGCTTCTGGTTGCCAGGAAGCATGCCAATACTGGGATATGTGCAGCAATTGTCAACAACAATTGTAGCATATCTAGCAATCGAATGAATATTAACCTATTTTTTTCCTTTGTTAATCTTGGTCTCCCCCCTTAATAGAAATAAAATATTTTAAATATTTTTTTAATAATGGCCAATATATATGTGAATACTATAGGTCAAATGAAACTGAAGGTTAAGGGGTTATGAAGGTGAGAAATTCATCTTACAAACCAGCAAGGATTTGAGGCGACAGAGGGTTGAAAACTTATAACTTCATAGAACATAAAGATATACCAAAATTTAGAAAATAGGAACGACAAACACGAAATATGCATACTGAAAAACAGACCCAGAAGGGTCGAACCTGAGGCGAAAGCCCCGTTGAGCGTTAGATTCTACATCACATGTCTGTAAAGGACAATGACTGGAGATCAGCTTGCGATAATGGCTGCCAACACCTACCGCGACCCGTGTGAACAGCCACACTGATGTGGGAGCGGGCAGAGAACGCTTGCGAGAAAGAATAGAAGCTGAAAGACTAAAGCAGTTTTGAGATAATAGTAATAATAATAATGATGATAATAATAATAATAATTGTATGGCCTCATCTACCGTGTGCAGACATTTCAATTTGATGCCATCTGGTTGCTTGCTCGTCAATTTCGACGTTCCGTTTCACTCAAGGCCTACTAGATGGCAGACGGAGTGAATCGAATCTCTCTTGGGAGTCTGTGGCTGAGATTTAATTCATTTTGTCGGGTAAACCACAAATGTGTCAACACAGAACTTGTATATGCCGACATCGTATGACATGGAGTGTCTAATGAACTTTGTTCCGCCCTTCTAAAATCCGACTACCTCTGCCGGGTTGGGATCTGGAGGCCGGCACTCTACCACTGATCCACAGAGGTGGTCCAGGACGTCTTAACACTGTCTTGGAACGCGGTGACTACTCTGAACTGACCAGATCCGAAGGTCTGACTGGTGGCCATGATCGTAACAACGTCAAGTCCTTATGGTCCGACACTGGTTAGCTGATTCGAGTCCTGTTGGACGAAAACATCACCGTCAGGATGTTGACCAGGTGAGTAGGAAATATGGCGTATACAATTTGTAATCATTATATTGTGTGCCAAACGTCTCCCAACGAATGGACTTCCTGAAGGGGCAGGAAACCGCGAACTTTAGGCCAGTTAGAGGAACGAATACAATGGAATAGGAAATCAACAAGAAACCATTTTTATCGGTCCAAATTATGTGCCGAGTCAAATTCATAATTACGCATACTAAATAATATAAAATCTGTTCTAAATGCGTCCTTTGGTACTGCACTTGAAGAAAGCATGAAAAATAATCAATGAATACCCACTTCAAAGTAGACGGATGAATGCAAAAGATATGATCGCGGTACCGAATGTAATACGCACGATGAAATTACAAGATGACCACAGATTTTGGCAATCGAAAGTCAATTACTGCTCGCTGTAGCTTGGCTTGTAGATGTCGCGCAGAGACGAATGAGGTTTAATTTAATTTGTATCCATGAAATATATTAGGAAACATCGGTAAAATTACATTGTAGCAGTGAATTTTATAAATATTCAAGGTTAATTTGTCTCAAAATTGATGCAGTTTGACATAGTTCACAACAATATAATTGTTGCGCCAGCAAGGGAAGGAGAGAGTACGAAGCGGTAGCTGAACAAAGAGGACAACAAATATTTTAAATTTTGAAGTTATTTCCCCAAAATATATTTTCTTTATTTTCATTTACTATTTCAGTGTCTTTTCAAGGCAATAACAACCATTTTAACACATAGTAACAAGCGAAATAACAATTTAGAAAAGGATATTTACAATCACAAGCTTTACAGCTTTATTTTATTTTACTACTTCGCTAACTACAGGGTTGCCACTGGGGCAAAGTGTACATCATTTTCCAATCCAACAATAGTAAACAGGGAAGAAACAACTCTCATTTAACAAGACAATACTTGCTACTCTTATACTATCTTTGGGTCGACAGAATACTTTGCTTATATCAGTTAACAAGAAGCTGGACTTTCCAAGACAAAAGTTACACATTAGAGGGGAATCGAACCTTCCACCTTAAATCGTTACATATCAGAGTGGTCTCGAACCCTGAACTACAATTTTCAACGGCCAAACGGGCCATGAATTTACATCAGGAGACTTCTTATTACACTTAAAATCTCAGCAGCTAATACACACGTGACACTCATTGCTCTTTATTCATGGAGCAGTAATGTACAGCCAATGGATCATAAGGATCCAGGAAAAACAGGATCTGAAGCTCATAATAGACGGCCATGAAAGATAAAAGCAAAAGAAGAACACAAAAACAAAAGGTTGAGAAAAAATGGAATGTTGAACTCACACAGTCAACCCCGTGACATGGCTTGCCATAAAGCCTAATGCGGCAGAAGGCCCGGTGACACGTTGGTGACGGAGACAAGAAAGAAAAGTTTTAGACCTAAATGCGAGATAGAAAAATTTAGAAGTAAGAGAAACTCGCCCCAAAGAAAATGAGCAAGGCAAACGAGGGTCCACACTCGTACGTCCTTATGAAATAACATTATACCTACTTGGAGGATTACACTCCATCCGTAGACAGCAGATAAAACTGTATATTACAAACTAACAGAATATTATGAATCCCTACATTTAAAGTAAAGAAAACGCAGTACATCCTAACTGGTACATGCTAGGAGGAAACGCTGCTATCTTCCCGTCACCACACGGAAGCAAGTTTACAAGTTAGATCAAATAATGCCGCCTACCTTACATGATGCCCCAGCTCGTCCGTAGTCTCCTAGAAGCAAAATCTCACTCATAGCTGCACAATTCAATATCCAGATAGATGCATAAGGTCCAAGGTCACCAGTATTTATAGGGGCAAGCTGAGCGAAGGCTGATTGGTTTGATTTGAACTGACTGTAGTGGGAACTTAGAAACAGACAAACTGAGTTCACGGGTGCCAATCCACAAATAAGTACAATACTCTTCTAATGCTCATACATTCCAAGCCCCTAGGTGGCACTCAAAAATAAAAGGTAGTAACATCTATTAACAATTTATAAAATTAAGTACATTTCACAATGTCTGCCTCTGAGAGATTATACAGTACGTTCAGGTGTAAAAAGAGTTGCCTACCACTAGGGTGAGGCCGTGCTGATGTTACATTAATAATAATTACTAATAAAATCCTAAGGAAAACGTATGGAGGAGGGAAGTAGGCTAAATAAGGATTTGAATAAAATTAAAAGCACATCTGCAAAGAAATGAGACGGCTACGGTAGGGCTGAAAACATTAGACTGCGGTGCTGACCCGTTATAAAAACATACCACGAAAAGCGATGTAAACGATTCTTGTATATTGTTACTAATCACAAAACACGACAGAATACAGAGGGGAATACAGGGAGAAGAGATATAAAACAGTGTGGTTTTTAAATAAAAAATCAGGCTTGCATAGGATTTCAAGACAGAACTATGCCCAGAAGAAAATCGTCATGGACAGAAGAGCGAAGAAAGGTTGCAAACTATGAGAATGAAAGAATATTGGACAAGGGGAAATACCAGAAGAAACGAAGCTGATACGAATTAGAGTGGTCATTACATGTCCGAAACGAAAAGAAAGAAGAAGAAAGACACGACAGGATTTTCACGTAATAACTCTAATAGCTGTCTCTAGTACTTTACAGCCTGAAGTTCCTTTGAGCTGACTAAACCTGTATAGGTACTAATCTTTCCTTTGAATAAAAAATAAAGTACCAACCATTAACCTGTTAGTACTATCGGCAGCTGTCCCTGTAGTCCACAAAGCTCCGCTAGTGGCGAACCACACACTCTCTCAACCACAATCTCGTGGGAACTCGCAGCCGAGAACCACCTTTATCACTTCGTTAATGACCTCGGTCACTTGAACTGCGTCATCGGCTCGGAAAGTGTTGTAATTACACTCACATCCCCGCAGCTCCCTCTGCGAATCAGTGGAGAGTGTAGACCTCCGAACTACAATTTCAAGAGTTCAAACCCGGCATGGCACACGGACTTTTGTAGGGTGAATGAAGTCTATCCAACACTCCATGACGTACGATGCCGGCATGTGCAAGATCTCTAGAGACACATTTGGTGCGTAACCCGACAGAATAAATTAAGACTCGACCATATTTCAACCAACAGAGATCCGGTTTACTCTGCCATAAAGCGTAACGTCAGAATTGACACATAAGCCGCCTAGATGGCGTGCGTATACAGGGTAGCTGAGGCCATATTATTATTATTATTATCGCGCCATCAGTACGGACTCTCCCTGGTAGTAGGCAACACTTTAAACGTCTGAGGGAAGTGTAGTATCTCAGAAACAGCCTCAACTTTCCGAACTGTACTTGCTATTCCTCTTTATTGAAAGATGCCACTAATTTCGATTTTGGAGTGCCACCTAGGGGCTTCTCTGTAGAGAATTGTACATGTTTAAGGACTGGCAGTTGGTAAACTAATTCACCTGTTTCTAAGTTTCCTCTACTGTCAGTTCAAATTAAATCAACCAATCATGGCCAAGCTCGCCCGTATAAATATTGGTAATCGTGAATCTTACGCATCGATCTGGATCTTGCTGAGTGCAGCAACAAGTGGCGTTCTCCTCCCGGGAGTCTACGGAAGAGCTGGGGCAGCATGTAAGGTAGGCGAAAATAATTTATTTCTAACATGTGAATTTACTTGCGTGTGGCGATGGGAAGATGTCAGCGTTCCCCTCTATCATGTAACGATTAGGGTGAGCCACGTTTACATTGGTTTTAATATAACATTCCTCAAATTCAGTTAGTTTTGTAATGTGTAGCTCTCTGCCCTGTTCACAGACGGAGTATAATCACCGGAGTAACATCTTAAGGACGTACGAGTGTGGATCCTCGTCTCCCTTGTCCACATTACTTATTGGTGACTAAACTTCACTAATTTTCTAAAATTTTCTTCATATTTGTGTCAGTTAATTTCTTCCCTGTATTAGACACCAAAGTATTATGGCTTATCCTCTGTGTCACCGGACCTTCTGCCCCATTAGGTTTTATGGAAAGTCATGTCACGGGATTGCTTGAGTACGGTTCAGAATACCATTCTATTATGTTTTCAGCCTTTCTATTAGCTGTCGGACTGAGTGGCTCAGACGGTTGAGTCGCTGGCCTTCTGACACCAACTTTTCAGGTTCGATCCTGGCTCAGTCCGATGGTATTTGAAGGTGCTCAAATACGTCGTACTCGTGTCGGTAGATTTACTGGCACATAAAAGAACTCCTGCGGGACTAAGTTCCAGCACCTCGGCGTTTCCGAAAACCGTAAAAGTAGTTAGTGAAACTTAAAGCAAGTAACATTATTTATTATTATTTCTATTCACTTTTTACTTTTTCCCTTTCTTGGCCGTCCAGAATGAGCATCGACTTCTGTTTTTTCTGGAACATTCTGATCCATATAATGTGTACTGTATTGTTATCGTCTGAATTCAGAGCAGCGAGTGCCAAATGGTGTAAAAGCTGATAAGCTTTTAAAGTAGAGATACCTGGGCGTGAACTCTAGGTCCGCGAGGTCGTTGAAAACAAAGCTGAAGGTCCGATGTCCCTCTCAAGGGAAACATTTATTATTGGAAGCTCTAGCTTCTTATTCAATGAAAAAAATCAAAGAATCTCTCATGCCAAAGATGTATTTAAGGCTAGCAAATCCCGTAAAATTGAAGCACCTTCTCTCCTGTTAATGTTAAGCTCTGAAGCGTATAAGACAAAGACAAAGTCACCTCCGTACAGGCTATGAAGTCCCTTGGAGGAGTGGAAGGTAAAGGCTTCCACCATTGTTAACCGCGGCACGTGATGGGGTAGAGTGGTTAACTCTACGCCCGGCCACCTTTGCCCCCGGGAATTAACCTGGTACTTATTTTTGGTGTAGGACGAGTGAATCTCACAGCCATATGCCCCTCCGGAAGTGGAAATATCGTTTCTTAAATTTTACGACTTCCTGACGGGGATTAGAAACCACGTCCTTCCGGGCGAACCGAGCACGCCTTTACCGCCTCGGCCAGGCAGCCCCTTCTGAAGCGTATGATTTTTAACATTCCTTTCTAAATTGTTATATCTGTTGTTTAATTTTTTAAATTGATGTTGTTTTTTAAAATAATATTGTAATTGTGAAAGAAAGGGAATTAAAGATCATTTAGGAAATTTCTTCCAAATTTAATATTATTGGTGTGGTCATTTTTTCAGTCACATAGGTCCTGGCACTTCTTCCCCTCTCCTGCCCTTGATCTCTTAAAATTGTTATTATTATAATTTTTCGAGAAAATTCATCATCGCAACAGCCCAATAATTGGCAAGAGAGATTTTCCACGTTACAACAAAGTGGACAAAAGAATGGGTAACTGAAGACACTCCTGCCCTTCACGATTTTACGGATATGAAGAAGAAGCCCTCTGGATTTTTCCTTTTTCGAAGAATTTGTTTATCTCTGAAGAGAGTAAGGACCAATCATGGGAGATGTGATGATCTTCTGCATAAGTGGGGCAATCTACATTCTCCGGAATGCGATCGTGGTGCATCTCAGCGGACAAAACGGCAAATAGTGACTAAATGCCCTTAACTTTAATGCCACGAAGATATGGAAGACTTTTCAATGGCTACGTTCTCCAAACTTCAATTGTAACTTTTAGTGGAAGAACCATGCGATAAACAAATATATTGGAGCCATGTACTGAGTGAATCTGAGTTCACTCCGTCTCCACTTCACTACCCAGTTCGTTTGGTTAGAGAACGAGTCTGCTGCTAGAACGAACAGAGACAGACTCATAAATGAAAGAGTCTGGGCAGACTCGAACTAGACTCATTGTTGCATAAAGTGAGCGATATTTGAATAGTAAGCTGTGTGTGCCAACTTAAACTGGAAATTCGATAACATATCTGTCCATTGTTGAGTCCCTCGGTGGGCCATCGAATTTCGAGTTGTTTCCATCTTTCTGCATCACGCGTGTGTGTTATAAGTGTATTGTGCAGTTTCTGTAAAATAAAGATGTGCAGAGAACCCGAGCATGTAGCTATAGTATGTCAATGAGTGATTCACTTGATCTTTCATGTTCCCCAGCTATTCAAACTGTCCAGAATAGTTTCTCCTCATTGTGATCAGACGGTATGTAGAGTTCGGTAGACTCACTTTTCAGTGAATTTGGACTAATTTTCGAGCTTTTTCCTTGCAAACACTCATTGAACAAAGTGCTCGAGCAGGAATCTCTCAACTAGTCTAGACTTGAGTGAGACCCATTTCTTATAAAATGAGTTTCAATGAGTCTGCATGTCATATTACACAGTTTCCACTCACCAAATGATTTCCAGAATGGGGTGATAATTCAGGTCTTGTTCAGCATCAACAGCTTCAGAAGGAACACTTCATTGCCACAGTCACTGCACATTTAACTGTTAAAAATTGTAAAGTTACAGGGAGCACACTTTGTGCCGCAATCTTGTCGGCATCAAAACATACACTGACTGACAGAGCAAATGCAACACCAAGGAGGAGTGGTTCGAAAGGGATGAAAGTTGGGGAAAAAACAGAGACGGCACGGACGAATAATTGATGTTTATTTCAAACCGATATGCAGGTTACACAATGCGCACGGCATCGACTCAGTAGGATGTAGGACCACCGCGAGCGGCGATGCACGCAGAAACACGTCGAGGTACAATCAATAAGGTCAATAAGAGTGCGGATGGTGTCCTAAGGGATGGTTCTCCATTCTCTGTCAACCATTTGCCACAGTTGGTCGTCCGTACGAGGCTGGGGCAGAGTTTGCAAACGGCGTATAATGAGATCCCACACGTGTTCGATTGGTGAGAGATCCGGAGAGTACGCTGGCCACGGAAGCATCTGTACACCTCGTAGAGCCTGTTGGGAGATGCGAGCAGTGTGTGGGTGGGCATTATCCTGCTGAAACAGAGCATTGGGCAGCCCCTGAAGGTACGGGAGTGCCACCGGCCGCAGCACATGCTGCACGTAGCGGTGGGCATTTAACGTGCCTTGAATACGCACTAGAGGTGACGTGGAATCATACGCAATAGCGCCCCAAACCATGATGCCGCGTTGTCTAGCGGTAGGGCGCTCCACAGTTACGGCCGGATTTGACCTTTCTCCACGCCGACGCCACACGCGTCTGCGGTGACTATCACTGACAGAACAGAAGCGTGACTCATCGGAGAACACGACGTTCCGCCATTCCCTCATCCAAGTCGCTCTAGCCCGGCACCATGCCAGGCGTGCACGTCTATGCTGTGGAGTCAATGGTAGTCTTCTGAGCGGACGCCGGGAGTGCAGGCCTCCTTCAACCAATCGACAGCCAGGGTGTCTTGCACATGCTGAAGAATGGCGGTTGACGTGGCGTGCGGGGCTGCCGCCGCTTGGCGGCGGATGCGCCGATCCTCGCGTGCTGACGTCACTCGGGCTGCGCCTGGACCCCTCGCACGTGCCACATGTCCCTGCGCCAATCATCTTCGCCACAGGCGCTGCACCATGGACACATCCCTATGGGTATCGGCTGCGATTTGACGAAGCGACCAACCTGCCCTTCTCAGCCCGATCACCATACCCTCGTAAAGTCGTCTGTCTGCTGGAAATGCCTCCGTTGACGGCGGCCTGGCATTCTTAGCTATACACGTGTCCTGTGGCACACGACAACACGTTCTACAATGACTGTCGGCTGAGAAATCACGGTACGAAGTGGGCCATTCGCCAACGCCGTGTCCCATTTATCGTTCGCTACGCGCGCAGCACAGCGTCGCATTTCACATCATGAGCATACCTCAGTGACGTCAGTCTACCCTGCAATTGGCATAAAGTTCTGACCACTCCTTCTTGGTGTTGCATTTGCTCTGTCAGTCAGTGTATATGCATAACGGTGGCATAGGAAAGTATAAGGACAATCCCATTATAAATGTAAATGGTCATCTGCCCTAATACTTTTCTTAATTAAAGTCACGTGATAAGCATGTGGTATATGAATTAAAAATAATTAAACTCTTTAGGCTTTTGCAATCGTGAAATTACCAGCGTTTCGCCACAGTGTAGCAGTGGGCTCATCAGTTGGATTGCTACACCTTTCCAAGACGCTGGCGCTATTGCGCCGTTGAGAACCACAAGAAGCCTCTTATGTAGGACAATGCAGTGACGGTGCGCAAGGAGAAGCATGTGTCTCTATTTGCATAAATGCCTGCCTTGGCCTCCATCATGTTTGTTGATGTGCAACGTTATTACAAGCAAGCCAGTATTCAAACAAAAAACCTGCCTGGCTGAGTGACACAGACGGTTAAGGCACTGGCCTTCTGACACCAACTTGGCAGGTTCGATCTTGGCTCAGTCCAGTGGTATTTGAAGGTGCTCAAATACGTCAGCCTCGTGTCGGTAGATTTACTGGCACGTAAAAGAACTCCTGCGGGACTAAATTCCGACACCTCGGCGTCTCCGAAAACCGTAAAAGAGTAGTTAGTGGGACGTAAAACAAATAGCATTATTATTATTAACCAAAAACCTTTCTCATTGTTTGAATATGGAGTAATCATCTGGTGCCAAGATCATTCGATGAAATTAAATTATGGCTTCCTTCTAGGAACCTTATTTTGGACAAAACTGGATTGTTTTGGTGAAAACCAGAAACCAGATTACTGTGTGCATAAAATGAATGAAGTGTTTTAATACAAATTCGCCAAACAATGGGATACAATTTTCATTTTGGTAAAAATGTAGCTCTATCCAAAAGATTTCTGCATTAGAAGTAAAGTTTATTCCAAAAATAGTTCTGCTTGTTTCAGCTGGGTTGGAACATCTAATTTTTAAAAGTAAAATGACAATATATATGGAATGCTGCCCACACACCACAAATACAGTTTGTCAGGTACGTTTAGGTTGGATTTTGAGGACTCTGCATGCTGTTTATTTGTTCGCTCCTCCACTAATTGAGGTCACGCGCCTGTCGGATGTATAATTTTCTGTCAGAAAATTAACCGCTAGCCAGCAACATCTGTCACTAAAAATAAAGCAGTGGTAGGCTGACCGTAATTGAAAACAGCAGTGCGCATACCTCTGCGTTACTCTGAACCTTGACTAGGGTCTCATCAGTACCTCAGGTTTCATGCTTCATTATTCCATTCAGCGTCTTCATTACTTCGGTCTCAAAATTAGAGTCCCCTATTTCATCTTCATGAACTATATATTTTCCCTAAATAAATAGGACTTTCATATCCTCCATAAATACTTTCAATATAGTCCTTCCACCTATTCGTAAATTCATGCGAGTCACTCACTAAAGTTCCATCTTTCTGTTCTATATCCATTTGTCTTACTTTCCAGGAACAGTATCTCTTTTGCTATTGTATACATCATTACATACCTCTTTCTCTAATGTCTCCATTTCCAAACCAATGTCCCTCATCCATTTTCCTCTGGCCTTCCCAGTTTCTCTTTTTAACCCATTGTTTAGTCTTCAGTAACTCCTCTTTTTTCTTCAGTTCGTTTCTTTTCTTCCTTTTTTATTTTATCCTCTCCTCCCTTTTAGTAATCATGTTCTCAGCAACCCACGGTTTTCTTCTTCTCTTACACCTCTTAAATCAAATTACTTCTCTGGTGGTCTCATTTTCAGTTGAAGTCTGCCCTCAAACAACTTTGTATATCAATATTTGGACAAGTTGAGATTTTTATGGATTAAGGTTATGTATCACCTAAGGAATATCTTGGCGCCAGAAGATTACTCTATATTCAAACAATGAGAAAGATATTTTTGTTTGAAGATTGGCTTTCCTGAAAAAACATTGCACATCAAAAACATGATGGAGGTTAGTAATCTGAGTGTGTCACCTCGATATTAACACTGAATGAGAACAGGAAGTGATATTCGCTCTCATCTGAGACATTTGGTTATGTCCCCTTGGGAGATGGAGTGGCAGGCCACTCTACTTCCAAATAAGTTGAGAGCGATAAAAGGAGCAACGAAGGTATGGATGACTTCCCTTCGGGATTCTCGGAATGAAGCAGTGGTATTATGTCGTCTTCGGATCGGCCATGGTATAGTAATGCACTCCTATGTTCTGAAAGGTGAACTCCCTCCGGCGTGTACTTGTGGCGATCATCTTACCGCGGTACACATCCTTACAGAGTACGAGGACCTGGTCGATCTGCGCCGTAGTCTGAAACTCCCGAGTATAATATCCCTCATCCTGTGAGATGATGAGCAGTCAGCAGACCTCGCCATCCGTTTTATGAGGGATAGTGGTTTGTTTTCTATCGCATTTAAACGTAGTGTTTCGTATTAGTCTTTGTACTATTGTTTAGTACGTTGTATTAAATTTAGTTGTGTTTGTATATTTTAATGTCCGGATCCATGGCTAAATGGTTAGCATGCTGGCCTTGGGTCACAGGGGGTCCCGGGTTCGATTCCCGGCAGGATCGGGAATTTTAACCATCATTGGTTAATTTCGCTGGCACGGGGGCTGGGTGTATGTGTTGCCTTCATCATCATCATCATCACCACGACGCGCAGGCCGCCTACAGCCGTCAAATCAAAAAAGGCCTGCACCTGGCGAGCCGAACATGTCCTAGAAACTCCCGGCACTAAAAGCCATACGCCATTTCATTTCAAAGTGTTTTTTTTAAATAGCAGTTTGCATGGTATATTATTGCATTTTAAGGCAATGTCTTATTCTACCATAATCCATCATCTATAATTTTAGCGAAAATAAGGCATTGCCAATTAGATCCACTGATTGTTTTAAACTCACAACCATTGTTCATTGTCATTTGCTTTAAATTCTAGTCACGGGATGCATTTTAAAATTTTAATTATCATATCATGTCGTCCATCTTGTACCATTAGGGGCCGATGACCTTAGATGTTAGGCCCATTTAAACAACAAGCATCACCATCATCAGAAACAGAAAGAAAAAGAATAAAAATCTGAACTGGGAGAACAAAGTTCGCAAACGATTGAGGGATAGCGGAAGAAGCTGTACATCAACAACAAGAAGTGTAGCGGGAGGAAAGCAACGACGAACGCAGGTAAGGGAAGAACATTATATACCACGTAGGACTATATTTGCGTAACGCGCTTTACATAACAATATGTCAGATAATAAGTTTATTATTTAACAAACTAGTATATTACTTAAATGCGTATTTCCTTTCAGGCCCGGGTGTTTGAAGGTAGCAAGGAGACAAGCAATTTTATATGGGCTTGCCATTTATACGACGTTGAGAGTAATGATTGCAGGTATTATGATCATTGTTAATTATGTGTTATAGTTAAAACATAGGATGCAGACGTGTTGTGCAAATATAGTACAAATTTATTCGACATTGCATAGTATACAAATGACCTCTGTTTTCTCAGGATTCATTAGGTGGTTAAAATACCTCGTAACTCCCTCATTGTGATAAAAGAAGTATTGCTCCCGTAATTTGAGGCCATTTAGTTACAACAGTACACATATTCCTCTTTTTCATACTGTATTCTTTTCACAAAGAGTTTAGTTGCCATGTATTTAAAACACACAAGTAATACAGAACTCATGATGTGATATACAACTTTCCTTCGGGGAGTTCGCTGCTTTCTCACTGTGACCCTTCAATGATATCATCTACATGCAAATATAGTACTTAATACAAATACATTACTTAACTAAGAAAGAGAAAGTGTCTCATTTCCTTTTTAAATAAAGGACTACATGTTTTTCTTATCTTTTCATTCCTCTGAAGTTGCTAATGTGATACATATAATTCTTTATGGGATGACTTCAGTTTCCTTGAAACTAATCCGCTTTCCGTTGATACTCTCTTGCTCTTTTTGCTTCTCCACTTATCTAAAAATCTCAGTTCAACTTCCCTGGGGTTGCCTTCTTACTTATTTCTTGATCCATTATGTTCGTCACTTCCCTGCATCCTTTTTAACCTGACCTGCACGCTGCCACTATTAGGTTGTGGTCAGTGTTGATGTCTCATCCTTCCTATATGTAGGCATTATTTCAGACATCTCCTATATTTACTCTGCATAAGTAGCAAGTGGTCAGCCAGCACCCTACTTTCTACTTACAAAAGTCCGGCAAGCATTGATGGTGAATGGGATGTCTAGCAACTGATTTTCACAGGGGTAATAATGCCTGCAGTTTGGCTATGTCCGAATACGAAGATATAACAACCGGACCGTCACTTGCTGCATGTTACTCCGCGCTACCCGTCGAATTCGTCCCTTTGCTTGAGTAAGCCTCGCTTTCGAACGCTCAGTAGTAGGTTGGCATTTGGAAGAGCCGAGCTGAGTAGCTCGGACGGTACAGCGCTGGCCTTATGAGCCCAGTTTGGCAGGTTCGATCCTGGCTTAGTCCGGTGGAATTTGATGATGCTCAAGTACGTCAGCCTCGTGTCGGTAGACTTACTGGCACTTAATACAACTCCTAAGGAACGAAATTCCGGCGCCTTGACGTCTCCATAAACCGCAAAAATAGTTCGTGGGACATAAAAATCAATAACATTTTAATGTGTTTGGGACAGTAGCACCACAGTTGCTGTCCACGTATTGGTAATGATTATTGTGTTCAACAACGACGAATACACAGACCTAAGGAGAATCTAGTCGGAATGCAGCCGAAGCTTGCAGACGGTATGCACAGGAGTTTCCAAATTACCGTCTGTCTTCTATACACGTATTTCTCTGAACATAGTTGTAATTAAGAGCTTACAGATCGTTCAAGGCGCTTACAAGCAACATTTAGGTAGAGAGGAATATCTGTACGTGTATAAATTAACGAGTCATTAAAGTTTATATTCTTCATATTTGGCGTGTTTACAAATGCGCCCCGTTACAGAACGTGTGCAGTAAACTGACTGCTATTTGTTTTGCATCCGAATTACAGCACGCTGTTGCGCTCCTTTGTAAACCACCAAATAGGCACCCAGTTCATCACTACTGCATGCGGGACACTTATAAGTAGAAAGTAAGGCACTAGCAGGCCACTTGATATCTGTCTTCACACCCTGCTACTCTTCGATTTCCAGTTGGAGTATATTTTGTCAACTAACTTCTTGGTTAACTCCTCCTGGTCCGATGCCGTGGTTAGCTCGTTCGAGTCCCCTTGGTGCAAAGAAATGGCACCATCAGAATGTTGGCCAACAGGATAGGAGAGATGGGTGTATACAATTTCTATGCTCCTGTGTTCAACTCCAAATCTCTCCACAGTATTCATATGGAGCGAAGACAAACGACGCTGTCGATGATGATTCGTTCGGCCTTGAGCTTCTCCCTTGCTGTTATTCGACAGGAGCAGACTATGAGCCGACACCGGGTTTCACCATCTCCTTACCAGTATCATATTTATCATCATCTTACACCCAGACGTGCATATCGCCCATGGGCATGAAATATAAATACCTTTACCAGACCTCTCTGGAGGCCACACAATGTAATATCTTCTCTGACATCTTGAAAATAATTCACTCACACCTCTCTGAGAGTTTTATATTAAAAGTTAATTTGCACTTTTAGTAGACATTTAACCTCACGAAAATTATAAGTCATCGTTTGTAAAACAAAATTTTCCCACTTGGTAGAAAAACTTTCGTAATAATGCTGTTTTGTTTCTCAGCCCCAATTGCAAACATTTTTCCATCCACCGCCTCTGTTCCCTTTGGGAATTTTCGATTCATCACAGTATTTTGGGGATTTCAAGCCCTCTGGTACCAAATTACCAAGGGTGCCTAAAACGCCACAGTAATTCCGGTGCGCCGAGGTTACAATAACCACACGTAATTATTATTACCTGAACCGTTATGGAGCTAAGATCAAACAGTGGTAATTACTGTGAGTACCCTAAGGTCACATAGTAACCGTCTTCTCTTAAGGAAGTGGTAGGGATCCAATGCTTCAAATAATAAAGGCATCAGCAAATGAAAGCGAAGGTCCACGAAGGGATTCAACATGAAAGGATAGGAAAGGTAAAAGCGAGTATACTCAATCAAGTAATTGGATGCAATGCCAGACTGAGTTAGGGATTTCTTGAGTACCATCACACGCTTCAATAATGAATCATCTGGGAGGAGTATTTAAACATGTACTTCGTGCAATATTAATTTTGATATTTCGGTATTTCATTTTTAAAGATAAATAAATTTAATCGATGGACCACGCTAAACTATTTGCCTTCCAAACTCTCTATTTCGGATTTGAAGGCTGGAGGTTCCGAGGGCATTTTCACCAGTATCAGCACCTAGCGAAGGGAAAAGCGTCTACTCTTAAAATACTAGCCAAGTCCTAAGCTGGATCTCAGTGTTGGAATATGTCATTGAAATATAAATAGGCTTTATTTGAAGTCCACCTTGGAAGCTAAAAGGCGACGTGTTAGGCTTGCAGCCATGTAAGATGCTGCACTCGGAATTAAATGTTCAAGTTGGAAAAGTAAGCCCGTGCTGGAACTTTTGAAACAGGAACTTAGCAACAGAAAATCCCTGAGAGTGTTCTGTCAGTTCACAGCTCCTTGCCATTGGAAGATTATCTGAAAGGATTTATTCTGGCTTCTGTCTACTCACCAAAGGACGCTAAATATGAACGAGCTGACAAAATCAGTCAGTTGTACTCTTTTATAAACGGCTTGGGAAATCATATCTTACAGTACATGCTGCATCTCTTACCGAATACTAGCAGGACGGATTCGTGTTAGTGATGTCATTGATGAATAACCTGTCATTTTAAGTAACTAACTAAATAGTTTAGTTAACAATCCTGTGAATTAACTTCGAAAGTCATTTTTGCACATTAGGGGCTGCCTCGCCGAGACGGTAAAGCCGTGCTCGGTTCGCCCGGAAGGACGTGGGTTCAAATGCCCGTCGTAACATTTAAGAAACGACATTTCAACTTCCGGAGATATATGGCCTTGAGGTTCACTCAGCCTACACCAAAATGAGTACCGTACAATGTTAATTCCTGGATGCAAAGATGGCTGTGTGTATCGCTAACCACTCTACTCCACCGAGTGTCGAGGTTACGGATAGTACGGCCCGTACGGAGGTGACTCTTTGTTGTTGACTTTGACTCTTTGCACACTATGCTATACTATAACACGCCCACCACTTCATGGACACCAGCACATATCCTAGAATACTACACATCGAAATGATAGAAAAACATTAAATATAAAGGAGGTAATAAAAGTACACATCGAGAAAGAAACCAACTAGAATAATCTCAACAACCGCGCACACCTAAAAGATATCCCACAATTCGCTCCACTAAACTGAGTGATGTATCAGTAAAACACAACGATTCATATCCGGAGATTTCCTCCTTGAAGGCCCGGCAGGAGTTTCTGGCGTTGTGTAGTCTAAATTATTCGTACAATTTTTCTAGTCTTGATCGATCTCTTTACATGCCTGATGCTCTTCCCTGACTGTCTTCCCACAGTTGTGAAATCCTTCCAGTATTTCTGACGCCTAGTCGAGTTCCATTTCGTACAAGCTGTATATAGTCACTGTCACGATGACAAGTGCACGCGTTACACTCAGACATGTGATTTCGAAGTTTGTAGTTCCGGTTCCAATGGCGACTTGTTTGATTCCTTTCTCACTTTATCTCCCCAGGTTTTTGCCGAGCATTAGGTTGATCAAAATGGTCGAGAATAATAATGTCACTTGATTTACGTCCCAGTAACTAATTTTACAGTTTTCGGAGACGCCGAGGTACCAGATATTTGTCCCGTAGGAGTTCTTTTACGTGCCAGTAAATTTACCGAAACGAGTCTGACGTATTAGAGCACCTTTAAATACCACCAGACAAAGGCATGATCGAACATGCTAAGTTGCGGTCAGAAGGCCAGCGCCTCAACCGTCTGAAATGGACGAGAAACCATCTCTTTTTCGTACTGAAAATATCAGCGCATGATATTGTATGTTCCTCACATTCTCTATTTTATAAGATTTAATTTTATTTATTATCAGAATATAATTCGCCTCCTCTCTGTAGAATCTCGGAAATAGAACCAGCATTTGTGTGGTTAGGCCGCGTGCGTCTGTAGAGTTTCCCCAGACGTGCCATTTGGGCTCATCAGTTGGATTGGCACGCCTCTCCAAGACAGTCACCTAGAGATACGCTTCAGAGAAAATGTCAGGAGATAAAGACCATATTTGCGGTGAAACAATTCCTTGACCTTCCACTAATTACAACACGTTAACTCGCGCATCTTGGCGAACACGTAGACGAATTGATCTATAGCTAGCATGTCTAAATTAAGTGTGTTTAATGACAGAAGAAATATATGTCCAATATGTCTAATAACAGGTGTCTGACACAATTCGACCTAACTAAGTCTTACGTCTAATAACATTATACGTCCAAATATATGCTGCTGTGCAAAACTTAAGGACGAGATAGATAAAGCAACATATCAACTACTCAGTAGAAATGAATGAAAGTGTGGTAACATGTTTCCAAAAGTCTGCCACACGTGAACAGAAACCTGACGTGAGGTCAGCGCGACTATAAAGCCAAATGGGTCTGGACCCACAAAACGAGGCAGTTGCAGGAACGGGACAAGACAGTGAGAGTCTATGAGCGAGCTGTTACGGTGCACCGTGGTGGTGTTATTTATTACAACATGGCCTGGAGACAACATTTCGATTACTTCACATGGGTAATAATTATCGGTAACTGGAAGAAGGACGAAGTGTGACGAGTGTAGCCCAGGAGATTGGTATTGCTCACAGCAATGTTTCAGGTGCATGGAAAGCATTCTAAACCACAAGCACTGCTTCCTGAAGGTGAGAATGGGGTCGACCACGGTCAACAACAGCAGAGATGACCGCTACATTGTGCAACAGGCAAGAAGAGACTCGCATCAAACAGCGGGTGCGATTGCAACCACATTTAACAGGACTGCAAGGCACCTAATCTCACCCTCTACAATGGCACTGCGACTGCACGGGAGTGGTCTGTTTGCCCGACGACCATTATGTTGTGTTCCGTTGACACTCGCACATAAGCGGCACCGTTTGCGATGGTGCCAAGAGCATCAGGTCTGGACCGACGAGGAGTTGGGTCGCGTGCTCAGATCAGATCAGAACACATTCAGTCTGAATAGTGATTCTAGATGTACCCTCATCTGGCGAGAGGTGGGAACACGTAATGCATCCAGGAACATTGTCGAACATAAACATTCTGGTGGTCCAAGTTTTATGGCATGGGGATGCACAATGTTGCATGGACATGCCCACCTCTAAATCTTGGAATGAATTGTGACCGTGTACTCCCCATGTGCGTTCTTTCAAGGTACATTCGGCTTCATTTTATGGATGACAATGCACGACCGCATCGAACACTGCAAGTAAAGGAGCTCTTGGAACGAGAGGATATTTGGCGAATGGGCTGGTCTGCTCGTTCCCCTACTTAATTCCCATCGAACACGTGTGGGACATTTTCGACAGACGTATTGCAGCACATCAACGTGCACCAGTGATCATCCAGCAGTCGTCAACAGCGCTGCTGGAGGAAAGGTACGCCAAGAACTCCTTACCAATCTTATGGCCAGCATGAGAACACGTTGCAGAGCATGCATCGCTGTCCGTTGTTATCACACACCCTTTAAAGAACCATATCCCTTCTTTTGTGATGTCCAGGGAACCATTATGAGCCACAGTGACTTACGTTAATTTACTTTCTCTGTATAAAAGTGTCATTTCGATTCGTCACATTGCACAATCCTTTCAGTTGCCTGCCATAGCATACTGTAGCAACTCTTCATATGTATGGTTCAAGTTTCATCGAGCTGTGTTGCTTGGCAGTGACACAACATGCGAATGTTACTTTTGTCCTTAAGTTTCGCACAGCGGTGTATGACGTCCAATTGCTATGTGGGTATAAGGACTACCAGCATTATAAATAAAAAGACAAGGTAACTGGACAAAAATAGTAATCACCCCTGGAGACATCATCCTAATACCTAGTAAAACAGCGTTGAGCTTTGATTCGATGAGAAAGGAAGTCCACAAGTTTCTGCAGATATGACTCACTGATGATCAGATGCCTTAGAGACACCTAATTGTGGGACTGCAGATATCTGCGTTTCACCCGCTCTGCCAAATAGTACCACACATGATATTTGGAATTAAGATGGGGTGAGGGGATTAGCCTTCCAATCGAGGTGTTACAAGGTATCGGTTTCGTCAAACCAGTCACGTATTCCTGTAGCCCAGGGAACGCGGCAATGTCCACAGCATACGCATCGTGAAGATGTACGTACCGGGCAAGAGCATCACGTAAATGTTAGCTTGCATTCGGGAGTAGTGGGTTCGAACCCTACTGTCGGCATACCTGAAGATGGTTTCCCATTTTCACACAATTTTCCCAATGTCATCGTGAAACCTATCTGTGTTGCTGCGTCGTGAAGCAAATTGTAAGAAAATTTAAACTGTTTCCTTTGTGAATAGCTAATGCTCATAAATATGTCTTTCAATAAATGAAACTGAAACTTTGATAACGAATCATTTACTTGGAACATTTCACAGCGGTGGCTAAAGAGGTTCTTAGTTTACAAACCCACAGCCTGTGCACCTCTCAAAGTCACTGTTATTAAGTAAAACATTAACGGCCGCTAATTTTAGATGACTGCTAGGCATAGCCTAAACAGGAGGCGGTGGATTTACAAATTAGTTCTACAGTGTGTACCTTAAGAGGGAGACCATTGATCTGAATGTTAGTACTACCACGGCCGACTTGATACAGCGTAGATCTAGTTGGCCGTGGAAATACACTACGTACCTTCAACTAGCGCCTTATAAATTAAAACACTCTATTTATATAGTCCAGCTCTATGCCTAAATGGTTAGCGTGCTGGACTTTGGCCACAGGGCTCCCAGGTTCGATTCCCGGCACGTTCTGGAAATTTAACTATCATTGGTTAATTTCGCTGGCACTGGGGCTGGGTGTATGTGCCGCCTTCATCATCATTTCATCCTCATCACGACGCGCAGATCGCCTACGGGACTCAAATCAAAGGATCTGCATCTGGCGAGCCAAACATGTCCTCGGCCACTCCCGGCACTAAAAGCCATACTCCATTTCATTTCTATAAATCTACAGCCCGCGCGCCTCTCAAGGTCACTGTTGCTAGGTAAAACATTTTGTGACGTCACTTCCGTCCCGTCACGTCATGCAAATTTTCGATTGACCTCAGCCCTAAGACATATTTGAGTCAAAAAAAGAAAAGATCAAGATGTTGAATGAAGGGAAACACTTGGTCATCGAGGATACTGATGTAAACAATCCAGTTCATGTCCATGGTGACATGAATGAGTGGGCCCAAGCTATAGTACAAAAGAACACTCCAAAAATATCACAAAACCACCTCCGGCTCTAACTACACCCTCCCAACACTGAAGGCTAAACGCCTCATTGGGCCGTCGAATAAAACTTTGATGCCTGGCGTCATTTGAAAGCAGGCTTATTGCGACACGTCGGACCACACCACACGCCTCCAGGCAACTACTGACCACGTTGTTTGGCCGATTGAAGATATTTAGTTTTATAAGGACTGTGGGCAATGTCTTCTTATGAGTAGAGTCCGGACTTTCATGCATTAATAGGTTAGAATGCAATGTTACTGAAGCAAGCAGCAAGTATTGTCTACCTCCACAACAACTATGCTATGGGGATTGCATAAACAGTAGGAGTATTACCCATCAGAACCCCTATAATTTATATTACCCTTGCTACAATATGAAAGAGCGGATGGCCGATACTTTCTGCTAACCCAATTTGTTTGCAATCTAACCTGTTACTGCATCAAAATCCGGGCGTTACTTATGAGATACTTGACTCCAAATGCTCATTGTATGCAGCTCCCTTCGTAATGTCCCCTCAGAAACTGGTCGGGATGGACCTTCATTCAAGAAAAATCGGCAATTCCTGTCTGGTTTGAATCCGATTTTCATTGATAAGGTGTGATAGTCGACCCCGGTATTCACAGTTCTTACGGCATGTTTCGTGGCCGCGAGTGGTACATCATCGCCGGTAGACATATTGGAGAGTCCGTCTTGACACAGCAACAAGTCCGACTGTGTGGGCATGGTCACGTCCAAACACGACAGCACTCTTTTGTCAGTCTATCACGTCTTTGCGTCGACCCATCTTGATAAGCTATTTCCATACAACCGATTGACACACACACATACATACACCACTGCACTGTCATGGTCACATGCCAGTGGCGAAGGATCACAAGGCCACCTGATACCAGTGCAACACTATCCACATCGCTTCAATGCGACCAGTGTGCTCATCCAAGGGAGTAACAAATATGTTGTCCGGTGAGGTTATATTCTCCATAGTGAATGCATTTCGTTCATATAGTTTGGACTCTAATTTTATAATAAGTGCTCTATACTATGTTGGGAAAGTGTTACCAGAATATTGATCGTCAATGCCATCCACATGGGGAGTTTGTAGTTTCAGTGCCGAGGTAAACCCGAGTTATCAACCATTTCCTCCACCTGACGAAAGTTTACCACAAAACTTTTCTCGATAGGATGCTGTTTTCGTGCACTTCCTGCGGTTAACTGTTGTATAGAAATTGTATTATTGTAGGACTTCATTCTTGTAATGGTCTACCGACCAAGTGGCTGAGAGAATTGAATCACGTTGCTTTCGGGAGATAGGTGCTTCGAACCCCACTGTCGGTATTCCTGAAGATGGCTTTCCGTGGTTTCCCATTTACAAAACAAGCAAATGCTGGGGCTTTCTTAGCCCTCTCTAGTTCCATCGTCGCCATAAGACATATGTGTGTCGGTGCGACGCGAAACAAATTGTAAAAAATTGTATTGGTCTAAATATTAACGCCTTTAGACCTCCTTTACTTAGGCCTAGTTTATTGTTAGACGCGATTGCGCGTGCAACCTTCTTTTTAAACCTACTTTTCATCAGGCTTCTGTAGTTTTAAACTTTTCCTATATTAGATCTATCTTTAGACTTAATGATTTGGAAGCGGTAACTACGCTTCTTCGCCTACCCCAGGCACCTGACCTGACTCCGATAGACATTTTTCTATCGCCCCACACTGAAAATAGCTCTGAAAGGACGACGATTCCAGTCAGTTGAAAAGAACAAATTGATATCAAAGGTGGAACTGCGCGCTTTTCCCCAAATTGTCTAGCAGGACTGCTTCCGCAAGTGGAAACAGCGTTGAGAGAGCAGTAAGCAGGTAAGTACTTCGAAGGAAACAAAGCTAACTAGTCTGCAGCTGAGCTCCCTTAAGAGTTAGTTTCCAGTTTATTTAGTTAGTTTTAAATAGATCTTGTATCTTAAGTTCATAATAAAATTCATTTTCAAGTTTCCTGTCGTTAAAGATAAAGTAATAATCCATTAAGTACCAGAACTGCATGTCTATATATTTTCTCCAGTAATGCGCAACACTGATGCAAAATAAAAATTTCAACTTCTCAGCTTTACTTGTAATGACATTGGTGTTTTCTTGTTTCAGGTGCAGTCAGCAAGTGTGCAGCTTCCACTATTCGGTGAGTAAATTAATTATATGCATGCAAGAAAGTATATATGATTGTGGAAACCGAAAATTTTCAGTCAAATCCTCTCCCTTATATCGATCGGGATTGACCTGTCTAAGGCATTTAATAGGGTGGATCATGGGAGACTACTGTCAAAAGTGAGTGCAATTGGACTAGAAAAAAGAGTGACTGAATGAGTGGCTATATTTCTAGAAAATAGATCTCATAGAAGTAGACTAGGCGAAGCTTTATCTGACCCTGTAATAATTAACAGGGGAATCCCTCAAGGAAGTATTATAGGAACCTTTCTGTTTCTTAATATATAAATGATATGAGTAAAGAAGTGGAATCATATATAAGGCATTTGCGGATGATGTTATTCTGTATGAAGTAATAAATGTTACAAAATTGTGAGGAACTGCAAAATGACATCGATAATGTTGTGCGATGGACACCAGGCAATGGTATGATGACAAACGGGGTTAAAAGTTAGGTTGTGAATTTCACAAATAGTAAAAGTTCTCTCAGTTTTAATTACTGCGTTCGTGGAGGGAAATTTCCTTATGGGGATCACTGTAAGTATCTAGGTCAGGGCCTCTCAGGGTGCATGCGCCTGGTGCATGCACTGTGCACGGTGCAAAAGACGACTTGACTTGGTTGACCAGAGTGCAGACCCACCACTCCTCAATTTGGAGCAATAGCGCTTACTCTCTCTTTTCTCACGCCTCTCTCGCTCGCTCCGCCTGTCTCCCTCTGCCCCACTTGCGCCGTAGCGCTCCAAATCCGGGCTGAGTTGAGCCGAGTATAGCCGAGTAGAGCCGAGCTTAGCCGAGTAGCCCAGAGACGAAGCGTTGATCCGAGCCATGCCGAGCGGCACCGTTGCACAGTGCACGGAGCTCTTGCGCCTCGCTCTGCACGCGTGAGATTTTAGGCGTTTGAGAGGCCCTGATCTAGGTGTTCATATAAGAAAAGATATTCATTGGAGTAATCACATAAATGGGTTTGTAAATAAAGGGTACAGATCTCTGCAAATAGTTATAGGAGTGTTTACGGGTTGTAGTAAGGGTGTAAAGGAGAGGGTATATAAGTCTCTGATGAGACCCCAACTAGAGTATAGTTCCAGTGTATGAGACCCTCACCAGGATTACTTGATTAAAGAACTGGAAAAATCCAAAGAAAAGCTGCTCGATTTGTTCTGGGTGATTTCCGACAAAAGAGTAGCGTTACAAAAACGTTGCGAAGTTTGGGCCGAGAAGACTTTGGAGAAAGAAGACGGGCTGCTCGACTAAGTTGTATGTTCCGAGCTTTCTGTGGATAGATGGCGTGGAATGACATCAGTAGAGGAATAAGTTTAAATGAAGTGTTTAAGAGTAGGAAAGATCACAATATGAAGATAAAGTTGGAATTCAGGAGGACAAATTGGGGTAAAAATTCATTTTTATGAAGGGAAGTTAGGCAACCCAGGGAGATGGTCAAAAAATTTCCAATTCCTTTTAAATCATTCAAGAAAAGGCTAGTAAAACAACAGATAGGGAATCTTCCACCTGGTCGACTGCCCTAAATGAAGATCAGTAGTGACTGATGCAAAGAAAACTTCATTCATGATTTCTCTGATTATCCTTGTTTATGTTACTGTGAAGCGAATTTCAACCAATCATATACGATTTGTAATAACACAGTGCGGAATGTAATTTCAATACGGTAAAGTGTCATTTTGAGCACTCTTTTCAGTACGGGAAGAAGGCAATTTAAATCATGGTATGGAACAGAATATTGTACGCAACAGCCAATAAGGTGATAAATTTACGTTACTCGCTTCGAAACTCCGTGCTCGGCAGTAAACATCTCAGCGGTATCGTAAAATCGCCATTGCCCAAATAACTATTAATGAATCAAAGTACAACATACTTTAAAATGTAATCTTGTGCAAGAAGCAATGCCTGAATGTCCAATAACTGTGATGCATGCTTTAGTAGTGAATCAGAGAATGCTAAAGTTATATTACTGGATGTTCTTGCAATACTTGATCATTGTAACGTCAGAGATAACTAACATTTACAGAAGTAAGGGAGACATGAAATACATACTAACAAAAGCAAGGTAGGCCTTTCATATGAGAAGAAATTTGCTCACTTCCAGCATTGATATAGAAATTAGATTGATGATTTTGAAAACTTGCGTCGGGAGCGTGGCATTGTATGGAAGTGAAACATGGAGGATAACTAGCTCTGAAAGAAAGAGAATAGAAGCTTTTGAAATGTAGTGTTACGGAAGAATGCTGAAGGTGAGATGGAGAGATCGAATCACGAATGAAGAGATACTGAATCGAATTGGTGAGAGGAGATAGATTTGGCTAAATTTGACGAGAAGAAGATATGGAATAATAGGACAAATCTTGACACACCCTGGACTTGTTCAGTTGTTTTTGAGGGAAGTGTAAGCGGTAATATCGGTAGAGCCTCATCAACGTATGGATATGATAAACAGAATAGAGCAGATGAAAATGTTGTAATTTCGTAGAAATGAAAAGTTATATTTTAGTTATAACTGATTGTATTTGTACAAAAGAAAGTTATTTTTCAGGGGAACTACCTGCGTCGCTGGAATCAGTTTCGTCAGAATATTCGCTTTTCCAGATATATTCCTTAATAGTTGCCACACTTGTTTACAAACGGATGGATGTCAATCTTACAAAACTTTCTTTGAACTTAGAAATTGTGCAGGCAATAAGAATAATCCATGTCTCACGTCTTGTCCGGTTCTACTGATAGTGGTCGATTTAATTTGAAGTCACAGTGGTGGCAGCTTGGAAGCAAATGAAATAAGGTACCGACTCCCAAAGCCCTAACAGTTACAATCCTCTACTGAACAATATTCGCACCAATCCTGTAAGTGACACTCCATGCCAACCAACCATGCCTACTGCTAGGGAAAGGCCTAACTCATGTAACAATTACAAGATCAGTCGTCAAGTATATTTTCCGTTATGCACTTTAAAACTAGGTTCGTCCAGTTTCACAGTTCCCGCTTTAAGCGAGCCCAGGTGCAAGTTGCCAAGTCTCATTTAGAAAGAGAGTGGTGTAACGGGGAGGGCTGAACGCCGGCTCATTGATTGCTGTGGTATGTTTGGTGTGGGAGGATCCACCCACGCTAACAGGTGGACGTGACGCCTACATAAGCCCCCGTCGCTTTTTGGCACTATGGGTCCCACAGTGCGATGTATCTCCACCTTCGGGGATTCTTTGCTAAATACTCGGGGTGTAAGGGTTGAATCCGCGAGCGATTACTCTTTTTGTTCTTTTTTTTTTTTGCTAGGGGCTTTACGTCGCACCGACACAGATAGTTCTTATGGCGACGTTGGGATAGGAAAGGCCTAGGAGTTGGAAGGAAGCGGCCGTGGCCTTATTTAAGGTACAGCCCCAGCATTTGCCTGGTGTGAAAATGGGAAACCACGGAAAACCATATTCAGGGCTGCCGATAGTGGGTTAGTTCTTGTTACAAATTGCTTTAGATCGCACCGACGCAGATAGGTCCTTGGGATACAGAAGGCCTAGGAGTGGGAAGGAAGTGCCGTGGCTTTCATTAAGGTACAGCCTCAGCACTTTCCTGGTGTAAAAATGGGAAAGCTCGGAAGACCATCTTCAGAGCTACCGACAGTGGGGTTCGATCCCACTATTTCCCGAAAGTAAGCTTACAGCTGCGCGACCACTTCGTGAATGATTTATCTTTTATATGTACGACGTAGTCACCGGTGCGTGTGCTGCCAAATTTCATCGTCCAATGGAACAAGAGATATGAGGGGGTGAGTTTCAGATCCTGCAACGTGAACAGAACTATTTCATTTTTTCGCTTTCATAACCTGCAACGTGTATGCACCAATCATAATGCTTCGCGTCAGGTCATGTCACTCTCTCTGCCCAGCTTTTAGAGTGCTAGAGCAAGCATCAGTTAGTTTTTCTTTGAGCTGTAGTTGTCGATACAGCCAAGATGGGGAGGATCATTATCTTAATGCCTAAACTTGCATAACCACTTACGTATTAGCGTTGTTAACTCTGAGGATAGAGTAAAACATAATGTTATTAATTATGAAAGTTGTACTTGCTCTAAAATATCCTATAACAGATGTTTTCACTGTTCCCTTCAATTTGAGTTTCAAGAGTTACAGCGCGCAAATAAATTACACAAAGTTCCTTTCAACAATGGCTTCAGATTTCTGAATATTCTGTATACTTAGAGAGATCAAAATGGCAATTAATTCACCAAATTTGAACTTTGTACGTATAATAGTATAGATGTTACACGTTTTTCTCATTTTTCCTAAAATGTTGAAAAGGTCACGTAGCAGATACAGTATTGCAACTCACCTCCTCATATAACACAGTACTATAGATATCGAACATTCTGTATGAAGGTTAACGAGATGGAAAATAAATTCACTTAAGAGGGAGGGGGGGGCTACAAAATGAATCCCTGAAAAATAGGGTATATTTCACTTTGTTTTACTCCACTACAGAATGCGGTGCTGAATCGAAATATTGTGTAGCAGGAAGGAAATGCTTTCTCAACATGTTTGTATACAAGGTGGTTGGAAACAACGCGAACCGCGTATATGAGCCTTGGAGAGTTCATTATACTGATAAATAATTTGGAAAATTTAATCATCATCACGCGCCGTTGACATTTTATAAAATGATGAAGTTAGCCAGTCAGATTGCTCCGTGGGCGAATTCAAATGGGCTATGCGAGACGGTGTTGCAAAATCTGCACGTGGCTTTTAAGACCGGCTTTAGAAGACCCATCGAAGGAAAAAACTTCGTCAGGTTGTGATATGAACACGGTCCTCCGAGCTGACAGAATAATGGCATAGCAAGTACACTACTGTGACACCAACTGAAACCTACTGTCTGTGTTTGATGCCGATTTCTTGATAAGGCTTTCAAGCCGATCTAAACCACTTGCAAATTTAACAACACCACCTCAAAAACCCAATTTGTTTTCACCCGCGAAGCAATTCGACTTCAGCAGCTGATACCGAATTATTTGTTGCAAAATATAACGCTCATATACGTGGTTCACGTTATTTTTGACCACCCTGTATTCAGATATTATCTACTAGTTGCCGCTAAAGAAGCTGCCTCTGTGGATCAGTGGCACAGTGTCGGCCTCCGGATCCCAAGTTAGCGGGTTCAAACCCAGCAGAGGTAGCCGGATTTTTGAAAGGCGGAATAAAGTCCATTCGACACGCCATGTCATACGATGTAGTCATGTAAACGATCTCTGGTGACACATTTGGTGTTTACCCGACAAAATTCATTCAAACTCAGCTACAGACGCCCAAGAGAGATTCGATTTACCCGGTCTGCCATCTAGTGGACCTAGAGTAAAACGGAACGTCGAAATTGACGAGCAGACAACCGGATGGCGTCAAATTGAAATGTCTGCACACGGTAACTGAGGCCATACTTTTAACATTATTATTATTATTATTATTATTATTATTATTATTATTATTATTATTATTATTATTATTATTATGATACCAGCCCTGTGGTGTAGGCGTAGCGTGCCTGCCTCTTACCCGGAGGCCCCGGGTTCGATTCCCGGCCAGGTCAGGAATTTTTACCTAGACCTGAGGGCTGGTTCGAGGTCCACTCAGCCTACGTGATTAGAATTGAGGAGCTATCTGACGGTGAGATAGCGGCCCCGGTCTAGAAAGCCAAGGATAACGGCCGAGAGGATTCATCGTGCTGACCACACGCAACCTCGTAATCTGATGGCCTCCGGGCTCAGCAGGGTCGCGTGGTAGGCCAAGGCCCTTCAAGGGCTGTAGCGCCATGGGATTTATTCATCATCATCATCATCATCATCATCTGTTTACCCTCCAGGTTCGGTTTTTCCCTCGGACTCAGTGAGGGATCCCACCTCCACCGCCTCAAGGGCAGTGTCCTGGAGCTTCAGACTCTTGGTCGTGGAATACAACTGGGGAGAATGATCAGTACCTCGCCCAGGCGGCCTCACCTGCTATGCTGAACAGGGGCCTTGTGGAGGGATGGGAAGATCGGATGGGATAGGCAAGGAAGAGGGAAGGAAGCGGCCGTGGCCTTAAGTTAGGTATCATCGCGGCATTCGCCTGGAGGAGAAGTGGGAAACCACGGAAAACCACTTCGAGGATGGCTGAGGTGGGAATCGAACCCACCTCTACTCAGTTGACCTCCCGAGGCTGAGTGGACCCCGTTCCAGCCCTCGTACCACTTTTCAAATTTCGTGGCAGAGCCGGGAATCGAACCCGGTATTATTATTATTATTGTTATTATTATTATTATTATTATTATTATTATTATTATTATTATTATTATTATTATTATTATTACCGTCACAGAAAATTATCTGTTCGAATTGGCGGCTCTGCAATGTGCTTTGTCAAGCCGTTTTCAAGATAATACAAAGCAAAAAAAGGGAAAAAGAGAAGCGATCTCCGTACAGACCATGAAGACCCTTGCAGGGGTGGAACGTGACGCCCGGCCGCCTTTGCCCCCATGAATTAACCTGATACTCATTTTTAGCGTAGGCTGAGTGAACCAGGAGGACATGTGCACCTCCGGAAGTGGAAATCTCGTTTCTTAAATGTTTCTACTTCCTGACGGGGAATCGGACCCACGTCCTTCCGCGTGAACCGAGCATGCCTTTTCCGCCTCTGTCACGCAGTCCCATTCAAGATAATACACGAATATCAAATTGTTAATGATTTTTTCTTCACTGTACTCACTGGTGCTACGGCTACAAGTTGCTCTAGAATAATTAAAACGGGCGATTTGGCCGTGCGGTTAGGGACGCGCAGCTGTGAGCTTGCATCCGGGAGATAGTGGGTTCGAACCCCACTGTCGGCAGCCCTGAAGATAGTTTTCCGTGGTTTCGTATTTTCACACCAGGTATATGCTGATGCTGTACCTTAATTAACGCCACGCCCGCTTCCTTCCCATTCCCAGGCCTTTCCTACCCCATCGTCGCCATAAGACCTATCTGTGTCGGTGCGACGTAAAGCAAATAACACAAAAACCAAAAACATCCGAAGTATAATTCTTCTTCTTTATCTGTTTATCCTCCAGGATCGGTTTTTCCCTAGGACTCAGCGAGGGATCCCACCTCTACAGCCTCAAGGGCATTGTTCTGGAGCTTCAGACTCTGGGTCAGGGGATACAACTGGAGAAGATGACCAGTACCTCGCCCAGGCGGCGGCGGGATGGGAAGATTGGAAAGGATAGGCAAGGTAGAGGGAAGGAAGCGGCCGTTGCGTTAAGTTAGGTACCATCCCGGCATTTGCCTAGAGGAGAAGTGGGAAACCACGGAAAACCACTTGCAGGATGGCTGAGGTGGGAATCGGACCCACCTCTATTCAGTTGACCTCCCGAGGCTGAGTGGACCCAGTTCCAACTCTCGTACCACTTTTCAAATTTCGTGGCAGAGCTCGGAATCGAACGCGGGCCTCCGGGGGTGGCAGCTAATCACACTAACCACGACACCACAGAAGCGGTTAAGGCATAATTCTACAACAGTTTAGTCTTCTCCACAAAATGCACAGGCATGCAAAATTTCATTTCAGTATCTTAATAATTACCAAACTTTTTATGGAAACGATTTTTAATAAGTATTATTTGAGAATGCTGTTTAGAATGCTCAATCGCGTTACAGTGCCACACGTTTTAAGTCATAACTCCAGGAGTAATACAGATATCAAGAAAGTTCTTGCAGTGTTTGAAGGAGAACATTTAAATCTACGTTAAACAGTGAGCTGAAAATAGGAATATCTTCACCCTCAAAAGTGTTTGCTCCCCTTAACAAAACATTTGGTTCTCAAGTTACAAAGGCCTGCTTACGGAGCCGATAGGTATGATTTTCCAAACGCATGCAGCTCAGGTGACAGGCAAGAATAATGGCGTGAGGCCTCCGGAAAGATCTGCTGCAGGTCTCTTGATTTGACGCCCAAAGGTGACCTGCGCGTCATGCTGAGGATGAAATGATGATGAAGACGCCACATACTCCCAGTCCCCGTGTCGGGGCAATTAACCAATTTTGGTTTAAAATCCCGACTCTGCCGGGAATCAAACCCGTGACCCCTGTGTCCAAAGGCCAGCACGCTAACCATTTAGCCATGGGGCTAGTGTTTGGCTCCGCGAACCAACGATTATTAATCAGTGTTCTGAAAGCAGATCGGTTCTTCACAGTTTCCTGGTTGATGTTGATTCCCTGAAGATCTGATTCTATTTCATTTAACTAGTTGTTCTTGACTTTCAGTGTGAGGGCAAGATTGAGAATTCTTTTGGTCAGTCTATCATTGTTCATTCTGAGAATGTGACCATAGAACTTCAACCTCATTTTCCTGATAGTGTCTCAGATTTTTTGAGTATGGCAATAAATTTCACGAGATTTCCTTTTCATCCATACTCCCTCCGAGCAGACTGGACCGAAAATTTTCCGTAGAATTTTTCCTTCTTGCTTTTCTATATCTTGTGTGATCTACCGCCAATGATGAAGGTTTCAGGTTTTATTACTGTATTAAAATGACTTAGTTTTGTTTTCCGAATTATTATTATTATTACTATTATGATTATTATAATTATAATTATTGTAAGCATGTATAACTCACTGGAGTGGAATTATATTTCAGTTGTAATATATATTTTCATTGTGTTTATGCTTTATAACTAGGTGGTGTACCCGTGCTTAGCTACGGAATTCTACATTGTATACAGCATTTTAGGTTAGGTAGTGTACACGTTGTGAGCAAGCCAGAGGAAAAACCCCATCTTCGCTGCTAATTTAGAATAAAATGAATGCAGATTTAATAAAATTGAAGGCGAAGAAGCTTCTTCTAAGAAACGGCTCTTTTCAGGGTCGAATTTTTGGTTATTTAGTGAACTGTGGTGTTGTAATTTGGAATAGACCTAAACTGTAATTCTAGACCAGTTGATACTACTACTAAGAGAGCCCCTGCCTTAAGTGTGCACACTGCTCATTCAAAACAGCGCGTCAGAGTAGGTATCGAATAGCTGGAATACTATGATGAACCAGTGTGTTACGTACCAGCAGTCTCAGAAAATGTATGAGCCAGAGGAATGACATGCTAAAGAAGAAAGTTATCTAACTCCCCAGCTATTTCCCGCCAATATTCAGTCAGGCAGTTTTGCTCGGTACGCAGCAGTAGTCCCATCTATCGGAGTTGAGTGTCAGCATAAGAGACAAAGAACATCACAGACAATGGCCAATGTAATGTTATTGTTGATCACTGTTATGTGCTTTCGATATTGCAGGCCTTCACATTTAATTTTCTTCCGACACTGGAATACCACTCTTATAATAATCGGTACGGTAAAATTGCATAAAACATAAATGATCGGAAATTGTATTCTCTATCACTTTTGTTATGTAGTACTTTTCGATTGGACCAACAACATGGGTATTTAAAAACTGAATTTTAGGCGCCTTTCCCTAAACTACCATTTAACCCAGGGTGAATAAAACTGTTTATAGCTTAAATTTTAGTTTCGTATTCCCCGACTGTAAATACCTATTTTCATTAAATTATGTTGACCCATTTTCTCGCGGCACGGCATTGATATGGTCTTAGCAACAATATCTGTGTTATAGTAGCCGGTACGGTATAAATGTATAAGACATAAATAACAATAAATTGTATTCTATATAACTTTAGTTATGTAGTATTTATCGATACGACAACTAATAATATAAATATTTGAGAATTACATTTTAGGCCTTCCTCTAAAATAAAATTTCACTCAGCGGGAATAAAATGATTTATAGCCTAGATTGTAGTGGCTCATCCCCCGACTTTACATACCAGTTTTCATTAAATTCTCTTCAGCCGTTTTCTCGTGATGCGTGTACATACATACAGACATATAGACAGACAGAAATTACGGAAAAGTAAAAAAAAATGCGTTTCCTTGTTACTGTGGACTTTACCGATACAGAAATAGTATGTGTATGTTCAGCCTTCAGCCCTAAGGCTGGTTGGATCCTCAACGGCTCTGCCATCAGCTGTCATAGATGGCCTAGGCATCACTGAAGAGGCGTACTAGGGAAATGAGGAGTGAGGAAGTTTCTCGTTGCTTTCCTCACAAAGCCAGAAGTTGCTATTACATATCAGTCTGCCAAGCCAACTGAAATGCATGCACCAACCGACCCTATGAGCGATATTTTCACACCATTCATAGCAGGGACTGGTTGCAGATACAGAAATAGCATTATTTTCAAATTCTGAGCAATGTACAGACAAAACTCTTATTTTATATATAAATATATATATATATATATATATATATATATATATATATATATATATATATATATGGATTACGATTATATTAATTATGATTCTAATGTATAATAATTGGTTTAGTGTAAGAGAAGGCCTAATGGCCTTACGTACGTCAATAGACATTTGCCTGTCTATCTATCTATCTATCTATCTATTTATCTATCTATCTACCTATCTATCTATCTATCTATCTAGCTATCTATCTATGTGAGACATGCGGCCCTTATGATTTTTTATATCATGAATTATCGTCACGACAGCTTATAAGTACTACGTCATCGTAGGCTTTTGAAATTGCCGCTGTAAGAAATAATATGTTCGTTATACAATGTTTAAATATATAAAAGGATCTTAAAAAAATTTTCACCGGGCGAGTTGGCCGGCGGTTAGGGGCACGCAGTTGTGAGCTTGCATCCGGGAGATAGTGGGTTCGAACCCCACTGTTGGCAGCCCTGAAGATGGTTTTCCGTGGTTTACAATTTTCACGCCACGCAAATGGTTGGGCCGCTTCCTTCCCATTCCTAGTCCTTTGCTATCACACCGTAGCCGTAAGACCTATGTTGTGTTTCGGTGCGACGTAAAGCAAATTCTAAAAATAAAAAATAAAAATCCCTTCTTTCCCGGAGTGCAATAATTCGGTAAATTTTCCCTACACTCAGTGAAAATTTCCCTTCATCTGCCAACACAGGCAGCAATTACTCCTAATGACACGTAACAGCTGTAAGACTTCAAAACTGAAGTGAGTTCATAAATTCTTCACATGGAACATCTCATTTGTGATTTCCTGGCGCCGACGCCATGAGTGTTGAGCGGAACAGCTCTCCTGTTTAAACTGTGTATCGTTCTCCTCCCACCTCCCTACGCCGCCCCCATCCTTCTATTCAACGCGACAGATCGCCCCCTTCCCTTCCCTTACCATCAATAGCAGGAGACCTTCCAGTAATGAAGCTGGCGCCATCGAGATGCGAACCATGGACTAGTCGGTTACCATGGAAACAAGCGTCTATTTGCATAAAGCTGGCGACATTTAACAGGTCGTTATCTTTAGCGGAGAGCATATTCATTCGTGATATGGCACTCGCCTAGTAAGAACAAAGTAGAAATTCTCACACTTTTTGATAGAGTACCTCTTTTCTTTTTTCATAGGAAGCGAGACTTTGATGATGGAGATGATGATGATGATGATGATGATTATGATAATGATGACGACATCGCTGTTTGGGCCATAAATTCCACAGACTAGTTTAATTTAGCTTTCAATGCCTCCATATCCGTGCTAACCTTTTTATTTCTTTGTAACGACTTCTTCTTCTTCTTCTTCTTCTTCTTCTTTGTTTCCTACCGCGTTTCCCACGCCTGTGGGGTCGCGGATGCGAACTGCGTTGCACATATGGATTTGTCCCTGTTTTACGACCGGATGCCCTTGCTGACGCCCACCTTATATGGAGGGAAGTGATCACTATTGCGTGTTTCTGTGGTGTGTTGTCTGAATATAAATAGGAGAGTGTTGAGACTGACATAAACACCCAGTGCCCGAAACAGAAGAATTAATCACAAGCGATTAAAATCCCCGACCCGGCCAGGAATCGAACCCGGGATCCTCTGAACCGAAGGCCAGAACGCTGACCAATCGGCAAACGAGTTGGACTTCTTTGTAACTGCTACATCCTGCATCAACTCTAATCCGTTGTCAATATCATCCCACAATAAGTAACTGAAAAATTCCTGGGTGTCTTAAAGGGGACGTAACGAATTTTGTGTCAAAAATCGATTTTTGGGAACTTTCTTTGTAATCTACGTAGTGTAAGTTACATTGCGTATACACTTTACAGTTATAAAAGGCATTATTAGCTTTTTACTTTAAGAATTTTGAACTTACCATTACAAAAAATAAAAATTATTTTCATCACATAAAAAGGAGTCATCTCCGTACAGGCCATGAAGGCCCTTGGAGGGGTGGAAGGTAAAGGCTTCCACTATCCGTAACCTCGGCTCTTGATGGGGTATAGTGTGCAGCGCTACGCCCGGCGGCCTTTGTTCCCAGGAATTAACCTGGTACTCATTTTTTGTGTAGGTTGAGTGAACCTCAGGGCCATATGCACCTCCGGAAGTAGAAATCTCGTTTCTTAAATTTTACGACTTCCTGACGGGAATTCGAATCCACATCCTTCCGGCAAACCAAGCACGCCTTCACCGGCTCGGCCAGGCAGCCTCATACATCATACTCTATAAATAAACATGTAAATAACTAATAATTGCAATTATAGTTCCATACGTTCCACAATGTGTAATGAGCAACTCCTGAAAAATCATAGCTCTGGGATTTATATTTTTGAGAAAAGTCTAAGTCCGCCCCTGTGGTATAGTGGTTAGTGTGATTAGCTGCCACCCCCGGAGGCCCGGATTCGATTCCCGGCTCTACCACGAAATTTGAAAAGTGGTACGAGGGCTAGAACGGGATTCCACTCAGCCTCGGGAGGTCAACTGAGTAGAGGTGGGTTCAATTCCCACCTCAGCCATCCTGGAAGTGGTTTTCCGTGGTTTCCTACTTCTCCTCCAGGCAAATGCTGGGATTGTACCTAACTTAAGGCCACGGCCGCTTCCTTCCCTCTTCCTTGCCTATCCCATCCAATCTTCCCATCTCCCGCAAGGCCCATGTTAAGCATAGCAAGTGAAGCCGCCTGGGGGAGATACTGGTCATTCTCCCCATTTGTATCCCCCGACCCGGAGTCTGAAGCTCCAAGACACTATCCTTGAGATAAAGAAAAGAAGAAGTAGAGAAAAGGTTAAACATTTTTCATATTTGAATGTGGTAAGAAAATTTTTCCCTAATATACTTTCTTTGCAGAATCTGAAGCCTTGACTCAAAAGCTAGGAGTTGATCATTACACATTGTGGAGCATATTATACTATAATTATAATGTTATTTAAATGTTTATTTATAGGTTACTATGTGATGAAATATGTCTTATTTTTGCAATGATAGTTTCAAATATTGTTAAGTAAATAACTATTATGCATATGTAATTTATTACAGGTTCAGTATTCATATTGTAGTGATAGCGTCATACAGTAAAAATGTTAAATGAATTGCGTCATTAGAATTCCTTTTAAGGCTTTAATGCTTAACGGGAGTAGTAGTTAAGTATTTCATAACATTTTTTACTTGCCTTACATCTAGGTCTCTCATTATATGTTTTTCATTTATTACAGTTTATTGTCTATACACACATAAAATTTCATGTTTTAACTTCAAAGGTATGCCTTTGCTGGTGGGACCTAGTGTTTACAGTGCACTATGTCGTCTGGTACAGGCTAGAGCAATGTTGTTACTTTCATTAATCTGTCTTAGTCTCATCCTTGGCTTTGACAAAATGAAAGCGACTGAGGTGTGAGCGATGCCAGTAATACCATTCCTTATTCAGCCAGTCCCTGTTATGAATGGTGTGAAAATGTTGCTCATAGGGTCGGTTGGTGCATGCATTTCAGTGGGTTTGGCAGATTGATATGTAATAGCAAATTCTGGCTCCGTGAGGAAAACAACGGGAAACTACCTCACTCCTAATTTCCCTAGTATGTCTAAGCCATCTATGACATCTGATGGCAGAGCTGTTGAGGATCCAACCAGCCTTCGGGATGAGGACTAAACATATATACAACTGTGTTTGTAATGACTTTTTAATGAAAATCTTCTAAAAAATCCGTCTAATTTCGGTATCAATATTTGAACTGAGCAAATTTTTTTCTAAAGAAAAGTCTTCCTTGTTCGTTTTAGTCTGTCATCGTTGGTTATTCTGTTACCCTAGTAACGATATTCATCTACTTCCATTAAGACTTCATTTATTAATCCACACTAGTGTCCAAAAGTTAAGCACAATCACTAAACGAGGCCATACCGCCTGATAGGAATGTCAGACGGATTGCTGAACAAACGGAAGCTGTCTCACACACCATATATCAAACAACTTGTCCAAAAGAACAGTGTCAGAAAGGTGCTGATAGCTAAGGTACACATTTGACAACAACAACAAAATTTGGCAAAATCTTCCACAACAAAATATGCTGTCAATAGCCAGTATGGTTACCCTTAACGGCCACTCATGCTTCGCAGCGATGTGGCATGCTCTCTATAAGATGGTCCAAGAGATCTTGTGGCAGTCGATCCCATTCTTAGGAAAGGGCAATGCGAAGGTCTTGGAGGGTCCTTGGTGGAGGCTGACGGGATGCAATTTGCCTCCCCAATGCATCCCAGGCATGTTATATAGGATTCACATTCGCAGACCTCGTTGGCCAGTCCATGCGATGAATGTCTTCTCCAGCCAGAAATGCATCCACCAAAGCAGCTTGGTGCGGTCGGGCATTATCGTTCATTAAGAGGAAGTCTGGACCAACCGCACCTCTGAAGAGTAGAACATGTGGTCTCCGTACCTCACGCCTGTATCTCCAAGTGTCAATAGTGTTCCTCGGACCACCCATGAAGATGTGCAGGTCCGTACGGCCATTCAACATGATGCCGCTCCACACCATGACGCCACCACCACCACCATACTGGTCCCCTCCGAAGACGTTCCTGTGGTTGTATCGGCTTCCCGGTTCTCTTCTGATTAATATGCGACGGGAATCGTTCTGCAAACTGAAGCGCGATTCATCTATGAAGAGCACATGCCTCCATTCATTCATAGTCCAGTTTCGATGTTGACGACTCCACAGTAAACGGGCCCGTCTCTGTGCTGGAGTGAGCGGGACGCACACCGCTGGACGTCGGGAAAACAGCCCTGCTGTTCTGAGCCTCCGGTACACAGTTTTCCGGGAAACGGTAACCCCTGAGACGGCTGCGAGCTCCGTCGACAATCGTCTTGCAGGTGCAGTCCGATTTCGTCGGGCGGTTAAGGCCAGATATCGGTCCTGCTGTACCCTTGGTCGACCTGGTACTGGCCTACGACTAACATCTCCTGTGTCTCGAAATCGTCTCCAAAGCATGGAAATGACACTTAGTTCAAGGATGTGGCGACTTCGGTCTGTCTCTACACCTGCTTCCAGGCGGCAGAGTATTCTACCCTGCAAAACGGGGTCCAAATGGTGTCGTTCTGCCATTAAGTTGTCACGTTCACCACGAGGCTACACTCCGCACAGGGCAAACACGACTGAAGGAATATGGGGCGCAGGCACTGGCTGTGTTTACCTTGCGGTTACGCCGCTGGTCAAAGCAGGGAACACTCCTTTCCTATACAGAGCGAACATGTAAATTTGGTAGGTGCATATGTCGTGCGATTTGCTGTCTATTTCCTGTTGCCCTGCTTACTCGTAACTTATGCTTAACTTTTGGACACTAGTGTAATATTTCCTGCATCAACTGAATTAATTTGATTGCATTGCATTATTTTTGTTTTGGATTTTTTTTATTATTTTTTTTTTTGCTATTTGCTTTACGTCACACGGACACAGATAGGTCTTATGGCGACGATGGGACAGGAAAGGCCTAGGAAGCGGCCGTGGCCTTAATTAAGGTACAACCCCAGCATTTGCCTGGTGTGAAAATGGGGAAACCACGGAAAACATTTTTAACATGTACTCCTTCTCAAAGACTGTATCCATACAATTCATTTTCTGAATTTCAATATATATTTATATAAATTACCACTCTAACGAAGACCGCAGTGAAAATCCTTTCTGCCTTTTCAGCTCTCTGCAGGAGCTGTCTCAAAGTAACTGACAGAGCATATGAGCTGGAAAATATACCTAAGGACATAATTGCTCCTAGTGGATTTAGTAATGATTATGAAGAGGTGTTTTATGTAGAGATCCATAATACTGAAAAGCAAGATAGGAATTTTTACTGCAGACATCGCAAGAATGGCAATCTATATCTAATAACCCACCTGCTGGAATAAGATTAAATAATTACTAATACAGTTACTAAGAATGTTGCTAGTACTGTTACTTCTACGTTTGCCATTGCTGTTACTACCACAGTCAAATAATAATTATAATAATAATAATAATAATAATAATAATAATAATAATAATAATAATAATAATAATAATAATAATAATAATAATAATGATCATAATTGTACCGCGAGGTACACCTCAACCCCGTGCATTTACATGAAGCGCCTTGGAGAACGCTGTCTAACACATAAAACTTGAAACAGCTAGTGCAGGAAGTTGGGACGTTGGTCAACAGAGGTCACTACTAAAGTGATAGAGTAATGTGTTACTTTAAGGTTTCCTAAAGTGACGGGATTTTTTTTTTTTTTTTTTTTTTTGTGTATCACAGTTGTCAACACTTCGATCTCTTTCCGCCAACTTGAAAAGTAACCAGTTAGAAATTTTGGGTATTTAGTTTTCAACCAATCAGGGTTTTCTTGTACATATTTAATTAGCCAATAAAAACTGGGGGGGGTCTGGTTTTAGCCCAGAACCTTCTCGAACCTTCCTCTTGTATATAAAAGCTGACGCTTTTTCGAGCTAACTTGTCTTATTGATCGTCGAGTTACTGAGTGTGTGTATGTTAAGAGAGGAGGCGGGGGCGTCATCCCTCGTCGAGCAGAACATCAGCTAAGGTAATGGCCACCATATTTCTAACTCTGTAGGTATATCTGTCAGCTAATTATAGGGGAAGGTTTCCAATCTCTAATAATGTAACTGTAAAATTCCAAAAATGTACTTTTTCTTTCTTCTCATGTAAAGGTTCAACTAGTCTATAGTACTTAACTAAAACCGGGGATAGAAAGCGCGTTACCCTCTCGAATTTCCCTTAATTTAATCTTGAGGTGACTACGATTTTGTAACTGTTTCCACTGTTGTAACTTGTAACCTAACTTGTCCATCTAGTCACCTCAGTAGAATGGGATCAGCCCCTGTAACTTCGAGCCCGGAGCCCAAATAGGGTTTTATCTTGCGAACAAATTTCAAGGAGTGCAAATGTCTGCCTCCACAGCATTTTGATTTTTGGGCCGATAACTTTAACCTGTTATTTTCACGAAGATCCGGTAGAATGGGTACTCGATACTGCTGTGTAAACTTAAAAGACAATTTATATGGTCTTGTAAATTATAGGTTGTGCCTAGAGAGGCCTGAAAGTAAACATTTTATTGAGCAAAGACGCTGTAATCCGAAATGTAAAAGTTAAAGGTGGCCTTGAGTAGACTGTAAGGGTTTGGGAGCGCAGTCTCCTCGGTAGAATTACAGAGCATTGAGGCTCTTTCTTGTAATTTGTGTAAATATTGAATGGTGCCTTTGGAAGGCTGGATCTTCTAAACCTTTGGAGTAAAAGGTTCTCGTGAAATTTGTGTGTGATTTAAATATCCTCTAAAAGAAATTGGGAGACTCGTCTCCTTGATGTAGGGAATTTCGTAAATGGGGAGCTGGAAGCTCGAATTTTGTAACTAACCTTCCTGGGTTTTTCTGTTTTTCCTCCTTTGTACCAAACTATCTCTGTACCTGAAATTTGTTCTTTCACCAAGTGAATAGTTTTGTTAAAATTTAATATCTGTAAAGAAATATAACTTTTATTTTTAAAGTTTTAAATGAATCTTTTGACTGTCGTAGATTGATCCATTCAAGCCAGCACCTTCTTTCACCTCTCTGTTCCACGCAAACGCGGTAATAATAATAATAATAATAATAATAATAATAATAATAATAATAATAATAATAATAACGCGTTGACTCAGGCGAGGCCTGGTACAAGTGTTCCGAATTGACGTCCTATAATTGATGTGCCAAATATGAACTCCAATGATAAAGACGGCACAAACACCCAGCACCCAAGCCAGAGGAAGTGGAAGTTAAAATCCCCTACCTGTCCGAGCCCTTTGTACCAATGGCGTGTATGCTAAACATTTATCCGTAGAGCCGGACACCACGGTCAGGCAAAATTTACTCGATTTTAGACTAAATATTTTTTTTGGCTGCCATCATAGTGAAATAGTTTGCCAATCATACTGTATGTACTTTGAAAATATTCCCGTCAATCCAGTCGGGACGTCTAAGTCCCAATTTACATTTTGGCTCATATTACCAACATTTGGCATATTTATGGTTTCATACATGTTTGTGGATATATATCTAAATCTACGTATCAGTAAACCATATTTAAATTATTGTCAAGAAAATTAAAATTAAGTAAAGAAAGGGTTAGGGGTCGGATGTATGGTTGCATTACCTTCTCCATTCACGAGATGAAAAATTACCAGGATGCAATGGCAATGGTAAGAAAATTCTGAGAGCCAAGCATTTTCTTAACGTTTACTTCTAATCCATTATGGCCTGAAATAACTTCCAATATAAATTCATGTGAAACTCCCAACAGTAGGCACGATATCACAATCTGTGTATTCCGCGAAAAACTTAAGGAACTGTTACGTTTAATAAACCATAGTCAAATATTCGGTGAAAAACAAAGGTTTTTTATGCTGTTAAATTAGAAAAGAAGAGTTGCTTTGCCATAAATAAAATTCTAATTTCAGGGACATCTCAGATATTGACAAACTTATTTCTACGGAAATGCCCTATTCCAGTGACACTACCTCTTCAATAGAGTGGAGTTTTATTTTCATGGTATATGGGCCATGAGGTAATTTCAATCTAAGTTCAATTTTGTAAGATAGAAAGAAAGTATAGAAATGAGCTCCTAAAGGATTTCACGGCCGAGAAAAGAGTAATGTAAATGGCTATCCCCTTTATCGAGGACGAGACAATGGCAGACATAAAACGCGTTCAAAGTAACGATGTGAAAGTTAATTATCATTTTATAGTGCCTTACAATCCTTTTCTTTTATTGTATTTTTAAGCTCATTTTAACTTTGAGATATGTACGAATGTTAAGAAAATATGTTTTACAAAGTACTTGACTGCGCTCATCTAGAAATAATAACTTAAAAGTGTTTACTTCATCATGATGAGATGCCAACTTTTCTGAATATACGAAATGTAAGTGCGAGTGAAACTGTATATTGAATATCTTCCCATCTTACGCGCGAACAATCTCATACTGTGCTTCGTTTACCTTTTCATTTACAAGATGAACAGCAGGTTTATTTTCGTAATGACAATTCCACTGAAGGGTTATTTCAAGCGGATTTGTAAAGCATCCAACTGATTGCGTGGTTTAATTTAAATAAAAATCCGGTGACAAAACTCCCTACATTTACCCAGAAACTTCTATCTTTATGTTGGGAAAGTATTAAACGCGTCTGAAAAATAGATGTTAAGTCTGGAAAAGTTATCCCCAGTGGAATCATAAAAATACCATCGTCGCTTGCTGCTGCTTCACGCAGTAAGTGCCGTCTGTTTTGATTATATAAATATATTTAAAACTGTGTGCTACATTCAGGGAAGCAGCAATTCAGGGTGTTACTGAGTGGCATCGTTGTCTATGCGAAGGGTCAGTTTTCAAATGCCATTTCAATTACGCAATCATTTTCCTTCTTTTGTATATTTCAACAACCTTCCAGTTCAGTTGAATTATGGGATGCATTTCATTCTATTAGTGAAAATTGCCTACATCTTTATAACCAGCGAATAGTGCATCAACTGGCTCTACGGAACATCAAAAAGCAAAGTCTTCTCTGTACATGCCATGAAGGCCCTGGGGCTTCTAATATCCGTAACCTCGGCTAAAATGGCGTAGAATGGTTAGTTCTACGCTCGGTCGCCTTTTCCCCCAGGAATTAACCTGGTACTCATTTTTTGTGTGGGCTGAGTGAACCTCAGCGCCATATGCAGCTCTGAAAGTGAAAATTTCGTTTATTAAATGTTTCGACTTCTTAGCGGGGAACCGAACCCACGTCCTTCCGGGTGAACTGAACATGCCTTTACCACCTCGACCGGCCAGCCCCTCTCCGGAACATCAGTAAGATGAAACAATTACATGGATTTTCTCTTTCAACTTTCCTCTTACCAGTTATTAGTGACTTGCCACGTTCTGAAAGGAATGAATATTCCATGCCCCAATCTAGACGTTGCTACAACTGTTATTCGAACTCTTTCGATGGCACAATTTATGGACGAAGCCTCAGACCGTATGTTCTGAGTTCAATACCGGACTCGCACCGAAATATCCGTAAACGCAGCAACAACAGTACACAACAATATGATGTTAAGTGGCCTACATGCAATAAGTAAGGGATCAAACAAAACATGAGCGGAGTGCCTTGCTAACTATTCCTGGGTTCAATTCCCTATCCTTATCGTATTGCAGAAGACATTATTTTTCCAACAAATACAATTCACATTTCCTCCTATGGTAACTTTTCTGGATATCCTACTCCATAAAGGCAAACAACAAAAGAAACGCATAGTCCGCCTTCGTGGTGTAGTGTTTAACGTGATTAGCTGCCACCCACGGTTGCCCGGGTTCCATTCCCGGCTCTGCCACGAATTTTGAAAAGTGGTACGAGGGGTGGAATGGGGTCTACTCAGCCTCCGGAGGTCAACTGAGTAAAGGAGGGTTCGATTCCCCCCCTCAGCCGCCCTCGAAGTGGTTATCCGTGGTTTACCACTTCTCCTCCTGTAAAATGCCGCGATGGTACCTAACGCTTCCTTCCCTCTTCCTTGCCTATCCCTTACATTCTCCACATCCCCCCACAAGGCGCCTGTTCAGCATAGCAAGTGAGGCCGCCTGGGCGAGGTACTGGTCCTCCTCCCCATTGGTATCCCTCGATCCAAAGCCTCACGCTCCAGAACACTGCACTTGAGGCGGTAGGGGTGGGATCCCTCGCTGATTCCGTGGGGGAAAAACCCTGGAGGGTAAACGGATTAAGAAAGAAAGAAAGAAAGAAAGAAAGAAAGAAAGAAAGAAAGAAAGAAAGAAAGAAAGAAGAAACCCGCAAAGAAACACAACACAATTATTGGCCCCATTCATGATTAACACTGCGTCAATCTAACTCCTACTATTTGCATATTTATATTAACGCTTCCATTCAGTGATCACCTGCTTAGATGGTGTACCGGAGGTACACCAACTCCGATCATTCAAAGTGAGCGCCTTTTAGAAGGCCATCTGTGATATGAACAGTGAAACTTATTTTTGAAGAAATTCGGAACTTTGTCTTTAGATGCCTCTACTGTTGACTTATGTGTTCCCTCTGGTGGGAAGATAGACAATTACTCCTCAAAAAAATTTTAGTTTCTAAGTTTGCAAAACTGTAATATTGGTAAATTCTTTTCTGTGTTCTTGCGTTACTAGCACTGGCATCTCTTCCATCCTCTTCAAAATTTTCGACCAATAAGGAATTGATGATATCTATTAAATTAACCAACAGAAATGGTGGGTGTGTACAGGGCTTCGGCCCAGAGAAATCCGAAACGTTCCTCTGCGCTATAAAAGCTGGGAAGTTTTGGGCCGTATTGTATTTTGCATCGCTCCAGTCAAAAAGTTTAAAGTGTGTCGGAGACAGGGCCAAGCCTTTTCCATCACCGGAAGGCCCACCAGCTCAAGGTAATGACAGACTTTATTTTCAAGTTGCTTTACGTCGCACCGACACAGATAGGTCTTATGGCGACGATAGGACAGGATAGGGCTAGGAGTCGGAAGGAATCGGTCGTGGCCTTAATTAAGGTACATCCCCAGCATTTGCGTGGTCTGAAAATGGGAAACCACGTTAAATCATCTTCAGGGCTACCGACAGTGGGGTTCGAACCCACTATCTCCCGAATACTGGATCCTGGCCGCACTTAAACGACTGCAACTACCGAGCTTGGTTAGACATCTTTTAATCATGCGGTAGTCTCAGAAAGCTGACTTGAGGGGAAGGTTTGAAAATTCTTTCGTAATGTAATTTTCAATCTTTTTATGTAAATTTTCAAATAAGTCTAAATATCTTATTCTAACTTAGGGAATAAAGACTATGAACCCTCTTTTAATTCCCCATTGAACTTGGTATTGGGGTGACTATGACTTCGTAAACTTTAATATTTACCTCTTCCCTTTTTAATCTAAAATTGTCTCTCCATCTAGTCACCTCTGTAGTATAGGCTTAGCCTCTGTAACTTCGGGCCATAAACCCACATAGCGTTTCTGAGAATTTTCAAGTGAGCTTCAAAGGAGTGCAAGAATTCGCCTCCTAATATTTTGGTTTTCGGTCGACATATTAAATCTTTCCTTTTTTCACTAAGGCCAGGTATAATGGGCAATTATTGCCGCTGTTAATTTTTAACTATTGTTATTTAAATGTAACTTAGACTGTCGAGCGAATAAGACAGTGAAAACTGTTTGTATTTGACGTAATGTAAAAAGTAGTTTGTGCCTTGGAGAGGCTTGAATCTTGTGAATTTTGGAGAGTAGTCTGCTAGTTAATCGTGTGGAGCAAAGACGTTCTTTCGAATGTTGTAAATTTTGGAGCCTCATCTCTTTACTTGTAATTAATTGGAGCAGTAGTGTTCTTGGTTATAGTGTAACGTTTGATCTAAGTAACTCATCTCTTAAAAATCATTATATCTATTGTACCCGCTTTTTCTTAGGTTTCAAGTAACTATTGTTATAAGAGCTGTAGAGCACCCCTCCTGTCTATCCAACTGTTATTTGTTAATTTAACAAAGTTTAAAATCTGAAAAGAGAGAGAAAAATGAGGAAAGAAATATAATTTCAAATGTCAGGGTTTTAAATTAATATTTGATTTTTTCTCTGTCTCCCCATTCATGCCCGCACATTCTTTCACCTCTATGCTCCACTGAAAGTCCGTACCAGATATAAAAGGAATGACTTGGCACCTGGACGATGACTCGGGAGCTGTCACAGGTCCTCCATGATTGCAATTAGCACATAATAGCAGCACTGATCATTTTGGACCTCTAACAAGGCCAAAGCTGGAAGCAACCCTGCGAGGACTCGAGGGAACATCCAGTTCAAAACTGTCACCTCAATCGCAGTAGATACAGCATGACAGTTCTCCAATTCACATTTCAACAAGCCACAAATAACCGTCACAAGGACTAAGGATGTTCCCTCTTAGTCAAAGTATATTGTATTGCAATAACACCTGCAAGTGGGTTGTCAAATGCAACATTATTCTATGTATCAATTTAAGAGAATATATACTTTATAAGTGCACAAGTCCTTTACATGAGAAATTATTTTAAGACAATAACAGTGATATTAAAATTATGTCAAACAACAAACACCCACATAAATAGTAAAAGAAATGAAATATTTCGGAGAATGGATTAGTTAAGGCTTTGTACAATTCAAAGCAATGGAATCCAGGAAAAATAAACTTGAACTGGCCTTACAACTCACAAAGGATAGTTTCAACAAGAAATCCTATTAATGGGGATCCGTAATTAACCATTATAAAACAGTGATTAAACTAGCAGCGGAAACATCAAACATGAATTTCACAGGCGAACTGGAGAAATTCGACCTAAGCGAAAGGATAATTTTATAAAAGATCCTAGGAAAAAAATTTCAGGATAATAGGATAATACACATCAAGTGTGAAACAATCTACAAGAAAATTGAAAACTCTCACATACTATGTGAAGAATAAGGATACATTTTTACGGTCATATTCTCAGAATGACTTGAACACGAATAGATTAGGCAAACAAATCTTTGACTTCCTCCATAACCGCAAAAGAGAACCCGACTGGTTATAGAAACTGAAAAACATTCTAGTAGAAATAAAAATTACAGAAAATCCACTATTCCATCGAACAGCTAAATTAATAACTAAAGACGGTATAATGCTCCAAGACAAATCTACATTAAAAACCAAACCTATTATCTCCGAAGATCAGAAAGAATGAAGGAATACTTGGCACTAAGAAAAGAACAACACACAGATTGATTCAAAGTACCACAAAGAGTGTAAAACGAAGGAAGAAGTCGTATTTCATAACAGTGAACTGTGCCATTTTAGAATTAACGTGTCCACAAAGACGCACACGAGATGCTATCAGCTGGTACAATTATTTTATTTACATGTATTTACAAATTAAATATACAAATAACTTTGATCACTGCTGTCACAACAAAACGCTCACATCACGAGGCCGCCATTTTGACAAAAGCCAATCGCTGCACATGGGGATTACAACCATGGAACACCAAAAAAAAAACAGTTTACTGCTTGAAAACATGTCCACACGTTGTCACAAGCATAACTCTCTTCCAACAACTCACTTAACAGTAACAAACCTCACCGTCAAGATCGTCTCTTTATACAGGTATCCTGGCCAGGCTTCCAGAAAGATACATTACAAGCAATACCTTCTCGAATACTCGAGAGTGCATAATACATAGATTATAATGTATGTAATATTTTCAATCGTTCTCGTGCTTATTACCATTCTGGAAGTTACAGTGTGTTCCACAATTATAGATTACTATTTACAAATGCAGGTAAGAATATATTATAATATTAATTTACAGGTATTTACATTAACTGAACTGATACGAATAATTATATATAGCACATGCTTCATGACATAACCTCACAAACACTGTGATCTTATCGTGTGTACATATGATGTAATAATAATAATAATAATAATAATAATAATAATAATAATAATAATAATAATAATAATAATAATTCGATCTCGATATCTGCATTTGTTATCCATAGGTGAGAGAATATTGTTTTTCAACTTATATCTGTTTTCGCACTTGCGTTAGAACTTATGATTATAATTATATATTTATCTGAAGATGGCCTTATAAAAAGGCCGAAACTAGTAATGTAACGCGACTTGAAATATAAAAGCATATTTTTGTATGTATAATGTATTAAATAGATGGTAACATCTCATCCTTATAACTTGTGCAACATATTTTTATCACGCTCTCCCAAGTCTATTCACTCCACAGTAACATTCACGTGAACTGCTCCATAGCTGTATTATCTCTCAAGTTTTGACATGACGTTAACAATTGCTCTTCAGTCCTCGCATTTTTTTTAATTTTTTATTTGTTTACCCATTGGAAGCAACGCGTATGTTTGGTGTGATGTTACACCGCCACGCGAGGACTGGCGCCTACACTGCGAAGCTTGAGTGGCGTTATGATCCTCGGCGTGGTCCAGATAAGATTACCGCGAGTGTGGGGGAGATCTATTAAGTTAGCAGGCTCTGTCCATCCCGCCGTATGTCCTCTAATGTAATTGGGGATACTTTTGATGGAACTCCTCTTTCTTACAGACCAGTTTTATGAACCTCAGTGCAGAAAGACATGACAAAATACATTCCATCTTAAGGAACATCGGGATAGTTATAAAATGTAAACTTGATCCAATAGCTCCAGTTTGACTTAAATTGAGTTTCCGCTGACAATCATTGATAGAGTGTCAGCCTCTGGATCCCAATATCACAGGTTCGAGGCCAGAAGAGGCAGTTGTCTTTATGGAGGGTGGGTAAATATCCACAGTTTTATCCCTTCAGGCAAGCAACTCAATGTTGAAGACAACCTAGGGATTTGAGCTACGAATTTTCAGGTAAATAAAATATAAATAAAGTGCGAGAATACATTATTTATTCCTAAAAATTACAATCCTTTTCTTATTCATCGTTATTCGGTCGATTAGATTAGAAGTTTTCCTTTTTCTACCACTACGAACGCTAATGTGAGTCAATGCATTGTTTCACTTAAGCACCACTACGAGCGCTATTGCGAGTCAATGAATCGTTTCACCTATGCACCACTACAAGCGCTAATGTGATTCAATGCATTGTTTCACCTAAGCACCACTACGAGCGCTACTGTGATTCAATGCATTGTTTCACCTAAGCACCACTACGAGCGCTAATGTGATTCAATGCATTGTTTCACCTAAGCACCACTACAAACACTAATGTGATTCAATGCATTGTTTCACCTAAGCACCACTACGAGCGCTAAAGTGAGTCAATGCATTGTTTCACCTATGCACCACTACAAGCGCTAATGTGATTCAATGCATTGTTTCACCTAAGCACCACTACGAGCGCTAATGTGATTCAATGCATTGTTTCACCGTTGCCTACGTGATTAGTACTTATCTCGTAGGCAACGGTTTCACCCTTAGCCTACAAGTAATAAAAGGCCTGCCCAATGGCCACTCTTAGCTAACCGCCCTGTGGATGCTATATTTGCCGCTAGAGGCGCTGCAATTCAACCTCACGTGAACACATCGGTTGGCGGTATATTTACATGTTGTATGCTTACGGGTGACGTCGTATTGTTAAAATACGCCAATTATATTACGTTAGTGTACTGTTGCGTACCGTTTTATAAACAAGGCTCTAGAAACAAAGTTCCTGGAACTAGTTTCTAAGAATTCCCTCCCCAAGAGACAACTAGGGAATTATGGATTAAAGCAATAAGCAGACAAGGTATGGTACAGTAAATACGCAGACCATGTGACGGCAAAAGTTAGGTTAATTATTATTATTGCTCCTGTTCTGATGATAATTTCCTTATTCTGTTGTGTAGGTGGTACCAAGAATAAGTTATGGAACCCTAGTGACCGCTTCGTCGTATGCAGTAATCACTTTATGGAATGTGACTACAAACCTGAACTGAAGCTAAAGCGGTTAAAGCCTGATGCGGTGCCCACCGTCTTTAGTGATTACCCGCCAAGTAAGAAAATAAAACTCTTAGTGCCAAGAAGATGTATTGTAAAATCAATTATACCCAGAACATCTCCTAATGCTGGTTCTCTTCCGAGTAATTCGTGTGCTCCTGGTGTCTCAAGTGATAGTGGTAGTGATTCAGCCAAGAAAGATGTGTCTACAGAAACTTACATGTGCGACATATAAACTCGCGGAATAGGACATGGCAGTATAAGCACTGTGTAGGTCACTTCGACGTGCAAGGCAGAGGATATCTGCACTGAGGCGTTAGACGCAGTCGAGGCTTCGAGTGCTGAAGGAAATGTAAAAGCAATGTTTCTACAAGAACAGCTTAAAGTACGTGTACAAAAAAACTCAGGTGGAAAGATATAACTGTCAGGTATTGTATTATCGGTTACAGTTAAGTCCCCGGCTGGTTACAGATTTATACGAAGTAGCGAACTGTTAAGCTTGCCTTCTAAGTGTTGTGTTGGTAGCACTACTGATGTAATGGTTTCAAGTTTAATAGTAAAGAGACCGCGTGAAGAAGCAAAATGCACCGAGAGAATAAATACATTTGGCTAGATTATTGTAGATGAGATGGCTATTCAACCCCGCGTGTTTTACTGTAAAGCTGCTGATGAAGTACAGGGACTCGTCTCACTGGGTGGACTCGAAATTGATTTAGGCTTAGAAAAATTGATTGCAATAAAACTTCTGTGTTTTGTGTTCGTTGGACTTGCTTCTCTTTTTAAAATCCTTGTGGCATACTAAGGCTGAAGTACTTCATCAACTTGATATTGAGGTTATTGATAAAATGGAAAAGGCTTCTTTTCGAGTTGTGCGTATAGTGGCAGATAATCACTCCACAAATGTGAAACTTTTCCATTTGCTTTCTGGAGGTAGTACGACCCTACCCGTTGTGCCACATACCTCGGACAGCTCACGGAACGTGTTTCTCTCTTATGAACAATGCCAGATACTGAAAAATTTAAGAAATACATTGCTATACGTGAAGAAGCATCTGGTCAAGGATGGGAAACCCAAATCTGGTAGATTCATCAGGACTTACAGAAGGGCATGCAAGTAGAATTAATAAGAAGGCTGACACACAAACATGTCTACCCGACATCATTTGAGAAGATGCACATGGGTAGAGCCGTGGATATTTTCTCTTCAGATGTCATTTCGGTGCTCGATTTCTTGAGGCAATATGGGTCAAGAATTTTAGGATGCTGAAAGTACTATTGAGTTCTTGAAGATAGATAAGAAATAGTTCACCATCCTCAACGTGAAGAACACTTTGCAGCATATTCGCTCTGAATTTCTTCTCAGTTGATGATGAAAGACTCCTATCTGGAACTCTGGGAGAAAGCATCAGCAAGTTCGGAGGAATTCGTAAGTAAAGAAACTTATCAAGCAGCTTGTCTGATGACAAAATCTGCCACCCTGTGAGTTAAGTACCTGCTTGAGAATGGTTTCCATTTTGTGCTAAAAAGGAAATTTTCTTCTGATGAAATAGAAAGCTTATTTAGTTGCATCAGGCAACTTGGAGGTAGCAATGACCAAACAAACGTTGCAAGTGTTACCCATAGCCTACATAAAATTCTAACAAATGGACTCGTTAGTGCACCTTTCACGGGAAATGTAGCACCTGAATCCACCTGCAGTGACTGGATGGTAACGTCTAAATCAACAAGGATATTTACTAGCTCAACTATTCACGCGAATGAACCGGCAACAACGAATCCAGAGTTACCACGAAATTTTCAAACACAACTGGAAAGCATCGAAAAGGAAGCCGAAGGAGCACCATGCGTTTCTATGTCGAGTGCTGCAATGGCATATATTGGAGGGTATTTGGTAAGAGTTGTCGAAGACCACATGCCATGCCAAGAGTTTCTTGATAAAATTAATAGTATCCAGAGTCCATCTCCACTAATGTCATTAATAAAAATCAAAGACAGAGATAGTCTCAGGTATTCAAAGCCAGGTTTTGTTTCACTGCTGATGAAACTGGTTCAAGTAACGGATGAAATGGTAACGGTAACGCTGGGCAGTCCAAAAATAGCCCAAACATTAACCAAAATACTGCTACCACATGTTGCTAAAAATCCTATTCTAGAGTGTTGGAAAAGTGTTGATCCTGAGGAACTAAGCAGAATAATACTGCAGAAGTTTCTGTCCCCCTGTGTCACTAACTACACTAATGCATGACGGATGAGTATCGCCGAGATTACTTCTTGGGAAGAAAAAACAATTTATGAAAAGAAAATATGAAGGAAAATTGTTAAATTCGTTCCTTTTCACTGAAATTGTACGGTGCGATAGTAAACAAATCTAGTGGCATATATTGGACAGACATTAATTTCGACAGTTGTGTGTTATCTGACATGATAATCCACAAATGAATTGAACTCCTAGGGGTAAAAGGTGAACATTTATTATTTTCTCCTTCATTCTGCTTGGGGACGTACATAATGTACATGAAATATAGTGTAGAGGTAAATTTGTGATTGTTTTAACTTCCGTTAACAATGCTAGTGAGTGCTGATGTGAGGTGGTATACTAGCGCTGCAGTGGTCAAGACGCGCACTGCCGGGCGGACACTGTTTCTGAAGAGGGCACTGCGAGTGAGCAGGCTTTCTATTACTTGTAGGCTAAGTTTCACCTAAGCACCACTACAAGCACTAATGTGATTCAATGCATTGTTTCACCTAAGCACCACTACGAGCGCTAATGTGAGTCAATGCATTGTTTCACCTAAGCACCACTACGAGCGCTAATGTGAGTCAATGCATTGTTTCACCTAAGGACCAATACGAGCGCTAACGCGAGTCAATGCTTTGTTTTACTTAAGCACCACTACGAGCGCTAATGTGATTCAATGCATTGTTTCACCTAAGCACCACTACGAGCGCTAATGTGAGTCAGTGCATTGTTTCACGTAAGCACCACTACGAGCGCTAATGTGAGTCAATGCATTGTTTCACCTAAGCACCACTACGAGCGCTAATGCGAGTCAATGCATTGTTTCACCTAAGCACCACTACGAGTGCTAATATGAGTCAATGCATTGTTTCACTTAAACACCACTACGAGCGCTAATGTGAGTCAATGCATTGTTTCAGTCAAGCACCACTGCGAGCGCTAATGTGAGTCAATGCATTGTTTCACTCAAGCACCACTACAAGAGCTAATGCGGGTCAATGCATTGTTTCACTTAAACACCACTATGGGCGCTAATGTGAGTCAATGCATTGTTTCACTTAAACACCACTACGAGCACTAATGTGAGTCAATGCATTGTTTCACTTAAGCACCACTACGAGCGCTAATGTGAGTCAATGCATTGTTTCACTTAAACACCACTACGAGCGCTAATGTGAGTCAATCCATTGTTTCACTTAAGCACCACTACTAGCGCTAATGTGAGTCAATGCATTGCATTGTTAAGCACCACTACTAGCGCTAATGTGAGTCAATGCATTGTTTCACCTAAGCACCACTACGTGCGCTAATGCGAGTCAATGCATTGTTTCACTTAAGCACCACTACGAGCGCTAATGTGCGTCAATGCATTGTTTCACTTAAACACCACTACGAGCGCTAATGTGAGTCAATGCATTGTTTCACTTAAGCACCACAACGAGCTCTAATGCGAGTCAATGTATTGTTTCACTTAAGCACCACTACTAGCGATAATGTGAGTCAATGCATTGCATTGTTAAGCACCACTACTAACGCTAATGTGAGTCAATGCATTGTTTCACCTAAGCACCACTACTAGCGCTAATGTGAGTCAATACATTGCATTGTTAAGCACCACTACTAGCGCTAATGTGAGTCAATGCATTGTTTCACTTAAGCCTTTATAACTACATTCCGGGTGGATATTTTTCAAAAAATCAAACAACGCCTAAGGGTATTGAACCAAGGAAGACATTACGGAAATAATTATGTATACAAGTTAATTTGGCTAGGATTTGAATCAAAAAAGAAAACGAGTAAAGAAACAAGTGATTTTTGGCTGCTTTTTTCGGAACTGTATTTAGGCCGGAAGCGATTGTCGAAATTTGTTTTTTTAGTTTGATAGCGCTACGCAAGGCACATAAAATGAACACTTTCTGAGTCCTTTATCTCTTCAACTTTCGGCACAATTGAGGACATTGCTTAATTTTACGTTTTCCGTAGTCTGGGGACATATACTTTGTCTGATAAGAAATATTTTCAATATTAAAACATCCGTCAAGTCACTCAATGTAGTATATAAATTATCTCTGCTGACACGTTGGATGTTTAGCTGAATAAATGAATTGAAATTCAGTCGTAGATCACCCAACAGAGCTCCAGAATAGTAAAAGAGAATGTCTAAATTGTCGCGCAGGCAGTTTGAAAGGCGCTAAAACAAACACCGAGTGGTAAATAACCCGTTCTTTAGAGCGGTCAAAGGTTACGTGCTAAGGAGCTCTTTTAAATGGGTGCTGCACCCGCACAGTGGAAGATATGCAACTGAAATCCATCGTGCAGCGTTTGTTCTCCAGGTTAGGGACGGTGTCATTGAAACCTGGCCCTTAGGTATAAGATACCTTTAGGTATGGCGAGACCACCACAATAATATCATATATGAAGTGTCAAAGGTGGTCAGGACAAGGTTCCTTATCTCAAACTGATCCATTTGCAGTCCTCCCTCACCCCTGAAAGTTTGTACGATGATTACGGACACACCCTGTATAACACTAATCAGAGAGAAGAAAAAAGGAAGGGGTCCGTAATTAAAAAAAAAACGAAGATATCAGCAGAAGGAAGACAAAGACCACGCAGTAGGTGAAAATGAAAGTCTCCCTAGGCTTCAAAACCTAACAGTGCCGGGGTCGGAAAAGTACAAGTGTTCACCAAAGACGGTCGGATAAGATAGATGAAAGTGACGAGCCTGGCACAAGTAAGTGGAAGCAATGCCAACCTCAGCTAAACGACACGCGTAGTCGCCAACACAGGCTCCCAAGTTGAGAGCCCCTTGGGCCACTTTTAGTCGCACTTTACGACATGCAGGGGATACCGTGGGTATTATTCTACCACCCCCAACTATAGGCTGATCAGGACAACGAGACAGTGAAATGGAGGTCAATGATCCACAGCCTGAATCAGGAGATTCCTGTACAAGGGTGACGGAAAGAAAATAAAATTATTATTATTATTATTATTATTATTATTATTATTATTATTATTATTATTATTATTATTAATAATAATAATATTTTCGCAATTTATTGGGATCAGTACTTGAAGTACATTTTGCCCAGACTTAGGACGGGATGTCTTTCCTGGCCCTAACTCGTGTGTAATAATAATAATAATAATAATAATAATAATAATAATAATAATAATAATAATAATAATAATAATAATGGTGTGTGGCCCACGGAGAAGCCTGGTGAAAGTCTTACGTGCTGTGACTAAGGAGGCCTGCCTATCTAGGATTAAATATAATTTAAGGACCGTGAAGAGCAAATAACCAATGAAGGTTAAAGTTCTCTGTACCGGGAGGTACACCTCAACTCCACTCATTTAAATGTGGCGCCTTAAGGAACGCTATCTCTAACAAAACGCGAAACACCTACGGCATGAAGTTGGGACATTGACCTGAAGATGTCACCAGTGAATTATTAAGTAATGTGTTATTTTGAAGTTGCCTAAACTGACTGGACTTATTTGTTTTGTTTTGGTTTACGTCAAGAAGTTTAGACTTTTTTCCATAGATGTCATTACAAAAACTGAGGTAATGCGCTCTGATGCAAGGTAAAAGAATTAATTAATTAAGGAAGTTTTGTGTTATTATGTTATTTTGTTATTTCAAGGTTTGCAACACTTCTTTCTCATTGCGCTAGTTTTTTAATCTGGCCAATCGGGAATTTTCTGTAATTATTTTTCAACCAATCACACATTTCCTGTACCTTTTGAATTTGCCAATATAAATGAGAGGGTGCGTCTGGATTTAGTCCTGAATCCTCTCGAACCGTCCCCTCACGTGTATAAGCTGCGGCCTTTCAGGCTACCTTGTATTTGGATCATCGAATTTCTAAGAGTGTGTGTATTAAGACAGGAGGCGAGGTGCCTCATTCTTCGCCAGGCAGTTCATCAGCCCAGGTAATGGTCACCAGTCATATCTCTCTGTAGCTACCTCCGCAGACTTACACGAGGGGAAGGTTCTAATTTCTAACTCTGTAACCTCCTTTTTTCCAAAATGTAATCTTTCTTTCGGTTAATGTAAAATTTCATAAAAATCTTAAACTCTAAATCAGGGAAAAAGGGTGCGTTACCCTCCCGAGTTCCCCTTCAACTTAGTTCGAGGTGACTACGATGTTTCTCTTTCCTGTAAAGCATAATTATCCTTCATTCTAGTCACCTCAGTAGCTTGGGATTAGCCTCTACTTCATCGGGCCGAGAGCCCATTTGGGTTTTATATTTAATTTTCTAGGAGCCCGAGTGTACGCCTCCACATATTTTGTGTGCGGGCCAGTAATTTAAACTTTTTTCTTTTCCACGAAGGCGCAGTAGTTTGGGTACTGATTACCAGTGTGTACAAATTGCAAAATTGTAAGTTGGGCCTAGAGAGGCCAGAAAGTTTTTTATGTAATGTTGCCTTGTGTAGGCTGTAAGAAATTTGGAGCGCGTAGGATAGATTTACGGCTTTATGGTCTCAAGGCTCTTTATGTACAGTATCACCATTCCCCCATACCAATGTCAAGGGTCGCCTAATCACAAGCAAAAGTAAGAGTATACCTGAGTGAAAATCAATAAACGTGATTATTTAGAAATTATCAGCATAATTATCCGCATCCGTGCATGGTTCTATATAGTGTTTCTACGGTGGCTGTCAGAGTGCTGTGCAAACGTAAATGAAGATGTCTATTATTTTAAAATTTGCTTACGTCGCACCGACACAGATGGGCCTTATGACGACTATGGGATTGGAAAGGGCCATGAGTGGAAAGGAAGTGACCGTGGTTTTAATTAAGGTACAGCCCCAGCATTCGCCTGGTGTGAAAATGAGAAACCACGTAAAACTATCCTCGAGGCTGCCAACAAATGGGTTCTAATCCACTATCAATCAATCAATCAATCGATCAATCAATCAATCAATCAATCAATCAATCAATCAATATTGATCTGCATTTAGGACAGTCGTCCAGGTGGCAGATTCCCTATCTGTTGTTTTCCTAGCCTTTTCCTAAATGACTGCAAAGTAATTGGAAATTTATTGAACATCTCCCTTGGTAAGTTCTTTCAATCCTTAAGTCCCTTTCCTAAAAAGCGAATATTTGCCCCAATTTGTCCTCTTGAATTCCAACTTTGTCTTCATATTGTAATCTTTCCTACTTTTAAAGACACCACTCGAACTTATTCGTCTTCTGATGTCATTACATGCCCTCTCTCCACTGACAGCTCGGAACATACCACTTAGTCGAGCAGCTCATCCCCTTTCTCCCAAGTCTTCCCAGACCAAACCTTGCAACATTTTTGTAACGCTACTCTTTTGTCGCAAATCATCCAGAACAAATCGAGCTGGTTTTCTTTCGATTTTGTCTAGTTCTGGTATCAAGAAATCCTGATGAGGGTCCGATACACTGGAACTATACTCAAGATGGGGTCTTAACAGAGACTTATATACCCTCTCCTTTACATCCTTACTACAACTCCTAAATACTCTCAACACCATGTGCAGAGACATGTACCCTTTATTTACAATCATATTTATGTGATTACCCCAATGAAGATCTTTCCTTGTATTAACACCTAGGTACTTATAATGATCCCCAAAAGGAACTTTCACACCATCAACGCAGTAATTAAAACTGAGAAGCCTTTTCCTATTTGTGAAACTCACAACCTGACTTTTAACCCCGTTTATCATCATCTCACAACATTATCGAGGTCGTTTTGCAGTTGCTCATAATCTTGTATCTTATTTATTACTCTGTACAGAATAACATCATCATCATCTTCAAAGAGCCTTATCTCTGATTCCACTTCTTTACTCATATCATTTATATATATAAGAAAACATAAAGGTCTAATACAGTAATACTGCCTTGAGGAATTCCCCTCTTAATTATTACAGGGTCAGATATAGCTTCGCCTACTCTAATTCTCTGAGATCAATTTTCTAGAAATATAGCCACCCATTCAGTCACTCTTTTGTCAAGTCCAATTGCACTCATTTTTGCCAGTGGTCTCCCATGATCTACCCTATCAAATGCTTTAGACAGGTCAATCGCGATACAGTCCATTTGACCTCCTGAATCCAGGCTATCTGCTGGAATCCTACAAGTTGAGCTTCAGTGGAATAACCTTTCCTAAACCTTTCCGAATGCAAGCTGACAGCTACGAGATCCCAACCGCACAGCCACTCGCTCGGTACTTATAGCAATTACTGTATAACAGTTATTATGACAACAATAAAAATAAATTTTTAAAAACAGCAAGACTGTATTTCTTCTGACAATACTGGGACAGCAAATATAAACGTTAACAGAAATTTCAGAGAATGACTAAAGACAGATTAAAATAATTGAGATAATTATCTTAATCATTCATATTGTTGTCACTGTATTCTTCCATTATTGAGTATAATAGTGGGTTTCATTCCCCAACATATTTAGCTTTGGGGGACTATGTAATTTGGACAATACCGTCTTGGATGTACGGACACAGAGTATGGTGTCAAGAGTTCGATGATCCATGGGTTTTTCACACTGTCTGCGCATACACAGCAATCACTAACACTAGCGCAGGAATATGTAAAAAGTTGGGGTGTACAATCCATTCCGGTGGTAGACTACTTGAAAATTGTGCGATCGAGAAGTCCGTTCGATGATGTACGTCACATATCTCCAAGAGTTTGTAACACGGGTACATTCATGTAGACGGTGAAGACGAGTGTCTTCTGCTCTGCGACACACGGTACACAGTGAACTTTCTGCCCTTTGAATATTATGCTGTTTACTATTTGTCGGCACAATATCGTGAACAACTGTATACCAATTTACTTGCAGTTCAAGAGGGAAACCCCTATGTGTAATATTCCTCCAGATGCGGTTCCAGCCGCATACTACTGTATAATAGAGAGATGAATCCTGGGAACCTCATATTGGCTACACTGCAGGGACATCGTTTTTAACGTCACGTTAATATTCATAAACGTTTACATTCATTTCATACTTCAAATATCGTGCATGAAGGGATAATTTATACACAGTAGAAAAGGTGAGGGTTCGGGATCTGCTGTAAACTGCATAATGTACAACAGCCCGTCAGCAATGAAGTGATATATAAATGTGTTAATTACCGACATTATTTATTTATTTATTTATTTATTTATTTATTTATTTATTTATTTATTTATTTATTTATTACCGGGCGAGTTGGCCGTGCGCGTAGAGGCGCGCGGCTGTGAGCTTGCATCCGGGAGATAGTAGGTTCGAATCCCACTATCGGCAGCCCTGAAGATGGTTTTCCGTGGTTTCCCATTTTCACACCAGGCAAATTCTGGGGCTGTACCTTAATTAAGGCCACGGCCGCTTCCTTCCAACTCCTAGGCCTTTCCTATCCCATCGTCGCCATAAGACCTATCTGTGTCGGTGCGACGTAAAGCCCTTAGCAAAAAATATTTATTTATTTATTTATTTATTTATTTATTTATTTATTTATTTATTTATTTATTTATTTATTTATTTATTTATTTATTTATTTATTTATTTGTTGTGCATGAAACAGGTTCAAACCTAATGATATGCAATACCTTACAAATACTATTGCATTAATATAAATGTAATCTCGCGTCCTCATCCTGAGGTGGTGCAGCTCTTTTCAGGTACATCCCCAATGGAGATGAGCTGCATGTGCCATTTTAACCACAGACCAGCCGTCCTGCCATTCATAAATTTCCGGCAGTTCGGTGAATCGAACCCGTGCCCCCGAGGACGGCAGCTAATAGTGCTAACCGTTACGATACGGAGGAGGACATGAACGACTTAAAATTATATTAACTTGTAAAAAATCTCTATATATAAATTAAGAGTTTTGTTTGAACATCGCTCAGAATTTAAAAAAGAATGCCATTTCTGTATCGGTCTTGCCCACAGTAACAAAGAAGTGCAATTTTTAATTTTCTGTTATGTCAGTCAGTCCGTCCGTCCGTCCTTCAGTCACTCAGTCATTCGAGCATTGCTAACATGGAAATATTGTTTAATCGTGTTAGCTGACGATGGTTTTTGTCATGATTGTCTTAAGATGTAAAACCAAGTGGTCTTCGGTCCGTATCGACAAGGAAAATTGTGAAGATGATTATAAAATCTGAGTAAACATTGATAGAACGATCGCTTGAGGAATAAGACACGAGGGAGTCATATAAGAAGGAATGTCTTTACATTAGATGTTCCAATATCTCAGGTTCGGAAGAAAACTAAACGTCAAGGCCTACAACATCGAAACCTAAATATACTGGTCAATGATAACATTACATTGACCATAATTGGGATGTGATTTGTCTCTTCTGCTGCCACTCATCTCAGATAGATGGGAATGCTGTTACGTCCCGAGTAAAGCAGCCTGCCTGAGTATTGGCAGAATGTAGCTGGGGAGTTAGATAACTTTGCGCATGCTATATGATCGTGCCATCAACGAGGAGTGCAACAGCTAATCAGATATAAACCAATGGTACACCTTCCTTGAATTGCATAATAGCAGCAATTGAAAACAATACTGCAAATTCTCCGTTATGCACGTACACAACAGTAGACTACTATTACCAACGGTGTTCAAATCCGGCTTCTAATTCTGACTTCAGTTCGAGTGGATCAACGGAAACTGTTAGGTTTTTCATATACTGAAGAAGTGTCATAAATTTTTACCGTTGAGCTGAGTGGCTCAGACGGTTGAGGAACTGTCCTTCTGACACCCACTTGATAGGTTCGATCCTGGCTCAGTCCGGTGGTATTTGAAGGTACTCAAATACGTCAGCCTCGTGTCCGTAGATTTACTGGCGCCTAAAATAACTCCTGATGGACTAAATTCCAGCACCTCGGCGTCTCCGAAAACCGTAAAATTAGTTAGTGGGACGTAAAGCAAATAACATTATTATTATTATTATTATTATTATTATTATTATTATTATTATTATTATTATTATTATTATTATTATTATTATTATTATTATTATTATTATTATTATTATTATTTATCCGTTCTGTGAGTGAAGAGTGTTGTAGAATATAAGAAGTGTTCGTCTGTGATTCCACAACATCCTTTAATAACTGACGATGCACTTCGTTTGAAGGCGTTGTTTGTTTCAACATATCTCGGGAATCCTTAATTTCAAGCATAAACTTTATCAAAAAACTTACAAAAATAGATTAATTGACGAGCATTTAAAATCGTGCTCAGTGTTAACAGATATTCGCCCGACATAAAGGCTAATGTTCAGGAAAGTTCCTGCCAAGTTTCACTGCCATGTGGGTAAATGATAAATGATGAAAACTAGTATTTTTGCAGCTATTTACAGTATAATTTACTTACATATGTAGGCTATATCTCAACGTATTTGGCTAGAGATTTCTTTACTCTGATATTCATTGAATTTTCAAAAGATGAATATCTTATACTGCAATTGTTTAAACGGTAGATAATTTGAAAATGTGAGCGCTACTTAGTAGATCACTGAAGCATATATTTTGCCGGTTCCTGTCTTACGTCCAGCATAACGGTACAAAAGCCTCCGTGGCTCAGACAGCAGCGCGTCGACCTCTCACCGCTGGATACCGTGGTTCAAATCCCGGTCACTCCATGTGAGATTTGTGCTGGACAAAGCGGAGGCGGGAAAGGTTTTTCGCCGGGTACTCCGGTTTTCCCTGTCATCCTTCATTCCAGCAACACTCTCCATTCTCATTTCATAGCACCTATCAGTCATTAAAAAATCACTTTGGGAGTGGCGACCCCATCGTACTAATAGCCTATATCTGCTTCATTCATTCCATCCCTGACCCGGTCAATGACTGGAAAACAGGTTGTAGGTTTTCAATACACAACATACAGCACAATGTATGACTGCTTGATTTTGTGGACGTTAACTCATCAAAATGTACTTCAGTCTTGATTCTTCATTATTGTGACATTGTTTTAGTTGACACGACGAGAGAAGAAACACTCAAACTTCAACGAGCACTGAATTCCTGCCTGCGATGTATTGGGTACGATGTACATATCATCCCATACTATCAGGCTGTCTCATGGTTGATGTCTGATAAACGTCGGCAGCTGCACACTTTAACAATGGTGTTTAGAGTGGTAGCTGAACGTAAGCCACTCAATATTTCTTCTAAATTCACCTTTTTATCCTAATTTCACAACTTAAATACACGAGCCAGATCCTTTCTTTCCGTTCCAGTTCACAGCACAAATAAAATGAATAGATCATTTGTGATGACAGGCGCTATATTAAGGAATTCCCTGACAGCTCAGGCCGGAGAAATCAGCTCTTTAACAAGATTTGAGGCCACCTGCCGAGACTACCTGCTCAGGACAGCTGACCGAATGGTTGAAGTATGAATGTGTGCGTGCCTGAGGATTAGTCATTTTTAAGTGTTTTTAATATAATACATACACCCATACATGATCATTATAGACTGTTATGCCTTTCAGCGTTCAGTCTGCAAGCCTCTGTGAATTTATTAAACGTCGCCACAATCCTCGATTTGCAACTAGTGTTGTGGCCTCATTTAGTTATATACCTCTTATCTTTAAATCGTTAGAAACCGAGCCCTAACCATCGTCCCTCTACTTCTCTTACCCTCCATAACAGAGTCCTTTATTCCGTTAGGTAACCTATTCTCCTCCATTCGCCTCACATGACCCCACCACCGAAGCCGGTTTATGCGTACAGCTTCATCCATCGAATTCATTCCTAAATTAGCCTTTATCTCATTCCGAGTACTCTCCTGCCATCGTTCCCACCTGTTTGTACCAGTAATCATTCTTGCTACTTTAATGTCTGTTACTTCTAACTTATGAATAAGATATCCTGAGTCCACCCAGCTTTCGCACCCGTAAAGCAAAGTTGGTCTGAAAACAGACCGATGTAAAGATAGTTTCGTCTGGGAGCTGACTTCCTTCTTACAGAATACTGTTGATCGCAACTGCGAGCTCACTGCATTAGCTTTACGACACCTTGATTCAATCTCACTTACTATATTACCATCCTGGGAGAACACACAACCTAAATACTTGAAATTATCGACCTGTTCTAGCTTTGTATCACCAATCTGACATTCAATTCTGTTGAATTTCTTACCTACTGACATCAATTTAGTCTTCGAGAGGCTAATTTTCATAAAATACTCATTGCACCTATTTTCAAGTTCCAAGATATTAGACTGCAGGCTTTCGGCACAATCTGCCATGAAGACCAAGTCGTCAGCATAGGCCAGACTGCTTACTACATTTCCACCTAACTGAATCCCTCCCTGCCATTTTATATCTTTCAGCAGATGATCCATGTAAAATACGAACAGCAAAGGTGAAAGATTGCAGCCTTGTCTAACCCCTGTATGTACCCTGAACCAAGAACTCATTCTACCATCAATTCTCACTGAAGCCCAATTGTCAACATAAATGCCTTTGATTGATTTTAATAATCTACCTTTAATTCCATAGTCCTCCAGTATAGCGAACATCTTGCATTTATCAATTACCTGAAAATCTGATACTGACAACCTCTCTGTGGTCTGAAACCACACTGGTTTTCATCCAACATCCTCTCAACGACTGATCGCACCCTCCCTTCCAAGTTACCAGTGAATACTTTGCCTGGTATACTAATCAATGAGATACCTCGATAGTTGTTGCAATCCTTCCTGTTCCCTTGCTTATAGATAGGTGCAATCACTGCTTTTGTCCAATCTGAAGGTACCTTACCAACACTCCATGCTAATTTTACTACTCTATGAAACCATTTCATCCCTGCTTTCCCACTATACTTTACCATTTCAGGACTAATTTCGTTTATTCCTGCTGCTTTATGACAGTGAAGTTTATTTACCATCCTTTCCAGTTCCTCAAGCGTAATTTCACCAACATCATTTTCCTCCTCCCCATGAGCTTGGCTGTTCGTAACACCACCAGGGTGATTTCCTTTTACATTGAGAAGATGTTCAAAATATTCCCTCCACCTCTCCAGTGATTCCCTGGGACCTATTATGAGTTCACCTGAATTACTCAAAACACTGTTCATTTCCTTTTTCCCTCCCTTCCTAAGATTCTTTATTACTGTCCAGAAAGGTTTCTCTGCTGCTTGACCTAGCTTTTCCAGGTTATTACCAAAATCTTCCCACGACTTCATTTTGGATTCAACAACTATTAGTTTTAATATTAATTTAGTTAGTAATATATTTAAATTCATTTTCAATTCTACTAATTTATGTAGTTTTAACTATTTTAAGTATCTCAGTATTTTATTTAAGATTTTGATTAGTATGTGGTTAAGTGCAAGAGAGGGCCTTGAGCCCTAAATTCGCCACTGTAAAAATAAATAAATAAATAAATAAATAAATAAATAAATAAATAAATAAATAAATAAATAAATAAATAAATAAATAAATAAATAGTTCAGTCTCCATTAGCAAGGAATTCGGCAATCTTGTAACAATTTAACTACCGGTTGGGTCGAATCGGTGCGAACCGGCCGATCACCACCGGGCACGATTAGGAAAAGTAATGTGCGCTGTGCACGTGCCACGACTCTACTCCGGACAGTATTCAACAGGCGCTACAAAGAGTAATAACGACAGTCTGAGGAAAGACGTTAATGGATACAAAGTATACCTGTTGCTGCGCAGGCTTAAGGAACCGTCTCCAGAGATAGCGCTTCTAAATGATTTTAAATTGCAGCCTCTCAAGGAAGAGCAACATCATGACTCTACTTCACAAACTGTAGCTTGAGATACCTCGCGTCTCTGGTAGTAAAACAAGCTCATTATTAGCCTAGCTTGCTCTCTCTGTTCTGGTGTGTTCAAAACGACGATATTGTACTTTTTTTTTTTTTTTACAATTCTGCTTCCATATGTCAGTATCATGGTACGTAGTTCAGATTTATATGATGATTTCCTTTCCTGAATTTTGTAAAAACTATCCGTCTTCAGAGAAAAAGAAAGGAAAGAACTGCAAGACAACTTGAAGAACTGGTAACAAAATAACACACGGAGAAACTTTATTTTACAGCCAGTTATAAGCAGCACTGATACGCATTACTGTTCGACATAGTGACCATTCTTGCCAAGCACTTGTTTGAACGTCTGTTCCACTCCCTGGAACCTCGTCAGGACGGCGTGCTGAACGAGACTCTTCATCACGGCTCCGAAGATATGAAAATGACTGGTTGTCAGGTCGAGGCTGTACGAAAGATGATTCAGATGGTTGATTTCCTCATCAGGTGAACGACAGTGAAATCCGTCGTTTACTGTGACACACTGCAGGGTTTACGGGTAGAATTCGCAGTAAACCACCTCCACTTCTCTCAACAGATGTCGTGTTACTACACGACAACGACAGGCCAGATGTAGCCAACAGCATGCATGAATTGTTAATGGCACTTCCGGTGGGAGGTAGTGGACTATCCTCCCTACTGTCCCGACCTAGCATCCAGTGACATCCTTCCCTTCGAACCGTTGAGAAAGCACCTGGGTGGTGAACGATTCAACGTTCAGCATGTCACCATGACGTGACTTCAGGGACTGGACGTAATTCCTTCAATGCCAACAACAATGCCTTGGTGTACCCTTGAAGCAAGTGTTTGGACAAGAATTGTGACTATGTTGAAAAGTAATATGTATCAGTGCCATACCACTAAGTAAGGTAAGGGTGTATTCTGCCCGATGGCAGGTCTGAAACTCTGCAGAGGTGTGCCCAGTGTTGCTTAACTTCGGATATCTCACAGGATCCGGTGATTCAACACGGTTACGGTCGTTGGCTGCCATACCAGAGTGTACCCTTATATCTGCCTGAAAAATATCTCCGTGTGTGCTCTTGTTACCTTATTTTTTTAAGCTACCTTCTACCTACTCTGATTCATAATTAACATTTATTATTATTATTATTGCTGTGAGCTTGCATCCGGGACATAGTAGGTTCGAATCCCACTATCGGCAGCCCTGAAGATGGTTTTCCGTGGTTTCCCATTTTCACACCAGGAAAATGCTGGGGCTGTGCCTTAATTAAGGCCACGGCCGATCCCTTCCAACTCCTAGGCCTTTCCTATCCCATCGTCGCCATAAGACCTATCTGTGTCGGTGCGACGTAAAGCCCCTAGCAAAAAAATTATTATTATTATTATTATTATTATTATTATTATTATTATTATTATTATTATTATTATTATTATTATTATTATTATTATTATTATTATTATTATTATTATTATTATTATTATTATTATTATTATACCAGGAGTACACCTTCTCCGGCTAGTTAAACTGCGCGCAATCTATAACTTGAACTGATGTAGTACTAAATAGTTTGGTTTTCAATTGTTAGATGTCTCTACAATAGGTTTAATTGCTCCAACTTGTGGGGTAAACTACAACTAAACCATAAAGCAGTTTGGATTGTGGAGGCTTTACAACCTGGTTCTTAGGATTTCTTTTTATGTATCAAAGTTATCAACTCTCCTGCTGCTTCCTTCTTCAATAGCTATCAACCAGTCAGATATTTTATGAATATTTTATGTAGCCAATTAAAATTGGGGGTGTGCATCCAACGTATCTGTAAAGAATTCTGGAAACTTTCCCTAGAAATACTATAAAAGCTGGGCACTTTAGGGCGGTGTAGTCATCGTCATCGCTCCACTTTAGTGAGGGCGGCGAGTTCTTCGGGGGCAGGGGCCGCAGGTCGGCATTCGGAAGGCCTAGCAACTGAAAGTAATGGCAGAATTTTCTTAACATGTGATACCTCCGGCAGATAGCTTGAGAGGAAGGTTTCAAAGCTCTTTTATTTTATGTAAATTTCTGAACCTCGTGGTTTAAATGTAATATTGTCGGCCAGTCTAAAGACTCTGTTTTATTCCTTACTGAGAAATATGTAATGTAAGGGACCAAAGAGTGATTAGCCTCTGTCGATTCCCATTCAACTTGATGTGGGGTGACTAAAGTTTCTTATCATATAAAATTCTTAATACTCTTTTGGTATTTTATGTTTCTCTTTTAGCCACTCCGGCGTAGAATGGGCTTAGCCTCTGTATCTCTGGACCATAATCCCTATTAGGGTTTTAAAAACTTATAGAAGGAGTGCAAGTGTTTCGCGTCCTGGCCTTTTGTTCATGTCCAATCATCTTCAACCTTTTCTTTTTACGTTAAGGCCATTTAGTATGGGCAGTCATTGCACCTGTTTACGTTCCGGGAACAGAAAGTGAAAAAAGAAAAAAACACTGTTGAGCAGAAGATAAGCCCAAAACAGGGCTAAGTGACGGTAAATACCTTGTCAGGTATAAGGAAAGTATGCCTCTGAGGGGCTGGACTTTATTAACTTTGGAGCTCAGTCACCTAGATTAGTGGAGCAAACATGCTCTTATAAAATAGTGTACCTGTTCAAGAGCTATAATGCTCATCCCCTTGTATACTATAATGTTGATAATTCGCTCAAGTTTCGTTCCTGATATTTCAGACTTTAAGTCATTGTTGTTGGAGCTGACGAGCTCATTATAAGTTGTTAATGTTCATTCAGATCTTCTATTTATCAAATTTTAAATTTTAAAAAAAGAAAATTTCTAATTTCATTGTGTTAACTTATGCTCTAGTTAATTCCTTGTCCCGCCATTCACCCCGGCAGTTTCTTATTCCTCTGTGATCCACGATTTTCCCGTAAAAATTATTATTGTAATTATTATTATTATATTGTCATTGAATTTGAATCACACTAACCACTCTTACTGTTTTCGGAGACGCCGCAGGAGTTCATTTACATGTCAAAAACATATCAGATGTAAGGCTTTCCAGGCGTTTGCTCTATTAACCAGCGTTTCGTCTTAGGTCTGACACAGGACTCATCAGAGTGGGATGTGTCAGACCCTACCCACTGACGCTGGGGTGTATGCAGGTGAACTTATCAGAAGCCCTTATTAGAGGCACAGTCTGATAACTGCATACGGGAGATAAATCTCCACAATTGAATTATTGCCCGCCTAGCAATTCCGATTGGAATTTACATGTCAGTAAATCTACTGAGACGAAGCTGTCGTATTTGAGCACCCTCAAACACCACCGAACTGAGCCGGGATAGAACCTGCGAACTTGAGATCAGTAGGCCAGCGCTAACCTCTCATAACTCAGCCCGGCTACTTTTACTTCAGTATTATTATTATTATTATTATTATTATTATTATTATTATTATTATTATTATTATTATTATTTTATCGGGGCCTGATTATCTCAGTGGATTAGCTGCTCGCTTCTTACTCGGAGGGCTGAGGTTCGAATCTCGGTCGATTCTGGGTTGAGATCTTTATCTCAAAAATTACGTGGCATCAGGAAGGCCAGCCGGCCTTAAAAACTCGGTCGAAACCAAAGTGAGCCTCGGTGGCTCCAGAGACACCAGAAATTACTGGGGTAAACTCAACAAAGTAAATATTATTTATTTATTTATTTATTATTTTTTAATTTATTTATTTATTTATTTATTTATTTATTTATTTATTTATTTATTTATTTATTTATTTATTTATTTATTAATCCGTTAACCCTCCAGGTTTTCTTTTTCCTTCGGACTCAGCGAGGGATCCCACCTCCATCGCCTCAAGGGCAGTGTCCTGGAGCTTCAGACTTTGAGTCGGGAGATATAACTGGGGAGGAGGACCAGTACCTCACTCAGGTGTCCTCACCTGCTAAGCTGAACTGGGGCCTTGTGGGGGGATGGAAAGATTAGAAGAGGTAGACAAGGAAGAGGGAAGGAAGCGGCCGTGGCCTTAAGTTAGGTACCATCCCGGGAAACCACGGAAAACCACTTCGAGGATGGCTGAGGTGGGAATAGAATCCCCGTATACTCAGTTGACCTCTCGAGGCAGAGTCGACCCCGTTCCAACCCTCGTACCACTTTTCAATTTCGTGGCAGAGCCGGGAATCGAACTCGGGCTTCTGGGGGTTGCAGCTAATCACACTAACTACTACAACACAGAGATGGATTATTATTATTATTATTATTATTATTATTATTATTATTATTATTATTATTATTATTATTACAGAAATGATTAAAAACTCACATCATATTCTCTTTATACGATTAAACGAAACACTTAGCCATTATTCACACAGAATCAATCTCCTCCTATTCCTTCTTACAACTTGCTTGCCCAGAGGACATACCTTGGTGTTCGAGGCACGAGAACTGAAGAAGGAAAAAGAAGTAGTACTCTTCCTTACACAATAATCACCACCACAACCATAATCTGGATCCGCATCTTGTTAGGCGTGCGTTTGCTTGAGTCTTCAAGCCACCCACCGAAAGTCTTATCGTTTGCATTTAATCTCTGATTTTCAATACTTTCCAATTAATAGTAACAGAACTTCAAAGCGGGCGGTAATTAACTTTTAGCGGTCACGGTACGTATGCGCAGTCCAGAAGAAAGCAATCAAGTGCACGGTAATTAGTTCCGTCTCGAGGGTGACGTCATAACCGCTCGTTCCTCAACTCTTCATTTCCTACGTGTCTCACAGTTTTACTCGTATAATTCTATCAACAGATAAATGCAAAGAATCATGTAGCATGTCTAATTCTATTACAGTTTTATATTGCTCACTTGTGAATAGAATGAAATTGTCATTCACACATAGACTGTTACCGTCTGGGAGAAAAAGTCTGCTTCATCTATACTGCAGGTCGTTAAAAGGCAGTCTATGCCGATGAACCGGAATCGTGCTGAGAAACACAGTGCCAATAGGAGAAACTAGTTTTGAAAGTAATACTGACAGTAATCCAAAAGTTTCAAACAATGTACAAGCATGGTACGGAATATTCAAATGTTCTAAGAAGAACTCGCTGGTGGATTTAAGGACCAATATTCTAAAATGTATTTATTTATTTATTTAATTCTTTCTTTCTTAATCTGTTTACCCTCCAGGGCTGGTTTCTCCCTCGGACTCAGCGAGGGAGCTTGAGACTTTGGGTCGGGCGATACAACTGGTAAGGATGACCAGTACCTCGCCCAGGCGGCCTCACCTGCTATGCTGAACAGGGGCCTTGTGGGCGGATGGGAAAATTGGAAGGGATAGACACGGAAGAGGAAGGAAGTGGCCGTGGCCTTAAGTTAGGTACCATCCCGGCATTTTCCTGGAGGAGAAGTGGGAAACCTCGGAAAACCACTTCGAGGATGGCTGAGGTGGGAATCGAACCCACCTCTACTCAGTAGACCTCCCGAGGCTGAGTGGACCCCGTTCCAGCCCTCGTACCACTTTTCAAATTTCGTGGCAGAGCCGGGAATAGAACCCGGGCCTCCGGGGGTGACAGCTAATCACGCTAACCACTACACCACAGAGGCGGACATTTATTTATTTATTTATTTATTTATTTATTTATTTATTTATTTATTTATTTATTTATTAAATCATTTTGTATGGAAAAAACTGTCAGGGCCCAAAAGTGCTAAATTCAGGTTTAGCAGGATGTGGAAACAAGTACGAAGTATTATCGCTAGAAAAATGTGGAAATTCAAACCCTCAGCGTAGAGACAAGTAAGCTGATCATTATAACAATGATGAAAACTGCCAGTCTGTTAAAATTGCCTCTGTTATTCTTGGGTTTACTGAGCCTCCGTGGCGCAGGTGGCAGGGCGCCGGCCCCTCAGCACTGGGTTCCATGGTTCAAATCTCGGTCACTCCATGTGAGATTTGACTGGACAAAGCGGAGGCGGGTCAGGTTTTTCACCGGGTACTCCAGTTTTCCCTGTCAACTTTCATTCAAGCAACTCTCCAATATCATTTCATTTCATCTGTCAGTCATAAATCATTGCCCCAGAGAAGTGCGACAGGCTTCGACAACCAGCTTAACTCTTATTCTCCACTAGATGAGGGCTTCAGTCATTCCATTCATAAACCGGTTGAGACTGGAAACAGTCCGTGGGTTTTCATTTTCATACTCTTGGTTTTCTAGACTGTATTCACAGAGAGTTAATCTACTGTTCTCTCCTAGGCGGAATGCACCTCCAATAAGCCCTGAAATGCAGGTAACATTCCGTATCTAGGCCTAGAATGGAGCCCGGGACCTCGCAGTTAGGGGAAAGATCGATATCAGCACCATCCCTAAACCATAGGGGTGGCTCAGTTACAGCTTCCTGTACTGATATTATCCGTACAATTTTCAGTTTTCGTTTGTATTAAACGAGGGATTAATTATACAAACTACCGAGCTCGATAGCTGCAGTCGCTTAAGTGCGGCCAGTATCCAGTATTCGGGAGATAGTAGGTTCGAACCCCACTGTCGGCAGCCCTAAAAATGGTTTTCCGTGGTTTCCCATTTTCACACCAGGCAAATGCTGGGGCTGTACCTTAATTAAGGCCACGGCGCTTCCTTCCCACTCCTAGCCCTTTCCTGTCCCATCGTCGCCGTAAGACCTATCTCTGTCGGTGCGACGTAAAACAACTAACAAAAACGAATATACAAACTGTAAAAGTTTACGTGCCACGAGTTCTGAGGAATGAACTAGTTCAATAAAAGTCCACCCTTACTTTACAGTCTCCCGGACTCACAGTTACACTTGAGTTATTCCCTCATTTAAAAGCATATTGCATTAGTATAATTATTCTTAAACTTCAACACCAATAAAAGAACTTTTTGCGACGTTTAAAACCAGAATAAGTTTGGAATCAAGTTTGTTCTCGGTGTAAACATTCTTTTGAATAACAGCTGCGTTCGGAAGAAGTTGTTTGTAGTTCAAATAACAGAACGATGGTTCAAGCTGAAAGTTTGTAGCGAACAAAGAGTCAACACTGAGTGCCTGACAGAAAGAGCACTGGGGTTTATAAATACCAATGTAACTGACTGGTAATCTCTTCCGGTAACTTACAGGTGATAGGAAATCTTTTGTGATACAGATAATATGAAAGTGTGGAGTCTGACACAAACATTCTACTGTAGGATTTAAAAGTGTGGCCACTCGAGTTGAAGATGAGACTGAATGCCCTACTTCGCCAATGTTAAATTTCTATCCTATATGAATTTTTTTTCTTAGAAACCTGTAAACATCACACAGCATATTCCTCAAATTTCTGTAAGTACTAGGATCTACAATTGGAACTGTAATTCAGTATATGTGGGAGTAATTATTAGTTTTCAGAAAAGATAATTTATAATTTACAAATAATGGTTTATGAGGCATAACTGAAAAGGCATTTGTCAAATTAGCCTGATTTTATATCCGCATATGTATTACATACACATCAATCAATTATTAAAATTTCATGGTGTTACGTTATTTGGCTTTAGATTAAAAAAGGCTACATAAGAGAGAGATTTTGAAGTTTTTATTAAATCAACTCCGAAGTGGAAGAATAAAAAAGTTAGCAGAAACTTACCCCATACCGTGTCCTAGACAAATTAAACTACAACATACACATTCAATCAACACTGCTCTTAAACTTGTTAAAACCGGGCGAGTTGGCCGTGCGCGTAGAGGCGTGAGCTTGCATGCGGGGGATAGTAGGTTCGAATCCCACTATCGGCAGCCCTGAGGATGGTTTTCCGTGGTTTCCCATTTTCATACCAGGCAAATGCTGGGGCTGTACCTTAATTAAGGCCACGGCCGCTTCCTTCCAACTCCTAGGCCTTTCCTATCCCATCGTCGCCATAAGACCTATCTGTGTCTGTGCGACGTAAAGCCCCTAGCAAAAAGAAAATAACTTGTTAAATCTATCACTATTTTAACAGAATTAGATTTACTGCCTTCAAAATATTCTTCAGATTGAAGCTTTCTTTTAGTAAGACCAGGTGGCGTTGCTAAAGTTTTTCTGTCATTATAATATCTATTTCCTTAGAAACAACAAGTACATTATTATCACATGGTTCACATTAATCCAGTTTGTAGAAATTATTGTCTTTGTTCATACACATTTTTTGTACGCACGTGTACTCCATGGCATTGGATATTATACGAATCAATAAAAACTGAAGGAAATATGAAACCATAACAAGAATTCAATAAACATATAATTTTATCGCAAAATACCTGTTTGTAAACAACAGTAGGCAACAATCTTAAAGAGCGATAAAATAGCCAACTTCGGGACGCTTAAGATGATCCAAACCACAGCTTTCTAGGTCAAGCGCTTCCTGACATATCAATGATAATACAAATAGGTGCAACATGAAACTAAAATCCGTCTACCGTAGACGTGAAGGAAAAAATCATTTAAAATACTTCTAATACGAATTTCCATACAAATTATACACCAGAATGTACATAAAAGTAAAAATTGTAACGTAAGTCAAAACAAGAAAAATTCTGTTTCCAGATTTTGTCCTTTAGTCTTACTTTAAAAGTCCATAAAAACGAAGGATGAAAACAATCTTAACCACATCAGATTATACCTACACTCGTTCAGTCCAGTATCTCTAAATATCAATTACTAATTGCACCTGCTTTGGACAGTTCGGCCATGTACGCCTATGATCTACCAATGCTATCTTCCGGTGCTGAAAAGTCCTGGTGATATAATAATAAATAATAATTTCGTGTGGCTATTTCTAGCCGAGTTCAGCCCTTGTAAGGCAGACCCTCAGATGAGGGTGGGCGGCATCTGCCATGTGTAGGTAACTGCGTGTTATTGTGGTGGAGGGTAGTGTTATATGCGGTGTGTGAGTTGCAGGGATGTTGGGGACAGCAAAAGCACCCAGCCCCCGGACCACTGGAATTAACCAATGAAGGTTGAAATCCCCGACCCGGACGGGAATCGAACCCGGGAACCTCTGAACCGAAGGCCAGTACGCTGACCATCCAGCCAACGACTCGGAAGTCCTGGTGGTGAAAACGTCTCTAATGTGTTCCGTTCACGTGTGTAAAATACCTGTTCCCATTCGTGCCTCGAATATCTGGAATACTACGATGATCCTGGAAGTCACGTCTCAGTAGTTATATCACAATATGAATGATCGTGAGGATTTGAATGAATGCATCTTACTACCCAGCTTCTTCCCACGAATATTCGGAAACAAATTGTTCCACTCGCCAAAGACTCCTCCAGATAGCGCGCCAGGTGGGCGTCCATTCACAACCCACAGTGGATTTGTATCTCTTTGTTGACGTGACATTGAAGTACATCACACAACATTTTAGTTTTAATCTCTGCTGAAACCTCTCCTCTTACTTCTCATGTACTGAAATTTGATTTCGCGTACGTTCCAATATCACAAAGGACAAGAAACTGATGGGGTGCATGGATACCCAACGTCATTACTGGCATTACCCCTCTCGGGTTAGGCTAAATATAGATTTTAATTAAATTCTGTTCAGCCATTCTCCCGTGATGCGCGTACATAGACAGGCAGACATGACGGATCTTTAAGAATAACATTTTCTTCTTATTCTGGACGGTGACGGACATGCAAATATCTGCTTTTCATTTTGATCACAGTACAGACGAATGTGAATGTTGTAAAATAATGTTCTTACTTTATATTACCATTTCTCAGATTGTCTTACAAAATTATTGTAACGGAAGTAGTGTAGTCTATGTTAAAATATATTTTTAATTTCCACGGAAGATTTAATTTAATTCCACTCATAGTTTTCATTTATTTCTCTTCATCAAGAAAGAAACATTAGCCCATCTAATTTGGTGAGGATACTTTATACGAACTGTGAAATAACCCATATTTTAAATAAAAATGGAAACTAGTGTATGAGAGCCTTTCGAATAAATTGAATTACCGTTTGGACTATATTTGTAGACCGTGCGAGTTACGGTGTCAGTTTTTGTGTAGCGTGAGTCCCCGAGGGTTACGTCAATAAAGAACGAACGGGTAGACCAAACTCAAACATCAAATTTTACTAGCATTTCTTATCCGTTTACCGACAGCACTCAGCATATATTTTCGGTTCTCTCCTTTAGCTAGCATAATACATCCATTCCCAACAATAGTGTGTCCCATTAAACTGCTGGCTGAGCAATATTTTTAATAATGCCAATTGCTTTAGGTCCCACTAAATACTTTTACGGTTTTCGCAGACGCCAAGGTGCCGGAATTAATCTCGCAGGAGTTATTTTATGGGCCCGTAAATATACTGACACAAGGGCTGACATATTTGAGCACCTTCATATACCACAGGACTGAGCCAGGATCGAACCTGCCAAGTTTGGGTCAGAAGGTCAGAGCTCTAACGTCTGAGCCACTCAGCCTGGTAGCAAAATTCTTTACAAGAATGACATTTCGACACGAGCTAATAAAATAATAAAAACATATTTTTGGTAGTATTAAAGTTAAAATAAGTAGCCTGTTGTTCGCTCTAACTGCATGAAGTGAGGTCTTACCCTGTGCGGAATATATACGTTTAAATGAGCTGACGGGGCATTTGGCTAAAACATGGCGGAGCCAATCAGAATGAAGCACTCGTTGACCATGCTGTACATATAGAGTCACTGTAGTGTTTACCTACAACTAGCGCTATAGGTGGCGGGTGGATGAAACTCTACACAGTTGCCACGGCCGACTGGATCCCTCGCTGCGCTGAGCGACGCATCAAGTCGGCCGTGCAGTTGCCAACGACATGTATTAGAAATACCGCACACTACTAATTTCTCTATTACAGACGAAACTCCAGGAATATCGATCTTGTAACCATAGTGCGATTTGATAGAATTTGATGATGTTCATTCAAAAACGAAACGTGTCATTCTATTGTTAAGTTGTTTCTTGCTCAGGTAAAATTCTGTTACCATATGGTATGTTTTCTTCTCCAATTATTTCATAAATTTAGTTATTCAAATATAATTTCGGCAGACTGAAAAACTGAGATGAAACTGAAAAGAAATGTTTCAGATATTACAAATCACTACGATCAAACATCACTTTTATACTTGATGCATATTTTTGCCCCCGTTAACTCTCCGTATCCGAGGGAATTTTCTCACATTCCCGTAAACCAACAGATCACTTCACCCAAACTACTTTCTGGAGACATTCTTAGATTTGTTTCCAGTACACATGCCACGATTGTCGATGACATGTTGCCACTGCTCTCATGTGCTCAAACTTACTAACAACGAACAAAATCGTCCTTGTATTCTTGTCAAGAAAGAAACCCGTCGCAGTAATTCAATATCCACCTGCTCTCTGACAGAAAAAGTTATAAGAACATAAGAAAACCGTGTTCAGAGAAATTTCTTATAACTCTTTTAGACTCAGTCCTATAATCAACCATACTCGACTATAATTTATAACTCAGATTTAATCGACAGTGGTCGAGCACGAAAGTGAACGTCATGTTAATCGAAACGAAACGAACCTGATTTCGACCCCTACAGACGAAGCTCGAATTTAGAACTCCGTAAAATTAGAAGACACCATCCAGTTGCGATAACTTTTTAACATGTCCTACCCCTAAGTGTGTCCAATAAGTTTACAAAACTACAGACTTTTATCGCCATTGCTTAACGCTCAGACTGTATCGTGGGGTTATTTCTGATACCGCTGAATTAACTTGCTCTTATAACAGGTAATAGTTTCGTATGTTATTGTTGGTAGTCAATGTACCTTCCCGCTTTTATGTCGTTTAATTGTTGCCAGACTAGGAAGGTTCTGATCAGTTTAGTTCGTTTTATAACAATATGATAATCGTTAGTGATACCAGATACGAACCCGCGCCGCAGTTCATGCCATAAATGTTGTCACGCGTGTTCGTTCATTGCAATAACTTTCGTGGGTGACTGAAGGAGTCTTTGGGTAGGTTATGTGATGGCGTCTGTCACAGAAGCTCACGTTTCAGTTCTGGACCCTAATTTTTCATAAATTATTGAAAATGAATTAAATATTGTCTTCGATAAGGATGCTGATAATAGTGAGCAAAGTAACGATCCTCATCTAAATCTATACATGATGCTGCGTCTGAGGAAGGGTTCTACTGAAATGAGGAGAGAACACCAAAGTCACAAGAAACTCTGAGGCGAGCCATCAGCCGTATAGCCTATGGCAGAAACTCGTATAAATGGTGATTTGCCAAGAATATAAGCTTTGATTTTTCCGTGAAATAGATTTCATTTCATTTATGCTGACCTTCTTGACATAAAACTCTTCGATTTCTTATTATGTTTGAATTTGACTTAGTGATGTAATGATCGTAAACAACAGCTTATAAATACTGAATGATGTAATGATCGTAAACAATCGCTTATAAATACTGAATGATGTAATGGTCGTAAACAGTCGCTTATAAATACTGACTGATGTAATGGTCGTAAACAATCGCTTATAAATACTGAATGATGTAATGGTCGTAAACATTTTCACACCAGGCAAATGCTGGGGCTGTACCTTAATTAAGGCCAAGGCCGCTTCCTTCCAACTCCTAGGCCTTTCCTATCCCATCGTCGCCATAAGACCTATCTGTGTCGGTGCGACGTAAAGCCCCTAGCAAAAAATAGTCGTAAACAACCGCTTATAAATACTGAATGATGTAATGGTCATAAACAATCGCTTATAAATACCAAATGATGAAATGGTCATAAACAATCGCTTATAAATACCAAATGATGAAATGGTCGTAAACAATCGCTTATAAATACTGAATGATGTAATGGTCGTAAACAATCGCTTATAAATACTAAATGATGTAATGGTCATAAACAATCGCTTATAAATACCAAATGATGAAATGGTCGTAAACAATCGCTTATAAATACCAAATGATGAAATGGTCATAAACAATCGCTTATAAATACCAAATGATGAAATGGTCGTAAACAATCGCTTATAAATACTGAATGATGTAATGGTCGTAAACAATCGCTTATAAATACTGAATGATGTAATAGTCGTAAACAATCGCTTATAAATACCAAATGATGAAATGGTCGTAAACAATCGCTTATAAATACCAAATGATGAAATGGTCGTAAACAATCGCTTATAAATACCAAATGATGAAATGGTCGTAAACAATCGCTTATAAATACTGAATGATGTAATGGTCGTAAACAATCGCTTATAAATACTGAATGATGTAATGGTCGTAAACAATGGCTTATAAATACTGAATGATGTAATAGTCGTAAACAACCGCTTAAATACTGAATGATGTAATAGTCGTAAACAATCGCTTATAAATACTGAATGATGTAATGGTCGTAAACAATGGCTTATAAATACTGAATGATGTAATAGTCGTAAACAACCGCTTAAATACTGAATGATGTAATAGTCGTAAACAATCGCTTATAAATACTGAATGATGTAATGGTCGTAAACAATCGCTTATAAATACTGAATGATGTAATGGTCGTAAACAATGGCTTATAAATACTGACTGATGTAATAGTCGTAAACAATCGCTTATAAATACTGAATGATGTAATAGTCGTAAACAATCGCTTATAAATACTGAATGATGTAATGGTCGTAAACAATCGCTTATAAATACCAAATGATGAAATGGTCGTAAACAATCGCTTATAAATACTGAATGATGTAATGGTCATAAACAATCGCTTATAAATACTGAATGATGTAATGGTCATAAACAATCGCTTATAAATACTGACTGATGTAATAGTCGTAAACAATCGCTTATAAATACTGACTGATGTAATAGTCGTAAACAATCGCTTATAAATACTGACTGATGTAATAGTCGTAAACAATCGCTTATAAATACTGACTGATGTAATGGTCATAAACAATCGCTTATAAATACTGACTGATGTAATAGTCGTAAACAATCGCTTATAAATACTGACTGATGTAATAGTCGTAAACAATCGCTTATAAATACTGAATGATGTAATGGTCATAAACAATCGCTTATAAATACTGAATGATGTAATGGTCGTAAACAACCGCTTAAATACTGAATGATGTAATGGTCGTAAACAATCGCTTATAAATACTGAATGATGTAATGGTCGTAAACAATCGCTTATAAATACTGAATGATGTAATGGTCGTAAACAATCGCTTATAAATACTGAATGATGTAATGGTCGTAAACAACCGCTTAAATACTGAATGATGTAATAGTCGTAAACAATCGCTTATAAATACTGAATGATGTAATGGTCGTAAACAATCGCTTATAAATACTGAATGATGTAATGGTCGTAAACAATCGCTTATAAATACTGACTGATTAATGGTCGTAAACAATCGCTTATAAATACTGAATGATGTAATGGTCATAAACAATCGCTTATAAATACTGAATGATGTAATGGTCGTAAACAATCGCTTATAAATACTGAATGATTTAATAGTCGTAAACAATTGCTTATAATTACGGAATGATATAATGGTCGTAAACAACCGCTTATAAATACTGACTGATGTAATAGTCGTAAACAATTGCTTATAAATACTGACTGATGTAATGGTCGTAAACAATTGCTTATAAATACTGACTGATGTAATGGTCGTAAACAATCGCTTATAAATACTGAATGATGTAATAGTCGTAAACAATTGCTTATAATTACGGAATGATATAATGGTCGTAAACAACCGCTTATAAATACTGACTGATGTAATAGTCGTAAACAATTGCTTATAAATACTGACTGATGTAATGGTCGTAAACAATCGCTTATAAATACTGAATGATGTAATAGTCGTAAACAATTGCTTATAAATACTGACTGATTAATGGTCGTAAACAATCGCTTATAAATACTGAATGATGTAATGGTCATAAACAATCGCTTATAAATACTGACTGATGTAATGGTCGTAAACAATCGCTTATAAATATTTTGATGTAATAGTCGTAAACAACCGCTTATAAATACTGAATGATGTAATGGTCGTAAACAATCGCTTATAAATACTGAGTGATGTAATGGTCGTAAACAATCGCTTATAAATACTGAATGATGTAATGGTCGTAAACAATCGCTTATAAATACTGAGTGATGTAATGGTCGTAAACAATCGCTTATAAATACTGAATGATGTAATGGTCGTAAACAATCGCTTATAAATACTGAGTGATGTAATGGTCGTAAACAATCGCTTATAAATACTGAATGATGTAATGGTCGTAAACAATCGCTTATAAATACTGAATGATGTAATAGTCGTAAACAATTGCTTATAAATACTGACTGATGTAATGGTCGTAAACAATCGCTTATAAATATTTTGATGTAATAGTCGTAAACAATCGCTTATAAATACTGAGTGATGTAATGGTCGTAAACAATCGCTTATAAATACTGCCATTGTTACAAGGCGCGCCTTTATGTGCATATTCTGTAAGTAAGTCATCGTGTCAAAATAGACCAATAACGGTGTAATCAAAACATTCCAAAATAGCGAAGTTACTCGCCTGTACATACCCGGTGCCAAGAATGACCCCACTACGCAGTTTATACACTGGAAATGATACGACGCTGATTGAGGGTTAAAATGTTGTCATCAGTGCAAAGCAGAATGGATTTCTAAGTACCAAGAAGTCTGACGAATTTATGCCTTACTTCGTTATGAACGCCATAGTTTCATCTGTAAAGGAAGACTTCCCCGGATTAAGTGTGTAACCAACAAAGTGGTAATGTTCCAGAAGAGAGGAAAAATTTTTGAGGTTTATTTATTTCATGGTATACACTCTCTCACTCAATCTCCGAGCACCTTGACCTCTCCAACAGCACTCGCCCTCTCGTTTCGCCCCAGAGCTCTCCTTTTCCAGCCCTGGATCCCTAACAACTCCACATCTCTCGAGAGCTTGTCCAGCCATCTTGTCCTTGGTCTTCCCCGTCTTCGTTGGCGGCCAAGATGTTCGTCAAGGAGCATTTTTGTTGCTCTATACAACAATTACATATGCAAGTGTTCAAATGAGTTCATGTAAGAAAAACAATATTCATTGTTGCACCATCCTGAGGGGATTTCTTTCTTGCACCCTATTGGGCGTCCCAACAATTGCTCCGGCTATTTTTCCCCTCATCCAACCATTACTTCTACGGATCATTAAATGGATCAATGCATTTAAAAAGAACGATGCTAAGTGTCGTTAACTATGCTCGCTTCTAACATTCATTGAATAAACAGTATGCGCATCAAAAATTTAAGCGACATCGCAATCTTCATTTCTCATATCTCATTTATCGATAGGATAATCCTTAAATTGCCACACGACACCTCTCAGGGATAATTAAAATGCATCTGTGAATAGTATTATTTTTACGTGAGGTCAACTGGGAAACCGCATTTCCTTTTTAATAAATTACCATCGATACCATCCATCCATCGGAGTCAATGTTAAGTTGTCCAAGTCCAATTATTCGAAGAAAATAAAAGAAAAAGAAAATAAATTCTTTTTAAAAAATGTATTAATTCAAGATCACCTATACCATAATGATATTAGCCTATCTTCAATAATAATTTCTAACTTGGAAAAATCTATAATTTATTTCATGATTCTAGAATCATAAAAGAAAATTTGATAACATTTATTTACATCAATTATTTTCCTCCTCTCTATTTAAAAAAATTAAATTTATTCTACCTACAATCTGATTCAACTGATCCTTTTGCACTTACTATCCGCATCAGTAAAATAAAGAATAAATTCTCTTAAATACATAAATCGTAGGTGCACATTCTATCTGTTGAAGATGTAATTAAATATTCTCTGAAATTAATTATCTCACAATAATAATTAATTGATAAGCAGAAAAAGATAAGCCTTAGTAAACGTCATAACAAATATGCTTAATCTGAGTCCATCAGCTCTTGTTTCTTTCTAAAAAATTGAAAAAAATGCTTATTTTCGTCGATATTAAATTAATATTCTGTCACTCAGACATTTGTATCTTCCAATATTATAACGTCAGCAGTTGCAAGTAAGTTCCAAGTATATAACAGCTCAAAATGGCTATTTCAAATATATATCGATCATTAAATGAAAAATATTGGTCACTTTGACCATGTCATTTGGTTAAAATATTCAGATAACATCCTAAAATTAAATGTAGGTATCGTATAAAGAACAATTATTATCGTAGTTCAAATAGAAAATATACCTATCATGATTTATAGTTTCACCAATGTCCAATCAAGTATCATAAAATTCGTAGGAATGTATTTGGTAACCTATTTTATTTAATTGTGGTAGAGATTAAAATTATGAAATTTTCACTATCAATTAAAGACATTCTCGATACCAAACTTCAAATAACATTCAGTACAACGTTGACATATTCTCTATGAAGACAACAAGTTTCCCCTTATTTATTTCTTATTTGGATATTTAATCTGAAGACAGTTTACGGTAACCCACATACGAAATCTACGATGTATTTCATTGTATTCATGTACCACTAACCCAATATATCTCGCATTACCATTTTAATATCTTGCCGCATATGTCAAACATCACCATTGGCCAGTAATACATCGTATTTACCACCAAAATTATCCATAAGCATATCTATCTCTCCATTTACCAATATTAATTACCATAATATCTCATTATTCACTCCCATAAATATATCTCAGCTAATAATTATTCGTAAAATCATATCAACATGTCAATCAAATCCTAACTTCCCTACGTAAACATTTATGATTTCCAACTAGGCGGCAAATCGTCTTAACATGTCATTAATGTACTGCAACGGTACCTTTCTGGGTTAAGTTTCATTTATAATACACATGAACACGTTATCCTGTAAATGAAACACATATATAAAATAAACAAGTTAATATTTACTCACATGTCATCGCGTCGTAATAGTAATCAGATCTAAGTTACTCAGAAATCAACTATCTTCTTTTAAGCATTACGTCTGGGATATGTCTCTTTGTATACGTTGTATCAATTCCGTAATGGATGAAAACATCACTTTAAATCTCTCCTTGTTCATTTATAAACATTCCTATACTATGACATTGATTATAAATTCTGGAAGAAATACCTACTCCCATAATGATAAATCAACTAGGATAATCTCATTGCAAAGATAGTATCGACTGAGATTTCATCACGAAGAACTCCGTAACAAGCAATACCAATGTTCACTACAACTACTTAAATACTACGTCTACGATACATTAATCTCAAGATAATAAATTAATTCTTTGGAACTTAGCTTGCGGCTGCTGATGTTAGATGACTGGGTCACGGCTCCGATGTTGTCACCTTAGGGCTGCGTAGAAAGTCCCCAACATCCGTTACGTCACCATCAGGTTGTAGTCTCAAGACCCCGGGTTAGCAGGAGCAGCTGGGCGGTCTACGTCGGAAAGTCGGCTCCGTCTCCGATTTAGCCTCTCATGTTGTAGCCGTTAGTCATATGTGAAAGAAACATTTCCAATATGGCAATTAATATCACGTCCATATCCTTCAGAATGTTCTACAAAGAATCTAGATTGTATTCTTGTTTCAGGTTATTATGTCAGAAATTCAATGTCAATTCCTTGTGACAGATTTTAACAGGTAAATTATCAAATTAGCTTTAATTTTTTCTATCCAGCCAATCAACCTATAATACGTTAAATTTCACTTGGTATTTCGTAGCGGCCTTCGGTCTATATTTCGACTACTGTCCGGATACTATTCAAATTCTTCTGACTTTCCGCCTCGATATTTGATCAGATATAGGCGTAATTCTAAATTCTCTTCACTGTGTAGGCTCTTCAGCTCTTATTAATTGAAATATCTCCCTTCTTCTTTCCGCGAGGATTATTTTTTTCGTAGATAAACTTACTTCGAAGTCTTGCGTACCAAATTTTTTTATTGTTCACACTCTTCCTCTTTTTTAACAATTTTAAAAACTTTCTATTATTTTTATCACGGCCGCATGGATCCTTTATATCTTTACGTCTAACTCCATGACCTAGGCATACTTAATTCGCCAAAATGAACATCTTTGCCGTCACATGCATGGCCTCCTTGATTTTATGCGTCCGTATTATATATACTCTGAAATCATGGCCTATTTCACTTAATATACTCGTTCTTTTTAGATGTACGGCTCAATTACATAATCTTTGCGATCTCATTACCGTGCATGGCAAACTTTAAACATCGTATGACATCCTTTATTCCGTTTTCAGGACGATGGAAACGGTACATTGTTATAACTTAATGTTTTAAAAGTAATGTATGTATTGGAAGGGAAACAATGGAAAATATTCTGCAGGTATGTCTTACATTTGTATATAACAGAAGAGAAATTATGTACCTGTACTTGGAGCACAAATTAGAGCAAATAATATTAGTGCAATAATAAAAATAATAAAAAGAGAAGAAAATATTTCAAATTATAGTTGTGATTTCGTCTATGGCCTTTATTAAAATGATCCATTACACCCGGTGATGAAGCAGCACAAGCACTGCCCACAGTCTTACACCACGGAGCACAAAGTTTTGCTGGCTGTAAACCAGCTTGAAGTTCAAATGTAAGAAGTAAGATGATACTACAGCATTACGGTATGATAATACACTATATTTCCACAGAAATCTCACTTTTAAAAAATTTGTTGTGTTGTTTACATACTTATTCTGGGTGTAAGGAGGTCTTCCAATACAGGAGAAGAATTGCTTATGGAAAGAGCTGGAACACCACAATCATGGACATCATTACAAGGCGCCATGTTCTGCCAAGAATCGGTGATCTTCTGAAGAGCGGCTTCCGACCAGTATTGGATTAGCCATCTGCCGTCTCCCAAGGATGGATTCCAGTGGCATTTCCTCCAATGAGGAGACAATCTGAAGGAGCTTATTTGCCAGAATCCGCTGACCTCGTAAGGGACTCGGACTATGTACCACCGCTAGATAAACGGTGTAGAGATGCTGCCTGCGAGGACTGCTTGATTATCCTAACGGGGTGAACCTGCATGTGTCCCTCTTGAAATGTCAGACCTCTCCTTGTTCGCTTCTGATTACTGTTAAAAGAGGATGGTTGACAAGTTGTACTTCCTCTTAAAACAGTTATCACCACCACCAAAAACAACAACAGCAATGACACTATCAGTACCACAACACGGGTTTGCATCTAATTTAAGAGATATTTAGACTTTGTTTACAGATAAATGCCAAACAAACATCTTTATATTCTTCTCTGGGAAACATAGATCCATCATCCTCATAAGCAGTCTCTCACTGGTGAGTTCGATAATGTTTTCCGAGTACCTCAAAGTCGTGTATAATGGGTTCTTGGATGGCCGAAGAAACCAATTAATTCTAGAACAAAATTCCTGCCTCAACGCTGACACAAAGCTCCTTGTTTTTGTAGAAGCTGGTGGTTGTTTCTCCCCTGTTTTTCTCCTTCTTTTCTAGGATCTCTTTTATCGGACTCGTATATTCATCACTGGTGTTCAAAACGCTGTGCTCTTCGTGAACAGACGTTACCACATCCCGATCACGTACTATATCCTCCCAGTTGATGATGTCAGTCCGGCACTTCTTCATATTTCACTAGATTATCGTAGTATCACTGAATTATATAAACTTTATTAATACCGCTTGTTAGAGGAATGGATTTGTACAGGATTCCTTGAAGTCCGGAGTCTCCCTGGAATCTCTACACCTTTTAAAATCACTGGTCGCTTCCATAGGGGTCCATTCCTTTCTCCATAATGATTCATTCTTTGCATCGATGCAGGAACGGCCGATATACAATTTCCTCATCCCTGTATGCAGACGACCTGGTTATTTTTAGCGTACGGTAACGTACACAAAGCAATATACATGAAAAGAAGGCACAATTAATATTATATACATAATTACAAAATGTACGCATTACAACAGCGAAAACAACCATGCAAGCAAAAGGGTTCAAAGAGTTAGATTTAAATTCTCTAGCCATCGTATGACCTCAATAGAAGCCACCACAAAGTCTTGGATGGATCCAACGAATGCCCTTCCAACGCATTCGGTGACAATATGGGCGACCATCTGCTTAGCTGCACCACAGTCACAGGCTGGGGAAGATCTCACACCCCACTTAAATATCATTGATCCGCATCTCCCATGTTGAGTACGGACTCTGTTGAGAGCTATCCATGTCTTGCGGGCCAAATGAAAGCCAGCTGGAAGATTTTTTAAATTGAAAAATGTCTGCCATTGAGTCGAAGCTACGCTGTTCCACTCTTGTTACCAATCACCTTTTTAATTGAAAGCCCCCCTAACAAGTTCCTGTGCAGTTTGAATAGGAGGAATCTTGATTTGAGGCGGCTGAATCTGACGTTAATATCTTCATGGATGGGGAGATCAGGAATGGTTAATATCTTGTTGTATTCTCTAACCAAGTTATTCAATCTTCTAATTCTAGGAGGTTCTATGTGCCTGAGCACTGGCAACCAGAAAAGAGGAGTAGATTTTACTGTGCCGCTTATGATTCGCATTGTTTTATTCAGGACCGTACCCACCTTTTTAGTATGAGAGCTGTTGATCCAAACGGAAGAAAATTACTCAGCTGTGGAAAGCACCGGCGTCATATCAGAAGTATGCAAAGTAGGTGCAGAACTTCCCCATGTGGAGCCAGCAAGTTTGTGGATGATGTTGCGTGTCCTTAATTTGGCTGCTAGGTTTGTTAGATGTTTCCTGTACGATAACGTTCGGTCGAGAGTAACTCCAAGGTATCTGGAGTTGGCATTGTGAGGGAGAAGACTTCCATTAAGTGACACTTTCAAGGTGATATTCTCTTGCCGGTTATTTAAATGGAAGAAGCAGGCTTCCGTTTTACTAAGACTTGGTTTCAAGCAACACGTTTTAAAGTATGTGCACATAACATGCAAGTCTGCATTTAAAGTTCTCTCTGTCACATTAGCCTCAACATGCTGAGTAATTATTGCCAGATCGTCGGCATAAGCAAATTAGAGAGAGCTCGTGACAGGTATGTGTGCAAAATACAGGTTAAGCAGTAATGTAGAAAGAACTGATCCTTGAGGTAGACCATTGTTAAGCTGGGGACTGTGAGGTATTCTTTCTAGCTTCTTTAGAAAGCTCTAAGCTTTTTCTAATCGAGTGTCTGAAGTCCAGTGTATCCATGGTTTCCTTCCATCTGTTTCGTCTAGCTTCATCTAGTTTATGAAGGAGCTCATCAGGTACATCTTTTTCACTACTCCTCTGGAAATCCTCATAAAGTACTTCAAAAGCCTTATGCCAGCCTGAAATAAAGTCCTTTCTCGCTCCACGGGGAATATGTATTTTAGCACATGTTTGAACAGCTTTCGCAGATCTAGAGTAGTTACTAACCTCAGGTGGAATCCATCGTATGTTACTGTCAAAATCAGCTGAGTAGCTCTCCGAACTAGCTTTACCAAAGTTCCAACGAATGAGTGGTGAAGATCTTATAATGGGTATCTGCATTCCAATTTCCAGAAGGACAGCTCGATGTTGACTATGTGGAATGTTCATAGGAACTTTAAGAAACAGAGGTAAACTGGATCCCTGATGACCATATGAAGCAAAGCACAAGTCAGGATTGGTTTCTGAGTCCCATCTCCTGACTTAAATGTATGTTTGTCTTTTGGATTGAAAAATCAGTTGCATGCTACGAAGTTCTGCCCACTCTATAAGTTTTTCTCCACACTGATCACTATCTCTATAACCCCAATGAGTATGATGACTATTGAAATCACCCACAAAGATGGACGGGCAAGAGATTGTTTGAAAAACACTGTCAGGCCATTGAATTCCTGGAGGTTTATAAATGTTTATGATTGACACATGCATAACTTTTGTTGTGATGTTGAAAATGCCTGCATCAGAATTAGTTGAGACTAAATAAGAGCAGGTGGTGGAATTTTGAACAAAGGTTGCAGTTCCATAAGACTTATTATAGGAATCTTTTTTTTTTTGCTAGTTGTTTTACGTCGCACCGACACAGATAGGTCTTACGGCGACGATGGGACAGGAAAGGGATAGGAGTGGGAAGGAAGCGGCCGTGGCCTTAATTAAGGTACAGCCCCAGCATTTGCCTGGTGTGAAAATGGGAAACCACGGAAAACCATTTTCAGGGCTGCCGACAGTGGGGTTCGAACCTACTATCTCCCGAATGCTGGATACTGGCCGCACTAAAGCGACTGCAGCTATCGAGCTCGGTATTATAGGTATCTCCCAGTAACTCGTATCCAGGGATGGTTCCTCTCGAATGAAGCTGAGATTGATCAGAGGCCCCTGGATAGGTATAGGTAACTGTGTTACCTGTACTGAACTGAACGTCAGCTCTTGGTTGCCAGACTATCGCTTGTGATCTCCTGGCTAATGATACACGAAACTAACGGCCTGATACTCATTCATATCATCTATCTGTCACTCCAAAATCAGACGCAAGGTACGAAAGACAGACTAAAAGAGACGTGCGTCTCAATCTTCAACAGATGAAATATCTGGAAAGCTGCCCTCAAACCAGCATCACGATCAGCATCGACGACCAGGATTTAATTCAAAAGCCTTGCATGTCCCGAAACACACTCAAGCTATTCCACTCTGGACATCCGGATGAGAGTCAATACAGAATGTCGAAAGTCGAGACAAGTCACTGGTGTTCCTGTGATAAAATGATACCTGAACATCTGAACGTAAACAAATTACAAAACCGCAGTACGCCCAGTAGCTTTCTACGGGATATAATAAAGAACTCCTGCAAGAATGCAGAGCCAGGTTCTTCACAAAACAGATATGAAAATGCTGTTTACTCCCTACGACCACGCAACAAATGACAATGTGTTTCAAAGCCTTGGTGAAGCCCCAGTTGTGGAGAAAGCAAGTAAAGCCCGAGTCCGGTTGTTCCTTCATGTCATGATAAAGATGACGATTCTGTGGTCAAAATAAGTACTCCAACTCGATCATGCAGGAAGTTATGCCCGTGGTAGACCACTAAATAGGTAGATGGATAACATGCGCGATGTGCATCTCAGCCTCGAAGGGGTGCACAACAGAGCCCTGTGGAAGAGACGTAACAGAAAAGCAGACCCCGTGTAATGGTACAAACACTAGGAAATAAGCAGACTAAGAAGAAGAAGTTGGAAACCAACTCTGAACACAGCATGCAAGAATACACAAATGTTGAATAGGCGACGATCGTCTAAAACAGTATCACAGCTAATCGTGCAATATCTGAAATATAAATTTACTGAGGATTGGAACCGAACTAGAGTCCTGCATGATCCAACTGCTGCCTACGATACAGTGTGGGGAGAAGGTATTGTGTATAAGTTCTTTAAGCTGGCAAAGCGTAGTCAAATACCACGTCTGATTAACAACATGCTGTCAAATAAAATTATCCAGGTAGTCATGCATACCGCTGTAGTTACCAGTTGCCATCAGCCGTGTAGAGTACCAACATACCTAAGCCATGTATGTTATATTATTACAAGGTCACATCAATGAATCATTCAGGTTACCGCCCTTTGAACTTCCGAAAAGCTTTACTCCAGTTTCAATGAACCATTCGTTAGTCTAGTCTCTCGACAGATTCCCATCCGATAGGGTTGCACTACGGCTCAGCTACCTGCCTCATTGGAACGCACAAGCCAGCCCACCGCGGCAAGGTCACATGATTCACAAAGGTGGCATTTCCAAGTATTAAAGTGATGTCAGTTGGAACGAAACCTAAGAGGAATTGAATGTGAGATAGGGAATACAAAACTTGAACAGATAAGTTAGATAATATAAAGTATTTAGGATGTGTATTCTCCCTGGATACATATTCTAAGTACTTGATACAGTTAGTGAAACTGAATTAAGGTGCAGCAAAGCTAATGCAATGAGATCGCATTTGTGATCAACAATATTCTGTAAAAAAGAAGTCAGCTCTTCGACAATACTAAATTTACACCGGTTGGCTTTCAGACCAACATTTCTGTATGGGAGTGAAATCTAGGTGAGCTCAGAGTATCTAATTAATGCATTAGAAGTAACAGACATGTAAGTAGTGAGAATGATCGCTGGTAAAAACAGGTGGGAACAATTACAGGAGGGTGCTCGAAATGAGGAGATACAGGCTAAATTAGGAATGTCGATGAATGAAGCGATACGCATAAGTCGTCTTCCATGGAGAGGTAATGTGAGGCTAATGGAGAAAGATAGGTTACCTAGGAGAATAACCGACTCTGTTATGGAATGTAAGAGAAGTAGAGGGAGACCAAGACAACGATGGTTTCTAATGATTCTAAGGATTGCAACAACTATCGTCGTATCTCATTAATCAGTATGCCAGCCAAAGTGTTCACTGGCAACTTGGAAGGGAGGGTGCGATCAGTGTTTGAAAGAAAATTGGATGAAAACCAGTGTAACTGAAAAATGCTACGAGAGGAATAGACAGTTATGTTTATGTTTCGTGTATCCAGAAAAGGCATATGACAGAGTAAGGAGGAAAAAGGTGTTCGCCGTACAGGGGGACTATGGAATTACGGGTACATTATCAAAATCGATCAAAGGCAGAAAATGGGCCTGCAGTGAAAATTGACAGCAGAATGATTACTTGGTTCACGGTACATAATATGGGCCAGACAAGGCTGTAATCATTCACCTTTATTGTTCATAGCTTACATTGATCATCTACTGAAAGGTATTAAGTGACAGGGAGGGATTCGGTTAGGTGAAAATGTAGTAAGCAGTCTGGCCTATGCTGACGATCTGGTCTTAATGGCAGATTGTACCAAAAGCCTACAGTCTAAAATTCTGGAACTTGAAAATAAGTGCAATGAGTATGATATGAAAATTAGCCTTTCTAAGACTAAACTGATGTCGGTAGGTAAGAAATCCAACAGAAGTGAATATCATATTGGGAATACAAAGCTGGAACAGGTAGATAATTTCAAGTATTTGGGATGTGTTTTCTCCCAGGATGGTAATATAGTAAGCGATATTTATTCAGGGTACAGTAAAACTAAGGAAGTCAGCTCCCGGACCAAACTATCTTTACATCGTCTGTTTTCAGACCAACTTTGCTTTATAGGAGTGAACGCTGGGCGAACTCACGATACCTTATTCATAAGCCAGAAGTAACATACACGAAAGTAGCGAGAATGATTGATGGTACAAACAGGTGGGAACAATGGCAGTCGGAATTAGGAAATAAAGGCTAAGTTAGGAATGAATTCGATGGAATAAGCTGTACGCATAAACCGGCTACGTTGGTGGGGACATGTGAGGCGAATGCAGGTGGATATTTTACTTAGGAAAATAATGGACTCTGTTATGGAGGGAAACAGGGATAGGAGACCATGACGACGATAGCTAGACTCAGTTTCCAACGATTTAAAGATAAGAGATATAGAACCAAATGAGTCCACAGAACTAGTTACAAATAGAGGATTGTGGCGCAGATTAATAAATACACAGAGACTTGCAGACTGAATGCTGAAAGGCATACGAGTCTATAATGAGATGTATGTTTTTCTTACAAATTGCCTTACGTCGCACTGACACCGATAGGTATTATGGCGACGATAGGATAGGAAAGGGCTAGGACTGGGAAGGAAGCGGCAGTGGCCTTAATTCAGGTACAGCCACAGCATTTGCCTGGTGTGAAAATAGGAAAACACGGAAAACCATCTTCAGGGCTGACAACAGAGGGGTTCGAGCCCACTATCTCCCGAATACTGGATAATGGCCGTACTTAAGCGACGTACATTGTCATATGTCCGCCTCTGTGGTGTAGTGGTTAGCGTGATTAGTGCCACCCCCGCAGGCCCGGGTTCGATTCCCGGCTCTGCCACGAAATTTGAAAAGTGGTACGAGGGCTGGAACGGGGTCCACTCAGCCTCGGGAGGTCAACTGAGTAGAGGTAGGTTCGATTCCCACCTCAGCCATCCTGGAAGTGGTTTTTCGTGGTTTCCCACTTCTCCTCCAGGCGAATGCCGGGATGGTACCTAACTTAAGGCCACGGCCGCTTCCTTCCCTCTTCCCTGCCTATCCCTTCCAATCTTCCCATCCCTCCACAAGGCCCCTGTTCAGCATAGCAGGTGAGGCCGCCTGGGCGAGGTACTGGTCATACTCCCCAGTTGTATACCCCGACCAAGAGTCTGAAGCTCCAGGACACTGCCCTTGAGGCGGTAGAGGTAGGATCCCTCGCTAAGTCCGAGGGAAAAACCGAACCTGGAGGGTAAACAGATGATGATGATGACATTGTCATATACTTTCTTTAGAACTACGAAATAAAAACACAGCTGTCTGTTCCTCTCGTAGAAATCCGATCTTGACAGCCCCAGGAATTATATTTCGGAGTATTTTTAAAAAAAAATTTGGGCCGATGACCTCGATGTTAGGCCTCTTTAAACAACAAACATTATAAATCTAATCGAAAAAGACTTTCAACGTATTAGGTCGTGTTGCGTACATGTAGTACGTGTTGAAGAGATGTTAAGTACAGAACAAAAATGGCCAGCCGGACACCCGTGGGATCCGAACCCACAACCTGCCGATTTCGCGTCGGTTGCTCTACCAATTGCGATATGGTGGCCTAGGCCATCTTTGTTCTGTTTGAAAGGATCTGAGCTACAGGTCTGGCACTGCTGCTAGCACACTGTAGAGTGCGTTGAAGTCGCCCGTTGTGGGACATGTCAATGAAAATTCAATATTCATCATAAATCTAATATTTAGAAATTCATAACTCGTATAGTACCTGAAAAAATTAGTAAAATCCAACAAAATACAATTAGATGTAAATGTTTTGAGCTGTTGGGCAGAATTTCAAACTCTAGTTGACATTCCATGGCATTAGAATATGGTCTTTCCGGCAGTGTCCGGCTGCATGGGTAAATGGTTAGCATGCTGGCCTTTAGTCATAGGGATCCCGGGTTCGATTCCTGCCAGAGTCTGGAATTTTAATCATCTTTGTTTAATATTCTTCTCGCACGGAGGCTGGGTTTATGTGTCGTCATCATCATCATTCCATCCTCATCACGACGCGCGGGTCGCCTACAAGAGTAACATGAAAAGCTCTGAACCTGGTGAGCTGAACATGTCCTCGGACACTCCCGGAACTAAGGGCCTTATGCCATTTCATTTTCCCATCGGTATTGTGCTGACTTAGATGCGTTAGTACTTTTTTCAAATATGTTCTTTATAAATCAAGAAAGCAAATGTGATATACGAAACAAGAAGTATCTATTATACAGAAATAAAGTCTCTAGTCATTTCATTGCAAGCAATAGAACTCAACCAAATAATCGTGTTCTAGAAATAAAGCAAGCCAATAAAACAGCCGAGAGTTAAATCTTGGAAACGTGCCTCGCCCCGTTTGAACTATTGAAGCTCGATGTCCACATCTCCCACAAAAGATGAAAGAAGCCCTTCAAGTTGTCTCCTTCTCCCCGGCACATTCTCTCATCGATCAAGTTTCTGTTTCCACAGTGAGGTATGGGACACGGTGATCCAGAAACGTGCTCCTCGCCCACTGCAAGAGGCACACACGACAAGTTGCGAACTCAACAAAAGCATATTTTGGGAAAGAATACGTTTGTAGCTATTTCGTTCGGGCAGCCTGAGTAATGATCATATAGTCGTTTAGAATTTCTCTGGTATTCTGTAAAAGTATGTTATTTTTTGGTTGATGATGATGAAGATGCTTGTTCTTTAAAGGGGCCTAACATCAAGGTCATCTGCCCCAAATGGTACGAAATGAGACGAAATGTAATGACAGTTTAAAAATCCAAAATTCGTTCACTGACCAGAATTCAAAACGTGATGATGAGGTATGAATGGGTAAATATGAATTTAAATTAATCAGCGAATCAACTCACAACATTTGTCGCGGCTATTTTGTTGGCAACTCGCCGGACGCATTTCATTTGTCATTTGTCACAGTCGGCAACGTGCTGCCGCGTCCATTATTATAGTCAGACTGAACATGGGGGCCAGCAGCAGTACACGCATTTTGGTGTATCTCTACATTGTTTGTACATATTTTTTCTTTATTTCTTTTTCTATCGCTTTTCCCACACTTGTTGGGTCGCGGGTGTGAATTGTGTAGCACATGTGGATTTGGCCCTGTTTCACGGCCGGATGCCCTTCCTGACGCCAACCCTATATGGAGGGATGTAAACATTATTGCGTGTTTCTGTGGTGGTTGGTAGTGTAGTGTGCTGTCTGAATATGAAGAGGAAAGTTTTGGATCAATCACAAACACCCAGTCCCCGGGCCAGAAGAATTAATCAGAGACTATTAAAATCCCCAATCCGGCCAGGAATCAAACCCAGGACCCTCTGAACCAAAGGCCTTACCGCTGTCCATTCAGCCAATGAGTCGGAACAAATATGTGAACTTTATTCCTGTGTAATAAATGTGTTAAATTACCTTCTGAGTGATGTGTTGTGTCTACTCGTTTAGGGCCGTCTGGACTTCCATCTGTCTTGTTTCAAAATTTTATTTGTGCGCCTATGGAAATGAACTTTGTTATGTGCGTCCGATATGTTGTTTCGTCGGTCGCAACAATAATGAAACTTTAAAATTATTCCAAAATCAATCCACTGACTAGAATTCAAGAAAAAAAACGATGAAATGAAATGGCGTATGGCTTTTAGGGCCGGGAGTGTCCGAGGACATGTTCGGCTCGCTAGATACAGGTCTTTTTGATTTGACACCCGTAGGCGACTTGCTCGTCGTGATGAGGATGAAATGATGAAGACGACACATTCACCCAGCCCCCGTGCCAGCGAAATTAACCAATTATGGTTTAAATAACCGACCCTGCCGGGAATCGAACCGGGACCCCCGTGACCCAAGGCCAGCTCGCTAACCATTTAGCCATGGAGCCGGACGAACAATGATTGTGAACTTGAAACAATCAGTGGATCCGACCCGCAATGCCCCACTTTCCCAGAAATTGTAAAACAATGGTTTATATTGACTAAGTGACTACTTCCAAAGCACAATCCTGAATCGATGATGCTTGTTGTCTAAAGGGGTCCAAAATCCAAGTCAACGGTCCCTTATAATGGTACTAATCTGTGTTAAAGTAGAACCATGGTGTTCTTAATGTAGCGGTACTAAAATTGGAAATGGCGTATGGCTTTTAGTGCCGGGAATGTCCGAGGACATGTTCGGCTCGCTAGGTGCAGGTCTTTTGATTTGACTCCCATAGGTGACCTGCGTGTCTTGATGAGAATGAAGTGATGATGGTGACAACATATAGACCCAGCCCCCGTGCCAGAGAAATTAACCAATGATGGTTAAAATTCTCGACGCCTGCCGAGAATCGAACCCCGGACCCCTGCGACCAAAGGGTGGAACGCTAACCGTTTAGCCATAGAGCCGGACGTAGCGGTACTGCTCACAGGTAACGTACTATGCAGAGGTAACGCAGACCTATGGTAATAATAATTATAATTTCGTGTGGCTATTTCTAGCCGAGTGCAGCCCTTGTAAGGCAGACCCTCCGATGAGGGTGGGCGGCATCTGCCATATGTAGGTAACTGCGTGTTATTGTGGTGGAGGATAGTGTTATGTGTGGTGTGTGAGTTGCAGGGATGTTAGGGAGAGCACAAACGACCAGCCCCCGGGCCATTGGAATTAACCAATTAAGGTTAAAATTCCCGACCCGGCCGGGAATCGAACCCGGGACCCTCTGAACCGAAGGTCAGTACGCTGACCATTCAGCCAACGAGCCGGTAGACCTACGGTGTTTCTCACATAATGACGCCAGTCATAGGCAACGCAAACCCATGGTGTTCCTCACATAGTGGCTACTAACCACTGGCAACGCCCAGACCGTGGTGTTCCGCATATAGTGGTACTAATTATGGGTACTGTAAACCTACGGTGAAACATCCACTGTTGCTACTAATCACAAACCTGTTTTGTATGTAACATAGTGGTACTACTCGCAAGAAAAGACGACCCATGGTGTTCCTCGTGTGATGGCAATAATCACAAGTAGTCTCATGGTACTAATTCAATCATTCATTGGTCGCCCTTTTAGTCGCCTCTTACGACAGGCAGGGGATACTATGGGTGTATATTTAATCTGCGCCCCCCACCCACAGCGGTTCAGAGAGAGAAAAAAGGAAGGGATCCAAAACTTCGAAAAATGCAATAACGTACAAAGAAAGGCAAGGGCCACTAACGGCGTGAAAGTGAGTCTCCCTAGTCTTCGAATGTTCTAATACCGTCGGGGTCGAAAAAGAACAAGAGTTGACCAAGGAGGTCGTACAGGATAGATGAAAGTGAGGAGCCTGGCACAAGTAAGGGGAAGCAATGCCACCACTCGGCTAAGGGCCCCGTGGTCGCCAACCCACGCTCCCAAATTGAGAGCCCCTGGGCTGCATTTTAGTCGCCTCTTACGACAGGCAGGGGATACCGTGGGTGTATTCTTCATCTGCGTTCCCCGCCCACAGTGATTTTTTTTGTTAATGTAGGAAAAAGTAGCATTTATTGTGACCCACAGATGCGAAAAACTTCGTAAATCCTTCCACATTCTCTTCGAAGATGTCAGCAGATCAAAAGTGTGCAAGTAGCACTAATGTTTGATTAGACAGACCACGGTCAAGATTAACATTAATTTGTTTGCATGGTTGATGTATAATTTTACAGGGACTATGTATTTTTGTCGCCGGCCCCGCTGTGTAGGTTTAGCGTGCCTGCCTCTTACCCGGAGGACCTGGGTTCGATTCCAGGCCTGGACCGGGATTTTTACCTGGATCTGAGAGGTGGTTCGAAGTCCACTCATCCTACGTGATTACAATTGAAAAGCTATCTGACGGTGAGATAGCGGTACCGGTCTAGGAAGCCGAGAATGACGGCCGACCACACAACACCTCATAATCTGCAGGCCTCCGATGCTCTTGCACCATGGGGTCTGGTTCGGTTTTGGTATTCTTTTCAGTGCTTAGAACTTACTTTGTTACGATAAATTCGTATCACTCTAGACTGGAAACGACTAATTTTCAGATCATACTCATTGCACCTAGTTCCAAGTTCCAAGATATTAGATTTCATGCTTTCAGTACAGTCAGCCACACCACGGCTTGCGAATATGCTAAACCGTTCACTACATTTCCACCTAACTCTGTCGAACACAAAATACGTTCCTGAGAACACTGTAGCACACACAAAAAAGAATATTTTTAAGTGACAAAATGACAGGTTTCATTCAATAAGAGCGTCCTCAGCTTTAACAGTATATCATGCCTAAGTGTGTAAAAAATTGTTTGTGTTGTGTAAACCTGTCGCTGATTGTGAATGGATGGTATGTCCGGCTCCTTGGCTAACAGGTCTTTGGCCACAGGGGTCCCGGATTCGATTCCCGGCGGGGTCGGGAATTTTAACCATCATTGGTTAATTTCGCTGACACGGGGGGCTGGGTGTAGGTATCGTCTTCATCAGCATTTCATCCTCATCACGACGTGCAGGTCGCCTACGGGTGTCAAATCAAAAATCTGCACCTGGAAAGCCGAACATGTCCTCGGACAATCCCGGCACTAAAAACCATACGCCATTTCATTTCTGTGGATGGTATTATGTACAAGTATGAGAAATCATTTGAATGTTGAAATATTGCGGGAGCATTTTAATAAATGCGGAATTGTTTTCTGAACTATCTCAATGCTTGTGTACCTCCGCTCATCACAACAGGTATGCTTGAATTGTATCAGATCGTTGGTTTTACATGCACATACACTTAAGAAAATGGAAATTGCAACACCACGAAGGCATTGGTCGTTTGTGTTGATTTTCAAGATATGGAACGACGCCATGTAGGTATGTAAACGGTCAAAGTTTCAGACCCATTGGATTGTTGCTACGGGTCTCCCCACGTGATTGGTCGCGGAGGAATCAACTCCAGTATACGGACTCTGGTGTAGCGTAGTTGACTTGCAGTCTGTGCAGTGAAGTGTTCCCCGTCAAACATGCCTCGACGAGAGAGAAGAGCACGCTATCAACAACTGTCGCCGTTTGAGAGGGCTCGGATAATTGGGCTGTGTGAGGCTGGATTATCGCTAAGGACTGTCGCTGCACGTGTTGGCCGACAGGCATCTACGGTACAACGTGTATGGCAGCAGTGGTCAAATGAAGGTACCCACACTCGTAGACCTGGCACAGGCCCAGCGCGACAGACAACTATGAGAGAGGATCGCCGCATCATTCGGATGGCCCGGATGGAACCCCATGCAACAGCAGCGCAAATTCGAGCAGCTGTGGCACCCCACGTTACACAACAAACAGTTGGTAATCGTCTGCGTGCAGCTGGCTTACGAGCCCGTGTCCCTGCAGAAGGTGTTCCATTGACCCCGCAACAGCGACGTGTAATGCTAGCCTGGTGTCGAGAAAGATCGACGTGGGTCGACGAATGGCATAGGGTCGTCTTTAGTGATGAATCGCGCTTCTGTCTTGCTCGCAGTGATCGCCGGAATCGTGTGCGCCGACGTACCGGGGAGAGGGGCCGCCCAGATCTTATTGTTGAGAGGAACACAGGGCCAACACCAAGCATTATGGTCTGGGGAGCTATATGCTTTAATGTGAAATCGCAATTAGTGCTTGTTGAGGGCACTATGACTGCTCGACAGTACGTTGATAAGGTACTCAATCCAGTGGTTGTCCCTATGATGGCGAACATTGCTAATGGGATGTTTCAGCAGGACAGTGCCTGGGTTCAAACTGCACGCATCTCCAGAGAAGCTCTCCACGACATCACAACCTTATAATGGCCCGCCAGATCCCCAGACCTCAGTCCTATTGAACATGTGTGAGACATGATGGGTCCACAACTGGCCAACCGTCCTCAGCCACCCACAACTCTGGAACAACTGACCCGTGCAGTGCAGTAAGCATGGGCCACAATTACTCAGGAAGCGATTAAGGGCCTTATTGACTCCGTGCCTCGACGAATTCATCAATGTATTGCAGCTCGTGGTGGGCACATCCTGTATTGATTGTTGTCCAAACTTGCAGTCAGAGGAACCTGAAAGTGTAATCATCGAATCACAACTGAACACTCGTCCTGCATGTTCAATTGCAGTAACGTAGCACCACTCCTTCTGGGTGTTGCAATTTCCATTTTCTTCAGTGTAACTTATACCTGACATAAAAATCTCATTTTTATTTATTTTATTCCAAGCAGAATAGTTCAACTGTTTTTGTGGACAGTTTGAAATTGTTTACAAGAGAACGATTTTGGAATGTGTAAACTAATAGACTCCGCAGCTTTCGATATAAATAAATAGGTCACATAACTCGTCTTCATATGTTTGTCGTAGTCATATTGTTTTGCCTGCCCTCTTCAATGGTATTTTGAACGTTAGTAAGAAGTGCGTTATTGTATCCCGCAGTTCGTAGACATAATTCATCCATTCTGATGTCATCATACCGTCTGTTTGGTAAAAGTCTATACATATATTCGCTTTATTTTTAATCCTCTAGTTCTTGATGTAAAGCTTAGTATTGTATCGTAGAAGACAATCGCATTTTTAATCGTATTTCTCCTACAGTATACAGAACACTTGTCTTGTAAGCTCACAGGTTAATCTCGGAGGAGCGTTCTTTGTCAGGCAGAGAACAGTTTTTTAAGATACGTGGCCTTCACTCTTTCTAGTGTAGCTAGGTTCTCCTTCGATAGGTGTTCCCAGGTAATGATGGGGGTGTCCTTTAGCAGCATGTAAGACATTATGAACGTGCCATCTGTTGAATATATTTGGAAGCTGGGGAATATTAGCGAATCAAAGAGTATCTAGCAGGGAATAGTATTTGTACCGGGAGGTACATCCCAACGCCGCGCATTTAAATCTAGCACCAAAAAGAACTCCTCTACTGGAGAAACCGTGAAATTGAAACTAGACCAACTTTTACTCAGAAGATGTCACCACTAAAATCTGATATAATTTTGTTTTTGTGAAGTTTCCTGAACTATGTGAATTTCTACTAGTTTCGTTTTCCTTTCATCAAGAAATTTGGACATTCTCTCATAGATGGCACTACCAAAAACTATGATCATGCACCCTGGTGGGTGGTATAAAAACTTACATTTTAAAGAAGTTTTGTATCCGTAAGTTATTTTTACTAATTGATGTTCATTTATTTTTGGGTTGGCAATATTTTATTTTCTTTCCACCAGTTTTGAATCCAGCCAATCCCTAATTTCTGCGATTAATTTTCTACCAATCACAGTCTTCTTCTTCGATTTTGAGTGTAACTTTTAACTGAACCAATAAAATTGAGAGGGGTGGCTAGTTTATTCGTGAAATGTCTCGAACTTTCCCCGAGGGTTTATAAACTGTGGATTTTCACGTCTCTTGGCCAATTGATCGTCATCTGAACTAGTGTGTGTGTCAAGCAGGAGGCGGGAGGCCTCTTCGTCAGTTGCTAGAACTTCTACCAGGTAATGGCCACTTAACATCTTTATTTCTTGCTAGCTGCGCAGTTTAACCCGAGGGAAAGGTCCGAAACTTTAACTATGTAACCAACTTCTCTAAAATGTAAATCTCCTTTCGGCTAATGTAAAAATTTTATAAATCTTCAACTATAAATCAGGGATAGAGAGTGATGTACCCTCTCGAGCTCCCCTTCATCTAGGTTTGAGGTGACTACATTTGTAACTGGCTTTATTCCTTTCCGTAATGCATTAATGTATCCTTATACGGGTCACCTCAGTAGTTTGGGAATAGCCCCTGTATCTCCGTCCTAGTGCCCTTTAGGTTTTAAGTGCTCATATCTAGGAGTGTAAGCATTCGCCTCCATTCATTTTGTGTTCGGGCCATTTATTTAACCCGGTTTTTTTTTTCGTTTACATGAAGGCCCAGTAGGTTGGGTATTAAATACCCCTGTATTATCATTTTCCTATTGTAAGTTGTGCCTTCAGAGGCCAGAATTTGTAAGTTGATGTTGCCTTGAGTAGGCTTGGAAAACTGAGAGCCTGTTAGCTCTTTTATAACGTTTTTGTAAGATTAATGAATGCCTCTTGAAGGCTAGGTGTTGTAATTTCTGGGAGCGAGTGCTCCGTGAATTAGGGTATTTCTGCCCTTTGAACAAATTGGTGGTCGTCTGTAAATTTGAGCTGGGGGTTCAAAAATTGTAAAACTAGGGTCTTAAAACCCAAGAGTGTTAAAGTTCTGAAATCTTGGATTTTCTAAGTCTTGTTTCCAAATTTCTATTTTGTACCTGAAATGTTATTGTTATCTCACTAAGTGAAAATGTGTTAAGTTTGTTGTTTTTCAAAAATACAACCTTCAGTTTACGTTTTAAATTCAATTCTTGACATTCACCCCGGCACCTTCTTTCACCTCTGCGTTCCACGGGTAACCCCGGAACAGTATTCATCCGTGATCAGAGGAAGTGCATACTCTCTGACTTAAAAGGTAAAAATGAAACATGGCTGCATGACAACCACATACAGTATATCAGAATTTATTAATGAAAGTGTATGAAAATGTATTGCGGGTTAGGGTAAGCCTTCGCCTGCAATTATTGGAGTGATCATTTAATGATTTGATTTTATGATTACTCACAGTTGGCTGAACTTAGAGAACTACCAATGTCTCATGATTCACCAGCAGGTCATTCCGGAGAGAATAAAACAGAAATGAAGCAAATCACTCCAGTAGAATGGATGGACAGATTTTCCAAAGCTAATTTTAGTAAACTCTTTTAATGTACAGATTAATTGGTGTAATGCCCATTGCTCACGGTAAAACGTTTCGTAAAATGTGTTGTACAATTAATTTTATAAAAATTTGGTGAAAACAAGTTGTGTTGCTCACGGTAAAATTATTTTATAAAATCTGTGGAAACATAAGGATGGCCATCTATGAAACTTCTGAACTAAGATATGTATGTGCTGCCATCTATCGATAAACTTTTAAACCAAGAATCAGCTGTTTAACTCACAATGTTTTTGAGAGTATGGCTCCAACAACCAAAGCAAAACTTGCTGCTTTAGCTGCAATTATATGTTGTTAAAAAGGAAGAAAAGAAATGCCAGGAAATGCTGGGCCCGGAATTGTATCAAAAGAAGAGAAGAAGGTCCTTGGTTGAACATTAATTGAGGTTAGAAGGTCAGTATTCATATAGGAATTCGGCGATTGTGCTTTTTGCCTCTCTTCTTGCATTTCTGCTGTGGTAAAGTGGCGTTTTAACTTCGTACAAACAAGGATATTTCTGGTATTCGTCCAGTAAAACGCTAACAGCTTCCTTAGTTCACCAGGATCCTGCCATTTTAGAAAGAAGTGTTTGTTTACAATAGAGCTTCGCAATCTTCTCACAACGTAGCGCCAGCATCATCGTGATGTCAGCTTCGCTGATTGGTTCGTTTCGTAAAATTAATTTTACGGAATAGAACATGTCCTATTTTATGAAAAGTTTTATCAAAGGTTTTATAAAACTTGAATTTGACCGTGAGCAACAGAAATTTTATAAAATTAAATTATTGTACAATAAATTTGACAGAAAATTTTACCGTGAGCAACAGGCATTTGTTTACGTTTAATGATAATAACAACAGAATATAATCCTAAGTGGCAGGCACCTGCCTAATGTTTGAGAATTTAATTCATTAGTCTGCTGTGTAAATGGGAAACATGGAAAATATCTTCAAGGCTGCTTCCGGTGGGGTTAGAACCCAGTATCTCTCGAACCAAAGTTCACAACTTCGTGGCCTGAACCATAAAGCAAACTCACTTTCTCAATGAGGACAGTAAAGGTGTTCACACACAATTCCTTTTGAAGAATTATAGCAAACATTCTCAGCAATTTGACCGTGAGTACAAACGGTTAACTCGATAGCTCTCTTCCTCGGTTACTTAGACGTACAAGTGCCACGAGAAGAAGAACTAGTGTCATCGGTCTTTGAGTTTAAGCGCACCACCTTGGCACAGAGACTAATAATACCACATCCCACTGTCAGCTGTTCTCGTATTTAATCGAACACAGTACTCCACTGTACTAAAGTGCTTAAGGGGGGACGTAGGGCAGAACGTATGATTGAAACCAAGACCTGTAACTTTTAGAGTTTTCAGATACAATATTGAAATTTTGAACCAATGTTGATAACATAATTATGCATGGCCATTGTTAGTTTAATTGATTACCACTCATAAAATAATAAGATCACTACAGAAAATAAAATGTTAATCATTTCAAAATACTGAAGTAACAGTGTTTACAATTGGAATAATAGGGTATCTAATCCTATTTTATAGTCCAACTTTCAAAGCACCTTTTCACAGAGTTGATCACTTTAACTGTGATAACAGTTTGCTGTTAAATTCTTCAGACAGTATTTATTCATTCTGTGAAACAAAATTTTAATTAAGCTCACCTAGTTTTATACATGAATTTTAAATTTTTGCTTAAAATATCTCAAATTTACTGACATACATAATGATAAATACTGTACCATGCTCCATAAAAAATCTAAAATCTACTTTACTGGATTATACATTACAGTGTTTTGAAACATACTACCAATTTTGAATGAATTAGGTTTAATAACTCCAGAGAAAACTGTGATGAAATTGTTAAGTCAAGTTTTTTAACCCCTGCTGTCTAATGCTGGCCATATATTTAGTATTCTTCTTCCTCCTCCTGCTACTGCTGTTTTCTCTTCATTTGCTTCCTCTGCCTAGCCAACTTTTGCTAATTTTTCGGTTCCCTATCGGCCTTAGCAAGTCGTGCACCATCGATATATCTCAGTATTTTGATACTAAACGCCCAAGGTTTTATTCCTAGCCTCTGAATTACCCTGATTTTGCCTACACCCTCATTTCATTGGTTAACTTAATGTTACCTTTACAGTATAAGTATTTTCCATCCAATGTGAGGGTTTCCAACTTTACGTCATGTTCACAGTTTCCACAATAAAGATGTAAATTGCCTACAAATCCTCTTCCTCCCTTGATATCGAACAGTTTTAGAGATTTGGCACCACAATTAGCACACGCACATTAGGTATTAATTGCATTTGAAACAATGTCCAAGTTCATTTGCTTGTAACCTACAGAACACTCATTGTTTGCACTGGTATCACGATCACCAAAACCAACATTCAATTTACTCCCTGAGCCACTTGTATTTTGAAGTTATTCGTAACTTGAATTGGTTTGTTACATGCTGGATTTTCACCACCATCTTGTTGAAAATCGGTATTTGGTCCTTTGTTTGTCCTAGTACATGAGGAACAGTGTTTAGGAACCATTCTAAACGCTCTTGAACTGGGTCTTCCCATACTGACAGTATAACGAAAAAAAGATTTAATATAATTTATATATTTACTCTATAATTTGGTAACCACATGTATTTATATTGTAAACAAAGGGATCAGGAATACCCGGCCGCCATCTTTGCACAGCCTTCTAACATATTTACTTTCTGTTACTATCGACAAATTAGTTTAAAATGAGAAAGTGAATGATACATATGCGAGCATGACAAGTGCAAACATTCAGAAAATATGTGTTTAACGTATTTCCACGATGAATGCGAAAATGAAACTTGTTTAGCATATTATACGAGGGCCGAGTCATAAGTCATGGCAACTAATGCTTTTCTCACGAACAGGAGACAACACGGAAAATGTAAGATATGCATTTGAAAACATAGGGCATGTAAGTACATGCATAGTGGCTGAAGACAAATTCTGACTTCAGGAGATTATCGTAGGAAAGTGCAAATACACAAAACTACGTAAAAAGGACAGGTCTCCACTGGTTACAGAGCCTCGAATTAATCTCCTCCGTACATCTTTGTCCATGGACACTGGACGACCTGGGCGAGGCAAATCGGCAGTTGATACTTTACCCCGTTTGAACGTCTCCACTCACCTCGCCACTGTTCTATAGGGCATGGCATGCAGACCTAAAGCTTCCCGCAGCTCTGCATGGCATTGGCGTGCATTTGTGCAGCGGAGAACTGCTATTTTAATATACGATCGTTGCTCCTGCTTTTTAACTCCCATTTTGTGACGCTCGCACTCACACACTGAACTTGGGGGCATGCTTAGACCCACACTGTTGTTTACATACACCATCTAGTGGCATCATACGCAAGTACATACCGCACGTTTCCAAATGCATATCTTAGATTTTCCGTGTTGTCTCCTGTTCGCGAGCAAAAAAAAAAAAAGTAGTTGCCATGATTAATGACTCGACCTACGTATAAACCTTGTTGTTTTTTATTAGGAAAGAAATAATTTCTGTAAATTTTGCAAATTCTGACCTATATCTCCACTATAATAACACATTTACGAACTTGCTGAGAAAGGTTTAATATTTCCCATCACCCCTGCTTTCCACTGAAAGCCAAAGAGAATGGAATACACCAGAAATTAAAAATTACGAGCAGTGGCTGGTTCAGAACTACTCGAACAGAATATAACAAGATATGCCGCTTCGAAATGCCCAACTCTTTGGCTGAATGGTCAATGTTGCGGCTTTCGGTTCAGAGGGACCCGTGTTCGACTCGCGGCCGGGTCGGGGACTTTAATAGCGTCTGATTATTTTTTCTTGCTCGGGGACTGGGATTTTTGTTTGTCCCAACACTTCCCTCTTCATATTCAAACAGTAGTATACACTACAAAAGAGAAGCACGCAATAGTGATATACAGGGTTGGCATCAGGAAAGGGCATCTAGTCGTAAAACAGAGCCTAATCCACGTGTGCGACACAGTTCGCACCAGCGAACCCACAGGTGAGGGGAAAGATAAAGATTCTGCTTCGAACTACGTTCTAGTTCAGGGCCTCTCAAACGCCCAAAATCTCACCCGTGCAAATCGAGGCGTAAGAGCTCCGTGCACGTTGCATTGGTCCCGCTCGTTTCGCCTCGGACCAACGGTTCTTCTCTGGGCTACTCGGCTAAGCTCGGCTCAACTCGGCTCGGATGTGGAGTCCTAGGGAGCAAGTGGGGAAGAGGGAAACAGGCGGAGCGAGCGAGACAAGCGTGAGGAAAAAGAGAGACAGCGCTATTGCTCCAAATCGAGGAGTGGGGGTCTGCACTCTGGTCAACCAAGCGAAGTCGTCTTTTCCACCGTGCACAGTGCATGGATTCTGAGAGGCCCTGTTCTAGTTCCTAAATACTGTGTATTATGAGAATAGGTACAGTTTTAACAGTAATGGTGGCCAGGATAACCAAGAGTCGGGTGTGGTAATGTTTTAACATCTGAATTTGTTGTCGCAATAGATTGACATATTGCGCAAAATTTTATAAAAGTGCCGGAGAATACATTCGTTACCGAAATTGTGAGATAGCAAAGTAAATAGTGACCCACTTTCTTTTCTCTACAACGTGGTGTGATAAATGTCGGCCTGTCGGATGTCGCTGATATGAGAAGGACACTCTTTGCCCAGAAGTAAGTTAAATGTAACCGAAAATATTTTCAGTCTCTCGAACACACAAGTTAAATATAAATACTGCACTCTAACATAGTTTATTTATTTATTTATTTATTTATTTATTTATTTATTTATTTATTTATTTATTTATTTATTTATTTGTCAATCCGTTTACACTCTGGGGTTCGTTTCACCCTCGGACTCAGCGAGGGATCGACCCCGACTCTACTGCCTCAAGGGCAGTGTCCTGGAGCGTGAGACATTGGGTCGGGTGATACAACTGGTGCCTTGAGGAGAAGTAGGAAACCACGGAAAACCACTTTCAGAATGGCTGAGGTCGGAATCGAACTCATCTCAACTCAGTTGACCTTCCGAGGCTGAGTGGAACCAGTTCCAGCCTTCGCACCACTTTTCAAATTTCGTCGGAGAGGCGGGAATCGAACCCGGGCCTCCGGGGGTGACAGCTAATCACACTAGCCACTACACCACAGAGGCGGACAGTTATTATTATATCATAAATAATACCGAGGATATTCTCTTATTTAGTTACTTAATGCTAAGTCCATCAACAATGCTGCCATTCAGTTGCTATGATTACGATTTAAGTGGTATCAAATGGCGTATGGCTTTTAGTGCCGGGAGTGTCCGAGGACATATTCTGCTCCCCAGGTGCAGGTCTCTTGATCTGACTCCCGTAGGCGACCTGTGCGTCATGATGAGGATGAAATGATGATGAAGACGCCACACACACCCAGTCCCCGTGCCAGAGAAATTAACCAATTAAGGTTGAAATTTTCGACCCTGCCGGGAGTCGAACCCGGGACTCCTGTACCAAAAGCCAGGACGGTAACCATTTAGCCATAGAGCCATTTAAGTGGTGATAGTGGTGTTTGTTGTGATTGTTTCTATAAGCTGCAAATGCACTGGTTCATCAGCCATAAACGCCGAGTTTGATATTTTCCCTCATTAAAAAGTTATTTAATGGACCTGGGACACATAATATTTAAATACCGTAAATAGTGTATGATGTGACAATAATCAACGAACGAAACAAATTCAAATTCATTTAGCGATTATAAAATTCAGCATGCAAATCTGCGATATGTAACTTTTAATCACTAATTTCGACAAATTAATTATGCTTTTCGCAGTTTAATCTAACGCATTTTCATGTGGCTTATCTTCTGTCGCTGTAATCACAGGCATACAAAATGAAACGTGAGATAATTGCCCCACATTGCGGACAGCGTGCATCACATACTGCAGTTTGTATCAGGCTGTGAAAGGAAACTACCACACCTCCTTCTCTGATATCGCTCATCGGCCAGCAATAACAATAAAATTAAAGGACACCATCAAGACTACAGTTTGAAATTACGATGTTATACAATGCAATTATTCAAATTATTCAAATATAGCAGCCTTAAGTATTTATTTAAACAAACTTTTTTCTTACGTAGAACTTACTTCTTATTTAGCCCGTTTACAGTCCAGGGTGTCCGGCTCCATGGCTAAATGGTTAGCGTGCTGGCCTTTGGCCACAGGGGTCCCGGGTTCGATTCCCGGCAGGGTCGGGAATTTTAACCTTAATTGGTTAATTTCGCCGGCACGGGGGCTGGGTATATGTGTCGTCTTCATCATAATTTCATCCTCATCATGACGCGCAGGTCGCCTACGGGAGTCAAATCAAAAGACCTGCATCTGGCGAGCCGAACTTGTCCTCGGACACTCCCGGCACTAAAAGCCATACGCCATTTCCATTCACGGTCCAGGGTCGGATTTTCCCTCGGACTCAGCGAGAGATCCAACCTCTACCACCTCAAAGGCAGTGTACTGGAGCGTGAGACATTTGGTCGGGATATAACTGGGAAGAAAGACCAGTACCACACGCAGGCGGCCTCACCTGCTATGCTGAACAGGAGCTTTGTAGGAGATGGGAAGATTGGAAAGGATAGGCAAGAAAGAGGGAAGGAAACGGCCGTGGCCTTAAGTTAGGTGCCATCCCTGCATTCGCCTGGAGAATAACTAGAAAACCACGGGAAACCATTTCGAGGATGGGTGAGGTGGGAATCGAACCCCCTCTATTCAGTTGACCTACCGAGGTTGAGAGGACCCCATTCCAGACCTCTACCACTTTTCAAATTTCGTAGCAGGACCTGAAATCGAAACCGGGCCTCCGGGGGTGGCAGCTATTCACACTAAGCACTAAACATAGAGGCGGACGTATAACTTATTTACTGAAGATATTTCGTAGTTCGTATGAACTGTAATAATCCCAAATTATCTTCGTTAATTTCTCTCGTACGATAAAATTTTAATCGTATGGTGGGTCCGGTACATAAGCCGACTACTACCAATTAGAGTTTCAGAAATTGTTTAGCCTAAATGGTGAATTGTACCATGTCCAAATAATGATCTTAGATATGATCATTATGATTTTTCGCAATTCGTAAGTGATTATTAAATGAAAATATTTGGCAGGTGCTACGACTCTTTCGCCATGGTAGCCTTGTTTATGACGTCATAGTTCACAGTCAGTGCATCACTTCAACCTGTTGGAAGGTCAGCGATGATGAAGCTATGACGTCACGTGCCAACATCAGACATTTAAATTCGTATAAAATCACAAACTATGGACATTATGATTTACAGCAGAAAATGATCACCTCACGTCACATAATGCATACTGATGATATAAATTCACCATAGGATTTACAATGAACGTTTAAAATACTGGAGATTAGAAACAAAGCAACAAAACATGACAGATCGCTTCGATAGCGCTTGAGCGTCCGTTCATTATGGAGAAATTTACTAATGTTTAGGAATGAGAGAAGCATGTACGAACTATATGAAACGGCACGCGAAGCAACAGTGAGGAGAGATCCTCCCTTTACGCCTGCCAGGGACCCACCGACCCGCCCCAAGAAATGTTATTACTTAATCAGAAGGATTGGATGTGATTTGTTGTTGACAGGAAACAGGCTGTGGATTTTCATTTTTCACTTCGATTTGAATTTGCCTTCTACCGTTAACAACAGAGAGTTTATAGTGCTGGGATCAATATTCACCCGTTACCCTTTTAACAACGCACTACTTGGAGAAATGGGCGTGAATTTCATCGTTAAGGAAAAATCTGGGGGTTTGTTAAAATGTCCGACTCTCGTAGCCTCCATTACGGCTTCATTTATTTCCACTGGAACCAGGCACGTATTTAGAAATTAGTTTCGGAGGAGTCCAAAATTATTTGGTGATGAGTTGATAATTCACCTTTACCGAGCTCGATAGCTGCAGTCGCTTAAGTGCGGCCAGTATCCAGTATTCGGAAGATAGTAGGTTCGAACCCCACTGTGGGCAGCCCTGAAAATGGTTTTCCGTGGTTTCCCATTTTCACACCAGGCAAATGCTGGGGCTGTACCTTAATTAAGGCCACGGCCGCTTACTTCCCACTCCTAGCCCTTCCCTGTCCCACCGTCGCCATAAGACATATCCGAGTCGTTGCGACGTAAAGCAACTAGCAAAATAATAATAATAATAATAATAATAATAATAATAATAATAATAATAATAATTCGCCTTCATTTTCCAAATCCATAAACTGTATACTTTATAAATCTAAAACATTAGCATTTCTATCCTAAATATATGGGTACATGAGAGGAGACAGTCACCAGTAAACTGGCACATCATTATTATTATTATTATTATTATTATTATTATTATTATTATTATTATTATTATTATTATTATTATTATTATTATTATTATTATTATTATTATTATTATTACGCAGTTCAAAAAATTACGGAACTTGTTTTGTAACGTCTGGTATGTGAACGTTAATTTGGTAGATGGGGTTCCAACTGTCGTACAGCATCCCTTGAGATCTTAGCTACTCAGGGTATGTCTAATCGAAGTTATACTCCATCTGTAGGCGTAGCCATGCATTAAACTGTCAGGTAAAAAATGAAATGTCGTATGGTTTTTAGTGCCGGGATATCCCAGAACGGGTTCGGCTCGCCAGGTGCAGGTCTTTCTATTTGACTCCCGTAGGCAACCTGCGCGTCATGATGTGAATGAAATGATGATGAAGACAACACATACACCCAGCCTCCGTGCCATTGGAATTAACCAATTAAGGTTAAAGTCCCCGACCCGGCCGGGAATAGAACACGGGACCCTCTGAACCGAAGGCCAGTACGCTGACCGTTCAGCCAACGAGTCGGACAACTGTCAGGTGACCCCTCTAAACAAAGTGAATAGCGGTACGTCCGTGCGTCGTTGTAAGGTACACAGACTACTGCAGTCATTTGAGCACGTTGTACATTGTGCCGGGAACACCGCTACGACAGAAGTCCGAAGTATGTTTGTTGAACTTCGCGCGAGATGGAAGGTAGGCAGCCCGCCGAACGCAGTGACGTACCCAGCGAGTGACGTGGCCGCCGTAAGCCAGCTATCCGCTACCATATATGGTAATGATCCAGCTCGTCCTCAAAAGTACATTTTGAGCTAATTCATCGCTATTTTGACACTGCCAACTTGAAAGCCTTTACAATGGACATCATATCTTCAGATTTCAAGAAAATCCGCCGAGTATTATAGAAGTTATAAGGGTAGACAGTACCCGAGTTCTAGACAGTTCCATGCGAACGTGTATAAAAGGAGGCCCACCCGACCTACGAATTCAGTGTCTGTCACTCCGCCGTCTCTGTGACACGGGTGACAAGAGAAGTGTTGTGCGTGTCGAACTTCTAGTCGACAATCTGCGAAATACAAGTTCGGTATTTTCTCTAAGTGATGTATCAAGACTTTATCATATTCTTGAAGTGCCTGAATGGGACTTTACTTTTGAGAGCATCGTATTGGAACTTAGTCATATTGACACATTGGGACTTTGTTTTTCTTTCGTGTGTCGTGATTGGACTTTGATATTTTCTTAAAGTGCCATATAATAACTTTGTTTTTTTCCTGAAGCGTCTCATTGGAACTTAGTTATTTTCGCCAAGTGTCGCGATAAGACTTTATCATTTCTCAAGGTGACATACTGGAACATTGTCATCGAAACTTTATTTTCTTCGAGTGTCGTGTTGGGACTTTAACATTTTGGCACATTGGAACTTTGTTATTTCTATACATTGGAACTTTTTTTTTTGAAGTGCCGCATAAGGACTTACTTATTCGACGACGATTGAATTTCACGCGTGTTGTGTATCGCATTGAACTTACGTTTCGAACTTATTCGAACTTATATTTTTGAATCAATTTCTGGAACATTGAACTTAGGGGACATTAAACATTACGTTTAATTGTGAAATATGCAATGCTTTCCAAGTGCTGCACAGGGACTTATGTTTTGATTCTTAAAGACTGTGACAATTCGGAATACGCATATCGCATTTCCCTAAAGCCTAGAACTTTCCAGTATTTTGAGTGATCCATAATTTATGAAGTCAGACTTTTTCTTTCAAATATTATTTTCTTTAATGGCTATTCACTTCGCTTATTAATGCAACAGGACAGTTTCCGAGTGCTACTTATTCAGTTCATTGCCAATAGGTTTTAAACCTTCAGAACTGTGCATTTAGGACTGCAGTAACAGTAATCCTCTAGATCATCCTGGCTTACAGTGAGCTTGCCTTATGAACTTGCATTTCTACCAGTACTTGTTCTTCGAGTGATTATTCTAGAACGTTTTTGCAGTAATCATAATTAAAAGGTCATATCTGTTCAGACAGTGCCCTGAATGTGTGGAGTGCCGTACAGGAAATTCAGGTGTGAATTACGTCTCGAATCGAACCCAGGAACGCGTACCAATCTTCGAGACATTCCAGAACGTCGAGACTTCCAGAACGTCGAGACACTTCCAGAACCTCCAGACGTTCCAGAACTCCTCATCCGAGCAGGTGTGGTCCCTGCCCAGTCGATGTCCAGCACCATCCCAGGGCTTGGAGGTACCAACCAGCCACGACATTCCCACGCTGCTGTATGAAGGTGATATGAACTTGCTTTTGATGATCAATAAACTCAATTTATCAAAATAATCTCTCAATTTGATAACTAAACCTCTCTCTGTACCAGCTCCAATGATAAAGCCACAACCGAGATTAAGAGTCATGCTCGTTCATTTAATATCAAGCGCCTTAAAGATATGAACACATTTTTACGGGTACAACATCAACCAGCACATCCCATGAGACATCTTAACGAGGTTCAAGTCGCAAGGGCCGTCACTTTGATCCAGGAAGGATGGACTTTTCGTCGTGCTGCTGTGGATCTCTATGTCGCACCGTCAGTTATTCACCGCTTGTGGAATCGCTACAGTGAGACAGGCCAGTTCTCAAGGAGGGTTGGACAAGGTCGTGGACGCATGACAACCCCACAGGATGACCGATATCTGACCATATGTGCGTTGCAGCGTCGTTCAGCAACTGCCGGAGAACTGCAACAAGACATCAGGAGAGTTACTGGAGTCACGGTGTCTGACCAGACAGTAAGGAACAGGTTAAGAGAAGTGTCCTTACGACCCAGACGTCCTGTTCGAGTGCCCCCTTTAACGCAGCAACATCGCGCAGCTCGCCTTCTGTTTGCCCGTACCCACGTCAACTGGCAACTTCGCCAATGGAGAACTGTGTTGTTCACAGACGAGTCCAGATTTCCCCTGACACAGCGTGATGGACGTCAACGTGTATGGAGACGCCGTGGTGAGCAGTACATGCCAAATATTGTCCAGGAAGGCGACCGATTCGGACAAGGTTCTGTGATGGTGTGGGGTGGCATCAATATTGATGGCCATACGGATCTTGTCGTCGTCCGTGGTAATCTTAACGCTGCTGGGTACATTGAGCAGATACTGCTATAGTATGTGTTGGTTGCTGCATACGCTGTTGGTCCTGAATTCTTACTCATGCACGACAATGCGAGGGTTCATGTAGTGCGCATCACCAGAGCTGTCTTGCGAGAACTAGACATTCAAGTTATGGAATGGCCAGCGGCGAGTCCCGACCTTAATTCCATCGAGCATGTGTGGGATAGGCTTGACAGAAGTGTTCGTGGGCACCTTGTTCCCCCACAGACTCCCCAAGACCTCGAACAGGCTTTCATTTAGAATGGGACTTGAAACTGCAACGTTCCCTCGTCGACTTTTATATGGAGCATGCCACATAGGTACCAAGCGGTGATAAATGCTCGTGGAGGATATACACCATACTGAAGCTCTCCAACTGTATAAGAATCCACCCTGGAGTATTGTTATCACTTTCTTTCACAACTATTTGGACATTTTCGTTTGTGTTCTGAAAATGAACGTGAATCCATCAATTCTTTTGTATACTTCAACTCTAAAGAATAGCGGTTTAGTTGGTAATTATACCTGGGGGTGAGGTATTGTTTTGTGGAGCATGGCATACGTTCAAAAACATGTTCCCCTAATTTTTTGAACTTTGTATTATTAGCCTATGTCTGCCTCTGTGGTGTAGTGGTTAGCGTGATTAGCTGCCACCCCCGGAGGCCCGGGTTCGATTCCCGGCTCTGCCACGAAATTTTAAAAGTGGTACGAGGGCTGGAACGGGGTCCACTCAGCCTCGGGAGGTCAACTGAGTAGAGGTGGGTTCGATTCCCACCTCAGCCATCCTGGAAGTGGTTTTCCGTGGTTTCCCACTTCTCCTCCAGGAGAATGCCGCGATGGTACCTAACTTAAGGTCACGGCCGCTTCCTTCCCTCTTCCTTGCCTATCCCTTCCAATCTTCCCATCCCTCCACAAGGCCCCTGTTCAGCATAGCAGGTGAGGCCACCTAGGCGAGGTACTGGTCATTCTCCCCAGTTGTATCCCCCGACCAAGAGTCTGAAGCTCCAGGACACTGCCCTTGAGGCGGTAGAGGTGGGATCCCTCGCTGAGTCCGAGGGAAAAACCGAACCTGGAGGGTAAACAGATGATGATGATGATTATTATTAACCTACTAGCGAATGTACCCGTGCTTCGCTACGGTATTCTACATTGTATTCGAATATCGAAGTAAATAGTGTACATGCAGTAAATAAAATTCTTTTAAAATTGCATGTCTTTTAGCGTTATCCAAGAAACAGCATGGGGAGGTCCCCGTACGTTGTTTCCAATGTAAAGTGTTTGTTACGGATTTGTGATATAACGGCAGGCTCACTTGCCTACTGGCATTCACAATCGAGTTGGGAAGTTTACATTATAATTGCAGGCCCCATTGCCTACTACGCGGACAGAATCGATTTGGGGAATTTTCGTTAAAATGGCAGCCCCCTTTCCTACTTCCAGACAGATTACAGTTGAGGAGATTCTATTATAATGGTAGGCAATTACCCTACTATCACTCGAAATTGAGTTGTGCAGTTATCATTATAATGCCAGGCCCATTTTCCTACTGCCAGCCAGCTTACTGCCAGTCACACCAAGTTGGTGAATTTCCATCAAAATAGCAGGCCACTATGCCTAATGCCAGTCACAATCGGGTAGGGGAGTTTTAAACAAAACTGCATGCTCACTTGCCTTCTGCAAGTCAAATCGAGAAGGGAACTATTCATAACAATTGTAGACCTTCCTTACTAATGACAGTTACACAGGAGTTGGAGAAGGAACCCTTTCCTACTGCCACTCAAAGTCGGTGTGGGGGGAGTACTGATTACAATATCAGACCCACCCTTTCTCGATCGCTAAAAATCGACATCAGTGAATATATATAGATCGACTTACGAAAGTATATGCGTGTTTACAATATTGAAGACCTTCATTTACAGATTAACTGCTACTAAACGTATATCATATCGACAAAGGATTATACCATAATACACGCCGGATTTAGTGGCCTAAATGGCTGGTCCTATGATATGTCATCTATTCTTGGGTCAGATTGAGTTAGAAACATGGAACAGGGTAAAGGTTTTGTAAGATTATCTCACATTGCATTACTTTTCAGATAATTATGTGACAGCTACATACATTTGGCTCATATTTGCCTACTGGGTGGGCCAATTTTCGTGAAGAGTATGATGATTCTGTATTTCATATAAGTAATTGAAAGTATGAATTATGCATGTGAAAATTCCAAATTGACTTAACATCGATTAATAGAGAAAAATCAAACGTAAAAGGGATACAGATACGGCAAAAAGTCATAAGACCAAGGTTGTAAATCATTCCAAATTGAACGGAGATTATGCAATCCGTTATGTGATAGGAATTTCCGAAGGTCTGCACCATCATTAAAATTGCCTGCATATTTCGATATTCTTCGGGGATAAAAAGTGAAAAAATTAATGATCTAGGATGTTTTCCGTTCGTTACAGGCTAAAACGTATAATTTTGTCAAATTTCAATTATCTTGTTTTTCTTCTGGCAGATTATGCCGCAATCTGGATTTGGGGCTAGGCGGGTAAAAATTAGGACTTTCAGGAAACTAAACCAAAAATTATGGAGATGGTCATTATTACCCCTTAAACGGAAAGCTGTATGATACGAAAATTTCGCCAAAATAGTCAGTGTAGAGGCACACAGTCGTTACGATTTGATTTATATAGATAAGGAATCTGCTCCATGTAAAATACCTTTTGGGCTATGTCCGCTGGACTTAACCTGCAAAAGTGACCATTCATGATATCTCCCTTATTAATCCTCCTGACGAAAAAATGCACATGAAAAAAACATTTTTTAGGTGAATTCCATCACGTTTGGTCGATTGCCAGTCAGGTTGGTCTTGTTCTGTATATATTGTGGAAGAGTAAAATCACCATTTGTGTTCCCTATAAACCGCCAGTCCATTCCGGAACATGAAATGTTATTTATGATTAAAACCTTCCTTTGGACAGGCGGATGCTAAATATAAATTTTGGTTCGAATGTCTTCAGTAATTTTCAAGTTGTAAGGAATACGCTTTACACGCACCCGCTCGTGAGTCAAGTCCGATGGGACTTGTACAGAAAAACGGTCCGTTAATGATATCTCCCTTATTAATCATCGTACCGAAATGATGCACATGAGAAAAAAGGTTTAGAAATTAATTTCTACCAAGGTAGGTAGATTTCCATTAAGATTGGTTGTGTATATTATGTGGAAGTGCAAAATCACTGTTTCGGTTTCGTATAAACCCCCAGTCAGTTCAGGGATTTAGAAACAATATTTGCCCTAAAACCTATCAAGGACAGGTGTATTCTAAATATGAGTCTTGGTGGAAATACATCCAGTAGTTTGTAGCACTCGCGTACATACGGCGTAATTAAGGAAGAAAATAATACAGTTAAGAAAGTTGAAAGTAATAGAAAATGGATTATAACTGAGGACAGCCGGATAACGACAAATATGTAAATGCCAAGTGAATGTATTGGAAAATCAAATGCCCCTCAATAAATTATGCTAGAGTGAGTTATGGATATAATAAAGCGGTAACAGAGGAGAAATTTAGGTCCAGTGATTCTTAGGTAAACAAATAATAATAATAAGATGACTAATGGTGTTATTACTTAATCTATTCGAGGGCGGTTATAACATCCAACGATATTCCGCCAATATCCCGCAGATAGGCCGATTGACGCCTCTCTTGCCTTCTACCCAAGGAACAACCACGAATTTAAAAGCATGATGAGGAAAATGGCAATACGTTACTTCCCTGCTGGCATGCAGTCAGAGACGTTGCCATGGTAACCTGTAGGTTCGTTGTCGGTCTGTCGGTCACTCAATGCAGAGCATGATACCAGCGGAAAATTGTAAATTTCTCCGTCATGTGAAGAGTAAGGTAAATTATGAACATAACGAAAGTTGTTTATAATGAAGAGACGTTTGACGTACGGTAAACAAAGTTTACAGAAAATCAATAGTATAAGAGAAAATGGAGGAAAACCATTCTGGTTTTCCTATAAACTCCCCGTCTATTCAAAGAGTTTAAAATGATATGCATATCGAAACCTTCCCCGGGATGAGTATACTCTAAATATGAAGTTTAGTTGAGATCTATCCAGCCGTTTCGAAGTGACGGTGGAAAAACCATTCTGGTTTTCCTATAAACCCCCGGTTTATTCAAAGATTTTAAAATAATATGCATACCTAAACCTTTCCCGGTGTGAGTATACTCTAAATATGAAGTTTGGTTGAGATCTATCTAGCTGTTTCGACGTGATGGTGGAAAAACCAGTCTGGTTTTCCTATAAAACCCCCGTATATTCAAAGATTTTAAAATGATATGCATATCGAAACCTTCCCTGGGATAAGTATACTCTAAATATGAAGTTTGGTTGTGATCTATCCAGCCGTTTCGACGTGATGGTGGAAAAACCATTCTGGTTTTCCTATAAACCCCCCGAGTATTCAAAGATTTTAAAATGATATGCATATCGAAACCTTCCCCGGAATGAGTATACTCTAAATATGAAGTTTGGTTGAGATCTATCCAGCCGTTTCGACGTGATGGTGGAACAGACAAACAGACAAACAGACAAACAGACACGAAACGTAAAAACCACCGATTCGGTCTTGAGTTGACCTAAAACGGATAAATATCTAAAAAATTGGCAAAACAAAAGAAATTACAGACAGCGGACCCCCTACAATTTTATTTATATAGATTATATGCTGTAGTTGCTGAATGGATTTCAAAAATATGTGTCGTTCAATTGCTAATACTTCTACTTAATTGCATATATATACTACCCGTTCATCCTTCCTCACCAGCATTTTACCCACCTCTAAAAAGGAAGGAAAGATACGCTATCTACCTCCAGTCAAGATCCATGTAATTATATCACCAATAGTAGTTCAAACAATTATTTGAATATGCATTGCATGTTGCTTATTGTACCTCATTGTATGATTACATACAGCAAGCATCAATTCTAGTGAATGTTGATCAGCTAACGACTTCAGCTTACAGCATGAAGTATTTGTAAATAAACAGAAGTTTCAAACATGTAGAGGAATTTTTGGGGAACACACCCCACGTCCTTGACTGGAACCCGTTTACCATTACACGACAAAACACTACTTTGGCCAACACGGTTATTCAGTAAGCTAAAATCTATCGAGAGATTACCTTTATGTAGACTGAGTTCGTGGTAGCGTCCAGTTGTAGAACTTCCAGCTGATCCATGGTGACCCTCAATGTATCTGATACCCATACAATGACCTCGACTGCGGATGAACGAGTTTAATTTCTTTGCAAAGTACATTTCAGCGTTTCCTTCCTGATTTGTTGCATTTGATTTCTTTACGGGTACCGATTATACTTTCACCAGTTAAGTATTTTAAACGACCTAACTGCACTAAACGGTACGATACTCTAAATATCTGACTACCGAGCTCGATAGCTGCAGTCGCTTAAGTGCGGCCAGTATCCAGTAATCGGGAGATAGTGGGTTCGAGCCCCACTATCGGCAGCCGTGAAGATGGTCTTCCGTGGTTTCCCATTTTCACACTAGGCAAATGGCGGGGCTGTACCTTATTTTTTTGCTAGTTGCTTTACGTCGCACCGACACAGATAGGTCTTATGGCGACGATGGGATAGGAAAGGCCTAGGAGTTGGAAGGAAGCGGCCGTGGCCTTAATTAAGGTACAGCCCCAGCATTTGCCTGGTGTGAAATTGGGAAACCACGGAAAACCATTTTCATGGCTGCCGAGAGTGGGAGCTGTACCTTAATTAAGGCCACGGCCGCTTCCTTCCAATTCCTAGGCCTTTCCTATCCCATCGTTGCCGTAAGACATATCTGTGTCGGTGCGACGTAAAGCAAATAGCAACAACAACAAAAAAACCTTCTGACTATTGTTACTTCACTCGGAACCCAGTATTATCTGTTGACCTGTTCCCACTGCCTGGACGCTACTAATCAGTCGAACCGAATGTTGGTGGTGTGAGCGGTCGCAGTAGTGATGGACGTGTCTTGGCGGATAGAAACTGTACCCCAGTGCGGATATTTTTTCTGATAATTTCTAAATAATGATGTTTATTGATTTTCCCTAGGTGTCTGGCTCGATGGCTAAATGGTTAGAGTGCTGGCCTTTGGTCACAGGGGTCTCGGATTCGATTCCAGGCAGGGTCGAGAATTTTAACCATAATTGGTTAATTTCGCTGCCACGGGGGCTGGGTGTATGTGTTGTCTTCATCATCATTTCATCCTTATCACGACACGCAGGTCACCTACGGGAGTCAGATCAAAAGACCTGTACCTGGCGAGCAGAACATGTCCTCGGACACACCCGGCACTAAAAGCCATACGCCATTTCATTTCAGTATCAAGGATTGGGTAATTTGTTAAGAAGTAGTCAACATGAGATATAAAGTCACTGAAGTGCCTTACATCATAGCTGGAAATCGTCATCACGATCATCTTCTTCTATGGAACGTCTACGCACATTCACAGCAGAAGATCCTGAAATACCGGTACTTGAGCTTGCTGGTTGATCATACAAATCTGCTTTAGTCATCCTTGGACGGTTTGAAATCTTTATACGCGTACCACTGACTGGCCAGCTAAGCACCCATTCACAGAAGAAGTAATTAGCCTATTCCTGTTTATGACTTTAATGAGATAAATTTTGCTGAATACTCCTTCACAATCAGCTTTCGAGAGAGGGATTGATAAAACAGAGAGTGCACATTCTGGAAGTGCGAGAAACTTACATTCACCAAGCATGATTTTCACCTCCTGTAACTTGGCCCAAAATTAATCTACATCAGAGCAGGCTTTAATATCATCATTGATGTTGACAAAGGGTAAATTCCTCCAGTCATCGTCAGTCTGCTGAAGGCGAATGCTATGATCCACTGATTATAGTACAGACGTGAGCCCGTGAAGTAGCTCAGAAAGAAAAGAGCCCATTCTTGGTGAATTCCCTTTTGGAATCTCGTTATTTGAAAAGCCTCTCCCTCTTTTTCCAACTTGTCATCTATGGTAGAACATAACTTGCACGAATAAAAGAAAGAACAAAAATCTACGCATTTTTAGCAAAAACCAAACAAAATTTACGATACGTCATAGGATCGTACAATAGGTGTACGATACAGTGGGTTGGATCGTACAATAGTACACAGCATCGAATTATTGTACATGTACGATCCAGATCGTACGGCTGGCAACACTGTCAACCATCCTGTAGATGCGGTAAGCGGGTAAGCCATTTGGTGTCCAGAACTGCGTAGCTCCGCCATCTGTCGGTAATATTACTAAGTATTATGAAGCTTTATTGAATGAGTGAGATACTGCGAACGAAGTCGCTGCTGAATGACATAGTGAGCCGCTTCGTCAGGCTTCATTACTTCATGAACGAACTAATTCATTTGAACGATTCATACTGCGGAGAGTGAATGAGCGAAGTAGTTCATACGAATGAACTGGTTGACCCATTGCTACGCCGCAGTACCTCAGGGCTTTGTTTACGTCCTAGCGCCTGCGGCAGGCTAACCATCTCTGCATTATGGTGTCTGCAGTGGTGAATGCAACTTTCTCCTTATTATGGTTATCTGTAATAACGTGTTCTACATTATATACTTGTTTCTGCTGTTCGTTTGGGTTATTATTGAATGTAACTACAGATTGGGAGAGTGGCTGTCCTAGGGGCATCAGCGACCTTACCTCAAACTACATACTGCTAGGCAACCCGTTCAAGATCGACTGACATACGGTCGATCGTATGAGGGTCGTATGATTGAGAGCAGACTGTCTAGTATGTACGTATAGAATGTCAAATGTATTTTTTCCAGTATTCAAAAAATTCGGCTACCCCTACGACGCTGTGATCCGCAAGCCGACACTATATCACTGGTACACAGAAGAAGCTAAAGAAAACGGCTATCCCTTAACTTACACACCGAGTTCCGAGAAGTTCCGTTCGTGACATGGACAGGAAACCAAAATCCACGGCGCAACAGCCCGGAGGACCATGGCCTACCAAGCGACCGCTGCTCATTCCGAAGGCTTGCAGGTTACAAGGTGTCGTTTGGTCAGCACAATGAATCCCCTCAGCCATTATTCTCGGCTTTCTAGACCGGGGCCGCTATCTCACCGTCAGATAGCTCCTCAATTGTAATCTCTTAGGCTGGGTAGATCTCAAACCAGCCCTCAGATCCAGACAAAAATCCCTGATCTGGCTGCGAATCGAACCCAGGGACTCTACGCCGCGGGAACGGCTTAACAATAATTATTAAACTAAACCTTCTTGTGAATTTTTTATATCCAATCCGAGATGAAAACGAAACATGAGGTAAACATTTGAAGTCTACAAACAAAAATATAACTTTATGTACGTAGAATTAGGCAGGACACTCTCATTCTGCCCATCTCAGTTGGTAGAACCTGCTATGAACGGATGTCCTGACAACCTGTTTCAATATTTGCACTTGTCTTCCGAGCAGAAAGTGACACTTCTCGACTGGAGACGCGAACTTAATTAAAGCTGTCTCATCCGTTCGTTATATTTAGCCCTTAGATAATAATACCACTACAAGAAGTATTCCAAAATAACCAGAAACTCTGATAAATTTCACAGGTTTAAACCCTTATACTGTAGAGGTAATAATATTGCGTTTAGCGAACAACAGTTTTTGATGTGAAACCGTCTTTCCTTTCGGTCCGGCCCTGGGTGTGTACTAGCGCTGAAACACCTGTCATAAAACGTGGCTTTACAGGGTGTATCTGTGATGATGATGATGATGATGATGATGGTGGAGGACGGTAAATTGATCAATTTGAGATAAGGAACCGTAGTCAGGAAAACGTTCGAGTCCACGAACCTACTACGCTGGCGTAGCAGGCGGAGAGGTGATACTCCCACGTGGCGCGTTCCAGGTGGCGGATAGGGGAGTCCTAACCGGCTTGCCGGCGGACTTGAGGGAAATAAAATACCTCTCGCGGACCAAACACACAACCCCCTGTGGGAGGAGGACGCAGACGAAGAATACACCCACGGTATCCCCTGCCTGTCGTAAGAGGCGACTAAAAGGGGTGACCAAGGGATGACTGGATTAGAACCATGAAACAACTTGTGATTTGTACCACCATGCGGGGAACCCCATGGGTCGGTATTACTTGCGCGTAGAACCACTATGTTATGTACCAAATAGGTTTGTGATTAGTAGCAATCAGGAGCACCGTGCGGTCAGGCTTTTACGGTACCTGTGATTAGTAGCACTATATAAGCGACACCAGGGTTCTGGCTTGCCTATGATTAGTACCTACTATATAAGGAACACCACGGGATAGTACGAGTCCCTGTGGTTAGTACACTTACGTGATGAAAACCATAGGTTTGCGTTGCCTGTAAATGGCGCCGCTGTGTGTGAAACACCATAGGTCTGTATTGCCTGTGCGAATTTCATTGCCTATGAGTAGTACCATAATGTGTGGAATACCGCGAGTCTACGATACTGTTGATTAGTACCGCACCATGTCAAATACCATGGTTCTACTTACCAAGCGATAAGTACCATTATGAGAGGCCGATAACATATACTTTGGACCCCTTTAGCTTGCAAGCATCATCGATTCAGTACTGAGCTCTAGAAGCAGTCACTTGGTCAGTATTACTATTGTTCTCCGTCAGTTTCTGAGACTGAGGCATTGCGGGTCGTCTCCACTGATTGTTTTAACTTCATATCCATCCGCTCATTTTTCGTTCTCACGCTTTGAATTCTGGTCAGTGGAGGATTTTGGACTTTTATTTTTTCATTGCATTTCGTCTCATTTCGTACCATCAGGGGCCGATGACCTAGATGTTACGCCCCTTAAAACAACAAGCATCATCATCATCATCAAAACGTTCGAGTCAAAAGTTATTAATAGTCCAAGCTTTTAACGCCCATCTGTTCTTAACAGACGCTGGGGTGTCGGAATTTCGTATCGCAGTAGTTCCTTAATGTCTTGGAAGGCAACGGCATGGGGTTCTCACCTTTAAACGCCCTTAAGAGCTGCCGACAACGGGTTTGAACCCGTTAATTTGGGATTAGTAGACCAACGTTGTATCGAGTACATCACCGAGGCCAGCAGTCAAAAGATTAAGCAAAAATCGGTCTGATACCTCCGAATGCACTGTACACTGTATGTGCTAAGAGTACAATAGGGCAGACAATCCCGACGAGCAGAAAAGGCTAGGATAATAACTCAACGACTCCAATGCAGATGACGTACTGTGTGCGATGTCTGTACTGTAGGCTTCAGTCTTTGTTTACGGGATGAAGTGGTACGTTGATCAGTCCTATACAAATGGAGTTGTACCGGTTACGGATCTTGCAGATATGGTATTCGTGTATGGGCTAGCAAATGGAAGCAGCAGAGAAGGCGAACGGTTGTACTGGACCAAATATCCACGTAGGAGACATCCGGCTCACATCATATTTGCCCGACAGTTCCAAAGATTAAGTGAAACAGGGCAATTGGTACCACAGTACAATGACCGAGGAGGACGACGAATTACACGGACTCCCGACCTAGAAGATGCAGTTCTTGCTCGCGTGGATGAGGCGCCTGCAATCAGCACTCGAGAAGTTGCACGTGAAATGAATGTTTCACATTCGACTGTGTGGCGAGTATTACATGCAATGCAGCTACACCCCTACCATAGACAGAAAGTGCAGGCTTTAAGTCCTGCTGACTTCGCACCTCGAGTCGTGTTCAGCCAAGGGGTCTTGCAGCGCCTTGCGTCGATCCTCACTTTCCTGCGTATGTGCTTTTCACATATAAAGCTTGTTTCACCAGAGATGGGATGCTAAATTGTCACAATAGTCATGTTTGGGCCGATGAGAATGTCCACGCTACAGTTGTGAAGAGCCATCAGAATAAACTATCAGTCAACGTGTGGGATAGCAAGTCAGTGATTACGTAGTAGGCCCATTTCTCCTTCCTCCCCGCCTAAATGCAACAGTGAACCTAGTGGTGCTCAAAGATATACTACCCACGTTCCTGGAACACATCCCACTTGCCCTTCATCAACGGATATGGTTCCAATATGACAGGGCTCCAACTCACTTTGGACTGAGGGTTCGTGAATATTTAAATGAGACATTCCCTGCAAAGTGGATAGGAAGAGGAGTTATTACCGTTTCGTGGCCCGCTCGTTCACCTGATCTCACCCCACTTGATTTTTCCTTGTGGGGCCCTGTGAAAAGCCTTTTGAATGAGACACCTTTCGAGACTGAAGAGATCTCTTGGCAAGAATTATCGCTGCCTACGACGCTGTACAAATGACACCGGGGATATTCGAACGGGTACGACAGAACTCTGTTCGACGAACCCGTGCTTGCATTGACGTAGGGGGACGCCATTTCGAACATTCGTTGTCAATGGAACAGCTTGAGAAACTTGTGCAGGTAAATGGACTTGAGTAGAATTTTGCTCAATTTTAATTCGATCAATTTCGGACTACGGTTCCTCATCTCAAATTGATCCATTTGCCATCCTCCATCGTACCTGAAACTTTGTAACATAATCACGATATACCCTGTATATTGCAAGGCTGATATCTCCGTATCTATTAATGGCATCGCCACCATTATTACTATTATTATTTACATCCTTGCAAAGAAGAAATTTTAAGCTACAATTTGGCACCAAGGAAATTTATGTGACGTTACACGTCGAAAAAAGCCACCAAAAAAACCCACTTTTGACCGTACTTCACTCGAAGGCAAACATCATAACTTCGGAACCGTCAGTCAATCAAATGTTCTACAAAATTACTTTAAAATATTTTCAGTTTGTGAAGCCGTTAACGATGGACGTCTCTTTGAAAAGATTTTGAGAAATTTTCGACAAATTTTCACTATTTACTTATTTTACTTATTTGTCTCTTTGAAAGTACAAAGACACTAGGCCCAATACGGTGCCTTCTTAACACAACAGTACTTATAATACACATGTAAGCAAACAAATACAAAATAAAAATAATGGTCCACCTCTGTAGTTTAGTAGTTACCATGATTATCTGCCACCCCCAGAGGGCCGGGCTCCATTCTGGACTCTGCCACGAAATTTTAAAAGTGATACGAGGGCTGGAATGAGGTCCACTCAGCCTCGGGAGGTCAGGGGGTTTCGATTCCCACCTCAGCCATCTCGAAGTGCTTTTCCGTAGTTTCCCACTTCTACCCCATGCACATGCGAGATGGTACCTAACTTAAGGCCACGGCCGCTGTTCAGCATAGCAGCCTAGGCCACGTGAGCGAGGTACTGGTCCTCCTCCCTAGTTGTATCCCCAACCTAACTGCCTTTTAGGCCATACAGGTGGGTTTCCTCGCCGAGTCCAAGGTAAAATTGGACACTGGATAAGGAAGAAGAATTGAAAGAAGAAGAAAATACGTATAGGGCTACAGAGAAAATAAAAATCTAAAGTACATCAAGGATATTTCTATACTATGAAAATTAAATCTCAGCCATAGACGCCCAAGAGAGATCCGCTTTACTCTGTCTGCCATCGAGCGGACCTAGAGTAAAACGGAACGTCGAAATTGACGAGCAGACAGCCAGATGGCGTCAAATCGAAATGTCTGCAAACGGTAGCTGAGGCCATACGATTATTATTACACTGACTGACAGTGACAATGCAACACCAAGGAGGAGTGGTTCGAAAGGGATGAAAGTTGGGGAAAAAACAGAGACGGCACGGACGAATAATTGATGTTTATTTCAAACCGATATGCAGGTTACACAATGCGCACGGCATCGACTCAGTAGGATGTAGGACCACCGCGAGCGGCGATGCACGCAGAAACACGTCGAGGTACAGAGTCAATAAGAGTACGGATGGTGTCCTGAGGGATGGTTCTCCATTCTCTGTCAACCATTTGCCACAGTTGCTCGTCCGTACGAGACTGGGGCAGAGTTTGCAAACGGCGTCCAATGAGATTCCACACGTGTTCGATTGGTGAGAGATCCGGAGAGTACGCTGGCCACGGAAGCATCTGTACACCTCGTAGAGCCTGTTGGGAGATGCGAGCAGTGTGTGGGCGGGCATTATCCTTCTGAAACAGAGCATTGGGCAGCCCCTGAAGGTACGGGAGTGCCACCGGCCGCAGCACATGCTGCACGTAGCGGTGGGCATTTAACGTGCCTTGAATACGCACTAGAGGTGACGTGGAATCATATGCAATAGCGCCCCAGACCATGATGCCGCGTTGTCTAGCGGTAGGGCGCTCCACAGTTACTGCCGGATTTGACCTTTCTCCACGCCGACGTCACACTCGTCTGCGGTGACTATCACTGACAGAACAGAAGCGTGACTCATCGGAGAACACGACGTTCCGCCATTCCCTCATCCAAGTCGCTCTAGCCCGGCACCATGCCAGGCGTGCACGTCTATGCTGTGGAGTCAATGGTAGTCTTCTGAGCGGACGCCGGGAGTGCAGGCCTCCTTCAACCAATCGACGGGAAATTGTTCTGGTCGATATTGGAACAGCCAGAGTGTCTTGCACATGCTGAAGAATGGCGGTTGACGTGGCGTGCGGGGCTGCCACCGCTTGGCGGCGGATGCGCCGATCCTCGCGTGCTGACGTCACTCGGGCTGCGCCTGGACCCCTCGCACGTGCCACATGTCCCTGCGCCAACCATCTTCGCCACAGGCGCTGCACCGTGGACACATCCCTATGGGTATCGGCTGCGATTTGACGAAGCGACCAACCTGCCCTTCTCAGCCCGATCACCATACCCCTCGTAAAGTCGTCTGTCAGCTGGAAATGCCTCCGTTGACGGCGGCCTGGCATTCTTAGCTATACACGTGTCCTGTGGCACACGACAACACGTTCTACAATGACTGTCGGCTGAGGAATCACGGTACGAAGTGGGCCATTCGCCAACGCCGTGTCCCATTTATCGTTCGCTACGTGCGCAGCACAGCGGCGCATTCCACATCATGAGCATACCTCAGTGACGTCAGTCAACCCTGCAATTGGCATAAAGTTCTGACCACTCCTTCTTGGTGTTGCATTTGCTCTGTCAGTCAGTGTATTACAGGAATTAAAGAAATGATATAACTGAAGTAGTAAGTGTCTATAACAATAACTACCCTAATAATTAGTAAATAATATCCAACTTACAAACACAACAAACAAAACGAAAACGTCCGATTAATGCACTATTGATGAAAGAAAAATTATACCGAGATAAGCACTGTAGAGCCAAAATGTAATGCGCAGCGATCAAATTAACATCGTAAGTGCAAGAGTCAAGTAACAAACTGTAACGCCATATAATTAGGCCAAGCAAAGCTGAATTTCCACGCCAGATTAAAAAACGATAGTAATAGCAATATCTGAAAAGATCTGAAGCAAGCAAAAATGACATAATGAAAACTTACCAGTATCATTGGCAGCCTATTAGACGCTTATTAAGAACCCTCGCATAGTTTACAAAAGAACTGTAGTACGATGATAATAATAAAATCAATAGCAACAACAACAATAATAATGATAGCACTAAAAACTAAAACCCTGAAAGTAAAAATCCAGCATGCCATTGACCTAGCCGGGTTGCGGACTGTGGCGTAGCGAAGAGTCAACAGCGGACTGGCTAGCCAGGTGGACTCACGCTAATGACAGAGCAACTGTTTTTCAATACATCGCATTCTATGCTTGAGTGTTGGAGAAAGAAGGATTCATTAAGATACGTTCCACAATTTAAGTTCCTACGCATTTAAACTGATTTAAACATAACTATTTATAATTTTCAAAATAATTGAGTGAGATTTGACAGAACCTGATGTTCTTTCAACAACGGACCATGTCATGACTGTTTCTTTTTCAAGTGTAACACTGTCACCATGCGTTTTCTTTTTCAGGAAGTTTATAAATGTATTGCTCAAAATTAGTTTCGGCATACTGAACAACCTAACAATTATTTTAAAGGAAGGAAAATGTATCTTGCAATTTAATTTTAATAGGGTCTCAGTGTGTGTTGGGCCAGCTTCCCTGGAATACGAAGCAGTCATATCTTTTGATTTCTACGTTTACCGCCGCCAGCATGTCAGGTACTTCCTTACGGCTCATCACCACGAACTTTTTAACACACAACAATTCCCAGCCGTAAGCATTGCTGGCTGCTCTTACTTGGTCAACTAGCACTTGCAGGTATTCAGGTCTTCAGATTGGTGGCCAGCAAAACTGCACCTCCTGCGTGCCTATGTTGGTTAAGTGTTGCCCACTGATTGGAATTACCATGCTAAAACCGTCAGGGCTTCTGTGAAGCGTGTTGTAAAAGTTCCGTTCATTGAAATATTAGCTCAGTGAAATATCCACTCACACGTTCCGAAAGTTATACCCAGAAAAATATCATCTCAGTGAAATATCCGCTCATACGTTGTACCACATATACTTCCGTCGTTTAGCTGACCTTGATTACTCCTCTGTGAAGTTAAGAACCCCATTCCTGACCCGGTTGATTGACTGGAAAATAGGCTGTAGATTTGTATTTATTTTGATTTCCATCACACTTTTCATATGCTCTAGACCACCTAAATTATTTAAATATGTTTCAAATATTTACGCGTGTTTAAAATCAGTTTATAAAACCTTCGTCATTAATTTCTTACTAGAAAAATTATTTTCAAAGTCACTTAGTTACGTTTTATTTACAAAATACACAATACATTTAATCGAGCTTATTCCATCTTGAGTAAGAATGAGTTCGGTGCGAGACACGCACTAATATTGTTTTATCTTCGTACCTCTTTACTGTGTCTTCGACCGTCGGTATGCCGTTTTCGTTCTCCTTCCATCAAAATTTGCCGGAATGAGTTGCTCCCACGGTAGAACACTGGCTTTCTGAGCCCAACTTGAGAGCTTTGATCTTGACTCAGTCCGATTGTGTTTGAAAGAGCTCGTGCGGGACAAAAATCGGTCACATCGGTGACTCCGAGAATCATAAACATGTACCTGGTGGGAACAAACGTCCGCTCATATCGCCATTTTGAACGCCTGGGAGGTATGCACAGCCACCTAACGGCGGGGACGAACAAGTTGCCAGCTCAACTCCTTACCATTCCACTGTAAGGACACTTGCGTTATCGCTGCTGTAAAGCGGTTTGTGGCCCCTCCAGGCTGAATATTTCTGCTGTATGGATTACAATGCGAACGGACACCAGATAGTTAGTAGGTCATGAAACCCATAGCATTATTATTATTATCAACCAAAACTGAGATCTCATGCACGGGGAGACGGAATTTTCAGGTTCTTTCTTCAACCGAAGCACCACGTCTCTGATTCTGGGGTTAATCCCAGAGCAGCGAGTAATTCTATATTTTACCTGGATCTGAGGGCTGGTTCGAGGTCTACTCATCCTATGTGATTAGAATTGAGGAGCTATCTGACGGTGAGATAGGATCTCCAGTCTAAAAATCCAAAAATAACAGCCGAGAGGGTTAGTCGTGCAGACCACACGACACTTCCTAATCTGCAGGCCTTCGGGCTGAGCAGCGGTCTCTCGGTAGACCAATGCCCTTCAGGGCTCTAGTGCTATGGGGATAGGTTAGTGAGTCATACGCAGGTACGCTCTAAGACTGGAATATTGACAAACGCACAGGCAATATTCCATATGACGGAATATTCACAACGTTCCAAATTGAGCGGAAAATTCAGAGCCCAATTCTCATAAAATCTCTGCGAATATTTATCTTGAGTAAATTTTTATAATAACTGGATAATGCACACGACCATTCTCAGCTCCCCATGGATATCCATTTGCGTGGTCTCTTTATCTTCTACCCTTTAAATACGTGTGGCTAATTTACCTGGCTTGAGAACTGGGTGTTTGTGTTCCTCTTAAATCATACATTCATTTACATGCAACGCACCACTCTACCAACCACAACAGAAATATGTAATTAGAGTTAGCGTCAGCAAAGGCATCCGGTTGTAAAACTGAGCTTTTAACTCTTCACTGGATCGTGGTAGATATATTGTATCATTATGTAATAAATCCTCTCAAGTGCTTGGTTTTATACTGCGCTGTTAAAAATATGGCCTGATCCATAGTGCTTTAATTATATTCTGTTAAGTCTCTCGTTCACCAAACTCTAGAACATGGCTCAGTTGTTTGGTCCCCTACCGGCAAAGTCATATTTATCATGGTTCATCAGAATTCTTGGATTACTTAAAAGGACGCTCCTGTTTCTGAGTTTGAAGCAAATTTTGTTTTTCAACAGTTGTCTGAGAGGAGAATGACTTCCGATCTGTGATTTTTATACAAACTCCTGCATGACATGATAGACTGCCGTAATCTCTTGCGACAGATACAAATTCATGTGCCTTTAACCACTTGCTCTCGGCTCATCTTTAAAAGAAAACACCGTAGATGTAATTACCTCTTTTATAGTCCTCTACCAAGAGTTCTGCGTGAGGTGAATATGATGTCTTCCCAATGTAACATCTTCCACGACTCTTACAAGGCATTTAGACGTGTTTTATTGGCTGTAACTGCAGATAAAACTTAATGAATAATTGACTTTCCTATTTTAATCAAATATTGACTATTTATCTATCTAGTAAATATCTAAAATACTTTGCTTTGTATATTACATGCATTATTTTACATGTTTCCTTCCATGTAGTTTTGATTCTATCTTAAACATAACGCCATTTTCTTCATATTTCATATTCTGTATGGGGATAATGTATTGTATGTATTGTACCATAGAAATAAATCCATAAACAATGTCGACCTCAAGAAACTGGAATAAGGCCAGTATCAAGAAGTATTGTTATAATTTTTGTAAAAGTAAAAAAATAAACAAACTAAAGTGTCAATCTATAACAAATCAACTAATCACGGGGGAAGATAGTGATGATGGTGGTGATTACTATTTTAAGAGAAAGTACAGTCAAGCAATCATCAACTAATAACGCTAATCAGATAGAAAATGAAAGAGGTCGGACACTAAGAAGAATCAAGATACCGGAAAAGTAAATGGAAAGGCCACGAGGGCCCCTCTTAGTGTCGGGGTAGGAAAAGAACAGAAGTTGACCAAGGGAGGTTGGATAGGAAAGATAAAGGTGAGGATCTGGACACACGTACTGCATGTGGAAGTACCCTACCCGCAGAAGGGGGCGGGGTGCTTTCTCAAAATCAGACTTTTATCGAATAGTGGAAATGCTCCAGATTACATGAGATAATGCCAGAATACACGTGGTCTGAACGATGAGAGAAATGACATACAAGGGAAGTGATTGTCAGTGACAGATGTTTTACAGCCAGTCGCTGGTAAACAACAAAAGGCACGTCAATAGTCGAGCTGGGGATTTACAGGGATTTTCTCCCTTTATTGGCCGACAGTAGAGATCTCCCTGTGGGCGTATTGAAACACGATTTTGTATGCATTCCAGGATTCAACGTGAAAAACCGATTTAGGGCGCAGAATCTCCCACAATGGACACTTACAGCACCATTGAGTATCCGTCTATCACAGCCTCACGTACGTAATTTTGAATCTGTTATCCCTTTCCAGCTGAGCGAAGCTACACGACATTATAATATTTCTCAATGTTTTCGTCCAGTTATACTTCACTATGAAGTCACGTGACATCACGGTTATTTACCTTGGAGATAGTTGGTAACACTGGACGAGCTCAACAAATGACCCACCTAAATTCCTTTATCATTTTCAGGACTCACAAGAAACACTACTCTTAAATCCTTACGATCACGGACGGGATGTTAGGCAAAATGTCTAAGCTGTATTTTTATAAATGTGATACAAACAATTTAATCTAAGTTCGTTTTTCGGATATTTGGTTTGTGAACAGCGAAGATAATTTTGCCTATGTTTGTCTACGTTAATGCGTAATGCCTAAAAATGCCTATTTATCTCAATTTTGCGAAATTAACATTGCATTGTATTGAAAATAGGTAAAATGTAAATTTTAAGTTTCAAAATTACCTGACACACACTCAATGCATAAATGAGACTACCTTGTTTTATCGTTACTGTGCCAAGGTAGGGCCGGGTGTTGTTTACCTGTGATGGCTCGTAAAGAAGCTGGCACTCGGTGTCTGTGTATTTCCCCATTTACTATTAGAAACGCCGGTCAAGAAAGCCAATAATAACGGTCAAGAGGATTCGTTGTGCTGATCCCACTTTACCTCAGAATCTGCAGGCCTTCGAGCTGAACAGCGGATGCTTGGAAGGCCATGGCCCTTCGTGGCCGTTGTGACATGGGGCATTATAGGAAAAAATGTAATGGTTTCAAATAACGGGTATTCTTAAGGTGACTGTGGCACTTACAAGGATAATAGTAAACCAAGAAGTATGGTCCAATGCACTAGTACTGCTTGTTAATTACAGTTTATACAAGGCGAGTCTCTTCTGTGTGAGGAAGCTATAAGGAAGATAGCAAAGCCAAGAAGTATGGTCCGGAAAATATCCTTCATAGCATACAAGCCTTTATACACCTGATGCTCGCCACTCCTATTCCATAGGGAAGCGTCATAATAAAAACTTGGATTAGAGGGATCCAGAATAACATAATAGGGCAGTATGCTAGAAATGACATTTAGAATTCAGGTGAAATTAATCAAAAGAAATCAAAGTGAACATGGGAAACGAGGGTCTACACTCGTGATTATTATGATAAACCCACTCGGGAGTCTCCTCTATGTGAGGAAGCAGTAAGGAAGATAGTAAGTCAAGAAGTATGGTTCAAAAATATCCTTCCAAGCATACAAGCTTTTATACACTTGATGCTCGCCACTCTTATTCCACAGGGAAGAGTCAAAATCAAAACTTGGATTAGAGGGGTCAGGAACAACATAACGGGGCAGAAGGCTAGAAATGAAATTTAAAATTTAGGCAAAATTAATCAAAAGAATTCAAAATGAACATGGGAAACAAGGGTCTACACTCATGATTCCTTATGATACACCCACTCGTGTGGTTACATCCGTGACTAGAAAAATAAGAAAAGCTACATTTTACAAGGTTAAATTCATTCAGAAAATCCTGCACTAAAATTAAGTAATCGCATCATATCATAGCCCTGTCCGGCTCCATGGCTAATAGGTTAGCGCGCTGGCCTTTGGTCACAGGTATCCTGGGTTCGATTCCCGGCAGGTCGGGAATTTTAACCATCATTGGTTAAATTCTCTGGCACGGGAGCTGGGTGTATGTGTTTTCATCATCATTTCATCCTTATCACGACGCGCAGGTCGCCTACAGCGGTCAAATAAAAGACATGCACCTGGTGAGCCGAACATGTCCTCGGACACTCCCGGAACTAAAATTCATACGCCATTTCACCCTAAACTTTACTGCTAGATGAGAACGCTAGTATCTTCCGTCGCCCACGCAAGTAAGTTCACACGATTAGGATAAAGAAAGCCATGTACCTTGCATGGTGCGCCAGCTCGCTAGCTGCCTTCAGTGAGAGTGACTCTAGCTCGTTGATGCAACAGTCAAGATAGATTCTGGGTGGCGGAGATCTGCCTTATTTATAATGACGAGCTTGAGTATGAATGGCTGATATAAATTTGAGAGTTCAGTAGAGGTAACTAAAGAACTAGTTGGGAACTTCAGTTCACTCTACCAACAAAAGAGAAGTAAAAGGGAAAATAAAACACTGCGTCACTTATCCACTTGTATCATTCTCCCTTTTGAGTGGTTTTCTAGAAAATGCTTCGTCGTTTACTAAGCAGCATCTCTACTATTTTGTAAAATTGTACATTTCTCACGAAGGTAGTATTTGGCAATTACTATCCTTAACTATAATTCTACACACACAAAGAAACCATTCAGATGTACAAGTATAAAATAATAGATGAGTAAAAATGTGCACTTACCATGAGAAACATTCATTAATGCCTTTTTGATTATGGACAAGTGACCCTTTAGTCCTCACAGAACACAACGTCCCTGCATCTACTCGTACATCCTGAAAAATATCATTATGATTTCCACAATTTTTCACTCCATGTCTTGCTGTTGTACCTGAAACACTAAAGGTAACATTACCACCGTTTCGTACATAATAAACACCATAACTACGCTCTTAAAGAAACACATTTGCCATGTAGTTCTTCCACGTATTAATAGATGTACACTTTTCCTATGATTTAATATGTTTCATTACCAATGCACTTAATCTGCTCAAATCAGCCTTCACAATACTCTGTAGCGTACAATTATTTAAGCCAACAACTTCTTTTAAAGATTCCAGTAGATTCTCACTTAACATACCCGTATAATTAAACGATGATCTTTTTGCTCTCAGAAGTAGAGAGACCTTCTTGTGTCTCAAGCAGACAATGCTCCTTTTTCTTCTTGGGCGGCCGGAAATAGACAAATAATACTTGGCGACCCAACGCAGTTAGTAGAGAGAAATGTAAAACAATCCGGGCTTGATGATATACTGTGTAGAGATGAGAAGAATGAGGAATGAGGAATGTGGCCTGCAGGCACGAACTTCCTGTTCTGCCCAGACAGATCGGTTCTTATCTGCTACACAAAAACATTGACTCACACTTCGCAGTTTGCTGGATTACAACTGACAAGGGCGAAGAGCTGCCAGTAGAAGGCAATATAAAGTCGCCTGGGTAGTAGCGAAGTAGCTAAGGTAACCATTGCGTCACTGGCTCTGCTGGTGAAAACCCCTTCGCCCCGTGCCTCACCGGGCACGGGCATTCTTCTGATCTCCCAACAATATTTAGCATATCTTCCCTGTTACAGGAAAACCTCGCATTTCCCAACGATCTTCCCACTCATTATATTCCTTAAGACTGGTCACACTTCACAGACACGCATGGATATGTAGTCCATCAGAACAACGTGTTGTGTTCATTTTCCTATGGTATATTCGTAAAGGAAACTGAACCTTACCGTATGCGCATGACGTTTTTATGCACTCCTACAGTATAACATATGACTTAGCCATATTTACCAACAACATCAGTTCAGTAATCAAGGAGATAAACATTCTTACAGAAACAGCAGACAAAAGTAGGACTACAAATAATAATAATAATAATAATAATAATAATAATAATAATAATAATAATAATAATAATAATAATAATAATAATAATAATAATAATAATAATAATAATAATTCTCGGCACTGCGAGAAATTTAAGATTGGCAGAAGAGCTGGTATATGGTTTAAATGGTACATGCACTCAGCTACATTGGGGTGTGCCTGAAAAGAGCTGCAGCACCTCAGGACGAGGACACATTTTACTTTATTGCTATGCTCCCAGAATTTTTCGTAAGCAGTTTCACAAATATGTGTAGAGATTTGAAATAAATTACAACTAGTCATATGACATATTCCTCTGAGAATGTTTGTGCAACTTTTCATGAAATTTCACCCATGATATATTTCCAGAAAGCAGACAACAGGCGTCATTTCGTTCTTATATGGAGAGATTTTCAATTTTATCTCCTTTTTCCTGAGCTCACGTTTAACCTGCACTCTAGTTTTCCCACGTATTGGAAAGTGGTGGTGGTGGTTATTGTTTACAGTATAAGTACAACTAGGCAGCCATCCTCTCTTAACCGTACTCAGGAATTAAAATGGAAGAAGTCCTATCCTTCTAAAAATGAAGGTATCGGCTAAAGAAAAGAAAGGTTGAGCAAATGGCGTGAAAAAGAAAGACTCCCTAGGTCTCGGGAACTAGCACGGTTTGGGTCTGAATGGGAAAGAGTTGAACAATGGAAGTCGAACAGGAAAGTTGAAAGTGAGTAGCTGGACATAAGTACGTTTGAGGAATATTAGATTCAGCTAGGACTTCATGGTCACCAACCCCACACTTAGGTTCCTCTTTCAGTCACCTCTTACGACAAGCTGCCTCTGTGGATCCGTGGTAGAGTGTCGGCCTCCGGATCCCAAGATAGCGGGTTCAAACCCGGCGGAGGTAGTCGGATATTTGAAGGGCGGAAGAAAGTCTATTCGACACTCCATGTCGTACGATGTCGGCATGTAAAAGATCTGTGGTAATACATTTAGTATTTACCCGACAAAATTCATTAAATCTCAGCCATAGACGCCCAAGAGAGATCCGGTTTACTCTGTCTGCCATCTATTGGGCCTAGAGTAAAACGGAACGTCAAAATTGACGAGCAGACAGCCAGATAGCGTCAAATTGAAATGTCTGCACACGGTAGCTGAGGCCATACGATTATTATTATTATTATTATTATTATTATTATTATTATTATTATTATTATTATTATTATTATTATTATTATTATTATTATTATTATTATTATTATTATTACTTTTTACGACAGGCAGCACTACCACTCCACCCACAGGGAGGAAACTAAGCTAGAGGATTCCTTTTCTCGCTCTCACAATGTTTCTTCCATTATAGATGGTTCACGGCTCCGATTCCCCAAAACCCTTAAGAATAGCTTGTTGGATGCAAAACCAAGCTGGGCTCTATAAATAGAGCAGATTATTCGTAAATCATTTCATGCTGAAATGAGAACCAAATAGGCGAAGAAACTCTTCCCCAAGACTAGCCAGGTGGAAGGCTCAGCGAAGAGTGAGCGAGATACGATGGTTACCTCGGGCTTGTTCATATGCATTCTCCTCAAGAAATCTGACGCGCAGTTTATAATCACCCCACTTAAATTTACTGCCGGTTTGTCGAAGACGTTGATTACATGTATCTAGATCAACTTCTTGCTCATCGGGCACAGAGATGTGCGCTGGTGGAATACTGGGCTCTGTTCTTGTACTCTCCTTCAGATGGTGCTGATTATTATTAAGAGGAAGTACGACTACACAAACACGTCCTCCTAAGGCTAATGACAGGAAAATGAAAAATTTATTGGTGATAATGATTATTATTTGAAGAGGAAGTACAACTAGGAAAACATCCTCTCCTAAGACTAATCACAGGAAATGAAATATTTGTTGGTAGTGATGATTATTACTTGAAGAGGAAGTACAATTAGGAAAATATCCTCTCCTAAGGCTAATCACAGGAAATGAAAGATTTACTGGTGGTGATAACCATTTTTTTTTGTTAGTTGCTTTACGTCGCACCGACACAGATAGGTCTTATGGCGACGATGGGACAGGAAAGAGCTAGGAGTGGGAAGGAAGCGGCCGTGGCCTTAATTAAGGTACAGCCCCAGCATTTGCCTGGTGTGAAAATGGGAAACCAGGGGCGCGGACAGTGGGGTTCGAACCTACTATCTCCCGAATACTGGATACTGGCCGCACTTAAGCGACTGCAGCTATCGAGCTCGGTGTGATGATTATTATTCTAAAAAGAATTACAACTACAAAAACATCCTCTCCTAAGACTAATCACAAGAAATGAAATATTTGTTGGTGGTGATGATTATTACTTGAAGAGGAAGTACAATTAGAAAAACATCCTCTCCTAAGACTAATCACAGGAAATGAAATATTTGTTGGTGGTGATGATTATTACTTGAAGAGGAAGTACAATTAAGAAAACATCCTCTCCTAAGACTAATCACAGGAAATGAAATATTTCTTGGTGGTTCTAAGACTAATCACAGGAAATTAAATATTTGTTGGTGGTGATGATTATTACTTGAAGAGGAAGTACAATTAGGAAAACACAGGGAAATGAAAGATTTATTGGTGGTATAATATAATTTCGCGTGGCTATTTCTAGCCGAGTGCAGCCCTTGTAAGGCAGGACCCCCCCCCCCCGACGAGGGTGGGCGGCATCTGGCATGTGTAGGTATCTGCGTGATATTGTGGTGGAGGATAGTGTTATGTGTGGTGTGTGGGTTGCAGGGATGTTGGAGACAGCACAAACACCCAGCCCCCGGGTCATTGAAAGTAACCAATGAAGATTAAATTCCCCTCCCCAGCCGGGAATCGAACTGAGCACCTTCTGAACCGAAGGCTAGTACGCTGACCATTCAGCCAACGAGTCTTACTATTGGTGAAGTGATTATTACTTTAAGAGGAAGTACAACTAGACAAAAATACCTTCTTACGATTAATCAGAGGAAAAGAGGAGAAGATTTCGGTTGTGATTACCGTTTTAAAAGGAAGAACAACTATACAACATCCTGCCTTAGACTAATGAGAGGAAAAGTGGAAGAGATGTTGGTGCTGATTACCGTTTTAAAAGGAAGAACAACTATACAACATCCTGCCTTAGACTAATGAGAGGAAAAGTGGAAGAGATGTTGGTGGTGATTACCGTTTTAAAAGGAAGAACAACTATACAACATCCTGCCTTAGACTAATGAGAGGAAAAGAGGAAGAGTGGTTGATAGAGATTACTTTAAGAGGAAAAAAATGAAATGGCGTATGGCTTTTAGTGCCGGGAGTGTCCGAAGACAAGTTTGGCTCGCCAAATGCAGGTATTTTGATTTGACATCCTTAGGCGACCTGCGCGTCGTGATGAGGACGAAATGATGATGAAGACGTCACATACACCCAACCCCCGTGCCAGCGAAATTGACCAATTATGGTTAGAATTCCCGACCGTGCCGGGAATCGAACCCGGGGCCCCTGTGAGCAAAGGCCAGCACGCTAACCATTTAGTCATGCAGCATGACATTTTAAGAGGAAGTACAAGTAGACAAATCCTCTCTTAAGAGTAATCATAGGAAAATTGGAAGAGTTGTTGGTGGTGATGATTACTTGTTTAAGAAGAAGTGCAACTAGATTAACATCATCTCTTAACACTAATCAGAGGAAAAGTGGTGGTGATGATTATTGTTTAAAGAGGAATCACAAGTAGACGAACACCGGGCTGAGTGGCTCAGACGTTCGAGGGGCTGGCCTTCTGGCTTCACCTTGGCAGGTTCGATCCTGGCTCAGTCCGGTGGTAATTAAAGGTGCTCAAATACGTCAGTCTCTTGTCGGTAAATTTATTGGTACGTAAAATAACTCCTGCGGGACTAAATTCCGGCAACTCGGCGTCTCCGAAAATCGTAAAATAGTTAGGGGGACGTAAAGCAAATAACGTTATTATTATTATTATTATTATTATTATTATTATTATTATTATTATTATTATTATTATTATTATTATTATTATTATTATTATTATTATTATTATTCATTCAACTTCGCTAATCGGCCTACTAGGGACCACGATAAGCCTCACTTTACATTCTGACGTTTGTTCATTTTTCGATTGATCCACATCGTCTTATTATGATGATGATGATGATGATTATTATTATTATTATTATTATTATTATTATTATTATTATTATTATTATTATTATTATTATTATTATTATTAGCTAGACGAATATCATCTCTTAACGCTAATTAGGGGGAAAATAACGGTGGTGATTATTGCTTTAGGTGGACGTACAACTAAATAAACATCCTCCCTTAAGACTAATCAGAATAAAAGAGGGAGAGTTGTTGGTGGTGATCATTGTTTTCAGAGGAAGCCAACTAGAGAAACATCCTCTCCTAAGGCTAATCAGGGGAACTGTGGAAGATTTGTTCGTGGTGCTTATTATTTTAAGATGAAATAAAAACTGGGCAACTAACCTCGCTTGACACTAAAAACAGCGGAAACTAGTAGAGGTCCAAATAAGAAAAATGAATATATCATCAAAGAAAGAATGAGGTCCAAAGGTATATGAAAATGAAATACTCGCTAAGCCTCAGAAACCTAACACCATCGTTGTCAGAAGAGAACAGGATTTGACCACGAGAGGTCAGATAAGTTACATTAATGGGAGCAGCCTGGAATAAATAAGTGTAAGCAATGCCAGACTCCGCCGTTCTAACCGATCTCCCATATCCACAGCCTCTGTGTTTTACCGCTTTCAGTCATTTGGTACGACAGGCAGGGAATGTATGCTAAGCCTTCCACACTCCAGCCAAAGGGAGGATAAATGTGATGTAAGACATGAAGAATGATGAGAGAACAAATTTTTGTTAATTTGTTAAGAAGGAAGCCATCACTTAACTTAAAATCTCTTCAGTCTGTCAAACACAAGTCCAATATAGGCCTAATACGAGTATTTAACACTATAACATACCTGTAAGAAATACACACTATTAAACAAAGATTGACATGTTTCGTTCTACAAGGACATCGTCAGATTCTATCAAATCACTTTAAATCGTGCGCATATACGTACAATATGATTTACATTGCGTAAACTTGTCAATGATTCCGAGTTTGGTGATAACATGAACAAGTATTAACAAATAACTAGAGGACCCATACTGTTGCACAATATTCGTTATAAATAGGTCAGGTAACTCGTAATGATACCCCTGTCATGGTCATATTGTCTTACCTACGCTTTTTGAACATTTAAGAAGCGCGTTGTGGTATGCCGCAATTCCTAGTCAGAATTCATCCATTCTGACGTCACCATGTCGTCTATTTGCTAAAAATCTATCCGTTCTTATAACCTGCAGTTCTTGATAAAGCTTGGCATTGTGTCGTAGAAGGTAATGATTTCTTTTTTTTCTAGTTGCTTTACGTCGCACCGTAACAGATAGGCCTTATGGCGACGATGGGACAGGGAGGGGCTAGGAGTGGAAATGAAACGGCCGTGGCCTTAATATTAAGGTACAGCCCCAGCATTTGCCTGGTGTGAAAATGGGAAACCACGGAAAACCATCTTCAGGTCTGCCGGCAGTGGGGTTCGAACCTAATATCTCTCGAATACTGGATACTGGCCGCACTTAAGCGACTGCAGCTATCGAGCTCGGTAATGATATTTTTAATCGCACTTCTTCTATATAGAACTGTTATCTGGCGAGCTCATTCGTTAGTCTCGAAGGAGATTTTTTGCCAACTTTTTAAGATACGTGGCCTTTACTCTTTCCAGTGTAGCTAAGTTATCCTTCGATAGGTTTTCCCAGATAATGTCTAAGGTGTATGTCATGATAGGATCTGTTTTTTTCTCTTAGCAACATGTAAGTTATTAGCAACGCTCTACCATCTGTTGAATATATCTGGAAGCTGGGAAAGGTTAGAGAATCAAGCAGGGAATGGTATTCTTCCATGATCAAGGAAGTGTATACTCTCTGGATTGACAGATAATCAACCATGGCTGTACGCAATGACATTAATAAGGATCAGAATATTAATGAAAGTGTTGGTCGCTTAGCAACCTGCTAAGTACAGAATGTATTGCGGGTTAGGGTAAGCCTTCGCCTGCAATTATTGGAGTGATCGTTTAATGATTTGATTTATAATAACTCAAAGTTGGATGGACTTAGAGACCTATCAATGTCTCATCAATGTCTCCGAATAGAATAAAACAGATATGAAGCAATTCGGTCCCGTAGAACGGACGGACGGATTTGTCAAAACTGTTTTCAGTAAACTCTTTTCATATGTAGATGATCCCAGGCTGCCTTTCCGGTTCAATGTGTGTTAAGTTGAGTGAAATTTTGTTTGAATGTTCGAGATTTACTTCCAAGGTATAAGATTTAGAGCCGGAGACTTGTATTCCTCCACCTTAATCTATCTTTCTCGTATTTACACTGTCGGACAAAAGTTTCCGGGCAAGCATTGAACTATTAAAGAATGGACTGAGATTGAAAGGAAACAACACACGTATGCAAGGAATTCACAAATATATACTCTAAAACTAATATTTTACTAGAAAACAACGTGTTTTTTTCATTATATCTGAGCAAGAAATAGACAAATTGTGCACATTTACTCCCATAGATCACCAGAACACATCAATCTTCTCATCAAAGAAACCCCGCTTTGTTGTAAGTACACTTTTAACTATTCTCGGCATTCTTAGAATAAGTTTTTTCTAACACTGATGCAGATATACTTTGCCAGGCATTCTGCAAGATGCCCCATAGCTTTTCCGATGAGGATGGACCCTCTTATCGGATTTGCCAATCCAAGTCCTCCCACAGCAGCTCAAAACAACTCGCAGAGTTTTATTTTTTTCTCAGATAATGTATCCAATATCAAGACGTGTGTTTGGGGTCATTGTCTCGTTGGCGGGCAAACCCACGTCCAATAAGTTGCTATCCAGACGAAAGAGCATAACGAGATAGGATGGAATGGTGGCCACTTTTGTCCAGTGTTCCTTGAATTCGGCGCAGTGTACCATCTCCACTTAATGTGAAAAAACGCCAGAACATCACAGAGCCTCTCCCCCCATGTTTCACTGCATGTGTTTTACAGTCAAGATGCATTTTTCTGACGCTGAACGTCGAACATAAACTCGTCACCGTTGCCCGAAAACCTTCGAAATCAGGTTACAGTCATATAATCTGTCATTAAACAATCAATAAACATATTCGTATGGGCACATATGTTTTGCCCGGAAACTTTTGGCCGGCAATGTAGGCCTATATTTCTTACGAATGCAAGTTTTGCATTCTCAGCGTAGGTTTGTAATTTACCTAACTTTTCCCACGCACGGGACCACGAACTAAATTCAATGTTGTTAAAAAAAAAAGGAACCGTGCAAACATCAACATTAAATATCGTTGTTTTATTTTTAACCTAGTTTTATGTAGCGTAACTAGGCATACCAAAGTTGGAAAATTGATGTGACAGTCCTGGTTAAATTAGTGTATGTTGGATATTTATAATTGGGCAAAATACCACAATTGTTCTTGAAACAAGATCAACTTTTATTTGTAATAATATTTAGATATTCAACTTAAATCTACTTTGTCACGCCTTTCTATATTTTTTAAATCATGTCCTAGAATCCTTGCGATATGGTTCTCCACGGATTTCACCTCTTGGGAGTTTTCAGTGTGTGCAGATTTCACTGCGCGTTGCTCATTTATGCCTGTTATTGTGTGGTCCACCCACAGTTAGACTCTCTTCATAAATTGATTTTAATTGTAATACACGACTAAGTCTCTTTAGACTTAATCTAGCAGGTTAGGTTCACCCTTGGTGTACCCTGTTCGTGTACTTACGCTAAACACAGAACGGGATACTTATTGTACCAACATACGTGATAGTTATGGTAACGTCACATCATCATCATCATCATCATCATCATCATCATCCAGGTATTCCGCCTTATGGCAGATTTTGTCATGGGATGAACCTCCTCCACTTTTGCCTGTCCTGCATCAAATTTTTCATGTCCGAATATTTCTTTCCTTTGATATTGTCCAACATTTGATATCTTTTCCTTCCTCTTCCTCGTTTGCCTTTCATCATTTTTTCTATTCCTTCTTTCAGTAAACTGTACCTCCTCAAACAACGTCCAATCCAGTTAATTTTTCTCCTTCTAATATTTTGCAACATACTTCGTTCTCCACAAAAATAAACAAAATTTTTAAAGAAAATATAATAACCGATCAGGCATAAGCGAGAATGAGTGGATGGAGTGCTTCAACGGACTGTTAGGAGTCAATGATAAATGGAAAGTGAATAAAAAGGAGACGGGTATATATGGACATAATTATGGAGTACACGATAAGACGAACAAATAACGACGGATGAAGTAATATAGATACTGAAAAAGGAAAGGCAGGAAATCAGGCGCTATTTGTAAAATTACTTATGCATTTTGGAAGTAGCTAGGTAACAACAGTCGGATGCTGGGAATAACAACTAAAATACTCAACAACACTTTTGATGGTATTAAAATGCCAAGATTTTGGCAAGAAAGATAAAATTCCCTATACACGAAAGAAAGGGGGAAAGATCTACTACAAATAATTATGGGTGCATTATTATTTTCAACAAACTTAGCAAGATTTATACCGGGATGTTAACAAAAGTATTTTTAAAATAGAAGTGTATCTAGAATGCAAAATAAAGCTTAAAGTAAAGCATTTCATTTACACTGAGAGGATGTTCGTGCGATTCGAATTATTTTGAAAGTATCAATTTAAAATTTGATGAATAGGAAAATTTGATTTAATTGAAATAACATTAATTACATATGTTTTAGTATAGGAATAGAACAAATTTATTTATTTCTCTACACTCTCGATGTACCTGCAAGGATTCAGAAAAGGAATGAGAACCATAGATAATGTACTTATAATTAACTCAACAATCGATAAATACATAAATACATTATAGTTATGCATTTACAGAAAGCTTTTGACTCGATCAGCAGACGAGAGGTCGCTGCGACGCTGGCTGGGAATAGGGCTGTCTAATAAAATGATTAATGCCATTGAAGAACTGTATGTAGAGGTGATTAGTACGATTAAAGTAAAAAGAGACTCCGCGGTAGGAGAGATACTCTCGAGCATTGGACTAAAGCAGGGAAGCAAATTACCGCCATTATTATTCAAACCTTTTATTAACAACACTTTCGATAACGAAGGGAAGGATAATATCACAAGCGTATGTCTTAAGGACAAAGAAGTCCCTGGCCTTCCAGGAAATGTGAAATGCGAACGAAGTATTTTGCAAATCATTAGAAGGAGAAAAATGAACTGGATCGGACATTGTTTGAGGAGGGACTGTTTACTGAAAGGAGGAATAGAAGGAATGATGAAGGGCAAACGACGAAGAGGAAGGAAAATATATCAAGTGATGGACAGTATCAAAGGAAAGAAATATTCGGACATAAATGACCAACAAATGGCAAATAAGGTAATGTGGGAAGGACAGCTGATTCAGAAAGTGATGGAACCAACTAGATGGAAAAATATCCTGGATGTGGTGCTGGTAAAACCAGATGATCTCTATAAATAAACCGAAGTAATAGATAGCATTAGTGATAATGAAGCTGTTTTTGTCGTAGTTAAAAATAAATGTGTTAGAAAGGTGGGTCTTAAAAGTACGTATATAAGGCAGTACCATATGGCTGATGAAGTAGGCATGAGCCAGTTTTTAAAAAGTAACCATGATCGGTGGAAAACGGTAAATAAAAATGTAAACAGACTCTGGGATGGGTTTAACGTAATTGTTGAGGAATGTGCAAACAGGTTTGTACCTTTAAAGGTGGTAAGGAATGGTAAGGACCCACCTTATTATAATATAGAATAACAAGAATAAGAAGGAGGTGCAGATTGGAAAGAAATAGAGTTAGAAATGGCTGTGTACGTAAGGAGAAATTCGAAGGAACTTACTAGGAAATTAAATCTAGCAAAGAAGGCAGCTAAGGATAACATGATGGCAAGCATAATTGGCAGTCATACAAATTTTACTGATAAATGGAAGGGTATGTATAGGTATTTTAAGACAGAAACAGGTTCCAAGAAGGACATTCCAAGAATCATTAATGAACAAGGCAGGAGTATTCAGTCAGCAGTATGTAAAGATTGTTGGTTACAAGGATAATGTCCAGATAGAGGAGGGGACTAATGCTAAAGAAGTATTAAAATTTACATATGATAACAATGACATTTACAATAAGATACAAAAGTTGAAAACTAGAAAAGCGGCTGGAATTGATAAGATTTCTGGGGATGAACTAAAGACAATGGGTTGGGACATAGTACCATATCTGAAGTACTTATTTGATTATTGTTTGGTTGAAGGAGCTGTACCAAATGAATGGCGAATTGCTATAGTAGCCCCTGTGTATAAAGGAAAGAATGATAGAAATAAAGCTGAACATTACAGGCCAGTAAGTTTGACATGCGTTGCATGTAAGCTTTGGGAAGGCATTCTTTCTGATTATATTAGACAAGTTTGCGAAATTAATAACTGGTTTGACCGAAAGCAGTTCGATTTTAGGAAAGGTTATTCCACTGAAGCTCAACATATACGATTCCCAGGAAGGAGGTCAAATGGACTGTATTGCGATTGACCTGTCTAAAGCATTTGATAGGATGGATCATGGGAGACAACTGGCAAAAATGAGTGCAATTGGACTAGACAAAAGAGTGACTGAAAGAGTTTCTATATTTCTAGAAAATAGATCTCAGACAATTAGAGTAGGCCTGACCCTGTAATTATTAAGAGGGGAATTCCTCAGGGCAGTATTATTTGACCTTTATGTTTTCTTATATATATAAATGATATGAGTAAAGAAGAGGAATCAGAAGTAAGGCATTTTTCAGATGATGTTATTCTGTATAGAGTAATAAATCAGGTACAAGATTGTGAGCAACTGCAACGTGACCACGATAATGTTGTGAGATGGACAGAAGACAATGGTATGTTGATAAATGGGGTTAAAAGTCAGGTTGTGAGTTTCACAAATAGGAAAAGTCCTCTCAGTTTTAATTACTGCATTGATGGGGCGAAAGTTCCTTTTGGGGATCATTGTATCTAGGTATTAATATAAGGAAAGATCTTCAATGGGGTAATCACATAAGTGGGATTGTAAATAAAGGGTACAGATCTCTGCACGTGGTTATGAGAGTGTTTAGGGCTTGTAGTAAGAATGTAAAGAAGAGGGCATATAAGTCTCTGGTAAGACCCCAAATAGAGTATGGTTCCAGTGTTTGGAGCCGTCACCAGGATTACCTGATTCAAGAACTGGAAAAAATCAAAGAAAAGCAGCTCGATTTGTTCTGGGTGATTTCCGACAAAAGAGTAGCGTTACAAAAATGTTGCAAAGTTTGGGCTGGGAAGACTTGGGAGAAAGGAGACAAGCTGCTCGGCTGAATGGTATGTTCCGAGCTGTCAGCGGAGAAATGGCGTGAAATGACATCAGTAGACGAATAAGTTTGAGTAGCGTCTTTAAAAGTAGGAAAGATCACAATATGAAGATAAAGTTGGAATGCAAGAGGACAAATTGGGGAAAATATTCATTTATAGCAAGGGGAGTTAGGGATTGGAGTAACTTACCAAGGGAGATGTTCAATAAATTTCCAATGTCATTGAAATCATTTTAGAAAAAACGCTAGAAAAACAACAGATAGGGAATCTGCCACCTGGGCGACTGCCCTAAATGCAGAATTGATTGATTGATTGATTGATTGATTGATTGATTGATTGATTGATTGATTGATTGATTGATTGATTGATTGATTGATTGATTGATTGATTGATTGATTGATTGATTGATTGATTGATTGATTGATTGATTGATTGATTGATTGATTGATTGATTGATTGATTGATTGATTGATTGATTGATTGATTGATTGATTGATTGATTGATTGATTGATTGATTGATTGATTGATTGATTGATTGATTGATTGATTGATTGATTGATTGATTGATTGATTGATTGATTGATTGATTGATTGATTGATTGATTGATTGATTGATTGATTGATTGATTGATTGATTGATTGATTGATTGATTGATTGATTGATTGATTGATTGATTGATTGATTGATTGATTGATTGATTGATTGATTGATTGATTGATTGATTGATTGATTGATTGATTGATTGATTGATTGATTGATTGATTGATTGATTGATTGATTGATTGATATTAGTAAAATTAAAATCCACAGTCTGTTTCCTGTCATTTGACCGGGTGAGTTATGAAATGATGAAGACCCCCATCTAGTGGCGGGTATAGGAATTGTGCCTAACTTAAGGCCACGGCCTCTTCCTTCCCTCTTCCTTGTCTATCCCTTCAAATCTTCCCATCAACCCGCAAGGCCCCTGTTCAGCATTACAGGTGAGGCCGCCTGGGCGAGATACTGGTTATCCTCCCCAGTTGTATCCCTAGACCCAGCGGCTGAAGCTCCAGGACACTGCCCTTGAGGCGGTAGAGGTGGGATCCCTCACCGAGTCCGAGGGAAAAACCGACCCTGGAGGGTAAACAGATAAAGAAAAAGAAAAACCAGGACTCAGTAAACGTTATTGCGAAGATGACGGCCATCCATATTGTATATCACTTAAAGGTGGTATCAGTAGAGTATATGTTTGCAGAATACTAAAATCAACACATTTTCATCCCTAAATATTATATCATTTGTACATAATGAAAGAAGAGAATCCACTTAAGAGGCGAACATATTGCGACTGGATCACACATCGTTTACGTGCAGATCATTACTTCCTTCAGCATGTTCTATTCGGTGACGAGTGCCTATCCTTTCTGGATGGACGCCTTCGAACACAAAATTCATGATATTGGTCCGAAGAAACCCAATATGGATATGTGAAGCTAACAACCTCGGTGCTCCAAAACTTATGGCGTATTGTAGAATGGCTGGTGATCGGTTGAGGGCAGCGACGGCTCGAGTACAAGAGCACAAGTACATGCGAACACCCAGAATCTTGAACTAGAACACCCAGAATCTTGAACTAGGATCAGTATTACTCTTTAATTAATCGGTATCTAACTGATAATTAGAATTTTTATCTGTCGTATTTTAAATGTCTCGGGTTCTACGCGGCAAACTTTCAGCATTGTATGTATGTGCACATCGGTCTTGTACTCTTGCTGTGACAGGTATCGCGCATGCGCGAGTGATAGTGACATCATATCTTACGGAGCTGTTACTGTATGGCAAATGCATACATCCAATGTGCTCCTTCTTCAGAACTCCAGTGTAACCAAACATTACTGGATGGTGCTACCATCTCTTCAGATTTTGTGCAACACATACTTCTTTGAAAAGCAATAATCTTTGTTTTATACTTCTGTATCCCGCAATAGGCTACCCTTTGGTATACCGTCGTCTTTAAGCTGGTGAAGACTAGTTTGAGTTACTGTTGTAGTGTGTCATTGTGCATGTAGTGGCTTCGATAAAATACAGAGTAACCTTGTCTGTCAAATGTGTTTTCAAATAGATGTATGCATTGTTATCACTTACTTGTTACAAATGCAAACCAGATCACAAATGCGGAATTCTTGGACAGAATTGCAATGGAGTTCGTGACGATCTGCCATTGAATCAACATCCGCCGACTCATTGATTTAGTTTGTACATCCCCTCTGGAACTCACCAAACTGTTATCTCCAAACGAAGTGATAACCACCGATATGTTCGATAATGAAGAACAGTTCTACATAACCAAAACCTTGGCAACAAGAGATCAAATAATTTTGATAATACGTTACTAGCACAAAACAGATTTTTTCAGTACCTACGAATAGAGTTCGATCGGGCACTGCGCTTAAAATAATCTCACAAACGTTTCTGCAAAATAAAACACTCGGAATAACGAGGTTCATAAACCACGTAATTCAGCATGGGGCTAGTTTTCCTCCTCTGCTGCTGACTACTCTGACCCTGTTTGGATCAATGGTCCACATTCCAACTAGCTGAACAACACACCAGTTAGGGGCTTCCCGTCCTGAGTCACGCTTTCATAAACACGATTCCTTCGTTGTGTAGTGCCGCATGATCTGTAGAAATTAGTATCTGCCAATTCAGAGTATTTCGGTGACTTACGGTCTACCAGATTCAAGGTACCCCACTCCCGCCCCATTTGCACAGCCCTGAGAAGTAGCTGAGAAAACTTTTGACAGATAAGACCTGACTGGAGGTTGTTGATATCTTCAACATTCAACGACATGCCATATATTTCCATGAAGGTACCTAGGTTTGGTTTCCTCACAGGGATTCAGCCCAATCTTAATAAAAGTCGGATCAGTCATAGTGTAGTAGAACTTTGTAAATTTAATTTACAAGATAATGATCCCGCTCAGTCTAGACTCTTTCAGAGTGCCCTACTCGAACACTCTATTCAGTAAGTGTTTGGAGAACTAAACTCCAGAAGGCACTCAACTTCACAAAATACACTACAGAGCCCCAAGGAGCCAGTCTGAGCTCATTTCGTCTATACTTCTACTACCCAGCTCATTTTGTCAAAGAACGATCCAGTTTCTAGACTCATAAATCAAAGAGTCTGGGCAGAGAATGAGTTATGTGACTTACTCGGTGGGTGATCAGTGATCACTGATCAGACTGTGAGCTCTTGGCATGATTCTGCTTCACGCATGTACTTTACGAGTGTCATATGCAGTGGCTGTAAAATACGAGGTTTGTCCGGAAAATACGTATAAATCCGTCGGAGTGACGTATCACGTATCGTGGAGGCGCCGCCAGGTGGCACTGCTGTTGTCGCCAATCTTCTCCACGCTCAGTTCGAGCCGGAGAGCTCTGCGTGTCAGTAGCAGTGTGCGGCTGCTTGTTGAACGTTACCCGTTTTCACCTGCCGTCGGTATGGAGCTCTCTCTGATTGAGGAACAGCGCATCAACATCAAGTTTCTTGCCAAACTAGGTAAGAATGGCCGTGAGATTTTTGAGTGTTTGCAACAAGTTTACGGAGACAATCCTTCAACACGACAATGCGCCCGCTCACACGTCGCTCGTTGTGAGTGAGTTTTTGGCCCGAAGCTCAATCACCGTGACAGACCACCCGCCTTATTCACCCGATTTAGCCCCTTGTGACTTCTTCCTGTTCCCGAAATGCAAAATGGTGCTTCGGGGGCGGCACTTGGGTGATGTGGAAGCCATCAAGGGAGAAACGACACGGCAACTGAACAACATCACAACTGAAGACTTTCAACAATGTTATCAACAGTGGAAACGGCGTTGGCAGAAGTGCATCTTGTCTCAGGGAGAGTACTTTGAAGGATACCATATTGTAATACCTGAATAATTGTCAAATAAAGTTATTACTCAACTTTTATACGTATTTTCCGGACAAACCTCGTAAAGATGTGCGGAGAACCTCTGCATGTGGCAACATTTTAACAATGAGTTGGTCATTTGTACTACTGGAGGGTAAACAGATTAGAAGAAGAAAAAGAAGAAAAAGAAAAATTATGTGGGGTGTGGGTTTTAACCCCCAGTACGCCTCGCCCCGGCTAACCCCCTGAATATAATCATGTAACATGAATAACAATCGTTATGAAATTCCGAAAACACCTTTACACAAATGTAGAATGGAATGAAATTTCACGTTTAACAAGTTGATAATTACGCAAGATGTTATTATAAATGTTAGACGAGTAATTTTCTCCGATGCTAACGTGATTGTTCTGTTGAAAAGCACTTGATTGAATCACAACCTCTAGGGTTGAAGATTTGCTCACTTCACAGTTTAACAGTATTAAGAGTATTGTTTGTTGTTAATGATTTCACTTTTTTAATTAAATGTGTGAAAAGGTGCGTAAAATTCAATAAGTTTGATCCCTTACAATTCTCTCTTCAGTTGCAACCAGGTTCGATAACTGCTAATATTCATAGAAAAAACATTGTCAAGTTTTCAACTTTCTGTTCACTTTTAATCTAAATGTTAATGAGTCGCATTATCAATGCATTTTCTCTACTGGGACAGAATAAAAGGATTCATACAACAAAAAGCGCCAGCCTTCCTAACATGTTGTTTGGGTGGATCTTTATAAAAATAGGAAAAGTCTTCTTTCTCTGAGGTACAAGCAATTGCTGCAACTTCTCACGATTAATTGTAAAGATTAAACCTGACTGCAGACAATACATTATTTCTAGACACTTGTCTCCCTTCTAATTTCGGAAACATTTGAAGCAACTGGCGTGGCGGTTTTGGTGGAATGAAAGCTGAGATGCGATAAGTAATGTTGCCAATTTAGTGGTTTAACCAAAAAATCTGGTTTCTTTTAATAGGCCTATCTGTCCTTCAGAGAAGGCTTCTCAAGGGGGTTGCTCTATAAAACTAGCGTAACTGACGGTGAAGCTAGTGGGAAAAAACAATTCAAACAGTTTTCAGAAGTGTCTGTATCGAACCTTGTACGGTGATTTGGTGGTAATATGAAGGGGGTTAGGGAGAGGGGACTGAATTTAATAAATTAACTTTTAACATTTTGCGTTAGTCTGTGTACGAAAATACAGTGTTCTACTCTTTAGTCACTTGTTCATTGTGGAGAAGTGAAGCAGTGTCAGTCTGAAACTTGCAGGTCCTGGTCAAAGAGAAGGCGTACCCTTCTAGGTGACCCGCCCCACTCCTTCAGGGTACGAACGCAAACTTGCAGGTACATACGTAATCATGCCGAACCGCAAATGTGTTTTTACTAAGGTAACGCGTTACGGACACAGTTTCCCTCTTCGATCCAGGAAGGAACGATTCCAGGCAACAATGTCTGGCGCAATCGCTTCATTTGCTAATAAAGGTAAGGTTCTGTATCTCGAATAAATATCTGAATAGTAAAGAAAACAATGATGTAAGTGATGATAAGGTACCAATTATTATTATCGATACTTTATACCTTATTCATAACTTTATAACTATACATAGAGCAAAACTGACTGGACAAGAAACAGTTTTGTACAAACGACGGTTAAATCCAACAATACAGGGACATTTAGCAAGGTAACTCGTGGGATTAACATCGATCCCTCTAAGAGACGAGCTAGTGACGTCATTCACTACCGTCCGTCTCAGTGAACAGGGCTTAATTTACTCTGACCAGATAAGGCGACCTGCGCGCTTACAAGTGGAGGTAGACGTCTTGAGAGGAGACATGGAAATAAAACCTCGACTTGTTAATTTTATTCTGAAAATACACTTTCCCTTTGGAGGTGATTATTGTTTAAAGGGGATGTACAGCTAGACAACTATCCCCTGTACATGTCGATTACATAGAATTATCAAAATGAAAGATCACGTCCCGCTAGTCCGCATGCCTTCTAAAACTGTAGATCCTATGGCTCTGGTTACGATTATCTACTGTCACGCAAATCCATAAGCTTCTCATTAATCAATCTCGGGTAAGTGTAAAGTCTTGCATAATTGTGGTTATGGTCGTGAAGTTTGAAAAATAAATACAACTGAGTAACCATACTCTCTGTCCGACAACTTGGCTGAATGGTCAGCGTACTGGCCTTCGGTTCAGAGGGTCCCGGGTTCGATTCCCGGTCGGTTCGGGGACTTTAACCTTCATTGGTTAATTCCAATGGCCCGGCGGCTGGGTGTTTGTGCTGTCCCCAACATCCCTGCAATTCACACACCACGCATAACACTATCCTCCACTACAATAACACGCAGTTACCTACACATGGCAGATGCCGCCCACCTTCATCGGAGGGTCTGCCTTACAAGGGCTGCACTCGGCTAGAAATAGCCACACGAAATTAAATTCAAATTATTATTACCATACACTCTTAACACTAAAAATAAAGTTAAACAATATGGAAGTAGCCCAACCTTGAGGAATGAAATCACCTCCAAAAGAGAGAAAAGACTACGAATAGCATGAAAATGAAATACTCTCGAGACCTTGCAAACCTATAGTTCATAATAAAACTTTTGGCGCTTCCCACCGCTACAGTGGTTTCAACTTAGGGCACGCCTTGATGCCAGCAATCACGTATCGATAGCGCGCAGGATCCGCAGCTTTGATTGGTGGTCTATACAGGGTGTACGAAAACTCGACGGCAAAAATTTAGGAATGGATTTCTAACATAGAGAGAAGAAAAAAAAAGGTTATGACAACATGGGTCCGGAAATATATACTTACAGATTTATTCAAACTTTGTGACAAATTAATTTTAGTAAAAATTTACATGTCCTCATGCAATCATCAAATCGTCTCATCCAGAGAGGTTCGAGATTAACATCTGGGCAGACATTGTTGGTGATTCCTTGTTGGGACCCTACGTTCTTCCGAATCGGCTTACTGGACAAAAATACACGAATTTCTTGCGTGCTGCATTGCCTCATTACCTGGAAGACATGCCACTTGCATTCCGTCGACAAATGTTTTTCATGCATGATGGTGCTACCGCACATTTCAGTCTGCTACCCGCAGGTACCTGAATACCCATTTTCCTGAGCGCTGGATAGGTAGAGGAGGACCGATTGCTTGGCCACCACCACGCTCTCCTGACTTGAACCCCCTGGACTTTTACCGGTGGGGACACGTTAAGTATCTCGTGTATGCGACTCCTGTTCCTGATGAAGCAACTTTATGTGAGTGAATTGTGACAACCTCCCAGGCAGTATGCACTTACACCAGGCATTTTTGATCACCGGCATAACTTCATGCGACGACGAGCGGAGGCTTGTATTCAAGCTGAAGATGGTCACTTTGAACATTTCCTCTGATTCATGCTCAGAGTGTTTCAGCTGCCGTTACAGACGTACGGTTTAAATGTACAAAAGTTTGAATAAATCTGTAAGTATACGTCTCCGGACCCATGTTGTAGTAAACTTTTTTTTCTTCTCTCTACGTAAGGAATCCATTCCTAAGTTATTGCCTTCGAGTTCTGGTACACACTGTATAATGGCCACCAACGCTGAATTTATGAATTTTATACTGATGACCACTCCCCAAATGTTGCTGTCCAAGGCCATTGCCCTTCTTGGCACATGCTCGAGTACGGGCCTGGAACCGTGGAAGTTTCAGGTAGAAAACTGTAGATACACTCTATTCCCTACGCATCTGTATGCTCCTTTTGCGATATTATACGTTTTGTTGTGTTTTGATACATCATCTCGGTATATACATATATCTTATTGATATTCAAAGAGTAATCACCAACTTTCCTATTCAACCTGCCTTGGTCAGCTCTTGCTTTGACACTGATGTATAGTACACTAAGAAGCAAATATCACCACGCTATTCCCTTTCTTTAATAGCTCATCACCAAAGCCCGGATTTTCATGCCGTAACAGGTTAGATTGCAAACTAAATTTGGTTAATAGGAAGTGTCGGCCACCCGCTCTTTCATAATGTAGCAAGAGTAACATAAATTATAGGAGTTATTATGGACCTACCCCTAATGTTTATGCAAACCCCATGGCATAATCGTTGTGAAGGTAGACTATACTTGCTGCTCGCTTCAGAAACTTTGCATTCTAACCTATTGATGCATAAAAATCCGGGCTCTACTCATCACTGCTACTAACCTGTTTCAATATTGAAATCACCAAACATAACCATCAACAAATCAACTGCAATGTAAGCATCAATAATGGTGGTTCCCTTGCCCAAGTAAATGATGAATTAAGATATTTATTATTAAGTCAGTATTCAAGCTCAGTGAGGAATTAATGAAATAAACTCTCTCTCTCTTACCCACACTCAATTTAATGTCATATATTTCTGCCTTTATGGTGATATACACTTTACGATAATCGTATTCTTCCGGTGTTTGCCTTATGTAAATAATTCAGCTCCCTTCTTGAAATGTCTTATTACTTGCCGAACTGAAGTGAAACCACGCTGTAATAATACACACAGGCAAAAATATTAGATACACGAATGCCGTAGGTTAATAAGAATGCATAAAGGCTAAGTCTTCAAACCATACCAAAGTCGCGACAAGACAGGTTTATTGCATAAAATGAATTTTAATGCAAAGCCCGTATTGTCGATAGTACACTTCTTAAAAGTACGGTCAAAGGCTCCACCTTTTCAATACCAGATAATTATGTTTAATTAGCAATTAACGAGTGTCGGGACATGTTTCGTCCTCTTTTGGAGAACATCAGCCGAAATACTTGTAAGATGAGTAAAATAGATCATCATCATCATCATCATCATCTGTTTACTCTCCAGGTTCGGTTTTTCCCTCGGACTCAGCGAGGGATCCCACCTCTACCGCCGCAAGGGCAGTGTCCTGGAGCTTCAGACTCTTGGTCGTGGGATACAACTGGGGAGTATGACCAGTACCTCGCCCAGGCGGCCTCACCTGCTATGGTGAACAGGGGCCTTGTAGGGAGATGGGAAGATTGGAAGGGATAGGCAAGGATGAGGGAAGGAAGCGGCCGTGGCCTTAAGTTAGGGACCATCCCGGCATTCGCCTGGAGGTGAAGTGGGAAACCACGGAAAACCACTTCGAGGATGGCTGAGGTGGGAATCGAACCCACCTCTACTCAGTTGACCTCCCGAGGCTGAGTGGACCCCGTTCCAGCCCTCGTACCACTTTTCAAATTTCGTGGCAGAGCCGGGAATCGAACCCGGACCTCCGGGGGTGGCAGCTAATCACGCTAACCACTACACCACAGAGGCGGCTAGTAAAATAGATAAGGTCGCAAATACACATTGAAATAGTATTCGGGTTACCGAATAAGTTAAGTTAAAATTATAAAATTCGAAGAATTTATTTAAAACGCTGCTTTCTAGTTCTGTTGAAATGAAGATAAACTTCTTATCATTTAGACTTTCACGGCTCGTGTAACTATTCATGATGTATATTATGGGTTTATGCTGTGTAATGAAATATACGTATAAACAGCCCGCCTGGTGGCCATGATCGTTAAAGCGCTGAAGTCTAAAACGGTCTGACACCGAGGTTAGCCGGTTCGAGTCCCAATGGTTGAAAAAACTTTCACCATCAGAATGTTGGCCGGCAGATTGCGTGCCAAAAGCCAAAATCAGTGCTCATATGGACTGGTCTTTTAGTTTTCTCCTGAGTGGGTAGTGTTTTTGTATATCGTCATGAGTGATCTCCCATCTCCTGTAGGTTCCTTTTCCCCTCCTTGAACCAAATTAAATGGGTCTTCTTATCTTTCAATTATTATTATTATTATTATTATTATTATTATTATTATTATTATTATTATTATTATTATTATTATTATTATTATTATGTGCGTATGGACCCAATGGATCACGCACAGCTCTAACGATTCTGTTTTCTTTGTTTCCAAACAGCTCTCATCCTTTCTCCGTGGATCCTTTTTCGTTCTTGTGTCCACTTTGCTCCAGTCTTCTTTTTCACTTCCTTCTCTGGTTGCACTTTCCATCCATTAAATTTTTCCTGTAGAGGTTTCTGACCGCGGTGTCAGTTGAGATCATCTGGGCTTTTTCCAGATCCTTCTTCACTTCCAGCACCCATGGAATATTGTTTAGATGTTCTATGTAGGTGAGAATCTTGTGTGTCAGTCTACTTGCCGGCAGTCTGCGAACGTGCCCATAAAATTTCAGACGTCTTTTGCGGATGTCTGCTGCAATGTTGGAAAGCTCTTCTGTCACTTTGCGTGACCTCAGTCTATATCCATCTTCTGTTTTTCGGGCGCCGAGAATTTTCCTGAGGATTCTTCTTTCTTCTTTTAAAATGTTTTCTAGGTCACCTTTCCCATTTAGTGTAAGGGTCTCACTGGCATATAAGACTTCGAGCTTGATTACTGTATTACAGTGTCTGATCTTTGCATGGCGGGACAAGCACTTTTTATTGTATATGTTGTGAACCCTATTATTATTATTATTATTACATAACGTACCATTTATATGCAAGTTTTCCAAACAAAAATGTTTTCCTTAAGATTTTGTCACGAAAACAACAAAATATTGCCAACCTCTTCACGTGTACTTCTTTCGGCAATATTTTTTTTTATTTGAAGGATTGCTGATGCTGTAAGACTACAGTGTTAATAACCACAACTAAAGTTACATGATCAGCATTTCGTACTTATAATTATCTCTGTGAATAATCAGTTTTATGACATAACTTGTACTGCCTTGTGTTTTATTTGTGCCTCGTTTTGTTATTTAGCTGTTCTTTCTTAAGCGCATTTTGATTTTACCACTTATTTACACGACCGCATTTAATTTTTACTGTTGTTTTTGTGAGCAATACGACAGCACAGTAGTACCCCGCGTTGCCTGGGAAAGTTATTAAATGAAATAAAATGCATCCCTCGTCCCTCAAGCCCATAAAAAATTTAATTTTCTATTTTCTTCCCTAATTTGTCTTACATTTCAATAATGAGGATTTTTGTACCGTAGTTTATATCTGATTGTGTATAAACCAACAATAGCCAACCAACACCCTATATTTCATGAAAATAATATGCAGCTGAGTTTCTTACGCTTTTTAAGAACTTCAGTACTGAATTTCACAAATTTATGTGCAGCCCATTAACCGTGATTGTGTTGAGCAGAGCCGTTCGATATGGCAACATAATATCGTCGGAGTCAGTAGAGAAGAAGAGTTGACCAAGGAATGTCGGATACAAGTAGACGACTCAGCTACGGGCACCATGGTATCGAAAAGGGAAATCATGTAAGTCCATGTCTAAGGTGAGAGTGATTGCAATTTAACGATCTTTTTCTGCCATTTGTAGATACAGCTGTTCGATGTTGGTTTGGAACTCTGTAGCCGTGGAGTTTTGGACAAAAATGGCCCTGCTTTATCTAGAAAACTGCGAAAATACATTTTTCTACCCCGCCTAGCTCGTCTCAATGCTATGACTTGCAACCCACAGGTTCAATTGTCCTGCAATAGTACTTTCTGGCCCATTAAGGAAAGCAGTACTTCACATCTTCCCTAGCACGCCCAACTTCAGGACCTTCCCCTATAGTAGGTGCTGGAATACATCCACGACATCTCCTGTCTGCCGTAAGATTTGACTAAAACGAGGCTAGGGGCTCTCCATTTGGAAGCGAGTGTTGTTGACCACGATTTCCCTAGCTGAGCCTGGCATTATATCCACTTACTTGTGCGAGGTTCCTCGCTTTCCTATTTCCTGTTTGACCTCCCTTGGATAAGTCTAGTTCTCTTCCGACCCCGACAACATTAGGTCTGCCAGGTCAAGGGAGTCTTCCATTTTCATGCTCTTGGTGGCCCTTCATTTTCTGTTTTTCTGATACCTTCATTTTTCAAAGTGTCGTACTTCTTTCGTTTTCCCTCTGATTATTGTTTAAGAGAGGATGGTTGCCCGGTTTTTTCTTCCGCTTAGGCTCCATGGCTATGTTAGCGTGCTGGCCTTTGGCCACTGGGATCCCGGGTTCGATTCCCGGCAAGTCGGTAATTTTAACCATCATTGGTTAATTTCCCTGGCACGGGGGCTGGGTGTATGTGTCGTCTTCATCAACATTTCATCCTCATCCCGACGCGCAGGTAGCCTACGGGAGTCAAATCAAAAGACCTACACCTGGCGAGCCGAACGCGTCCCGGCACTAAAAGCCATACGCCATTTCTTTTTACCTCCGCTTAAACCAATAATCGCCACCACCACTACAGTGACACCCACCATCGATTTATGCGGTTTCTGTATTACGGCATAACCTCCGGTGGTGCTATCTGAGGATTCAATCAGCCTCCAGGCTGATAATTTGACAGACAGACCCCGCCTAGTTTTACTTCCTCTTAAAACAATAATCATCACCACCACCACAATTGGTTTTACGTTGCACCGACAAAGATAGATCTTAATGGCAACGGTGGGATAGGAAAGGGCTACGAATGAAAAAGGAAGAGAACGTGGCCTTAATTAAGGGACAGTCTGGTGGGAAAATGGGAAACCACGGAAAGCCATCTTCAGGGCTGCCGACAGTGGGGTTCGAACCCACTATCTCCTGGATGCAAGCTGACAGATTCGGGCCCCTAACCGCACGGCCAACTCGCCCGGTTCTGCACTTTCTGAAGAGCACTCAGTACACAGTTATGCATGATCTAGCATCAGGGCTTAATGAACCTTTCATATGCTGTATGATCAAAGTTCAGTTATGGACATAACATAGTAGAGGATGCCCTCGTCTACGTTTAACATATTCCAAGTAATGAAACTAATATCCTATAACTACTTGGAAGTTTCCACCAAGCAAGCATTAAATTATGAAGGTTGATTATAAATGTAAGAGCTGGGTACTGAATGTAGTCTGAGGGAAGTTCTGAAGCTATATTTTTTAAATGACGAAAAGCAAGATGGCACAGTTTAAAGTCACGTAACATCAAGGATATTATCCCTTCTTCTTCTTCTTCTTCTTCTTCTTCTTCTTCTTCTTCTTCTTCTTAGCGTGCCTGTCCTCCTCGGATGTTGGCGATCAACATGGCTGTTCTGGCTTTATCCACTGCAGTTCGAAACAGTTCTGCAGATGTTTTGTTGAACCAGGTTTTAAGGTTGTCGAGCCAGGAAATTCATCTTCGCCCAATGTCTATTTTCATTCTTGTTATCTCCTTTATTGAATTGTGGATCGTTCCTGTCTGGCTCATCGTCTTCACATTCCAAGTTCCAGTTTTGACTCTATCTTGATATTTCAGTCTTTCTATTGCTGTGCTTGTATCTGCCCCTCCCGGAGATTCGATTGAGGAGCTTACTCCGGATACTAATTTAGCTTCAAGCATGGCCATGGTAATTACTGGGAAAAATTAATTGAGGTGGTTTTCCGTTGCCTTCCTCAATGCGCAGTAACCACGTCACATCGTAACATCCGAGGATGCTAGGACACGAGGCAGCTGTATGGTGATACAAGGTCGACGTATCGATCTTCTTATCAGCATTAATGATATAGCTGCTGCCACTATATCACGTCCTCAGTTGATCCGTGGGTGCGAACACCACTCTCTCACGAGAGCCCCTATCAGCCATTGGGACGCGCCGTGTCGGGGTTGAGGACTTCCCCATCCAGATCCGTCTTCCACAGAGTACAGAAAAGCCCCTACTCAGTTCAGAGCTCTTCCCCTGCACAAGCTGCATCTGGCACGGATATTATCCCTGCACTGTTTTGAGACAAGTCAATGAATTAAAAATAACAAGCAAGGAACACGAACAACACCGGACGAGTTGGCCGTGCGGTTAGAGGCCGCGGCTGTGAGCTTGCATCCGGAAGATAGTGGGTTCGAATCCCACTGTCCGCAGCCCTGAAGTTGGTTTTCAGTGGTTTCCCATTTTCACAGCAGGCAAATGCTAGGCCTGTAACTTAATTAAGGCCACGGCCGCTCCCTTCCAACTCCTAGGCCTTTCCTATCCCATCGTCGCCATAAGACCTATCTGTGTCGGTGCGACGTAAAGCCACTAGCAAAAAAAAAAACGAACTGCTGGAACACTCCCTATGCATATTGAATAATTCTATAACAAAAGCAGTGGGAACGGACAGTAAGGACTGCACTACAGTTTGTAGAGAACCCGATGACCAATAGTTGCAATTCATATGTATATTGCCCCTCGCTGCTTTCGTGTATCAACACAAATTGCCCGCCCTCACCCTCAGCACATGGTGTAACACTTTGATACTGTACCTCTTTATGCTCTGACACTAGCACTTGGTTTTAGAGACACTTGCACAAAACACACGTTGTTGGTCCATGCCTTGAAACCAGGCCATAGATTACATATTAGATCAGTACACCAACACAAGAGTTGTGTAAGGACAATATTTGAAAGAAGCGTTTTGACAGATAGGGCTGGAGGGAGAAGCTTTGCGTGCCACTGCACGGTGTTGCTACATTCCTACATTCCTTTCTCCTTCCACACGTTTCCGGCTCATTCATTCGTTCATTCAGACGGCGCAAAAGTGAGAGGTTTGGCAACTCCAAGCAACTCGACCCGGCCAGCAAGCTTATCTCCATGGCAACCGCAGTAGACACGTCAACATTTCTATGGCAACCATACCCCCTACTCCTTTCTTCTCGCCCAGACAGATAATAAACGGACCTACCGCTAAGAACTGTCAGAATTCATCTTTCAGTATTACGACCACAGTAAGTAGTTCCAACAGTAAATTGTTCAAAATTAAAATGTTTGCTGGACAACATCGTTCAGGCGTGTCTGTCCAATTATGAGCGACAGGTATCCCGCACTGTGGTACCCACCTGGCTTCTTTCCGACCACACCCGAAGATATCACTTTTGGATACGTGGCTGACTTAAGGATATCCATATCCAACTCTTGGATTTTCCGTATCATTCTCTAAAACTTTCCGTGGATGTAATTCCAAACCTGGAAATAGCTGTGTGTTTCCCAACTGACTACACAAAATAAACTTCCCTTATCTAATATGGAGACTTTCCGGCTTCAAATATTTCTACATTAATATACTAACTAACCCCATGGCACTACAGCCCTAAGGGCCTTGGACTACCAAGCGAACGCTGCTCAGCCCGAAGGCCTGCAGATTACGAGATGTTGTGTGGCCAGCACGACAAATCCTCTCGGCCGTTATTCTTGTCTTTCTAGACCGGGGCCGCTATCTCACCGTCAGATAGCTCCTCAATTGTAATCACGTAGGATGAGTGGACCTCGACCCAGCCCTCAGATCCAGTTAAGAGTCCCTGACCTGGCCGGGAATAGAACCCGGGGCCTCCGGGTAAGAGGCAGGCACGCTACCCCTACACAAATACAAATAAATTATATTAATAATATGTTGTGATAAATGCAGTGCGTGGGTGTGATGTATGTACCAGCATGTTTGCCCGGGTCGCCTTGGCCTCAAGCCGGCACTTCTTCTGCAACTTTTTTTAAGAAAGAGGGTAAAGGGACGACCAAGAGAGAGCTTTGTTTAGAAACTGACTCTACTGGATGAGTTATATATCTTATAGAGATGGGGAATCTGATTCATTTAGAAGAACCGGTTCATTTAAAACGATTCACTAAAATGATTCGTTCATTTGATTCGTTCATTCGATTACCACGTGAAGGAGAGCCGAAAGCGAAACCATGGACTCAGATGAACCATTCCGTTATGTTCTTTATAACTGCTATTGCTTTACACGTTTACAAGTTACAAGAAGTTAAATTTTGAAGGCAATTGCTAGCATATTAACAAGAGTAATATCTTTTTTACAGATTACAGTCGAAAAATATTACACAACTGTCCGGCTAATCCTTTCCAAATTTACGTAGCTACCATTCGAATTTATGAGACAATCGAATTTGAAATTTATAGTAGATATGAACATTTCTGCGGCTATGTTCCACACGTTAGTTCACAGTAGTTCACGAGAACGAGAACGGGAACCTTGAAGTAAACTTAACCTAACATTTCGCAACGAGCTGGAAGTTGAGTGTACATCACAGTTCCATGAAGTGTGCGACTTAAAACGACGTGATAATTTCTTATTTTAACTTATTTTATTTTTTTATTTTATGTTTTTCTGTAAGATTAGGTTAGGAGTACTTGAATTTGAACCGGATTTTTAGTTAAGTAAAAAATGACAGAGTCGTTCGTCACAAGTTGTTATTGATTCAAAAATGGTGGATACCCGATTTGGCGATACGATTCATAAGGAACGAGAAACCAAGGAACGAGTTGTGGCTGTCATCTCTCGATTCAGCTTTCGATTCACAAAAGAGTCGATTCATTTCGTTCACTGAACCATGATTGAATCGTTCAGTGCAATGATTCGTTCATTATGAATCACTCGTTCAGAATCTCCCCATCTCTAATATCTTACTCCGAGCTCAAAAGGGATGGAAGGGAATTAAATAAGACTGATAGAAACAGAAGAAGGTGAAGTGCCACAAGAAAACTGACTGGTGAGAGAAATGAATGGCTGTGGCCACAAGGTAGAATTTGATGATGACCATATACAGGGTGGTCAAAAACAATGTAAACCAGGTATATGAGCTTTACAGTGTTGGTCATACTGATAAATAGTTTGAAACAATAGTTGTCATTTTACCAGCTGCTGAACTTAGCTAATCAGCTCACTTCGTAGGCGAATTCAAATGTGCTTCGTTAAGCGGTGTTGCCAAATCTGCACTTGGATTAGGACTAGCTTGAGAGCACCAGTTTTGCCCTAGGAGGGATTTAAAAGCGGACTCCCGAGCAGACACAATCGCGCCATAGCAAGGTGACACCGGCTGGTGTGTTTGATGCTGATTTCTCGGCGTGGTTCTCAAGCCGGCCTTAATTCACGTGGAGATGTAGCAACACCGCGTCGCAAAGCCCATTTGAATTCGCCCGTGAAGCGATCTGATTAGCTAAATTCAAAAGCTGATAAATTAACAACGGTGTGGGATGTCGAATTATGTTTTTCGAATGGTTTTTTAGCATAACTAATTCTCTAACACTCATATACAAAGTGCACATTGCTTCCGACAGCCCTGTATTAATAATTTAACCTGTTGCTATTCGTTGAAGAATGCAATATTCTTCTCTCTCTCTCTCTCTCTCTCTCTCTCTCTCGGTTTTTGCAGTTTCCCTATAATCGCATTACTTTCGATGATTCCATTTGAGGATCCAGACAGCCATAAGGCTGATAACCTTAACAGACAGCAATTGGTCATTCAGACAAGTTTCACTGAAATCTGACTCGTCGAATCCCTTAAGGGGAGCCGGCTCTGCCTATCATAGCAATATTGTATTCCGCAAATTTCGTGAAACTTTCCTAAAGAAACTACAGGTTTCTAATTTCTTTACACTTTATAACGTGAATAACAACGAATGCTTTAACACATCGGTTTTGGATTATATCGTGTCTTTACTAAAATATACATCTTTAACAGCAAACTTTTTCTTTGCACATTTTCCACCTTTTTTGATGCAAGAGAGAAAATATTCTAGAGGTAGCCGCCCCTGTTAAGGAATTTAACCGATCGGGCTCCCAATCAGTTCATCAAACCAAAAAAATGAAAACCCATGGCGCAAGATCCCCGAAGGGCCATAGCCTACCAAGCGGCCGCTGCTCAGCCCGAAGGCCTGCAGATCACGAGGTGTCGTGTGGTCAGCACGACGGATCCTCACGGCCGTTATTCTCGGCTTTCTAGACGGGGGCCACCATCTCACCGTCAGATAACTCTTCAATTGTAATCACGTAGGCTGAGTGGACCTCGAACCAGCCTTCAGATGCAGGTAAAAATCGCTGACCTGACCGGGAATCGAATCCGGGGCCTCCGGTTAAGAGACAAGCACGGTACCCCTACACCGCGGGGCCTGTTCAATCGGTTCACACAGTATAATAATTATGACCATGATTCCTTTTTGTGCTACGTTTTATCGCTTTTTTTTAGCAAACATGTTATATTTGGATGGTTATCTTTTGGATTTGCTGTCATTTACTTTTTTAAAAAATTTTAAGCACTTTCACAGCCATGTCGTGGAATAAAGGTGATGTCTGATAATTGACAACGAGTGTTTTGGCACCGAGTCTGCTATAGCCTGGAGGATGAATTTAAATGTTTTAATCTTCCTCAAGAATTCCAGGATTTCTTTTCGTAAAGTCCCTCTGGTGCCTAACATCAAATTGTGAAATTTAAAGAAGTCTACGTAAAAAAAGTAGCTGCCTATCATAATAATCTATATAAATAAAATCGTAACGACCGTATCTCTGTACGTTGACTACTTTGGGGAAATTATCGTTCGGTTATCCGTTTTAGGTGTAATAATGACATTTGCATATTTTTTTTAGATTTGGTGTCTGTCTGTCTGTTTGTTTGAGTTCTTATAACTTGTAAACTACTTGGTATACTACCAAACTTCACACTTAGAATCCACCTGTCCTTGGGTAGGCTTTAGGGCCAATATTGTTTCTAAATCCCCGATTGACTGGAGGTTTATACGAAACCGAAACCGTGATTTTGCACTCCCACAAAATATTCACCACCAAACTTAATGGAAATCAATTTCCAAAACTTATTTTATGTGCATCCTTTCGATACGTGGACCAACTGAGTGGTCTCGCCGTTCTAGCAAATAGGGATTGCTAACCTGCTAAAGGAGAATTTAATTCTCTGTTTTCAAAAATATCTACTCCCCATGGAGATACTAATTCAAAAATGGCTTTTACGGCCGCAGAAATAAAAATCACGGGAGGCCATGGATGCCATTTTCGAAAAAGTGATTTTACCCTCCCAAAAAACATACCAGAGCACAACGCGGATGAGAATCGACCAACCTTGATGGAAATCCATTTCTAAAACTTATTCTCATGCGCTCTCTTTCGATAGGATGATTAATAAGGGAGAAATCTTTAACGGACGGTTGTACATGGTAAGTCCAGTGGACATAGCCCGAAAGGTGTCGTACATGGAGCAGATTGCTTATCTATATAAATATAATCGTAACGGCCATGTGTCTATACACTGAATATTTTGGCGAATCGTTCAGTTATCCGTTTCAGGTGTAATAATGAATTTTTAGCTTTGTGTCTGTTGGTCTGTTTGTTTGTCTGCGTTCTTACAATAACTTGAAAACTACTGGATATATTTATACCAAACTTCATATTTAGAATCCACCTGTCCTTGGGGGTTTTTGGGCCAGTATTGTTTCTAAATCTCTGAACCGACAGGTGGTTTATGCGAAACAGAAACCGTGATTTTGCACTCCAACAAAATATTCAAAACCAAATTAATGGAAATGTATCTGCCTTAATGGAAATCAATTTCTAAAACATTTTTCTCATATGCATCACTTCGATACGAGGATTAGTAAGGGAGATATCATTGACGGATGCTTTTTCAATACAATTCCCAGCTGACTTAGCCCAGAATATGGTGCAATTTGTAATCTACTAATTCAGGATTGTGTTATCAGATGCTCACGACGTCAATTTATCACTTGTATTTAACTTTTATAAAAGAAGATTATTCCCGATAAATGTTCTTTGACTTAGGTCTATCAAAAGACTGTACACGATATAACGATCGTTTGAGAATATGTTATTTTCGTTATTTTATGCATTTGTAACGTATTAATTGTACGACGGTACATATAACGCAAATGCTTACGAACATTTGGATTTTTAGTCCAAGTCCCATGAAACTCTTGGTGCATTTCATTTCAAGGCGATTTAACGGGATGAACTAACGAGCCATTATACTCTTTTCGATAGAACAGATAATAAGAGAGGTTAACATCAACGATGTGTTTCATGAGTTTTCAACCGCAGCGCCTCTCCAGTGGTCACAGAAACAACAATATGTTACCGAGAAGCACGGAGAATTTCGCACAACTTCGGATATGGAACTGTACAATACAAATAAACTCCCTAATCGTCCTCATTTTTCTTGACTTTGTTGATCTTATATCATACTTCACGTTATTGTCACGTATATTTCAGGCGCGGTTCTGCCTTTAGGTCACATGGTCACGTGCCCCTCCACCGATTAAAACTATTGTAAAAATCAGAACAACATTATGCACGATTACTGTCACGACCACCTTCAGTGAGTTCAAGAGGCTATGATTCACCATGGTTGTTCTTGTTCTAGCAGCCCTGGACTAAACTAGGCAACATAGTAAAGGTCTAATCCTGGATGGGACCGACTCGTTCTTATACCTGAACATCATCCCCTCATTCTGTGAGCTGTGAGGGGTGAAGGGGGTTATGGCAAATTCCATTGACCCGATCACAGTATTTCTACGACGTGACACTTCAGCGCTAGTTCGTATTTTGAACTTACTTCTCCTACAGCTTACTAGATAGCACCCAGCAACACTTTCTTGTCGGCATATGTATTATTAATGCGCGCAAAAGTAGTGTTTGTAGCAAACCTGTGCTTACCTTGTACGTCTGTTAGATTAATCGTGTCCATCGGTGTCGATGTTCATTGTAAGTCTTAGAAGTGAGTGAAGCCGACCAAGACTAGAGCTTAGCATAAATCAAGTGTTCAGAGATAAAAATAGAACCTACAATCGCAGTTTTATTTACAAGAAATAAAAGGTAAGATTAATTTAATTGATTTAATTGATTCCTAGTGTTCCTAATATGTTGAATGTGCCCCACCCATTTTTACCATCACGAGCCGCCACTGGTATATTTGTAGAAAAGTATGTGTTACGTAACATGCCGTGTTAAATGTTTGAATACAGGCATGAAAATTCGCATATACGGTGGGCATACTATATTGTTTTACACTTTATTTTTTGTACGTCCGGGTATGGCTCACATTTCACTTTTGAAGGTGGTGACGTGTAACTAGTGTCTTGTTCCACCGTTTGGTAGCAGCACACGCACAGGGGCCAACGAATACACACGTCATAACCACTTCATAACAACACTGTTAGCGTAAGAGCAGACAAAATGGAAAGCAACCGTCAGGGACAGCGCTATACGACTTGGATCCTATGGAAGGAAGGCTTGACCACTGCAGAAATTCATCGCCGTCACGGAAAACAGTTTACAACTGGTGGAAGGTTGGAAAACATTGTGCACATCGGTGTAAAAGGGAACCAGTTATTTGTATCCTGCCACATGTCATCAGTCAGTCTTCTTTTGGCTCTCCTCGTTTTCCATAACTTCCCTTCATTTCCTATTTTGCACCTGGAAGCCTTTCCATGTCAGTTTTCAGAAAGACTGTCATAGCATTCCTCCCAGGTTCCAAGCCCAGTTTCCTCAAAATTTAAAATTTCACTATATGACCCCTATTGTAGGAAGCTATAGCATCATAGACGCCAAAGTGAAAAGTTTTAATGCCAACAAATACATGTTCTAGAATACGTCTCCGTATTACATTGTTTAGGCATTAATTGGTGTTTTGGGTCTTTCCATGCCTACTTTTCTCCAGACAATCTTTGAAAATCGATCTTACCTCTTCCATAACAGAAGCTGGTAAACTGTGAACATGATTATATACTTGATCTGTTCCTTTGTACCTATTGTATCTACACCATGTGTTCGGAGAGGGTGGACAGAATCCCTGATTTAGTGCTACATTTGTCATGCATATCATAGACTACTCCCACAAGTCGGCTGCAGTATGCAGTTAAAAAACTAACTTCGTACGTTTCCAAAACAATGTTCCGCACAAATTAATAAAAATAAATCAGAAAATTCGGCACTAATTATTAAGCCAAAAATTAGGAATTGCCAATTATTTTCAGATTTTACTGGGCCGGTTTTCATATACCAGGTTAAGTTAATACAATTATAACAATCCAGTTAATAGAGTTCCGTGCGCTGCATTGTAGTTCTCCGCTAATATCAGAACAAGTAGCTCAAAACGAACGGGGATCTGTTCTGTTGTTAAATGGAGACCACAATAATGTCATTAGCGGGTCATTTGCAAAGCGTTCGACATAAAACCTAATTAATGGCTGCAAAAACAAAGCGATGTTCTATACCACAATTCATCGGCTAGCTGGAAATGAAAACACAAACCAAGTAATCCTCTCTCAGCTCCACTCTCTCCATTTCATTACTGAAACTGAAGGATATGAATTCAACTTGAGAGCGCTTTCCACGTTGGTCTCATTGCGTAAGTCTGTTCCAAGAGACAAGAAATATAAGGAGAGAATATCTTACTTGAGGTCTTGCCAGGTGTTGTTACTCTTACCTTTGTCCAGACCAGGAAATGTTTCTTCATAAAACGCCGTGGCTATACCACAATGTTTACCATTTTCTTTTTTTTTCTTTTCTTTTTTTTCTTTTTTGCTAGGGGCTTTACGTCGCACCGACACAGATAGGTCTTATGGCGACGATGGGATAGGAAAGGCCTAGGAGTTGGAAGGAAGCGGCCGTGGCCTTAATTAAGGTACAGCCCCAGCATTTGCCTGGTGTAAAAATGGGAAACCACGGAGAACCATCTTCAGGGCTGCCGATAGTGGGATTCGAACCTACTATCTCCCGGATGCAAGCTCACAGCCGCGCGCGCCTCTACGCGCACGGCCAACTCGCCCGGTTACCATTTTCTTATCTGCAAAACATACCTATTCAGTTTTGCAAATAAAATGTGTACAGCTAAGTGTTCGAAATCTTGCCCATATAGAAACACTAATTAATGTTGTTAATGGAATGTTACTACACCTCTATCCAGTCCAGGACCACTGCAGTCGCTTAAGTGCGGCCAGTATCCAGTATTCGGGAGATAGTAGGTTCGAACCCCACTGTCGGCAGCTCTGAAAATGTTTTTCCGTGGTTTCCCATTTTCACACCAGGCAAATGCTGGGGCTGTACCTTAATTAAGGCCACGGCCGCTTCCTTCCCACTCCTAGCCCTTCCCTGTCCCATCGTCGCCACAAGACCTACCTGTGTCGGTGTGACGTAAAGCAAGTAGCAAAAAAAAGTCCAGGACCACCCTCTTATCTGGTTCTAGGAATTCCTTTATGGTAGATGGATTGATTTATCATCAACAGGTCATTTACCCAATTGTAGATGAGTCATTAAAATACTATATATACCGCGCTAGTTGGCCGTGTAGTTAGGTTCGCGCAGCTATGAGCTTGCATCCGGGAGATAATAGGTTCGAACCCCATTGTCGGCAGCCCCGAAGAGGGTCTTCCGTGGTTTCCAATTTTCACACCAGGCAAATGGTGGGGCTGTACCTAATTAAGGCCATGGCCGCTTTCTTCCGGCTCCTAGGCCTTTCCTATTCCATTGTCGCCATAAGATCTATTTGTGTCGGTGCGACGTAAAACAATTTCTAAAAAAAATTATGTATAAATTACAACAAATACACCTTAAAAAAAATAAAATACGTATCTCCTAAAATAATTACCATGTTTCAACTAAATCTGGGAACGTTTGTATTAGTGTCATGCACAACATGCTCGATGCTCGGTTCGTGTTTGTCGAGTACGACTATGACCGAAGCTTGCTTCTCAAAGGCGAGGCGAGCTACCTTCGTTCGACCTGGCCCCTTGACATTCGCTCCTTCTCACGCTATCTCAGTCACAGATATGAAGTTCTTCCTTCCCACCGTCCTTGTTTCTACTAATAGTGGAAAGAAGTTGTGACACATCATCAATGCCTACTTTAAAAAAATTAAATCCCATATTAATCAGTTCTTGCCTTAATTAATATGGATATGCTTATGGGCTGGGGTATATCTAGAATTTGCTTCGACAGTTTTCGGAGACCATGGTAACTATGACAACCAGTGAACGTCATCTATGAATACCAGACCGAAGAAATAAAAAATTAAGCATGCCCATGCTTCTCCGTGTAGCGGAGGAACTCCAATAAATTTTATTCAAAGCCTTATCTGGCCACAGTGTCGAGTGGTTGCAAATCTTTGGCACACATGAAAACACACGCGCTAGTTTTGGTTTGCTTTGTATTGCCGGGCAATAATTGGCGAGAAGTGCTGGCATTAAATTTGTAACCGTGATTTTATGAATTTTAACGGACTTATATTTTAGAAGTGCGTTCTGCGTCTTACAGGAAACATACCCTGGCTGCTGATTGACTGCAGTGACCACAAGCAGGAATTTGAGCCAGGCATCAGAACTGAGGCCACCTCTATAGATTAGTTTATGTTCACTATTTGTAACTTTAGTCATAGCGATGTCCGTCAGTTCACGCGTATGTTGAACTTCAGCTCAAAACTAATGGTTAACTCAACCATTCCATCATCCGTTTTTACCTCCGAATTCCCAGCCTTTACTTTTTGTAAACAAGGGCTTATTAATCTCTGGATGAACCACATCGCTTGAAACGACAGTAAAGCAAGCAAGGTCATCCTCCCTAGTCAGCAAACTTCCGTTTCCAACATGCCCTGTCGAACGAATTGGATCAAACACGGGCATTTTAGATTACACGCTCCACTCATACGTGATGGTGGTTGCATATTCAGCAAGGTACAAATAGATATTTCTTAGTTACCCATCTCACGTTCGAACAATACACCCCACTAGTTTGTATACACATATTTACAACACCTTAAATAAATAAAAGTCGAACCTCTTAAAGTAGTTGCCATGGTATTATTAATCTAAAGACCTTTATATACACATACAGTATTACGTGTTCGCCGGAAAGGTTTGATGGACTGGAAACCTTAAGGCGACACTCCGAAGATAAAGTGATATTTTTGCCTAATACATGGATTTTCACGAAACTTTGTGGGAATGTCTCCTACATAAAAGCAGAGATATCACGAACATTATAGAGTTAATATTTTTTCCAAAATATATTTTTGAAATGTTTAATTCCATTTCTTCATGAAATGTAATTAACGTGTTAAGGTAAATTCGTAATTAGGTAGATAATAATTCTTTTAAAACCACCACGTACCGATTTTTCTGTACATAATTTATATGAGGATATATATCGTACTAAAGTTTGTGTCATTTTTACGTTCTAAAATTTTGGACTTAAAAATCCTCACTACTTGAAAAAATTCTGCAATGAAAAGTTCCATATGCAGGTTTCTTAATATAGCTGTGATACATATACCATACAAATTTTGTTACATTTGGAAGAATATTATGGAAGAAAAATGGGATTTAAATGTAAAATTACAATTGGCAAACAAAGTATTATTACTGTGATATTTTTGGATTCAGCGGAATAACTTCGTGACAAGAAAAAAGAAACTCAATCCTTTCAATTTCAGTCATAAAAAATTTCGATTTTTATCTCCGAAGTGTCGCCTTAACTTAGATTCTGAATATAAATCATACACCTTCGGTTCATTATATGCGCCGATGTTTGCTAGAACATGAGCTGCTTTCCATTGGGATTGAACAGCTAATTATAAGATCATGCATTTCAGGACCGGTAGCGCCAGGGAATTTCTTTATTTATGACTGAAAATATAGGTAAATATAATTTTATTAACTATATTCCCATTATAACTGTTTGTTGTCCAAGATGGCGGCTATATAGTAGCAATGCGCTTATCGATGATTTTCTTTTAAAACCTCGTATATTCCAATGCTCCTCCTGCTCATTATATGATTTAAGAAGGTTGTTCACGCTTCCCAGTCATATATCTATATGCAATATATCAGAATAGTTACCGTTGTGTTCATCCCTATGCTGATGTGTAAAGGAAAATGGGCGTTATGATACAGTATTGTAGGGATCAATAAATCAATGAATCAATCAATACTGATCTGCATTTAGGACAGACGCCGAGGTGGCAGATTCCTTATCTGTTGTTTCCTAGCCTTTCCTTAAATGATTTCAAAGAAACTGGATATTTATTGAACATCTCCCTTGACCGAGCTCGACAGCTGCAGTCGCTTAAGTGCGGCCAGTATCCAGTAATCGGGAGATAGTGGATTTGAGCCCCACTGTCGGCAGCCCTGAAGATGGTTTTCCGTGGTTTCCCATTTTCACACCAGGCAAATGCCGGGGCTGTACCTTAATTGAGGCCACGGCCGCTTCCTTCCAATTACTAGGCCTTTTCTGTCCGATCGTCGCCATAAGACCTATCTGTGTCGGTGCGACGTAAAGCAAATAGCAAAGAAAAAATCAATCTCCCTTGGTACGTTGTTCCAATCCCTAACTCGCCTTCCTATAAACGAATATTTTCCCCAATTTGTCCTCTTGAATTCCAACTTTATCTTCATATTGTGATCTTTCCTACTTTTAAAGACATCACTCAAACTTATTCGTCTACTAATGTCATTCCACACCATCTCTCCACTGAGAGCTTGAAACATACCAATTAGACGAGCAGCTCGTCTTCTTTGCAACATTTTTGTAACGCTAGTCTTTTATCGGAAATCACCCAAAACAAATCGAGCTGCTTTCCTTTGGATTTTTTCCAGTTCATGAATCAAGTAATCCTGATGAGGGTCCCATACACTGGAACCATACTCTAGTTGTGGTCTTGCCGGGCTGAGTGGCTCAGAGTCTTCTGACTCCAACTTGGCAGGTTCGATCCTGGCTCAGTCCGGTGGTATTTGAAGGTGCTCAAATACGTCAGCCTCGTGTCGGTTGATTTCCTGGCACGTAAAAGAACTCCCGCGGGACTAAATTCCGGCACCTCGGCGTCTCCGAAAACCGTAAAAGTAGTTAGTGGGACGTAAAGCAATTAATTAGTTGGGTCTTGCCAGAGACTTATATGCCCTCCCATTTACATCCTTACTACAACCTCTAAACACCCTCATAATCATGTGCAGAGATCTGTACCCTTTTATTTATAATCGCATTTATGTGATTAGGGATGTTGTTTTCATGGCGAATTTACGCACTCTAATAATGTATTTAAGGTTAATTTTCCTTTAGACATTGGAATAGGAAAATGAACACCAGGAAAATTATTTTGATGGATTGCATATTAATATGTGGTTGGGAGGCGTGACCATTCTTAAGGAATATAATGGGTGGGAAGAGCATTGGGACATATGAGGTTTTAGAAGAAAGCCATCGTTATGATGTTCCGTTACTTTTTAGTCTCCTCCCAGTATTAGTGTTGTTTGCATACTTTTTTGTCGTGTACGTCTTCTATCACCAACTCCTATCATAATTAGGATTTCAATTCTTTCAGTTTCAGGTTAAAGCATTTTATTTTAGACTGATATGACAAACAAAACAGCATTCTTCACACAAAATCTGGTACACAAGTTCAGAGAGTTGAATTCTTCTCCAGGTGAGGGGCAGTGAATACTGTCACTCACTCGGATACGCAAAATTAATGGTGGGATGAACTGAACCTTCCTCTCTACAGCACTGACTTCATATCCAGTGACATCTATCTCTTCGGGCCGTTGAAGAAATACCTAGGTGATAAGCGATTCAACGGTGAAACGACTACTCAGCATGCCGTCATGACGTGACTTCAGGGAATGGACACAGATTTCTTCCATGCCGGAGCAATAACGCGTGTCACTGCCCTACAAAAATGTATCCTTATATCTGCCTGTGAATACTCAGCGCGTCTTCTTGCTACCTTATATTGGCATACATGTATCTCCTGGCAGGGGTCGTCATCTGAAAATTTACGTCACGAAATTAACGATATAAAATATGTAAAGTGATATTACCTAGCAGCTGTGCAGGCTGTAATGTGAAGAATTGATGGATGGGAACGACTGAGAGACAAACAGAAGGCTCTTTCATCAAAGAGGCATCATCTCATAATATTCTATAGAATTGGTTATTTGATTCGTAGTAATTTCATAGGCTCTGAGTCAGTTTTCTCCTTCCACATTCCATACAGATATCTCCTGAATACAATTCTTCTTCTTCTTCTTCTTCTTCTTCTTCTTCTTCTTCGTCTTCTTCTTCTTCTTCTTCTTCGTCTTTTCGTTTTGGCCATCTGAAGACCACGTTAATTCATATCAGCTTCATTTTTTCTGACCTTTCTACTTGTCCAATATTCTTTCACTCATACATTGCAACCTTCTTAGCTCTGCTGTCCAAGATGATTTTGTTCTGGGTCTAGTTCTGCCCTGAAAACCTACACAAGCCTGATTTTTTAATTTAAAAATCTCTCTATTGTGTATCTCTGGTTTCTGTATTCCTATTTCTTCTACATCCCTTTGTACCTCTTGTTCCAGCGTACTTTGGTTTTCTTGTTCACAAGAAACTGTTTAATTTGCACTGTAAACCTCCCCTGGTCCATTCTAAGGATGTGTCTGAAGAACACGTTCCTTCTTTTCCGTGTGATGTCCGAGTTTTTCTCTATCCTGCAGCACCTTTCCTGTACACAGAACAGCAATGTACGCGAAATCATTCACCGTTACCGCGACCCGACAATGGAATCTCTTACCAGTGGACGTCAGAAGCATGTCGAGCAGCTTAGGTTTTAAACATGCCTGTGTCGATATACTAGGTAAACATGCATGAATCATCTAGTTATGACCTGAAAACACCTCCTCCTACCGCCTCTTCATCGTTATTTCCCTCTTCCTTTCACAGATCTTCTTCTTTTCTTCTTATTAATCCTTCTCTTCACCTCTCAATTGTCCGGCTCCATGGCTAAATGGTTAGCGTGTTGGCCTTTGGTCACAGGGGTCCCGGGTTAGATTCCCAGCAGGGTCGGGAATTTTAACCATAATTGGTTAATTTCGCTGGCAGGGGGGCTGGGTGTATGTGTCGTCTTCATCATCATTTCATCCTACGTGCCTTAGATGAAAAGATCTGTATCCGGCTAGCCGAACTTGTCCTCGGACTCTCCATACGCCTTTTCATTTCATTTGTACCTCTCAATTGATGGCGATATCTCAGTGTACTGTAGAAATGTACATATACAGTACTCATTATCCATATATTTTGATGTAGTCTACGTACGATGTGTATTATATAGATTATATAATTTGTTTTAAGTGTGTCTACTTTTATTAATACTATTACTGTTATTATTGTTAATATTGCTATCACATTATTGCCATCAGTAGTTATTATTAACAGTGTTCTAGATTAACGCTGGTTAAGTGTAAGAAAGGAAGTACATCCCAAACTTTGCCAGAATAAATAAGATATATTATTATTATTATTATTATTATTATTATTATTATTATTATTATTATTATTATTATTATTATTATTATTATTATTATTATTATTATTATTATTATTATTATTCAGTTCTTGGCTCACTCGTCGTCTAAACTGACCGCCCTCTGTTCTTCACGGTCCCAATATCTTCATGAGAATCTTTCGTTCCCCCGTTTCTAATCTCTTAATTAAGTATTCCTGTTCTTACTAGGTTAAGAGTTTCTGCTGTGTGTAAGGCTTCAGGGAGGATCACTGTCTGGCAATGTCACAATTTTACATTAATCGAAATATTCTTCTTATTGTATTCATAGTCAGAGTTTGTATGCTAAATTCATTGTGTTTATTTGAGCTCCCATTGCTTCTTTCTCTGTCAGCCCAGTTTCTATCGTTATCAATTTGATTTTCTTTTCTTGAATGATGTATTTATGATCATTTAATTTTCATAAAAGAAAATTTGACACCATTATTTGAAGCTAGTTTGCTAGATCCATTTCAAATATTTAAGTAATCTTACGATCGTCATCTCACAAATTATCTTTTGGCATGTTCTGTCTGGTATTTTATTATATTCCAATAAGACATGTAACAACTACTGCAGTGTGTTTCATAATCTGTATTTCCTTCTTGTAAGGCACGGATACTTGTGAAAGTGTTGCGCTTCCAACAAATGACCTCTCAGATGGTGTGCTCAAGAAAGCTGACACGGTGGTCTTCAACTGCTCCAAGAAAACAATCTCCTGCAGAATGTGAGACTCATTTATCTGTCAGAGTGCATCACTATAGGCCTCTACATTATTGGGAATGTCTTTTTTTTAAAGAATGAGCAATCTGCATTTCAATTTTCTTGAGGAGATGAAAAATGTTTCTCTGACAAGAATAACACAGCACACAACAGCAGATTACGTTCGAAAATAGAACAAACCCTGCCTTGGCAGAAATAATGGAGTCGGTCGTGGTAGTACTGGTATTCCCATTAAAGGAAACTACAATCAGATAAGAATTCTCTCTTACCGGGCGAGTTGGCCGTGCGTGTAGAGGCGCGCGGCTGTGGGCTTGCATCCGGGAGATAGTAGGTTCGAATCCCACTAGCGGCAGCACTGAAAATGGTTTTCCGTGGTTTCCCATTTTCACACCAGGCAAATGCTGGGGCTGTACCTTAATTAAGGCCACGGCCGCTTCTTTCCAACTCCTAGGCCATTTCTATCACATCGTCGCCATAAGACCTATCTGTGTCGGTGCGACGTAAAGCCCCTAGCAAAAAAAACAAAAAAAGAATCCTCTCTTAGCTCTAACTCGAAGAGGAAAAATAAAAATGTTCGAAACTCCAAAGGATAAAGGTATCTGCGGATGAAAGGGGAGTGCCACGGAACAGGAGGAAGTGAAAGACTCAGTCACCTCCGGGATAAGTGGTGGAGGTGAACACGGGTTTAACAGGAACTACGATCGGATAACCATTATCCCTCTACGTTAATCTGAGGATAAAAGGAAGGTGAAAGACTCCCTGGACCTCGTGATCCTAATCCCCTCAAGGTCGGATAGGAAAGAATAAAATGTACTGCATATAACATTCTTATTTCTGTCCTTCACGGTGATATTGAGAAAAGACAACGTTTTGACGTTGAAACTGCCACCAGATATAGTTTACTAGTTTTCCCTTACATGAAAACTACAATGAACCTCTTACGACCACCATTTTTGAACCATTTAAGGGAAATTACGTAATTATATAATCTCCATCCACTGTGTAGGTGGGGGTGGTATTATATCCACGCTATCACTTACTTGCCGTAAGTGGCAACGAAATGGGGCTCCACGGACACTTAAGTTGAGAGCATGGGTTGGCGACCACGGGCCCTTTATCCGAGTCCTGGCATTTCTTCAAATTTTCCGTACCAGGCTTCTCAATTTCATCTATACTATCCGACCTCCCTTGGTCAAATCTTGTTCTTTTCCGACCCCGTCGGTATTACGTGTGGAGACCTAAGGTCGTAATACTACATTCTGGCATTTCTTAAAGGAAGGTCCGTTTACAGCCTGCCCGGGTGGAGAGATGGCAGTTCGAAAATAGAACAAACCCTGCCTGGGCAGAAATAATGGAGTCGGTCGTGGTAGTACTGATATTCCCATTAAAGGAAATTACAATCAGGTAAGAATCCTCTCTTAGCTCTAACCCGAAGAGGTTGCCACAGCGGTTACCATAGAGATAAGCCTGCTGGCCGGGTCGTGCTGATTGGAGTTGCCAAGACTCTCACTTTTGAGTTACGTACAACAGAACACAACGGTCTGAACAAGCGAACAAGTGATCCGGAAGCGAAGGGAGGGAGAAAGGTATGTAGGAAATGTGGCAACACCATGCAATGCTCCTCCCTACAGCCCTAATTCAAACACGAAACCTCTATAGTGCGGACGGTAATGCAGTCGGCAATGGAAACTCACCCACTTCTAACTTCGCTAGAGGAGCGCTTAGACGCACCGTGAACGAATATGAACCCCCTCTCCCCAGCTAGTTCCCTCCCTCGGGAAACGCTGGAATGGGGAGTAAACAATGATAACAGAGAGTCGTGTCAGAATGCTTCTTTTAATATTCATGGATCTTGTCTTTCCTTTGCCGATATCTTCATTTTTCTGTGTCGGATCTCTTCCAATTTCCCTTCTAATTAGTGTTAATAAAAGATGTTTGCCCAGTTATACTTTCACTTAAAACAATAATCACCACCACCACTGTATCATCATCGGCACGTTGACGCTCATAGATCTGCACAAATCCATCTATCAGCATGAGTACGATTGTTTCTTTGTGTGAGTAATATCTGATGCCATTACTTTTCAATTTCAACTCTAATTTACAGCTGTTAGGTTCTTCATTCTTCCGAAACTAATTTTGAATAAATATATTTATAAATTAGGCTACCTGAAAAGGAAAGCATACGGTGACAGAATTATGTATGAAAAAGAAACAACTTAATTAAAACAGATCGACATGTTTCATCAAATTCTATCAAATCACACTCAAATACTGAGAACTTGTCTTAATGGCGTACTCTCTTTTCTCCGCTTTAGCATAGAAAAGTTCCAGATTTCAAGTTTTTAAGTTTTTAAACTGAAATACACAAAATAGTTGAGTGTGATTTGTTACAATCTGATGATGTCCTTTCTAGAACGAAACATGTCATTCTCTATTAATTATTTCTTATTCAGTTATAATATTGCTACCATATTGTAACGGATCAAACACCCCATATAGATAATTAACAACAATTGCACGCTGGACGCCAGGCTTCGAAATTAAATCTAATTTGAACCCGAATTTAGATCTAAAACGTACTAAACTTAATTTAATGAGACTATCCCGGTCGTGAGGTATAAGGATACTGACCATTAAATACCATGTGGAAAAACATAGGGAACCTACTAAAAAGTCAATTATTTAACGATGTAAAAAGAAAAATGTTTTATTTAATAAAGATGAAATTACGCAAAAACGATTTTTTCCCAAAATTAAAAATTACTGACTGAGATTACAATTCAATACTACGCGCGCGGACTTGCGATAACAGGGATAACTTATGCTCACCGGAGGTTGATCTTTTCGTCGTCTGCTTCCGTGGTTGATCGTTGTCGTCCCTCTTCCAACAGCATCATCCTTGGCATCTGCTTCATGGAATGGATTCCACCCTGAATCTATCACTCCCTATTGTGCTGAGTACCAAAAACATAGTGCCAGCCTTACAATGTGAAATTCCACGTCGAAATTAATTGAATAGAGAGAGCGGAAACATCCAGTTCTTTTATATTATACGAACTTGTCTTTCTAAATAATCTGAGTAAGTCCCACAGAGCCGATAAGAAATGTTGAGTATAAGCACATCGTAAGCGATGCACTTAGATAGCAGAGTGACTCTCTAAAAACCCGTGGACTACCTGAGAATGGAGAATCAAGAATGCAGAATGCAGAATGCAGAATGCAGAATGCAGAATGCAGAATCTAGAATAATCTTCACCACGCTGTGTAGATCTATATAAATCCTCTTCATATTCCCACTTCCTCCCTTGTCACATGACATCTCGTTCCAATGAGAGCCGATATACGTCACCACCCTGTCGATATATAGATGAAGTGTCTGTCCTTGACAGAAAAAGCCCTCCTGATAGGAGCACGTGATATGGGGTAATTTTGCGGCCCAACAACGAAATTATGTATCTTCCTCTAGCTGTTGCGTACGTTTCCAAGAACCATCCAAAATTAACCTTCCTGGACTATTGCGAGACACCAAGTAGCCTGTTAGCACAAGACCTGTCTTGACATTACCACGGAATATTCTAATATGTTACAATTAAAAATTATTTCTCGTTCTTACGTACAGTTACATAAATGATGATGATGGACGTTAATAATGAATAAATTACATATGATACATGATATATATATATACAATTAATTCGGGTGGGCAATCAAATTATGTAAATGCCGTGGCGACCACGATTATTACAATATGTTCTCTTTTTTGGTAGTTTATAAATATATTTATTCAAAATTGTTTTCGACAGACTGAAAAATCTTACAGTTATTTGAAAAACAGTAACTATCAGTCTTGGAGCACGGCCACCTGCTATACATCGACATTAAGCTAAGTAGAGTGAAGCATTAATCTAAAACTTCCGACGACTATCTCCCTCATCTTACGAGATGACGAGCAGTCATCATTCGTCATCCGCTTCATGAGGGATAGTGGCCTGTTTTATCGCGCGTAAATGTATTTTCTTCTCCTTCTTAATCTGTTTACCCCCCAGGTTCGGGTTTTCCCTCGTACTCAGCGAGGGATGTCACTTCTACCGCCTCAAGGACAGTGTCCTGGAGCTTCAGACTTTGGGTCGGGGATACAACTGGGGAGAATGACCAGTACCTCGCCAAGGCGGCCTCACCTGCTATTCTGAACAGGAGCCTTGTGGGAGGGTGGGATGATTGAAAGGGATAGACAAGGAAGAGGGAAGAATCGGCCGTGGCCTTAAGTTTAGTACCATCCCGGCATTTGCTTAGAGGAGAAGTGGGAAACCACGGAAAGCCACTTGCAGGATAGCTGAGGGTGGAATCGAACCCACTTCTAATCAGTTGACCTCCCGAGGCTGAGTGGACCCCGTTCCAGCCCTCGTACCACTTTTCAAATTTCTTGACAGAGCCGGGAATCGAACCCGGGCCTCCGGGGGTGGCAGCTAATCACACTAACCACTACACCACGGAGAAGGACAAATGTATTTTCTACTCGTTTTAAAAATGTTATTTTATTGTTAGGTAGGTTTTAATCTAGCGACTCTATTTTAGTTTGACCTTGTGTATTTTAATGCGTTGTTTTAATTTCTAATTTGTCCGGCTCCATGGCTAAACGGTTAGCGTGCTGGCCTTTTGTCACAGGGGTCCCGGTTTCGATTCCCGGCAATGTCGGGAATTTTAACCGTCATTGGTTAATTTCCCTGGCACGGGGGCTGGGTGTATGTGTTGTCTTCATCATCATTTCATCCTCATCACGACGCGCAGGTCGCCTACGGGAGTCAGATCAAGTGACCTGCACTTGGCGAGCCAAACCTGTCCTGGGATCTCCCGACACTAAAAGCCATACGCCATTTCATTTTCATTTCTAATTTGAATGATATATGGTCGCTCCTATGCCAAAACTATGAATGTGACAATGCTCATCCTATCCATTATTTCCCTTAAGATTGGTCACGCCTTCAAGGAACATGAACCTTACTGTACCGTTCTGTAGGAATGTTTGTTTACATGACATATTTATCCACTCCTAGAGTATGATGTATTTAAGGTTCATTTCCCTTTACACAAACGTATAGGAAAATGAACTCAACGAAAAATTGTTGTGATGGACTGCGTATCAATATGTGGCTGGGAAGCGTGAACAATCTTAGAGAAATATAGGATTGGAAGTGCATTGTCACATTCGCGGTTTTGGCATAGGAGTATAATAATTATAAGTTCGTGTGGCTATTTCTAGCCGAGTGCAGCCCTTGTAAGGCAGACCCTCCGATGAGGGTGGGCGGCACCTGCCATTTGTAGGTAACTGCGTGTTGTTGTGGTGGAGGATAGTTTTAGGTGTGGTGTGTGAGTTTGCAGGGATGTTGGGGACAGCAAAAACACCCAGCCCCCGGGCCACTGGAATTAACCAATTAATGTTAAAATCCCCGACCCGGCCGCGAATCGAACCCGGAACCCTCTGAACCGAAGGCCAGTACGCTGACCATTCAGCCAACGAGTCGGACTTGGCATAGGAGTGACAATACATGACTACCTATATTTTCATTTTATCAGCATATAAGGAATTGTGAATCAGATTCACTGATTATTTTAAATTAATAATCATTTGTTTTAAATTCTAGTCAGTGGATAGATTTTTTTAATTTTAATTATCATTTTATTTCGTTCTACCTCGCGCCATTCGGGGCCAATTACCTATAAGTTAGGCCCTTTTAATAAACAAGCATCATCAGTCATCACCATCATCATCATCATCATGAGGCATTTTACCCTGGGGATTCTATCATCACGTAAGGTTTATTAATAATTTAGATACTTTATTCCTGGATTAACCATGTCGCCAAAATCTCTCGTTATGAAGGATTTTCCGAAATTGATAAATTAGTCAGTACTCGATGTCAACCGAAGTATCCCGGCATTTCACGAGATGGAGGCTCGCTTGGCACGGTAAGTTCTGTTCCTATGGGAGAGCGAGACTCTTGAAAAAAAACACCGCTACTCTCAAAAAAGTTATTTGTAGCTGGAATAAATATCTGGAAATATTTTTCATCGTAGAATTATGGGTTCAGCATTAAGTCGGTGATGCTCTGAGTTGTGTCGCCTTCCATAGCGATATTAAGAAGACGAGTATGTTGAGATGGATGAAATTGACACCAGATATTGGTTACAAGAACAATGGAATGTATCCGGGATCCGCGAAGTACTGAGTCAGGGTCGAAGATGAGGTGAGATAAATTTGTTGGTTCACAAAGCGATTTCAAATTTTGGCTTGCATTAACATGTTTATTTTATATTTACAACAATTTTCTTTACGTTGCACCGACACACATAGGTCTTAGTGAAACAATGTGATAGGAAAGGGCTAGGAGTAGGAAGGAAGGTGCCGTGGCCTTACTTAAGGTACAGCCCAAGTATTTTCCTCGTAATAAAATGGGAAACCACGGAAAACCATCTTCAGGGCTACCGTCAGTGGGGTGCGAACCGACTATCTCCCGAATGCAAGCTCACAGCTGCGCTACTCTAACAACACGTCCAAACTCGCTCGGTTGTTTATTTCAAATCTCTGATTACATTTCACATAATAATTCCGGCTGTCGAAGATGGGCTTCCATACTAGTAATGATAATAATAGGGTGATCGTGTACTAGCGGTTCCAGTAAATGAGATCAGAGGCAAATTTAAAAGTTTTTACTAGGTACCACCAAGCTTCTGTCCAATCACAGGGCATGTGAGCACGTAGTTCATGTTCTCTTTTATCATTGATTTTAAAATAACATATTAAAATATAGATACCATATGCTATATTGATATCAGTAAAAATTACCTATAACTGCATTCATGCTAGTTCAGTCCCTCATATACTAACAAATTGCCGTCAAATATTTTAAAATCACAGAATTAAGGAAATAAAGTCCTTACAACGTGGTCTTGTTTCTGATCATTTACTAGTACAAACGTAGTCCAAGAATATAACAAAATGTCTGTATTTTCCGGGCTTGTAGGCCGTGATCTAGGAGCAATATGATGGTTCTGACGTTCCACCGAGGACTGCGTTTGGCATCCTCAAGGCTTCTGAACGACATCGATGGCTACGAAGCTCTCAGTGGAGTGGAATGGTGTCTTTTTTTTCGGAGGGGGGCACCGAAGACCGCTCCCCGCCACGTGACCATCGACTCAATCTACATGGCCTCCAACATGCTATTAGTTCTAAGAAGAGAAAGATAGCAGGGAGGAGTGGAAGTGTGATACTACAGGAGTATCTCCCTGTCCCCATGCTCAGCATGCTACAAGGCCAGATGTGGTGGTGGGTGTCAATAGTGGTGTAATCGGGTAATAAGAGTCAGGACTAAACCACATAGCACATGCAAGGATGTGGTTCTGGGGAGGTCCAAGTAATTGTGTTAGTTAGGAACAGGTATCATGCACAAGTCCTAAGCCTATTCCACGCCAGTCCAGTTATTCAGGGGATCAGTCCTTCTGGGCACTGCTGTTGCTAGCGCGGGCCTTGCCGGCTGCGGAGCCATGCGTCGAGTACCAATAGGGCCCGCCGCACAGCGCCACCTCCTTGGGGTCCCTCGTACCCAGTCTCCGATCCCGGTGAATGAGGCCAAGCCCGCCGAGGCGGGAACCTCCTGGAAGGGGGTGGGTCATGACGCCGGGCCTCCTTCGTCTCTGCCCGCGCCATGGCCCGGTATACAGGGCAACTGCGATGGGAGGCCGGGTGGCCCCCCGCGCAGTTGGCGCACACCGGCGCCTCCATAAGTGTAGCGGAGGCCGTGTAATAATGATCACCACCACAGCGGTTGCACCTCACTTCGATCCCACAGCTGACCTGACGGTGGCCCCACCGCAGACAGCGGAAACACTGCAAGAGCTGCTGAGGGGGACTTTTCGGCCTCACCTGTTTGCCGCTTCCCGCTGAGGTCCTCTCCTGGTAGGCTCCTCGGTCGACTGTTGTCCTGGGAACAGTCCTAGGTTGCGGAAGGTTGGCCCTCTCCTGGTGGGCCGGCGTCGTCTCCTCCCCAGGGGTTTCTCCTCGGCAGGGGAAGAGGCCACGTCCTGGTGCCCCTCCTCCCGGCCTGATGACCCCGGGGTAGCTGGTGGCCCATCTGTGTCGACGTCTTCTTCTCCTTCCTCCTGGCTGGCGATGGCGGCGTCGGTCGGCGCTGACACCTGAGTGCGTTCCCTGCCCCGTGGGGTGCTTATCGATGTCTGCACCTTGACTGACTCGGTGGAAGGCAGGGCCTGGACGGCAGCCTCTGAACGCCAGGGGGCGTCCTCCTCTACTGCCGTGGTGGATTTAGCCGATTATATGAGTTAATTATGCGGTATTTATCACTGTATTGCTGTCAAACAATTTTTATGTTTAGGAAATAACAGAGAAAGACTCGGTAAGTATTAGATGACAAGCAAAAGGTGCAGTTGATGCTCATGTCTCTTTGGAAATCCACAAACAATACTCCGATGCTTCTGACTGCCCTCAAACCGAACGAAACTGAAATCCACGCCTGCTAGAACACAAAACTAGTAGTCCAAATCCCAAATTCTTGAAGCACGAACGCTCGGAATATCATTAACAAGTGCGTATGTGCCTGGGATAGTTTCCGACAAGACCGACTCCAATACTCAGGCCTTAATGTTACGACCTTTCCGAGATGGCGCATGGAGTGGCCGGGCATGTTCGAAACGTGGGTTCTTTGTTTCGGTATGGAGTTGGTGTAATTTAATGAAATTTGACGATAAATATCAATATATTAATATAAACCATATCTAGAACGTCCTTGGCCAAAGATGATGAGGCGAGTGCGGTACTGCGCTTACACCTGCCAAGTTAACCAGTAAATATTTGCCATTCAGGGCACTCTAAGTTAGCGGCTGGTTTAGTGAACCGATAGATCAATCTTACGTTCGTGAAGTGGTAAAACACAAGTAAACCAATCCATAAAAACTAAGCGATCGATATCTCTCGTTTCAGTAAAAGGACATTAACCTGTAATTTTACGTTCGATTTTAGATATTGAAACGTTAATTGTTAAGGATCTAAAAGTTTCAAGTTTACTTATCAGACAAGAAGACTCACACAGATGCTGATGGTGACATGCTCACTGGTGAGCGATACCGCAAAACTCTTTGTTTTCCGTGATAAAGCTACTTGGCTTCCAACGAACCGTAAAATATTGTTTACACCCTGTCGATAATGTCAGTCCTCTTAAGTTATAAATATAAATTACAGTGTGTCAGCCACATAAAAATTCATTACGTGTGTGGTCGGGCACACATGCCATTCGACCAACACCGCATATAATGTACTTTGTTGGGACTATAGGTGGTTATTATTGTTCTAAGAGGAAGTACAACTAGGCACCCACCCTACTACTACTACTACTAATAATAATAATAATAATAATAATAATAATAATAATAATAATAATAATAATAATAATACCGAGCTCAATAGCTGCAGTCGCTTAAGTGCGTCCAGCAGCCTATGCAGCATTCAGAAGGTAGTGGGTTCGAACCACACAGTCGGCAGCCCTGAAGATGTTTTCCATGGTTTCTCATTGTTACACCTTTTCCTATCCCATTGTCACCGCAAGACCTATTTCTGTCAGTGCGACGTAAAGCAACTTGTAAAAAATAAATAGTCCGCCTCTGTGGTGTAGTAGTTATTATGATTAGCTGCCACCGCCAGGGGCCCGGGTTCGATTCCCGGCTCTGCCACGAACATTTGAAAAGTGGTACGAGGGCTGGAACGGGGTCCACTCAGCCTCGGGAGGTCAACTGAGCAGAGGGGGGTTCGATTCTCACCTCAGCCATCCTAGAAGTGGTTTTCCGTGGTTTCCCACTTGTCCTCCACGCAAAAGCCGGGATGGTACCAAACTTGAGGCCACGGCCGCTTCCTTCCCTCTTCCTTGTCTATGCCTTCCGATCTTCTCATTCCCCGACAAGGCCCCTGTTCAGCATATCAGATGAGGCCACCTGGGCAAGGTACTGGTCATTCTCCCCAGTTGTATCCCCTGACCCAAAGTCTCACATTCAAGGACACTGCCCTTGAGGCGGTAGAGGTGGGATCCCTCGCTGAGTCCGAGAGAAAAGCCAACCTTGTAGGTTAAACAGATTAAGAAGAAAGAATAAATAAATAAATAAATAATCGTATGCTCTCAGCTATCGTGTGCTAGAATTTTAATTCGACGCCATCTGACTGCTGGATAGCAGAGTAAACCGAATCTCTCTATTGTTGAGATTTTAATGAATTTTGTCGGATAAACACCAAATATGTTACCAGAGATATTTTACATGCCGACAATACGTGTAGTACAACAGGAGTGTCGAATGGACTGTTTACCGCCCGTCTGCCGGGCTCGAACCCACACTACCTTGGGAACTGTAGACCGAAACTCTACCACTGATCCACACTAATCACTTTTAGCTCCATGTTATTGTAATGCAATATTTATGAGAGAGCAGACCGACCTGCTATTGCCTGATCGAGGGTCAGGCGGCTAGAACTGGCCCTGGAGTTAGGAGGTGTGGTGAAGTATTTGTGAAGAAAATGACACATGAATTAATCACACAGTTTATTGAAGACGGTCAACGGTTTAGAAAGTGGAGGAAGGCCCTTTGTGGAAGAACTGTCCTCATTTACTAGTGTCCTGTGGGAATACTTATGCAATTGTAACCGATAAATTTCGTAGGCGTAAACTGTGTTCGTGGTTAGAGCCTCACGACCTAAGCAGAAACAAGACAGGATGGAAGCGTGTGGAGATTATATACATGGCGTATGGTGAGTCTTCCTTTCTTGAATGCATGGCTACAGTCGTGGTTCCTGAAGTACGACCCAAAATCGAAGAGGCAAAGCATGGAGTGATGTGGCCCACGGTCACCAAAATCCAGAAATGTTAGGTGTGAGAAGTCGCGCTTCAAGACAACGTACATTTGTTTTATGCTGGAGAGATCATTCATAAGGAATATCAACCACAAGGCACGACATTGAATGCGACCACCTGCGTGAACATCTTGCATCGCCTCCTGAGGAGGATCAGACGTGTGCGCCCCAGTATACCACAAATGGATCCTGGTGGCTGTTGCATGAAAATGCACGCCCCATGCGGCCATAATCGTGCAGCAGTTCCTCGCACGTAAGGGGTTTGTTGTGCTCCATCACCCCCTATTCAGCAGTGGTTCAGACGCGGAACTAGAAAGTGATTTAGGGTTCAAAATCTGATAGAGTCATTTATTTTATCTGGTGTGGACATAAGTTCGTTCGCAGTGTATAATCCATACGGCAGGATTATTCAGCCTAGGGAAGCCACAACCCGCTCTACAGCATTGATGACAGCACAGATGTGCTTGCACTGGAATGGCTAGGAGTTGAGTCGGCAACTTGTCCATCCACGCCGTTAAACGGCTATGCATACCTTTTAGGCGTTCTAAATGGCAAGACAAACGGAACTTTCGTCCCCACCATACAGATTTGGGCAACATCGCATCATGCACACATTTTAAAATGGGGAACATCTATTGTAACGAAGGGCATGTATTGTTGTGAATGAATGTCAGAATATTGTTCGTAACATGGGAGATTTTAAACAGATATAAATGTACCGGGCGGTACACCTTCACGCCGCTAATTTAAAAAGTGCGCCAGTTGAAACTCCTCTGCTGGAGGAAGTCTGAACTTTATTGACGGTATTAATTTTCTACTTTCTCAGAAGATGTCACTACCTGTAAATTTTGGAGTTTTAGAACTGTGTCATTTTTGATGTGTTTTTGTTTTGCTTGAAGTAAGAAGTGTGAACTTTCTCTTCTAGAGGACACTACTGAAGAACTACAATAGTGCACCCTAGTGCGAAGAAAAAGAACTGTTCTTTGGAGAAAATTTAATTTCAAAAGTTTGTTCCTTGCTAAATTTCTTTCAGTCATTGTTTAAGTTGGCAATATTTACCCTTTCTTTCCCCTTGTTTTAAATCTAGCCAATCCCGAATTTTTTAACCTAGTTTTCCACCAATAATGTGTTTCTTCTTCATCTTGTGTAGGGGTTTCTCTTTATTCTCCAATAAAGTGATTGTGGGCGGGTGTTCTCATTCCCCTAACGCCTAGAACCTTCCGCGAGAGTATATAAACTGCTGATTTTAGGGTCTCTGGGCCACTTCTGTTCCATCTTTCAGTGTGTAAAGTACATAGCAGGGGGCGGGAAGCGCCTCTTTCTTCGGCGGCGGTCAACAACCAGGTAATGGCCGATTAATTACTTATTTTCTTGCTTGCTCAGCAGTTTAACTCTCGGGGCGGGTCCGAAGCTTTTTCCATTATGTAACCTTCTTTAAAATGTAAAGAAACTTGTATCTATTTCATCTTTTAAACTGCATATCGGGATAGAGAGTGCTGTTCCCTCTTGAGCTCCCAATCATATTGTTTTGAGGTGAACTTATCTTTCTCAACCTATTCTTCGTTAATATAATGTAAATTGTTCTTTTCTGAAGTCACCTCTGTAGTATGGGATTAGCCCTTGCATTAATGGCCTAGTGCCAAGTAGGTTTTAAATAAAGTGTATTAGGAGTGCGGAGAGCCTCCTTTCAAGTTGGTATTTTAGAGGCCATATAATTAACCTTTTCTCACTTAATAAGGCCTCAGTAGATTGGGTATTTTACCCCTGTGTTTATGTCCGTTGAGGACAGCTTGAAGGTCGAGTTTGGTGTGGCCTGGGAGAGGCTTAAAGTTGAGAGCGAGTGGCTCTTTTTTTGAAAACTGAGTGTTGTATGCCTCGAGGAGGCTTTACTGTGTAATTTGGAGCAAGTGCTCCAGGGTTTGATTGGGGTCTTCTGCCCCGTTGGTGAAATTTGTATATCGTAAAGTTGGGCTAGTTGCTCAAGAATTGTGTTTTCAGGGCTCGAAGCCCAAATCCTGTAAATACTATAATTGTACTTTGTTGCCTTGCTACGCCGTACCTGCCATTCTTGTTATTCCTGAATTTTGGAAAGAAAATATAACCTTGTTAAAATTTTACATTAACTTTAATTCCGTAGTTGGAGACCTATTCACACCCGCACCTTCTTTCACCTCTACCTACCACGGAAATCTCCGTAACAATAAATAATTATGATAATAATTAATTATGAAAGTTCAGTGCGGCATACCATCATTTCATTTTGCAATTAATTAAGGCCCGGATGTTGGTGACGTAGAGAATATTACAAAATACACTTAAAAATATTAAAAATTACTTTATTAAATGACCTATAATTAATAAAATGCATTATAAAGTGATGTTAAATATCAAATATTAATGTTTAAAAACCCTCCAGAACATAATAGGTTAGACACAAATATATAAAGTACATAATATAGGCCTTTAATTTGGAGGCAGCTCGAAGACAAAGAATGCACAATACAATGAATATTGGTTCAGAATGAACAGTTTGAAAAGAACTCAAAATAATAAACGATGATCTGTGAAGTATAAGAAACAATTTGAGAAATTAATTTCTACAAAATTTAAAATATAAATTCAGAAACAAAGACTTAAAAGAACAAGAATTAGATAACTTAAATATTGTATTGAAAGTGCTTTTTTGTTTTTCTAGTTGCTTTATGTCGCACCGACACAGATAGGTCTTATGGTGACGATGGGATAGGAAAGGCCTAGGAGTTGGAAGGAAACGGCCGTGGCCTTAATTAAGATACAGCCCCAGCATTTGCCTGTGTGAAAATGTGAAACCACGGAAATCCATCTTCAGGGATGCTGACATTGGGATTCGAACCCACTATCTCCCGGATGCAAGCTCAAAGCCACGCACCTCTAACCACACGGCTAACTCGCCCGGTGTATTGAAAGTGCTTTATTTCAAATTTTGTTTAACTATTACTTAAGGCTTTCAGACGTAATTTCATAAAATAATATGGTAATATGACAAAAGGGACAAAATGACCTAAAAAGACAAAATCTCCAAAATATGACCTAAAATTATCCAAAATCAAACAAAATGATATTAAAATATTTTTGAAAACAAATAATTCAAAATAAAAAGGATATAGCCTATTTGTAATCGAGGTGTCATGAACAGAGTTCATATATAGGCCTACTGGAGCATTGCACCTGACCAGTCAATGACATGGCATCAACATTCGCGCCCTACTAATAACAAGATTAATGTGCTTGTTGACTGTACACCCGTCCATTGCCCGGGGATATAGAAGGTTCGTAGGTTCTTGTGATAAGCCTCAGCTAAAGTCAGTCGTGACGCATAATTCTCCACCCAGGCCATGGACATCCAAGTACTGTTTATGCAGTTGGACTAGCATTTGACGCAAGACGTTCATGATTATGGTAATAATAGTATTCAATAACTTCGTAAGGCTAAATATATCTCATTTAAATAAGGAAAACGAATGTTAGTTTCTTGGAAGGACTTTTTTCCAATTTAATGAAATCTAAACCTAACTTAATACAATAATAATACATTGTATGATGATTTGATAATAGCTAGATAGACGAACGAAAATCTCTGTTGGCTAAATACTCAAAAAACATCATTATTTAAACCTTGATTGAAAATACTAACTTGATGGAAACGAATATGGAACTTGCTGAAGGCAAATCATCATTATTTATCCTTAATTGTCCGCCCGCAATAAATAATGGGATCGAATAAAATTTCATTCAATTTTTTTTTTATAAACTACACTTGCTTTTATCTTCACTTATCCAAGATTTCATTTCAAAGTACCCCTACATTTATCCATTATCTCAGAAATTACCTAATTGCTAACCAACTTGAGTTCTCTAAGGGTGACCAGTTTCAATATCAATATCCATAAAGTGCACACAGTGTAGGAAAACCCACATAATAATTGGATCTCATATCGACATAACTCAATCAACAACAGCATGTCCCAGGAGTCCGTATCAGCCACCTAAATAGAACACAATATCTAGCCGCTACAAAATCATTAATGATCCAAAAGAATGATTAACAGTAACTGCTTCCACCGGCACTGCCCTCCTGAAAGAAAACATACTATAAGCAACTACGCAAGAATACAGTCTACTACCAGGTGACAATAATTCAATAAATACGACCTTCTACTTCACACAGATTGTGCTTATTAAATGTTGAAGACGTCTAATTAGTGACCATTTCCTCAAATCAGATGGTATCTGCATCGTATCCCGTCGCGAAACAGTGTTTCGATGATCATATAACAATCCCTACGCTCGACCTTCGGACATCTTACACCACCAAAAATAACAACGACACAATTGCTTGCCTATTCTGGGTTCTTAATTGTATGACGAGCGCTTAAATCCATCTCTAAATCTCAAATAATTGTTTATCACACTCCCATTATCTATTTTTCAACGAGACACTTACCATAACAATATTAATTCATCATAAGACTCTTTATGGACGACCCTGTCCTTATTATTCACCATATTCAAGCACATCATACATATTCACACATTACTTACCCAAGAGAATTCACAAGCATTCCCGAAGAATCTCTTTTATCATCACCAAAGTATCGCAATCAACGCAACACTGATTTCACGAAACAATCGCCACTACGCAATAAACACGTATTGTATTATCATGCAGAAGACCTTCTACAAATAACTATTAAAATAAAGTCACCTCAAGAAGTATTCGTGCAACACAAGTATGGTTCACTAATGAAGACACCGCATTCCTCCATTCACCGTAAACGTGAAGAAGATTCCGAGTAACTCGCGGTAAGACACGTATAACAAGCTAAATCTTGCGTATAATAGATGATCTTAATATTACAACCTCGGACATAACCGTAATCACAAGTAACCGGGCACTAAATGATAGTCGCATTAGGTCACTCAAGTTGTTTAAATTTACGTCACTTCATTATGAAAGAAAAAATACATTCTACTCTACAGCTATGCAACTACAAGAAAATAGGGTAAAGAAAATGAAATCTTGGTACTTATCAGTGAAGATTATGTGATACCGCTCTCAGTCCTTTGCTCCATTGGTCATAGTTTTGGCCCTCACTTCGGCATTATCTCCCGGGCCTGTTAGGATATCGGAATGTTTAAGCACTCATATTCATTTCCATCATTACATCATTGGAAAAATCTTCATACATTTTTGAGTCCATGGACCTGAAACTTAGAAAAACAAAATTAACACAGTGACACAGGCGTTTTACAATATCTCACAGTTATTTCCGAAACTTTCCTTGTTCAGTATTAAAACCTCAGATCGCTATTCGACACAGTAATATTATTTTATATATCACGTTCCCTAATATTTCTCTTAGGTTCTGCGAACGTAGACGTTCCCTTTTAAGACGTGCTAATTACTGTCCGTTCAACCTTCAATCTCCGTTTTTATCTGCCATACCATTACTCATAAAACAAAAAGTTCATTACCATTGTTATGCTAATAATATCGGTCTGCATTCCATACGTTAGGCTCGACTCACTGACTTGTAACCTCTCTTCCATCTGTTTTGACAGTTCGAATGCGAATTCCAAGATAACGTAATCCCATCTGACTGGAAAGATGTACAAAGGAACACTTCACCATTGTCTTGTGACGTATGTAATCGACCTAACCTCTTCAGCGCCGCCTTGATCCTGTAACATATGGCATCAATTCATGGCCTCCTTCATGACACCGCTGGACCTGAATATCATATAGTTGACTTACTTCTTAATACTGTTGAGAATGTAAAATTATTTTGCTAATCTCTGCTCACATATAAGATAATATTTCGTGACTGTAAGCGTGCGGTGACCACGGGGTTTTGAGCTTAGGAATTTCATTCCTCATCTTATATCCATCCAATTTCCTGTCTAAATGGGCGAGTTATTCTAGATATTTGACCCAGCTGGATGTATTTCCGAGTAATTCCTGTTAACCATTCCTTTAGCATGACCTTCAATGGCTCAACAGCTGACTCACTTGCCATTGGACGGTAATAACTGAGATCTCCAACACAAGTGGCTGGACGATATGCTTCATAGAAACACGTAAAAAATAAAAATTCTTGGCACCCTTGGTACGAAACACTCACATTTCTTAAGGCTTCAGGAAGGAAATTTCACGGATATATATTAAGGATAATCCGTTTTAACTCTCCGACTTCGAAGGTGACAAGTCATTGTCTGTTACGTACTGCCAGTTTTGTCACATCTGATGATACCTATTTGGTGCCCTTCCCTTGTGAGCTTCGGTACGCATGACGTCACAAACTTAACCTTTGTTTCTCACTGAGTTCCTCCTGCTCTCAGTTGCCTAGCTAGCTCCGAAATATCTCGCTCTGAGTTGACGATACTGTAAGTAGAGTTGATTGTCTTCGGCATGACACGCGGTTACACGGGATCCTTTTCTGAGCGTATCGCTGGAGTTTTCCTGTATCTAATTGTATATTTGTACACACTGAATTTCGGATCTCGTACGAACTGTTTACAGCAAAAGTGCGATTACAATTAACACCACCAACATTAGTGTAAAGAGAAGATAGTTGCGCAGGGTTGTACTTCCTCCAACCAATTAACCACCACCACCGCCACCACTACCACCACCAGTAGTGATAAGAGAGGACGGTTGCCCAGTTGTACATTCTCTGAAAATTATCACCATCACTATTAGTGATAAGAGAGGAGGGTGTTCAGCTGTACTTCATCTGAACAATTATCATCATCACCATTAGTGATAAGAGAGGACGGTTGCCCAGTTGTACATTCTCTGAAAATTATCACCATCACTATTAGTGATAAGAGAGGAGGGTGTTCAGCTGTACTTCATCTGAACAATTATCATCATCACTATTAGTGCTAAGAGTAAACGGTTGTTCAGTTGTACTTCCTCTGAACAGTTATCACCATCACTATTAGTGATAAGAGAGAACGGTTGTTCAGTTGTACTTCCTCTGAACAGTTATCACCATCACTATTAGTGATAAGAGAAGACGGTTGTTCAGTTATACTTCTTCTGAACAATTATCACAACGTCCCGTCTTATCACTAATAGTGATGGTGATAATTGTTCAGAGGAAATCCAATTGGAGAAGCTCTCGACAGACACCCCTCCCATATGGTCGCACATACGGTTCGGCTATCTGCTTCATTGGGACGCGCAAGCCTCCCCACCGTAGCAAAATCTAATGGTTCGCATAGGAGGTTTTTCCAGTACCGGAAATTGAACCGGAGCCTCCTGGACGAGAGCCAGGTATGTCCGACTATGGAACGCAGTTGAATATATCTAGCTGATGTTGCCTTTTTATTGCCCCAAAATCTCTTCATCCTCTCGCTGTGGCTTTTCTTGCGTTCTTCGGTGGTCTGCAACCCGGTGATTGTTGACTAATTTTCTAATACAACGTCATTTCATATGCCTATTACCTGAAGATCTTTTCCAACTTCGTGCAGACAATTGTTCTTTACTTTCATTGATAGGGAAATGTTCAGAATTATTTTTGTCAGTTTCTAATTACTCATTCTGAGAATATGTCCGTAAAATTTCGAACGTCTTTTCCTCACTGTGTCTGAGATTATCACTGAGTGATGGTATAAGTCATGAAATTTCCTTATCATTCAGATTCTCCCATTAAAGGCTGCTCAAAAAACTACTTAGGATTTTTCTTTTTTGTTTTCCTACACCTTTATTCAAAGACTTCCCCCCAATGATCAGTGTTTCAGATGCATATAGTGCGTCAGGTTTGATTACAGTATTCTAATGACTTCGCATTTCGGCATATGGATTTGTTTTTGTTTTATCTATTCCAAGTGAATCTGTACGTACTTTTCAGTTTAGAGATCTTTTCTTAGTTTAATTCACGACTCAGTCCGGAAGTTTGGATGACTTTTCCCAGGTATGTGAATTTAGACACTTGAGATATTTTGCCAAGTTGGGTTTTCATTGATTGCCCATTAAGGTACCGAAGATACCCTTTCATGTATTCTTATTATTATTATTGTTATTAGTATTGTTATTATTATGACAGTAGTATGACTCCCCGTTTCATCAACTTCTACCAGAGTAATCTAACGAAGACTGCTTGAAATGTACCATATCAAACAAGTTTTATGGATCTTCACAAGATGTCCCTACTGTCGCTTCTAAGCGCCACCTAGTGTATTGAACTGTAATTAACTTGGTCGGGAAATGCTGATGTTTTGGGGTTTGATAGCCTGAATTTCCTTCAGCTGTTTTTTACTTGCCAATATTGCGTAATACGTAATGGTCAACCTATCAGCTCTCTGCCTCACGATGTCATATTCCACCAATGCCTAATTACGGCATTTTCTAAATCTGCCACCCATCCTACCCCTATATATAGTTGTGATTTTGAGCCATAAGTGATAATTCGGTTCGGGATTACAGAGCACCACGTTAATTAAGTTCTTCCTCCGGGGGCGGATGACGAGGTTGGGGCTAGCTACGGCTTAGCTATGTCATTACAAGGTAAAGCAGAACTATCACCTAACTACGTGAACTTTATCTATGTGTGACAAAGGGAAGATTCCAGCGTTCCCCTTAGCATGTAACTGACAAGTCGAGCTGCATTTCTTTAAAACATTTATGATCTTCCATTCTGTTAGGACTTAGAGGTTTTCTAGATAGTTTACGGAGATACGAAACCCTCCTGGGGGTTATGTAAAATATAAGGACGTACGAGTGTGTACCCTCGTTTCCCTTATTCACTTTGCTTTCTGGTGACTAAGTTCTCTAGGACTAAATTTTCTATCCGTGTTTCGACTTTTAACACTTTTTCAATTTTTGTCACCAAGAAGTATGGCTCTTCCTCTGTGTCACGGGCCTTCTGCCCCATTAGATTTTATTGTCAAGTCATATACTGGGCGTGCTTGAGTTGGTTCAGCTCCTTTGTTTTCAGCCTTTCCATTAACCGTTTATGGGCTTCGGCTGCTGTAATATTGTAGATCTTTCGGTCCGTTCTTGTGTGTGGCTTGCCTATTTGTACACGCCAAATGATCTCTTAAGTACTGTAATTGATATTCTAATGAATTCTTAAGTAAGGGAACTGATGTGGGAAATTGTAGTGCAGGGTTCGATGCCCTCCTGAAGAGGTGAAAATCAAGTCCGAGTTTTAATATCTCTAACTGAGGGTTTGTATTCCCTTTAGCAGTGTACCTTTTCTCAAACTGAGAGTTTGATTCCCCTCTCCTGAAATAAATTAGGAAGCTCTAGCTTCTTGGTTATATGGTCCATGGATCGAGTCTCTTTCGAAATTTTAATCTCATAGGAAAAACGTATGTGTCGGTTGAAAACTGATGAAAACTTATCTAATGTAAATGGGAGCTTCACTCCCTGGTGAAAAACGAAACTCCAGAGTTTGTTTTCATTGTTCTTAAAGTTATACCTGGTTAAAACATTGTTGTTAAATTCATGGTTGCTGATGTTCATGTCAGTTGAAAAGCTTTCTAGCAAGCCAATAAAAGAAAAGAATTGAAAACATTTCCAGCAAATATATTTTTCAAAATTTAATCTTTGGTTCATGCTTTGTCCATCGATTTATAACTCACGCTTCTTTCCTTCTCTGGTCCTCTAAAATAAAGAAAAAATTCTTAATTGAGGGAGAGATTAAAGCTTTAATTCTTGCCGGACAATATACCTCTAGATTGTTTTACAGTGAGAAAGTCACCACAATCGCTTCTCACCAAAACCCATTTCTGATGCTTCCTCGCGTAGCAGAACCTAAGAGACCGCTCCCGGGTGACTTAGAGAAAACAACAGACAGGCTTCACTCCACTAATTAATTTAAAAGGGATTGACACACAATGGAAAACTGTTCACCGAAATAATATTATCAGAGAAGGATATTACGACAACAATAAATTTCCATACAATTAGATTACGTGTAAGCTGACAAAATACAGAAAGGCGATTATTTGGGGCAATACTTTCCGTTTATAATGTAATATATTATGTTTTCTAACAAAGGCAGCAAATTAAGCCCCGTTATCCAAGAGAAATATGAGTGAGCCAAGCTTGGGGCGCCACAACACCTACGCTCTTGTGAGCATTCCAATTAGATTGTTCTTCGGTTTTATCCCGTCTTTGTTCCGGGCGCAGCTTTTCAAGAGAATTACATTTCAACACTTTACGTATTTCTGAAGAACAGAATCCTCTGTCGAGGAGGAAGGAACACAGCTTATTTCAAACACTACAATACAGGGTGTTACAGAAAGGAATGTGGGTTAAAATTCAAGAACGTACTTCTTGTTTATAAAGTTTGAACGTGTGATGCAAAATTCTGTCCGACTCCTTGGCTGAATGGTCAGCATTGAGATCTTCGGTTCAGAGGGTCCCGGCTTCCATTCCCCGCCGGGTCGGGGATTTTAATCGTGTTTGATTAATTCTTGTGGCTCGGCGACTGGGTGTTTGTGATTGACCAAGCACTCTCCTCTTCATATTCACACAACACACCAGCAACCACCACGTAAACACGCATTAGTGAATAATCCCTTCACATAGGGTTGCGTCAGGAAGGGCAACCGGCCGTAAAATAGAACCAAATCACCATATGTGTGACACTGTACAGTGGAAAAAGCGGTAGAAGAATAAAAATGCAAAATTTTGAGATAAACATGCTACTAAACACTATTTGTTATACGCGAGACTAAGCTAAATTGACAAAAATTGGAAATATGACACATTTTGAGAAGATGGTCAAAATTATATAACTTAGAGCAAACTCTCAATTATCCGACTGCGGATTATCTGTATATAGTTAGGCGATTTAAAAATTAAAAACTAAGCCTGAAGTACTGTATTCTGGTATAATTAAATCGAATGTTTTCCATTAGAATGAACTATTGCGCACCTTGTCCGGCTCCATGGCTAAATGGTTAGCGTGATGACCTTTGGTCACAGGAGTCCCAGGTTCGATTCCCGGCAGGGTCGAGAATTTTAACCATCATTGGTTAATTTCTCTGGCACGGTGGCTGGGTGTATGTGTTGTCTTCATCATCATCATACGCGGTGGTCGTCTGCGGGAGTTGAATCAAAGGACCTGTACCTGGCGAGCCGAACTTGCCTCGGACACTCCCGGCACTAAAAGCCATACGCCATTTCATTTCATTGCGCACTGTACAGACACCATTCACAGCGTCGTCGTCCTTGAAATATTTTCTGCTGTTTCCCATTTTATCCTCAACTGAATTGTCTTGATGTGAATGCCGTAGTATGTCCGCGGCCGAATTTCTGTCTGTATCTTTGCCAAACCGTTTCTGTAAGAGCTAAATATACAACCTGTGATAATAAAGTTCGGTGAACAATCCTGTACTATCAACATAGATGAACAATGCACGACAGTGACCTTACTGTCCTTCGACATAGTCCCCTCCCATAACTATGAACTGCTGAGATCGGCGATACATGCCCTGGAAACTTTGCAAGAAGGCTTCCTTTGGGATGGTGTTCAAAAGCCTCGTCACGTTTCGTTGTATGTCAGGAATATCGTCAAATCTCTTTCCTTTCAAAGCGAGTTTGAGTCGTGGGAATAGGAAGGAGTATGTGAATCCTCTAAACGTGCCTACTTACGATCGTCCGTCAAGTGATGTGGCACAAGGCGAGAACACGTTTTCCTCTTCCCTAACTTCTGGGTAACGATTTGTCGCACGGATTCACGGTTAATCTGCAGTTCATCCGCTATCATGCGCAGAGTTAATCGCCGATCGTTCGTGATTAATGTCCTCACCTTCTCAATGTTTTCGTCACTGACGGCGGTCGCCGGTCTTCCGGTTGTCAAAAACACTTTCCTGGCCTCCTCGAAAACGGGCGAACCACTCGTACACACACTTCAATGACAGTGCTTGATCTTCATAAACACGTACCAGCATCGCATGCGTTCCTTTCTGTGTATTGTCAAGCTTAAAACAAAACTGTACATTGATCTCTTGGTCGCTCATGTTCCTGTTCGCAGTTCAGAACCAACGCACTAAACACGTACAGTGTCAAACTGGTCTTACACGGCACACACACGATGCTCAACTGAACAACGTTGGGAGCAGGTGGTCAAACCCTGCTGCTAGGCAGGTGTAGCTTTGTGTGTCGCCAGTGTTGCCGGATCGACCGTTCTGACTTCATTTACCGAACTTTCTTGTCACAGGTTGTAGATAATTTCCAGCGCCCGTAAAACTGAAAGTTACGATGTGAAAAACGCCAGGAGGAATGCACTGTTGTTCCTACTTTTCTAGCCGCCACCGACAGATCTCAATAATAGCCTCTAAAATGAATCATTGACAGTGAGTGCTAGCCTGTATCGCATTTCTTGTTGTGAATGAAAAACAGAAGCATAAAAGTATGTATGACTATTTCCCGATGTGAGCTGTAAGCATGTAATACGAAATAACATGTGTTTGTAAATATAATTTTGTAAATAAGTTGTCATTTTCCGGCGAGCTACGCGTAAATGATACAGTGGTTTTCCTAAAGTGATATGTAGCGTTTTATAAATAAAATAAATGCGCAGTTTACGGTAAGAACACGAATATTTTGCATTATCCGTGCAGTCTCGGATAATCGAAAGTTTGCTATTATTATCATTTCCTCGTGCGAAGGTGACCAGCATCTCTCGTGTATGAGAAACTGTGTATTATCATGGTGGAGGATAGTGTTCTGCGTGGTGTACGAGTTGCAGGGATGTTGGAAAAAGCACACACACACACACACACACCCAGTCCTCGAGCCAAGGAAATCAACCACATACAGTTTAAATCCCCAACCAGAACGGGAATTGAAACAGGGAGCCTCTGAACCGAAGGCCAGTACTTCAGCCATTCGTCCAAAGAGTCTGATATTTTCAAAGTAATATTTATACATTACAGTAACTTTATTTTATTTATCGAATGGATTTTAGTGCCGAGAGTGTCCGAGAACATTTTCACCTCGCCTGGCGTTGGTCTGTCTGTTTGACGCCCATCCACATGAGCTCTGCGGAGAGGTTTCGAATTGAATCCAGGCTTTTGGCACGCAATCTAGGGATTAGTAATTGTATACCACCACCTCACCTACCCTGCCGGCCAACTTTCGAATGGTGAATATTTTTCTCGCCCAACGGGACTCGAACTGGCTAACCATTGTTTCAGACCATACAGACTTCAACGCTTGAACGATCATGGCCACCAGGCCAGGCTTACTATAATAAATTAAGCTGTATTTATTAGAGTAGTACTTCAAAACAATGCTTGTGCTTTTACTACTTTTAGTTATTTCACTTGATTGAAATTGTAATATCCAGCAAAGTCCGCAATAGTCCATGAATTCATTGGAATAAAGAATAGTCGGAAGTAGTAAGACATATTGCAGAAGTTTGTACTCACGTTAAAGAAGCCTGCCCTTCTAAACATGTAAACAGGAAATTTCTTGACGGCACCGCAAAGATGTTTTACTGCACATTTTATAACTTCTACCATCAGAGTATAGGATGTTTAGAGGGAGTAATACACCGATCATATCTTCTCCTCACGCTGGTATAAAGCTGCATTTCAGTTTCTGGGGAATTAGTATCCTGCGGCTTAAGCCTATGTGGGTCCGGGCCCGCGGAGTAGGGGGCAACGTGTCCACCTGTCACCCGGCAGCCCCGGGTTAGAGTCCTGGTCGGGTGAGGGGTTTTAAGTTGTAAATGATTAATACCCCTGGCCTGGGGACTGGGTGTTTGTGTCGTTGTGTCGTCCTTAACGTTCCTTTCCTCACATTCAACACTATACACTGCCTCTGTGGTGTAGTGGTTAGTGTAATTAGCTGCCACCCCCAGTGGCCCAGGTTCGATCCCCGGCTCCGCCACGAAATTTAAAAAAGTAGTACGAGGGCTGGAACGGCGTTCAATCATCCTCGGGAGGTCAACTGAGTAGAGGTGGGTTCGATTCCCACCTCAGCCATCCTGGCAGTGGTTTTCCGCGGTTTCCCACTTCTTCTCCAGGCAAATGCCGGGATGGTACCTAACTTAAGGCCACGGCTGCTTCCTTCCCTCTTCCTTGTCTATCCCTTCCAACCTTCCCATCCCCCACCAAGGCCCCTGTTCAGCATAGCAGGTTAGGCCGCCTGGGCAAGGTACTGGTCATCCTCCCCAGGTGTATCCCCGTCCCAATGTCGCACGCTCCAGGACACTGCTCTTGAGGCGGTAGAGTTGGGATCCCTCGCTGAGTCCGAGGGAAAAGCCAACCATGCAGGGTAAGCAGATTAAGAAGAAGAAGAAGAAGAGGAAGAAGAAGAAGAACTCAATTAAAATTGTTATTATCCTTTCTTAATCCCTTTACCGTCCAGGGTTGGTTTTTCCCTCGGACTCAGCGAGGGATCCCACCTCTACCGCCTCAAGGGCAGTGTCCTGGAGCGTGAGAGATTGGGTCGGGGGATACAACTGAAAAGGGGAATCAGTATCCGGCCTAGGCGTCCTCAGCTGCTATGCTGAGCAGAAACCGTGTGGGGGTATGGGAAAATTGGGAGGGGTAGGAGGAGAAGTGGGAAACCACGGAAAACTACTTCGAGGAGTGTTGAGGTGGGAATCGAACCCTCCTCTATTCAGTTGACCTTCCAAAGCTCAGTGGAGCCCTCCCCAACCCTCGTACAACTTTTTTAATTCCGCAGAAGAGCCTGGAATCAAACCCGGGCCTCCGGGGGTGGCAGCTAAGATGAATTCTAATGTTGACGACGCCACGAACACCCAGCCTCTGAGCCAGAGGAAATAGCCAATAGAGTTAAAAATTCTCGAAACGCCCAGGAATTGAACCAGGTCTACTTTGGACTAAAGGCCAGGCTGCTAACCGCTTAGCCATGGACCCGGCCATTATATAAAGTTAGCATGGCATTTAAATAATCGTACCTGTACGGGTTCATGTTTTACTATTATTTCACAACATCTGCATTTTTTTTCCCATAAAAGAAGGGAGATTTGGAGATTTCAGTTTCTTTCATACGAATTTTTTTACCACGAGTTCTTTTATAACTTTGCATCAATCTAAACTGAAATATCAATGAATCAGTCATCAATGATCTGAATTTAGGGCTGTCGCACATGTGGCAGATTTCCTATGAATTGTTTACCTAGCTTTTTCGTGATTTTTTCAAAAAAGTAGGAACTTTATTGAACATTTGCCTTGATAATTTATTCCGATCCCTTACACCTTGTATTCATCATCATCATCATCTGTTTACCCTCCAGGTTCGGTTTTTCCCTCGGACTTAGCGAGGGATCCCACCTCTACCGCCTCAAGGGCAGTGTCCTGGAGCTTCAGACTCTTGGTCGGGGGATACAACTGGGGAGTATGACCAGTACCTCGCCCAGGCGGCCTCACCTGCTATGCTGAACAGGGGCCTTGTGGAGGGATGGGAAGATTGGAGGGGATAGGCAAGGAAGAGGGAAGGAAGCGGCCGTGGCCTTAAGTTAGGTACCATCCCGGCATTCGCCTGGAGGAGAAGTGGGAAACCACGGAAAACCACTTCCAGGATGGCTGAGGTGGGAATCGAACCCACCTCTACTCAGTTGACCTCCCGAGGCTGAGTGGACCCCGTTGCAGCCCTCGTACCACTTTTCAAATTTCGTGGCAGAGCCGGGAATCGAACCCGGTCCTCCGGGGGTGGCACACCTTGTATTACAAATGAATATTTTTCCCAATTATTTGTCCTCTTGAATTCCAACTTTATCTTCATATTATGATCTGTCGTACTTGTAAAAAGCTCCACTCATGCTTATCTAAACCAAACGAAACCCCATGGCACTACAGCCCTTGGTCTACCAAGCGACCGCTGCTCAGTCCGAAGGCCCGCAAATTACGAGGTGCTGCGTGATCAGCACGACGAATCCTCTCGGCCGTTATTCTTGGCTTTCTAGACCGGGGCCGCTTTCTCACCGTCAGATAGCTCATCAATTCTAATCACGTAGGCTGAGTGGACCTCGATCCAGCCCTTAGGTCCAGGAAAAAAATGCCTGACCTGGCCGGGAATCGAACCCGGTGCCTCCGGGTAATATGCAAGCACGCTACCCCTACACCACGCGGCTGGCCACTCATGCTTATACGTCTACTAATGTCATTCTACACCATCTCTCCATTGACAGCTCGAAACACATCACATAGAAGAGCAGTCAGAAGAGAGCTGTGCCGCGCGCTCGGTGGATTGCTGTAGCAGTCGTGCTGGAGCTGTGCCTCAAAACAACTGTTCAAAGCCGGTCGACTGCTGTAGAAGTGGCATGTCTTTCGGTTGTTTTGCGTTTCGGTACGATAGACTACTGGGAAATTTCAGCCTTGAAGGTCTCTTGCGGCTGACTTGGGAGTCAATAGTTATGGCTATGATAACCAGATGACAGGAGTAACCAGTTCGAAGACGGAAGCAATGTGTCCGCCTAGTTGCTCTCCAGTGCTACCCTGCTCGTGCTTCTCGATTTAGTTCTTCAATCGCTTTGAAATTGTGAAAGGCCTGATGACGGAGGAAATATACACTGCGGAGGAAGCTCTTGCCCTCATATTGGGAAGTCACTTTGAAGGCCTCTACACACGACCCAATCTGCTGGGCCCGATCTGCAGGCAGTTGGCGTGGTAAAAATCGGGTGCTGCTCTCCACACGGCATAATCTGCAGGGCCCGATCTGCAGTAGGCTGGCTCTGGCCTGGAAACGCGTGATCATGGCTCCTTCATTTTCTAAATTTAAAAAAAAATAGGAATTGCATTGACTTTGTTGTCATTGAAGTCGATACGAAAGAGAAAATATTGGGCTAAAAGGTGGTTATTACAGAGAAAGAAATTGGCTTACAAATATTATGAAAAAACTAGAATCATTCGATTTTAGAAATTTTCTGCGAATGGATATCGACACTTTCAATGATCTGCTCTACCTGGTGGCGCCTTTAATAAAGAAACAAGACACTATAATGGGGGAAAGTGTGAGTGTTCAAGAGCGATTAATCGTGACTAAGATTTTTAGCTATTTGAGCGAGTTACAGAGATTTGCAATTTAGTGCAGCCGTGTCACCACAGCCTTTGCCCGGCTCCATGGCTAAATGGTTAGCGTGCTGGCCTTTCGTCACAGGGGTTCGATTTACGGCAGGGACTGGAATTTTAACCATCATTGGTTAATTTCCCTGGCACGGGGGCTGGGTGTATGCGTTGTGTTCATCATCATTTCATCCCCATCACGACGCGCAGGTCGCCCACGGGAGTCAAATCAAAAGACCTGCACCTGGTGAGCCGAACCCTTCCTATGATCTCCCGGCACTAAAAGCCCTACGTCATTTAATTTGATTTTACCACAGCTTTTGTCTAAAATCATTCCGTAAACATTTTGCGCTGTTTTCAATAGTCTGAATGGATACATAAAAGTAAGTGATTAAAATATATTTCTCTAATGTAAGAGTATTTATTTCTGAAATTACGTATGAGTAGAAAATACGAGAAGAAACTAACCTAAAATTATAAACTAAATTAATTTAAACTATATTATTGTATATAGTGAACTACTAATCTAACTGAATCTGCTCACTGCCCTCTGAAACACGTCACACGTGCTAGGTGGCGACGAGGCAAGTGATAGCTTATCGGCCGACTTCCGGAGTGTAAGTTGGGAGATTGTGTGGTCGGCTCGACCAACCACCCGACATGAGTTTTGTCGGCCAATCTGGTCTCAACAAACCTACACACCACCCAATCTGCAGGGACCCTGCAGATCGGGCCCAGCAGATTGGGTCGTGTGTAGCGGCCTCGAAGAAGATGGTGGATGATAGTGATTTATCACCTGATTCTGGTGACGGAAAGATTTCAATCACACCTTCTACTTCACGCACGTTTTCTACGTCAGATTACTTTCCATACTCTGACACTACAGTAAAAATATAACATGTTTAGTTTCAGAGGTAATTCACCATAAACAAAGTTTGTAATCACGTAGGAAATTTTCATTGAAAAATAATGATCAAGATATTGCTTTAAAAATTCAGCTCATAATTGCTCCATAATGCCCTATATAAGGAAAATATTTCATGCCAATCAATTATGGTTTCAGAGATAGCGGTTTTGTCCAACAATGACAACACACTACTATGATAGTTTGTGCCCCCATAAAATCTGAACTACAGGTGAAAATAATTTCTGTTTGGGATATAAAGAATTCCTTGAAAGAGTACTAAACGATAAGGAGATATTAGAATGTGCCTAGGGAAGCAAGAAGTACAAGTTCCTTCAAAATAATACTGATGTAAATAATTACCTGTAATTCTCGTTTCCTCAAGAGTCTCCGTGGCTCAGGCGGCAGCGCGCCAGCCTCTCATCGCTGGGTTCCGTGGTTCAAATCCCGGTCACTCCATGTGAGATTTTTACTGTACAAAGCAGAGGCGGGACAGATTTTTCTCCAGGTACTCCGGATTTCCCTGTCATATTTCATTCCAGCAACACTCTCCAATGTCATTTAATTTCATCTGTCATTCATTAATCATTGCCCCAGAGGAGTGCGACAGGATTCGGCAGCCGGCACAATTCCTATCCTCGCCGCTAGATTCATTTCATTGCTGACCCTGTCGAATGACTGGAAACAGGCTGTGGATTTTCATTTTTCTCGTCTCCTCAGCAGCCTACTGGAGGCTTAGAATACGTCCACCTGTTCTAAGAGGCGACTGAAGTAGGAACTTCCGAGGTTTCCCAACTTGGCAGCTTAAGTTGAAGACCATGGTGCCACTATCTGAGTCTGGCATAAATTACACTTGACTGAGGTAGACTTCTCGCTTTCCCCTTTCATATCTGACCTCGTTGGTCAATTGTTGTTCTTTTCCGAGCCCGATGGTATCAGGAGTGCGAGGCGAAGAGCCATGGCTTACCAAGCGACCGCTGCTCAGTCCGAAGGCCTGCAGGTTAGGAAGTGTCATGTGGTTAGCACGACGAACCCTCTCGGCGTTATTCTTGACTTTCTGGACCGGGGACGCTACCTCACCGTCAGATATCTCCTCATTTATAATTACGTATGCTGAGTGGACCTCGAACCAGCCCTCAGATCCAGGTATAAATCCCTGACCTGGCCGGAAATCGTGCCAGGTCCTCCAGGTAAGAGGCAGGCACATTACTCCTACACCGCGGAGCGGACCTTGGAGCCTTAGAACAAACACAGCATATTATTTCCCTTCACGTACAACCTACTGGATGAATCCAAAAACGTGAATTTAATGAACGAACAAACATGGGATTGTGGCAGGTTTGACTGTGTTAGAGGTCCGGAGTGTGTTCTATATGGAGCAGCCGAAAAGTTGAAACAAGCTTTGGACCAAGACTTCATTGTAATAGAGAAATATATCCGATATACGCATAAACCTGAAAATGGGGTGAAATAATTGCAAAGGCCAAAGTCGAGGAATCAGTATTTCAAGTTACACAGACGACAAAAGAGGGCGGTTTTAACACAAACTCACTAAAGGAAGATGTTGTAACCAGAAAATCTTTGACAAATGCAAAGAACGCTGAGTGGCATAAAAATGTTGGATACCGCTTCAAAAGGGAAAGTGTCATTGAGTAAAAGTAAGGCACAAAATCGCAGTAATAGAACCATTAAGCCGTGTGCCACGTCTTGAAAAATAACCCAGATCTAGGTCCTATTTGTGTGATCTGTTCATCCGCAGTCGTTGGTACCTCAGTTGGCAAGGCACAAATATTTAGAAAAGTACAACAAACACAATGGTACAAAGACGTTACGACACTTGCAACGGAGAAAATTGTTTATTGAACTTCTGCCACTATATTCCACCAGTTCATCCTTTTTTCTATAAGCAACCGAAAAGTTCGGATGATTGGAGAATATACTGATCCTCTGTTGGACTCTGAATCAGATAATAACCAGTAAACTGTTTGAGCATTTGAGGAATATGCAAGATGTAACGATTTCTTTAATTTAGTGGCATTTTATTTGAAACCTTTTTGAATTACGGTATTCCAGTTTAACAAAATACACCGTATTACGTTACTTTGCTCTGATACCATAGCGTAAAATCATAATTTAGGTTAAATTTTAATTAAACTATTTGTTTGTAAGTTACTAGTTAATTTTATTACAAATTATCTGAGCGACAGCCCTAAGTGCAGATCAATGGGGAATGGTCATGATGATGATTACCAAGAAACGAGTAGTGATGGGATAATCGAATACTTTTCATAATCGAATAATATCCATCCGATTATTTAAATAATCGAATAAATAATCGATTAAATAATCGAATGAGTTTCAAATATCATTCAGTTGTATCGCATAGAATATTCGGATGCGTCATGACTCAATGTTTGGACTTAAGTGTGTCGGATGGAGAATCGATTGTAATAAGCGGATAGATGAATTCTTATGAAAAATAGAAATACGCCACTTTCCATAAGTATCCCCAAACTTTGAAAGTAAATGAGTGAATTAACTGTCTTAATAACATCACTTTTCATTCGATTATTTCGAAGGCATTCACTATTCAATTGCCTCATTCATTCGAATCAATAATCGATAAATAATCGAATGAGAAATATAATCGAATAAAATAAATTAATCGAAAAAGCTATTATTTTGTTTTCGATTATCCCATAACTAGTAACACGTAACAACGTCTCTGCTATGAGCCTTGCATGAACATTAGAGGTACACCCATCAGAGCCCCTAGAATTTATGTTGCTCTCACTGCATGACGGAAGAATGTGCTAGTCGACACTTCCTAATAATCATATATCCAACTCTAACGATGATTTATCAATGTGACTGACCTTCTCAAATGTTCGGCTCCATGGCTAAATGTTTAAGGTGCGTTTTCCAAGATGCGACTGTAGCCGCCACGGCGGCCAGAGACGCAACGACTGGGGTCACCATATACGTTGGCGACAGCAGCCGCAAGCGACGGGCACGTGGGGTGTTTTCTTAGACACGACTCCAGCCGCTAGTCGCGCAGTCCAGTCCGTCAGAAATGGACGAGAGCACGGGCGATTTCGTTAGTGGCAGGGATTTCTTTGACATTTGAATGGAATAGGGAGAAGAAGAACTGTCAATGTGGTATCTCGACCCGAAAAGAAGGAAAGTCAACAGTATATTTGAATCGCATTGAGGAAGGACGCTATAACAGTTTAATTAACAGGCATCTGTTAAGTGATGAGACAAAGTTCAGGAAGTATTTCAGACTGATTGTTTAGTTATATTCTCTAACTTTTAAAAAGTGAAATTTTGCTGATGATGCTTGTTGTTTAAAGGGGCCTAACAACGAGGTCATCGGCCCCATGAAATTTTGAAAACCCCGTGCAATCGGTACAAGAAGCCTATCGGCCCAACTGAAGAAACTTGCACTCATTCTCAGGTACGGATATTTTAATCTTATTTTAACAGTGTTTAGCTCAGCTGAATAAGTGTTTTTACAGTAAGACATAACGATCAGTAAATCTGTGGTCGTAATAGACTTCAAGATTTTTTTTTTGCTAGTGGCTTTATATCGCACCGACACACATAGGTCCTATGGCGACGATGGCATATGAAAGGCCTAGGAGCTAGAAGGAAGTGGCCGTGGCTTCATTAAGGTACAGCCCCAGCATTTGCCTGGTGTAAAAATGGAAAATCACAGAAAACCATCTTCAGGACTGCCGATAGTGGGATTCGGTCCCACTATCTCCCGGATGCAGGCTCACAGCTGCGCGCCCCTAACAGCACAGTCAACTGGCCCGATAAACTTCAAGTTTAACAAACCCGCAACTTAATTGAGTGACACAACATTAATTGCACCAATATGTCAATTATTTGCATGCCATTCCATCGGTGTAATCTAGGGAATGAAGGAATCAATAAAAACGCATACAAATGATAATGCAGTGTGGGATTTGCTTTTTATTTAAAAGTACATATTACGCTGTATATTCATTCCTATAAATTATATGACCCAGTAATCTTGTCAAGATATGAAGACCGTTTACATCTGAGCACGGCTCGGCTTTTATCAGCCCTTGATTGACAGAGGAGAATGCTTGCGGAGGAGGTGTTGAGCAATTGTCACTTCCGTCGCAGCGACTGCGGCCGCCAGCACTGCTCACTGCACCAGTGTGGCGGCTCAAGCCGTAATCGCAGCGAGTCGCAGACCAAATTCAAACTGCGCATGCGCGGAGATGGAGACTGCTGTCGCCGTGCGGCTACAATCGCACCTTGGAAAACGCACCTTTAGCGTGCTAGCCTCTGGTCACAGGGGTCCCGGATTCGATTCGATTCCCGGCAGTGTCGTGAATTTTAACCATCATTGGTTAATTTCGCTGACACGAGGGCTGGGTGGATGTGTCGTCTTCATCATCATTTCATCCTCATCACGACGCGCAGGTCGCCTACGGGAGTCAAATCAAAACACCTGCACCTGGCGAGCCGAATATGTCCTCGGACACTCCCGGAACTAAAATCCATACGCCATTAATTTTCACCATCTGAAATATCTAAAATGTGCAATATGATGTTATGCCGAAAATGACTTTTTTTTCTCTCCTAACCATTTTACATCATGTTTGAGATTTTCCGTTTTGTTTTTATTTACAGCATGTATTTTAACGGGTTTATCGGTATCTAAAAGAGTTTACTCGGAAATGAAACCCCCATCCATAGATTTGACGGTGCAGATTTGCGTTTACCATTCATTATGTCAACTCATAAATTCCGTTTTTTATTTATTTTAATGAAAACCATACAACGCAGAACAAGTGCCTGTTCAAAAGGTGCTACTTTCACCTTAAGAAAGTTGTGAGGGGAAAAGCGCAAGGAACGTAACATGAAAGGCACGTGGAATGTACCCTTGATCGGGTTTGGTACAACATTTAAGTAATTACATCTTTCTGACCTGGATTTCTTATTGCATTAGACAATATTCAAAATACTGATACTTCAAAATACTTCAAATATAGCAGTTCATACACTAACTAATTGTATTAATGATAATGATCATGAGATTGGGTTAACGATAGTGAGAAATGAAAAAATGAACATAATGATGGCAAGGATGATACAAATTTCGTGTTATAATCACTACCTTTATTACTAGTTAATATATCATACCTTAAACTGTTTTTAGTGCCTAAAGCATGAACGTAAGCTGATGGATAAAATTTTGCTTGTTACAACCGAAATCTAGCTTCATATTCAGGGTCATTCTGTTATATCTACTGCATATTTTATGAAGTGGTGAATTATTGTGACAGGCTGTTTTCACATTTTCAAAGTAGAACTGAAATGAAACTCGTGTTTTCGTCTGCGGGACATTGAAGTTTAAAATGATGCTATTTACAAATTTGTACATAAATAGGCTTGACAACTTTTAGATATATATTGCTTTCCAGAAATAAGGTGAAAGTTTTAATAACAATTAAATATGTAAAAAATAACATCCGAATGGCAACTGAACAAGTTGATGTAATTATCTGAGGCGCATAAACGCATTAAGTGGTCGCCGCAGTCATGTAGTTATGTTTCGGTCAACATTCCTGTAACGCAATTATTTAATGGGGTAAATTTCATCAAGGGTTGGTTCGTTCCCGTAATTAGAGAACAGTAAATAACAGTAGTAACATCGTGACACTTGAAGTAGAATTCCAGTGAAGTACGTCTGGTTATGTCTCTACCTGTGTATGTGTGAAGAGGCGAACTAATTTTAATTCACGACTACACTTATACCTTGAAGCACTCCTTTGTCGGAGCCACAGTTATGAAACGTCTCACATCTTAATACAAAGTCTGAGATTCAAGAATGTCTTTTACAAGTCGCTTAACGAACACATATAGCTCTGTAATTTCAAAATAGAAAATACATATTATCCTTCTATCTCCGAAATAAGTGTACCTCAAAGTGAATTGTAAGGAATTACCTTGGTAATTTTACAATTTCCAGGAAAATTTAGTGTGATCAGATGAGGCGTTCTTTAACTGAAGACTACCAAAATGTGGCGCTTTAACTGGCGGTACTCCTGGTAAAATTCCATATAAATTCCTTCAAGATAGCGACAGAATGGTCTGATGCACACTTGTGGAAATTCTCCAGCTTCCATTTGATCTGTCTGGTTATGATATACAGCCATAGAAAGTACAAGAGTTTTGTATTTTTCCATGCACAGTGGGAAGTACCTCTCCAGCAAATGAACACACTAAGAATCCTGAAAGTGTCTTCACCGCCTATATCCAGGAAGCCAGAAACCTTATTGAAGAAAAGTAATAAATAATTACAGATGCTTAGCTTGAATCCTGATGATGCTTTGATCAGTCTCAGGAATAGATTCCTAGATCCTAGGAAAGTAAGAAATAAACTGAGAGATCTGCAGTATCAAAAATGGTATCAATTTCCTCTTTAGTGAACATTCTCCAGCAAACCGCTGCACTGTGTACCATGAGAGTTTATCATGCAACGAACGGTGGGAAGCTTTTAAAATGACAGAAAATGTGGCTGCGGTTTGTGAGAGATCAGGCAGGACCCCAGACAACAACTTCCGACATTGTAGCAGTAGAAACCCTTTCTCCCTTTGTCTTGTGATCTTGCGCTAATGGTGACCTACTACGGAATGAGATGCACCACGAAATTCGAAGCACCATTGCTCAGGCCTTCGGACACACCGAATGCAACGTTCGTGAGGAGGTATATAATCTATCAGCTAATGATAGCTCCCCCAAGGGTCGATATGGTAACATTCAAGAACACAGCAACAGATTGCGTTATTGATACTACCGTTCGATTCGAGTCCAACACCAATCAGCCAAGTGATGTCAATGAAGAGAAGATGATGTATGAAGCTACCATACCCTTATATCACAAGATGTATGGTAATGTATCGGCTTGTTAATCGAAGCAAAGGGGATCATAACGAAGAACTTCGCCACCCTCTTCCAATAAAAACATGTGATTATGTAACCGTTCAAATCAGACCTGCGGAGACGTACGAATAAGACGTATTCAGACATTTATATCACATCTGCGGAGATTTTTAAGTCACATATGCGGAGAAATTTAAGTCAAACCTTTGGAAACACTTAAATCACGTCTGTAGAAACATCTAAATCAGGCCTGCAGACGCTTCCGAGGAGATATTTAAATCACATCTTCCGGTAAATGTAACTCACACCTGCGGAAAAATTGAAATCACGTCTGCGGATTCATTTTTATATCTGCGGAAACATTTAAATCACACCTACGGAGACATATAAATTAGACATACTGACATACTTAAATCATATCTGCAGATACATTTTAATCACGTCTTTGCAGAAATTTAAATCACGTATGTGGAGATATTTACATCAGACCTGCTGTGATATTTGAATCACACCTGGGGAGGTACTTAAATAACACCTGCAGAGTCATTCAAATCACATCCGCGGAGAAACTTAAATCATATCTGTGGAAACGTTAAAAAACACCTGCGCTGACATTTAAATCACATATTCGCTGACATTTAAATCACAACTTAGGTGACATTTAAGTCATAACTGTGGGAGATATTTAACTTAAACTTAAGGATATATTTAAATCACAGCAGCGTAGATGTTTAAATCACATATAAAGAAACATTTGTATTAGATCTGCAGAGACATTTAATTTACTGTTGGGAAAACATTTAATTCACATCTGCGGAGATTTTTAAATCACGCCTGTAAAGACATTTAAATCAGACCTGCAGAGATTTAAATCACAACTGTGGAAACATTAAAATTAGACCTGCGGATACATTTAAATCACATCTGTGGAGACATTTAAATCACACCTAAAAAATTAAGCCACATGGCGCAACATGCCCGAAGGGCCATGGTCTACCAAGCGATCGCTACTCATCCCATAGGCTTGCAGATTACGAGGTGCCGTGTGGTCAGTACGACGAATCCTCCCAGCCGTTATTCTTGGCTTTCTAGACCGGGGCCGCTATCTCACTGTCATGTAGCTACTCAATTTTGATCACGTAGGTTGAGTGGACCATGAACTAGCCCTCAGATTCAGGTAAAAATGCCTGAGCTGGCCGGGAATTGAACCCGGGGTCCCCGGGTAAGAGGAAGACACGCTACCCGTATACCACCGCGGGGCCTGCTTAAATCAAAATTTCGGAGACAAGACATTTAAATCAACTCCGCAGAGACATTCAAATCAATCCTGCGGGGACACTTACTGTATATCACAGCTGCGGAAATATTTAAATCAGACATGCAGGCACAATTAAAAATCTACTACGGCGATATTTACATTACATCTACGGGGTCATTTCAATAGGACGTGTGGAGGAACTTACGTCACATATGCGGAGACTTCTTTTTCTTTTTTCTTTTTTTGCTAGTTGCCTTACGTCGCACCGACACAGATAGGTCTTATGGCGACGATGGGGCAGGAAAGGCCTAGGAATGCGAAGGAAGCGGCCGTGGCCTTAATTAAGGTACAGCCCCAGCATTTGCCTGGTGTAAAAATGGGAAACCACGGGAAACCATCTTCAGGACTGCGGAAAGTGGGGTTTGAACCCACTATCTCCCGGATGCGAGCTCACAGCTGTGTGCTCCTAACCGCACGGCCAACTCGCCCGGTGCGGAGATATTTAAATCAGACCCTCGGAGATATTCAAATTACATCTGAGGATACATTTAAATCATATCTGCGGAGAAATTTAAATCACACGTGTGGAGACATATAAATCATATTAGTGGGGGACATTTAGTTCACATCTGCGGAGACGTTGAAATCATACCTGTAGGACTTTTAAATCAGACCTGCGGTGACATTTAAATCAAATCTGCGGAAACATTCAAATCACACCTGCGGAGACATATAAATCATTTAATTCACTAGAGGGGGGCGGGACATTCAGTTTATATCTTCGGAGACAATTGAATTACATCTGTCGATACATTTAAATCAGACCTGCAGTGAAATTTAAATCATATCTGCTGAGACATTAAATGACAATGCATTCTAACCTATTAATGCATGAAAGTCTGGACTCTAGAAATAACTAACGATGGCATAAGTAAGAAGGACATAAAATGAAGGCCAACATAAGCAAGGATGGAGTCTTTTAAGAAAAGAAATTTGCTCATTTCGAACATTGATATAGGAATTAGGAAGAAGTTTTTGAAGACATTCGTCTGGAGTGTAACATTTTTGGAAGTGAAAGGTGGACGATAACTAGCTCAGAAAAAAAGAGAATATAAACTTTTGAAATGTGGTGTTACAGAAGCATGTTGAAGATGAGATGAGTTGATCGAATGACGATTGAAGAGATACGGAATCGAATTGGTGAGAGAAGATTAATTTGGCTTAATGTGAAGTGGTAGAATGTTAGGACACATATTACGACACGCAAGACTCGTTCAGTTGGTTTTTGAGGGCAGTGAAGGCGGTTAGAACGCTATAGATAGACCAGAGTATGAATATGACAAGCAGCTTAGAGCAGATGTTGGATGCAGTAGTTACGTAGAAATGAAAAGGTTAGCACAGGTGAGGGTGGCACGGAGAGCTGTATCAAAGCAGTCTATGGACTTATGACCCAAAGAACAATAACAACAAGTCGTTAAATGTAGAAATCATGGGCAAGGAAGCTCTGATAAGACCCCAACTAGAGTATGGTTCCAGTGTATGGGACCCTCACCAGGATTACCTGATTCAAGAACTGGAAAAAATCCAAAGAAAAGCAGCTCGATTTGTTCTGGGTGATTTCCGACAAAAGAGTAGCGTTACAAAAATGTTGCAAAGTTTGGGTTGGGAAGAACTGAGAGAAAGAAGAAGAGCTGCTCGACTAAGTGGTATGTTCCGAGCTGTCAGCGGAGAGATGGCGTGGAATGACATTAGTAGACGAATAAGTTTGAGTGGCGTTTATAAAAGTAGGAAAGATCACAATATGAAGATAAAGTTGGAATTCAAGAGGACAAACTGGGGAAAATATTCATTTATAGGAAGGGGAGTTAGGGATTGGAATAACTTACCAAGGGAGACGTTCAATAAATTTCCAATTTCTTTGAAATCATTTAGGAAAAGGCTAGGAAAACAACAGATAGGGAATCTGCCACCTGGGCGACTACCCTAAATGCAGATCAGTATTCATTGATATGATTCATTGATATGTTTTGTTACCTGAGTTTAATTGAAATCTCTTTGGAGCAATCCAAGCAGTTCCCGTTTTAGTGCTATATTATTAGTGCTATATTATAAGTAAATACACCTTTTCATCACGTCCCTTATAGGTTTACGTGTGCAGTTGTAAGATTGCCCTTCAATTGTGCTCCATGCATTGAAGCTTGTCTACGGTTATGCGTCTAAAAAAGAAAAGTCCTCTACTTGTTGGATACATTGGTAATTTTACAAAAGCACGATGTAAATACTAATCTTAACTAGAAACATCTCACTGATAAGGTAGGAATTCCATTGTCTCTGTTAAGAACGATATTATATAATAGTGATCCAATCATTGCAGCCGCGGCGTTAGGAGGACGTAATACTGGATCTATAGTATGGTGTGCAGTATTTTATTTAGCTAGTGTATTTCGATAAAAATGATTCGTCATTATGTAGTCTCCTTTAGAATAAGAAACATACAAGTTGCGTAATAACATTGCTTAATTTCTGCCCGCTAAATTCTCTGTATATATGCCGTCCCTTGAACAGTGTCTTACCGGGATAATAGCGTCAGACGTTCCACTACGGAGGTGGAAGTAGTGATGATGATAATAATAATAATAATAATAATAATAATAATAATAATAATAATAATAATAATAATAAAATAATAATAATAATAATAATAATAATAATAATAATAATAATAATAATAATAATAAGGAAAAGGAAGCACAGAAAGTCCAATTATAAAAACTCAAAAGAGCATATTGGAGAACCCGTGACATCTACAATTAGAAATGCATGTCCATACTGTACCGGGAAAAAATGGCTGTATTTGGGGGCCGCTGACGCTTGAAGAGTATGGAATATTTCTAACGGTGTGGCATGTAAACATTGGAGTTGGTACAGAGAGGGGTATTAGTTCATCGAACTTAGATTTCTTTAGAAATTTAGTTTTATTGTTCATTGAAAACAAATTCATATCACCTTTCGTACAAGTTGAGTTGAAGCGTTGTAGCAGGCTGGAATTTCCGGACTCCGGGATTGTTACTGGGCACGGTCTGGACAGGAAACACGCCCGTCCTGCATGTGAAGTTCTCGACGTTCTAGAATTTCTTGAAGTTCTAGAGGATCTGGGAGTTCTCGAATTTCAATGTGCACACGTTGCGGGGTTCGATCTCACACGATAATATTGATGAAAGGTGAGACGTGACACACACAAGTCCCCCGTATGGCATTCAACTCACTTGTAGCACTGTTAAATAAATTAACACTGACCTTTAAATATGGCAAGTGGAACATGTCAAATGTTAATGAAATTGATACTCGAATCTTGATTCAAACACCTCGCTGAATCACAAATATTCATAAATTATCATTTGAAAGTAAGACGATTGAACTGAATATCTGACCACGTGTTAGATTTCAGCCCACTTAATACTTGGGAAAATAATGTACAATTTATTATATCAAGTTCACGACACAAGTGGCCATACCACAGAAGTCGGATTTCACGCATCTTGTCTACGATCTGAGCAACCCCCATGATTTTTCGGATTTCTAGGCCGGTGACATGATCTATCCGGGTCAGTCCAAGTGACCAGCGAAGCATGCGCATCTCCATGACATGAAGTGCTTGATCGTGCTTGAGTGTTACTGGCCAGCATTCAGAGCCATACAGAACTGCTCGGCGAGCAGGACTTCAGGTGGATTGGTATCTGACGATCGCAGAGAACATCAGTAGTTTGCCGACGCTTCATCAAGGCCGCATTTACTCGTGCACGGGCGTCTAAAATAGTGTTACACTCAGCGTTGACCAAACAACCAAGGTAACTAAGCTGTTCTGCTTTATTGAGATTTTGGCCATCTGTCTGAATGGTTGCATTTGTCTGCGGACCGCACTCCATGCACTGAGTTTTCTTGGTATTGAGTCGAAGTCCATAATACATTCGAACGTCGATATCTCGAACCGCCATTGCTGGAATTTTCAGAATCTTGAAGTAACTTAAATTTCCCGACCGCTTATTCTATTCTTCACGTGCATTTATTTCTCTACTACTCGAAATTCGGTTATACAACTTCTCGATTTCTCGAAGCAAATATTTCCTCTCTTGAAGCAAAAAGTACTCTCTAACTCGAATTTTTGTGGTTTGTGAGGAACAGTTAACAAGTAAAGAAAGGGTTACAGTGATGCTGGGTGCTAATATGACTGGAACCGGAAAATCGGCAAAACCTCGCTGTTTATCGGGTGTGAATTAATTACCGGTCAATACGAAAGCGACCCCTGAAGTCACGGAAGTTTCGACGCGAAGGGAGGAAAGGTTAACAGTAACAAACAGAATGGACTAACGGATTTTTTTCAAAGGTGTTAACGGAGGTATGCTTTTTGTTCCACTGCTGTATGTACTGTATCCTGTCTTCTAAAAGGTTACTGTAATAAGTGTTATACTTAAAGTGATGCCGTAAAAGATAGATTGTTTGTATATTTTAAAATACTGTTAAAAATAATGTATTCAATATAAGCCCGTAGATACATATGATTCAATTATTTGCTATACACGTTCAAAAACGGTATTCTCTCTATCTTGGCCAATGGCCGTAACCGTACTGGATCCCGTAAGATCTCCGAAGTTAAGCAACATTGGCCGTGATCAAGATTTGGATGGGTTGCCACGCGCTGTTGGTGGGGGTAAGCGAATGGAGGAGCGGATGGAACTGGCCACTCTACCGTACGTAAACTCCGGCTCAGGCACACCTCTGCGGAGGTTCGGACCTTACTTCGGGCAGAATACACCTCTCCCCCTCCCCCTATATCTCGGAATGTTTATAAATTGAAATAAAATTTAGCCCCTGAGGTGATTTGAGATTTCGAAGTTCCACTGTAATAATTTTTTTCATTCATGTTCTATCAGCCAACAGTGGACCATGTCATTTCAATTGGGCACTTCTAACTTTGATGTCTGCCCAGTATTTCAGCATGCGTTCTCGGTGACTTTCTTTCCTCTCCTGTGTCCACGAGTTTCCAGTTTTTAATTTTGGCTCGTCTCGGAAACCCTGGAACGCTTGAAGTTTCTTCTTAAGCAGGACACGCTCCCGGATGTCATTATGTGTGATTCCCACTTCTTCAAGGTCTCTATCCACCTTAATGAACCAGGCCCCTTTGGTCTTCTTCTGCTGAAAGAAGGTAATGATGCGGTTGGTTAGTCTTGTTTGGTGCATTCGTGTCACATGCCCATAAAATGTAATTATTTTTGAAATGTATCGGTCATCTCCTCTACGTGGGTGTATAGTTCATCGTCATGCCGTCTTCTCTACTGCCTATTGTCTTTGACGGGACCTACGATCGTTCTCAAAATCCTCCTTTCTTTGGCCTCCAGTTTAACCAGGAAACATCGCGACCCTCTCAAAAGCTCACAACCTTAGCAGTACCTTAGACGGCGCGAAAGTTCGCTGGCCCCTAACTACAATTTCTCGACTGTCAAAAGCATGGCGGAAAATAATAATAATAATAATAGTAATAATAATAGAGGCGCGCGGCTGTGTGCTTGCATCCGGGAGATCGTGGGTTCGAATCCCACTGTCGGCAGCCCTGAAGATGGTTTTCCGTGGTTTTCCGTTCTCACACCAGGCAAATGCTGGGGCTGTACCTTAATTAAGGCCACGGCCGTTTCCTTCCAACTCCTAGGCCCTTCCTATCCCATCGTCGCCATAAGACCTATCTGTGTCGGTGCGACGTAAAGCCCGTAGCAAAATAATAATAATAATAATAATAATAATAATAATAATAATAATAATAATAATAATAATAATAATAATAATAATAATTGTTAAGGGATACAAGGACAGTATAGGGTGGAAATGCTGTAGTCCCTGGGCTACTGGACAAATGATCACACTGAAATCTTTAAAATTTTAATATACTTCTTAAATGACCTTTCCTTTCTTTCTTTTCAATCAACAACACAATTAATTAACAATAACAAAGGTTTAGAAGAGGATATAACAACAATTTTATCAATTAAAGCTTTAGATCTTCATGAATAACTGGGGAGAAGGACCTCACATTTCACATCACTTGCTAGTCTTTACCATCATTGGTAAAAGAGTGCTCGGTATTTTTCACAACGAAAAACCGTGATCTACCAAGAATAAATGTTATACTGCAGGGGGCATTGAACCCTCAACTATAACATTAAATGGTCGGACGGGCCTAGAATATTAGTATATCTAAAAGCGTATCAACTTTTTCACCACTTGGCATTCGCTGCCAGAGGGAAACAACACAACCTATGGATCAGAAGGATCCAAACGAAGTAGAGGCAGAAGCTCATACTACACGACCAAGAATGAGAAAATAATGGTTAATATAAAAGGCCGAAAACAAAACAGAATGGAATGCTGAACCAAATCTAGCGATCCCGTGACATTACTTTGCATAAAACTTAATGGGGCAGAAGGCCGGTGACACAGAGGATAAGCCATACTACGTTGATGACTAAGATGGGAAGAAAATTACAAACCGAAATGCAAGATGAAAATGTAGAAAATAGCAGACGCTTAGTAACGAAAAAGCAAACAAGGGAAACGAGGGTCCACACCCGTGCATCCTTAAGATATTACATGTCACCCATTTGGGTGGTTACACTTCATCCGAAGACAGCCTACAAACTTACATGTTACAAAATTAAATTAAATTAAAATAAAGGTAAATGCGGCCCAACCCTAACAGTTACGTGCTAGAGGGGAACGCTGATACTCCCAACGCCACACGCAGGGGCATATTACAAAAATAAATATATAAGTATATTAAGCGGAGTGGGAAAGCCCTATCCCGATAATGTTAAGTTGACAGAAAAATATCCCAATATCGAAGGTGATATTAAGGTTAAAGTTTTGAAATTTTTACCACTGATAATTAAAACCTTCCCTAGGGACTGAACTACACTGGCGGAAAAAATATCAAAACACCAAAAAGGGGTTGTGCTAGATTTACGAACGTTGGTAGGCGCGTTCATACATCTGAAATATGACGTTGATTCAAATTCCCCGCAAATCGCATTAGCGTGGCACTAGTAGCGCCCTCATGACGTTCCACATCAAGTTTGCTTTAAATACAGGATGTAATGTGCGAGAGCATGAGTTACCTGTGAGATTCATCGGAGTGACTGTGAGAGGTTCAAGAATGCCTTTACGACGACGAAGAGTCCAGTATCAACAGCTCACTTCGTTTGAACGAGGTCATATAATAGGGCTACGTGAAGGTGAATTATTCCTCTGCGTTATTGCAGAACGACTTGGTAGGAATGTCTCCACTGTGCATGCGTGCTGGCTGCAGTGGTCACGAGAAGGTACGCTCGCAAGAAGACCGGGCTCCGCACGTCCCCGTGGCACCACCGAGAGGGAGGACCGCAGTAATCGGCGTATGGCTGTGGCCCAACGGACTGCGTCTGCAACAACAATTCGAGCAGCAGATGGCACCACAGTGACGCAATGAACTGCTCCAAATTAGTTACTTGAAGAAACAGCTCCGAGCCAGACGCCCTGCGGCGTGCGTTCCACTTACTTCAAATCACCGCCGTCTGCGACTTCAGTGGTGTCAAGCGAGAGTTCATTGGAGGAGGTCCGTTGTGTTTTCCGATGAAAGCCGGTTCTGCCTTGGTGCCAGTGATGGCCGTGTGTTGGTTAGGAGGAGGCCAGCTGAGCGCCTGCATTCCACCTGTCTGCGGCGTCGTCACACTGGAGCAACACTGGGAGATCTGGTCTGAGCAGCAATTTCCTATGACAGTAGAAGATCTTGGTTATCCCATGCACCCTGACTGCAGATGTGTACGTCCGTCTGGGGATTCGACCTGTTGTGCTGCCATTCATGAACAGCATTCCCGGGAGTGTTTTCCAACAGGATAATGCACGGCCCCATGCCGCTGTTGTAACCCAACGTGCTCTACAGAGTGTCGACATGTTGCCTTGGCCTGCTTGATCACCCCAATCGAACACGTATGAAACATCACCGGACGACAACTCCAGCGTCAGCCACACCCGGCATTAACAGTCCCTGTATTGAGCGACCAAGTCCAACAGGCATGGAACTCCATCCCACAAGCTGACATCAGGCACCTATACGACTCAATGCATGCATATTTCCATACCTGCATTAAACAGTCAGGTGATTACACCGGTCATTAATGGACCAGCATGTCATATTTGCGATGGCTTTTCACGCGTGGATATTAAACCTGTAGTATTGTCCCTTTAATAAATTAAATAATGTACCTCGACAAATATATGGCCATAATTTCCGTATCTATATTCCTTATTTCATGGCGTTTGGATATTTCTTTCCGCCAGTGTAGAATGAAGTGGATTGAGTGAATCGCTGTACATTTTTTAAATATTCCATATCTTAGCAAAACTGTCCTTAAAATGTTTATAAATTAGGAATCAATCAAGGGAAATACTTTTTACTAATTCAGTAGGTGCATTAAGGCATAAAATAACTCTCTGAAAAAGTTATCTTCTTAGCTTGTATACTTCGTGAGATAATGGGTTATATATGTGGAAAAAATCAATTTTCAGAAACTGACACTTTTACCCTTGTCAGCACCTAAGAGCAGTCTGTCCACAGTCAACATTATCTCAGTGTTTGTTATGACAGTGCCAGCAACTTCTTCACATATAATTCTGGAACAGATTAGTGAAACCCACAGCCGTCTAGATCAAATAGTTATACAGAAATAGGTAACTTCAAAGTGAAGCATGCCTGAAGTTGTAAAGTTTCTCACTTGTGCATCGAATGACTGAAAACCTACAGCCTGTTTTCCAGTCTTTGACCGGGTCAAGGATGTAATGCATGAACCATATATAGGCTATTAGTACAATGGGGTCGCCACTCTCAAAGTGATTTATGAATGACTGATAAACGCTATGAAATGATAATGGAGAGTGTTGCTGGAATGAAAGATGACAGGGAAAACTTGATTACCCGGAGAAAAACCTGTCCCGCCTCCGCTTTATCCAGCACAAATCTCACATGGACTGACCGGGATTTGAACCACGGTATCCAATGGTGAGAGGCCGACGCGCTGCCGTCTGAGCCACGGAGGCTTTGTCACTCACTTGTGCATTAATATTCTAAAATATTTCTTGTAGATGTTTACGGGTAGCGTATCATAATAAATTATACACCATGTTATTCAGCAGAGTCCAAATAATTTTATGAGATAAAATTTGGAATAATTCATTTTTGAATTGATTTTCCACTCCCCTTAATAATAACAATAATAATAATAATAATAATAATAATAATAATAATAATAATAATAATAATAATAATAATAATAATAATAATCACAAACGCCACAAGTCTAAAATTCTGGGACCATACAGTACTTGTTCAATGCGTGTCTCCATTATTCAGTGAGTAATGTAAGACGAAGAAGTCTTACTTGTGTACTGCTTTATCACCATTGCTCTATAAATTACTGCTGTATTAAATCCTTCCTTTCATGGTGAGTGCTAATTCCAGGTATCCATGTCTTTCACTGCCTGTTGGAACACCAAACACGTGAACAAAAGATAATGGGAACAAAGAAGGGAAAAACGAATGACTAAAACACGAAGAAGCTTCTCCATGAAGTAGGCAGAGACAAAGCGTCGCGCACAATACACGATATTAAATTAATATACAAAAGAATAAGTCCGACGCTTTACGAGAGCACAATGGGCTGCTGTATGTGATGTAGTCAAGAGTAATGAGATTTGAAATAATTATTGCTAAGCAGAGTTCAGTGTAGACACCACTTCCCATCTTAAACTAATCTGTGGATGGGTTCTTCCCATGACAGTTTCATTAGATGAAAATAATTAAAGCTCGAATTTTTATGCAGCGATAGGTTAGAAAGCGTGTAACAAGTACTGTATACTCTAATCTGCACAACGGTTATGCTATGAGTTTTGCATAAACATTAGGGGTTTGGCCCATCAGAACCCCTTGAATTTATATTACTCTCACTACAGTAAGATTGTACAACCTATTACTGTATAAAATTCCGGGGTCTCACTATAATGATAATGCCGAAACCGAGCGAGTGGCTGTGCGGTTTATGTCACGTAGCTGTCAGCTTACATTCGGGAGATAGTGGATTCCAACCCCACTGTCGACTGCCCTGAAGATGGTCTTTCATGGATTCCCACTTTCACACCAGGCAAATGTCCGATTCGTTGGCTGAATGGTCAGCGTACTGGCCTTCGGTTCAGAGGGTCCCGGGTTCTATTCCCGGCTGGGTTGGGGGTTTTAACCTTCATTAGTTAATTCCAATGGCCCGGGGGCTGGGTTGTGCTGTTCCCAACATCACTGCAACTAACACACCACACATAACACTATCCTCCACTACAACAACACACAGTTACCTACGCATGACAGATGCCGCCCGCCCTCATCGGAGGGTCTGCCTTACAAGGGCTGCACTCGGCTAGAAAGAGCCACACGAAATTATTATTACCAGGCAAATGCTGAGGCTGTACCTTAATTATGGCCACGATCGCTTCCTATACCATAGTCTCCATAAGACCTCCGTGTTGGTGCGACGTAAAGCAGATAGTAAAAAAACACCATGTGGTCCGCGAGCGCCGTACGTTGTACTTATAAATGCCCCGCATGCACAAATGATGAATGGGATACCTACTAACTGATTTTCAAAGGGACACTGCTACCAGCAAGCAAGTTACATCAGTTATCTCAACAAACAGATGGTCGCCCGCACATGTTCCTCAGCGCTACCCGTCTAACAGTAAACCTCGTTTTCGACCACGTAGTACTAGGCTGGTGTATGGTACAGCAGCACTACATTTGCTGTTAACGTATCAACAATGGATGATGTGTTCAGCAATGACGAATACACAAACATCACTTTAATCTCTGGAGAATCTGCAGCCGAAGCTCGCAGACGGTATGCACAGGAGTCTACCCCCTACACATGTATTTCACCGAACTGTATTACTTCGTGTTTCATACAAACAACTATTTTAGAGAGTGGAATGCCTGTACATGTATAAATTAATAAGTTATTAACTTTTCTTTACTGCATTTTTGGCGTATTTACAAATGCACCCTGTTATGGAACGTGTGCAGTAAAATGACTGTTATTCGTTTCACAGCATCCAAAATACAGCACGTAGTAGCGTTCCTTCGAAAACAAGTGATACGACATCCCATGAATCACTAGTGCATGCGTAATATTTGTAAGTATAAAGTTCGGCGCTCGTAGGCCACCTGTTACAATAAATATATATATATATATAAGAAAACATAAAAGTATGATAATTCTTCCCTACTGACCCCGCTCTCAATCGTTATATGATCAGATGATGCTTAACCTATTTTAATTCTAGACATTTAGCCACCCGTTCAACCATATCTTTGTCTAGTCCAATACCCCCAATTTTAATCAGTAGTCTCCCATGATCCACCCTATCAAAAACCCAGGATATAATACATTTGATCTCTTGCATTTAAAATATCTGCTAGAACTTGCATGAAACCTACAAGTTTAGCCTCACTGGAATAACCTCTCCTAAAACAGAACTGCCTTCTATCAAATCAGTTAGTAATTTTGCAAACGTGACTAATATAATCAGAAAGTATAATAGTCTCCCAGAGATTAAAAACAACACATGTCAAGATGAGTGGCTATGATTGTTCAATTTATGTTTTCTTTGTACACTGGGGCTAGTATTTCAACTCTCTGTTCATTTGGTATAGCTCCTACATGAAAAGAGTAATCCAGAATGTCACTATATCCCAACACATTGCCATTAATATATACCCAGTCCCTCCTTTTGAAAATTTTTTCATTGTCATGGGTACATTTGAGAACTTAGCTAGTATCTTCTTTTTTTTTTTTTTTTGCTAGTTGCTTTACGTCGCACCGACACAGATAGGTCTTATGGCGACGATGGGACAGGGAAGGGCAGGGAGTAGGAAGGAAGCGGCCGTGGCCTTAATTAAGGTACAGCCCCAGCATTTGCCTGGTATGAAAAATGGGAAACCACGGAAAACCATTTTCAGGGCTGCCGACAGTGGGTTGGCTGGTATCAATCACCCCCTCAACCTGGACATTATCCTTATATCCAACTACTTTTACATACTGCTGACATTCTCTAAGTCCTCATGTATACACTCCTCTTGTTCATCAATTGTCCCTGGAATGTATTTCCTGTAACATGTTTCAACTATAAACAATTTATAAACATCCTTCCACTTTTTCCTCAAAATTCGTATGACCTCCAAGTATGTTTGTAATCATGTTATCCTTCGCTGACGTTTTTGTTAAATTCAATTTCCTGGTAGTTCCTTCAATCTCCCTTGCTCCCATAAACATTCTTAACTGTATTTCTTTCTATTCTGCACATCCTTTATGTCCCTGTTATAATATAAAGGCTTTTACCATTCCTTACCACTAAAGGAGCATACCAGTTTGCACACTCCTTAATAATTGGTTTAAACCCACCCCATAGGCTGTGTATATTTTATTTACCACTTTCGAATTCTTCATCATCTTCTTTGCATTTTCGTCCACTTCAATCGATCCATAGCGTCCCGAGGGCTGAATTTGGTGAGCTGCATATCATCTCTCACCCCGCCCAGCCAGCGTATTTGAGGTCACTCTCCAGGTCGGCGAACCTCAACGTTCAGTTGAAGGGTAGTCTTTGCAACTGCGGTTTCACTGCTAGGAAGTAAATGTCCATACCATCTCAGGCGTAGTTCACTCATTTTCTCTTTGACTGGGGCACTCTTGAACTTCTTCTGCACAGCATCATTCCTGATATGGTCTAGTCGAGTGAAACCACTGGACCATCACAGCATCCTTATTTCCATTGCATGAAGTGCCTGTTCATGCTTCGATGTTGTAGACCAGCATTCAGATCCGTTAAGGACCACCGGTCTAATCCCTGTGCGGTAAATGTTTAGATTTTAGCTCCACAGGACTCCAGTAACATGGCGCCATTTCATCCACGCGGTGCCTTAATATCGGGAATCATACTGCGGTCCGAGGTTATACATGACCCTAGGTATTTGAATTGGGTCACTTCACTATGTTGAACCACATCCACAGTGATCGTGCCGTCAGTTTGGTCACAGCATTCCAGGTACTTCTACTTCTTTAGATTTAATTTCATCCCAAATTCTTCAAGACGCATCTTCCACACTTGTACATACTGTTCGAGACCCTCACGTGTCTCGGCAGCTAGCATGATATCGTTCGCATATAATAACGTCCACGGACACCTGGTCTGGATGCCATTTGCGATGGCGTTCATTCAGGGTATGAAAATCAATGGGGACAATCCTGATCCTTAATGGACACAAACATTGGTTTAGAAGGTAACGGTCATTCCTGCTGCACACTGTACTGAACTTATGGACATTCTGTACAGATGTTATACCCAGTTAGCATAGGCTTCAGTTCACTGAGTAGCGAAGTGAACTGTCTTCATTTTCTTGTGGTGTATTTCCATCAATAGACGAAGTGCATGGACGGTGCCTGTTCATGAATATCCTTTAATATTTTTCAATCCCTCTCTTATGAACCATGTGGTATTGCCTAATGGGCATGATTTTATAACAGTCCTTTCTATCAGATTTATTCTTAACTACGACAGAAACAGTTTCATGATCACTTACACAATCAATTTCTCCATAGAACTCATCTGGTTTTATCAGAACAACGTCTATAATATTTCCCCTCTAGTGGGATCCATCACATTTTTCATTCAGCTGTCCTTTCCAGATTAACTTATTCACCATTATTTGTTGGGCATGCCTTTTTTTTGTCATCCTCGTGCCTTCCCAGTTAACATTTGGTAAGTTCAGACCATCCGCTACAATAACGTTCACTTCTTTGTTATTGCTCACATAGCTGATTATCTCATCAAATAATTCTGCATCAGCCTTTCCAGATCTCTACATCCCGAAAACATCAAGTTCCCTTTATCTTTATAGAGAAAAACACCTAGTATTTGTCATCTGTAACATTTTCGTAGCTTACAAAATATTCCTTCACTAGTATGAATAATCCCCTCCCCCCCCCCTCATCCATCTTTCCTAACATGTCTCTACGATAAACGTTCCTATCCCGTGAGAAAATGTCCGCTTCCATTATATCACACCTCTGCAAGAATAGTGAAAAAAATGAACGTTTCCGAAAAAACAAAGTTTAAAAATTTAAGACACCATATCAAATCAAGGATAATATTTCAGTGTACTATTTATGCATTATAAAGTTTAGCATATATTTCAACACATTTTCACAGAGTTCCAATGAAATAAATCACAACTAAGAACTGTTAATATTCTTTACTAACGATATTCAGTGTGCTGAAGTGGTAAATTGGCATTTTTGATTTTTCACAAAAGAATAAGAAAGGAGTCTCACGTATGACAGTTTTCTGGATCGAAAGGCTGATGGCGATTAGTTCTGAAAATGGTGCATGTCATAACTAAACAATGACATTTTGAGATGTGTCACTATCATTGCGGGTATGCGGTATGAAATTCAAATTGATGAATCGTTTTTCAGGAGCAACTATATGCGATTTGGAGTCGACAAGTGTAGGATTCGGTGCATTGAAAGGGGGAATATGACTCAGAATCTATGAAACTACCAGGAAAGTAGTAATCAGTTCTCTAGAATATGATGAGATGAGACCTCTTTGATAAGACAGCCTCCCATATGTCTCTCTGACGGAAAAAAAGGAGAATGATAATAACAAACATCTAAAGTGCTCTGTTAATGGTCGTTCTTGATACCAGGTTCATACATACAGTAAGATTTTTCTGTTTTTTCTTTTGAGGTAAAGAAAACACGTATTTTAAATTTTGTTTATTCAAAATATTCGCCGTCGGCTTCTACACACTTCGCCCACCTCTCAGGTAAGTTATGAATACGATGCTTGTATTTTGCGGAAAACCATTCGTCGAGCAAATTTCCAACTTCCTAGAAAATTCTGAAGTGCTGCTCTGGGATCGCATGCCCCATTAATGCGAAGAGGTGATAGTCAGATGGCGACAGGTCAGGGCAGTACGGCGGGTGCGTAAAGATGTTCCACATTGTCGTGTAACAAATGCCATGTCTTCTGGCCCATTCCGGTCGTCTTCCGATCAATGCGTTACTTATATTAATCATTTGTTAGCGATAGCGTTGTGCATTGATGGTTTCGCCGGGCTTCAAGAGTTCATATTACACAATACAGCTTCCAGAGTGCGCACTGTAATCACCAAGGTCAAATTGTCTCACATGTTCTAATCGATGGAGCGTGTTCACCATACCAGCAAGCAATGACTTTGCACGGCACTTTTCTTTTAATTAAAGTTATATTAAATTAAATTAAGTAAAACAATGCGTACCGCAGATGTTATTTTTCAGGCACAACCGTCGACATGATCACTGAACGATACAACACAGACGCCAGTGTTTGGCGGTCTCAACTTATGTTAATGTCAAACGAACAAACTGACGTATGTGTCAAATTCATACGCTGCGTACTGTTCGCTGGCGCCATCTTTTAGTGAAACCGGAAAAGACTTATGCATACACGTAGTAGCTCTTTCATCTGCTAGCCGTTTAAGAAACAACAGCAATTGATGCGGTAGTGTACATTGCGTTAAGAAATTAGGCTAAATGTTGAGAAATATTATTATTTTAGTACGGTTATTTTGAATTACTAGACTGCAGTATCTACTAGCACTACAGCCTTTTTTTAGCCATCCCTGGACCAATATTTTAGTAGGAGCCCCACTACAGTTGATCTCAAAATGCCGTCGTTCCGGTTGCTGTAAATCATGAACTCTTGTGGTTGCAGGTCCACCTCGACCACGCGGTGAGACCAAACCTGTACATGGGGAGCTTCCGCCACATCGCAGGCGAGTTCAATGGTGGAAAATCAGACTGCAGTAAAGGTGAGTTCAGAAATTTCTGTCCATTAAAGGTAGTAAATTAAGAGCCTCACACCGCAGCGATTGAAGGGGATTGGGCCAACACGTGAATACGAACTTATCTTACAGTTGTCTTTATGTCGCGCCGACACAGACAGATTTTACAGCGACGATGGGACAGGAAAGGGCTAGGAGTTGGGAGGAAGCGACCGTGGCCTTAATTAAGGTACAGCCAGCCCCAGCATTTGCTTGGTGTGAAATGGAAAACCACTGAAAACCATCTACGGGACTGCCGACAGTGGAGTTCGAGTCCACTATCTCCCATAATGCAAGCTCACAGCTACACGCCCCTAACGCATGGTCAAATCTCTGTGTGAATTTTAATATCTGGAAGGCTGGACGGTATACATCTGTGTACAGTATAACTATTCTAAATGAAGGTCCGAAAGAAATTCTCTTAATTGCAGATGGCCGTAAATAGGACCAAAATCAAGAAATACGCATCTACATTTTAAATTCTGTTTTGATAAGTTTGTCTCGCTGAGCAAGAATATACAGGGTGTCTGAAGATAAGTTACGAAATATTTATAGGCGAAATAAACCCAACAATGTAAGAGAGGATCTGTCATCCATTTTTCCTAAACCGTTTGATAAATCACAAGGGGTAACAGTTCATACCTCTGTTTTTCTTGCTAGTGGCTTTACGTCGCACCGACACACATAGGTCTCAAGGCGACAATGGGATAGGAAAGGTCTAGGAGTTGGAAGGACGCGGCCGTGGCCTTAATTAAGGTACAGCCCAAGCATTTGCCTGGTGTGGAAATGGGAAACCACGGGAAACCATCTTCAGGTGCCGACAGTGGTGATCGAACCCACTATCTCCCGGATGCAAGTTCACAGCCGCGTGCCCCTAACCGCACGGCTAACTTGCCCGGTGTTCATACCTCTTGTGTCCTGCGACGTAGTACACTAAATTCGCAACAGAACTGCTAACGAGAGTGTTAATATTAGAATTCAAAATTTCAAAGCAAAATGCGTGTAGCATGAAGAAATGATCAGAAATTTACTAGTGATTGGAGTATAGACATGAGCGCGTGACTGAGGATAGCACGGTATCAGCTGCTTACATGTATTGTGCAATTCGCAAGCGATACACTAGAGTGCACAGCTAGGGAACAAGCGGGGCTTTGGCAAGGAGAAATTTGAAACATCCTTCCCTGTAAGATTTCGCGCTTGTGCCCTGCGCCGGGTGAAACACACTATAAAAATGAAATCAAAATATTTATGTTCACAGTATGTAAAATACATAACCGAAATCAACTATCACCAAACTTACTTCCTAAATGGCCTACGGACTCTAAAGTCAGGCCGAAAATACCCGGCCTGTTATGTCAGGAAATCTAAGTAATGTAAAGAAGATATTGGGCAATAATTGAGATATACAACACTAATTAACACCTATCAAAGCACAATGATAACGTAAGGAACTGCGTTAGACTTAGCTTTATATCATATCATAGGATACTCTTAGGCAGGCCTACAGAGTCGTTTATTTTGACATCCTTCCATTTTATCTTATTAACAGAGCACGTTTGCTCAGTTTGACTTCCTCCTAAACAATTATCAGCACCAGAACCCAGCGTCAAGTTAATATGGTCATAAATTCGATTCCCAGTCTGCGTATGGTTAATTTATCTAATTCGGGTACAGGGTGTTTTTGTTTATCTCAAAACACTGCTCCACACACACACAAACACACACAACACACTCCACTTCTAAGCACCACAAAAGCATGCAAAAGTGAATATATTCCTCAACATAGGTTTGGAGTCAGGAAGGGCATCCAGCAGTTAAACAGGGCCAAATTCATATATGTTAGACAGTTATCACCAGCGACCTCTCCTGAATGTAAATAGCAGTGGAAGAAGAAGATTGACATACGGAGAATAAAGGGAAAATATTGATAAATTTGTCTTGCGTTATTATTTATTTATTTATTTATTTATTTATTTATTTATTTATTTATTTATTTATTTATTTATTTATTTATTTATTTATTTATTTATTTATTTATTTATTTAGCTTAAATTATACATGTACAATCTAGGGGTGGTATATGGACAAAGGGCAACCGCCACATACACAGAAGTGCTTCCATAAAACTTGTTGACTTTGAGTTTTAAGCCCAGGTCCATTTCTGGCGAGACCTTGTCTTCTAGTATGGGTAGGAGTGAGTTTCTTACCGTCATTCTCTCCCAGTCTCACCCTTGGCTTTGCTTATATGAAAGTGGCTGAGATACAAGCGATGCTGGTAACAGAATTCCTTATGCAGCTAGTCTCTGTTATGAATGGCGTGAAAACATCCCTGATAACGTTGGTTGGTGTTTGAATTTCCCTGGGCTATGCAGCTTAGTATCACCTTCTGTCTGAGTGAGAAAAGCAAAACGAAACCACATTATTCCTCATTTTCCTAGTACGCCTCTTAAGTGACGCTCAGGCCATCTATGACAGGTGATGTTCGATCTAATAGAAAATCTTCTTAATACCCAACATACATATGTTTCCTTTTAAATGGGAGCCCCAAAAATGCTAGCATGCTGACACTGGGATTATGAGAGGTTAAGACAAAGAACATAGGACTAGGATTACACCGAGTAGAGTTCTGTCCAGCCTCTCCCCATACGGCGCCGGGCTGTCAGGTAGGAACTAGACTGGAAATAATGAGCGTTGGCGTTCAAGGGCTGGAAGATTTTTAACTCACACCAATAGCTAAATTAATTTTACATGCTAACATATCCAGTGACGTGGAAACACATTAGCCTACATCGTGACACTCTTCAAGCTGCAAGCTCGGATGAACGGAAAGGACAAAGCTACTTCTCTTTACAATTTTCTCATTAACTTATTATTCTCTCCTTCATTTCCTTACACTATGATCAGTAGTGGTCATTAATATGATAAGGGATCAAGCTTGACCTTTATTTCAGCTTGAAATCTGCGGCGGATGAGGATGGGGGAGAGGGAGCGTCAGAACGTCTCCGAGGATAAGGCAGAACATAGTTCATGTAGCGTTGCAGCAAGCGACGTTAGAGGTGTCGGTCGCTGGGGTCTGCAATGAAGTCATCGTTCTAATCTTACTTAAAATTATGCCTTGATTCCTAAGAAAAGGGATTGCAACATAGTCATATTCGGTTCATGTCTTTATTCGACATATTTTATACTTCATAAATTTTTATTTCAGCTAATCAGTAGATACCGTATTGAAAACTTAGGTTGTGTAATCCATATTTAACATTTATAGGGTGGTCAGAAACAATCTGAACCGGATATGTATTGTTCCTACTAGTAAGTAATTTTTTTAAATGTACAAGGGGCGATCAAAAAGTTTACGTGCGACCGGCGTACACTACTGAGTCGGGATGACAATCAGGCGAAATTGACGTGAGCATTGAGGCACTCATCCCATCGACGCACCAGGTTGAAGTTCCCCGCGTGATAAAACACCGTGTCTTGCAGCTTGAGGAAGTCCGTAACCGCCTGCTGCGCATCCTTGTCTGACAGTAAACGTCCACCCTTCAAGGCCTTTCCGGGGAAACCGAATTTGTAATAATCGTATGGGGAGAGATCAGAACTATAAGCCTCATGCACCACCCGTTTGTTGTTGTCCGTAATGGATGACATTGGTCTCCCAGATCAACCGGCGTCTTGTGTCGAAACGAGACCCGCACGGAACTTGGTGCACCATTCCACAACGGTGGTTTCCAACAGACATGCTGCCCCATACACAGTCTTCATTCTCCGATGGATGTCCACCGGTGTTTGTCCTTCGGCAGCCAAGAACAGAATAACAGCACGTTGGTCCTGTTTGGACGCATTTTGTGATAACGTCGCCATAGTTCACGTCGCCGCATTTAACGCATTCACCTCAGCACGACACGACTGCCACACTAATACCTTTGCCTACATGTCCGTGCTTATATATCCGCATCGGAGTCGCGCGAGGTTGCATGTCCGCTGCAGCAACGCCCTCAAACGGAAACGTTTTGATCACGCTCTATAATTCGATATATGGTACCGTTGCCATTTTATCAGCTGCTGAAGTTAGCCAATTAGATCGCTTCGTGAGCGAATTCAAATTGACACTGCTAGGCGGTGTTGCCATATCTCCACGAGGCTTAACATCTATCTTGAGATCACCAATCGAAGAACACGGACCTCCGAGCTGACAAGGTCACGCCATACCAAGTACGCTATGGTGACACCGGCTGAAACCCAGAGTGTGTTTGTGTTTGATGCTGACTTCTCAACATAGCTCTCAAGCCGTTCGTAAGACGTAAGCGATGCCCATTTGAATTTGCCCGTAAAGAGATCTGATTGGCTTATTTCAACAGTTGATAAAATAACAACGGTTCTATATATCGAATTTTTTTCAAGTTATTTATCAGTAGAACCAACCCTCTAAGACAGGGATGACGAAACTATCCCACGATTTCAGTGGCACGCCACATGAACATAATAATGTTTTATACACGTCTTGTACTACATACAATATATATCTTATAGTGTTTCACGTGTAAGGAATAAATATCGAAAATGTATAATACTAGTTCCATTCGGATGTGCAATATGGCAACACTGCTACACTGATAGGTCCGAAAGTCAAGTGAAATAGTGTCGTCTTCTGGTGGCTTTGTATACGGACATCGCAAACATGTTTTCAGTGCCGAAAAGAACATAAACTTAACAAAGGTGGTGACCGTACTTTTCAAGACCTCTGGACAAGGGAATTCGGACTGATACAAAGATAATTTCATCCTCCACATTTAATGTAAAGCTCAATTTCGAGACTAATCATTCAAATGTTTGCTCCATTTCAAATTACGAAAGAAGGGAGTTCATTTCACAAAATATCGAACATAATACAAAACTAACTAGCTCTTTTGTATGATCTTTCCGGCCCAGGAATAATATAAGTGCGTCGGTTTCCATCTGCCTCACTGCATGGGAAACCGATTTCTCAAGGTGAGTTGTTGAAAGAAACTTTCTTATTGACACATTATTTGAAAACTTCCCTAACAAACAACTAATAATTAACAGAATTAAAAGAATATCAGCCACCTGAACTGCTGTCGAGGATAGAATAATTAAAGAAATGAGTGAAGAAGTTTCCGAGCAATTGAAAGCTAATTTGGATAACTCCCACATGTATGTTTTGATGAAAGCATGAATGTGGCCTCACAAGCTAGGATAGCTGTGATGAAGAAGAAATTAATTTAATTGTTGAGCAAACAAACTATGACAACATGGAAAGATAATGACGGTAGTTGAGGAAGTGAACTCCATTCGCAATATATATTTTTTTACAGTTTGCTTTACTTCGCACCGACACAGATAGGTTGTGATAGTACATATATCACACCCCCGAATTATATGTAGAAGTTAGAGATATTATTGTCAGTATTCGATTTATTATTATTATTATTATTATTATTATTATTATTATTATTATTATTATTATTATTATTATTATTATTATTATTATTTCATTTATATTGGTAAGCTGGAAGATATCCACATATGTAGGTATGAGTAATTTGTTTTGCACGAGTGGGAAAATATTGCTTTAATAACTCTGGTAATTCGAATGAGTCATATGGCTACCCCAGTGTCTGTTGTGATGTACTTGTGTCGGGAAATTCATGAGTCATGTATATATCCCAGCCTGATGAGATGAGCTTGTTGTTGTATTAGGAAAATTTGGTGACTCATGGAATATACCCCAGAGTTTGTTATTGTCTTGGGAGGAAGAAGTAGTTCAGGGCTTGGGTTTGAGAAGAGGACCACCCATGATTGGCTGGCAAGCACCAATCCAGACGTATCATCTGAGAGGAGGGGGATGTTGATGTCTATAAAGGTTGATCATACGGCGGCAACCAAAAACATTGTGAGAGTGATTGTAAAGGAACGAGAAGGAACTACAACTACAAGCAGTAACACTGTATGAAGGAACGACAACTGACGCACTGTACGGGAAGGAAGTGGTGCTGATACACGGTACTGGAGTGACACGGCTGCAATGGACTGGACTTCAAACGTTCGTGGAGCGTAGTCTTGTTATGTTTGTGGAAAGTGGCTGATTGTGGAGAGTGCTTGCGCATTAAGTATTGTAGCACTTGTGGCGGCCTAGCATTATATGTTGGTGAAAGCTATCTCAGACTTTCCATAAATTTATATGTTGAGGATCGACAGACGTGTGTATATATCTTTACAACAAGTGTTAAAATATGTGAACACAGTAGTACAAGGTACAGTATCTGTGTGATGTGATAACTGCCGATTATGAGAATCGGTAAGTCGAATTGACACAGAGACAGTGAAGGGTATTTATCTTCATACATGTACATTGTTCATCGGACTATTTACAAATGGTAACATAGTTCTCGCTTTCGTTTTCCCACGATTTTCATTATTTTTGTTGTTGTTGTAAATATGGAGTCTTCCAGCAATATTTTATGTGTGTATTATATGTATAATGTTGTATGTTGATGAGGTGCTCATGCACGGAATTTGTTAAGAATATAGTTAGCTATTTAGAATCAGTGTTATTGATGAACCTAGGTGCAGTTCCTACCTAATTAGTCGTTTTCAGGAGGTTAGGTAAGGCCTGCAGCAGATGTACCAGTACGCAGCATTATGTACACGCCCTGGGATATACAGTTTATCATGCTCTTATCTAAATTCGAGGGATCCATTCTGGTGAACTCTGGCGCCCATACTACGGACATTTTGGTTAATTATGCTTATTAATTTTATTAAGTTTTTGAGTAATTTTATTCATATATTTTTATTCATGATTTTATTTATTATAATCATCAAATAGTTACAAGGTCTTACGGCGACGAGAGGATAGGAGAGGCCTAGGAATGTGAAGAAAGCGACAGTGGCCTTAATTAACGTACAGCCCCACAGAACATGCAATCAAATGCATTTACAAGATATATGTGTAATAAATAAATGAATCAGTAAATAAATAAATGAATAAATAAATCATATATTATGAAACATAATGGGGAATTTAGAAAGGAAGTTGCGGGGTGTGGTGTTGTAGGTTGTAGACATTCCTTAATAGAAAACAAGTGGCACAATCAACAGTTAAGATTAATAAACCAGACTTAAAATGGCACACTAGTTGGAAAAGGTGCGCCATCCCTGCTCTAAGAGCGCATATACCCGGTTCACGCCGTTTCCAACCACACTATACTTATTTCATAAATTGTGATTTCAAAAGAGAACATGCAAAGGAGCCCCATCATAAGATGGCCCCAGGGGCTCTGAACTCTGGAGTGTGGGTTGGCGACCAAGAGGCTGTTAGCTGAGTCCAGGCATTGCTTCCACTTACTTCTGCCAGGGTCCTCACTTTCATCTATCCTATCCGACCTTCCTTGGTCAACTCTTGTTTTTCCGACCTCGACGCTATTAGGTTTCCGAAGGCTAGAGAGTTTTTAATTTTCACGCCCTTCGCGGCCCTTGTCTTCCTTTGGCCGATACCTTTATTTTTCTAAGTGTCAGATCCCTTCTGTTTTTTCTCTCTGATTACTGTTATATAGTTGTACTTCCTCTTTAAAAAAATAATCACCACCACTCATCACAGAGCGAGAGCAAACGTAACCTCTGCTTTGATATATTTGAAGTGGAGATTATATGAAGATGCGTGTCTTCCACGGAGTCCAACAGAAGAGCACCGAGCGAGTCGGTCGTGCGGTTAGGGTCGCTTGTATTCGGGAGATAATGGGTTCGAACCCCAATGTCGGCAGCCCCCAAGATGATTTTCCGTGGTTTCCCTTTTCACACAAGGCAAATGCTGGGGATGAACCTTAATTAAGGCCACGGCTGCTTCCTTTCCTCTCCTATCCCATCGTTTCCGTAAGAACTATCTCTGTCGGTGCGACGTAAAACAACTTGTAGAGAAAAATTGGAGGTAGCCTGTCACTATTGTACCGGCAACAGAATTTGGACGGTTTCTTAGACTTACTTATTAGAAATATTAACTCTTTATTCTGTATAACTGACCACGATATACTCACAAACGACAGGTAACCTCCAGCTGAGCGCGTGAATCAACACAGCGCCATCTTATACCAGAGTCAGCATGTGACGTCAATCTTTATTTTCCATTATTAAATTTCTTATTCTAAACAACTGTCCACAACGGCACCTAACCTCCAACTGAACTCGCGGGTCAACAGCACGCCATCTTATAACAGAGTATGCGTGTGACGTCAATTTTTCTTTCCCATTATTAAATGTGTTATTCTATACAACTGACCACGATGTACTCACGACGACAGCTAACCTCCAGCTGAGCGCGCGGGTCAACACAGCGCCATCTTAAAACAGAGTATGCGTGTGACGTCACATATTTAATTTAGCACAAATTTTGCCTTATTTTGAAGCGCTCGTTCATGAAAGCTACGTTTCAGATTTTCATTATTTTATTTTATTTTGATTTTTATCTTTTATCTGTCAATTGAGACATTAAACATAATTGTAACTTAAATACTCTCAAATATACCAGGTGTATGCGTAAGTGTTTTTCGCTTTCACTAAGAGATGGCGCCAGCTAACAGTACGCAGCGTATGATTTTGACACATACGTCAGTTTGTTCGTCTGACTTTAACACAAGTTGAGTCCACCAAACACTGGAGTCTGTGTTGTATCGTTCAATGATCATGTCGACGTTTGTGTCCGAAAAGGAACATTTGCGGCACGCATTGCTTTTCTTATTTAATTAAAAGGAAAAGGCTGTGGAAAGTCATCGTTTGCTGGTAGAAACATATGGTGAACACGCTCCATCGATTACAATTTGTGAGACATGGTTTCGACAATTTAAACGTGGTGATTTCAATGTAAAAGGCAGTGCGCGCTCTGGCAGACCACAAAAGTGCGAAGACGGCGAGACCGTTTATGCACAACGCTCTCACCAGCAAATGATTAATTTAAATCACGCATTGATCGAGAGACGATCGTAATGGGCCAGAAGACATGACAGAATGATTTTGTTACACGATAATGTGCCTCCTCACGCAGCAAAACCAGTGAAAGACACCTTGAAATCGCTTGGATGGGACATCCTTCCGCACCCGCCGTACTTCCCCGACCTGGCACCTCTTCAAATCAATGGGGCACACGCTCGCAGAGCAGCACTTAGGCAATTTCGAGCAAGTTGGAAAATGGATCGACGATCGGTTTGCCGCAAAAGACGAGCAGTTTTTCTGGCATGGTATTCATAACTGAAAGATGGACGAAGTGTATAGAAGCACGAGACCAATATTTTGAATAAACAAAAAATGAAATTCCCTTGAAAATTACTTGATTTCTTTACCACAAAAACCGGCGAAAACTTACGTAAACGCCTGGTACACGCGTTCTACCCGAACACCAAAAGCGTCTTAAAATTTTCTTTTCATGTGCCCGTTGTCGAGGAATGTAAGGCTACGTTTAAAAAAATGCGGAACAGCAGATATTGTTGCCATCCATCAGCTGACTCAACAGCTGTTATTCCTGATCCAACATCCGGTTTGAAAGAGACTTATCCCAGGCCAAGGAAAAGAAGAGCATTTATGAACCATGCATCTCAAACCTGTCAAAAGTTCAGATCCCCCCCCCCCCACTTAAGTAGCCTCTTACGACAGGCAGTGTATACCGTGGGTGTTATTCTACCGCCACCACCCACAGGGGGAATAAGGAGATTGATAACAATCGGAGGCTTCTAAAAAGCAGCAGCAATCCAGAAAGGAGTGAGGGAAGGCTGCAATTATTTTCCCTCTCCTTTTTCAATGTTTACATACAACATGCGATGAAGAAAATCAAAGAATAATTTCGAAAAGGAATCGTAATACAAGGAGAGGAAATCAAAACTCTGAGGTTTGCCCATGATATTGCTATTTTCTCCGAGTCTGGAGACAATCTTTAGAAATTGCTGAATGGTATAGACACAGACTTGGTCAAGGAGTACAAGATGAAAATAAATAAATCCAAAACAAATGTAACGGAGTGTAGTCGAATGAAGTCTGGTGACGCAAGAAATATTAGATTAGGAAATGAAGTCTTAAAGGGAGCAGATGAATATTGTTGCCTGCGTAGTAAAATAACCAATGATGGCAGAAGTCAGGAAGACATAAAATGTAGACTAGCACAAACAAGGAAGTCCTTTCTTAAAATAAGAAATTTGTTCTTAACATTGATATAAGAATTAGAAGGACGTTTTGGAAGGCTTTCGTCTAGATCTCTGTATACAAGTGAAACATGGACGAAAACGAGCTCAGGAAGAAAATAATAAAAAAGAATATAAGCATTAAAAATATGGTTTTACAGAAGAATGTTGAAGGTGAGGTGAGTAGATCGAATCACAAACGAACAGATACTGATTCGAATTGGTGAGAAGAGAACGATTTGGCAATATTTGACCTGAAGAAGGGACAGATTGATAGGACACATCTTAAGAAACCCAGGTCTTGTTCAGTTACTTGCTAAGGGAATTGTTGGTGGTAAAAATCGTCGGGGTAGACCAAGGTACGAATATGACAAACAGATTAGAGTAGGTGTAGGATGTAGTAGTTACGTAGAAATGAACAGTTTGGCACAGGATAGGGTTACATGGAGGACTGCATCAAACCAATCTTTGGACTGATGACCCAACAACAACAGCAATGTGAAGATATTTCACTAGACCGTCAATTCTAAAGTATTCCCACCTCATCGTGCGTGCCGTGAGGCTGTACATAACTTAGTTTAAATAGTGCTTGTGTTGTGTTGTGTTGTGTTGTGTTGTGTTGTGTTGTGTTGTGTTGTGTTGTGTTGTGTTGTGTTGTGTTGTGTTGTGTTGTGTTGTGTTGTGTTGTGTTGCGTTGCGTTGTGTTGTGTTGTGTTGTGTTGTGTTGCGTTGCGTTGTGTTGTGTTGTGTTGTGTTGCGTTGCGTTGTGTTGTGTTGTGTTGTGTTGTGTTGTGTTGTGTTGTGTTGTGTTGTGTTGTGTTGTGTTGTGTTGTGTTGTGTTGTGTTGTGTTGTGTTGTGTTGTGTTGTGTTGTGTTGTGTTGTGTTGTGTTGTGTTGTGTTGTGTTGTTTCTGTGAGCTCCAGGAAATGAGTCAACAAGTTTATAGTTTGGTCGAATTTGGGAGATATGTGCATGAACGGTGATTTTAGGATGAAATATATTTTGGCGTAAATATTGATGTAGATCGCAACACGAATGTCACTTCGACATCTGTTATGCGGAGTACTACGGAGCTATCAGTTTCAGAGGTAAGCTATCCGGACACTGACAATTGCGATGGTGAGGAAGTAATGAAGGCAGTAACTGGTTTGTCTAGGCAAAGTGATAATTTGATTTTCAAAGAATGTTTCATTCGACAAAATATCACGCAGTGTAAATGTTCTGGTTGTATTATCTTCCACAGCGTTTTTAGTTTTCCATGAGATATTGTTGTGCGCATCTCCAGAGGTGAGGGTATAAGAAACATTATTCAGCACTGCGGCCCCTTCGTTCGTTCCTACCCTTGCGGTTCGAATCTGAGGACTAGTTATGGCCCCTGGCTGACTGGCAGCAGGGAAAAGGCTATTGCTGGACCTGCAGCATTCATCTACAGGGGCCAACGAATGCACTCGTCATAGCCATTTCATAACAACACTGTCAGCGTAGGAGCAGACAACATGGAAAGCAACCGTAAAGGACAGCGCTATACGACTTGATTCCTATGGAAAGAAGGCTTGACCACTGCAGAAATTCATCTGCGCTTGGTGGCAGTCTGTGGAGAACAGTTTACAACTGGGTGGAAGATCGGAAAACAGGCCGCACATCAGAGTTCATCACGGAGTACCGAGGCATAGGAGCGCAGGGAAGCGGTGACAGCGAGCACAGCGCCCGCAATGCCGAGCGGATGTAGTCGTCTCAAAGAAGCGGCATGATTTGCTACTGGCTAAAACCACAACACAACACAACACAACACAACACAACACAACACAACACAACACAACACAACACAACACGACACGACACGCACCGACTTAGAGAGGTCTTATGACGACGATGGGGTAGGAAAGGCCTAGGAATGGGAAGGAAGCGACCATGACTTTAATTAAGGTACAGCCCCAGCATTTGCCTGGTTTGAGAAAGGAGAAACCACGGAAAACCATCTTCAGGGCTGCCGACAGTGGAGTTCGAATCCACTCCCGAATGCAAGCTCACAGCTGCGCGCCCCTAACCGCATGGCCGCCTCGCCCGGTGCTGTCTCAAAGAAGCGGCATGATTACGTATATAGAAACTGAACTCACCAGCTACTGTATATACATGCTCAGAATAAATAAATAAATAAATAAATAAATAAATAAATAAATAAATAAATAAATAAATAAATAAATAAATAAATAAATAAAACAAATCAAAAGGTAAGTGAAACTGAATTCACCAGTACCTCCAGAAGATGTTGAAAGTGATCTCCTTGAGACGCTATGCAAGCTTCACATCTTGTAATGAGATTTCGAAACACACTTAGCTGTTCACGGACACTGATGGAATGCACAGTGTTCCTAACTTAGGTTTTAAATTCTTCTGCAGTTCGACGATTATTCCTGTAAACGTTTCCTTTGAAATTTCCCCATAGATAAAAATCACAGGTGTTTAAATCAGACGAAGTAAGGGGCCATGGGCCTTTACTGATGACATGATCATCATCGAACACTTCCTGCAACCGTTGCGAAGAGCTATGCACCGTAAGAGCCGTCGCACCATCCTGCTGGAAATAGCCGTAATTTTTCTTCTTCAGTCAGTTCAATAAACAATGATTTGGGAATGTTGTGAATATATCGGTCGGAAGTAATTGTTTCCTGAAGAAATAGCGGACTGATAATTCGTCGGGCACTAATAGCGCACCATACACCCACTTTCACGTCGTGCACATGTCTCGGCTCTAATATGTGTGGGTTCTTTGTGAATTTTCTGTTAATTGAAATATCCACTCGAACGAAACCATGCTTCGTCACTCATAAAAATAAAGTTCGGATTCACGATACCAACGTGGACACCATACATTACCCAACTGCAAAATATTATTCTTGCAATGAAATCTGCAGGCTGTATGTTGTGGACTGAATGAGCCCGGTAAGTTCGTAAATGTAATTTTGTTTTCTTGTATTACATCCTGAGCTACTCTCTGAAGCGACTCATGTGTACTGACTTTCAGTCTTGTCTATACCTGTATATCTTCTAACCTCTCTTGTGTGAAAGCTGTTCTCTTTCGCTGTTTTTTTTTTTTTTTTTTTTTTTTTTTTCATTAGTTACGGAACCAATACTACGCAACTTGCGAAGGAATTGATGCACGTAACGTTTTGATGGTACTGTAGAACCTGAAAACTGTCTACGGAAGATTCAAATGTACCGTTTAATTGGTTTCTTCTTCTTGGGCAAATAACATTCGGTCAAAAATATGCACTGCAGCGTTCTTTCTTAACCATCGAGATAATAACCTTACAACACACATTTTAGCGAACTGAGAGACAAAGATAAACATCCTGCTGCCTCAGCTGTCAACACTTCTTATCACGCCAGATTTGACAGAAGCCATATGGTACCCACTGGGGGGTTTCCACGGACTATGTACAGAAGTGAGTAGTCTTAAACCACAGTCTAATATATAAGACTGTGCTTAAACTATACTCCCTGTGCAATAAGAGAAGACCGTCCCGCCGGACAGATATAACAAGAAGGTTGGATACAGTGTTGCCAAATTATATTTTCAAGATCCGCTAAATACTACTAAGAATCCGCTAAAATTCCGCCAAGAAATCCGATCTCAAATAATGAGCAATAAAATGAGCAATAATAATAATAAAATAATAATAATAATAATAATAATAATAATTGTACCGTGTGGTACACCCCGACCCCGCAAATTTAAATTGTGCACCTAAAAAGTACCCCCCTACAGGAGAAACTTTGAACTTTAAAACCTGTATTAAATCAAAGGTTTCTTGGAAGATGTCACTACTGTAAATTTTGAAGTGTTCTGAACTGTGTCTATTTCGATTTGTGTTTGCTCTGTAGCAAGAAGTGTGGACATTCCCTTTTAGATGTCACTACATAAAAACTATAACTATGCACCCTGGTGCGAAGTGAACGAACTGTTTTTGAAGAAAGTTTGTATCCATAAGTTTGTTCTTTGTTAAATTTCTTTCTTTCATTTTTTGGGTTGGCAATATTGATCCCTGTTTCCGCCAGTTTTGAATTCAGCCAATCCTGAATTTTCTAAATTAATTTTCCACCAATCCTAGATTTCTTCTTCAGTTTTGACATGTAATCTTTAGCCGACCAATAAAAGGTAGTGGGCGGGACTGTTTTATTCACGAAAGGTCTCGAACTTTCCCCGAGCGTATAAAACTGCTGAGGTTCATGGCTCGTCGCCACTTCAGTAACATCTTTCTCAGTGTGCGAATATATAGCAGGGGGCAGGAAGCGCCTCTTTCTTCAAGCAGCAGTTCATCTACAAGGTAATGGCCTGTTAACATCTTCATGTCTTGCTAGCTCAGCAGTTTACTCTCGGGGAGGGTTCGAAACCTTTAATATGTAACCTATTCCTTTAAAATGTAAATTAACTTTTCTGTGTATGTAAAAACTTCAAATCTCTTTTACTGTAAAGCGGGGATAGAGAGTGCCTCACCCTCTCGAACTCCCCTTCATTTTGAAATTGAGGTGACTACGTTTTCATAACCGTTTCTTCTCTTCCTTATGCATTAAAGTTTTCTCGTACGTGTCACCTAACTATCTTGGGATTAGCCCCTGTATATCGGCCTAGAGCCACTTAGGTTTTAAAAAAGTGTATTTAGGAGTGCTGTTTCACGCCTCCAGTTCTCTCTGTGCCTTGGGCCAGTAACTTAACCTGTTGTTTTTTTCTTTCTCTTTGCGAAGGCCCCGGTAGGTTGGGTACAAGTTACCCCTGTTAATTTATAAGGATGCCTTAAGGGCAGTTGAGTGTGAAGTTTGTTGTAGCCTTTGAGAGGCTTGTAAAATTGAGAGCTGGTATGCTCTTTTCCTTAACATTGTAAGTAGGAGCTACGGCTCCTTTGCACGTTGGGATTTTCTACCCCCTTGTACATTTGGTAACTTGATAAAGTTGAGCTAATCGCTCAAGGATTGTGAGTGTGGGGCTCGAAGCCCAAAACCTAGAAAAAAAACCTGAAACCAAAAAAAATTATTTTGTGCCTGCTTTACGTTGTTATTTCACCTAGTGGAAATTGTTGTATATTGTTATCTGTTATTTGTTGATTTTGAAAAGAAAATATAACCTTTGTTAAAGTTTTAAATTAACTTTAATTCTGAAGTTGAGACCTATTCCAGCCCGCACCTTCTTTCACCTCTGCTGTTCCACAGATACCTCGGAACAATAATAATAATAATAATAATACAAGTAAATGTCTGCACTGACCTGATCTGTGATTTTCACTGGGATTAACCCCCCTGCCTGCGAGCCGGCGAGCTAAAAGTTGTAGGACCGAGCTCGATAGCTGCAGAATTGCAGCCAGTATCCAGTATTCGGGAGATAGTAGGTTCGAACCCCACTGTCGGCAGCCCTGAAGATGGTTTTCCGTGGTTTTCCATTTTCACACCAAGCAAATGCTGGGGCTGTACCTTAATTAAGGCCACGGCCGCTTCCTTCCCATTCCTAGGCCTTTCCTCTCCCATCGTCGTCATAAGACCTGTCTGTGTCGGCGCGACGTAAAGCAACTAGCAAAACTTGTAGGCGATTTAGTGCCGGGTGCAAACTAGGTGAATCCCCTACCTCAAGGGCACACACAAAACAGGCCAGTTCATTAAACGGTCTTCCTTCATAGCATAAATATAAATGCTACTCTCTCACTGTCATTATCTGTCGTCATTCGTCAACTAAGAGATAAGTATCCTTTCCCCACTCATTACAAATTTATGATACCATGATCTCATAACATCAAATCGAAATAACACGTTTTTCTCATGTGATTACTAGCTCCTGATAAAAAATACGGAACAACTCGGAGACAGAGTGGAGTACAAAGTTTTTTAAAAACCTAAAATTGAAAAAAACACTAAATTCCACTATAATAAATCTAGAACTCCGCCAAAAATTCCGCTGTCCGCTAAATGATATTTTGCTCCGCCGACAGTCTTCTAATTCCGCCAAAGTTAGCGGAAAATCCGCTAAGTTGGCAACAGTGGTTCGATAACATTCTGGGAGATTGGTCTAAAACGCCACACAACTTACTTATCTGAAGGACGCTGTACATATAATTTGAAGGAGGTAGATGCTAGTCGTATCATCCTCATCCACAAACAGCTGCTGTTATCATGATCGCAGTGATCATTATTGTACGCCTCATATCCGTGACTAATTTCTGTTAGCAACTCCATTGTTCCATGACAATACGTGGATAAACTGAGCGTGCATATGACAAAGAGTTTAACAATAAAACATAATTAGTTCTCCTGTAATGAATGCGCGGCGATGACAACATTTTAGCCTCGCCTCACTGAAATAATATGGGAGAGTACAGCAGGGATACCAATAACTAGCCATGTTTGGGTTACTCTCAACTCCTCCAGGTTTGAATTTCTTCCCGCAGGTATATAAGGAAATATTTATGAACGTTGGCCTTTTAAAGGGAGCAATCGTACGGAATCCTTACCGAACAGAACTCATCAATGAAAATAATAATAATAAATAATAGAAAGTCGACATACAATGGATATGATTCACAACAGAAAAGAATTTAGAAGCCGAGTGGACAGCATCAAAACATTCCAGGAGAAACCACCAAAATGTAGACCCAATTGGACATATCTGAGAAAGAAAGGTACGATGAAGTGACAAATACATGCCGTAAAATGCAGAAATCTCTTTTTCCTCTCAAATACTACTCTTCCATATTTCCAAAACATCCTCAAATGCAACTGGTAAAATCCCTAATCTTACCAATTCTAGACTACTGCGACACTGTACTTACGGACATAACTCAAGGCAGTAACAAGATGCTCGAACGGAGTTTAAACACCTCTATTCGATTTGTATTTAAGCTGCGACATGATTCTCACATTTCACCTTATTATAGGGAGTTGTCATGGCTTCGTGTTCATGAGCGTCGCAGTCTCCACATGCTGTCCCTTCTGCATGGAGTTCTAAACTCAGGTGTAGCGAATTATCTCTAATCAAACTTTAATTACCTCTCCTGCTATCATAACCACGATAAACGATCTGGCTCCTGTTTAAGGGGACCTTGTATGTAACGAATGTCCCATTTAATTCAATGCTAAAAGTGAACATATTTAGGTACACACTGTAGACAATATAACCATTACATTACCTTTAAGAAATTCATGGGTGTAGGGTAGCTCATGTTAAACAATGCCATGCATATTTAGTACATTTGCACTAATGAGATCTGAGAAATAAAATAAATAATTAGCTGATGCATTTCTTTTTTCAGAATCAAAATTTCCAATGCTCTTCACACATGTATTTAAACGTCTACACAACATATTGACCTAAATTTGCATCACATTCATTATTTTGGTATGGAAAGTAAGTTCAGTAAGTTTCATTATCATAGCTCTCTTACTTTTCAAGAAATATGTACCTAAAACTGAAAAAAATCACTTTTCTTGTAATTTAAATTTAAATTTTTACCAATGAAAATACTGTATTGTCTTCATAATTAGAACAATCATGACCCATAATCTGGATCATCTGCATCATTGGTTTCTTCACTCTTCATTTTAGTGTTCCTCTGATTCTTTCTGGCATCAGATGCCAAGTAAAGTGGTTCGTTTTTCAGCCTTGATCACTCGCCAATGGTCTATATCATTGAGGGTTGATAGTGTGTTGACACTTGGTTCAATACCTAACAGCTCTAACACTTTTTTCTTGCCAGATACTCCTTCATTGAATCACAAAACTGCATCATACACATCAAATTTCATTCTTTCCAATTCCACATACACAGGTTTTGATAACCTTGTCCATATTACGGAACTGAAACACTCATTTGGACTCTGTCTGGCAGCATGCAAGCATTATTTTAGGAGATCTGGCTTGCTTAGTTTCATGTAAATAGGCTTTATTGCCTCAATTACTGGACCAGGTAAGGGATGTTTGTGGACATACTTAGGTGCTTCCTTCTTTTTAATTTTATCGGAACCTACACCATGTATATGTTAGTTCAAATTTTTCTTGGAAGCACTTGGTTTGTCTTGGAGGTTAGGTTCACTTTTGCACTTACTGTTTCTTATTTCAATAATAGTTCCTTTAGAGTCACTACACTGACTTATGTTAGAGGTGTACTGATTGCCTCTAAATTTAGCTGGGGGAGAACTTCTTTATCCTAGGCATTGTAAGATTTTTATTTTTAACGAATTCAACACATGCACACAAATTACGAACAAGCTGAGAACTGACATGTATTCCCGCCCAGACTCTATATCCAGAGAATAAACAAGGAAACTGCGCATACAGTACTGCCAATACACGTGTTTAAATATTACCTTTGTGAGAAATATGCTTCTGTGACACTGCTTTACAGAGATCTATGTCTTTTAGTTTCGGCATGTATAAAAGGGGCACAAACAAATTTATATTTCAAAAACTAACAGTCCGATCTTCATGAAACAAACTAAGATTTATTCAGAAAAGTGTGCGTAATTAAACTAAACAATAACATAAATTTCCCAAATTTGACCCCTTTAGGCTACAAGGTCCCCTTAACAATATCTCTGTCACTCCAGGACTTACAACCGTTCCTTTGTAGTCACTGCCGCTTGGCTGTGAAATACCCTCCCTGCTACCATTAGGGATTTACATTCTCATAGGAGATTTAAGATCGCTTGCCGAAATCACATGCTGAATACCTCCAGCTGACTTGTTCGATGTGCGTAGTGTGAATGAGTGCGTGAACGAGCTTAGTTTCATAAAAAATAGAAAACTATTTGCTAGATATAGGTTTTTCTACTGTGTTTCCTTCTTTTATTATTACTAGTGTTAGTTTTAAGATTATTATCATGTTCATTTATATCGTCATGTTGTAAATTCTGTAATTATTTCTTTTATTACTATCTCCATATTTTCTATTAGTACTATATTATTTTAAACAAGATTTATTGTATTTAAAAATATATGTATGTTAATTATTTTGAATGTTGTGGTTAAGTGTAAGAAAGGGCCTCGAGCCCTAACTTCGCCACGAATAAAGACGACTCACTCACTCACTCACTCACTCACTCACTTACTTACTTACTTACTTACTTACTATGAAGAGGTTCTGGGAGAAGAAGAAGAAGAAGAGAAATCCTTAAGTTCAGTGTGGTCCATATGCTGACAAATTCGTAAATAATTATAATAATAATTTCAAAACATGTAACAAAATGTCCATCTCTCAAAATGCAAAAATTCGACATTATCAAACTGTAATTAGACCCGAAGCGTTGCATGCAGCAGAATTTTTAACACTTCGAACACAAAGTCTGCTTGAAAAACTGGCAATAGGAAAGGGGAATAATCCGAAAAATTCTTGGTCCCTGTCTCAAAGATGGTGTTTACAGACTTCGGAGAAACTTAGAAATATTCACCCTCACTGGAAAGATATCAAGCGTAAACCGGGAAAGAAGGATAACATTTTACGCTCACCTCATCAGATTGCCAGCTGAAAGAATCTGTAAACGTTTCTTATCCCACTTCAGAAGTCTGAAAACGATTCCTTCTTGGTTGGTGGAGGTCGATAAAGATATTTTAAAGTATGGAATCTCAGAAACAGACATTCTACTCCGAGCACCGCTCAAACACAAACTTAGACAGGTTCACCAAGAAGTCCCAGCTCGGCATTCTGATGCATGGAAAAAAGCACACTCCGAAGGGATGAAAAGCTGGTGGGCTCGCAAGAAGATAAACAGTTGAGATCTCGCAGTCCTTAGTGGCCCTAACGATTAATAATAATAATAATAATAATAATAATAATAATAATAATAATAATAATAATAATAATAATAATAATAATAATAATAATAATAATAATAATAATTTGCAATTTTCTTTACGTCGCACCGACGTCTCATAATGACGATTGGATAGAAACGGGCTAGAGTGGGAAGGAAATCACCGTGGCCTGAAACGTAGTATTAAGACATCAGAATTATTTAAGGTATGTGTGAATTTGTATATGAACGTGTTGTATTTCCAATGGCAAGATAATGGTTAGTGTAATTACGGAGTTGTATTGTTAAGCGAGTTGGCCGTGCGGTTAGGGGCGCGTAACTGTGAGCTTACATCCCGGAGATAGAGGGATTGAACCCCACTGTCGGCAGCTCTGAAGGCGATTTTCCATTTTCACACCTAAATTAAGGCCACGGCCGCTTCCTTCCCACCCCTAGGCCTTTCCTATCCTATCATCGCCATAAGACCTATCCGTGTCGGTGCGGCGGAAAGCAAATGGTGAAAAAAACTAGTTTTAAGCTTTCTTCATTGTCATACTACTGCAAGTGACCATTGCCACGGGGATATTTCCCAATTGTGCTGTACCTGTACCTAATATTAATTAGGGTGATGATACTGTTTCTAATGCAGCTACATCGTAATATGATTATTATTATTATTATTTTATTATTACTATTATTATTCATTTAACATTATAATTCAATAGAACAGATAGTCTAAATTGTTTCCTGTTCCTGTATTTACTTTTACTGAACTAGCGGCAGTCCGGTAGATATTTCCCCTCCAATGTAGAAAACACGTCGTTCTCTCTCCTATTTAAATGGTTATCTATATTTGCTTTCCTGCAGGCGCTAACGGACTTCGTGGTATACATATGCAACTCGACTGTAACATGCAAGTTTATATTTTATTTTAAAAATGAAAAAAAACCCAGCATATTCTACTTGGTCAGGTGTTCACTTTGATTCTTATTCTACTTCAACATCATCATCATCATCTACCGCTTTACCAACACATGTGGATTTGGCCCTGTTTTAGGGCGGAATTCCCAACCTGACGCCAACACTATATGGAGGGATGTAATCACCATTGCGTGTCACTGTGGTGGTAGGCAGTATGGTATGTTCTCGGAATAATAGGACAGTGTTGGGACAAACATAAACATCTAGCGCCGAGCTGAAAGAGTTTATCAGACGCGATTATAATCCCCGAACCAGCCGGGAATCAATCCACCACTGACTCACTGACCCGAAGGACTCGACGCTGACCATTCAGGCAAGGAGTCAGACATGTATTCGCTTTGACTGATTTCTTTTTTTTTTTCCCTTCGTTGGGTTCGCTCTTGTCTGGCTCCGATATTTAAGACGTGTTAACATCAGAACACAGAACTGGGGTCGGCATATCAGGAAATGGAAAAACAAGGACACAATAGCAAGGGGAGGCATGTATTTCACCTAGTACATGCATATGCCTATGAACCGCGATGTGCCATCTGCTGTCCCCTAATTCGTCCAATAAGAAAGGCAAAAGTCCCTCTCTCCTTGCCTATTTTTAAAAATATCGAAATTATTTATAGACATTTGACGGAAATTATCCCAACGACCTATAGGGTAGCCGCTCCTTTCCCTTCCCTCGCGCTTCCGGAACCGATTCATTATTGGTGAGCTGTGAAAGAGGCGCTAATGAAGGAGACGTACATCCGGCGGCGCCTGTGAGCCTACTTCACTGCGGCACAAGCGTGGTATACTGCCAGCCACCGCACCAGGAGTTACATATCGTAACATGATAATGAAGTTGTTGTAGTTGTTGTTGTTTAAAGTGCCTAACATTTAGGTCATCGGCTCACATGATAATGTATCCTATGCTATCACAGTAAGCTGTTCTAGAAATATTAGGTTCCACCAGAGACCCTTATCCAAAAGTAACAGTCTCAGTAAAACCAAGGGAAGGGTAGGGAGTTTCTGATTGGCTAACAGGTATTACGAAGCATAACAACCCTCTTTAAATGCGCACTCCTCCGCAGGTGCCAGCGATAATTTTGTAACAGTTTAGAGGCTGCACTGGTATTCCTACCCTGTTACTTGCTGGTCGCTTACGGACATTCTTTAGTTATTTGAAGTGTTTTGTATTAGGCATACTGGCAGTAATACATACAGTACCGTAGTTCCTCGAAACAGTTACGCGAGGTCATCCCACTTTGCATCTCCTTGTTCTGGACAATGAGCAAGACACGGTACAATTTATGTGGACAAAAGCTCAATTCAGGGAAACGGTTTCTTATAAACGCGTTGAAAGAATATACCGAACAATAATAATAATAATAATAATAATAATAATAATAATAATAATAATAATAATAATAATAATAATAATAATAATACTGGATTTATAGAGTGAATTGACAACACAGTTTGGGTCACGTAGCTGTCAGCTTGTATTCGGGAGATGGTGAGTTCGAATTATTATTATTATTATTATTATTATTATTATTATATTATATTATTATTATTATATTTTATTATTATTATTATTATTATTATTATTATTATTATTATTATTATTATTATTATTATTATTATTATAAAATCTACCGGTTCATTTAGTTCTGATAATGTACATGAAACTGAAATATAGGTCCTGAAAATCTATCGCAAGTCCCATCACTTGTACCTGTCCCTTCTGAAACTTCGTTATCGACTTCAACCTGTGAATTAACGCAGAAACATCTGCTATTATACTTTTTATCAGTACAAAAGGAAAGGAGGGATATTCAGTAAAACAGGCTAGATAAACTACTTACACAGTTGCTTACTGCATATTTCCAACCTCCTTTCTATAGTGGAAGAAATTATTTTGTAGCCTTTTATACTGGATTTATAGAGTGAATTGACAACACAGTTTGGGTCACGTAGCTGTCAGCTTGTATTCGGGAGTTGGTGAGTTCGAATCCCAGTCCTAAAGATGGTTTTAAGTGGTTTCCTATTTTCACGCCAAGTGTTTCTCAGTTAAGGCCACAGTCGCTTCCGTCCTGGTCCTGTTCTATCCCATCGTCACTGTAAGGACTAGGGCTCTCTAAACAATAGGTATGCTCGCCCGCCATTAGGGTTCATTCCTGCACTACATTGGTAAGGCAGTTGACCGCCCCAGCCTTATATATCCCTCTTTTTTACTGTTCTTGGCGCTAGAAAATAATGCTAAACTAACATACTGTAAAAATACTCATTCTCAGTATTACGCAAACGGTTACAAAACATAAATATTAGTGTATTTAAGTAGGGATAAAAAGGGAATTCTCGGCCAGGGGCTAATGCGCAAGATGGCCGCCGCGCGCAATCTACCTCTAGGGCTACCGTGCAAGATGGCCGCCACGCGCAATCTACCTCTAGCTACGCGCTACGTCCTCGGACACCTTCAGAAAATAGGATGTCGTTATCTTATGGAATACTGTAGAAAGAGGCTACTAAAAGGGATACCTGACTTGAAAGAGCAAGTGTTAGCGAACTAGGGGTCATTAGCTGAGCCTAGGTATGATGTGTGCTAAACTGTTGTGTATAACCTCCCTTGGACAACTCCTGTAGGTCACTTTATTCCGAGGGGGGGGGTGTTGATCAGAGTAAAGCTCCTCCAGGGGCACCGAACAGCCTGTGCTGTTGTTGTGTCTGCAATGGCGAACTTAGGTTTTTTTGTCGTCTGTTTAACCTCCTTGGCCAACTCTTGTAGGACACTTCATTCTGATGTGGTAAGGTTCTAGCAGAGTAAAGCTCCTCCAGGGGCAACCTTGCCTTAGGTAGGAGCCGAGCAACCTGAGATGTTGTGCCTGCATTAGCGAACTCGGGTATTTTAGCTGGATCTAGGCATGTTGTGTGCTAAGCTATCGTCTATCCAACCTGCTTGGCCAACTCTTGTAGGGAGTACTTCAACTCTAGAGGAGCAGAGTAAATGCTACTCCTAAGGATTCGAACGTGGAGTTGACATAAACTCAAAACTAAAGAGCTTAAGTGCAATTCAAATATCCTCACCCTGATTGAAATATGTGTACGATGTGTACTGACTACAGTAAATGTGGAGACATGTTCATCTCAGCAGAAAAAGAATGACTTTGCGAGCTAAGCTGTATTTTCCCCTTCCTGGTGTAGTACTAAAAAATGTTGACAATGTGTTATGATGCGAGACACTTGACTTGAGAGAGAACGCGGAGTCTTCGGCTACAGGTCAAAGCTTGTTCGCGATGACGGCACTACAGCTCTTGCTACCAAGCTAACGTTACTCTACTTAGATCTGAATTGTTTTATGAGGTAGGGTGGAGGGGTAGATTTTTATTAATGGTATACTGACTGCTAGTCGTAAGGGTAACTAAAAGGGATGGGCTAACTCAGGAGAGAGCTGTGCTAGGACACAGGGGTAATTAGACATATGCAGAGCCTTATAGACGCATTCTCTAATTTTCTTCTTTCTTTCTTAACCTGCTTACCATCCAGGATTGATTTTTCCCTTGGACTCAGCGAGGGATCCCACCTCTACCGCCTTAATGACAGTATTCAAGAGCTACAGACTCTGGGTCGGGGGATACCAGTACCTCGCCTTACATGGCCTATCGTTAACTTCTTAAGACTTAGCTGCTTACCTGATTATGGTTAAGAGTGCTAGGTTAACCCATGCATATGACGCCAGGCTTAACTTTACAAGGGCGTTACAGTCTCAAATTTGAGATTCGATCTTACGCTCAAGCCAACTAGACGAGATAAGACATGATCCAGGGACTTTGATGCTGAGATTAGTGGAAGGACTAGGGATACGGTGTGAGGTGTAATACAAATGCTTTATTTACAGACGGCGTAATATTGGGGAGCATCTTCGAAGTTCTAAAAACGGAGAGCCTAGCATAACATAGAAGAAATAACTGCACGTGCAAGTTGACTAGCTTTCGATGTATTTGCTAACACATAGAATACAAATTATTTTTTCCCTACAAGTTTGCATCTTAGGTACAATCACGCAGGAAGACCTTACCTATCCTTGTACTGAATACCCGATGTAATACGTAAAATTAATGTGGTGCCGGAATATAGCTCTGCAGCATTTCGCGTATTATCAGAATTCCCGAATACAGAATAAAATCCTTACTTACACTTTACGTTCGATACCCCTGCAGGCCTGACGTTGCGCTGACCACGTGTTAACCTCCTAGGCGATGGTGTAAGCCTTAATACATAACATGCTTCATTCATTGAGACGTAAGGCTGAAAAGCAACCTTAGGTCCAGGGGAGATGAGCGACCGCGCAAGGTATCAGCCAAAGAAAGACAAAGGCTACGAAAGGCGTGAAAATTAAAGATTCCTTAGCCTTCGTAAACCTAATAGCGTAAGGGTCGGAAAAGAACAAGAGTTAACCGAGGAAGGTCGGATAGGATAGATAAAAGTGAGTGACCTAACACAAGTAAGTAGAAGCATGCGTATACATGGGCTCTTATGGCACTAACCCGGTGGAGGCTGTGCTAGGGCTTTTTGCCTTGTATCTAATAAAATCCATGACCCAGCCTGGAATTACCCTAATTCGAGGTTCTATCCTCCTAACCGGATGCCCTCCTAACTTGCAACTCTCGGTGGAGTGATGTAGGAGGGTGATGGAATACTGCTGTAAGAAACGACTAAAAAAGGGGTGCTCGAGGGCTTTTAACTTCCGAGCGTGGTATTAGCGACAAGAGGACCTCAAGCTGAGTCTGGCGTTAATTATAGTTGTTTAATATTTTTGAATAGGGAATCGAAGGTTTAGTGACTCGAGAACAATCTTCTACTCATAACCACGAGGCTTTAGGAATCTGCTGACAGTGTAGCCGGTTACGCTATGTAAGCAACTCAGCTGTCGCAGAGATGCATGCCGTTACAATTGACATGAATGAAATATCTGACCCGCACACACTTCGACTCTTTGAATACAACTCTGCATCTGTTGGCACAAAGGGGTCTATAGCTGAGTCTGGCATAAGTCTAACTCTGCAGAGCTACTACAGGGTTTACAACTTGTAACTCATAAGCTATTAGTTGTTATTAGCTTAACATTCGGAACAAGGCTACTATGCAAGATAGCTGCTATACTTTATTCGTTTAGACTTAACTAGAGGGCTGTCTCATAGGCTGACAACTTGTAACTTAAGACCTCATGCATGACAATTGTGTCAAACACGGAATGTAGCGTACAGGACCTGTTATTTCTCTTTCTTCTTCTCCTCCTTAACCTTTTTCTCAATATATTTGGATTAACACGACGAAAACACATAGTTCGCAAGCCAGAAAACGTAATCATGCACAGTTAAATTTATGACCCAGCCGAAAATTAAATCTAAGCCCTTGTTGATGTAGATGAAGAGAAGTTTATTACGACGGAAGCACTTAGTTCTCAAGCCACATAACATAATCATACGCAGTTAAAATCACGACCCACCGGGGATCAAACCCAACGCCTTGTAAACTTAAGGTTAGTATGCTAATGATACAACCGAGGAGCCTGTATCTAATAAAATCCATGACCCAGCCTGAAATTACATCATCCCTCGACAATACAAACTATTAAGTGAACTACGAGGGGTTATTAACTGTGTGTCTCTTATTACTCTTAGAAAATGTACATTTAAGCTCTACTGATAAAATGTTAGTCTCTTCTATCTTTAAAGTCGCAACGATGTCGCAACGTCTATTGGTTAACACTTTGTTTCTTTCGAGCTTAACATTTAAACTATATAGGCTATACTCGTATATATAACCTGCAGCGTGCCTGCCTCTTACGCGGAGGCCCCAGGTTCGATTCCTGGCTAGGTTAAGGATTTTTACCTGGACTTGTTGGTTGGTTCGAGGTCTACTTAGCGTACGTGATTAGAATTGACGGGCTATCTGACGATGAGATAGCGGCCCCGGTCTAGAAAGCTAAGAATAACGACCGAGAGGATTCGTCGTGCTGACTACACGACACCTCGTAATCCGCAATCCTTCGGGCTGAGCGACGGCCGCTTGGTAGGCCAAGGCCCTTCAAGGGCTGTAGTGTTATGGGGTTTGTTTATGTGTATATAACATTTTACTCTTTCGTCCAACTCTACTGATAAATTGTCGTTCTCTTCTGACTTAAAACTGGTTACCTATCTGACCTTTATTAATCCAAATTTCGTTTCTTCTAATGTTTAACTGCCTGCTGTCATTTCTTGATGGATACAGTACTTTGCATCCATCTCTTGGCACAGGCCAGAGTAAAGTGTAGCTTCCACCGAAGTCCCAGTCAACATTCATGGCTGTGACAATATTGAAGTTGCTGGGGTATGGGTAGTGCTGAGTAATGACATTCAGAGCATGACTAGTGCATCTGAGTGTTATGAAAGGTGCTGCTCATAGGGTCAGTCGTGCTGCAATAGTACTTTCTGACCCAGTGAGGAAAGCAATGACAAACTACCTCACTCATCATCTTGCCTAGTACGCCTCATTACGGTGCTGCCATTGGTTTTTGGGTTTTCCTTACAGTCGCATAACCTTTGGTGGTGCAATTTGCGGATCCAACCAGCCTCTGGGCTGATGACCTAACAGACAGACTAATTTTTAAACTTGCTATTTTTTTTTTCTATTTGCTTTACGTCGCACCGACACAGATATGTCTTACGGCGACGGTGGGATAGGAAAGGCCTAGGAATTGGAAGGAAGCGGCCGTGGCCTTAATTAAGGTACAGCCCCGGCATTTGCCTTGTGTGAAAATGGGAAACCACGGAAAACCATCTTCAGGGCTGCCGACAGTGGGGCTCGAACCCACGATCTCCCGATTACTGGATACTGGCCACACTTAAGCGACTGCAGCTATCGAGCTCGGTTTTTAAACTTGCGACTCGACGGAAGAACATTTAACGATTCAGCTGAAGTTGGTACATTTTTGATAGCAGCAACACCCTTATCGATTGTTATCTGCAAGAACGCTTCTACTTTGTTAGGAATAGCAAATTAATCTCTATTGGTAAATCGTTTATCTCTTCTAACTTTAAAACTCGTGACGATGTGTAACCTCTGTTGTTCATGATCAATGACTGTTCACAATGTACCTTACAGTAATGTAATCTATTCGTGTTGTGTATATCTGTGGTTATTCTTCAATAAATAACTGCACTGGATGATCTACTAGACTTATGGTTTTTGTTATAGTCCTTTACTATAAGCAGTTACAACCTAAGCTTCTCAACATTGTGTATTATTCCTGCTAAGGTACACGGGAAACTGATAAATGTCTGATTCTAAGAAAACGAAAAGTTTACCGTGCTAATGACAATGAGTTAAAACTGTGTGTTCAGAACCAAAAAGAAATTCGTGCTACACACATGATAGTGAACGGAACCCAGGGCTTACGTCTTATTATAAGGCAAAAGGGCTTCCACCTCCTAGCAAAAGAGCAAAAGGGCTTTCTCCTCCTATCAAAAGGGATCCTGCTCCTAGCAAAGGGGCAAAAGGGATCCTCCTCCTAGCAAAAGAGCAAAAGGGCTTTCTCCTCCTATCAAAAGGGATCCTGCTCCTAGCAAAGGGGCTAAAGGGATCCTCCTCCTAGCAAAAGGGCAAAAGGGCTTTCTCCTCCTATCAAAAGGGATCCTGCTCCTAGCGAAGGGGCTAAAGGGATCCTCCTCCTATCAAAAGGGATCCTGCTCGTAGCAAAGGGGCTAAATGGATCCTCCTCCTAGCAAAAGAGCAAAAGGGCTTTCTCCTCTTATCAAAAGGGATCCTGCTCCTAGCAAAAGGGCTAGAATTGAACTTGAAACGGAAAAGTAACACGGGACTAGGAAAAATTGTAAACGATTTAATACTTACGCTTTTTACATAGGGACATAGCGGGTACACATAGTATTGATAGGGCTAGAAAGAATAGTGTAAAGCATAATGCATGTACTTTATTGATAGGGACAGCGCTTTTGCCCTTTTGCTAGGAGGAGGATCCCTTTTGATAGGAGGAGAAAGCCCTTTTGCTCTTTTGCTAGGAGGAGGATCACTTTAGCCCCTATGCTAGGAGCAGGATCCCTTTTGATAGGAGGAGAAAGCCCTTTTGCTCTTTTGCTAGGAGGTGGAAGCCCTTTTGCCTTATAATAAGACGTAAGCCCTGGGTTCCGTTCACTATCATGTGTGTAGCACGAATTTCTTTTTGGTTCTGAACACACAGTTTTAACTCATTGTCATTAGCACGGTAAACTTTTCGTTTTCTTAGAATCAGACATTTATCAGTTTCCCGTGTACCTTAGCAGGAATAATACACAATGTTGAGAAGCTTAGGTTGTAACTGCTTATAGTAAAGGACTATAACAAAAACCATAAGTCTAGTAGATCATCCAGTGCAGTTGTTTATTGAAGAATAACCACAGATATACACAACACGAATAGATTACATTACTGTAAGGTACATTGTGAACAGTCATTGATCATGAACAACAGAGGTTACACATCGTCACGAGTTTTAAAGTCAGAAGAGATAAACCATTTACCAATAGAGATTAATTTGCTATTCCTAACAAAGTAGAAGCGTTCTTGCAGATAACAATCGATAAGGGTGTTGCTGCTATCAAAAATGTACCAACTTCAGCTGAATCGTTAAATGTTCTTCCGTCGAGTCGCAAGTTTAAAAATTAGTCTGTCTGTTAGGTCATCAGCCCAGAGGCTGGTTGGATCCGCAAATTGCACCACGAAAGGTTATGCGGCTGTAAGGAAAACCCAAAAACCAATGGCAGCACCGTAATGAGGCGTACTAGGCAAGATGATGAGTGAGGTAGTTTGTCATTGCTTTCCTCACTGGGACAGAAAGTACTATTGCAGCACGACTGACCCTATGAGCAGCACCTTTCATAACACTCAGATGCACTAGTCATGCTCTGAATGTCATTACTCAGCACTACCCATACCCCAGCAACTTCAATATTGTCACAGCCATGAATGTTGACTGGGACTTCGGTGGAAGCTACACTTTACTCTGGCCTGTGCCAAGAGATGGATGCAAAGTACTGTATCCATCAAGAAATGACAGCAGGCAGTTAAACATTAGAAGAAACGAAATTTGGATTAATAAAGGTCAGATAGGTAACCAGTTTGAAGTCAGAAGAGAACGACAATTTATCAGTAGAGTTGGACGAAAGAGTAAAATGTTATATACACATAAACAAACCCCATAACACTACAGCCCTTGAAGGGCCTTGGCCTACCAAGCGGCCGTCGCTCAGCCCGAAGGATTGCGGATTACGAGGTGTCGTGTAGTCAGCACGATGAATCCCCGCGGCCGTTATTCTTAGCTTTCTAGACCGGGGCCGCTATCTCATCGTCAGATAGCCCGTCAATTCTAATCACGTACGCTAAGTAGACCTCGAACCAACCAACAAGTCCAGGTAAAAATCCTTAACCTAGCCAGGAATCGAACCCGGGGCCTCCGGGTAAGAGGCAGGCACGCTGCAGGTTATATATACGAGTATAGCCTATATAGTTTAAATGTTAAGCTCGAAAGAAACAAAGTGTTAACCAATAGACGTTGCGACATCGTTGCGACTTTAAAGATAGAAGAGACTAACATTTTATCAGTAGAGCTTAAATGTACATTTTCTAAGAGTAATAAGAGACACACAGTTAATAACCCCTCGTAGTTCACTTAATAGTTTGTATTGGCGAGGGATGATGTAATTTCAGGCTGGGTCATGGATTTTATTAGATACAAGGCTCCTCGGTTGTATCATTAGCATACTAACCTTAAGTTCACAAGGCGTTGGGTTCGATCCCCGGCGGGTCGTGATTTTAACTGCGTATGATTATGTTTTGTGGCATGAGAACTAAGTGTTTCCGTCGTAATAAACTTCTCTTCATCTACATCAACAAGGGCTTAGATTTAATTTTCGGCTGGGTCATAAATTTAACTGTGCATGATTACGTTTTCTGGCTTGCGAACTATGTGTTTTCGTCGTGTTAATCCAAATATATTGAGAAAAAGGTTAAGGAGGAGAAGAAGAGAGAGAAATAACAGGTCCTGTACGCTACATTCCGTGTTTGACACAATTGTCATGCATGAGGTCTTAAGTTACAAGTTGTCAGCCTATGAGACAGCCCTCTAGTTAAGTCTAAACGAATAAAGTATAGCAGCTATCTTGCATAGTAGCCTTGTTCCGAATGTTAAGCTAATAACAACTAATAGCTTATGAGTTACAAGTTGTAAACCCTGTAGTAGCTCTGCAGAGTTAGACTTATGCCAGACTCAGCTATAGACCCCTTTGTGCCAACAGATGCAGAGTTGTATTCAAAGAGTCGAAGTGTGTGCGGGTCAGATATTTCATTCATGTCAATTGTAACGGCATGCATCTCTGCGACAGCTGAGTTGCTTACATAGCGTAACCGGCTACACTGTCAGCAGATTCCTAAAGCCTCGTGGTTGTGAGTAGAAGATTGTTCTCGAGTCACTAAACCTTCGATTCCCTGTTCAAAAATGTTAAACAACTGTAATTAACGCCAGACTCAGCTTGAGGTCCTCTTGTCGCTAATACCACGCTCGGAAGTTAAAAGCCCTCGAGCACCCCTTTTTTAGTCGTTTCTTACAGCAGTATTCCATCACCCTCCTACATCACTCCACCGAGAGTTGCAAGTTAGGAGGGCATCCGGTTAGGAGGATAGAACCTCGAATTAGGGTAATTCCAGGCTGGGTCATGGATTTTATTAGATACAAGGCAAAAAGCCCTAGCACAGCCTCCACCGGGTTAGTGCCATAAGAGCCCATGTATACGCATGCTTCTATTTACTTGTGTTAGGTCACTCACTTTTATCTATCCTATCCGACCTTCCTCGGTTAACTCTTGTTCTTTTCCGACTCTTACGCTATTAGGTTTACGATGGCTAAGGAATCTTTAATTTTCACGCCTTTCGTAGCCTTTGTCTTTCTTTGGCTGATACCTTGCGCAGTCGCTCATCTCCCCTGGACCTAAGGTTGCTTTTCAGCCTTACGTCTCAATGAATGAAGCATGTTATGTATTAAGGCTTACACCATCGCCTAGGAGGTTAACACGTGGTCAGCGCAACGTCAGGCCTGCAGGGGTATCGAACGTAAAGTGTAAGTAAGGATTTTATTCTGTATTCGGGAATTCTGATAATACGCGGAATGCTGCAGAGCTATATTCCGGCACCACATTAATTTTACGTATTACATTGGGTATTCAGTACAAGGATAGGTAAGGTCTTCCTGCGTGATTGTACCTAAGATGCAAACTTGTAGGGAAAAAATACTTGGTATTCTATGTGTTAGCAAATACATCGAAAGCTAGTCAACTTGCACGTGCAGTTATTTCTTCTATGTTATGCTAGGCTCTCCGTTTTTAGAACTTCGAAGATGCTCCCCAATATTACGCCGTCTGTAAATAAAGCATTTGTATTACACCTCACACCGTATCCCTAGTCCTTCCACTAATCTCAGCATCAAAGTCCCTGGATCATGTCTTATCTCGTCTAGTTGGCTTGAGCGTAAGATCGAATCTCAAATTTGAGACTGTAACGCCCTTGTAAAGTTAAGCCTGGCGTCATATGCATGGGTTAACCTAGCACTCTTAACGATAATCAGGTAAGCAGCTAAGTCTTAAGAAGTTAACGATAGGCCATGTAAGGCAAGGTACTGGTATCCCCCGACCCAGAGTCTGTAGCTCTTGAATACTGTCATTAAGGCGGTAGAGGTGGGATCCCTCGCTGAGTCCAAGGGAAAAATCAACCCTGGATGGTAAGCGGGTTAAGAAAGAAAGAAGAAAATTAGAGAATGCGTCTATAAGGCTCTGCATATGTCTAATTACCTCTGTGTCCTAGCACAGCTCTCTCCTGAGTTAGCCCATCCCTTTTAGTTACCCTTACGACTAGCAGTCAGTATACCATTAATAAAAATCTACCCCTCCACCCTACCTCATAAAACAATTCAGATCTAAGTAGAGTAACGTTATCTTGGTACCAAGAGCTGTAGTGCCGTCATCGCGAACAAGCTTTGACCTGTAGCTGAAGACTCCGCGTTCTCTCTCAAGTCAAGTGTCTCGCATCATAACATATTGTCAACATTTTTTAGTACTACACCAGGAAGGGGAAAATACAGCTTAGCTCGCAAAGTCATTCTTTTTCTGCTGAGATGAACATGTCTCCACATTTACTGTAGTCAGTACACATCGTACACATATTTCAATCAGGGTGAGGATATTTGAATTGCACTTAAGCTCTTTAGTTTTGAGTTTATGTCAACTCCACGTTCGAATCCTTAGGAGTAGCATTTACTCTGCTCCTCTAGGGCTGAAGTACTCCCTACAAGAGTTGGCCAAGCAGGTTGGATAGACGATAGCTTAGCACACAACATGCCTAGACCCAGCTAAAATACCCGAGTTCGCTAATGCAGGCACAACATCTCAGGTTGCTCGGCTCCTACCTAAGGCAAGGGTGCCCCTGGAGGAGCTTTACTCTGCTAGAACCTTACCACATCAGAATGAAGTGTCCTACAAGAGTTGGCCAAGGAGGTTAAACAGACGACAAAAAACCTAAGTTCGCAATTGCAGACACAACAACAGCACAGGTTGCTCGGTGCCCCTGGAGGAGCTTTACTCTGATCAAACCCCCCCCCTCGGAATAGTGACCTACAGGAGTTGTCCAAGGGAGGTTATACACAACAGCTTACCATACATCATACCTAGGCTCAGCTAATGACCCTTAGTTCGCTAACACTTGCTCTTTCAAGTCAGGTATCCCTTTTAGTAGCCTCTTTCGACAGTATTCCATAAGATAACGACATCCTATTTTCTGAAGCTGTCCGAGGACGTAGCGCGTAGCTAGATGTAGATTGCGCGTGGCGGCCATCTTGCGCGGTAGCCCTAGAGGTAGATTGCGCGCGGCGGCCATCTTGCGCATTAGCCCCTGGCCCAGAATTCCCTTTTTAACCCTACTTATTTAGTACATTATTGTGTAATTTTTACTCGAGACGGTGATTGTAAAAACAAGGTCGATGATAATTTGCCTTTTAATAAACAAACTAGGCATATTAATATTATAAAAATAGCTTACTAATAAATCGTTTTTTTACTATTATATTATTAAGTAGATAGGTTGTTCGTAAGGTACTGTATGTGCCGCGGTACCGTCTAATGAAATGAGGGACACTGTGGTATTGATATAGGCTAATGTCAATCTTAAATCGTAGAATTTGACGAGGTAATCGGTCAGTGTCGAAGATATATAAATTGTGATAGATAATGTTGATACCACATGATCTCAGTCGGTATTTCATACTTGCTTAAAATTGATTCAGAGCTATTTTCAATGTTGTCGAAATAATAAGAAAAATATTCTTGAACAAAAATAACGCTGAAATGTGATGTACCTGTCTGCATATAGGCCTATCACAGATCTTGGTTTACAAAAATGCATTTGTTGTACTACCACCAACGTTAAACAAATTATTTCTGTCAGATGAAGTTAGTTTTGACAAATATTGTAACTGTGGTGTTTGGATGTTGAACTCCTGTTTCCGGACTTTGGGGGCAGAACTGAATATTGGAATGATCAATGTGACTGAATTAAGGGGTGTAGTATTATCAGTGGGAGCTGGATGCAGGTTTAAGAAAGCAGTTGAAGTAGAAGGTATAGCAGAGGGAGTGGAGGCATAATGCAAATCAGAAGGGAATCTAAACAACCTGTATCCCGCAGTAGAGACATTACTACAATTAGGTGCAGAACAACCCACCATAATGTAATAAATATCCACAAAAATATGACACTACTCTGTCCCTGCACGCGGTGATGAAAGCAATACGTTCAAGGTGACGAAGCGAGCACGCGTAGGGGAAACTAGAGTTTGATCACATGGCCCATTGCGCATGTATGAACCAAAATGGCGGCTAAGCATACCCATCTTATAGAGCCTTAGTAAGGACAGTCTGTGTCGGTGCGACGTAAAACAATAAATAGCAAACAAAAGAAGTACTGGATGAAACTCTGCTTACGTCTTGCCTGATACAAGGACTCTTTTCTCATCTTTCATTCCGGCAGCATCTGTAGTGCATGTGACACGTTTCATCAACATATTTTATAACATCGAGTCCCATTCTTTTTAACTACAGATCCTTGGACATCTACGAATACATATGGCTATCTAGCAGTCTCGGCGATTTTTGTAAAAGAAGGTTTCGAAGTATTAGTTCTCGGAATGAAAATGGGTCATTGCATACATCTTCTTCTTCTTCTTCTTCTTCTTCTTCTTCTTCTTCCTTATCTGTTTACCCTGCAGGTTCGGTTTTTCCATCGAACTCAACGAGAGATCCCACCTCTACCGCTTCAAGTGCAGTGTTCTGGAGAGTGAGATTTTTGGGTCGGGGATACAACTAGGGAGAATGACCAATATCTCGCCCAGGCGGTCTCACCTGCTATGCTGAACAGGGGCCTTGTGGGGTATGGGAAGATTGGAAGGGATAGGCAAGGAAGATGGAAGGAAGGGGCCGTGGCCTTAAGCTAGGTATCATCTCGGCATTTGCCTGTTGAAGAAGTGGGAAACCACGGAAAAACCACTTCCAGGATGGCTGAGAAGGGAATCGAAACCACCTCTACTCAGTTGACCTCCCGAGGCTGAGTGGACTCAGTTCCAGCCCTCGTACCACTTTTCAAATTTCGTGGCAGAGCCGGGAATCGAACCCGGGCCTCCGGGGGTGGCAGCTTATCACACTAACCACTACACCACAGAGGCGGATCATTGCATACATTTTATAGGAATAGTTAAGAATGGGAGTGATGAGCTGGTGAAAAGGATAGCGGGAATAAAAAACGCGAGATGAAGATATAGTGTTACTATTTATAAGCAGTTACTGAGGTGTGGTTAGAGGCTATAAGAGGCAAGAGATATAGTGAATGTTCCTCCCAAAATCTGACCTGCAACTTGTATTATGTTACTTTTATATCCTAATACTCCAACCTAATACTAAAGTGAAACGGATACGCAAGAACATAGTACTGGAGAGTATCTATATGTTCCATCCCTAGAACAAAGTGTTCTGTCAGGGCGCTAAATTGATGGGTATGACAAAAATATGCATACGGTTGTAGTTCTTGTATCTCTCGTTGACGGCTGTGTGGACCTCGAACCAGCCCTCAGGTCCAGGTAAAAATTTCCTTACCTGGCCGGGAATCGAACCTGCGACCCCGGGGCCGGCATATCAGGAAATGGAAAAATGAGGACATAATAGCAAGGGGAGGCATGTATTTCCCCTAGTACATCGGCACTGCATACACAGGATATCTTGCAGTGTTGTCACAACAATGTACTAGCCGGCCTGTATCTTGGAGACGTGCATTTATCAGCTGAAGAGCACAGTGAAACACCGGTAATTTTACGATTGAGCTACATGAATTTATTTAGTGAAAGGAGATAATTAAAGAAAAACTTAACCTGAATGGTAGAAATGGACTTCCTTGTAACTGAATTATTTCGATATCTTGGTTTCTTTGGACTCTTCAAAACAGACGGCTCGATTGTCAATCGGCACACTGAATTGCTAGAACCAGATAACGGGCTACCTCTGGGTGGGGAAAAGGCGTTGTAACATTTCATTACCAATACAAATCATGTTATAGACATGATATAGGTTTTTGGGCTTATGCCGTTTTAAAAAATAAGATGAAATTCTTTACGCTTCGCAAAGAAAATTGCTCTGAGTCATCAGAAGGAAATACCTGTCCCTTCACTACTGTTATTTCGTTTCCGTGTTTTTCAAATTCGTATGTTCCTCGTCGCCATATGTTTCATTCTAGGCTTGTATCTATGTCATACTTTCATATGTATGTACTCCTGTTGTTATGTGACTCGCTTTCAGACTGAGTCTGATGGTTTCGTCAGCTTCCAATTCGAACGCTAGCACTGTATCGTGTCCGGTGATCTATCTGGTGACAAATTAATGTACCACTTCCACTTCTATTATAACGTCTAAATTCAAACCTCATTCCTTGAGAAGCCTTTTTCATTAAGAGTCGAAATTTTCTTCTGATGGCACAGAGGAAAGTTCTCTGCGAAACGTAAAGATTTTTACTGTATTTTCTAGACACGGCTATATCATGTCTATAAGTACGGGCCGTGAAAGCATCAATGACAACAAGTCCTGTTAGTTTATGTAACACCTTCACGGCCTCTCCCTCGCGGCAGGCAACACCTTAAGCGCCTGAATGTGAGGAAGTCTCGCGGAGACAGGCTGAACTTCATGAAAACCACGTAATTTTCTAGTTTATTAACAGATGTCACTAATTTTGGGTTGGAGAGTCACCAAGGTGCTTGTTATGGATAAGGCTTGCTAGAAAATTGTACCTGTTGGGAGGTTGGCACTCGGTTGCTTATTTCGTCTGATTTTAAGTTGCCAAGTTGCCACTGATCTGATTTCTAATTAAATCAACCAATCATCATCCCGGTCGACCCTTGGACCTTATGTATCTAACTTTATCGGATCTTGAACAGTGTTACAGGCTGTTCCCAAGTGCACAACACAAATGCTCTCCACACACGAGGGTACAGGCGTTCTGGGGCAGTTTCTACAGTAGGCGGTGAAAAGACTTTACTCTATCATGTGTACTCAGATGCGTGTGGCGCCGGGAAGATACCAGTGTTCCCTTCTAGCATGCAACAGTTAGAGTCCGCCCGTTGATAATGAAGTTTCGGAGTTCTGTCTCTCTTTGTATCTTGTAACCTGACTATTGTGAAACTTCAGCTTCATGTGATACGTACCAAAGGTTGTTATACCATGGTAAAGGCTAATAAACAAAGAAATGGCGTATGGCTTTTAGTGCTGGGAGTGTCCGAGGACATCTTCGGCTCGCCAGATGCAGGTCTTTTGATTTGACACCTGTAGGTGACCTGCGCGTCGTGATGAGGATGAAATGATGATGAAGACGACACATACACCCAGCCCCCGTGCCAGCGAAATTAACCAATTAAGGTTAAAATTCCCGACCCTGCCGGGACCCCTGTGACCAAAGGCCAGCACGCTAACCATTTAGCCATGGAGCCGGACGTAAAGGCTAATAATCCTTGTGAAATGGGAGCTCTTTCCCCCGTATAATTTATTAAGATCTGAAGCTTAGTGTTGTAATATCCTCTTCTGAATTTTTATCCTCACAACACTGTCGTTGTTGTTTTCGGAAATAAAAAAGAATCAAAAAAGAAAGATAAGATAATTTAGGAAATATATTACTGAGGGAGTTGGTCGTGTGGTGAGGATCACGCAGCTGTGAGCTTGCATCCGTGAGATACTCGGTTCGAACCACACTGTCGGCAGCCCTGAGGATGGTTTCCCGTGGTTTCCCACTTTAACATCAGGCGAATGCTGGGGCTGTACCTTAATCAAGGCCACGGACACTTCTTTATCACTCCTAGCCTTTTCCTATCCCATCGTCACCATTAGACCTATCTGTGTCGCCATGGCATAAAGTAAAATTGTAAACACATAAAACAAAAATTAGGAAATGTATTCAAAATTTAAAGTTTTTAGTGTGGTCACCTGTTCAGTAGCTTATGCCCTGCCGCTGTGGGCAACGGCAATTTGATGCTCATAATGGTCTCAGTATCACCGTCCTAATGAAGTCCTTCTCCGACTCGTTGGCTGAACGGTCAGCGTATACTAGTCTTCGATTCAGAGGGTCCCGGGTTCGATTCCCGGCGGGTCGGGGAATTTAACCTTAATTAGTTAATTCCAATGGCCCGGGGCTGGGTGTATGTATTGTCTTCATCATCATTTCATCCTCATCATGACGCGCAGATCGCCTACGGGCGTCAAATAGAAAGACCTGCACCTGGCGAGCCGAACCCGTCCTGGGATATCCCGGCACTAAAAGCCATACGACATTTCATTTCAATGAAGTCCTTCCGTGGTGCCCAGGTAGCAGTGCACTGATGACATTCGGATTGCAGATAATGATCCTAATGATGACAGTGGTTGTGGTGATTTCTGCTATTGTTTTAAGGATTCTAATTAAGTGCATAGTATCAAGGTTCGTTATCAACAGAGGGTATCGTTATTAAATGAAGGTCCCACGTGTCAGTCTACTTTACTATAAGCGAGGGATTAATTAGTAACTACAGAACATTAATGAGACAACTACTAACTCAATGATTTCCTACCTAACGGAATTTGTTCCTAGGTGCACAACACAAATGCTGCTGAAGTTAGGAAACACAGAGAACGCAGATAATCGCAGTCAGATGTTCCATTCAAAATCAATGCAATATGTAACCGGTAATGAAATGGCGTATGGCTTTAAGTGCCGGGAGTATCCGAGGACATGTTCGGCACGCCAGGTGCAGGTCTTTCGATTTGACTCCCTTAGGCGACCTGCGCGTCATGATGAAGATGAAATGATGATGAAGACGTCACATACACCCAGCCCCCATGCCAGAGAAATTAACCAATGATGGTTAAAATTCCCGACCCTGCCGGGAATCGAACCCGGGACCCCTGCGACCAAAGGCCAGCACGCTAACCATTTAGCCATGGAGCCGGACTATGTAACCGGTGTTGTACAGCTTTGTTGTTCTTCTCCTCTCTGACCTTTTTTCAAATAATGAGGGCATCATTAGATATATATTCGGCTACGTTTTACGGCCAGATGCTTTTCCTTAACCCAAACCTAAATAAAAGGATTTATTCCGAATTGCATGTCTCTGGGATTCTTTGTAGTGTAATGTGCTTTGTGTATATGCAGATACTTTTATAAAGACAAACAAATTTATCCAGTCCACATGCCAGAAGGGTACTGAAATCCTCGGTCTAACTACGCTACAGGGGAATGGGGTACCTCGATGTATGCGCGACGATACCCTTTCTTCATTCACAATCCTTAATAGTGTATAAATAAATTAATTAATAATAACAATAGTACGCAGCCCATTGAGCTGTACAGTTGTCATGAATGAAAAATTCGCACTCGTATATTCTCTTTGCTTCATGGAAAAGTGTAGAATGATGGATATGTTTTGGGGATTAAGGACGCGAGAGCGAGTTTTGATTCTTTGGCTGTTCCCCTCTTAGTAGCCTCATACGCCATGCAAAAGCACCAAATTATGCATCCTTTGTTTACAACCATAGGAGAGGATAAAGAGTTCCAATAAATAGAAAGAAAAATGCGTGTATCCGCAAACGTGTGAGGGCTCATGAACTGTGAGAACATGAAAGACATTTTAGACCTCGTATATCTATTATTATTATTATTATTATTATTATTATTATTATTATTATTATTAGCCTGCCTGGTGATCGTTAATGCGTCAGGTCTATATTGTCTGACACCCTGGTTACCGGGTTCGAGTCCGGTTCGTGGAAAATTTTTCACCAGCAGCATATTGGCTGGCAGAAAAGCCAAGGTAGTGGTGTACAGTTTATGACTAGATTGCGTGCCAAAGGCATGGATTAATTTCAAACCTATCAGCAGTGTTCATATGGAGTGAGGGCATATGACGCTGTTGATGGGGATTCGTCCGTCGGATGGAGACGTTAAGCCTTGAGCAGACCCCTTGGTGCTATTCGACAGGAGTAGGCTATGTGCCGGCACCGGGTTTGACCCTCTCCCTACTATCATATATCATGCCAATTATTTCATATCATTAACTCCTCTGACGAGGTTGACGTCAGGAAGGGCATCGTCTTAAAATCTCAGTACGAAGTTCTATCTCCGTTCATACCCGTCCACGTAGAGGATCGAGACAAGGGTTCGAAGACAGACAAGTGTATTACTATCAATATTATTCTATTATTCTATTGTGTTTGGAAGAAAGATTTTTTCCCTTCAAACGTTAGTAGAACTCTTGAAAGAACTTCACCCCCTCCTTCGAACCGGCTACATCCAAGAAATTCCAACACCATTCTTCAACCAGAAAAATTAAATACACATGTCAATTACGCTGACAAATGAACGAAGTAGCCGGACAAATATGAAAAATGCAACTGATATTAAACTTCCTGTCGTTATTATACCTGTCTGTTCAATTGTAGGTCTGTTTATAGTGAGGCGCTACATAGTAAGAAAGCACAAAAGCAGATATTAAATACTGACTTAATTTCTGTGTCATAATATCATACAACAATCATCAATGTCCAGGATCATATTGGAAATTAATACATGTGAATAATTTTCTTAACAATTTATTTAGGGCCATTATAGAACATTTGAAGTAATGTATACTTTCTTTTACAGCCCGGAATCGCTACATTCTTTATCTTCCTTCCTCCGTCCATCCTCTGTTCTGCTTTAGTTCTTTATGGAAGGGAGCGACCACAGAAAGACAAATACAATGTTGTGAGATGGACAGCGGACAATGGCATGATGGCAAATGGGGTGAAAAATCAGGTTGTAAGCTTCACCAATCAGAAACGTTCTCTAGATTTTAATTACTGTGTTGATGGGGTGACAGTTCCTCATGGGGAACACCGTAAGTACCTAGGTGTTAATATAAGAGATGGTCTTTTTTGGAGTGGTCATATTAACTAGTTTGTTAATAAAGGTTACAGATCTCTTGACAGGATTGTGAGAGTACTTATCGGTTATAGTAAGGAGGTAAAGGAGAGGGCGTATAAGTCCCTGGTTACACTGTATGGGACCCACATCAGGATTACTTGATATGAAAACTGGAAAAATCCAAAGGAAAGCAGCACGATTTGTTCTGGGTGATTTCCGACAAAAAGTAGTGTTACGAAAATGTTGCAAACTTTGCACTGGGAAGACTTGCGAGTAAGGAGACGAACTGCTCGACTAAGTGGTTTGTTCCGTGCTGTCGGTGGAGTGATGGCGTGAAATGAGATTAGTGGACGAATAAGGTTGAGTGCTATTTTCAAAAGTAGGAAGATCATAAAATGTTGATGGATGGATGGATGGATGGATGGATGGATGGATGGATGGATGGATGGATGGATGGATGGATGGATGGATGGATGGATGGATGGATGGATGGATGGATGGATGGATGGATGGATGGATGGATGGATGGATGGATGGATGGATGGATGGATGGATGGATGGATGGATGGATGGATGGATGGATGGATGGATGGATGGATGGATGGATGGATGGATGGATGGATGGATGGATGGATGGATGGATGGATGGATGGATGGATGGATGGATGGATGGATGGATGGATGGATGGATGGATGGATGGATGGATGGATGGATGGATGGATGGATGGATGGATGGATGGATGGATGGATGGATGGATGGATGGATGGATGGATGGATGGATGGATGGATGGATGGATGGATGGATGGATGGATGGATGGATGGATGGATGGATGGATGGATGGATGGATGGATGGATGGATGGATGGATGGATGGATGGATGGATGGATGGATGGATGGATGGATGGATGGATGGATGGATGGATGGATGGATGGATGGATGGATGGATGGATGGATGGATGGATGGATGGATGGATGGATGGATGGATGGATGGATGGATGGATGGATGGATGGATGGATGGATGGATGGATGGATGGATGGATGGATGGATGGATGGATGGATGGATGGATGGATGGATGGATGGATGGATGGATGGATGGATGGATGGATGGATGGATGGATGGATGGATGGATGGATGGATGGATGGATGGATGGATGGATGGATGGATGGATGGATGGATGGATGGATGGATGGATGGATGGATGGATGGATGGATGGATGGATGGATGGATGGATGGATGGATGGATGGATGGATGGATGGATGGATGGATGGATGGATGGATGGATGGATGGATGGATGGATGGATGGATGGATGGATGGATGGATGGATGGATGGATGGATGGATGGATGGATGGATGGATGGATGGATGGATGGATGGATGGATGGATGGATGGATGGATGGATGGATGGATGGATGGATGGATGGATGGATGGATGGATGGATGGATGGATGGATGGATGGATGGATGGATGGATGGATGGATGGATGGATGGATGGATGGATGGATGGATGGATGGATGGATGGATGGATGGATGGATGGATGGATGGATGGATGGATGGATGGATGGATGGATGGATGGATGGATGGATGGATGGATGGATGGATGGATGGATGGATGGATGGATGGATGGATGGATGGATGGATGGATGGATGGATGGATGGATGGATGGATGGATGGATGGATGGATGGATGGATGGATGGATGGATGGATGGATGGATGGATGGATGGATGGATGGATGGATGGATGGATGGATGGATGGATGGATGGATGGATGGATGGATGGATGGATGGATGGATGGATGGATGGATGGATGGATGGATGGATGGATGGATGGATGGATGGATGGATGGATGGATGGATGGATGGATGGATGGATGGATGGATGGATGGATGGATGGATGGATGGATGGATGGATGGATGGATGGATGGATGGATGGATGGATGGATGGATGGATGGATGGATGGATGGATGGATGGATGGATGGATGGATGGATGGATGGATGGATGGATGGATGGATGGATGGATGGATGGATGGATGGATGGATGGATGGATGGATGGATGGATGGATGGATGGATGGATGGATGGATGGATGGATGGATGGATGGATGGATGGATGGATGGATGGATGGATGGATGGATGGATGGATGGATGGATGGATGGATGGATGGATGGATGGATGGATGGATGGATGGATGGATGGATGGATGGATGGATGGATGGATGGATGGATGGATGGATGGATGGATGGATGGATGGATGGATGGATGGATGGATGGATGGATGGATGGATGGATGGATGGATGGATGGATGGATGGATGGATGGATGGATGGATGGATGGATGGATGGATGGATGGATGGATGGATGGATGGATGGATGGATGGATGGATGGATGGATGGATGGATGGATGGATGGATGGATGGATGGATGGATGGATGGATGGATGGATGGATGGATGGATGGATGGATGGATGGATGGATGGATGGATGGATGGATGGATGGATGGATGGATGGATGGATGGATGGATGGATGGATGGATGGATGGATGGATGGATGGATGGATGGATGGATGGATGGATGGATGGATGGATGGATGGATGGATGGATGGATGGATGGATGGATGGATGGATGGATGGATGGATGGATGGATGGATGGATGGATGGATGGATGGATGGATGGATGGATGGATGGATGGATGGATGGATGGATGGATGGATGGATGGATGGATGGATGGATGGATGGATGGATGGATGGATGGATGGATGGATGGATGGATGGATGGATGGATGGATGGATGGATGGATGGATGGATGGATGGATGGATGGATGGATGGATGGATGGATGGATGGATGGATGGATGGATGGATGGATGGATGGATGGATGGATGGATGGATGGATGGATGGATGGATGGATGGATGGATGGATGGATGGATGGATGGATGGATGGATGGATGGATGGATGGATGGATGGATGGATGGATGGATGGATGGATGGATGGATGGATGGATGGATGGATGGATGGATGGATGGATGGATGGATGGATGGATGGATGGATGGATGGATGGATGGATGGATGGATGGATGGATGGATGGATGGATGGATGGATGGATGGATGGATGGATGGATGGATGGATGGATGGATGGATGGATGGATGGATGGATGGATGGATGGATGGATGGATGGATGGATGGATGGATGGATGGATGGATGGATGGATGGATGGATGGATGGATGGATGGATGGATGGATGGATGGATGGATGGATGGATGGATGGATGGATGGATGGATGGATGGATGGATGGATGGATGGATGGATGGATGGATGGATGGATGGATGGATGGATGGATGGATGGATGGATGGATGGATGGATGGATGGATGGATGGATGGATGGATGGATGGATGGATGGATGGATGGATGGATGGATGGATGGATGGATGGATGGATGGATGGATGGATGGATGGATGGATGGATGGATGGATGGATGGATGGATGGATGGATGGATGGATGGATGGATGGATGGATGGATGGATGGATGGATGGATGGATGGATGGATGGATGGATGGATGGATGGATGGATGGATGGATGGATGGATGGATGGATGGATGGATGGATGGATGGATGGATGGATGGATGGATGGATGGATGGATGGATGGATGGATGGATGGATGGATGGATGGATGGATGGATGGATGGATGGATGGATGGATGGATGGATGGATGGATGGATGGATGGATGGATGGATGGATGGATGGATGGATGGATGGATGGATGGATGGATGGATGGATGGATGGATGGATGGATGGATGGATGGATGGATGGATGGATGGATGGATGGATGGATGGATGGATGGATGGATGGATGGATGGATGGATGGATGGATGGATGGATGGATGGATGGATGGATGGATGGATGGATGGATGGATGGATGGATGGATGGATGGATGGATGGATGGATGGATGGATGGATGGATGGATGGATGGATGGATGGATGGATGGATGGATGGATGGATGGATGGATGGATGGATGGATGGATGGATGGATGGATGGATGGATGGATGGATGGATGGATGGATGGATGGATGGATGGATGGATGGATGGATGGATGGATGGATGGATGGATGGATGGATGGATGGATGGATGGATGGATGGATGGATGGATGGATGGATGGATGGATGGATGGATGGATGGATGGATGGATGGATGGATGGATGGATGGATGGATGGATGGATGGATGGATGGATGGATGGATGGATGGATGGATGGATGGATGGATGGATGGATGGATGGATGGATGGATGGATGGATGGATGGATGGATGGATGGATGGATGGATGGATGGATGGATGGATGGATGGATGGATGGATGGATGGATGGATGGATGGATGGATGGATGGATGGATGGATGGATGGATGGATGGATGGATGGATGGATGGATGGATGGATGGATGGATGGATGGATGGATGGATGGATGGATGGATGGATGGATGGATGGATGGATGGATGGATGGATGGATGGATGGATGGATGGATGGATGGATGGATGGATGGATGGATGGATGGATGGATGGATGGATGGATGGATGGATGGATGGATGGATGGATGGATGGATGGATGGATGGATGGATGGATGGATGGATGGATGGATGGATGGATGGATGGATGGATGGATGGATGGATGGATGGATGGATGGATGGATGGATGGATGGATGGATGGATGGATGGATGGATGGATGGATGGATGGATGGATGGATGGATGGATGGATGGATGGATGGATGGATGGATGGATGGATGGATGGATGGATGGATGGATGGATGGATGGATGGATGGATGGATGGATGGATGGATGGATGGATGGATGGATGGATGGATGGATGGATGGATGGATGGATGGATGGATGGATGGATGGATGGATGGATGGATGGATGGATGGATGGATGGATGGATGGATGGATGGATGGATGGATGGATGGATGGATGGATGGATGGATGGATGGATGGATGGATGGATGGATGGATGGATGGATGGATGGATGGATGGATGGATGGATGGATGGATGGATGGATGGATGGATGGATGGATGGATGGATGGATGGATGGATGGATGGATGGATGGATGGATGGATGGATGGATGGATGGATGGATGGATGGATGGATGGATGGATGGATGGATGGATGGATGGATGGATGGATGGATGGATGGATGGATGGATGGATGGATGGATGGATGGATGGATGGATGGATGGATGGATGGATGGATGGATGGATGGATGGATGGATGGATGGATGGATGGATGGATGGATGGATGGATGGATGGATGGATGGATGGATGGATGGATGGATGGATGGATGGATGGATGGATGGATGGATGGATGGATGGATGGATGGATGGATGGATGGATGGATGGATGGATGGATGGATGGATGGATGGATGGATGGATGGATGGATGGATGGATGGATGGATGGATGGATGGATGGATGGATGGATGGATGGATGGATGGATGGATGGATGGATGGATGGATGGATGGATGGATGGATGGATGGATGGATGGATGGATGGATGGATGGATGGATGGATGGATGGATGGATGGATGGATGGATGGATGGATGGATGGATGGATGGATGGATGGATGGATGGATGGATGGATGGATGGATGGATGGATGGATGGATGGATGGATGGATGGATGGATGGATGGATGGATGGATGGATGGATGGATGGATGGATGGATGGATGGATGGATGGATGGATGGATGGATGGATGGATGGATGGATGGATGGATGGATGGATGGATGGATGGATGGATGGATGGATGGATGGATGGATGGATGGATGGATGGATGGATGGATGGATGGATGGATGGATGGATGGATGGATGGATGGATGGATGGATGGATGGATGGATGGATGGATGGATGGATGGATGGATGGAATTTCTAGTAACCTATATTTTCAATCTGCCATCTTCGGACCCATTCTTTTGCTAAGGATCTTCCTCTCAAACTTCTCGGCTTCTCTAGGAGAAACCTTTAGAATCATTCAGAGGCAATTACTTGCATTAAGCCACTCTGTTTTAATTACTATGTTGTAATGTCTGAACTTAGCTTGCCTACAGATGGTCTTTTCCTTGTACAGGTTGCGTGTTTATCGAAGACAGTAAAGAGTCATTCACAATGCAAACGTAACCGTAAACTTAACGACGTAACGTAACCGTAAAATTAACGTAACATTTGTGGTATTCACAATGGAGGAACGTAACATTAACGTAAAGAGTACACAGCAGCCAATCAAAACACTGCCATGTTATTTAGCACGGAAGTCGGGTTTTGGGCTATCTCGCAGTTTTATATTTCAATACCTCGATGAAATCAAACAACGTGGTAGCGGAATTCATATTACTTCAAACATATATTGCTTTGCTCCTGGGAGCTGTGTAGGCCTACAATACCTGAAAAGGCGATCTAAACAACGGCGCAGAAAATGGGTTCATCCCTTGAATCAAAGAAGGTTATCTCAGGGCGATTTCGGTAATCTACTGTAAGAAATGAGCCTCATAAGTTCGTTTTGGACATGCGGATGAAACCTGAACTGTTCGCCTTTCTTACGATTTGCTTCCCCTTTTCTAATAAAAAGAAATGTAAGGTCTCCTTTACCGACATCTATTATGTTTGGATCTATTTGTTTGGATTATATCGTTTTCGTAAACTAGTAGTGCGTCATAACGTTAAGAAATATACAGGGACACTGTTTTATTTATGACAGGGATTGTCTCGTCCGTTCGCCAGCGCTGTGAGCTTGTCTCCCGCCATTTACCGTCAGATTTCATTCCAGAAGATATTTATTTCCACCTATTACTTTTTCGGTACAGCGTATTTGTAATTATTTTTCCTTCTATCATACATACACACAAAGATTATTTTGAAAGAGAAGTACAAGCGTTTTGCCGAAAGAAGTCATTATATCGTGCACAACACACAATGTTTACCTCTGCTCTGATTGGCTGGTTCTTAAAGTTAACGTAAAATTTACCGCAAGAGCTTGGAGTTTGCAATCCCTTAATTTTACGGACTCGCAGTTAAGTTTACGTCGACGCATTGTGAATGGTTCCATTAGATAAGATGGCCGCTAACTTCTAAGTTAACGTTAATTTTAAGTTTACGTTACGTTACGTTTGCATTGTGAATGGGGCTTAACCATCTTCACTCGCCTGTTCTCGTTGATTTATCTTTCGCTAGTTTTCACCTGTACATTCACACCGAATTAACTGAAGCTGTCGACCCTTTCATTCCTTCCATACTCTATTCTTAGGTGATGGGTAACAGTTTTGATGATTGTCATGTACTTGGATTTCTCAAGGAAAATCTGGAGACCACTTTTTTAAGCTTGTTCCTACAGCAAAATATATCTGTTGAACAGCTGTGTCCGAGTTTCTGGATAATATAGCCACGTCATCAGTGAAAATAACACAGATATTAATATTATTATTATTATTATTATTATTATTATTATTATTATTATTATTATTATTATTATTATTTTATTGTTACGGAGTTTTGTGGATTTGCAGAGGTGAAAGAAGGTGCGGGCGGGAATAGGTCTCAACTTACGAAATTAAAGTTAATTTAAAACTTTAACAAAGGTTATATTTTCTTTTCAAAATCAACAAATGACAACAAATAACAAAGATGTAACAGGTACCAAGTAGCAGGTTAACAATTACAGAGCCCCAAGATTAATTTATGAGCTCTCAGCTCACCACCACAATAGTTACAGGGCAGAAAACCCTCTAAGTACGAGGAGCATTTGCTCCTAATTACCAAGTTAAGAGGAAAAGAGCAGACCCGCTCTCAATTTTACAAGCTTGTCAAAGGCTACAACAACCTTTATTCCTAACTGCCCTTAAAGCACACATACAGAGAAACGGGGGTATCTTGTACCCAACCTACAGGGCCCTCACATGAAGAAAACAAACACTGGGTTAATTAAATGGCCCAAAAAACAAATTGACTGGAGGCGTAGCTTGCACTCCTACATGAAACTTCTTAAAACGTAGGTGGCACTCGGCCAGTTATACAGGGGCTAATCCCATACTATGGAGGTGACACGATAAGAAAATTTTATTACATTACGAAGAGAAGAAAAACGGTTATGAAAACGTAGTCACCTCAAAACAATATGAGTGGCAGCTCGAGAGGGTTACGCACTCTCTATCCCAATTTGTAGTTAAAGAGACGAAATTTTACCAAATGTCTATTACATTTTAAAGATAGGTTACATGAGAAAAGTTTCGAACCTGCCCCGAGGGTTAAACTGCTGAGCTAGCAAGAAATAAATTTATTAAACGGCCATTACCTTGTGGATGAACTGCTGCCCGAAGAAAGAGGCGCTTCCCGCCCCCTGCTATATATGTTCACACACTGCGAAAGATGTTACTGAAATGGCCCCGAGACAAGAAAATCAGCAGTTTATATACCCTCGTGGAACATTCTAGATCTTTCATGAATGATAACAACCCGCCCATAAATTTTTATTGGTCGGCTTGAGACAGTATTAAGTAGTTTGTGACCCCCCCCATAACCTTTTCGAACTGGCATGTGTGTTGCCATTTGGAAATTCTATGTCAATCGGCTTTCGCCAATATCTCCTTTGTTATGATATGCCGCGCGCTGTTGAACGGAGTTTTGGTCTGCGCCTACTGCGCGTGAGCGAGTGGTGAGGCGAGTCTAGTCTTGACCCCTAGCAACTACTTCCGAGGGAGTCGGCGTGCTGTAGCCGCCATGGATAGACGTGTATGTGAGTGTTCCGCTATGCGGCGGGTGGTGGTTCTAAAACCCCCATGAAACCAACTTAAGAGGGATTATCCCTTATTCTATTAGTTGCTGGCCTCCTACTGTTTCATTGGATTATGTTTTTGCTACGATAATCCTCCAGGATCCTTGGTGAACAACTTTAGTTCACGGCCTCGTGGTTGCCGGTCTTCAATAACAATGGCCAAGGTTTGAACTTCTCCATTTTTCTGGACTCAAAGGTATGTAACTGTTTTGGATTAAAGTAATTCTGGGGAAGCAAGAAGATTTATGTGTTTCGGCGTACTTCAAGATAACTGTAACGATGATAATAATAATAATAATTGGATTAAGACTTCCTCTTCGAAATTGTGCTGGATATCGTGTGCGTCTGTGAACCTTAGGAAACGGTTTCGGCAATTAATCATTTTAGAATGCAGTTCGCACGGTGGAAAAAAATTAGTATGATTATCGTAAAATTCTGTAAAAGTTTTTTTTTGCACTTGATTGTACAATAAGGTGTGAACCAAGGCGCAGTTTCCAAGGTAGCGGGGTTAGCTTTCCTTCGGGTTCCTTGCCTTCTGGGATTTATTTCTCCTTTTGTTCTTTTTGCATTGTTTCTGGGATCTCTGTTTTATTTTTGACTTAAAACCGTTGGTTTTACTTCTCATTTGTAGACCGTGCTTGCTTGTCCGTCACTATGGCAACGTGTGTTTGGGTAATGGTGGTGGTTTTGTTTTACCGTGATTGTTGTTGGTTGGTGTGTTCTTGTGGGATGAATATATTTTTGTTCCCTGGTATCGTTGGCATTTCTTTCATATAAAGTGATTTATTTCGGCCTACCTTTGGTCGTTTCGTCTCGTTTTTTGGCTGGGCGAAATGTGTAACTTCTTCCTTTATTTTCGTGTGCCCTTGGAAATTGCCCTTGGTAGAAATTGGAACGAATGGTGGTAAAGTTAAAAGGCAACCGGCCTAAAGGTCATGGAACTACGGTTTGTTTCTAAACATGGTATTTGTTTTTTTCTCTTAAACGCGTGATCGATCACATTTAAATCAATATTTAATTATCTTGTTTGACGGTATGGAGGTCACTGTTGTTTTTTTCTTGTTGATTTTTACGATTTAGTTCCTTTATTTTGTTAAATGAAGTCTGCATTTTCTTATTTAAAGCTGCCTCATTGGGTATTTATTTATTAATCACATTAATTTCTTGCAGGTTAATCCAATTATTGTTAATCGAGTATTTACTTTCTTTTAAACAATATGGTTCAAGGTGTTATCTGAATTAATAATGAACCTAGCTCCACTCCTGATATTATCTTGAAATGTTACCTCTCATTTAAATGTCTATTAAAGTTTTCTTTCATATCACTTGAAAGTTGGTTTTCATTTGCCACATTTGGTGCAGCGCTGCAACTATTTCTTTGTTTGGTTGTCCACGGACCTTAAGTCGCATTTCCTCCACGTTTTGGGTAAGTGTCTCTCTTTTCTTCCTTTTGGGTAATTTTAGTATCATGTTGTTGGCTGGTGCCGTTTTTATCCTTGGATTTTTTTGATGTACTGTTACTTGTTGCTTCTTTTTCGCCCTTGTTCTCTCTTGTGTTCGCTTAATCTACCCTTATGGGGCGGACACAATAGCAACCTTCTCACCAGTCTCTCTCTCTCTCTCTCTCTCTCTTTTTCTCTCTTTTTCTCTCCCTCTCTCTCTCTCTTTTCCTATCTCCTTCTTTTCCCTCAACTGGTGGGTAAGGTTATTAACCTCATCACCGCTAGGGTGTTACCGGGGTCCTAGAGGGTGGTGATCGGTTAGAGTGGTATCAGAGCGGTGGTTGTTTGTTGTTCCACTGTTGTTGCTCTGCTGCCTAATCTCTGTTGTTTCTGCCTTGTGCAGCCTAACTTTCCTCCCCTCCTACCCTTGCTCGGTGCAGTGCTGTGGCGAATGCTGGCGGATGGAAATCAAAAATTAAAAAACTAAAAGTGTTGTTGTCAATAACTATTGTAAAAGGGAGTGCAAGGATCTTGTGTAATTTTTTGATTATTTTGTTCCATGTTTGCTACCATGGCGCGTGCCGTTACGAACCCCTCCTTCCTGCGTCGTGCCGAATTGGAGTACGAGTTATCCATTCGTGGCCTTGAACCTGCCCGTACTGTTGCTGAGTGCGCTGCCTTGCTATCAGCCAACTCCCAGGTCCCCATTAATGTATTTTCTATTGACAGGAGTCGAGTGGGTGAGTACCTTAACCTGATCTGTGACAATCTTAACGAAATTAATATTATTCGTGAAGAGTTTATTGAATTGCCTCCGTCCAAAGCCCAAGTAAACCGGCTGAGGGCCAGAGCTGACCACTACTCGGGCCGAATTCAGGATATATTATCTATTAAGCCTGATTCTGTTTTTGTGTCAGAATGTGCTAGATTGTTAACGGTGGTTTCTGGCATCACCTCTGATTTAGATTTGCTGTTGATTAACAGAGATATGGAGAATTGTTCTATTGCGACTGCACTTAACCCTTCTGTACCTACCCAGAGTGTCTCTTCCCACCAAATTGCGTCCTCGACCCATGCCCAAGGTCCGTGTTGTGTGACTGCTCCTTTACTGGAAACCTTAGTCTCTAAGCTAAATTCGGCGTCATCGCCTAACTGTTTAAAGGAAGTTTTTCGGGGAGTGAAGTCCTTTTCTGTAAATTCTATAGATGAGTGTATTCGGTTCCTACGGTTTTTGGTGGAGTTGACCGAGACTGGTAATGTGTACTCAGTCGATGATTTGGGGATCTTCCGCGCCCTCTTCCCTCATTGTGAAGGGATTCTAAAGAGAGAAATTTCTGAAGCTATCTCGAAAAATTTATCGATTAGTACCTTTCATGAACTTGTCCTTTCCAAATTTATTCCCTCTCTTGCTCTCCAAAGTCTTGTGCCCCAACACTGTTTTCGGACCCAGTTCCTGCATGAGAACTTGCTAACTTATGTGCTGGATCTGCGATTCTTTTGCAAGGTTTTTAGAATTTCTGTGCCAGAATGTGAAATGGTCTCTAGAATTTTAAAAGGAATATCTCCTGCGTACCGCTCCTATCTTTCCTTAACCCGTTGCCCTACTACCTTTCAAGAATTGGAAGAGGCCTGTTCCTTTGCTGAAGATGTCAAACATGGGGATGCCTCCAGACCTGTGAATTTCCCTCCCCCTACTACTACCAATTGTCCCGTCCTTCCGTCAACACCTAAAGTAGTGAATGCCCGTAAATGTTACAACTGTGGGTCCCGAAGTCATCTAAGAAATTCCTGCCCTGACGTTAGACGTGGTCCAGGCGCTTGCTATTCCTGTGGCTCTAGACAGCATGTTAAAAGAAATTGCCCCTTGGTAGACAGAAATGGTACTCAATGACTAGAAAGGGAAAGGGCAAAGTCTGCCAATTCTAAGTTTGTAAACCCTGAATCTCGTAAGAAACCGGTGTGTCCCCCTAGGTGCAATAGTATTTCTGCTCATGCCCCCTCCTCTGGCACGTGCACATTTGTCGAAGTCAACAATGAACCCGTAGATGCCCTTCTTGATACTGGAAGCGCAGTATGCTTGATGAATTATGCCTGGTATTGTCAAAAGAAATCCTCGTGTAATCTTCCGGAAATAAAACCCACTAACTTAAGATGCGTTTCGGCTAATTGTCAGTTTTTAAATATTTTGGGGACTGTGAAGGTCAAGTTGAGGATTGGGAATTTCACTTGGAAGGTCAAGTGCCTGGTGACATCCAATTTATCATGTAACATCATTCTGGGTACCAATTTTCTATCTTGGGCTGGTGTTGTTTTGGATCCTCAGTGTCGAAATTTCTTTTTTAAATTTTCTCCTGACCTGAAATTTGAATTGATTAACGTTCCCTTGAAATTGCCTAAAGTTTTGTGTGTGGGTTACCCTGAGTCAGATGAGTCTAGTGACATCGATCGGCTTGACCTGAATCATTTAGGAGATGCCGAAGCACAGCAAGTTCGTGATCTTTGCAGGGAATTTCCCGATGTGTTCACTAGCAAGTTAGGCTTGACCAACGTACTCGAGTATGACATTGAGTTGTCGGACCTGCAGCCTGTTCGATCCCCTCCTTATCGCCTTTCCCCACCTCGTATGTTGGAATTAAAGAAAATCATTGAGCAAATGGAAAGAGACGGAGTGATCAGACCTTCGACTTCCCCGTATGCGTCCCCTGTGTTCTTGGTACCCAAACCTTCTGGTGGTTATCGTGCTGTGATTGACTATAGGTCTCTAAATAGTAAGATTGTACTCCAATCTATTCCCCTACCCGACCTTCATACTTGTTTTGGATGGTTCTCAGGTGCAAAATTTTTCACTGTCCTGGATTTGAACCAGGCTTATTACCAAGTGCCCTTATCGAAGAGATCAATTCCCCTCACTGCCTTCATCACCGACTGGAACTTGTATGAGTTCCTCAGACTCCCGTTCGGGCTCAGCTGTGGAGCAGCTGTGTTGTCAAGGTTGTTAAATTCCATTCTCTCTGACATTAAGTTCAGCTATGTCTTTAATTACCTGGACGATTTATTAATTTATTCGAAGACCTTCGAAGAACATATGGTGCACGTTAGGGAAGTATTGCTACGGTTAAGGAAAGCCGGCCTTACAGTGAAGTTATCAAAGGTAGCTTTCGCCAGACCCAGCATGTCTTTCTTGGGACATGTAGTTTCTTCTGAAGGCGTTTCCATAGATCATTCCAGAACTCAAGCCATTAGGGATTTTCCACCTCCCAAAGATGTCAAGGGCGTTGCTCGATTCATTGGTATGGTCAATTTCTTTAGAAAATTCATCCCTAACTTTGCTGAAGTGGCTGCCCCGTTGAACGACCTTAGGAAAAAGAATGTAAAATTTACTTGGGGTAAAGCCCAGGAGGAAGCTTTCAATTCATTGAAGGTCGCACTGATTAATGCACCTTTGTTAGCTATTCCTGATTTCGAGAAACGTTTCATTGTCCAAACTGATGCCTCCGGGCGTGCTATTGCTGGCGTTCTGTTACAAGAACATGAAGATGGGCGTAGGCCCGTGGCCTACGTATCCAGGGTCCTCAATGATCTGGAGTCTAAGTACTCCATTTATGAACTAGAGTGTCTAGCCGTGCTGTTTGCACTGGAGAAATTTCGATCATTCATTGAACACGTCAACTTCGATCTGGAAACGGATAATCAGGCTCTTTCTTGGGTGTTGAACCGACCCAAAAGGACCGGTAGGATAACTAGATGGGCATTACGGATCTCATCCTATAATTTCAATGTTCGCCACATTCGTGGGTCTGAGAACGTCATTGCCGATGGCTTGAGCAGGATGTTTGAAGGTCATCCTTGTGCGGAAGCCAACCCATGTGTCGATGAGCTTGCTGTCAATACGGTTGGAGTTAGTGCCATCCTCACCGACTCCCCATTGCTGTATCAAGAAATTGGAGATCATCAAAAAACTGATCCGGATCTGAAAAGGATCATTGATACAATCAGTAGCGGGATCGAAGTGAAACCTTACTCCTTATCTAAGGGTGTTCTCTGTTGTAAGGGTCGCAAGGACCATAATTCCAAAATTGTCGTTCCTAAGGTTTTGGTACCTGTCATTTTCAAGTATTACCACTGTTCACCCCTTGGCGGTCATCTAGGAAATTTCAAAACTCGTTTGAAAATCAGGCAATTCTTTGTTTGGAAGAAAATGGATAGTGATATCAGGAACATGGTCAAATCTTGTAAATCTTGCGCCATCAGCAAACCTAATTTGAATAACCGGGTAGGATTAATGTCTTCATCACAAGCTTCGCGCCCCATGGAACGACTGTTCATAGATTTCGTAGGACCCCTCCCCCGATCTTCCTTGGGAAACACCCACATTTTTGTCTGTATTGATGCCTTCTCCCGGTTCTGTTGGATCTTTCCCACCAGGTCCACTAATTCACGTACCTCTATCTCCTGTCTAAATTCCATCTTTGCATCCTTTGGCCCACCTAAGTTCTTAGTATCTGACAACGCTAGTTCTTTCACCAGTAACTCCTTCAAAAGGTATCTGTTTGAGTTGGGCATTTCACATGTCACCACTATTCCATACTATCCAAATCCTTCTTATGCAGAGAGGTTGAATCGGAACTTAAAATCTGCGTTGATAGCGTATCATCATGGCAACCAGTCCAAATGGGACTCCTGTCTGCATTGGTTGGCCCATGCTTTCAATTCCGCTACTCATGAGTCCCATGGTAAGACGCCTATGTCTTTAATGTTTGGCTATACTCCGTACTCCCCTATGTCTAACCTGCTATGTATTGAGGATCTTCTCCCAGACCTATCTAGACCTAATGATGTTCAAAAGATCTGGAACGAAGCAAAAAGGAATCTAGCTGTGTCATACGAAAAGGTCAAAAGGCAGTACAATAAAGGTAGGAAACCGTCAAAATTCAATGTTGGTGATCTCGTGTATGTTAAGTGCTACCCAATGAGTAAGGCTGTGAATAAGTTTTCGGCAAAACTTGCCCCTAGGTACCAAGGCCCGTGCACTGTGTTGGAGTTCTTGTCTCCCGTTTCAATTTTGGTAAGTGACCCTGTAGCCAAGCGTATTAGGCGCGTTCATGTTTCTCAAATTAAACCCGGTTGATCTGGCAAATTGTACCGCATCTTCCGCTGGATGGATGCACCTTTGGTAACTGACCTGTATTGTTAGTGAATTTAGCACACATACTGTGGGATGGCGAGCGAGTCAATCTGGTCCTTCTGTGCCTCGTGTTGGTGACTCTGATTTAGTACTTCTTGTATGTTACTGTTTCTAGGTGTGGATCCTTGTAGTTAGAGATTGTCTTTCCTTTATTGTCTTGTGATGGTGGTATTAATACCTTGCAATAGATATCCTCGTTATATAGCCTTATGCTTATGTGGTGCGCTACCGAAGTTCCATTGGGGAAATCTGATGACATCTAACTTAAATTGTGCTTTGTTGTCCCTCTGTTTTCTCTAGGCTTATGTAATTTCAAAGTCTTGTTTCTTCTGTAGCTCCGCATAGGATTCCTTCCGCTGAACCCTTCGATCATCTTGTGACTTAATCATTGCTGAGCTATGGTGTGCTTGGGATGGAATGTAAGGGAGTGTGTCTGGTGCCTGAGCGTTTACCATTTTGTCATCCTTTCATTGTGTGCGGGTGTTTGAAGATGTGTGGTGCTTAGTCATGATTGGGTTACTATTTGTGCCATTTTAGTATTGTACGATTTCTGATTGTGGTGTGTTTCGATCTATTGGTGTCGGAAAGGTTCCCTGCTTGCCTTCTGCATGGACCGCGTGTCTTAAAGGTGTTCCTTTTCCGGATACTGATGTTTGTATTCATCCATGATCGAGTGATCTGACACTCCTCCTTTTGGGCACCCTTCGCGGTTGTTCTAAAAGTGGTTTTCTATGCGTGAACCCTCTATATTATTTTTCCTGTAACGGGTTTTTGGGCTGAATTTATCTTCCTAACCTTTGATTTTGGGGGTCGTTTCGGGGGTTATGTAGAAAATCTGTCTGCGATTTTTTTTCTGTGGGCGTTCGGTTGGTGCACTCCTGCCAGCATTATGGTTGTATCTCCTGTGTTGTAACTTGGTAATGATGTTGTGGGTTGTTTGGACCCTTTTGAATTGTGGACGGTTGGTAACGTAGTGTAATTTTCCTTATCTACCGGTTGGCGTGTGGAGTTTCGGTGGTACGGTCGGACTTCCTTCCTGAGGATATTTCTCCTTTGGTGCTTCTGTGGGATGGACCTAGTCCTTAATCTGTACCTGGTTTGCTGTTGTAATTTCTGCTTGGTATTGTGCTGTTGGGTTGTGGTCTGTGAGCACGCGTTGAGGATAGCTATCCTTTATCTCTCTATGAATAACCCGTGCTGCTACCTTGTCATTTTTTAGGCAATCGTGTTTTGGATTACGTTGTTTGGCTGTCAAGACACCTTGGTTGGGATGTGATTTGTCCTTTAATTTACCTCTGTGTCGCGGTAGATCTGGCTGTTGGTTTGGTATCCACTACTCCGAGGAAGTACACCTTCGGGTGGGCAATTCTTAGTTATCTCTTGGCTCTGGGATTTTCGACTTGTTCTTCCTCACGCAGGATTAGGTTTGTGGTTACTATTCTGTACCACGTTGCCCCGGGCATTTATTTTTGGTAGTTGTACCTTGATGTGGCCGTTATGGATGACTGACTGATCGCGATTTTTCCATCTGGTAACCTATAGGAGTCTCCTGATTGCCCATCGATGCTACTGTTGCGTGTCTTACCTATCTGTAACTCGTGTGGTTTCTGCGTCCCTTCTCTCTGATGGTTTTCCGTTGGTCTGTTCAAAATTAGTTTTCTATGCTGGTGTCCTTACCTGTGGTTGTTGGTGAACTAGGATAAGTTGCCGATCCCAGTGTGGGTTGTATTTCGCTCAACCCCTCGTTCTTGACCCTTGGACCGATTGACGAGTTCGCCACTCTGTGGTTGTGTGTGTGTCACTCCAATATCTAAAAGTGTAATTTGATAGGTCTTTCATGTGTCCTCTTAGTTTAACTCCTGCTATTCTAAACCATATGTTCCAAGGACGTCTATTCTTTGGTGTGGTCCTGTACCTTTACTTATATATTTTTTTCTTGTGGGTGATTTGTGCTTGAATAATATTACTGCTTACCCTTCCGTTATGTTCATGATCCTTCGGGATATCTGTCTTAGTCCTAGTTGGTATTATGTGTTGGATCGTACCCTATGTGTCTATGTGTTCTGGTTAATTGTTTCTCTACGTGTCATGGCTAAGTGTCCTTCGTGGCAGTGTAACATGGTATATTTTATGTAGTTTCCCTTTGATTTCTTAATTGTTGTTGAATGGGCCCTCCTTTTCCTTCTGTACTATATTGGACCAAGTGGAGAGCTCTGGGCTTCAGCTAGTTTGTTGGTAACTAGCTTATGTAAAGTTAATTGGCGGATCTGTGGATCCTGTAACTGAATACTCACCTACTTTAAGTTTCCTGGTTTGTTTTTTTGTTTCTCCCTCTTCTTGTGGTTTTGCCCCCATTCGGGTTTTCCGGTGCGTTTCATTTCCCCTGTTGTAACCTTTTGCAACACGAGATCATGCATTTCCTTAATATCAAAGGAGACTTGTAAAGGTATTCATGCATTAAAAATTAATTTACCACCGTGCTTGAGAAAATAACCTGGATGCGTGGACTTATAATCATGTGGTTTTTGTTTATTTTTGGTCAGTACATCTGTGATTAGTGTGAGAGTTGCCGAACCTCAAGGTGAACTGCGTCATGTGTCATAAACTATATCATTGTCTGATGCATTGAAACAATGTGTATTGGGTGAAACTGAATATTTGGCGAACTCTGGTCATTGTGCTCTCTATTTGATGACAAACTTTACTCTGGTGGCTTTCCGTGTGCTCGGTTAACGTTTCTGGACACTGATGTTGATCGCAGCCCGCCAATTATTTCTAAAAACTATGTGATATGGAACTGTGTATTGGACTATTAACCTGGTCATGGAACTCCTAACTAAAATTAGTTAATCTTGGTGGTCGTTTCCTGTTGGACTACTTCGCCCAAATTTAGTATATATGTGACCACCACATCATCATCGTGTTATGCTTCAGATTTGTCGTCTTTCGGGGCGGGAGGACTGAGACAGTATTAAGTAGTTTGTGACCCCCCCCCATAACCTTTTCGAACTGGCATGTGTGTTGCCATTTGGAAATTCTATGTCAATCGGCTTTCGCCAATATCTCCTTTGTTATGATATGCCGCGCGCTGTTTAACGGAGTTTTGGTCTGCGCCTACTGCGCGTGAGCGAGTGGTGAGGCGAGTCTAGTCTTGACCCCTAGCAACTACTTCCGAGGGAGTCGGCGTGCTGTAGCCGCCATGGATAGACGTGTATGTGAGTGTTCCGCTATGCGGCGGGTGGTGGTTCTAAAACCCCCATGAAACCAACTTAAGAGGGATTATCCCTTATTCTATTAGTTGCTGGCCTCCTACTGTTTCATTGGATTATGTTTTTGCTACGATAATCCTCCAGGATCCTTGGTGAACAACTTTAGTTCACGGCCTCGTGGTTGCCGGTCTTCAATAACAATGGCCAAGGTTTGAACTTCTCCATTTTTCTGGACTCAAAGGTATGTAACTGTTTTGGATTAAAGTAATTCTGGGGAAGCAAGAAGATTTATGTGTTTCGGCGTACTTCAAGATAACTGTAACGATGATAATAATAATAATAATTGGATTAAGACTTCCTCTTCGAAAATTGTGCTGGATATCGTGTGCGTCTGTGAACCTTAGGAAACGGTTTCGGCAATTAATCATTTTAGAATGCAGTTCGCACGGTGGAAAAAAATTAGTATGATTATCGTAAAATTCTGTAAAAGTTTTTTTTTGCACTTGATTGTACAATAAGGTGTGAACCAAGGCGCAGTTTCCAAGGTAGCGGGGTTAGCTTTCCTTCGGGTTCCTTGCCTTCTGGGATTTATTTCTCCTTTTGTTCTTTTTGCATTGTTTCTGGGATCTCTGTTTTATTTTTGACTTAAAACCGTTGGTTTTACTTCTCATTTGTAGACCGTGCTTGCTTGTCCGTCACTATGGCAACGTGTGTTTGGGTAATGGTGGTGGTTTTGTTTTACCGTGATTGTTGTTGGTTGGTGTGTTCTTGTGGGATGAATATATTTTTGTTCCCTGGTATCGTTGGCATTTCTTTCATATAAAGTGATTTATTTCGGCCTACCTTTGGTCGTTTCGTCTCGTTTTTTGGCTGGGCGAAATGTGTAACTTCTTCCTTTATTTTCGTGTGCCCTTGGAAATTGCCCTTGGTAGAAATTGGAACGAATGGTGGTAAAGTTAAAAGGCAACCGGCCTAAAGGTCATGGAACTACGGTTTGTTTCTAAACATGGTATTTGTTTTTTTCTCTTAAACGCGTGATCGATCACATTTAAATCAATATTTAATTATCTTGTTTGACGGTATGGAGGTCACTGTTGTTTTTTTCTTGTTGATTTTTACGATTTAGTTCCTTTATTTTGTTAAATGAAGTCTGCATTTTCTTATTTAAAGCTGCCTCATTGGGTATTTATTTATTAATCACATTAATTTCTTGCAGGTTAATCCAATTATTGTTAATCGAGTATTTACTTTCTTTTAAACAATATGGTTCAAGGTGTTATCTGAATTAATAATGAACCTAGCTCCACTCCTGATATTATCTTGAAATGTTACCTCTCATTTAAATGTCTATTAAAGTTTTCTTTCATATCACTTGAAAGTTGGTTTTCATTTGCCACATTTGGTGCAGCGCTGCAACTATTTCTTTGTTTGGTTGTCCACGGACCTTAAGTCGCATTTCCTCCACGTTTTGGGTAAGTGTCTCTCTTTTCTTCCTTTTGGGTAATTTTAGTATCATGTTGTTGGCTGGTGCCGTTTTTATCCTTGGATTTTTTTGATGTACTGTTACTTGTTGCTTCTTTTTCGCCCTTGTTCTCTCTTGTGTTCGCTTAATCTACCCTTATGGGGCGGACACAATAGCAACCTTCTCACCAGTCTCTCTCTCTCTCTCTCTCTCTCTCTTTTTCTCTCTTTTTCTCTCCCTCTCTCTCTCTCTTTTCCTATCTCCTTCTTTTCCCTCAACTGGTGGGTAAGGTTATTAACCTCATCACCGCTAGGGTGTTACCGGGGTCCTAGAGGGTGGTGATCGGTTAGAGGCTAAAGATTGCAAGTCAAAACTGAAGAAGACATCTAGGATTGGTGGAAAATTAATTACAGAAATTACTCATTGGTCAAATTCAAGACTGGCGGAAAGAGAAGGGTTATACTGCCAACCCAGAAAATGAATGAAAGAAATATAACAAAGAACAAACTTATGAATACCAAATTTCTTCAAAAAAAAGTTCCCTCACTTCGCACTAGGGTGCACAATTGTAGTTCTTAAGTAGTGCCATCTAGAAGAGAATGTTCACACTTCTTACTACAGAGCAAACAAATACAAATCGAAACAGACATAGTTCAGAACACTTCAAAATGTACAGTAGAGACATCTTCCGTGAAACCTTTGATTTAATACAGATTTTAAAGTTCAGAGTTTCTCCTGTAGAGAGGTTTCAACTGGCGCAATATTTGAATTAGCGGCGTGGAGGTGTACCGCCCGGTACAATTATTATTATTATTATTATTATTATTATTATTATTATTATTATTATTATTATTATTATTATTATTATTATTATTATTATTATTATTATTATTATTATTATTCGATACGCACAGCCATAGACCACGTCATTTTAACTGCTTTCATCCATGTGCTTTAACCTTTACCCAGTAGATTATTCCCGCGTTCGTTTTCGGTGAGTTTTCTTTCTTCCTACAGTCCAGTTCTTGACTGGTTTTGTTCAGCAATAAGAGACGAATGTCATGAGAGCAATGGACAGAAATGATTAAAATGAACTCTAACGTCATCCCAAAGCAATATCTTCCTTGAAGAAGCCTGTTGCAGAAGATACGATGAGTTAGAAACGTAACGCTATGTATTAGGCTTCTGTCCTAAGGGATAGCTGATGAAAATCAGTCGACACAATATATTGCACACATTGACTGCTTGCTGGAAGCCTCCGTAAACCCATAAACAACAACATTTCGAGATCTATGAAGATGTTGGATGTCTTTCCATAAATTGATTCAATGTTAGCTTTCATCCAAGAATATATTCGGACAACCCTACTTGTGACAATATGTGTTCCTGCAGACGGACTATCGTTTTCAGCGGCCGCACCGCAGAATAGGTCATTTCACGCCTTGCACACCCTCCAAGTCCTTACTGCACGCACGACCAGACACCATTCCAGGAAGATCAGAGAGCACCTTCTGCGTATCACTTTTCCACAAATGGATCCACAAGACTAGATGATATTATTATTATTATTATTATTATTATTATTATTATTATTATTATTATTATTATTATTATTATTATTATTATTATACTCGAGTTGAAAACAGACCAATTTACAGTTAATGAACAAGTCAGTTTGATGTATACTACACATGCCCAGTATTTTGCAATGTCCAATGCACTCGGAGGGGTTGTAGGAGATCATCCTCTGATGTTGGTCACAGAGGGCATGAAGCATGTGGCTCGTGGTTCGTTCTTGCCCGCATTAACACCTTGTATCACTTGTACTGAAACCCCATTTCTTCAAGTTATCCCTGGATATTCCCACTCCTGACCATAGACTGTTCAGGGACTTCCACACCAGCCAGCTTTCATTATGCCCAAATGGCCTCTATCGGCGGAGGTGAGAGTTCGTCATCTTCCGTAACTCCACCCTTGCCTTCTTTAGTGAGACAGTAAGCTTCTCAGACGTCCTCAGGAAGCTCTTCCGGGATCTCAGCCGTTGCTGAGGAACACTATGTCCATGCAGCGGGTGGGCGCTGTTCTGTCCCACAACTTCAGTATTTTCTGTTTTCTGCATTAGTTACTTTCCTTTGCGAGGTTTGTGTGATCTAGGGGAGTTTTGTGTGTTGGTCATCCTGATAAACAGACGCTATGCTGCATTTTGTTGAGTTTTTTTTTTTGCTAGTGGCTTTACGTCGCACCGACACAGATAAGTCTTATGGCGACGATGGAATAGGGAGGGCCTAGGAGTGGGAAGGAAGCGGACGTGGCCTTGATTAAGGTACAGCCCCAGCATTTGTCTGGTGTGAAAATGGGAAACCACGAAAAACCATCTTCAGGGCTGCCGACAGTGGAAATCGAACCCACTACCTCCCGGATGCAAACTCACAGCTGCGCGCCCCTAACCGCACGGCAAACTCGCCCGGTGTTTTGGTTTTTTTTTTTGCGTTTCCAAAAAGGTTCTTTTTTTGCTATTTGCTTTACGTCACACCGACACAGATATGTCTTATGGCGACAATGGGATAGGAAAGGCCTAGGAAGTGGAAGGAAGCGGCCGTGGCGTTAATTAAGATACAGCCTCGGCAATTGCCTGGTGTGAAAATGGGAAACCACGGAAAACCATTCTCAGGGCTGCCAACAGTGGGGCACGAACCCACTATCTCCCGATTACTGGATACTGGTCGCACTTAAGCGACTTTCCAAAAAGGGGCAGTTGTGGAGTATCATATACTAAGTGTTAATGATGCAACATTGGCAATCAGTTAGGGAAATGTGGGGCGAGTTCAAGGGCTGCAGCAGCTAGGTATTCAACCTGGAAGGAATGCACTGAACATTTTCCAAAATCTCGAGAGAATGCGGATTGCTAAAGCTGATTTAGATGTAGAAAATCTGGAAAAGAAAGTCAGAAAGCTGTAGAGCTCTAGGAAGGGAGCAAGAAATGACTGGGACAACAGTGAAAACATGAGAGTGTCTTGCATGAAATGTAGCGTCAAGTTAAATTCAATGTTTCTCCATATGTTGTCATGGTAAAATACGGTTACGTTAAAACACCGTTTGTTTGATTACTCTAATTTATTTCAGGATGACCCAATAAATACTAGGTTTGAACACTGGGCTACGGGTCACAGAACACACGATGACTGTTCGTTGGTTCGACTCCAGTGATTTACACAGTCACATACAGTGGACAACTAAACAGCAACAGTTAAACAGTGCTGAAACGCAGGACAATACTTTGTACCCCTCACAAAACGACCATTAGCACCGTTCCAATTACACCCACAATAGCTGCTTCAGATACCGACACACAGTACTCTGTCCCGTACCCGACGATACATTGACTCCAATGGGACTACGAAGGTAGGCAACAGTCTGTACTCACTGGACACTCCAACGCAACAGCCAACCCCTCATTCAGACCTCGATGGGACACTGGTGACAGACAAAACCCCAGTCCAGCCAAAACACCGAGTCCAACTCCGACTCGAATATTGAGTCCGATGCTGACTCCAAACCTGAGTCCTACTCTGACTCCACCACGAAGTCTAAAACTGAATCCAACACCGACTCCAACACAAAGACCCACACTGACTCTTAACACTGACTGAATCCACCACTGAGCCCCGCACTGGCTCACACTGACTCAAACACTGAGACCCATACTGACTCTATCACTGACTTCACCACGGAGTGTACTACTGTGTCCAATACTGATTCCACCATGGAGTCCCACACTCACCTTTACACTGACGCACACTGACTCCAAAACTTTTCTTTTCCTATTTGCTTCACGTCGCCCCTACACAGATAGGTCTTATGGCGACGATGGGACAGGAAAGGCCTAGGATTGGGAAGGAAGCGCCGTGGTACAGCCCCAGCATTTGCCTGGTGTAAAAATGGGAAACCACGGAAAACCATCATCAGGGCTGCCGAGAGTGGGGCTCGAACCCACTATCTCCCGGATGGAAGCTCACAGCTGCGCACCCCTAACCGCACGGCCAACTCGGCCAGGAATAATATTTCTTCACATATTTATGTACATATTTTACAGTTTGATGTTGTATAAAAATCCCGAGCCCAAGTTATAACTGTAACTACCTAGTTCTTTAAGCTGTCAGTGTTTAACAAAAACGTTTTAAAAATTCACAACCTTTTTCCAGTCATTCGACCGGTCAGGAATGGAATGAATGAAGCCTCCATCTAGCGGTGAGGATGGGAATTGTGCCGGCTGCCGAAGCCTCTCACACTCTTCTGGGGCAATGATTAATGACTGACAGATGAAATGAAATGAAATTGGAGAATGTTTCTGGAATGAATGATGACAGGGAAAACGGGAGTACCCAGAGAAAACCCTGCCCCGCCTGCGCTTTATCCAGCACAGATCTCACATGCAGTGGCCGGGATTTGAACCAAGGAACCCAGCGGTGAGAGGCCGGTGCGCACCGCCTGAATCACGGAGGTTTTTCAACAATAACGTATTAATATTGTCAATACAAAATAGATCAGATTCCCACACAAGAGCAAATACAATATTAGTCGGTGGTGGTGGTGATTTTTAGAGGAAGTACAACTAGGCAACCATCCTTTACTAACACTAATAAGAAGGGTAAAGTGGAAGAGGTCCGACACTTCGAAGAATAAAGATATCGGCGACCGAAGGCGAAGGGCCACAAAGGGCGTGAGAATGAAAGACTTCCATAGGCTTCGCAAAACTTATATCGCCGGAACAAGATGAGAATAGAATAGGCCTACTCCCCTCCCCCATTCTCAGATCACACGAAGCTGGGGAGGAAGTAATCATTTATTGCGCTCCAATATGATTTGGTACATGCATATACAACATTAAACGTTTACTGACTATTTCAAACTATTTCTAGAATGTATTTTGCTTTTTTTTTTTTTTCAGATTATTTATTTATCTTGTCCTAGACGTAAACCTCGTTATATAGTCTAGGACCTGCATGTATCTGACCCTGCCTAAGTTGTATTAGTGCTTACATTGTCTAGCTTTTGAATGAACAGAATAACTGGAATAATGCCTGAGTGCCTATAATTAATTCACATGCAGTTTAATAGTTAATTTAAAAATGAATAGCGACCCCACAATACAACAATTTACCTATTTTACATGAAATAATATCTTTACATCTATACGTAAATTATGTATCTCCTCCTTCCTTATTTCCTCTTTTGATTTCTTTTTCCACATTCTTGTTAACGATATTACGAAGTTTTGCTATTTTGCCTGATAGCTTCCCTTCTCTGTCTATTAATTTAGCAATGGTGTAAAATTCATGTTTATTATCGATTTTACTTATATTCTTTCCACCCGGCCCCGTGGTGTAGCGGTAGCGCGGCTGCCTCTTACCCGGAGGCCCCGGGTTCGATTCCCGGCCAGGTCAGGGATTTTTACCTGAACCTGAGGGCTAATTCGAGGTCCACTCAGCCTACGTGATTAGAATTGAGGAGCTATCTGACGGTGACATAGCGGCCACGATCTCGAAAGCCAAGAATAATGGCCGAGAGGATTCGTCGTGCTGACCACACGACACCTCGCAATCTGCAGGCCTTCGAGCTGAACAGCAGTCGCTTGGTAGGCCAAGGCCCTTCAAGGGCTGTAGTGCCATGGGGGGAGGGTTATATTCTTTCCATCTCTCTTACCTTTCTTGTTTCTTTACAGCCTTTGAGCAACTTCCGTGTCCTTATTGCATAAAATGCAGAGATTTTCCTCATTTTTTGTGTCTTAGAGCTTTATTCTTATATACTCCCATCAGCCACTAAATTATCCCTCTCATTTCCATTTTTGTTAACATTTCAGTCCTTACTATCATATTCTCACTTATTTTACATAATTCAATCAGTGTTCTCTTGCTGTTACAATCTGACCTTATTGTTTGTCTTTAAATGTCTTTAACTCTTTGAACTAACGTTTTACACAATCCCTTGTCATTTCTTGATAAATTCCTTTCCTTATAGTACCCCATTTCTATGTCATCCAGTATCTTCTTCATTCCATCCATCCAGTAACCCTCATTTTGATGTTTCATTTGGTGCTGGTATGCTATCCTTAGAATTTCGCCCCCTGCCCCCGTCTTTAGTCTCCACCAATATTTAATTATTCGTTTAACAATGTCCTCCTGTATACTCATCCCTTCACACATCTTTCTCACTCGACTGTTTACGGAACAGTTTGGCGGTCCCATGATTATTTTGGCGAATTAGAAACAGGATAAATGTTGACCAAAGAAGATCAGATTAGTAAAGTTGAAAGTGAGGAGCCTGACACAAGAAAATGGAAGCAATACCACATTGAGCTAGGGAATCCGTGATTGCTAACCAAAGCTTCCAAGTTCACAGCCCCTGATCCCCCCTTTAGCTGCCTTTTACGAGGGATAGGGTATACCGTGGATATAATTTACCGCCCTACCAACAAGGAGAACGCATAGTCAACTGCTTCTTCTACCTCTTTTCCCAAACCTGGGTACGAACTGCGTCGCACATGTGGATTTGGCCCTGTTTTACGGCCGGATGCCCTTCATAACCCCAACCATATGTGGAGCGATGTAATCACTATTGCATGTTTCTGTGGTGGTTGGCAGTGTGATGTGATATCTGAATATGAAGAGGAGAGGATTGAGACAAACACAAATAACCAGTCCCCGAGCCAGAAGTATTAATCACACGCGATAAAAATCCACGAAGCAGCCGGGAATCGAACGCGGGACCCTCTGGCAACTCAGCCAAGGAGTCGGACACAGCACATTAGCCAACCAACATTGTTCAATTCATAACTGCGCGCATATTTAAAGCGTCGGCCCCGTGATCGAAAGGTAGTGTGCTTGCCTATCACGGGGAAGTCCCGGGTTAGATTCACGGCCTTGTCAGGGATTTTTACCAGGACCTGAGGGCTGGTTCGGAGTCTAATCAGCCTACGCGTTTACAGTTGAGGAGCTATCTGACGGTGAGGTGGCGGCCTCGGTCTACAAAACGAAAGCTTTCGTCGCGCTAACCATGCGACACGTCTTAATCTGCAGGCCTTTGGGTTGAGCAGTGATCGCTTGGTAGGCCAAGGCCCTTACATACAAAGAAACCCATGGAAACACTTCAGGGCCGTGATTCGATCTGTGCATCACGAGCTTGCTCAGCAGAGAGCTTGCTCGTTGCGCCCGCACTCATTATAGGCATGTGTCTCGTAAAGCAATCTCCAAGTATTCAAATTCAGTTTTATCATAAATCCGTGGGAATAGCGCGTTACAATTTAAACTCTCGAAAGTTATCGCCACGGTCGCTTCCTTACCACTCCTTCAATCAACAATCAATACTGATCTGCATTTAGGGCAGTCGCCAAGGTGGCAGATACCCTATCTGTTGTTTTCCTAGCCTTTCCTTAAATGATTTTAAAGAAATTGGAAATTTATTGAACATCTCCCTTGGTAATTTATTCCAATCCCTAACTCCCCTTCCTATAAATGAATATTTGCCCCAATTTGTCCTCTTGAATTCCAACTTTATCTTCACATTGAGATCTTCCCTGCTATTAAAGACGCCACTCAAACTTATTCGTCTACTAATGTCATTCCACCCCACCTCTCCGCTGACGGCTCGGAACATACCACTTAGTCGAGCAGCTCGTCTTCTTTCTCCCAAGTCTTCTCAGTCCAAACTTTGCAACATTTTTGTAACGCTACTCTTTTGTCGGAAATCACCAGAATAAATCGAGCTGCTTTTCTCTGGATTTTTTCCAGTTTTTGAAAAGTAATCTTGGTGAGGGTCCCATACACTGGAACCATACTCTAGTTGGGGTCTTACCAGAGACTTATATGCCCTCTCCTTTACATCCTTACTACAACCCCTAAAGACCCTCATAAACATGTGCAGAGATCTGTACCCTTTATTTACAGTACCATTTATGTGATTACCCCGATGAAGATCTTTCCATATATTAACACCTAGGTACATACAATGATCCCGAGAAGGAACTTTCACAGTAAGTAAAACTGAGAGGATTTTTCCTATTTGTGAAAATAACAACCTCACTTTTAACTCCGTTTATCATCATGCCGTCCGAATCGTTGGCTGAATGGTCAGCGTACTGGCGTCGGTTCAGAGGGTCCCGGGTTCCATTCCCGGCCGGGTCGGGGATTTTAACCTTCATTGGTTAATGCCAGTGGCTCGGGTGCTGGGTGTTTGTGTTGTCCCCAACATCCCTGCAACTCACACACCACACATAACACTATCCTCCACCACAATAACACGCAGTTACCTACACATGGCAGATGCCGCCCACCCTCATTGGAGGGTCTGCCTTACAAAGGCTGCACCCGGCTAGAAATAGCCACACGAAATTATTATTACCATCATGCCATTGCCTAATATCCATCTCGCAACATTATCGAGGTCATGTTGCAGCTGCTCACAGACTTACAACTTATTTATTACTCGATACAGAATACCATCATCCGCAAAAAGCCTTACCTGTGATTCTACTTCCTTCCTCATATCATTTATATGTATAAGAAAACACAAAGGTCCAATAATACTGCCTTGAGGAATTCCCCTCTTAATTATTACAGGATCAGATAGAGCTTCGCCTACTCTAATACTCTGAGATCTATTTTCTAGAAATATAGCACCCATTCAGTCACTCTTTTATCTAGTCCAATTGCACTCATTTTTGCCAGTAGCCTCCCATGATCCACCCTATCATGCTTTAGACAGGGCAATCGCGACACAGTCCATTTGACCTCCTGAATCCAAGAGATCTGCTATATCTTGCTGGGATCCTAGAAGTTGACCTTCAGTGGAATAACCTTTCCTAAAACCGAACTGCCTTCTATCGAACCAGTTATTAATTTCGCAAACACGTCTAATATAATCAGAAAGAATGCCTTCCCAAAGCTTACATGCAACGCATGTCGAACTCACTGGCCTGTAATGTTCAGCTTTATGCTTATTACCCTTTCCTTTATACACAGGGGCTACTATAGCAACTCTCCATTCATTTGGTGCAGATCTTTCAACCAAACAATAATCAAATAAGTACTTCAGATATGGTACATATCCCACCCCATTGTCTTTAGTATATTCACAGAAATCTTATCAATTCCAGCCACTTTTCTTGTTTTCAACTTTTGTATCTTATTGTAAATGCCATTGTTATCATAGGTAAATTTTAATACTTCTTTAACATTAGTCACCTCCTCGATCTGGATATTATTCTTGTAACCAACAATCTTTACACATACTGCGGACTGAATACTTCTGCCTTTTGAAGATCCTCCCATACACACTCCCCTTGTTCAGTAATGATTTCTGGAATGGCCTTCTTCGAACCTGTTTCTGACTTAAAGTACCTATATCTCCTTTTCCATTTTCTACTATAATTTCTATGACCACCTATTAACTTATTAACGTATTTTCCATTTGTTTTTCATGCTTCCTGTCGTTCGCATATTCTTCCCAATTAACGTTTGGTAAATTCAGATCTCCCGCTATAATCACATTCCTTTCCATGTTGTTTACCACATAGCTGATTATCTTATCAAACAATTCTGAATCCGTGTCAGCACTAACTTTTCCCAGTCTATACACTCCAAAGATATCAAGTTGTCTATTATCTTTATAAATGAACCTTGCACCTAGAATGTCATATTTGTCATCTTTAACTTTTTCGTAGCTAACAAATTCTTCTTTCACTAGAATGAATACTCCCCCTCCCACCATTCCTATCCTATCACTACGATACACTCTCCAGTTCCGTGAGAAAATTTCGGCATCCATGCTATCATTTCTCAGCCATGATTAAACTCCTATTACAGTATCTGGTAAGTGTATATCTATTAAATTAACTCTATACTTTTCTTTACAATACTTCTACAGTTCAACTGTAACATTTTTATGTCATCCCTACTTGACTTCCAGATCTCTGTACCCTTATCTTCCCCTGCTATCGTCGCCATAAGTCCTATCTGTGTTGGTGCGACGTAAAGCAAAATGTAAAAGAAGAAGTAGTACTCTTCATGACATGCATTCTTACATTTTCTTACAAGTTGTTTAACGTCGCACCAACACAGATAGGTCTTATGGCGACGATGGGATAGGTAGGGGCTAGGAGTGGGGAGGAAGCTGCCGCGGCCTTCATTCAAGTACAGAAAACCATCTTCAGGGCTGCCGACAGTGAGGTTCTGGCCGCACTTAAACCACTGCACCTACAGAGCTCGGTGACATGCATTCTAACCTGAACCGTTCCTGCAGTCGATTTCCAACATTGTGCTACCGAATCTTTGTACTCTAACTAATCCCTCTGGGGTAATTCGTGCTGCAACTGGTGCTGACTTCACTCTGAGGTTAGCCGCAACGACCCGCTCAGCCACATCTCTGTGGCAACCGCTCCTAGGGATGAATAGTCATGACTAATCGCAACTCAGCGTCAAGTAATACACTTACAGCCATGTCACACAAGAGGGATTCGAACTGTTGTCACGTAATCCTAATACATGTGAAGTGACCTCATCGTTTGCAGCTTCCACGGTCAAAGGCTGAAAATTGTAATAGTATTAGCATGATCCCGGCCCCATGCATGGGCGTCAATTGTAACTTTTACTGATTATATTTTACTTTGAACTTGAAATAAATAAATAAATAAATAAATAAATAAATAAATAAATAAATAAATAAATAAATTAGAGAGTAATAGAAGGAAAACCATTAGAAAAATCTGAAGGGTAAGAATTAATAATGGAATACATTACCAAAACCAAATTTGAAAATATATAAATGTACTGATATAATGAGACTGCGACGAATTCAATTTTTAAGCCATTTGGAAACAATGAATAACACGAGACTTTTCGAAATACACAAATTTCTGGAAATCAAACGTAAAAGATCAAAGTGGTATAAGCAAGGAGAGAAAGACTTCGCTGAATTAGGATCACTAGATCTGCAGGATAGAAATGTAATAAGGAAAATTGTTCACACAAGGATAATTGATGAAGATGAGAAGAAACCAACACGATGTACCTGGTCGGAGGAATAGAAATTAGAAACAATCGATGAAAATAAAGAACTATTGGGCAAAGAGGAAAGCTCAAAATATGATTCCGCGTGATCCTAAGAGACACATTCACGCAGCATAAGAAGAAGAATTAACTGAAATGTCCATCATTTGTGCGCCAGAGTTCACCAAAGTACGTTCCTCGAATTTAGATAGAGCATGATAATTTCCTCTTCTCTTCCGGGGCGTGTACATGAGGCTGGTAAATCCGCTGTGGGTCTTACCTAACTCACTGAAAACGATCAGACGGATGGGAACTATACCTGGCTTCTTCAATAACTCCACATTATTTTAAAATCAACTATCCACATTATTATATAAGCATAATCCGCGTATGAGCACTTCATCGACACGTAATAAACGAGGGGGTTGGAATCAAAGGGGTACAAGTACCAAAATTTTAAAAATTGGAGTTAATATGTGAAGAACCAATCTGTTTGGTGGCAAAACAGTCCAAGTGCTAGCATTGATAGGTGCCGAAATCCAACATGCTGTTTCAGAACCACTTTACAGGGCGGAGAGAGACAAGACTTCATTGCCTCCGAACTGCTTACAATAAACCACCTGGATTAAACTTGAGGATGGGGTGTACGCACTTCGAAGGGCGCACGACAAGTTCCTAGTAGTATCAAGTGCCTCCAGAAACCACCGCTGTAAATTACTATGATTTATTTTCTGGTACAATATTTCTCGCCAATTCATCATGAATGTTACAAAACACTGAAGTATGGCGCACAGAAGAAAATAATGTTTCTGCTTCAGTGGCACTTTCTTCTACAACAGCGGAGGACAGTGATGATGACGTCACGGAATACTTCTAGGAATCATACCTAACACTTAAAGTATAATTCTTGCAACTGATACTTAACATTACTCACTTAAGAATTTTTGACAATAAAAATAATATACATGACAAGATTTTTTTATTATCCATAACATTAAAATCTGTAATTCTTTGAACTGAAAAAGTGTACAAGTGACTAAGCAGAAAGTAAAAGGGTGCTAGTGATTGCAGGCTTGCATTAAAAAAAAGTTTGTGCCAAGGGTAACAAATATTGTTTATTAAGACTTCAAAATGCACAACACTACATAGAACAAATTTATATTACTGTAATAACGCTTTGATTAACGGTCACCAAAATTCACGTCAGGATCCAAACTCTGCAGCTCTTTCTTCTCAGAAATATATTTTTGACCGTTTTACCCCTTTGCTTCCAATCTAATCAAATATAAAATGCAAACACAATAAGAAACGTATGCTGGAATATTCGCCTTTGCTGGCAGGATGTAGTGTTTACAGTGCACTATGTCTTCTGGTATGGGCTAGAATAAATTTGTTACTTTCATTGACCTGTCTCAGTCTCATCCTTGGCTTTGACAATATGAAAGTGACCGAGGTATGAGCGATGCCAGTAATGCCACTCCTTATGCAGCCATTTCATGTTTTGAATGGTGTGAAAATATCGCTCATAGGGTCGGTTGGTGCATGCATTTCAGTGGACTTGGTAGACTGATATGCAATAGCAACTTCTGGCTCAGTGAGAAAAGCAACGGGAAACTACCTCACTCAACACTTCCCTAGTATGCCTCTTCAGTAACACCTAGGCTATCTATGACAGCTGTTGGTGGAGCTGTAGAGGATCAAACCAGCCTTCGGGCTGAATACCCAACATACATACATACATACATACATACATACATACATACATACATACATATACAACAGAACGGTCGTATAATAAAAGCACTTGGGAAATACAATGAGAAATAAACTACCTTTTGTACCGAGACGAACGAAAATTTACAATACATTACAATACCCTTCACTTGTTTTGTGTATGAACAAAAGGTCCGGAATTTCACCACTGACACATGGTTTCCCGAGTTGAATTAATTATGATAATATTTCTACCTTTTCACATTCGCTAATTTTATCACTTGGTTTAATATCAGGCTATATTTTCACTTCAGCAAATGCATGCTGCTTTTCTATGCCTTGGAATCACGCCATAGATTATCGAATACTTTTACACTTGACCATAGGTAACAGATTGTCTGTCTAGGTCAGCCTATTGTAGAAATTTATGAAACGATACGCATGACGTCCTACAATAAGATAGCACTAGGCTGCCATGTATTAACGATAGAACTACGAGGACATTTACTGCCTAGTGTCACTTTTAGGGAATTAGAACACTGGTTCGCGTCCAGACATATGCTATACAGGCTGTCTGAAAGGTACGCAAAACTTATGGACATAATAAATTCAATTGTGGCGTACCGACAATCGAACACAAGGACAACTAAACAAATGACGGCACAACACCGCAAACACACAGTGTCAATTGCCAGCACTATCACAAGAAAGTCTACAGGCCATCTCAGTATGAAATCACGCCAACAACTTAGGGTAGGCCTCGACCAAAATACAAGGAACAGGACTTGAACAAACAAGGGATAGAACAACTCATGAGAAACATCATGAAACATCATAAATAGTTTAAACAACATAAAAATTTAATGAAGGAAGATTTTAAATTTTTAGATTATAACACACATTAATTATTTAATTAAATGAAGAAAGCAAACTAAAATTAATCTAAATAAATAAAAAGGTTAAAAAAGAAATTAATTCAACACTGAATCAAACAAAAGGAAGGGATCTTCCAAATTCATAGTTAATAACTTCAGAATTGTTTAAAAAAGGTAGCATTAATATTAATTATTGTATCAGAAAATTAATAATCCTTAAAAAATTCCCAATTTAAAAAAGAATAACTTGTACATAAATAAAACAATTCGAGTAAAAATTGACATCTTGAGTACCAATTACAAAAAAGTTTAAATTATGGTACTTAATGAAATTAATCACAACTACGTTTTACACTATTTAAAATTTTACACACGAACTGCAGTTCTTTAAAATCAACCTTTTAATCGAACGGTCATATGACCATACCCGTTGAGCGCTCTCAATAACTACGATAAAAAGTATACCAAATTTTCTAAGAGAACATTGAAGTGCATAATAAATTACAACTCCCTTTTAAAAGCAGGTTACACTAAATGAAATCAAGAAAATAAAAAAGGAAGGGGGAACATCACAACCAACTAATTTAAAACACCTTGAATGGCAGAAGGCAAAAGAGGAAACGTGAAATTCTACAAGTCCGCAACATGCCTAAACACGGCATATTCGGTCAAGAAAAATAATAAATGTTTGAAAAATCACCATCACAAATAAAACAGAAGAAATATAGTAGAGATCACATTAATTAAATTTCCCCGAAATGTTATTTAATATGATGTATTGATAAACACAGTCACCATCAATCAAAGACTTGACGTCTACATTACTCAAGCCTCTAATCAACAACGCTTTCAGTAAAACAATGGCGAAGTCATAAAGGTGACGCAACGCATGTCTTATCTTATCAATACACATCATCTTGTCCCAACAATGGTATAACCGTTATAAGATGATGCAACAACGACAAAACAAGAACGGAAGTTACGAGAAAATTAACAAATCCATTACGTTAAAGAAAATGAGGTCCCAAAAGTGTAAATAGCACCTTCGATATTCTGTAGAAAATGAATTAATTTAGCTACTAAAGGAACCAAAGTGTAATAATATTACTAAAGCCCGGATTTTTATGCAGTAACAGGTTAGATTGCAAACTAATTTGGTTACTAGAAAGTGTCGGCCATCCGCTGTTTCATAATGTAGCAAGGGTAACATAAATTATAGGGGTTCTGATGAGCCGTACCCTTATATTTATGCAATCCCCATAGCATAATCGTTGTGAAGGTAGACTATACTTGCTGCTCGCTTCAGTAACTTTGCATTCTAACCTATTCATGCATGAAAGACCGGACTCTAGATTACAAAGAAATTAGGTTGAGTAGTACATAACTGAGTACATCAAATTATGAATACACTGACTGACAGAGCAAATGCAACACCAAGAAGGAGTGGTCAGAACTTTATGCCAATTGCAGGGTAGACTGACGTCACTGAGGTATGCTCATGATGTGAAATACGCCGCTGTGCTGCGCACGTAGCGAACGATAAATGGGACACGGCGTTGGCGAATGGCCCACTTCATACCATGATTTCTCAGCCGACAGTCATTGTAGAACGTGTTGTCGAGTGCCACAGGACACGTGTATAGCTAAGAATGCCAGGCCGCCGTCAACGGAGGCATTTCCAGCAGACAGACGACTTTACGAGGGGTATGGTGAACGGGCTGAGAAGGGCAGGTTGGTCGCTTCGTCAAATCGCAGCCGATACCCATAGGGATGTGTCCACGGTGCAGCGCCTGTGGCGAAGATGGTTGGCGCAGGGACATGTGGCACGTGCGAGGGGTCCAGGCGCAGCCCGAGTGACGTCAGCACGCGAGGATCGGCGCATCCGCCGCCAAGCGGTGGCAGCCCCGCACGCCACGTCAACCGCCATTCTTCAGCATGTGCAAGACACCCTGGCTGTTCCAATATCGACCAGAATAATTTCCCGTCGATTGGTTGAAGGAGGCCTGCACTCCCGGCGTCCGCTCAGAAGACTACCATTGACTCCACAGCATAGACGTGCACGCCTGGCATGGTGCCGGGCTAGAGCGACTTGGATGAGGGAATGGCGGAACGTCGTGTTCTCCGATGAGTCACGCTTCTGTTCTGTCAGTGATAGTCACCGCAGACGAGTGTGGCGTCGGCGTGGAGAAAGGTCAAATCCCACAGTAACTGTGGAGCGCCCTACCGCTAGACAACGCGGCATCATGGTTTGGGGCGCTATTGCGTATGATTCCACGTCACCTCTAGTGCGTATTCAAGGCACGTTAAATGCCCACCGCTACGTGCAGCATGTGCTGCGGCCGGTGGCACTCCCGTACCTTCAGAGGCTGCTCAATGCTCTGTTTCAGCAGGATAATGCTCGCCCACACACTGCTCGCATCTCCCAACAGGCTCTACGAGGTGTACAGATGCTTCCGTGGCCAGCGTACTCTCCGGATCTCTCACCAATCGAACACGTGTGGGATCTCATTGGACGCCGTTTGCAAATTCTGCCCCAGCCTCGTACGGACAACCAACTGTGGCAAATGGTTGACAGAGAATGGAGAACCATCCCTCAGGACACCATCCGCACTCTTATTGACTCTGTACCTCGACGTGTTTCTGCGTGCATCGCCGCTCGCGGTGGTCCTACATCCTACTGAGTCGATGCCGTGCGCATTGTGTAACCTGCATATCGGTTTGAAATAAACATCAATTATTCGTCCGTGCCGTCTCTGTTTTTTCCCCAACTTTCATCCCTTTCGAACCACTCCTTCTTGGTGTTGCATTTGCTCTGTCAGTCAGTGTATTAATAATGTGATATTAGATATTAGCTGCACTCAGAACAGTCTTCAAATTAAAATACCAGGCAACATCAGCTAAATAGGGTGACCACATGTTTAGTCTTTTTTTTTAGTTTAAACACATATATATATTTACAAAATTTGGAAGCATATCACTTGATTATTTCAAAGGGAACACTTTTAAGTATCTTCAAATATTATTTCAACCAATGAAGCTCAAATTTCAGGCAGTTTCACTCAGCACCCAAGGTACTAACGATATATCACGTTTGCGCGGCATAGCCAATAATGCAGTCCGACTACAATTGATTTCACATACTGGCTGTAATTTTATTAGCAAGACGATGTGCAAGTGGCTATACTGTTAAGATGTTGATATTTTTCTTGCAGTCTGTAGTTTGTGGCGCTGAAGACTTCGACATGTTTGAATTTTGTGTGTACTACGGGCACCAAGACGGTAATAGTAGACGAGACACCTTCTTTAAAAACGTTTTGCAAAACTTACCGTCGAAGTGGTCCATAAGCAAGCCATATAGGCACCCTTCTTAAATAGTAACACAACTCACGGTAGGGTTAAATTATACGGTGATAATTACCTACAGAAATTGAAGAATAAATAAAGAGCAAAATAACTTAACATCAATAAAACACAATTTTAAGTAAGAGGCCCCAAAGCCTTTTCGGTCCCATAACTAGGGCGGTAAGTATTCATTTCGGCTAGCAAAAATGGCTAGACAGAGCGTCGCTCCAAACGCAGCAATATTAGATGGTGGCCGGATCCCAACCCCCAGTTCACAAAGAACTACACCAGGAAATGCACTTAGACAGCTGACTATCACAAGGCGGGGTCACGGAATAATACGCAGTAGAAATTACACCTCGTCATCCAATCAAGATTTTAAATGTACATCAATTAACCAATTAGAACCAATACCTGTCTTGCAGTTCATGGCGCATTGTTAAATGATACATTTTAAATTGTGAAAATAATTCCTCACTACTAAAATGTCATAGTCGGTAATAATTATAACAATGTCCTTTAAATTAAGAGAGAGTTCGTCATCCATTTTTCCTAAACCGTTTGGTTAATCGCCAGGGGTAATTGCTTCATATCTCTTATGTCCTTCGATGTAGTGCAATGAATTGGCAACAGAACATTAGTGGTGAAGAGTGTTAATATTACCATTCAAATTTCCCAAGGAAAATGTATGGGAAAAGCAGAAATGATCAGAAACTCTACTAGTGAACGGAGAACAGATATGAGCGCGTGACTGAGGATCGAACAGTATCGGCTGTTTCCATTTACTGTGCAGCTGGCAAGCAATCCTGTGGACTCTAACGCATGTGATGTAGGGAAGGGTTTTGACTAGCGGGGCATTCGCAAAGAGAAATTTAAAGCATCGTTTCCTGTAAAGTTTCACGCTTGTGCCCTGCGCCGGGTGAAACATGCTGCGAAAATGAAGTTAAAATATCAGTGATCACAGAATGTACGATACACAAACAATTAAAATATATCGAAACAGACTTTCAACGAATTAGGTCGTGTTACGTACAATACATATAGTACGTGTTGAAGAGATGTTAAGTCATCATCATCATCATCATCTGTTTACCCTCCAAGTTCGGTTTTTCCCTCGGACTCTGCGAGGGATCCCACCTCTACCACCTCAAGGGCAGTGTCCTGGAGCTTCAGACTCTTGGTCGGGGGATACAACTGGGGAGTATGACCAGTACCTCGCCCAGGCGGCCTCACCTGCTATGCTGAACAGGGGCCTTGCGGGGGATGGGGAAGATTGGAAGGGATAGACAAGGAAGAGGGAAGGAAGCGGCCGTGGCCTTAAGTTAGGTACCATCCCGGCATTTGCCTGGAGGAGAAGTGGGAAACCACGGAAAACCACTTCCAGGATGGCTGAGGTGGGAATCGAACACACCTCTACTCAGTTGACCTCCCGAGGCTGAGTGGACCCCGTTCCAGCCCTCGTACCACTTTTCAAATTTCGTGGCAGAGCCGGGAATCGAACCCGGACCTCCGGGGGTGGCAGCTAATCACGCTAACCACTACACCACAGAGGCGGACCAGAGATGTTAAGTACAGAACAAAAATGGCCAGCCGGACACCAGTGGGATCCGAACCCACAACCTCCCGATTTCGCGTCGGTTGCTCTACCAATTGAGCTATGGTGGCCTAGGCCATCTCTGTTCTGTTTGAAAGGATCTGAGCTACAGGTCTGGCACTGCTGCTAGCACACTGTAGAGTGCGTTTAAGTCGCCCGTTGTCCGGCTGGCTATTTTTGTTCTGTACTTAACATCTCTTCAACACGTACTATATGTACGTAACACGACCTAATACGCTTAAAGTCTGTTTCGATTACAATGCGGTCGTGAAAATTCAATATTCATTAATTAAAATATATCATTTATTACTAAATATATCTCCTCAGGGGCCTAAGGACTCTAAAGTCGAACTTTAAATGCCCGGCCTGTTAAGTCAGGAAATCTAAATAACGTAAAGAATAAGTTCGGCATTAATAGTGACGTATATTTCTGATTGACACTTATCAAAACACAATAATAACGTACGGAACTACTTTGGACATGGTTTTATTAACCTATATTCCATTGTGCTCTGTTGTAAACTTAGCCTTTAATAATAAAGGTCATTATAACATGTTGCAATGTTTACTCTTATTATATAATTTGTGTTACATGGGTATCTCATTTCAGTAATAATTTTGCACTGTGGCTAAATTTGGCATGCACGAAATGAACTGTGTTTACGATACGCTTCATAAAATAAATGCATTGTGCTCACCTGAAATCGGGAGGAGTTTTACTAATAGGATTTTAAGTTTTGAACGCCAGTCGGTTCGGGACGCCTTAGTGTATGATAATCGGAATAAAGACGCTAAATTATCCGGGAATGATGAACAGATGTTGCTCTGTGATACCCCGCCATTATTTGCAAGGTTGCATGTGAACGAGTGGCACGTCAGTGTGCTTCGGTAGCGCACCGCCCAATGTTTCCAGGCAAAAGAGCTTGACCGGCTGCTCGCTACATAGGCTGACAGAGAAGTTTCTCACCATCGAAGTTACATTTCTCCACCGATTTTCTGATGAACTTTCACTAAGAGAACATGAAATACGGTAGAGATCGAGTTTTGTTTCAGAACAATATATCTCCTTAGAATTTCCGTAACTTGTTTCCAGACACCCTGTATAGGCCTGCAACTTTCCCCTTCAACTCGTTATGACACACCCCTCTTGGGCTGTGGCTGTCCTTTGAGGATAGAGATTTGGCACGCTTAATCTTCAACGTAGTCGTCCTGCGAACCACTCCTTGTTAGAGAACGTTTAGGTCCTTAGATATAATACTGACGTCACCTTTCTGGCTAAATTGTTGACGCAGACATGACTGATAAAGTTTCCAGTGATAAAAACAGCTCTATAAATAGCTTTGTATTTCCCAACATTGCACAGAATAATATTACATGTAAGATCCTCCGTGCAAATCATCCCCTTTCTACACTTTACCATATCGTCGCTGAAGAAATAATACCACGCACCTAACAATGCCAACGGCCGTAGCCGTGTTGAAACACCGTATCCCGTGAGATCTCCGAAGTTAAGCTACATTTGGCGTGGTCAAGATTTGGATGGGTTGCCATGCGCTGTTTCGGGGGGGGGTAAGGGAATGGAGGAGCGGAAAGGAACTGGCCACCCTACCGCACGTAAACTCCGGCTCAGGCACACCTCTGCGGAGATTTGGACCAGCCTTCGGGCAGAATACACCCTTACTTACTAGTGCCTTTGCTGGCGGGACCTAGTGTTTACAGTGCACTATGTCTTCTGGTAGGGGTTAGAGCAATTTTGTTACTTTCATACATACCAGAAGACATAGTGCACTGTAAACACTAGGTCCCGCCAGCAAAGGCATGATCTACCTTGGTCTTCTCTAATTCTCTCCCGACCCTGACGGTATTAGATTTGCGAGAACCAGAGATATGGTGGTGATGATTATTGTTTTAAGAGGAAGTGCAACTAGGCAATCATTGTCTAATAACACTAATCAGAGGGAAAAAAAGGAAGGAGACCGACACTTCGAAAAATAGAGGTATCGGCCAAACAAGTGCCACGAAGAGCGTGAAAATGAAAACTCCCTAGACCTTGAAAACCTAATACGGTTGGGGTTGATAAGAACAAGAGTTGACCAAGGGAGGTCGGATAAAAAAGGTGAAGGTGAGAAGCCCCGCACAAGGAAGTGCGATGAAAGCCCGAGAGTACAAATTTATTCACCTCTTACGACAGGCAGGAGATACCTTGGATGTATTCTACAGTCCCGTAAGTCCTCTAAGAATATCTCAATTTCACGCCCTTCTTGGCTCTCTCCTTCATTTGCTGATTCCTTCATGCCTGGAAGGCGGGCCTTTTCTATTTTGCTTCTAATTGGTGTTATGGAAATCCCCAGTTGTACTTAAACAAAAATCACCACCACCAACACCTGTAATCAATAAATGAATTACAGTCACAGACATATTATATTTTTCTTAAGACACCAGTAAATTTATAGAGAAGTCCTGTTTCTGCGGCAACTTCTTCAGATTGGCTCTCGTGGTTCCCGAAATCTGATGATGGCCTCTTTAACGTTGTCAGCCCATGTATTGCTGCCAACAGTGGAAAGACCATGTACAATCACAACCATTAGAATTCCGGATGGAAAGGGAATCACGTAACATTTGGACATACATTTTGGTAACGTGCGCCCTTGTACAGAGTACCAGCACTGCAGTTACGGCGGGCAAGGATTGACATCCGTGCAGTAGGGGACAGAAAGCAGTTATACGGGAGATAAACTGGGGAGTGGCGTGATACGTCACGCCCAATCACGTAGCACTCGAATCTTCCAGAAACAAAATCTCTGTGACGTCAGAAAGTTCACAGACAGGGGAGGTGAGAATGTAGCAGGGAAGGTAGATCGCCGGCAGTAGTGTTCCAGATGTTGTCTAGTAACGTGAACAAGTCACTCGCATGCAAGGATTTTCGTGCGATATTAGGAGGTGCAAGATAAATTTCTAAGCGGAAGAAACCGAAAGAAAGCCACGGTAAGCAACTTGAACTCCACCAGATTCTATCTAGATAAATTCTAATGCTCTCGTTATATTAGTGCAGATAATACCAAATCCCGGACAAAGTAATGTTGTCCTAATATGAAAGTTCATAGAGAGCCTCCGTGGCTCAGGCGGCAGCGCGCCGCCTCGCACCACTGGGTTCCGTGGTTCAAATCCCGGTCACTCCATGTGAGATTTGTGCCGGACAAAGCGGAGGTGGGACAGGTTTTTCTCCGGTTACTCCGGTTTTCCCTGTCATATTTCATTCCAGCAACACTCTCCAATATCATTTCATTTCATCTATCAGTCATTAATTATTGCCCCAGTGGAGTGGGACAGACTTCGGCAGCCGGCACAATTCCTATCCAAGCCTCTATCCATTCCTGACCCGGTCGAATGCCTGGAAACAGGCTGTGGATTTTTCATGAAAGTTCATACACACAAACACTGGACTATAAATTAAATACCGAACTCTAGGCAACCATACTTGTTATGGCAATGGGTTCAACGTAAGAAATGGCATTTACGGCACCAGTCGCTTAAAAGGCACCCTTCTATGTCAGATAGTTTGGAAAACACATGCTTCATTAGGAGTTCGTAAAAACAAATGGAGTCGTTCTCAAGAATACCTGACCGAGCTCGATAGCTGCAGTCGCTTAAGTGCGGCCAGTATCCAGTATTCGGGAGATAGTAGGTTCGAACCCCACTGTCGGCAGCCCTGAAAATGGTTTTCCGTGGTTTCCCATTTTCACACCAGGCAAATGCTGGGGCTGTACCTTAATTAAGGCCACGGCCGCTTCCTTCCCACTTCTAGCCCTTTCCAGTCCCATTGTCGCCATAAGACCTATCTGTGTCGGTGCGACGTAAAGCAACTAGCAAAAAAAAAAGGAATACCTGAACGTAGAAAATCATCAAACCTTCGTACTTTTAATAGAATAAGCTATCCTGTAGCAGAATATAAAAATACGTAAATGTTCCTGAAACAAATATACATTTTAAATGGCTAGTCTATTAAAATAAAGCGGCATCACTGCAATTTCCCTTAGCTGTCAGTTAATATTACATTCTTTTAAATATCAGTACACTAACCACCTCCAAATATTTGAAGGAATAGTTATTTACACGGAGTTCCGGAACGAGGAATATAAACTTATCACTGTAATGTCTGTTGCGTACAATATTTCATTTCATACTATGGTGAATTTGCTTATTTTAAATTAAAGGAATGTAATTATTTATTTATTTTTTTTCGTCGCGACGCAAATCGTCCATGTTTCATACATGCATTGACGTTTCCTTGTTTCGTTGTTCGCCTCTTGATATTTATTTATTTATTTATTTATTTATTTATTTATTTATTTATTTATTTAATTAATTAATTATTTATTTATTTATTTATTTATTGCTTACTACAGAATTTCGAATCCCAATTAAAATATTATATTTACATTGAGAAAGAAATAACATTTCATATTAATCCTTACACAAATACAAGTAGATAAATAATTTCGTACCTAAAGTAGTCTAATAACCTAATATCTGAACTATTCTAATATTATATTTACAATGAGAAAAGAACAATATTTCATATCTAATGTAATTTAATCTTTACAAGAAATGGTAAAATAAAAAATAATAAACATAATTTCATATTTAAACTATTATTTTCTTGTAGTTATGTTATGTTGCAATAAAACATCTTCTTCTTCTTCTTAATCTGTTTACCCTCCAGGGTCGGTTTTTCCCTCGGACACAGCGAGGGATCCCACCTCTACCGCCTCAAGGGCTGTGTCCTGGAGCTTCAGACTTTTCGGTCGGGGGATACAACTGGGAAGAATGACCAGTACCTCGCCCAGGCAGCCGCACCTGCAATGCTGAACAGGGGCCTTGTGGAGGGATGGGAAGATTGTATGGGACAGGCAAGGAAGAGGGAAGGAAGCAGCCGTGGCCTTAAGTTAGGTACCATCTCGGCATTTGCCTGGAGGAGAAGTGGGAAACCACGGAAAACCGCTTCGAGGATGGCTGAAGTGGGAATTGAACCCACCTCTACTCAGTTGACCTCCCGAGGCTGAGTGGACCCCGTTCCAGCCCTCGTACCACTTTTCAAATTTCGTGGCAGAGCCGGGAATCGAACCCGGAACTCCGGGGGTGGCAGCTAATCCCGCTAACCACTACACCACAGAGGAGGACTGCAATAAAACATACAAATTAATATTATTTGAGCTAGTCAACTATCCACTAAGCTACCAGATGTGTAAACACGCTCCTCTGTTCCTGGATTAATGGAGGTAATACGAACATTATGTGATATATGCGATACTTATACTTGAGCTGGGAATGTAGGTACGACATTTTTGTGTAGATGGGTGCGAAACCACAGTGCTGCAATCAGGCAGAGAAAAAATTCGTTTGGTATTTCTTGGTTCATGATCTCTCTGACTATCTGTGTTTACATTACTGTGAAGCGGAGTTCAACCAATCCGAGACGATTTCAAATAAAATAGTGCGGAAATTAATTAATTACAGTACGGTTAAGTTTACGCAACAGCTAGAGAAAGATCTGTTTTACGAGGGGCGTACTATATTGTTTTACACTTTATTTTTTTGAACGTCCGGATACGGTTCACATTTCACTTTTGAAGGTGGTGACGTGTAACTAGTGTCTTGTCCCACCGTTTGGTAGCAGCACACGCACAGGGGCCAACGAATGCATTCATCATAGCCATTTCATAACAACACTGTCAGCGTAAGAGCAGACAACATGGAAAGCAACCGTCAGGGACAGCGCTATACGACTTGGTTCCTACGGAAAGAAGGCGTGACCACTGCAGAAATTCATCGGCGCTTGGTGGCAGTCTGTGGAAAACATGCGCCGTCACGGAAAACAGTTTACAACTGTGTAGAAGGTTAAAAAACAGGGCGCACATCGGTGGACAAGGTAACCCGTTCTGGAAGGAATGTGACAGTGTCAACACTAGCCAACATTGCCCGGGTTGAACAGGCCATCCAACAAATGCATCACATTTACGGACATAGAAGCACCCATGGGAATTAGCCGAAACACCCTGCAACGCATCGTGCACGGCCACTTACAGTTGAGGAAGGTGTCATCCACGTGGGTGCCTAGACTCTTGTCTGCAGACGAAAAGCAGAGGTGTGTGGACGTGTGCAGAGAACTTTTGCAACGCCATGATCAAGATCCAGACGACTTCATGTCTAGGATTGTGACTAGTAATGAGACAGAGCTCCATTACCATGATCCACAATCAAAACAACAATCGATGCAATGGAAGTATAGCAATCCACCAACAAAGAAATGTCGAACAATGCCATTAGTTGGCAAGCGAATGGCGACAGTGTTAATTGGCATTATCCTCAATGACTAGCTGGAATTTGGGACGACGATTAACAGTGCAGCATATGTGACAACCCTTAAGCGCTTACGTCGTGCCTTTCAAACCAAGCGGCCAAGAAAATGGACTAAGGGTGTGTCTCTGCAATATTACAATGCCTGGCCCCACACTAGTCGAGAGACCACCGTTGCCATTGATCAAATGGGATTCACGGAGCTGCTACACCCACCATACTCTCCCGACTTGGCACCAAGTGTTTATCACCTGTTTGGGAACATGAAGAAATCTTAGCATGGTCGCCGTTTTTCGGTTTCTGCAGAACTAGACACAGCTGTCAAGGCATGGGTACACTACACTCCGAAAGAATGGTTTCAGGAAGGTCTGGACAGACTGACACATCGATGGCAAAAGTTCATGCAGTTACCAGAAGATTATGTTGAGAAGGTAGACGCAACAGCTGATGTGTAATGTACTTCATTTGGGTAGAAAATATAAAGTGTAAAACAATATAGTACGCCCTTCGTATATTACGAGTGAGATTTCGAAAGGAGTTAGGTAAAATTACCGCTTTAGTAGCTGTTGAATGGAATATTTTATTCCATACATTGGCTAATTTATTACTTTTGAACTAAATAAGTCGGAAATGGATTCGCCTAGCCAGTAGTCAAGAGGGTCATAGAGGAAAATATTTTCAGCTGGGAATGCAGATATGACGTTTTTTGTGTGTAAATGGATACGGTACACAATGCTGCCTAAAGGCACAGAAACAATTCAACGAGGCGAACTTCGTTGCTCGCTGATCCATAATCTCCCTGACTCTCCGTGTTAATATTAGCGTGAACTTGAACTCAGCCATTCAAGGACAATTGTTAATAAAAGTGTCCGGAAAGTAGTTACTGTTAAGTGTCATATTTAGGTTCACTTAGTCCGAAAAACAGCCAATTTCGTCATAGTATTGGAATAACAATTTTAAAATACCATTTTCTTTCTTTCTTTCTTTCTTTCTTTCTTTCTTTCTTTCTTTCTTCATTCTTTCCTTCTTTCTTTATTAATCTGTTTTCCCTCCAGGGATGGTTGTTCCCTCGGACTCAGCGAGGGAATCCACCTCTACCGCCTCGAAAGCAGTGTTCTGGAGCGTGAGCCTTTGGTTCGGGGGATACAACCGGGAGGAGGACCATTACTTCAGCCAGGCTGTCTCACATGGTATGATGAACAGGAGCCTTGTAGTGGATGGGAAGATTGAAAGGGATAGAAAAGGAAGAGGGAAGGAAGCGGCCGTGGCCTTAAGTTAGGTACCATAGAGGCATTTGCCTGGAGGAGAAGTGGGAAACCACGGAAAACCACTTCCAGGATGGCTGGGATGGAAATCGAACCCACCTCTACTCAGTTGACCTCCAAAGGCTGCGTGGACGCCGTTTCAGCCCTCGTACCACTTTCACTATCTGAAATTTCGTGGCAGAGCCCGAATCGAACCCGGGCCTCTGGCGACGGCAGCTAATCACGCTAACCACTACACCACAGAGGAGGACAAATCCCATTTTAATAGGGTAAAATATTTTTGGAAAATGTCTCTTTTCAGTTTCGACTCTGTTAATTAGTTTTTAACTGTTAGGTTCTTCTGCCAGCCGAAACTAATTTTGAACAAATAAATTTATAACATATCTGAGAAATAAAAGCATTTATGGTAACAGAATTATACTTGAAAAAGAGACACCTTAATTAAAATATAATGTAATGTTTCGTCCTTGAAATAACATCGTCAGATTCTGTCAAATCACACTCAAATATATTTAGAAATGTATAAACGTTTATTTTGATTTGAATCCTTAAAAACTGGCATTCAATGCTGGAGCGGAGAACAGTGAGGACTTCATTACGGTAAGTTCCAAAATTCAAGTTTCTAAGGATTTAAATAGAAATAAACATAAATATTTATGCATTTCTAAATATATTTGAGTGCGAATTGATAGAATCTGACGATGTTCTCTCAAGAACGAAACATTACATTATATTTTAATTAAGGTGTCTCTTTTTCAAGTATAATTCTGATACCATAATTTTCTTTTATTTTTCAGATGTTATAAATTTATTTGTTCAAAATTAGTTTCAGCAAATTGAAGAACATTGCAGTTATAAAATAAACTTTTTGGGTACAATTAAATTCTTCACCGTGGTGCTATTAATGAACGCATAAAAGGAATTATGATTCATATAGTAATATATTTCGTAAAGTCCGACCCCATGGCTAAATGGTTAGCGTGCTGGTCTTTGCTCACACAGGGGTCCCGGGTTCGATTCCCGGCAGGGTCAGGAATTTTAAACATAATTGGTTTAATTTCGCTGGCACGGGGACTGGATGTATGTGTCGTCTTCATTATCATTTCATCCTCTTCACGACATGCAGATCGCCTACGGGCGTCAAATAAAAAGATCTGCACTTGGTGAGCCGAACTTGTCCTCGGACACTGCGGGTACTGAAAGCCATACGCCATTTCAATTTTCATCTTTCGTAAAAATTGTGCCAGAAGTGTAAACTTTGATTTGTGATTGGTTGCTATTTTCATACCTGTTGATAAACTGAGGGAGAATCTGGTAGTCTTGGAACAAGTTTATTGTATTTTTATATAAGAACCTGTTGTGGTACAGACGGGGTACAGAATAAGAAGCGTCATGGTCTTAGGAATGGACGAAGGAAACAAATCCACCATCAATTAGAATGGGATGATTTTATGCATCACTTGATCATGCGCCAAAATTGACTGTATATATATATATATATATATTTTAAGATTATTGCTTTATCTGGTAGCTAAAATGTTAACTTTATACAGTTCAATCTTCGAACAGTTGTTCTCATCATGGTTTCACGGGAAATTAATTTTCACCAAACGCCAGCGCCAAAAGATTTTCATCAAGTGATTAACCGCAATTTCTGAGTCTGAATTACGCTACTTCATGTCATAGGCTTGTTGATTTGAAACATATTAAGTTGAGCAATTTCAGGTGTAATTCTAATGTTTAAAATTTTCTGTTCTATTTAGTTATAAAATTTCAGGCATTTGTGAGAAATGTATGTAGATTAACATGATCAATAGGCTATAACACGTGATGTAGTTTTTGTTAGTATAAAATCCTGTTCTTAAATGAACAACAAAATGTTTTAAAAAGTACCATATTCTACACTGCGCTTATTTGATAAAATTCAAATCGAATCACTTAATGACAATTTTGTTGGTTAGTCAAGTGTTGCAAAATAAAAAACCTAAAGGAACGCAGCAAGCATCAAATGACCAAGCAATATTGTCTCAGATTACGACAATATATTCAAAATATCACTAATTTTGATACATTAACATGGATATTTACATTTTTGTCGTCCCGTTCTTATATAATACATCACATTTCAAAGGAAAGATGAATTAATACAAAGGATTTTGCATTTGTGTAAATATCTGAAAATCTGTTTTAGCACTTGGTCAAGTAATACATAATACCGTCCAACTGGAACAGAAGAGAAATCAGTTTCCTTTATTTATTTATTTTTTTGTTTTCTTCCTTTCTTTAATTCTTTCGCAAATTTTTATCAACAACAATAAAAATTAACTTTATTATAGAATCGAAATAAATTATTTTAATAATAAATAGTTCCTTCAAAGTATTAACAATGTGGTACTCTCGGAGTTTAATAATATAATGCTACTAGTGTAAGAGGTCTAGTTGACAATTAGCAAGACCAGGTACAACTCAAGCATAGTGTTAGTGTTCTTTCCGCTTCCCTGGAGGAATGTTCCACAAAACATTCAAAAACAGGGAAATGAATCCTAAAACGTAAACAGGAGCAAAGTTAGCGCCGATAATTGGGTATGGTAGAGGTTTAAATTCACATCACAACAAAGAATAAGGTTTAGAAAAAACCAAAGAAAATACGGATCTTTTATTTTACTTTTTTGCTATTTGCTTTACGTCGCACCGACACAGATAGGTACCTTAGTTAAGGTACAGCCCCAGCATTTTCCTGATGTGAAAATGGGAAACCACGGAAAACCATCTTCAGGGCTGAAAGTACGGATCTAGAAAATGATTTTCCATCCTAGTTACACTAATCTAATGGGTCATATGAGTCCACGAGAACAGAGGCTAAGCGCATACTAAGCTGCGACTAATATGAGCACAATTAAAGCCGAACTTTAAGTAGACAAGAATGTATTTAGAAAAGCCTGACCACAGAGAAAGTTAAATGTTAAAAGGAAACGAGAGTCAGCATTCGTGCATACTTTTTAACTTTTGAATATAGGCTTTTACATACGCCTATTTAACTATTAAAAACATAAAAGGAGACCTACATAATTTGACCAAGACAGGACTGTGTTCCTCCAGGAGAGATCCAGAAAGACGATGAACAGATGTGGTCGTGTTAGGTTTATTGACGGTGAGCTGGCTGCTGATTGGGCGCAGGTACTAATAAATGAAAAAAGCAGGAATTGTCAACTCCAAAAGTTACTTTACTCTCTAAAAGTTAAATTATTCGCTCCAGAATAGCAATGTATAAAGGGGGTTGCCCATTGGCAGGCTGAGTAACAGAACCAATGACAATGGTATTTGGACAGAATTTAAACTTGCTTCACCAGATGGCATTAACTAAATAGGACGATAAGGTTGCCTAAGTATAGCAGAGCCTCTTTTACATGTTATAAATCTATAGGCCTTAAAACACGCAGATTCATGTCCAGGGCCCCTCAAACGATTTTGTGGATGTAAGTCAATATTTCTTGTTGATCGCGCTCCAACTCTCCTTATTCTCCTAAATGTCTACTTCTCAATAGACAGCCAATTAGTTTTAATCTTGCAATGCATATCACCGGCTTAGGAAGCTAACAATAACGGTCGAGGGGATTCGTCGCGTTAGCCATGCGTCACCCCGTAATCTGCAGGCCTTCAGGCCGAGAAGCGGTTGTTTGGTTGGCCAAGGCCCAATAGGGCTGGAGTACAATGTGATTTGTTTGTTTGTTTGTTTGTTTGTTTGTTTGTTTGTTTGTTTGTTTGTTTGTTTGTTTGTTTGTTTGTTTGTTTGTTTGTTTGTTTGTTTGTTTGTTTGTTGCCGTGCATATTAAGTTCATGTTATTATTTCTCATGGCTTTTAAGAAAAGTATTCCAATTCTTTGTCCGGCTCCATGGCTAAATGGTTAGCGTGCTGGCCTTTCTTCACAGGGGTCCCGGGTTCGATTCCCGGCAGGGTCGGGAATTTTAACCATAATTGGTTAATTTCGCTGGCACGGGGCTGGGTGTATATGTCGTCTTCATCATAATTTCATCCTCATCAGCGACGCGCAGGTTGCCTACGGACGTCAAATCAAATGACCTTCACCTGGCGAGCCGAAATTGACCTCGGACACTCCCGGCACTAAAAGCCATACGCCATTTCATTTTTTTTCCAATTCTTTAAACACCTAAATAAAACATATTAACCTTAAAATGAGATAGATAGTCTAGCAATAGAACTATCAGCCTCAAAAGAACCGCTACAAACAGCTGTCGACTGAGCGAGTTGGACGTACGGTTAGGGGCGTGTAGCTGTGAGTTTGCATTCGGGAGACAGTGGGTTCAAACCCCAGTGCCGGCAGGTCTTAATATGTATTCTGTGGTTTCCCATTTTCACACCAAGCAAATTGATTAAGGCTGGACGCTACCTTCCAACTCCTAGCCCTTTCCTATCAGTTCGTCGCCATAAGACATATCGGTGTCGGTGCGACGTAAAGCAAATTGTGAAGAAGAAGAAACAGCTGTCGTCGTAGAAGGAGCTTTGTAGAGTTAGGATTGCTTCCAGTATTTGCACAATCTTGCGAGGTCAAGTAGTCTGGCCTTGTGGCACTCCATTGTCCGCATCACAATGTGTAATGAAATTATGGAACAGGTAATTTGGAATAACATTATGTCGACAACGTTCTGATTTCCCCCTTGAAGAGCTTCCAGGAAATCTAGTCGCAAAGGACACAAGTGAGAGCACTTGATAACCTCTCAACGCCGCCTGAGAGGACGCTCGCTAAGCAATCTCGGAGTACTCTAAACAGTACAGTAACTGTTTCTTCCTTACTAAATCCACAAATGGATAATGGTTTGAAACGTCACTCTCAAATGCAATATTATCGAACCGAACCAACTTACTTACCTTATCAAATGATAGGCCAGTGCCGTGCGAATGCAACACATGCCTGCAGGCAACAATGATGGATTAGTAGAGAGAGTGTACGAAGAATGTGAAACAACGAGAGAGGGAGGGTGGAGCAAGGGAGGCGGGACAAAATTATGTAACTTGTACATTTTAAATGCCAACCTGTTTAAGCTTTAGTTCAGAGTTGTTCAGCTAGGCGCCCGTTGAGGCTAGCCCAGTGTGACTGGGCAGGCTTGACGTAACTGCGGGCCGTGTACGTGTTAAGCGTACGTCACAGTCAAGCTAGAGAGTGAAAACATTCTGTACAACACAGGAGGAGTACCCTTCGATCGTGATTACAGAGCTTTCCTCGCACCATTTTCAGCGAAATATTGCTTGGAGTACAGCATAAAGGAAGACACTATGACCGCAAGAACAACATTATTTTATTTTTTAAATATTCTGTGTGATTTATACTGCGTTTGATATTAACAGACATAGTTTCATTTCCCTACATTTACACATTCATAGAAAACTGGTAAGTAATCTGCCACATGGGCGACTGTCCTAAATGCAGATCAGGATTGATTGATTGATTGATTGATTGATTGATTGATTGATTGATTGATTGATTGATTGATTGATTGATTGATTGATTGATTGATTGATTGATTGATTGATTGATTGATTGATTGATTGATTGATTGATTGATTGATTGATTGATTGATTGATTGATTGATTGATTGATTGATTGATTGATTGATTGATTGATTGATTGATTGATCTTATTTTGTACAATTTCAATCAAATTATTTTTTTTTTGCTAGCTGCTTTACGTCGCACTGACACAGATAGGTCTTATGGCGACGATGGGACAGGGAAGAGCTAGGAGTGGGAAGGAAGCGGCCGTGGCCTTAATTAAGGTACAGTCCCAGCATTTGCCTGGTGTGAAAATGGGAAACCACGGAAACCCATTTTCAGGGCTGCCGACAGTGGGGTTCGAACCTACTCTCTCCCGACAAATTAATTTCCTAAATCGCGGGGCCTAAGGTATCCATTAAACATGTCAATAGAACTTGGAATTGAGGTGTGTTAGTTTCAGATACATATAAGATAGTATTTCTGAATTCAGACGATCCTAAGTGTGTCACAAAATCCTTGGCTTTGGAGTCAATGCTGTTGGCAGATTCCCTAGTCATTTCTGACTGCGGGAAGAAATTGGAAGAACTGGCCGGACAGTGTATATGTATTTGGGTGAATATATTTTTAAATAACTTTTCCAAAATTCACACCGACTTGTGTATTCAACAAAGTGCTTCAAAGAGAGCACACCTACTCCATACTGGTGTAACTTCCTGTAAGGGGTCCAGGAAAGCTGCAGTGTTCATGGAGTGGAAACAGTGAGGTACAGAAATAATTTATATTTGTAATAAATAGTAATGGTAATTGGCTGCATGTTTTCTGTCAGTGTGTATGATGTGAATGTTCCAGTTGACCAGAAAATGGATAAAATCGCAAGAATATGTCTCAAAGTGTTAGACTGTACTCACGCAAACTAACATATATACGCGAGAAATAGAACGTTACGGAGAAGGATATGCATTGTATGTCAGAATTAACAAATATTTGAGGATAGGTTTTGGTTTTATAAGGTGTTAACAGTTCTTTAAGTAATTTAAACGAATGTGTTATTCAAGCGGAACGTATGCGTGTCGCCTTCAAGTCCCCCCTAAAGCGTGACGTCATCAGAGGTACAGTACGGCCTGGACATTACGAAGGCAGTGGCTCTATGCACAGTCTCGCCATCTTGAGGTAATTCATAAATAAGATCTGAATCTGTCACAAGATAAGATTTACATAAATCACACTGCTGTTTGATACTCATACTTTTATTTATTTATTTTATTTATTTATTTATTTATTTTTTTTTGCTATTGGCTTTTCGTCGCACCGACACAGATAGGTCTTACGGCGACGATGGGACAGGAAAGGTCTAGGAATGGGAAGGAAGCGGCCGTGGCCTTAATTAAGGTACAGCCCCAGCATTTGCCTGGAGTGAAAATGGGAAACCACGGAAAACCATCTTCAGGGCTGCCGACAGTGGGGTTCGAGCTCACTGTCTCCCGAATACTGGATACTGGCCGCAGTTAAGCGACTGCAGCTATCGAGCTCGGTGATACTCATAAATAAGACTTGCATTTTCAAATACACCGAATTCAGGTAAGCCGTAGGTCTGATTACATAAAAATATAGGGCCTACCTAATGTTACCCATGTTTATGACATAAAAAATTAACTCACCATCTGGACGAGACACTCTTATTTCTCTCAGGATGTGATTTTCAGGAAAGTGCTTAATACACACAACTGTGTTGTGATTAACTATTAAATTCTCCCTGGGAATAGCCTTCTTCCATAACTTAACTCGTTCTTCATCAGAAGGAAGCACAAATACCGGAGTGTACTCTTCTTGTTTATAATTGGCTTTGCAGCCAGGTACACAGCAACTCTTAGGCATGGAGATTTCCCTCACTGATCATCTTAATTCAAGTATATACAATTCGTTGTTAATAATAAAACACAGAATGAACTAACTCAATTAATTTTACATTATAAATATAACTGTACACAAATAAACTACAAAATTAAAACACTGAAGAACGATCTTCTTAACCTATAGCTTCACATATATACACGCTCACACTAAGTTTTCTTCATTAATTAACGACTTTCCACTTAATAATGCAGTCGATGACGACTCATTCTCACATATATCTGAGACACACACGGCCATCGTTAAAAATTTCAATAAAACTGCGAAAATCTATGTTTAACTCTACTAACTCATGTGCTAAACTTCCCCCCTAACGATCAGCTGATTGCTTTCCCGCGCTCGTTACAGTACGGCCTGGACATCACGAAGGCAGTGATAGAGCTGTTTCATATATGTTGCCACTGATGCTTTCACGGCCCGTACTTACAGTCATGATACTGTATAGGCTTTTGGGATTATGCCGTGTCAAGAAAATAAGGTGAAATTATTTATGTTTCGCAGAGAACTCTGCTCTGCGTCATCAGAAGAAAATCTTGCCTGTCCACGAGAAAGGCTTCTTAAAACAATGAACTTTTGAAATTTAGACGTCATAATAGAAGTAGAAATGATACGTTCATTCGTCACCAGATGGCTCCTCGGACGCGGCACAGCACTTTAATCTTGTGCATTGCTCATTTACAGCATATATTTAGTGTATTTATGTGGATGAGTTATCAACATTATTTCATTATGGTGGGTCAAATATTACAAGCGAAATATTCTGTCAGATGAATCTTATGGCAGATATATCCCAAGAAGTCAAAAAATGCCACTCCAAATAAGTCAATTCAACCATCTGTTTTATGATACTAGCATGAAGGGAAAGGTTATTGCGCAGCTTTTCATTCATGGCTTGATATCATATACATTTACATTGAAATCTCGTGCTATATCCATCAGTCTACCAACAGAAGAAGCTTACCGTCAGAGAATTCCTATTGAATAGAAGAAATTGACAGACATTACTGTCCAGAGATGAACTTCTATAAGGAACTCCTACAGTGGCCTACAACATCAAAAGAGGACAATGATCAAAATATTCAAATAGATGTAAATGAGTAATGCACAACAGCAAAGGTGTTTTCCAATCAAACTGTGTTGTATTCAATTTTTTTTTTTTTGCTATTGGCTTTACGTCGCACCGACACAGATAGGTCTTATGGCGACGATGAGATAGGAAAGGCCTAGGAGTTGGAAGGAAGCGGCCATGGCCTTAATTATTAATAATAATAATGTTATTTGCTTTACGTACCACTAACAGCTTTTACGGTCTTAGGAGACGCCGAGGGGCCGGAATTTAGTCCCGCAGGAGTTCTTTTACGTGCCAGTAAATCTACCGACACGAGGCTGTCGTATTTGGGCACCTTCAAATACCACCGGACTGAGCCAGGATCGAACCTGCCAAGTTGGGGTTAGAAGGCCAGCGCCTTAACCGTCTGAGCCACTCAGCCCGGCGGCCTTAATTAAGGTACAGCCCCAGCATTTGCCTGGTGTGAAAGTGGGGAAAACACGGAAAACCATCTTCAGGGCTGCCGACAGTGGGATTCGAATCCACTATCTCCCGAATGCAAGCTCACAGCCGCGCGCCTCTAACCGCACGGCCAACTCGCTCGGTGTATGGTGTATATGTTTCAGATTCAGAGCATCGAAAAAAGGAAACGTGCTTAAAGTCTACGAAACTAGCACGAATGAAATAGTCAATTCTCTACAGTATAATGAGATGAGGGCTCTTGTCTCTCAGTTATGGCCGTCTGTCAATACTTCACATCACAGCCTGTACGGTTTCTAGGTAACATCGCGTGTCACACGATGACCACGAGCCATAAGACATTTATGATCCGGGAGATAGTAGGTTCGAATCCCACTATCGGCAGCCCTGAAAATGGTTTTCCGTGGTTTCCCATTTTCACACCAGGCAAATGCTGGGGCTGTGCCTTAATTAAGGTCACGGCCGCTTCCTTACAACTCCTAGGCCTTTCCTATCCCATCGTCGCCATAAGACCTATCTGTGTCGGTGCGACGTAAAGCCCCTAGCAAAAAAAAAAAAAGGACATTTATGTCAAAATGTGCTTTGACTCGAGTCACTTTTCAGGCCTCATTTCCACTCGGAAAACAAATGGCCTGACACAATTTTATTTCGCAGCGTGAAAAACCACATGAAATTCAATGTTTCCCATGAGTGGACATAACACGGTTTGCAAGCTCTTCCAATGTATTGAGGGATGTGCAGTGATTTCTTATTTGCAGTATAATGGATATTGTAAGCTTAAGGACTGAACTCAGCGCAAAGAATATTGAGAATACTCTGGTCTCATCATAAACCTAGACAAGTAAACAGTTTAAACCTTAGTAAATCCTCTCTCCAGTCAACTCCAGTCTCTCCGGCCAGTAAGCTGCTTTGGAGGATGTCTTTGTTTAGAATTCAATACTGCAGAGCTGCTAGCCAGTTCTGTTTTATAACCATGTAAGAATATGTCAAACTCAAAGACTTTACACGAATTGAAGATAACTTTTAACGACTGTTTTTTTTTCTTCAAATAATTATTTTATTTTCTAGAGCAAAGTAAAGGATACATAATTAATTACAGTACTGCTTAAATTAGACATACTGTTACAGATAAACATCAAATACAAAATCAACAAAAAACAATCAAATCTTGAAAGATACACGACCATTAAGATATCTCGTTTTTTTAAATAATTAACACACGTGATCCATAACTTTAATGAGGAACGGAAAGGCGATCCACTTTCGTCAGTGACCGATACACTATACAATTACATCGTTAATTTAGATTATTAAATAGAGAAAAATGCATACAGAAACAAAGTAGTATTTACACAAGCTGTCGGGGAGAGATGACGCACATTTTGTAATGATCGTGCAGCAAGTCTTCGTCAACATTTCGATTAGCTTATTTTTATGCTAGACGTCATTCCTTAGATCTCACCTCACTGCCTTTTGAAGGAAATGATCTGAATGTAAGTAGATTACAGAAAGAGATCGTTTATTTGAAAGTGTGTCACCTGCGCCATCTCTCCCGTACTGTCCGGGTGAGATGGTGTTATGTACTTGATATACTAAGGAGGGAAGAAATTAAGTAAACTATGATTACAGATTTAATACATTGATTTGCCTTATTTACATTCACTTGTCTATTATTTCTTGGTCATTAATAAATCAATTAATTATTTAAACTTCAAGATTTATCCCTCAGTCCTTTTAGGATATGTTTTTGCTTAATCTCTCCCGTCCACAATCATTACACAAGTTCTTATACACTGAACACAATTCATGCAGCCATTTGTTGCAGACGGTGCACTTAATCCAATCATCCTTCTTTTTTTGTCAAATAATAGTTCTCCCAGCACTCCACACATTTGTTGCAATCATCGGATATTGCATTATTTTGCCCATCTTGAATCATTTTGGCTGCTTCATTGGAATGAAGTTTTTCTCCTTTCCTACTCTTTCCCGTTGTGGCAGTGGTTGCAATTTTTCATTGCACTTTATTCTTTTCGTTCACTGAAATTTCTCTTTTGTTGGAGATGCTACGCTTTAAAGTTTCATTAAAGGCATGTACCACAAACTTCGATTAGGCTGTAGCTGCTTCCTCTTCTCCATAATTAGTATAATTTGACACAGAGTTTAAAAAAATGCATATAGGCTATATAATATGTTTTACTAACAAACTGATCAGAGGATGGAAACACATTTTATACCTAAATGGAAATTCAAAGAATACCGCGCCATCTCTCCTGGAAATGTAGCGCGCCAACTCTCCCGACGTTTGGGGAGAGTTGGCGCACCCCTGACCCAAGAACTGCGTTGGCCCAACATGGCGTAAATCATACCAGCATAGTCGTTCACTAACCTAGTCACCCGCCTGTGCCAATGCAAAGTTAATTTAACTTGAACAACACAGTCAGTGGGCTTTTATATCATGCCGTAGCAAAACTTTGAAGGTAGAGAAGACGTACTTGCCAGAAATATCCAAGATTTCAGACGAAATCACTCGCACCATCTGACATCCAACAGATAGCTTTTGTTCTCACGTACACACTGTACGCACGAGAAGCAGTGGTCGAGCGATCTAGCGGGCGATTGCCGCACTGGCCTACCCTGCGCCATCTCACCCGGTGCGCCATCTCTCCCGGAATCACTATATATATATATCGTTAGGGTTATTGGAAGATGTTAACTGCTGCACCAGAGTCAGTGTCCATCGCCAAACGTCCATCATACCATCATATCGTGTTAGTCTGTGGTCTGTTCACACAGCGACAATAGATAAATAAAGCCGTAATTTGTGGCGAACTAAAAATAATAACAATTGATTTATTTGCACCTGACGAATGTTTTCCAGCAACACCTGTGTGAAATTTCGAGTCGACAAGGGTGGTATTCAGTGCATTGAAAGGGGAAAACTGAATCAAGGCCCATGAAACTGTCACTAATGAACTAATCAGTTGTCTAGAGATGAGGCCTCTTTGATAAAAGAGCCTTGTCCCTCAGTTATGGCCAACCCCTGTGGATGGGAGTGGTAGAATAACGCTCACAGTATTCACTGCCTATCGTAAGAGGTGAGTAAAAGGGCCCACAGGGACGGTCAACTTGGGACCGTGGGTTGACGACTGCAGTTGTGGCGTGACTGAGTGAGCGGAGAAAATACACACCAGCTCATTATTACATGACTTTTTCACATAAATACAAAAACATATGAATATTTCCACATTTATGTTAATGAGCCTTATGGAAGAACTGGCTGAGTCAGCAAATAGGATACGTCTGGATGTGCTAGGAATAAATCATATTCGGGTAAGGTGATATAACGAGGAAAATACAGGAGGTTATAAATTATTCTTGGTGGGTGTTAAAACGGGAAGGGTAGGGCGTGGGGTAGGACTGTTCATCAGGAATTCTATCGCTTGCAACATAGTTTTTGTAAGGCACGTAAATGAGCGAATGATGTGGGTAGATTTGGCAGTTGGAGGAATCAGGACGAAAATTGTCTCAGTGTATTCACCATGTGTGGGTGCAGATGAGGATGAAGTTGACGAGTTTTACAAAGCATTGAGTGATACTGTAGTCCGTGTCAACAGGAAGAATTTGATAGTGCTAACGGGGGATTTCAATGCGAGATTTGGACATTGAACTGAAGGATATGGGAAGGTGATGACTAAATGTGGGGAATATATGGAAGATAATAAGAATGGGAAGCGTTTACTGGACTTCTGTGCTAGTAGGTGATTAGCAGTTACGAAGACATTCTTCCATCATAAGGCGTTACGCATGGGAGGGTAGGAGCACCAGATCCATCATAGAATATATCTTAACCGACTTTGAATTCAGGAGATCTGTTAGGAATTTGCGGGTTTTCCGGGGATATTCGTTTAAACGGACCACTAAGTATCCCTAGACCAAGAATAAAGTGAAATCTGACTGAAGGCGAATAAGGGTATAACATTTCCAGGACGAGGTAATCAGACAAAAGTACATGAATAGGATTAGTGAAAAGTTACAAACAATGCACATAAGCAGGTTCAGGATATAGAAACAGAATGGGTGACATACAGGGATGCTGCTATAGAAACAGCAAGGGAATGCTTACGAACAACTGTGTGTAAAGATGGGAGAAAGCGAACATCTTGGTGGAGTGATGAAGTGAGAGCTGCTTGTAAAGGTGTCTAAACAAGGACTGATGCAGACAGAGAATTGTGCCTAGATTAAAGAAACAAAATGAAACAAATAGTTCCTGAATCCAAGAAGAATTCGTGGGAAGATTTCAGTAATAACATGGACAGTAAAAAACAATCATGGAAAGGGAGGGGGAAAAAGGAAATGAGTATTGTGTTGGGTAAATTAGGTGAACCCATAATAGATTCCAGGCAATCACTGGACAGATGGAAAGAATATTTTGACAATTTTCTCAACGTTAAAGGAAATCTTCCTGGTGACGTCGCGAAAAAACAAACTCATGGGGAGGAGGAAAATTATCTTGGTGAAATTACCAAATGGTAAATAAACTACAATGCCATAAAGCAGCAGTAATAGATGAAATTAGAACCGAAATATGAAATACAGTGGGAAGGGCTACATAGAGTAATAATATTAGCATGTTAGTAAGGTACCTTCTGAAGCAGTAATACACCTATCTATAACTATGGGAACAGGAAGAATTGCAACAACAACCGAAATATCTCATTGTTCAGTATACCAGTCAAGATGTTCATTGGCAGCTTGGAATGGAGGGTGCGATCAGTGGTTGAGAGTAAGTTGGATGAAAACTAGTGTAGTTTCAGACCACAGAGGGGATGTCAGGATCAGATTTTCAGCATGCTCCAGGTAACTGAAAAATACTACGATAGGAATAGACAGTTACGTTCATGTTTCTTAGATGCAGAGAAAACATAAGGCAGAGCACCGAAGGGAGAGGGTTCGCCGTGCTGAAGGACCATGGTATTAAAGGTAGATTATTAAAATTAATCAAAGGCATATGTATTGATAACTGCGGACTGAAGTTAGAATGGATGGTAGACTGATGATGATGATGATGATGATGATGATGATGATGATGATGATTGTTGTTTAAAGGGGTCTAACATCTAGGTCATTGGCCCCTAATGGGACGAAATGTAAGGACAATTAAGAATCCATAATCCTCCACTTTCCAGAATTCAAAACGTAAGGACGAAGAATGAATGGATGGAGATGAAGTTAAAACAATCAGTGGATCCGACCCGCAATGCCCCACATTCCCAGAAACTAGAGTTAAATAATATTTATTTTATGAAATACTTCCTCTCATGCAGAGGCTGCCTGGCGACAAAGTATACTTTTACATTTATTTTTAGAAGATAAATAGATATACTGTACTTGATAAATGTTGAAGGTAACCTAATTGTAACAGTGATTTCTTAGAATTATCAGTGAGCCCCTTAAGGCTATGATGGCAATCTCCCGTAACGCTGTAACTGGCAGAGACATCTGTTTCCAGAAATTAGCGGCAAAAGCGGGAATCGTTCCCCTTGCTCCAATCATCAGACCTACTATGTCGATTTCCTCTATCTGGTATTTATCCCTGTAGTAAAGAATTGTTGGTAAGTAAATATTCCTTTTCTCTAGGTTAACATCTGAGGGTTGCGACTTATGGCTTTCAAAGCGAATTGTGGGGTCGATGATGTAACCTCTCTTCTTATTCTTGAAAGCAATGATGTCAATCCTTCTGTGGCTTCCGTTGTCCGCTAAGCCATAAATTTCTTCAAATACCTGGAAACCATGGTCTTTTAGCGTTGCCGCAATTAACGAGCGAATGTTATGATGACGCGTATTCCTTAAAAGTTCACCATGAGAACAAGGTCCCAGAACATGCGCAAGAGTTTCAATCTCCTTGAGGCAGCGCCCACAAAGGGAATCGTTCTGAGATCTTCCTGGTACCGATCTAACTGCTGAAATGTTTGCTGTCGTCTTAATTGCTTCACGCCATTCACTACATGATAAGCCTTGATGGTCTCGAATCCAGGAGTTGGCGCAATACTGAATCGGTGATGCTTGTAGTCTAAACGGGTCCAAAATTCTGGTCATCGGCCCCTCGAACGCGCCGCCATATTTTATGAAGTACCTTTCCACATCTCCTAAACCACTGGAGCAATTTCAACCAAACTTGATACACTTATGAGTGGAGAACATATTGTGGGGGTAAGCCACTCCTAGCAGGCAAACAGGTGGAAGTGGGAGGGGTGGCTTACAAAGTAATCGAAAATATTGTCCAATGGGTAGTCTTCGGGGTCGCTGAGGTGAACAGTGACATTTTGGATGCCGTTTAAGTCAAAGTCCAACTCCCATCGGTATAGGGGGTGAGAACAAATTCCAAAAATTATCGAGATTATGGATGAATGTGTGTATGTTCCATCACAGCTCTCAACCAAACTCGCTACACACGTGAATTACTATCTAGAAAAATGCTGTGAGGGTAAGACACCCCTAGGGGAGGGGTGGATATGTAAAATTAACCGACAACGACCGATATAAGTATCGAACCAATGGCTTTCGTGGTCGCTGAAATGAATGATGACATTCTAGATGTCGTTTAAATCCATTGGCATGAAGGAGGATAAGGGGTGAAGAAGAATATGTCCAAAATTACCGATATTTGTGTTGAGTCCTCAGTTTTCAGGGTCCCTAGCCTGATTGGTGATAGTTCCAGTGATAGTTGGAAACATTTACGGTACATCATATCTATTGCGCGAGGCGTGAATACTGTGCATATAATTATTACTTACTTTTATTATTGGAACGCGCCGCCATGTTTTATGAAGTACTTTTCTTGCTAGGAGTTTCATGACCGTGGCTGTATATAGGAGGATGGGAACGCACCGCCATGTTTTATGAAGTACCTTTCCACATCTCCTAAACAACTGGAGCAATTTCAACCAAACTTGGTACACTTATGACTGGAGACAAATACTATGTGGGTGTAAGCCACTCCTAGCAGTTAAAAGGGTGGAAGTGGGAAGGGGTGGCTTACAATGTAATCGAAAATATTGTCGAATCCGTAGTCTTCGGGGTCGCTGAGGTGAACAGTGACATTCTGCGTGCCGTTTAAGTCAATGTTCAACCCCCATCGGCATAGCGGGTGAGAAAAAGTTCCAAAATTTATCAGATTCGTCTCAGCGGTCACGAAAGGCATGGGTCGATACTGATGTCGGTCGTTTTCGCTTATGTTTACATAGCGGCCCCTCCCCTAGGGATGTCTAACCCTCACAGTACTTTTTTTCTTTTTCTTTTTTTTGCTAGTTGTTTTACGTCGCACCGACACAAATAGGTCTTACGGCGACGATGGGACAATAAAGAGCTAGGAGTGGGAAGGAAGCGGCCGTGTCCTTAATTAAGGTACAGCCCCAGCATTTGCCTGGTGTTAAAATGGGAAACCACGGAAAACCATTTTCAGGGCTGCCGACAGTGGGGTTCGAACCTACTCTCTCCCGAATACTGGATACTGGCCGCACTTAAGTGACTGCAGGTATCGAGCTCGGTAGTACTTTTCTAGATAGTAAGTCATGTGTGTACCGAGTTTGGTTGTGGGCTGTGACAGCCCAGATTATCAACGAAATAGCTGATCCTTTTAAGCATAAAATAAAAGTTAACGCGAAATTATTATCTCAAACTAAAACTTAAAATTAAACACATAACTCTAACTTTACAAAATAGTTCGTAAGCTATTAGTCAACGTCACAATAAAGAAATCTACAAAATAAATCCACTTCAAACAGTTCATAAAAATCCTAAAATTAAACATTAAGCCTGGTACTACATCTAGTTTTTTAGTAAAACAAATTTAGTCATGTGAAAGATTCGCCTAGTTCGTACAAAAGTTCATTAAAATTTAAACGTTGTGTTGTTTCGGAAGACAAACAGACAGAACAATATTCATTTCATTTTTATACAGAGTGTAACAATAAGATTGGCCAAATTTTCACGGCACATGGGTCCAGAAACTATTTGCATGTTAGAGCTCATTGTCTACAACAACTCATAGTACATTAAACATGCAAACTACACAGCAAGAGCAAGTACTAGCATACCACATGAAATGTTCAAACTGCCTTCCATTAGCTTTAGAATCGAGAAAGACTGACTCGAAAACTCGTTAGGCTGGTTTCGCACCAAGGAAGTCTTTACAAGTCAATCCAGTCACGTCTGGGTCCGTCACGGCCAAGCCCGTCCTGTGGTTTCAAACCAAGCACGTCCAGTCCAGTCCAGTCACATCCCCAGAAGAAAGGACAAGGTGTGGATAGAATTCAGTTTTCCTTCTGACTTGGAAATGGAAGTTGAGCTAGTTAAATTTATAGTTTTGCGCCGGATAGTTCGCCGAAAAAAAAAAGCAAGGTAGCGATTGTGGGTTCATCCGATTAATTTCAGAAGGATATCTGTGGTGCTTTCTCTCATTTGTTTCCCGACTTGGTGAACGATCCCTTCACATTTTTTTCCGCATGGGGTATGAAAGTTTGTGAAGCTTAATGACCTGGTTCGAAAGAAGGTGAAAAGAAAAACACTAATTACCGAAAGGCTATACAACCAGAGCTTCGGCTAGCAATATTTTTAAGGTAAGTTAACACAAATACTACCTTTAATGCAAATAAGTATTTATTACACCACACAAAATAATTACAATACAAATTATATTATTTTAACATAATTACAAAGCACAGACATTTAAGAAAAGTGCATAAAAGAAAATCCACTTTTCCAGATTCATGCACAAAACGCAAGAAGGAAAAAACGCTAAATAACTACACTGATCAGAATGTGACTCGTGTTGTTAAAACAATGAGACTGGACTGGACGCATCAGAATCAAGCCCGGTTTGGTTCCCCTTCTATTTGACGGGACTGGTTTAACCTTGATGTGACTGAGACTTGGTCTGTGTGAATGAAATGTAGCTGTGGTAGCCCAAAACAAAGGGAGATTTCCGTGTTCGATTTTCCTGTTGACGGACTAGACGTGAATGGACGGACTTGACGTGACTGGACGTGTTTGGTGTGAAACCAACCTTACAGATTTCGAAGGGAAGAAGATTGTTCCCAGGTGGTTTAGGGAGACACATACTGACATGGAGAGAATGGGCATTAGTCATGAAGACATCCAAAACAGGAACAATTTTCGACAATTAGTTTCAGACTTCAGAGACTTCCGAGAAAAAAAGAGAAAATCTACAAAAGTTATATTTTCAGAAGAAAGAAGGAAGCAGATAAGCCAACGAATGAAGCTATATTGGTTTCCCACTTCTCCTCCAGGCAAATGCCGGGATGGTACCTAACTTAAGGTTACGGCCGCTTCCTTCCCTCTTCCTTGTCTATCCCTTCAAATCTTCTTATCCCCCACCAAGGCCCCTGTTAAGCATAGCAGGTGAGGCCACCTGGGCGAGATACTGGTCATCCTCCCCAGTTGTATCCCCCGACCCAATGTCTCACGCTACAGGACACTGTCCTTGAGGCGGTAGAGGTGGGATCCCTCCCTGAGTCCGAGGGAAAAACCAACCCTGGGGGGTAAAGAGATTAAGAAATAATAATAATAATAATAATAATAATAATAATAATAATAATAATAATAATAATAATAATAATAATTGTACCGCGCGGTACACCTCCACAATGCAAATTCTAATATTGCGCCAGTTTAAACTCCTCTACAGGAGAACGCCTGAACTTTAACAAACTATATTAATCCGATGGCTTCTCGGAAGATGTCATCACAATTTGGTAATTTTGCAGTGCCTGAACGGTGTCTATTTCGACTTGTGTTTGTTTCCTCCGGATCAAGAAATTTGGACGTTCTCTAACAGATGTCTCTACAAAAACTATAATAACGCACTCTGGTGTAAAGGAATGAACTGTCCTGAAGAAATTTAACATTCATAAGTTTTGTTTTTGCTAAATTTTGTTCTGTGGTTTGAGAGTTGGCAATGTTAATCCTTTCTTTCCGCCAGTTTTGAAATTACCCAATCCCGAATTTCTTAAATTAATTTTCGGCCAATCGGGGCTTTCTTCCCCAACCTGCTCTGTAACTGTGTTCTGTAACCAATAAACTGTTGTGGGTGTGTCTTATCATTCATGAAACGTCTCGAATTTTCTGCGAGGGTATATAAACTGCTGATTTTCTGGTCTCCTCGCCACTTCAGTAACATCTCTCCTAGTGTGATTATGTAGCAGGGGGCGGGAAGCGCCTCTTTCTTCGGGCAGCAGTTCATCCATAAGGTAATGGCCATTTAATAACTTCATTTCTCGCTAGCTCAGCAGTTTAACCCTCGGGGCAGGTTCGAAACTTTTATCATGTAACCTATCTTTAAAATGTAATAGACACTTGGTAAAACTTCGTCTCTTTAACTATAAATTGGGATAGAGAGTGCTAAACCCTCTCGAGCTCCCACGCCTATTGTTTTGAGGTGACTTTGTTTTCACAACCATTTCTTCCTTTCTTAATGTAATAAAGTCTTCTTATACAAGTCACCTCTTTAGTATGGGATTAACCCTTGTGTATGCGGCCTAGTGCCAAGTAGGTTTTAAAAGTGTATTAGGAGTGCAAGTTACGCCTCCAGTCAAGTTGGTATTTTGGGCCATGTAATTAACCTGCTTCTTTACTGAATAGGCCTCAGTAGGTTGGGTATTTTTACCCCTGTTCTTGTGTGCCTGGAGGGCAGATTGAAGGTGGAGTTTGGTGTGGCCTTTGAATAGGCTTGAACTTTGAGAGCGGGTTTGCTCTTTCTTAAAAGTGGATTTTCTGTGTGCCTCGAGGAGGCTTAATATGGTAATCAGGAGCCAGTGCTCCTTGGCATTATTGGGGTTTTCTGCCCTTTGTTTGAACCTTGTATATAGGTAAAGTTGGGCTCATTGCTCAAGGATTGTGAGTCTGGGGCTCAAAGCCCAAATCCAGTAACAAACTGTAATTGTACCTTCTTAATTTGTTGATATGCTACTGGGTGCCTGTTGTACTTGTTATTTCTTGATCTTGAAAAGAAAATATAACCTTTGTTAAATTTTAAATTAACTTTAATTTAGTAATTGAGACCTATTCCACCCAGCACCTTCTTTCACCTCTGCTGGTCCACCAAAATTCCCTAACAACAATAATAATAATATTAATAATAATAGAAGCCTCCGTGGCTCAGACGGCAGCGCGTCGGCCTCTCACCGCTGGATACCGTGGTTCAAATCCCGGTAACTCCATGTGAGATTTTTGCTGAACAAAGCGGAGGCGGGACAGGTTTTTCTCCGGGTACTCCGGTTTTCCCTGTCATCTTTCATTCCAGCAACATTCTCCATTCTCATTTCATAGCATCTATCAGTCATTAATAAATCACTTTGGGAGTGGCGACCCCATCGTACTAACAGCCTATATCTGCTTCGTTCATTACATCCCTGACCCGGTCAATGACTGGAAAACAGGTTGTAGGTTTTCATTTTCAATAATAATAATAATAATAATAATAATAATAATAATAATAATAATAATAATAATAATAATAATCGTGAAGCCCCCGTGGCTCAGACCGCAGTGCGTCGGCCTCTCACCGCTGGGTTTCGTGGTTCAAATCCCGGTCACTCCATGTAAGATTTGTGCTGGACAAAGCGGAGGCTGGACAGGATTTTCTCCGGGTACTCCGATTTTCTCTGTCATCTTTCATTCCAGCAACACTCTCCAATATCATTTCATTTCATCTGTCAGTTATTAATCATTGCACCAGAGAAGTTGGACAGGCCTCGGCAACCGGCACAATTCCTATCCTCGCCGCAAGATTGAGGCTTCATTCATTCCATCCCTGACCCGGCCACTGACTGGAAAACAGGTTGTAGGTTTTTAATAATCGTGTGGCCTCAGCTACCGTGTGCAGACATTTCAGATTGACGCTATCTGGCTGTCTGCTCGTCAATTTTGACGTTCTGTTTTACTGTTGGGCCCACTAGATGGCAGACCGAGTAAACCGAAACTTTCTTGGGCGTCTGTGGCTGAGATTTAATGGATTTTGTAAAGTAAACACCAAATGTGTCACCAGAGATCTGTGAACGGCTGTTTGATGCTTGAACCAGTACAAACGAAGGGCATTTTGAATATTTCTATGTTCTATGTGGTATACTGGTACGTTCTGCTCAAGGCTTAACGTCCCTATCTGACGGACGAATCACCATCAACAGCGTCATATGCCCTCACTCCATATGAGCACTGCGGAGAGGTCTGGAATTTAATCCAGGCTTTTGGCACGCAATCTAGCGATTAGAAGTTGTATACCACCACCTCTCCTACCCTGCCGGCCAATATTCTGATGGTGTAAATTTTTTTCCACCAACGGGACTCGAACCAGTTAACCTCGGTGTCAGATCACTTAGACTTCAACGCCTTAATGATCATGGCCACTAAGTGGACTGTTGTAATACGGAAATAAAGCGCCTCCGCATTCGTGTTCATATAGCATATTTTCTTCTTCTACACGTGGGGAATATTTTGGCCTATCTTATTGTTACATTCCATATAAATCACATGCTAACACCCTGTACAATTCACATGCTCAAACGTACCCAATGCCCTTACAGTTCCACCCAGTAGCGAAATATCGGTCTTGGCCTCCGTAACTCGTTTTGTTTTGACTAGAGCAGCAATCTTGTGCACTTTTCCAAGAAGGAATTAAATCGGTTACCATGACTACAGACATTTATCGACTAGAATTTGATTTCTGAAAACACACACTCTCACATCATGGAAGTGACAGCTCTGGGACTGAACACGGTGGCGTGACTCTGTAACCTTATTATTCCTAAATAACGTTAGCTGTTTTTGACAAGTGACATTTAAGATTAGACCGGTAAAGATGTTGTATTTCTTACTGAAAGTCCATACTTATAATTCCAAGACAGGAACAAATGTGACTGGATTACAAATCAAGTTTTTCCTTAGTCACTTCCACATATGTGAAGAGGTACAGTCTAAAATTAACTTCCTTTCTAATACTAGATTTATTTATTTATTTATTTATTTATTTATTTATTTATTTATTTATTTATTTATTTATTTATTTATTTATTTATTTATCTGCTTACCTTCCAGGGTTGGTTTTACCCTCGGGCTAGGGTTCCCACCTCTACCGCCTCAAGGGCAGTGTCCTGGAGCGTGAGACATTGGGTCGGGGTATACAACTGGGGAGAATGACCAGTACCTCGCCCAGGCGGCCTCACCTGCTATGCTGAACAGGGGCCTTGCGGGGGATGGGGAAGATTGGAAGGGATAGACAAGGAAGAGGAAAACAAGCGGCCCTAGCCTTAAGTTAGGTACCATCCCGGCATTTGCCTGGAGGAGAAGTGGGAAAACACGGAAAACCACTTCCAGGATGGGTGACGTGGGAATCGAACCCACCTCTACTCAGTTGACCTCCCGAGGCTGAGTTGACCCCGTTCCAGCCCTCGTACCACTTTTCAAATCTCGTGGCAGAGTCGGGAATCGAACCCGGGCCTCCGGGGGTGGCAGCTAATCATACTAACCACTACACCACAGAGGCGGACGTTTATTTATTTATTTATTTATTCATTTATTTATTTATTTATTTATTTATTTATTTATTTATTTATTTATTTATTTATTTATTTATTTGACTCAGAAGCTATACAACTTTTAACATGATATCTACAGCCTGTTTTCCGGTCATTTTTACTGGGTCAGGAATGGCATGAATGAAGCCCCCATCTAGCGGCGAGGATAGGAATTGTGCCGGCTGCCGAAGCCTGTCGCACTCCTCTGGGGCAATGATTAATGACTGACAGATGAAATGAAATGATAGTGGATGGTGTTGCTGAAATGAAATATGACAGGGAAAACCGGAGTACCCAGAGAAAAGCCTGTCCCACCTCTGCATTGTCCAGCACATATCTTACATGGAGCGCCGGGATTTGAACCACGGAATCCACCGATGAGAGGTGGGCGCGCTGCTCTTTTAACACGACATAATTATGTAAAATAATGGAATGTTATTTAAAAAATGAAGTCATTTCATCTCTATTGGGAGAAAATTAAATAATCTTCGCCCAGAATCGGGCAAGAGCAATTGCATTTTCTTCAGCCTTCATTAACTCTTCATCACTGCATGACTCAGGACAGTGTGGGCATTGGCCACAGTCATAACGTGTTGGTTCTTTGGAACAGCCCCAATTGACAAGGTTGTCCCTGGATTTACCAACACCTGATTGTAGTCCATTCAATGATGTCCAGGTTAACCAGTCTAAAGTACTCTGCGTCCTGGAAGTAAATATTCAGCAGGTTCCAACCACGTTTTAAGATGGTTCACATCCAGCAGCCCTGAGCTGTTATCTGCCTCTTTGCGGAGACATACATAGCGCTGAAGTTGAACTGAGAATTTTATCGGGATTTCAAACTAGATATTGGTGGTTGATGACCATGGAGTCGGTGTAACATTTATTTCATCATCTGCAGCTACTTTCCAGACGGTGCAATACCTGCCAAGCAATAAACCTTGTCTGTAAGTTTTGGTCTCAGACACACAGGGATCAGTCTGGCAATTTCATTTAGCGCACATCCACTTGCTTTGCATGAGCGGAGCTATGACCTACAGGACATTGCACACTCCCCTGCAGAGAAAGTGCCATGGCGGAAGTTATGATGACTTGAGGTTGGGCTCTCTAATTACTGCCAGTGAGTTTCCAAATGATGTTATTTCGGGCTGACACTTTCTGCTTTGTATTGGGGCAGTGCTAGCGACATGTTAAAGTCCTGCCTAAAGTGACGCAAGGTACCGAGTAAGAATGTACAATATTCTGTAACTCTGGCGTCACTTCCTTGGTGACACATATCGATTCCTTTTTTGCTGCGGGAAACCTTCAGTAACGACCGCGTCATCATTTTTCAAATGCATGGCCTTCAAATCCCCGACCTAAATCCATGTGACTTTCGGTTGTGGGGATATTTAAAGGATCGCGTCTATCAGGGACATGTCCGGCCTTTGTCTGATCTCAAGGCTAGCGTACAACGAAATGTCGCTCTGATTTCAACCGATATGCTGCGGGCAACTGTCGATCATGCCGTGTTACGGAAGCACCCTGCCGCTGAGTTGGAAGGCCATATTGAACATTTTTTCTACCATAAATCCTAATGCACGTGTCAGAACCACCGTTGCCATGTGTTTTATCTGTCCTGCCTTTTTATCTGCGACCCTACCGCTGCTTACAACCCCATAATTTCTCCTGGTGACAAGACATGAAACTAATAATTTTTGTGCCATAATTCGCGCGAGCACATTGATTTGTTAGCATATCGACGAAATTTCATACTCCTACGATTATTACAGGGCGTGCTGTGTCACGCTGAACTTCATTAGTTTAACTGCGGAAACCAGGTATTTTGGCATAAAGCAGTGTTCCAACTCGGTAACCTCACATTAACTTTCAGTTTTCTATTTGCCGGTTTGTTTCGGAGATGAAAAGCATAGACCTGACTTCCTGAGGATTTGGTTTCAGATGGTTCTTACTATCACAATCAGTGGAAGTTCTCAGTACTGTTGTAAGAACTTGTTCAAATCCTTTGCTTGAGTTGCTTAAACAATATCCTCGGCATATATAAAGCTTGTACGGGTGTTATATTTATCAGCATAGAGGGCATACTAGATAATATTAATACTCTGACCATGAGTAACCTCTATAATTAAAAAGTTTTCCTGAAAACCACGGAGTTTCTTTAAGATTTGTCCCACAGCGTGTCTGTTTTGTAAGTCCCAGATAAAATTCTTTCTCGGTCCACATCAGTCAGATGACACGGACTTTCTTGTTTCACCATAAAGTGAACCGGCGACTGGCAGACAATCTTGCCGCAAGACCATCCTTCTTTTCCTGGCACTATCAGGGAGTCTCCCTAACTGAAAGTAGACCTCTGAATTGTAACATCTCCGCTACTCCCTGCTTTGTATTGAGGCAGTGCCACCGATATGTTAAAAACCTGCCTAAAGTGACGCCAAGGCACCGAGTCAGAATGTACAATATTCTGTAACTCTCGCGTCACTTCCTTGGTGACACATATTGATTCCATCTTCCATTATTGGTCCTACGCAGCGGCGGTTCGTGTACAAGAACACAAGTACATGAAACACCAAGAATTTGGAACTGCGGTCCCTGTTACCCTTTAATTACTGGGAATATAACTAATTAGAATTTTTATCTGCCGCATTATACATTTGCCGGCTTTTACTCTTCAAACTTCCAATATGTGTGCATCGGTCTTGCGCTCTCCCTATGGCAGGTGACGCGGTTGCGTGAGTGATGGCAACATAATTCCTTACGGAGCTGTTACTGTATGGTATGTGCACACGTACAAATGTGCTCGCTCATATATTCGGAGGAAAGTGGCGGCAAAATATGAGAGGACAAAGGCGAAGAACAGCAGAAATCACCCGCTACTTAGACTTCTAGGTCCTCCTAAAAGATTAAAATCAAGAAAGAGCTTCCTCGACGTATCTGAAAACAAACTACCAGCAAAAACACGCCGAGATCTGTGGCGAAGTAGAACACAACAGCTTTCGGACTGGATGGTCCTTCACGAATCTCCACCTCCTGGACATCAGCTCAGCTTAATCGTTTGGGGAGTGGTATTGGAAGATCTACAGATATCAGGAGATCAGACAGAACGGTGCGATTGTAGGAAAAAACAAACTACCTCACACATGTATAACTGTCAACTATGCCCTGTCCAATGTGCACTTTAAGACCTTGGTCAAGCGACCAAAGAGGGAATTGCTGTCGCTGATTATTGGATGAACTCAATGCTACTGAACCTATTATATCTGTACCTTGGTGTGCTAATGTATGTATTATGTGAAATTTAATTTATGGCTAACATCTATTTGTAGGGACTCCATATCACCAACCTAAGAAAATAGGACCACCAACCTAAAAAAAAAGGAGGACACAGTCTACTGATGGAATCACTGCACCTTAATCACTTTAATCGGCTGTACATTCATCACAGACCATTAGCCTAACACCTTTGACATTAATGAGTTTTTTCCTGTGCCATTCGTACTTTTCAGTCAGCCGTCAACATTAACACACGTATCGAGCTAACCACTCTTGGGCAGGCAACGGAGGATACTAAACTACAAAAAAATTTCTCCCTGTATGAAATCACAGTCAAATATTCCGCCTGCTTTATAACTAAGAATTGTCAACAACGCCATCACGCCAACAATAAAAGTTCGATTATCAGATTTTATTGAAACTATAACATGTGTTTAATATGTTTATCTTCATTTTAATAGAACCAAATATGTGTGCTCCAGAACATTCTGCAAACAAAAAATCTCTAACATTCATTTTAACTGACGCAGGTACTCGGTAATCCGAAACATTTTAATGTGTTTTTGTCCTTGTCTATTTTACTTATTCTTACAATTATTCGACTGATAATGTCCAACAAGATGGACGAAACATGTACCGATATTTCTTCATTGTTAATAAAACAAAAAATATTTTATTATTGTAAAGGTTCTGCTGAAACGATTAGCATTTCAGTCACCTATGTTCAGCGTGTGTCATGTTGTCTAAGCAGGCCTTAGTCCTCCATCGGCACTGATAACTTGTTCCATGCGTGATGGCATCGACGCGTATAAGGCGCGAATGGCGACCTCTAGAGTGGTCATCCATACTGCATTCACCTGGTCCCACAGTTCATCTTTGGTAGTTGGCATTGGGTCACAGCACCGCACCCGTCGTTTCACCATATCCCACACATTTTCGATTGTCAACAAGTCCGGTGATCGGGTGGGCCAGGGCAACAGTCTGACATCCTGTGACAACAAGAAAGCACGTGTTCGCGCAGCAACATGTGGTCGCGCATTGTCCTGCTGAAATTTGGCGTCTGGGGTGTCGTGCAGAAAGGATGTGGCTATGGGTCGCAGGATGTCACTCACGTAGGTCAAACTGATCACAGTGCCCTGGACAACTATGATTTGTGGTTTTACGCAATAGCACCCCACACCATAAAACCTTGAGTTGGCGCTGTATGTCTTGTGCGAATGGAGTCATTGTGATGCCTCTCCCCATGTCTGCGGCGAACCAACGTGCGGCCATCATTTTCAAAAATACAGAACCTTGATTCGTCCGAAAACACTATCTACTGCCCAGTGACGTCGTTCCATATGCCATTGCAATCTAGCATGTTTATGCACATTAGTCAAAGGTAGACCGAGAAGTGGACTACGCACCAGTAACCCAGACCGTAGTAAACGGTGGCAGACTGTCATTCTTGATAGTGTACAGTGTGTTACACTGTTCCACTGTTGCGCTAGAGCCGAGGAGGACGCAGATCTGTCCTGCAATGCCATTCGAATGAGGTGTCGATCTTCTCGGGGGGTGGTTTGGGTGGTGCAATCAGACCCATCTCGTCGTGTTCCACGGCTTTCTGTGAACCATTCTGTACACACCCGTTGCGCTGCCGACACACTTCGCCCCACACGACCAGCAATTTCCCGGATGGATGCATCACGTTCTCTCATGCCAATAATGCGCCCTCTTTCAAAGTCACTCATTTGACGGTACGATTCTCGCATACGTCTCCCAGGTATCCTGTTCGTCTGCTCAAGTCACACTGATCCATTTCCTTCGGTTTATGGTGCCAAAAATACGCCATCTTACAAACTCCCTCATTCTCGCATACGTCTGCGAGGCATCCTGCACGTCTGCTCAAGTCTCACTGACCCATTACCTTCGGGTTTTAGTTACAACGACAGCCGCAGGCACATTTTACCAGTCGGTGGTGATGCACCGAGATATCGATGCGGACCGTGAACCTCAGGGCCGGCATGGTTCAAATGCTAGTAATTTCTTCAGAACCTACTAATGCACATGTCCTGTGAGTATGAACTTTCTATCTCTAGTCTTGCAATGTGTTCTAGTTTTAATGAACATGAGAGTATTCTATCAACGCTCTGACATGAACTAATAATAATGTGCTCCTGTAACCGAACCTTATTGGATGGTGCTACCATCTCTACGGATTTTGATCCAACTTTGTTTTAGACTTCGGTATCCCACGCAATATTGCCTTCCGGTTTTTCAAACAATTAAATACAAAATTGGTTAGACATCTTCCGAATTATGCTATCCTTCATCCTCGCGTCATAGAAATATTCAGATAGAAATATCATCCATTTTGCTTTAATTCTTTACACAAGTTTAATTTTCCTTCATCTGCTATCGATTTTAAGAGAAGCTGGGATGCAGATCATATATTGCTTTGAAAACAGGTTTCTAATGTGTCAGTGCTACGAGCCCCTTGCATATTGGCAATCTCAAATGCCAGCGGCTTATCACGTCATTCGAAACTTGGAGCAGAATGACATCTACAAAGACTGGAAGGAAATAAATAAAGCATGGATGTAAAGCTAAAATTATGAGACTGTATTTTAATGTTGATTGCTTCATATCGTAGTTATCTTTCCCTACTGACCCCATTCCTCACGACTGCTCAAATCATTGGTTAACAAGTATAAGAATGTACTTTATAATATGTAAAGTTCTGGATAATAATCAGAACAATCAACTTTAACAATTAGAAGAATTAAATTTAAAATAGTATTTCCTTAAATTCTACTTAAGTAGAATTAACACTTCGAAACTGTCGGTTTTCTATAATATCATGCTACTAGAGTAAGAAGTCTGGTTAACATTAGTACATGGTGGTACAACTAGAGCATCGTGTTAATGTTCCTCCCGCTTCCCAAAGAAACTCACCGCTCAATATTCAGAACAGAAAATGATTCCCAAAGGTAAACAGGAGCTAAGGTCAAGCTATTACTCGGCTACAGTAGAGTTTAAATTCACAATATAGCAAGGAAAAGTTTTATAAAAATCCAACATCACAAAGAGAATGGGGATGTATGAACATAATTCGTGATCGCGGTGACATGGCCAGTATAATGTGGAATAGGAGTCCAAGATAGCAGAGGATAAGCCCATCCTAGGTTACGGACAGGGAAAGCAAAATTAAAGCCGAAGCAGAGAAGGATAAATTTAGAAAAACTTCGTCTCTGTGGAAGTTTATTGAAGAAGGGAAACAAGGGTCAACACTCGTGCATACTCGTTGACTTTTGGATATAGGTATGTACATAGGCCTCGTTTAAAATTTATAAAGAAGACCTACATAAAAGGAAACTTCCTATCATATAACACAAAGATCGCTGTCCACCATATTTACATAGAGCCTACACGCTCGCCTTGCTCCCAAGCGACCACCGCTCGAGCAGGTAGGTCTTCTCTTATCCTTGAGATACCCAGAAAGACGTAGAACAGGCACGGTCGGGCTAGTTTTAGTAACGGCGAACAAGCCGTTGGTTGTACGCAGGTAGTAACAAATTAGGAAAAATAAGGTGTACCAACTCCTAGAGATACATTACTATCTAAAAGTTCAAGTATTAGCTCCTAGGTGGCAATACCTTTGTATAGGCAAGGCCTCTTCTACGTGTTACAATTATTATTGTCCGATTCTTTGGCAGAATGGCAAGCGCACTGGCGTTCGGTTCAGGGGGCCAAAGGTTTGATTCCCGACCGCACCAGGGATTTTAACTGCGTATTGTTAATTCCTCTTGCTCAATGACTGGGTGTTTGTGTTCATATTAATATACGTCTTCATATACACATAACACACCACACTACCAAGCACAACAGAAACATATAATGGTGAAGACAGCCCGTCACATAGATCGGTGGCTGAACTGGCATCCAAGCATAAAACTGGGTCAAGTTGAAATGTTCGCCCCTCCATGGTGTGGGATAAAGTGACAGAAGAAGAAGATATTGATCTTTCCTGAGACTAAATAATACTCTGACATAGCTCTGTCTGTCGTAGTTTTTCTTGTCTGATATTTTCCATTCTGCTACTACACGACACTGCCCTTCCGTCTCTGCTCAGATCCAGACATTGATAATGCTTGTTGTCTTACTGCTAAGCTGTCGCCCACAATACCTCCCGTCCTGGAACAAAAGGCGAATACAAGAGGAATGCAGTGCTACTCAAACAAGGCTGTGTTCATTTATTGCGCGTGCAACTCGAAGTTAGTCGAGAACAATGAAATTATTAAAAGTTGTAAACTCATTACATCAGTACCAGGTCCACTCTTCCTTAAAGTTACAAGTCTTGTGCTTGATACACTGTAAGCGCACTGAGAATAAGGTGAAGGTTTGAGATTTATAACAGTGGCGCGATACTGAATCGAACTGGTGAGAGAGGAACGATTTGGTGAAAGTTGACCAGAAGAAATAGAATGATAGGACACATCTTAAGACATACAAAACTTGTTTAGTTAGTTTTTGAGTGAAGTGTAGTCGGTAAGAATGTTGTAGTAGACCGAGGTATGAATATGACAAACAGAATAGAACAGATGTACGATGTAGTTATGTAGAAATTAAGAGGTTAGCACAGGATAGAGTGGAATGGAGAGTTGCATCAAACCACTCTGTGGACTGATGACACAAACAACAAACACGCCCTTTTGTTCCTAATAAAAACCGAAAGAACTGACTACGAGGTTCACATAGTTCAGCAGAGAGCTTGCATTCGGGGAATGGTGGGTTTGAACTGATCCCGTGGCAGCCATGAAAATGGTTTTCCGTTGTTTCCCACGGTTATTCACATCCTTCTCAGACCTAGGCCTTTCCTATCTCATTTTCACCAAAATCCTAGCTGAATCAGTGCGTCTTTTAAGAAACACTTGCACGAGAAGTTTTAATGATAGCAGTGTGCATTACCTACTCCACTATTTCGATTGGTTTCCAAGTGATGTAAATAAAACTACACAGGTGCAAATAATTGCAAACGTGTTTCGTGAGCGACGTCATAACGACTTTATTGTACAATTTACAGCCTGACAAACTGTCTTAAGCATTTTTGTGTTTTTTTCTTTTATATTTTATCTGTTTCTTCTTTGTCACTCTCCGTTGTCATTAGAATTATTTTTAACTTTTACTCTATATGGTAATTAGATTACTAAATTTATACTGTGTAATATTCTTTGCTGGTTTGGCAACATCAATCATTGGAGAAAGAATAAATATTACTTATTTTATTATTACAAAACATAGCAATCACTTTTCAGAAATATTTTCCAATACAATTTTTTAAAGTTGTAGTGCATAATGTCTAAGAAGAAATAAAACCTTGTGAACAAAAACCGCTCTATCTTTCTCTCCTATAAAATTACATTTATAGTGCTTACGACACTCTGGCTTTCTAGGGACGAATCATACAGGCTTATTTAGTGGCACCGGCCAACACAATGGAGGTTCAAAGGACAGCACCCATGAAAACCCTGGCGAAAGAGATCGAGTAAAGGCTTACTATATCTCAAGCCCGTGTCAAAGCTACAGATTGAACAACCTGTAGAAAAACGATTGATTAATGAAGTCCGAAAACAATCGTAGCGTAACAGTTTCGGAGCAGAACCCGACATGTTGTCAACTAGGGAACGAAGAGTAGTAGTGTAAAATTTAGCATGCAGACTGTACTACGAGGTAAATCTAAAAGTAAATTTCAAGCAAGTGTACTGGAGACTGTTGTAGTGTCCTCCGCCTGGGAGCTCCGCAACCCGCTCCGCTTTGAAACTACTCGACGCTACGAGTGTGTGCCCAGCAGAGCGCTGACGTATGAGGTGTGACGTCAGCCAGCGAGTATATATTGGAGCGACGTTTCCACCGCTCCAGGCAGTCAGCTGTGTCCATAGATCAGGCTACACCGTATGTCAGACACGAAGGCATCCCTCTTGAAAACGTGGACTGAACAGGTCGACTCAGGACAACTACGCCTCAAGATATCCGCTCCCCGTGTAACTTTCCTTCACCTGCCTAGCATTCTGCTACCAAGAACTTTGCACCAAGTTCCATCCAAACTTCTCAAACTCCAAATAGCCATCTGCTATCATAAATTTTCACTCATTTGTGGTACCTTATCTCGTCAGGATAGATTTCATTGTACATGTAGAATCTTTTTGTACATATATAAATACTCCTTCGACAAACAGTCAACTTACTTATGTCATTATCTAGCGTGTTCAACGTTATAAGAAGCCAGTCTAAATTCCCTTCTTTTTGTGCATATTGTATGAAATACTGCAAACAAGTAAACTTTCAAGTTGTGTTTTGTATATCGTGCTTCTTGTATACAACAGAGACCGTATCTCAAACTTTTTTTAAACAAACATGCTTAGATCTGTCTGTTTCATACGTGTCGACAGCAGGCTGCGACAGTCGCGTCGATGCAAAAGTAGAGCATGATGCATCTTTTCTGTTGCTGCTGCAGAATAGCCTCTCATCTAAACAATGTCAGTTGATGAATGTATTTGATTTTCAGTGACAACTTCCCAGCAACAAATGTCTCCCGTTTGCAGGTAACTTAAGTGCCAAGACAGCACATGCGGTGCAAATAGTTCGACTTCCTAGCACATTCTAGCTTTGCTTTATCTAGATCCTGAATTGTTAGGCGGTAATACGTTACTATGCAAACTTACTAAAGCGAGTAACAAGTACAGTCTATCACACACAACGGCTGTGCTATGAGTTTTGCATAAACATTAGGGGCACGCCCAAACAGAACCGCTCACTACATAACGGGAGAACGGGCTAGTCGACATTTCCTAAAAACCAAATTAGTTTGCATTCTAACCCAGGGGTGCTCACGCTGGCATTCCGTCCCGCGGGCTCCCAACACTGTAGGTGGGCGGACTGACAGGCGATGAGCGCAGCGTATGCTGTTCAATTACTGTGACGTTGTGGCTACGTCACAGGCCGTGAAGGTTGGGCGAAGTTCTCCCCGTCACTCTCGACCATTGCGGAGATACCAGAGTTTGAAATGGAGGCAGAAAATAATGAAGGAAAGAGGGCAGAAATCCACATCATTTTCAATTTACGTTGTAAGAAATAAGTTTTTTATATTAATTGCAGTTTATGTACGGATACAGTAAAATGTTAGGCCTCCAACCTCAAATAATATTATAATGAACGTAATAAATTACAATTTTCACTGTTACATTTTAAGAGGTGCTTTATAAACAGTTCAAATAGAATATAGAATTAAGGTGGATAAGCCGCGCCTTGTGATTGTTTGGGTTTAAACTGTCTAACAAACTCACCAACAATCCAATCATGCTTACCGGGAATAAAATTAGTGAGGTTATTTATTTGAAGGCAAACTGTCCATCCACCTGGTAGATATATTTACGTTGTTGTACTATAATCTTGGATAGTAAATATCTATGCCTTCACTCGTGATGAAACTCCCTATCACCATTTAGAGGCTATATTATCACCGGACGCCCGTTAAATGTTAAATACTATTTTCAGAAATTCAGTGAACAGGGAAATTCACACAACACTCTGCAAAATAATTGTTGCATTATGTAATTATATTTCTGATTAGTTAATAACAGGAATTTTACATTTAAATTAAATGGAAATACTGTCATTCCCATCCAAGGAATTGTAGATCGTAGCATGTACGCTTAAACCCTGTACCTGTGTAGACTGTAACACAAAAATTATAACGTTTGAATTTTCCTTGAATGAATAAATATAAGAAAATGAAACAGACTGTTTATATCGAGCGCAGTATAAATCAAACCGGAATATCTTGAAAAGGTCAGTTTTCGTTGTTGTGATTGGCACGGCAGGTACGGGCTAGGAAAAGCGGCGGCCCGAAGGGGCTGGATGAAGGTCGCATTAAGCAAAAGATACCAACACCAATTAACAACGATATCTCGCCAAGCTTCTTTAATTACAAGTTCGGAAACTTTAACTGCTTTAAAAACATCAAGTAACAACAATTTACAATTAAGAGGATAATACCCGTTTATACATTCAGAATTATTACAAAACACTAATGAGGGAGCCAGCCCTCTATACCAGGTACAAGTTCACATGCATACGTGAAGGGTTTCGCTTTGCAACTTTCCGAACATAATATGAAAGACCTTCTAATATTACAATAAGGTTGAGAATAAATTAAGCATGGCCTTCCGAATTCTTAACCAACGCAACGCCCGAAGGCACATAGAGAATCCGTAGTGGATTACAATAACGTAGAAAAGCAACACCTACTTAACCCCACAATGGAATGTTTCGGCCATGAAAATACTTTCTTTAAACTGAATCAAACACATCAACTAGAAATCTTAAATAAAGATCGAATCCAAAGCACAAAGTTCCTATCATTACACAGTGACAAGCCTCGTTTTTACCTCAGGCACCTTAAATTTCGACATCTTAAGGGGACAGTACAATAGCAAGATCCCTCTTTCTCTCTTACCTCCACGCTAGCGTGCCGGGTTCGAGGGGCTAGAAGGCAAGCCCAGGAGATAACAGACTGCTCAGAGTGCCAACAGCCGAATCGCCCGGCCGGCCGAGGAGAACGACCGCGAGCCGAGCAGCGGTCACGTGGACCGAAACTCCCCTCTAGAAGAGAAGGGAGTTGCAGAGGGGCGCGAAGCAAGAGAGATAGAGAGAGCTCGGAAGGGAGGGAGGACTCTTCAGGGCGAGAATACTTCTACATTTCCCTGAAGACATGCGGAACGGGCAAAAATACATTTATTCCATAAGAGGGGCAAGGATAGGAAATAAAATACATGTAAATACATCAAATTACACAATACATAGTACAGCTTGCAAGCACATACACTGTAAAAACACTGGAGAAAGATAGTCTGGGAGGGGGATCACAGTTTACACGGTTCAGTGATTATAAAGTTTTTTGTAAATAATGTACCCCAATCAACACTTCTCTGGGTAGTGGAGGAGAGCTTCGTAATCACAGTCGAACGTCAATGCTCCCTCGCTTCCCTGTGACGTATGCTTACTAAGTAAGCTGCCCGCATTTACGTCACGCCAGCCCGGACGCACTGGGCTAGCCTCAACGGGCGCCCAGCTGAGCACCTCTGTTCTAACCTATTACTGCCTAAACATCCGCACTCTACTTAGGATTGAGATTTACTCATACAAGCGTGTATGGCCCTTAAGACCAAAACTAAAATGGCGGAAACGATCAGCTGACAGTTTCATTATTTATTATTACAATTTGTTTTATGTCGCACCGACACAGATAGATCTTATGATGACGATAGGCCTTAATTAAGGTGAAGCCCCAGCATTTGTCTGATGTGAAAATGGGAAACACGGGAAACCATCTTCACGACTGCCAATAGTGAGGTTCGAACCCACTACCTCTCTAATGCAAGCTCACAGCTACGTAGACCAAACCGCGCAGTCACACGTTTGGTCTGACAGTTTCAAATTGTGGCATCATCTAGATAACTACAAACGTTCGCACATTTGATTACCTTCCGCCGGGAACTCTCAGCTTAATATTTAAAATGACGTACATTATTGAAAACATATTGAAATTATCTTGTATAGTGAAATTCATATCTCTTCAGTTTTTACTGAGTTAATATATAACTGGTAGGTTCTTCAGTCCGTCGAAAACTAATACAGAATAAAATTTGAAGAACCTAACATTTATATTGAGCCCGTAAAATTATGGGTTCAATACATACTGAAATGACTCACTACAAACAGTAATGTAACACACAGTGCATACATCGTTCGTAAACTATATTGTAAACCATTTTGTCATATGAAATGTAAAACTTTTTGAACTATATATTTCTCCAATGCACTGAAAAATAATGGAAATGTAATTGGTGGTGGTCGGGTGAAAGTTCAAGTCCAGAAGCCGATAAGTAACTAACGACAGGATTCAAAAAACGCTAAATAAACATTAACAAACCAGCAATTTCTTACATTGAGAAACAAGCCTATTCTCCTTGCGGATTAAGGTGTTCCGAATATAATTAGGTATGCACAAAGACACAAAATACAACCAACATTTACCTAAACACGACAAAAATAATTGACGAAACCTAGTTACAGCTGATTTTAAACACGAAAAACGATTTTAATGCAACCATTTTGTAGTCCAAAACTTGGGAAAAGTGTGAGCATTTTAAAAGATAATTTAGAAGTACTAGAAGACCCTTGCTGCTCTGCAGCATTCGTTATAAATACAGTTCAATCTCGATATCTCGAAACTCCATTACTCGAATTCTCAGTATCCTGAAGTAAATTAAATTTCCCGACCGTTTATCCTATTCTTCACGTGTATTTATTTCTCTATTACTCGAAATTCGGTTACACGAATTTCCCGATTTCTAGAAGAAAACATTTTCTCCCTTGAAGCAAAAAAAAATACTCTGTAATTCGAATTTTCTGCAACATCTTAATTGTCCAATACGGCATTTGTGGTTTGTGACGAACATTTAACAAATAAAGAAAGGTTTACAGTGATGCTGGGAGCTAATATGACGGGAACCGAAAGACTAAAGCTCTAGTGATGGAAAAATCGGCGGGTATGAATTAATTACCGGTCACGTACGAAAGCAACCCTCGAAGTCGCGTATGACAAGCTCCATTTACGAATCTCGGCTGCGTGGTATTGACGAGAAGTTTCAACGTGAAGGGAGGAAGGGTTAACAGTAAAAAATTTAAGAGTTTAACGGATTTATTTCCAAAGGTGTTTCACTACTATATGTACTGTATCCTGTCTTATAAAACGTTACTATAATAAGGTTTATAATTAAAGTGATGCCGTAAAATAGCTTGTTTAAATACTTTAATGTATTCGGTATAATCCCGTAGATACATATGATTCAATTATATGCTATACATGCTAAAATATGGTTGAGCCTCCGTGGGTCAGACGGCAGCGTGTCCACCTCTCACCGCTGGGTTCCGTAGTTCAAATCCCGGTCACTCCATGTGATATTTATGCTGCACAAAGTGGAGGAGGGACAGGCTTTTCTCCGGGTACTCAGCTTTTCCCTGTCATATTTCATTCCAGCAACACTCTTCACTATCATTTCATTTCATTTGTCAGTCATTAATTATTGCCCCAGAGGAGTGCGACAGGCCCCGGCAGCCGGCACAATTCCTATCCCAGACCCTGTCATTGACTGGAAAACAGGTTGTAGGTTTTCATTTCACAAACTCAAAATCGGTATTTTCTATATCTCGAAATTTTGATAACTGGAAATAAAATTTAGCTCCCGAGATATCGAGATTCCACTGTAGGTCAAATAACGTGCCTTGATGTGAAATTCCTCCTTGCGTTGCCCGGCTCCCTTTTCTGAATGTTTACATTTAGAAATAACAGTATATTACCTGTTAAGTCCGACTCGTTGGCTGAATGGTCATCGTACTGCCCTTCGGTTCAGAGGGTCCCGGGTTCGATTCCCGGCCGGTTCAGGGATTTTAACCTTAATTGGTGAATTCCAATGGTCCCGGGGCTGGTTATTTGTGCTGTCCCCAACATCCCTGCAACTCACACAGCACACATAACACTATCCTCCACCACAATAACACGCAGTTACCTACACAGGCAGATGCCGCCTACCCTCATCGGAGGGTCTGCCTTACAAGGGCTGCACTCGGATAGAAATAGCCACACGAAATTATTTACCTGTTAACCATGTGCCAAGTGAATTGTTGCACATTTCTTGTTATTGCACGAACTCTTTTGTAGTTTGAGATTTATTGTTGGTCCGCCTCTGTTGTGTAGTGGTTAGCGTGATTAGCTGCCATCCCCGGAGGCCCGCCTTCGATTCCCGGCTCTACCACGAAATTTGAAAATTGGTACGAGGGCTGGAATGGGATCCACCCAGCCTCGGGAGGTCAACTGAGTAGAGGTGCGTTCGATTCCCACCTCAGCCATCCTGGAAGCGGTGTTCCCTGGTTTCCCACTTCTCCTCCAGGCAAATACCGGGTTGGTACCTAACTTAAGGGCACGGCCGCTTCCTTCCCTCTTCCTAGTCTATCCCTTCCAATCCTCCCATCCCCCACCAAGGCCCTTGTTCAGCATAGCAGATGAGGCCGCCTGGGCGACGTACTGGTAATCCTCCCCCGTTGTATCCCCCAACCCAGAATCTGAAGCTCCAGGACACTGCCCTTTGGCATTAGAGGTGGGATCCCTCGCTGAGTCCGAGGGAAAAACCAACCCTGGAGGGTGATCAAGAAGAAGAAGAAGATTTATTGTTGAATATTTAATTTAAAGTTTTAGTTTTAAATTATTTTGTTTCACGTGGAAGTGTGTCCTTGTTGCAGCGCATATTTTCAGTGAAGTAGATGATCCTTTCAGATAAATCATCAAAATAAGTGAAAACTGTATGTATATAAAGCGTCCTGTTATAGAACTGTGGATTCAACACCAATCTCGATCATTTTGGACATTTTCTGTTTCAACCCTTCTGACTCCCATGCCGATGGAGACTTAAACGGCATCCTGATTGTCACTATTCATTTCAGCCACCCCGAAAACTACGAATTCAACACAAACATAGGTCGTTTTTCATTATTTTTATATCCCAGCCCCTCACCACTCCACCCTTATGAGTGCCAGGGGTGTCCTACCCCCACAGTATTTCTCTCCAGATAGTATTAAGTCATATTTGTACCAATTTTTGTTAAAATTACAGGTTAGCCTATAGACGTCTGCCATTTTTTATCGTTTAGCTTTGTTGATATATTTGCGTAAAGATATTGCTCCTTAACTGTGTGCAACCCGCTAAGTACAGGGAATTCCGGAGAGAATAGAAAATAATGAGGCAAATCGGTCAAGTAGGACGGCCAGAGGGACTGGACAAATCTGTTTTTAGTAACAAAAATTAACTTCTCCGGGGACAGATACAACCCCCGCCCCGGCCGATCCAACTCACCCGGCACAAACACACCTCAGCGACCGCAAATTTCCCTGCACCTGCTATTTTCTGCCTGAAATTTTTTCAGGATCCATCCGTTCAGTTATTTTCTAACTTTATTAATTGTATTTTTAGTGTTCATATAACTTCGTTTCACGACTGGCAATATTAGTGAGAACGAGTGTCCCTGGAGGCGTGTCTCCGATTTTCATTTTGTGAATTTGATCACCCTACGAAATGTTAAGCCTCAATTATATGGGCATAGTTCCATAGTTCACGTTTTGCAATCAGATTTCTTTAACCCTACTACAGAGAAAGCTATTATTATTCCGTGTACCGTTCATGTAAGAACGTCCAACCAGCTGATACGATCCCAGCTTTGCTCTCTAGATGTAAGAGATTCCTCACTTTGACGAAGCTGACTCATTGTTCGCCTGACAGTTCTATCTCACATCTAGGTTTTCACAAGCGGGGCGCTCCTTGTTCGCTTTATGTCGCTGCTTTTGCATGCTCTATGGATTTAGATGATGACTAAGCGGAGAGGGAGACAAAATAAGAAGGAAGAAATGCAGTAAAGGAGGAAAAACATGGGTAGGCTGTATTGGGACAGAGTCACAAGTTTTTAACGTGATCGAATGGAGTTGAAATAAAGATATTAGTTTTAAACAACAGCGTATAATTTTAAATATTATTTTGTTCCAATTTTAATACATACTACAGCGAGGAGACGTCATACCAGACGGCGCATGCGTTTGCTCCCATTAGAATTCCCGTTATGCACATCGCTGACAACGGACCAGCAAGTGGCCTTGGAGGGCTGGCGAGCGCTTTGGCCAATCACAATGCTACAATTTTTCCATAATAATTTAAAAATATACAGCAGGAAATGTTTAAGCTTTTAAAGACACTTTGAAAATCTAAATGCCAAGATCTTTCGTTAGAACGCTTTTCGATGTCAGTCGGTTTAGCCGTTCTCTCAAACTCGCGGTAACGGTCTGAAAGGCTCAGGTGGTTGAAGCGCTGGCCTTCTGACCCCAACTTGGCAGGTTCAATTCTGGTTCAGTCCGGTGGTATTTGAATGTGCTCAAATACATCAGCCTCGTGTCGGTAAATTTGCTGGCACGTAAAAGAACTCCTGCGGGAAAAAATTCCGGCACTTCGGCGTCTCGGAAAACCGAAAAAGTAGTTAGTAGGACGTAAAGCCAATAACATTAGTATTAAACTGTCTGTAGCAAAAATCAGCCTAGTGTTTTAAATATATAGATCACTTACAATAAATAAAAGAAATGTAGTATTTTTATATTATGATGAAGACCTACATTGGTACGAGACCGAACAGCGTCTTCCATTCCCTGTAGTCTAGTAATTGGCACTTTTTTGGAATGGCCGCGAGTTGCTCTTTCACCAAATTCACCCCCTCTGCGTGGAGATGGTAGGACGGTAGGAAACATCCACGGTATCTCCAGCTATCGAAGGCAGCGACTAAAAAGGGGGACGAGAGGTTCTCAACTTGGGAGCGTGGGTTGGCAACTACGGTTACCCTAGCTGATTGAGGCAGTGCTTTTATCAGGCTACTCACTTTCATTTTTCCTATATGACCACCCGTGGCCAGGCCCCCGGCGTAGAATAGCGTGCGTGCCTCTTACCCGGAGCCTCCGGGATCGATTCCCGATCAGGCCAGAGAATTTTGCTTGGATCTGAGGGCAGGTTAGAGATCCACTCAGGCTACGTGATTACAACTGAGGAGCTATCTGACGGTGAGATGGCGGTGTCGATCTAAAAATCCGAGAATAACGATCGAGAGGATTCGTCATGCTGACCACATGACATCTCGTAATCTGCAGGCCTTCGGACTGAGCAGCGGTCACTTGGTAGGCCATGGCCCTTCTGTTGTGCCATGGGGTTTGGTTCTACGACCTCGCGTGGTCGACACTTGTTCTCTTGTGTTCTTCCACGCCCTTCGTGGGCCTTTCCTTCCTTTCGCCGACACCTTCATTCTCGAAGTGTCGGACCACTTCAATTTCCTTCTGATTAATGTTAATAGAAGATGGTAAAAGCGTACATTTTAGTCATAACCGAGCGGTTTTGTGTCAGCTCCATCTGTGCATATACTTCTTCGTCTGTGAATCTGTCTTGAGACAGGTATCAACTGGACAGCCTCCATGATTCTCTGTCCTGAGCACCTTGCTTCAGTTGTTCATAGCTTCTCCCCTGTTTGGCATCTGTTAACATTCCAAACCTTCTTCTTCCTCTTCCTTTTCTTCCATCTAGTTTTTCCTCCACCACCCTCTGTTGAATCGAATCCCCGTCAGAATGTCGTAAAATTTAAGAAACGAGATTTCCACTTCCGGAGGGCTGGCCCCCGAAGTTCACTCAGCCTACACCAAAAATGAGTACCAGGTTAATTCCTGGGGGCAAAGGCGGCCGGGCGTAAAGCTAACAACTCTACCCCATCCAAGGGCCTTTATGACCTGTACGGAGATGACTTTGCTTTCCTTTGCTTTTCACCCTTTGTTGAAGACCATTTCTACGTAGTATATGGCCCAACCAGGATATTTTTCTCTTCCTTATCGTTTTCATCAGGTGTCTCTTCTCTCCTACTTTTCTTAGCACTTCATAATTTATCACTTTATCTGTCCACTTCACTTTTTTCCATTCTTCTCCACAACCATATTTCAAAACTTTCGAAATACTTTCTATTTTAATGTCCATGTTTCAGCTCCATATGACACTACACTCCACACAAAACATTTTGCAGACCTCATTCCTAAATCAATGGGGATTGCCTTAGATGTCAAAAGCCCTCTCACCTTTCCGAAAGCTTATTTTCCCATAGACATTCTGCTTCTTATTTTTTTTCTGTACAGTTTTCATTCCATATGCATATACTGCCGTAATTAGGTTGAAAAACCTGTCGCTGAGTCGTTTACGTTCTCATAAATGCGCGTCTTTTAACATTACTTATACGTCCCTGCCCGACACGATAATCAATAATACAGAGTGGTCGGAAAAACATGATCCACATACACGAGCGTTAGAGAGTTGGTCAAACTAATAAATAATTTGGAAAACATAATTCGATATCTCGCGCCGATGTCATTTTATCAGCTGCTGAAATTAGCCAATCAGATCACTTCGCGGGTGAATTCAAATGGGCTTTGTGGAGGCGGAGTTGTTAAATCTCCCCGTGGCTTAAGACCGGTTTGAGAGCACGAACTGAACAAGGGGAATGATCTGAACACAGACATGAGCTGACAGGAAGAGATGTGAAGGAAAACTTAGACATCGTCCGCCTCTGTGGTGTAGTGGTTAGTGTGACTAACTGCCTCCCCCCCCCCCCCGAGGGCCCGGATTCGATTCCCGGCTCTGCCACGAAATTTGAAAAGTGGTACGAGGGCTGGAACGGGGTCCACTCAGCCTCGGGAGGTCAACTGAGTAGAGGTGGGTTCGATTCCCACCTCAGCCATCCTGGTAGTGGTTTTCCGTGGTTTCTCACTTCTCCTCCAGGCAAATGCCGGGGTGGTACCTAACTGAAGGCCATGGGCGCTTCCTTCCCTCTTCCTTGTCTCTCCCTTCCAATCTTCCCATCCCCCCACAAGGCCCCTGTTCAGCATAGTAGGTGAGGCCACCTGGGCGAGGTACTCGTCATTCTCCCCGGTTGTATCCCCCGACTCAAAGTCTCACGCTCCAGGACTGCCCTTGAGGCGGTAGAGGTTGGATCCCTCGCTGTGTCCGAGCGAAAAACCAACCGTGGAGGGTAAACAGATTGAGAAAGAAAGAAACAAAGAAACAAAGAACTTAGACATCAATAGGTATTTATATGGGTACATTCGGAAACCTGATACGGAAATTCCAATAATAATAATGAAAATGAAAACCTACAACATGTTTTCCAGTCATTGACCGGGTCAGGGATGTAATGAATGAAGCAGATATAGGCTGTTAGTACGATGGGGTCGCCACTCCCAAAGTGATTTATTAATGACTGATAGATGCTATGAAATGAGAATGGAGAGTGTTGCTGGAATGAAAGATGACAGGGGAAACCGGAGTACCCGGAGAAAAACCTGTCCCGCCTCCGCTTTGTCCAGCACAAATCTCAGATGGAGTTACCGGGATTTGAACCACGGTATCCAAAGGTGAGAGGCCGATGCGCTGACGTCTGAGCCACGGAGGCAATAATAATAATAATAATAATAATAATAATAATAATAATAATAATAATAATAATAATAATAATAATCTTTCTTTCTTTCTCTCTTTCTTTCTTTCTTAACGCGTTTACCCTCCAAGGTTGGTTTTTCCCTCGAACAGGGCAAGAAATCACACCTGTACCGCCTCGTGAGCAGTCCTGGAGCGTGAGACTTTGGGTCGGGGAATACAATTGGTGAGAAGAAACAGTACCTCACCCAGGCGGCCTTACCAGCTATGATGAACAGGAGCCTTATGGGGGACGGGAAGATTGGAAGGGGCAGACAAGGAAGATACGTGGCCTTAAGTTAGGTACCATTCCGGCATTAGTCTGGAAGAAAAGTGGGAAACCACGAAAAAACACTTCGAGGATGGCTGAGGTGGGAATCGAACCCACCTCTACTCAGTTGACCTCCCGAGGCTGAGTGGACCCCGGTCCAGCCCTCGCACCACTTTTCAAATTTTAAAGGGAAGTGCATTAAGACAAGAAATAATAGAGCCGGGCTGAGTGGCTCAGACGGTTGAAGCGCTGGCCTTCTGACCCCAACTTGGCAGGTTCGATCCTGGCTCAGTCCGGTGGTATTTGAAGGTGCTCAAATACGTCAGCCTCGTGTCGGTAGATTTACTGGCACGTAAAAGAACTCCTGCGGGATTAAATTCCGGCACCTCGGCGTCTCCTAAAACCGTAAAAGAATAGCTAGTGGGACGTAAAGCAAATAACATTATTATTAGAAATAATAGAAAACTGGGTATTAAAAATGGCATAGGAGTAGTGTAACATTATCAAAAGCATTCGCAAAGAAATGTGTGAAAAATAATTTAAAATATACTTTTTATTTAAATATCCATATCGTTCAAGCGACTGCCCACCGTATCCGAGTGCAGTCTTCCCCGGCTAGTACCAAGCGGTGGAAATTTACCGAAAAGATTTCCGTCCATTCTTGACTGTCAAACGCATAAGCTTGGATGGAGCAAGCTCCGACTTACAACTATGGTTGTGAACCATAGAGGTTGCCTCAAGATGTTCTTTGGCCATCTGTTGAGAACACCTCAAGACAGGTTAAAACACAGAATTCTGGAGAAGCTTTGGAAACAAAAACAACAACCTGTCTGGATAAAAGAAGTAAAAGAAGACATGAAAGAATTAGACATAACACTAGAGGATTTAAAAAATAAATCGAAGTAAATAAATTGAAGAATAGAAAAATTAGATTCCTACCAAAAATTTATAAAAGACTAGCTGTAGTACCCGGCGTTGCCCGGATAGTTTTTGAATGTTTACCTTTAATATTTGTATTACCAGTTAGTTGAGTGTGAAGTGAATGCTTATAGAATTCTTTTTGAGATGTTGATTTTACGACTTATCATGCAGTTTCATAGTTATTTAGATGTATCTGATTTCAAGTTTTAGATTATTAAATTTTCGAGTAGACACTAATCTCGGTCATTTTATACTATTTACTTTTAAGCCCTTCTCAGCTCCTGCCTCGATGGAGGCTGAACGTGGACTTAAACGCTATCCACAGCGTCACAGTTCGTATCAGCGACACATAAACAATGGATTTCGACATTAATATTGGTTATTTTCCTTATTTTTGCAAGTCAGCCCCTCTCATTCTCCAACACCAGCGCGGGCTAAGTGTATCTGACCCCCACAGTAATGTTTTCTATATAGTAAGTCATGTGTATACCAAGTTTGATTGAGAGATATGCTAAAACATACACACATCCTTAAACTCTGTCCCTTTGGACGTTTTCAATTTTTTGCCAGTTCTCATCCGCCTGCCGAGTAGGACTGAGCTTTATCTTAAACGGCATCCAGAGTGTTACAGTTCATCTCAGCGACCCCGAAAACTATGGATTAGACACAAATTTCGGTCATTTTCGGTTAATATTTACATTTCGCCCCTACTTTAGAGGCTAGGTGTCTCTTACCCCTAGCGTATATTTCTCCAGACAGTAGGTCCAGTATACACACGCGTCCATTCTCTCGGTCATTTTCGAAATTTTGTTTTTCACTTTTTCTCACCGCTATGCGAAAGGAGGCAGAAATTTGACTTCTAAAAAAATTGGAGCGTTACTATTCATCTCAGCGACCCCGAAAAGAATGGATTCGACACTATTTTCGATTATTTCTACATCTCATCCCGTCGTAGGTGTGCTAGGGTTGTCATACCTCCACGCACTTTGTCTCCTGATAATAAGTCATAAGTGTCCAAGTTTGTTTGAAATTGTTCCCGTAGTCCCGAAACGTATGGATTCAACACTAATATCGGTCATTTTCAGTCTTAATTACATTTCGTACCCTTATCTAAGGCTTCAAGGGGTGTCGTTCCCCCTTAGTATTTTTTCAGGTAGTAGCTAATATTTGTATTTAGTTCTGCTGACAGTTATACTGGAACGTACAAAAAACATCCCTAATCTCGGTCATTTGGATATTTTCTGTTCTTGACTCCTTCTCACCCGCCTGGCAATTGGGGATCAACTTGGACTTAAACGACAAACGGAGTGTCACTCCTCATTTAAGCGACACCTAAAACCATGGATGTGACATTATTTTCGATTATTTTATATCTAACTCCCTCCCTAACCACTCACCACAAAAGGGGCCTTAATTTGGACTTTAAATGTCCAGAGTGCCACTATTCATCTCAGCGACCCTAAAAACTGTGGATTCGACACTAATTACGATTATTTTTATATATCACTCCCCCTTGCCCCCCACCCTAATGGGGGCTGAACTTGAAATTAAGAATTTCCCGGGATGTCACTGTTCATCTAAGCGACCCCGAAAAGTATGGATTCGACACTATTTTCGTTTATTTTTATATATGACCCCCCTTGTCCCCCGCCCCTAATGGTTCCTGGGGTGTCTTATCCCCACGTGGTTTGTCTCCTGATACTAAAAATCCGGAGTTTCGCTATTCACTTTGGCGACCCCGAAAACTACGTATTCGACACAATTTTCGATTACATGTATATATCACTTCCCCCTCGCCCCCACGCCAAAGGGTCTGAACTTGGACTTAAAAAAATTGGAGTGTCACTATTCATCTCAGCAACCCCAAAAAGTATGTATTCGACACTACTTTGATGATTTTCATATCTCAAGCCCCCCGCTCCCCACCCCTAATGGTTCCTGGGGTGTCTTATTCCCACGTGGTTTGTCTCCCGATATTAAAATTCCGGAGTGTTACTATTCACCTCGGCGACCCCGAAAACTGTATATTTGACACTAAATACTATTATTTTTATATCTCACCCCCCTTGCTCCCCGCCCCAAAGGGGGATGAACTTGGACTTTAAAAAATCCCGGGGTGTCACTATTCATCTAACCGACCCCAAAAGTATGCATTCGACACTACTTTCGAAGATTTTTATATCTCACCCCTTCGCCCCCCGCCCCTATGGGTTCCTGGGGTACCCTAACCCAAGTGGTTTGTCTTCTGATAGTAAAAGTCCGGAGTGTCAGTATTCATCTCAGCGACCCCGAAGAGTACTCGACATTCTTTTCGATTATTTTTATACATCACTCCCCCCTTGTCCCCCACCCTAAAGTGGGTTGAACTTGGAATTTAAAAATTCCCGGGATGTCACTATTCACCTAAGCGACCACGAAAAGTATGGACTCGACACTATTTTCGATTATGTGTATATATCACTCCCCCCTCGCCCCCACCCCAAAGGGGGCTGAACTTGGACTTTTAAGAAATTCGGAGTGCAACTATTCATCTCAGCGACCCCGAAAAGTATGGATTCGACACTATTTTCGTTTATTTTTATATATGACCCCCCTCGCCCCTCACCCCTAAGGGTTCCTGGGGTGTCTTACCCCCACGTGGTTTGTCTCTTGATACCAAAAATCCGGAGTGTCGCTATTCACTTTGGCGACCCCGAAAACTATGTATTTGACACTATTTTCGATTATTTGTATACATCACTCCCCCCTCGCCCCCACCCTAAAAGGGGGCTGAACTTGGACTTTTAAAAAAATAGGAGTGTCACTATTCATCTCAGCGACCCCGAAAAGTGTGGATTCGACACTATTTTCGTTCATTTTTATTTATGACCCCCCTCGCCCCCCGCCCCTAAGGGTTCCTGGCGTGTCTTACCCCCACGTGGTTTGTCTCCTGATACTGAAAATCCGGAATGTCGCTATTCACTTTGGCGTCCCCGAAAACTATGTATTCGACATTATTTTCGATTATTTGTATATATCACTCCCCCCTCGCCCCCACCCTAAAGGGGGGCTGATCTTGGACTTTAAAAAAATTGGAGTGTCACTATTCATCTCAGCGACCCCGAAAAGTATGGATTCTACACTATTTTCATTTATTTTTATATATGACCCCCCTCGCCCCCCCGCCCCCAGGGGTGTTTGGGATGTCTTACCCCCACGCGGTTTGTCTCCTGATACCAAGTCATAAGTGTATCAAATTTGGTTGAAATCGCTCCAATGGTTTGGGAGGAGATGTGGTACAAACCCACCCACCCACCCACATACATACAATGACTTTTATATATATATATATAGAGAGAGAGAGAGAGAGATAAGCAACTAAAAGGGTATTTTACAGAAGAAGAACGAGAAACGAATATCAGATAGAACTAAGAAATACTGGAAGAACAGAAAGGAAAAACCATAAAATATCACAGAAGACCGGACAGATATTGACTTCAGTGGTCCAATGCGGCCGTAAAAGCGCAATAATAATAATAATAATAATAATAATAATAATAATAATAATAATAATAATAATAATAATAATAATTACTTTTCCCAGTAGGCATTACATATCGTTACATTAACGGCAAGGAAAGTGATCATTAATGTTGACAGCGTCTGCAATCTGATATGAATCATTTGTTAGTTTCGGAATCATTGTTCTACGATTTCTTTGTTGCCATGATCCAGGCATAATCCAGTCGCTGCGAAAATGTGCCAACAGGTCGCGTCATTGTCGCCAGCCACGGCCTCATAGGAATCGCTAATTAGAATGTGCGTTGCGGTAATTGACAACTTTGATTGATGGCGTAGCAAATAACGGACACAGCGGTGCGCTTCACTTCCTAATAGCATTTAGGTGTCATGCTTGCATATGATTTAATTTCCAGGTCGATGGCTCTATGGTGAATGTGGTTGAAATAGGCTGTTTGATTCATTCAGTCACTCATACGTTCCAGGCAGCCTGGCATGTCTTCAGCGCAAATTTTCTATAGTCGGAAGACTTGAATTCCTAAGGGTCTAAGTGCCAAGTTTTCATTAAAGAATCACGACTAAAATATGTGTTATAAATAATAATAATAATAATAATAATAATAATAATAATAATAATAATAATAATAATAATAATAATAATAATAATAATAATAATAATAATTGTTACGATGTTTTGTGAATTTGCAGAGGTGAAAGAAGGTGCTGGATGGAATAGGTCTCAACTACAGAATTAAGGTTAATTTAAAACTTTGATAAAGGTTATATTTTTAACAGACAACAAGGTTTAACAATTTTCATATAGACTTTCAAAACTCAACAAATAACAAGTCAGCAACAAGCCAAAATCAGGTACAAAGAAATTGCAAGATTTCGGGGGTTATTACCAAAATCTGGGCTTCAAGCCCCAAGTATAATTCCTGAGCTCTCAGCTCACAACTACCATTGCTGAAGGGCATAAAACCCCTAAGTACAAGGAGCACTTGCTCCTAATTACAGTGTTAAGAAAAAGAGCAGACCCGCTCTCAATTTGACAAGCCTATCAAAGGCTACAACAAACTTCATTTCTATCTGCCCTTAAGGCACACCAAGAAACAGGGGTATTTGATACCCAACCTACAGGGCCTTTACATGAGGAAAATAAAACATCAGGTTAAGTTACTGGCCCATAATACAAAATAGAATGGAGGCGAAGGTTGCACTCCTAATACACTTTTGAAACCTACTTGGCACTAGGCCGCTTACGCAAGGGCTAATCCCATACTAAGGAGGTGACACGATAAGAAAACTTTATTACATTACGAAGAGAAGAAAAACGGTTATGAAAACGTAGTCACCTCAAAACAATATGAGTGGGAGCTCGAGAGGGTTAGGCACTCTCTATCCCAATTAGAGGCGGAATTTTTTCCAAATGTCTATTACATTTTAAAGATAGGTTACATGAGAAAAGTTTCGAACCTGCCCCGAGGGTTAAACTGCTGAGGTAGCAAGAAATAAAGTTATTAACAATTTGTAGCAGTCCTCGGCTCGAGGATCCAGCAAACTCATCACTTGTCCTTATGCCTACAGCAACTTTCGTCACATTCATTTTCCCTGACATACTCCCGATCAATACCAAAACATCGACAGTCAGCACCTACATTCTAACCAGCCATAACCCAAACAAAAGTCCTCCACGTTCACAACAATAAATAACACAATCCTAACCCAGCAGAAAATCATAATAACTTACAATCAAATTTCAACACTGGTCTCCCTCCACACTTACCTTAAATACCACTCTTATTTCAATGCATTACTACCTCTCATGTTGCAACTTGCCCATTATTTAGCCATGCTTGATCTCATTTTAAAACCCAAGCCATGCTCAGCATTACATTTGCTATCGCAACCACCACTCATTACGTGTCCTTGTGGATTCAGCACATACGTCATCTTTATTGTCCTCTAACTTACTCTCTGTCCAAACCATAACAACCAACATTCCGCACTCGCCCTTCAATCCATCATACACTACATTTACCAACCCGCACTTAATACAATCATCTCTCCAACTCCAAAAGTTTCAGCAATAAATTAAACCATCTCATTACCAAACCATCTTCGCCTATACCAACACTTCTCCCACACCACATTTTGTTTCAATCGATAAATCTAAAATAATTCAGCAATAAATAAACCATCTACATACAAACTCCCGGATTCAGATACCACCTCTTACCCACAATTTCCATTCCCGATCCACCTCATATACCTTCCACAATACACCACTAAATCTAAATTTACAACATCTCAGATTTACAAAGATAACACCGCTTAACACCGCTTCTCACCATATTTCAACCATAGTCCTCAATAACTGCGACCATTTTATACCACCACTTCTTCAACACCTCATTTCAGCAATATGACACATCTTAACTTAATCGTATCTAGATACCAGGCCATCTTCACCTTAAAATACCAAACACTCATATACCATCTCTTCACCAACACCACATTCCAATCTCTACCATCCAAAACTCTTGTCCCTCTTAACACTCACTTAGTTAGCATTAAATAAACCTCCTACCTAACCAAAAGCTAATACAGCTCCCTTCAATACCAACACATCGCTTCATATACCACCTCTCAATCTCATACCACACTATCATGCTATCCTCTCTCTTATATACATCAACAATAAATATACCACTTCACCATTGCCACATTTCAGTCTTCACAAATAATTACCACCATAACCTAATAACTTTACAGTGAATAACAATTACTGACATATCATAAAACTTACCAATCAGCGTCAACTCCAAATATCACAATAAATATATCACTTCACCCTTACCACGTCTCAGCCTTCACAAATTATTTACCATATTTCAGCCTTCACAAATAGTTACCATCCTAACCTAATAAAATTACAATGAATAACAATTACTGACATATCATAAAACAAACAGACCATGCCCTCCTGTCCTCTTACCTAACTCCCCTAACTAAATACTCAGTCCCTATATACACTAAACCATTAAAATTTTAACCTACTCTCTCCTTCCCTTATAGAGATAACTATTCTACCCCCCTATTCCCCTGCCCACCCTCTAACTCACTCTCCTTCATTTTACTCTCGCAGGCCTTTTTTGTCGCACAAAAATACCTGTTCAATTCACCCCCTTTTTCCCATTGTTTAAGAATCCATCTCAGTATTGCGTTCTCATCCCCTCTCCCCAGTATTTCCCGATGCTCGGCACTCAATAATCCATGTCTTAACCCCCTCGTTCCCTCACAGTCTCTTAGCAAGTGAAACTCATCATTCACATCTCCACAAAGTACACACCTTGTCTTATCCCTGCCCTGTAACCAGCCCTTATTCCTTGGCAGACCTAAAAGCCACCACATCATCCCATATCTATTTGACCTATCGACGTATCTAATATTCAACCCTGCTATCTCCTCTATTTTCGTCAAAACACTCAGCGAATTTCTTAGTCTGCTTTCCCCCAATAATTTCTGCCTATGTATATCCCTAATTCTCCTTTCCAGTATTTTCATCCCTCTCACTTCTGTCTTTGACCAAACCTCCCCCCACAGGTGCCCTAATCCTATCCTCTCTAAATACCCTTTTATTTTTTCTAACCATCCACCCTTATACATGCTCTTAAATTGCTGTACATATGCAGCCTGTAAAACTCTCCCACCTTCCTGTCTTTTTAAATTCATCCAATATCTAACTATTCTTTTCACACCCTCTGATTCCAAATCCTCCCCACACATTAATTCCGCCCCTACATTTGCTGTACACCTCGGTAAGCCCATCACTAACTTAGCAAAACTACTAACAATCTTTCTTAGTTCCTCTCTTTTTTCATCCAGCCCCCAAACTTCTGCTCCGTATAATACCCTCCCCACTATTACCGACCTGAACACGAGTCTCAGTGTTTTGTAACTGATCCCCGGGAACTTGAGTAGCAAATTTCTGACTGAGGCTAAGGCTGCCAAGCCTCTATATTTCATTCTTTTGATCTGGTCACTCCAAGTTCCTTTATCATTAAAAATAACTCCTAGATATTCCAGCTTCCTTACCTGTTCCAATCTTTCTCCCTGTATTACCCAATTCCCTTCAATCTTTCTTCTTTTGTTCACCTGTACTATCAATATTTTAGACTTATTTCCATTAATTTTCAATCCCCATTTCCTCGCAAATAGCATCACTGACACTAAGGCCCTATTCATCGCCCCTGAAGTTAACGTCATCAATAACACATCATCCGCAAATATCAGTCCTGGCACTTCCACACCATTAATTACCGGTACAGCCCAATTTCCTGCCCCAAACCCCTCTAAAATATCGTTTATAAATAAAATAAACAGTATGGGCGATAACTTGCAACCTTGTTTTAAACCCACCTTGGACTCCAATGGTCCACTCATTCTCCCTTCTCCCAATTTTACACAAAACCTGACATCCCTGTATATTCCTTCCACTGCCCTCAACATCTTCTCCGAAATCCCTAGCCTACCTAATTTCTCTCGTAGGGCCTCTCTATTTACCTTATCAAAAGCTTTCTCAAAATCTATTGCTGCTACATAAACCGTACTTCTATTCATATTCTTATACTTTTCTAAAATAGTCTTTACTATCATTATATTATCCACTGTTCTTTTCTTTTTCCTAAATCCCCCTTGGTAATCTGTCAAAATTCCATTTTCTTCCGCCCACCCACTTATTCTGTTCGCTAGCACCCCAGTATATATTTTACTCAGAGAATCCAGCAGAGATATACCCCTATAACTGTTCACATCGTTCCTACTACCCTTTCCCTTGTATATAGGGCATATAATTCCTGTTTCCCATTCCCTAGGGTAATTTCCTCCCTCGAATATCCTATTGAATAGTTTCACCATGCCCTCTATCATTATCTCATTTTTACTAATTTCCTTCCAAAACTTATTATTTATACCATTACACCCCCCGGCCGACTTCGCTCTGGCTCTGCTTATCACTCCCCGGATTTCCTCTCTTGTGATTTCTTTATCCAAGTCATAAATTGCCACTCCCCTATTACTCCAAATTACTTCTTCTCCCGAACCTCTCAATCTATCACCCCCCTTTTTTCCTAGTAATTCCTCGAAGTGCCTGACCCATTGCACTTCCTCAATACTCGTTCTCTCCATATTCCTTCCACCCTTAATAATTCTATTAATCTTATCCCAGACTCTCTCAAAATTGTTAGTCTTGCAGTCATTATTTATGGCTTCCATTTGTTCCTCTAACCACGTCTTTTTTGTCTCAGAAATTTTCTTTTTATACTCCTTCCTCAATCTACAGAAAAACTCCCTTTCTTGGCTTCCACCTTTCCTTCTATATTCTCCTAAAGCGTCCATCACCCTCCTCCGCAATCCTTCACACTCCCTATTAAACCATTCTTCTCCCTCTTTCTTATTTCCTTTTCTAGCTTTCACCTTCTGCGCTATCATCTTTATTGGATGTAGCAACAATTCCAAGGCTTTATCAGTATCATTCTCTTCTAACGCCCCTTCCCACCCAAATTTCAGAAGATGTAACTCCTCCTTTACTACCCTATTCCAATCCCGGCCCACCTTCTCTGTCCATTTGTACTTATTATAACCCCTCCCTCGTTTATCCTTTGTCTCATTTTCCTTCATTGTACGCTTCTCTACCTCTCTTTTCAGCATAACCCTCACCGGGAAATGGTGTGACTCAATCCAATCTCCTATTTCCATACTTACAACTTCCCCAATCATCCCTTCCGAGCTCAGAACCATATCTATCACACTACCCCCTTTCTCCGTAACATATGTCAATTTCCCCGTCCTGTCACCCTCTATCCACCCATTCAGAATATACAAGTTTCCCACAGCACACATCTCTAGGAGCTTCTCTCCATAACTATTTGTAATTTTGTCCTCACTCCTTCTGCTTTCTAACAAACACATTCCATCCTCCTTACTATAAATTGGGCTCTGTTCTCCTATTCTCGCGTTCCAATCCCCAAATAACAACATATCCTCCTCCCCTGGATACATTCCCCTTATCCTACCAATATCCACCAATAACTCTTCAAAAAAATATTTATTTGCATATTCTGAATTACTAGGATGGCAGTAAACAAAAGCTAGATTTATTTTCTTCCTCCGTCCCTCTCTCTCTCCCAAATTCAATCTCAGCCATATGGTTTCCATCATATCGGTCTCTATATCCTCTACTCTTTCACTAATTTCTTCCCTAATTAGAACTATCATCCCTCCTGGTGCTCGTCCCTTATTCCTCTCTTTTCTTCTATATTTATATTTTATCTCAAACCCCTTCCATGCAATCTCCCTCCCTGTTTCCAACCACGTCTCTAAGAGTGCCACAACATCGAAACTTTCAATTACTTCCCTAACTTTCTTGTTTCCTAATTTGCTCCTTACTCCTTCAATATTCACACATCCTATCTTCCAAAATTGTTATAACTTTCCCTCCCTCCCTTCTAGGTCTCCCACTCTATTCTTACTTCTAGTATTTATCGACCTCTCTCCCTCTGTATCCTCCATCCCTTTACGTACTTTTCCCCATATGTCTTTTAAGCTCTTACTCCTGACTTTACTCATAAGTTTTTTACCTTCTTGTCTATCTGTCTCCTCTTGACCTTTCTTTTTCGCTACACCACTGCACCCTGCACTCACCTCTTCTTGCTGCTCACCCCCACTCTCCCCCTCACTATTTTGGACTTCTGAATCCATCTCCCTTTGTCCTTTCTTACTCACTGCACCACTACACTCTCCTCTCCCAGTTTCTTGCGGTCCACTCTCACCGTCCACTTCACTATCTTGGTCTTCTGTCTCCCGGCTGCACTGCCCATTCTCTTCCGAGATGCCCTGCTCTCCTGCCACGTCCCTCCTCCTCTTCTTTTCTTCTTTCTTCTTCCCATCTTGTCTTGACCTCTCACCACTCTCAGCCCTCTCGTTTTCGTCCATTTCCTTTAGCTTAGAAACTGAATGAACTCTGACCCATCGCCCGTTCGTCACCTCCAACCTCAGACCTCTTATTCGGGCCTTTAGCCCCTGGTTCCTCGCTCTCCAAAGGTGCCTATTCAAGATCTTCGCGTTTTCACTTCCTTCTCTTCCCATGTCTCCTTTCACCCCTATTTTCCGCCCTTGTAAATTCTTGCTGTTTCTTAACACTGAATCTGCCATTAGGGTTGAGAACAATGTAACCCTAATTGGCCTCCGACCTTTGATTCTACCAACTCTCTCTACATCATCAATGTCTACCTCACTAAAGTTTACCTTCATAACATCCCGTATAGCTTCCACCACCTTAAATATCAGCTCAATCTTGCTCTCTCTCGCCCCTTCCTCAATTCCATATAAAAATATGGCTTTTTTCAATCTCTCCTGCCTGTACCCCTCCGTTTCTTTCTTCATCTTCATCACCTCGTCTTTCAGATGCTTCACTTCCCCTCTCAATAACTCAATTTCTTTCTCGTTATTGACCACTCTCCTGCTCGATTCCTCTGTCTTCGTTTCAAGCCATTTCTTCATGTTCCCTATCTCCCTTCTCTGCTCCTCCATCATGTCCTTTATTTCCTGCACCTTATCCCATTGACACTTTTCCTGCATCACTTCACTTACAACCACCCTGAGTGCGGCCAAATCCTCTGTGCTATATTTTCCACTGGTATTTGGGCCTGGGTTTACTTCCACCCCCCCAATAACCAGTAACACTGCTATCACTGTCACCACCAGCACCGCTTCACTCATTTTCAATCCGTCCGTCACCAATCCATTCCTGACCTCCTTCTTCTGCCTTGCCTGCCATTTCCCAATAGCGGCCCGGTACTGTTCAATGCCAACCATGTTTACAGCACGCACTTCGCTACGCAACCTCTCTCCTTGACTGCTCGAGCTAGACTGAAATAAAGTTATTAAACGGCCATTACCTTGTGGATGAACTGCTGCCCGAAGAAAGAGGCGCTTCCCACCCCCTGCTACACAATCACACACTAAGCAAGATGTCGATGAAGTGGCACCGAGACAAGAAAATCAGCAGTTTAAATACCCTCGTGGAACATTCGAGACCTTTCAAGAATGAGTACCCACACCCCCCTCAACTTTATTGGATAGCTTAAAGCAACATATCCATATCGGAGAAGACATACGTTATTGGTCAAAAATTAATTAGAGAAATTCGGGATTGGCTAAATTCAAAACGAGCGGGTAGAAATGATTAATGTTGCCAACCCACAAACCACTGAACAAAATTTAGTAAGGTCAAAAACTTATGAACACAAAACTTCTTCAAGAAGGTTCATTACTTTGTAACAGAGTGCGTAATCCTAGTTTTTTTCTCTGTAGAGACATCTAGAAGAGAATGTCCACACTTCTTGATACGGAATAAACAAACACAAATCAAAATAGACACAGTTCAGAACACTACAAGATTACCAAATTTACAGTAGTGACCTCTTTTAAGAAATAGTAGAATTAGTTCAGTTTTCAAGGTTCCAAACTTCTCCTGTAGAGGAGTTTAAACTGGCGCAATATTTGAATTCGCGGCGTGGAGGTGTACCGCCCGGTACAATAATAATAATAATAATAATAATAATAATAATAATAATAATAATAATAATAATAATAATAATAATAATAATAATAATAATAATAATAATAATAATAACTAGCTGACTCGCCCCGGCTTAGCATCGGTGGCTTTACATATTAAATATTTCCCGTAGTGTATTTCTTTGGAAGTAATATGTGATAGGGCCACAGAGTTTGCCATGAGAAAAGCATTCAACGCCCAGGTCTAGACCTGTAACATTTAGAGTTTGGCCCTGTGCTTTATTAATGGTCATACTAAAACATACCTTTACTGGAAACTGGAGCCTTTAAAACTAAATGGTAGTTCGGTGGTTATCATTGGTATTCGAGGGATCTAAACAGACCGGCTCCACACCCACTGAGGATCGTGCACTCAAGTAGATATTTTTTTAACGATGTGATTATCAATATTGTGCCATTTTATATAGTTTTGTGTTTAAATTGCAGAGCTATAATGTAGGGGAACCTACCTTTAAAATCAGTTTGTGAAAAGTAGCTCCAGGAGAGTCAAAGAATTTAAAAATTCAGTTGGATAATATATCCAGGAGAGAATCAACCGAATAGTTAGAATGTTCAACAATGAATTACGATTCCACCATAGATTACAAAATTATTAGAATTACGTGTTCTAATCACATTATGATATTGTTGTGCATGTCTGGTGCGATCTCTGAGCATACGCTGTTCTCTAACAACAGACGTTTCTCTATCTCTTTGGGACCTATGTCTTTCACAATCGTGAGATAGTCGTTTCGTTCCAGGGAAGTTTCCCTATCTCTCCGCAAAGACTGGTTTGCCCTTTTAGTCTCTGAACAGTCTCCTCTCTCATCATCACTTTCATTATCGCGTAGTACGTGTCTTTTAGTATTTGCCGTGTTGAATTCTATATTTTTGATAACGTGCCTTTGTTTCCTTTTTCACTTTTGTTTTATTTTTTCCATATTTTCTTCTGTTTTTTCTTATTTTCTTTACTTGTCTTTCTTACATATTTTTAAGGACGACACACACACCCAGTTCCCGAGCTAGTGGAAATAACCAATTAAGGTTAATATCTCCGATCCGGCCATCGAACCCGGGGCCCCTTGAACCAAAGGCCAGCACGCTAACCATTTAGCCATGGAGCCGGACATATAAGCACGTCGTCGAATCTTATACGCAGCGCCGGGGGTCAATATAGACAGCGCCAGCGGAAGTATTCTAGGCAACTCCATGCACATAAAGCACATTGCCCGCCTTAAACATGGCTGCACATCATCTTCGTGGTTTCCATGGTAGCGATGACAAAATAAACTGGGTGACCGTATAAATTAACTAATCAATATATTTTCGTTGACTTTTCTAGAAATTAAAGATTTTTCCTGTACTATTGAGACGATTTGGATGATTTTGGTACAAACCGCAACTTTTAACTCCCTCTGATTTAAGTGCTTGAGTTTTGTGAAACATACACTTCCACGTTTTATATAGAGAGATAATAATAATAATAATAATAATAATAATAATAATAATAATAATAATAATAATAATAATAATAATAATAATAATGGCATAGCCATTAAAACTGGTCTTGAATTTCACATGAAAAAATAAAATATTGAACATAAACACAACGTTTAAAAGTACTTAACAAGACAAAACAGACATATTCGAAGAGATGATAAATTTAAATAAGTGGGAGAATGGATCGAGTCAAATGGACTCGATAACACAACCTGCAAAGAGAGGTTGAAGAAGGAAGACATGGCTTATAAACTCACTCAACACCGTTCAAAGAAATGATCGTTATCGTTCCAGGCAATAACCAGTATAACGTGCTCCAAATTTTTCAACTATTCTACGTGATTCTACGTCTGCTACGCTTGACATGCTGCTACTAACCTGTGTGCGTGTGCTCTCTTCGCCCGTCCAGTTTGTACTGTTCGTGCTGCTTACCTTCCCTCCTTTCTTCCCCTACCGTCTCGCTGTGCAATGTGTACCTTCTGCTCTCGTCTTTTCTGGACGTTTCCATCGGAATATAAATAGGCCTCCTCTGGGCTTGATCGGCGAGTTGGATGAAGACGACGACTTGCGTGGAGGGAGGACTTTATTTCACTTACGCTAGCGGCTGGTCCGTGTGCAATGTTTCTTTTTAAATGGTGCTTAATGTTCATGATTGAAGCTCAAGGACTGCTGGACGGGTGAGCGAACTTTAAATTTGTTTTCCCTTGCCATACTTCACTTTCTTTTTAATGCTGCACTTCCCGATTTCATCATGCCGTACTGGCTACTAATGACTGTTCACTCTAATAATATTGCTAGTCTGAGCTGTTGACAGTGGTGTTTTTCTTGCAACTGTATTACGATCTCTTTTCAAAATTTGACTTTCAATTACGTCAAGTGATTACTGTGATATGAACCACTGGATTCCAATAGACTTGGTGAACAAACGCAAGAATAGGACTAATTGTAATTTTATTAACGCCTAGCTTCTGTTTGAAAATTTGAATTCCATCAATGCTTGTACGTTCTATTTTTCCTAATCCCTGTTGCCAGCCTTAGGTACTGTTCTCTTTCACGTCCTTCCCTTTTCCCCACGTTCCTGTCCCGGGTTTTTTCTTTTCTTCTACTTTTGCTGTTGTACAGTGGCCTAATGCCTTTCAAAACTTTCTTAAAATTTTCGTATTAATGGGTAATATCTGTTTACCGTTTTGTAGGATACTCCCAATGTAAACTATTGTAAAATTCATCTTGCCTCGAGTCTAACTGTTTTCTTTAAATTGAAATTAGTGTTGTTAAATGGTCGTCCCATATGTTTTTTGGAAATCAGAAGTATCTAATCTTTAAAATATTGTTGGATTCTTTATTATCTGTTTCACTTTCTTTGGCTTGTAAAAATCCTTCTTGGTGTTTGTGCTAATATATTATTGTTATGAAAAAACTGTTCCTTCTTTTTCCCTGATTTTTATCACGCGCATTTCCATGTCCTTTAATTATCTGTACTTACCTCGGGTTCCTCTGAAAAAATCGACACAGTAAAATGCTTCCCTATGCGCTCTGCTGAAATCCTTCACTTTGAAAATTGAAATCTGAGTACTTGTGCATGTATGGATTTTTCTGGAGAGTTGTAAATCTTTTTCGTGGCATGCCATCACTTGCATAGATTGGTGTTTATGTTACTGCGTTAGTCGGACTAGTGTCCAAGTTGATGACTTAGTTATATTCTTCTATGATCGTGTTTGTTTTGTTGGTATTTTGACTTACCATTTCCACTCTGGTGTATTGCGAGATTATTCTGAGTGTACATACTTAACCCAAATACGACACCAGACACTACACAACTGTAATTAAACCAGAGGTATTATATGGTTCAGAATGTACAACGTTCAACAAAAGACGCAACCAAGAGGAACTGGAAAAGAAAGAAAAATACTTAGAAAAATTATAAAAGACTAGGGGACCCGTTCGAGAAATCTCGCATGTTCATAAGTAGCCCCCTGGTGATTTACTGGTGATCTAAGGAAGACACAAATCAGTACAATATTGGACAGTCTTACTTACCATTTTTTAACATTTATGGTATCCACTTGAACGGAAGCAAATGCAAGTGCATTATTGTACTGACGAATGTTCCGGAAGTAATTTTTGGTTCTACTATCATTCTTTTCTTAACTGATAATTACAGCATATTATGTAACATAAAACAGGCATCCCAGCGGCTAAAATTTGATGTGTACAGCAACAGTATTTGCAAATCGCACACTTCGTGCAATTTTTGACTCGTTTTTTAAAGAAATTATCAATATCTACAAAATGAGAGTACAATTCGTCAGTACTAATGTCTATTCTCTTTCCTTTGAATGCTCATTTGTTACGATCGGTTACTTGTGAGCGCCGCAAAAGGGATCTATACTATTGAAATAATATATATCATAAAGATATTTGATATTTGAATAAAAAATTAAGACCTCTACGGCAATATAGAGAGAATTACAGATACAATTAAAAGACGAAGTCTACAATTTCATGGTCACCTTCACAGAATGAACAATGACAGGCTAAATAAGATGATTTCTGATGACATTTACAAATTAAAACTTACCACCGGTTGGCTGGAAGAGATATGATGGTATCTACAAAGACTGAAGATCACAGATAACATGATGAATAACAGTGGGATCGTCCGGCGAGAGATCACTTTTGTGGATGTTTCGCTTTTGTAAATTCGACGTCAACCTCGGGGAGTGTTATGGGAGGTACAGTGGCAGGCGGTCATCCGACGTATGAAGAAGTTCTGGGAAGAAAATAAAACAGAAAATACTGTTCCATGATATTAGGTTATTAGAAGTCTATAATTGGTCAAAATCTCTAATTCAAAAAACAATTTCGTGTAGTTATTACTAGCCTAGTGCAGACCTTGTGAGCCGCATCTGCCGTGTATAGGAAACTGCGTGTTATTGTGCTGGAGGATAGGGATGTGTGTGGTGTGCGAGTTGCGGAGATGTTGGGGAGAGGAAAATTTCACAATTTAAAATTTAAATCTTGAACCAGGCCGGGGGTCGAATCTGGCGTCTCTGAATCCAAGGCTGCTACGCAGGTCTTTCAGCCGAAGAGCCGTAATTGTTATTATTCGAATTTACTCAGTCCTCTTTAGAGTAACTTACGCTTACCCCAAGTAGCAACTACTAGGACATTAAGCTTGGACGTTACTGTTTTATTAGGGGCTGTCTGGCCGAGGCGGTAAAGGCGTGCTCGGTTCGCCCGGAAGGACGTAGGTTCGAATCCCCGTCAGGTGGTGGTGGTGATTATTGTTTTAAGAGGAAGTACAACTAGGCAACCATCCTCTATATAACACTAATCAGAGGGAAAAATAGAAGGGATCCGACACTTCGAAAAATGAAGATATCGGTCAAAGAAAGAAAAGGGCCACGAAGGGCGTGAAAATGAAAGACTCCCTAGCCTCGCAAACCTAATAGCGTCGGGGTCTGAAAAGAACAAGAGTTGACCAAGGGAGGTCGGATAGAATAGATGAAAGTGAGGAGCCTGGCACAAGTAAGTGGAAGCAATGCCAGGACCCAGCTGAGGACCCCGTGGTCGCCAACCCACGCTCCAAAGTTCAGAGCCCCTGGGGCCCCTTTTAGTCACCTCTTACGACAGGCAGGGGATACCGTGGGTGTTATTCTACCGCCCCCACCCACAGGGGGATCCCCGTCAGGATGTCATAAAGTTTAAGAAGCGAGATTTCCACTTCCGGGAGTGCATATGGCTCTGAGGTTAATTCCTGGGGGCAAGTCCGGCTCCATGGTTAAATGGTTAGCGTGCTGGCCTTGGGTCACAGGGGTCCCGGGTTCGATTCCCGGCAGGGTCGGGAATTTTAACCATCATTGCTTAATTTCTCTGGCACGGGGCCTGGGTGTATGTGTCATCTTCATCATCATTTCATCCTCATCATGACGCGCAGGTCGCCTAAGGGAGTCAAATCAAAAGACCTGCACCTGGCGAGCCGAACATGTCCTCGGACACTCCCGGCACTAAAAGCCATACGCCATTTCATTTCATTTTCCTGGGGGCATAGGCGGCCGGGCGTGGAGCTAACCACTCTGCGTCATCACGTGCCGAGGTTAACAATGGTGGAAGCCTTTACCTTGCACTACTCCAAGGGCCTTCATGGCCTATACGGAGGTGACTTTGCTATGCTTTGTTACTGTTTTATTAACATTACATGGGCCGATGACCTTTGATGTTAGGCCCCTTAAAACAACAAGCATCATCATTAACATTACATACCTATTTTCAAAGTGTTTATAATTATTATCATTATTTTATTCTACATTACCGGTCAAAAGTTTAGGTCCACATAATGAATCATGAAATGTTATCTAGAATCTAAAATTGTGCCACTGTATCTCTGTAATTTATTTTCTGAGCTCTTATACCTAATAGGATATATGTCACCTAATTTCACTGAGTTATGCCGAGTACTGTAGAAACTACGCATTTTTCTCACTTCTTCGGTCTAGTCTAGAGTACTGCTCCGAAGATTGGATCCCATTACAGCAATAGGCTACTTACTTAATGCTTTAGAGCGATTACAGATCAGCTTTTCAAACGGGATCAGTAAAAAGTCTTTATGCATCAAGCTGTGTTCGATAGATTATGATCTGCTTTGTATAGAGATGCATATTGAGTCACTTAGAACTTGGCCCAGGTATATTAATACACGTTTCATACACAAATGTATCGGTAATTTCCTTGATTGTCCTAACTACGAGTAATTCATGCTCCTTTCCGTAACACCCGACAAGCCTTTCACTTGCACAGGAGCAAGATCGAATCCCATAAGAACTCGTGGTTTATGGAGATCTTAAGATCACTGAATGAAACTAGTGGGATGGTGGATGTCAGCTACTGAAATTCGTAGATTTATTCTGGACGCTTCACAGACAGCGTCCCTTGTTTCCCGTTCTGCGTATTTGGTAAATGAAAGTTACATTTCCTTCTTTTATCTGTCGGTCATTTCAAATGTATAAACACTTTTCTGTTTTCATGTTCTCTTCCTCCGTATCATCATCATCATCATAAACAGTTTCCAGCTGTTGGCCGGGTCTGCTTGGAACATTAGCCTCTCCATCTCCTCTCGACTTCCCGCCACTTCTCCCTCGTCACTCTTGCCCAGTCCTCTCCTCTTCTGTGTACACGCTCTTCCACTCCTTTTACCCTGCTTTATCTTGGTCTTCCTCTCGGTCGTTTACCTGTTATCTCCATTTCGTGCATCCTCCTCGGTATCCTATCCTCTGTCATTCTCTTTATGTGTCCATACCATCTTCTAGATGCCTCTATCCTGTTTTGTAGTGGCTCTTCTTTTACTATATCTCGAACCTTCATTTCTCATCTTATCCCACCTTGTCACTCCTATCCTGCTTCTCAGAAATTTCACATTTCACTTGCCTGTATCCTAGTTACGGCTCTCTCTACCTCATTCCGCAAGTTTGTACTGCATACGTCAGAATTGGTACACAGTCCGTCCTGTATATCACTCTTTTGCTTCTCTGAACGACATCCTTTCTCCAAACCAGGCTTCTGACACTTTTCAGGAATGCTCCTGATTGTCTTTCACGCTCGATTATTTCCTTACTTTCGTCTATGATACTTCCCAGGTACTTTAAACTCTCTACCTTATTCCCCTCCAAGTATTATCCTTTTCGTAGGTCTCTCCTTCTTTCCAACTGTGATCACTATCTGGCTCTTTTTTGGCATTAAATTTTATTCCATATTGTTTCACCTCCTCTTTCCATGCTTCTAACTGTTCCTGGATATCCTCTTCATTTTCTCCCCAGTCTAACAAGTCATCTGTAAACATCATCACTTTCATTCTTCCTTCCTCAATTTCCCTTGCCTTTTTGTCATTAACTCGTCCGTATGTGATTTGTAATAACAATAATCGTATGGCTTCAGCTACCGTATGCAGACATTTCAATTTGACGCCATCTGGCTGTCTGCTCGTCAGTTCCTTGACTTTTTATGGAGATTCCAAATACCAATGTTCACCTCTGGTACATATGTTAAGTTTTTGAGATATACTGCAAATATGCTCATTTTAAAAATTTACCCAAATTTGTCAATTCTTTTCACCCCGTTAAGTGGGTTTTACAAAAAGCAAAAACATATATGTTTCTTTGTTTTTAAGAGAGATTCCAAATACCAATTTTCACGCCTGTAACATCTTTAGTTTTTGAGATATAATTAATCTTATAAAAGAAGGATTCAACCACCTTTGCACTTATTTTTAGCCCCTGTGTGGATTTTCCAAATCAAAAAATACGTATTTTATTACAGAAGATTCCAAATACGAATTTTCATGTCTTTAAACTGTTACATTTTTAAGATGTAGACATATTCATTTTAAAAATTCACCCCCCTTTTCACCCGCTTAACGACTGAGTATCCGAAAATCCTCCCTTAATGAGCACCTATAGTGTAATATAAATGTATGCCCAGAATTTTATTTTTTTACGTCCGGTAGTTTTCACTCCGCAATGATGAATCAGTCAGTCAGTCAGTCAGTCAGTCAGTCAGTCAGTCAGTCAGTCAGGACATGTTATTACAGATAGATAGATAGATAGATAGATAGATAGATAGATAGATAGATGGATAGATAGATAGATATTGCTTAGTATTATTATTATTATTATTATTATTATTATTATTATATCTGTTTTATTACTCTCATTTAATTCAGGAAGACCCAACGCGTGCGCGCGCGCACACACACACACACACACACACACACAATTCTAATCAACTATGAATGGCCATTCTTACTAATTGCTGTCCCTTTACAAGTCTCTCTTCTTTATGGCACAGCAGTCGGTCCGGCCCGTTGCTATAACCGTTGGACGGATAATCCTTACTTTCACTTCCCAATCCCAGTCACCATATAGGGCAGCTGAAATCTTCCATTTTCGGTTGTAATACAAAACGTTTGGTGGTTTGCCGACATAGCCGGGCGTCAGACTTAATCATTTAACCTGTGATCCCATATTCAGTTCATGCGGAGCTGTTTTCAGCATGGTAGCCTTGCTACTGACGTCCTCTAGGGCCTACCATGCTGTCCTGTCCGCGACGGCTGTGTCACTCTTCAACTGTAAAATGAGTCTATTGAGCACGCCCTCGGGCGTATTTCTCAACGCTTCCCCAAACTCAATTATATGATTACATTCAGATTTTGTCACGTAAATTAATTTAGATTGTATCAATGTAGCTGTTATATAAGCAGCCAAATGGAGGTCTGCCTTTCCTCCTTTGATACCCTCAACGTCCCAGTATGACATCGTTTCTCCCATTGTCCCCAGAAATGTCTCCGAGACATATAAAAGCCTTGGATTCAGATGCAGATGCATAAATCATGAAGACCAACTCTTTCCTGATAACGCATACGCCTATTTCAATATTATTTATATTTAACTGTGTTCGCATGGTTTTGGAATGTTTATTCTTACAAAGTAATCCATGAACACCGAGTCAGTTACACGGGTAACTCGCCGGAAACTGAAAACTTATCTATAAAATTACATTTCAAAAACCACTGTATTTCGTATGACTAGTTTTCAGATATCTATCGGGAAATAATCGTCCACTTTTTTTCTATTTCTTGTTTTCACTCACAACAGGAAATGTGATATAGGTTAGCACTCACTTTCAATTATTCATTTAAGGGGAGTGGACGACATTACAGGGAAGAGTGACATAAAAATAGGTAAAATTTGAACTAGTATATCTTACTTCATTTTTACAATATATAAATTAAAAACTATCAGAATAAGTAAACTTGTACTTTTTCTTAACTGTTAGCATCCTTAAAGTTGTCCGGCTCCATGGCTAAATGGTTAGTGTGCTGGCCTTTGGTCACAGGGGTCACGCGTTCGATTCCCATCGTTGGTTAATTTCCCTGGCATGGGACTGGGTGTGTGTGTTGTCTTCATCATCAATTCATCCTCATCACGACGCGCAGGTCGCCTACGGGAGTCAAATCAAAAGAACTGCACCTGGCGAGCCGAACCCGTCCTGGGATTTCCCGGCACTAAAAGCCATATGCCATTCCATTTCATTTCATCCTTAAAGTTTTCAGTACTACTAGGAAACAGTGTTATTCTATATTTCTAAATATAATACAATATAATTGTTAGTGAAAATGAAAAATGAAAATTCACAGCCTGTTTCCAGTCATCCGACCGGATCAGGAATGGAATGAATGAAGCCCCTATCTAGCGGCAAGGATAGGAATTGTGCCGGCTGCCGAAGCCTGTCGCACTCCTCTGGGGCAATGATTAATGAATGATAGATGAAATGAAATTATATTGGAGAGTGTTGCTGGAATGAATAACAGGGAAAACCAGAGTACCCGGAGAAAAACCTCTCCCGCCTCTGCTTTGTCCAGCACAAATCTCACATGAGTGACCGGGATTTGAACCACGGTATCCAGCGGTGAGAGGCCGATGCGCTGCCGTCTGAGCCCCGGAGGCTCTATAAGTTTTAGTATTCATCCCAAATTTCAGGTCCACTTTACTAGGGAGCAATGAAATATACAGAGCTGAAATTAAACATTCCATTTATGTGTACTGAGTCTGTAAAACAGACTGAAAAAACAACAAATTTATTCCTTAGTGACCCACAGGGCTTAGTTTTGAAAAAAATATTTTGTGATTTTCATGATCTTAAAATAAAAAGTAAGTATTATTTTTGTCATAACCGAAATCTATTATCACGCACCAAGACTATTAGGCATGATTCTGAAATTTTACTTCCTCAAGTACAGCCATTACCTAGAAAAGTGTACCTGAAATTTTGGATGCATACTAAAAATGAAATTGTACTATATTTTAAAAAATAGAATAACACGATATTCTAGCAACATTGAAAACTTTTAGGATGCTAAAAGTTAAGAAGAAGTACAAGTTTAACTGTTCTGAGAGTTTTGAAGTTATATGGCAAAAATGGAGTAAGATATTCTAGTTCAAATCTTATCTATTTTTATGTCACTTTTCCTAATAATGTCGTCCACCTCCCCTTAAGATGTTGTTACTGTCGGCGGCGGCTAGAAAAGTACAGGTACACAGAGCAAGAATTCTGAAGGGAACCGTCTCAGAAGAAAACGTGAATCTTGTTCTTTTATTTTCGGTTTTACGGACGTTGAAAATGATCTATATTTAGCTCCGAGGATAATACAGTATTTCGACAAAGATATGGACTGGAAATCGTCTACAGTCATGTTACGAGGTTGAGCCACAGTATTCACCTAAAGATAAAATTGGAGACAACGAAAAATACTTCAGAGACGAACGACGGCGGGAATGGTGCTCATAGCATCCTCCGATGACATAAGGAAAGAACTTCATTGGAGTAATCACATAAATGGGATTGTAAATAAAGGGTTCAGATCTCTGCAGATGGTTATGAGGGTGTTTATGGGTTGTAGTAAGGATGTAAAGGAGAGGACATATAAGTCTCTGGGCGTATGGTTCCAGTGTATGGGGCCCTCACCAGGATTACTTGATTCAAGAACTGGAAAAAATCCAAAGAAAACCAACTTGATTTGTTCTGGGTGATTTCCGACAAAAGAGTAACGTAACAAAAGTGTTGCAAAGTTTGGGTTGGGAAGACTTGGGAGAAAGAAGACGAGCTGCTCTACTAAGTGGTATGTTGCTAGCTGTCAAGAAAGAGATGGTGTGGAATGACATCAGTAGGCGAATAAGTTTGAGTGGTGTCTTTAAAAGTAGGAAAGATCACAATATGAAGAGGACAAATTGGGGCAAATATTCGTTTATAGGAAGGGGGGTTAGGGAGTGGAATAACTTAACCCAATTTCTTTGAAATCATTTAAAAAATGGCTAGATCTTGATTGATTGATTGATTGATTGATTGATTGATTGATTGATTGATTGATTGATTGATTGATTGATTGATTGATTGATTGATTGATTGATTGATTGATTGATTGATTGATTGATTGATTGATTGATTGATTGATTGATTGATTGATTGATTGATTGATTGATTGATTGATTGATTGATTGATTGATTGATTGATTGATTGATTGATTGATTGATTGATTGATTGATTGATTGATTGATTGATTGATTGATTGATTGATTGATTGATTGATTGATTGATTGATTGATTGATTGATTGATTGATTGATTGATTGATTGATTGATTGATTGATTGATTGATTGATTGATTGATTGATTGATTTACGAAAACATCTCACTCGTGACGTAAAACATGTGGGGCTGGTGGACTACTGATGTGATCGGCAAAAGATGAGCTCTGCCATTGGCTGAAAATTTGCCCATTGGAACGTCATTCAACACACTGAGATGTTATGACCAACTGTAGGATAGTAAAAAGTCATTGAGCAATAAGGCAATATGGAAGACAAATCATTCATCATTTTTAGAAAGAATGAAAAGAATAAGCATATGAACAGGTAATACAAATTCTTGACACTGTTAAGGACAGATTTCGTTGCTGTCAATCTTATAATATTTTACAGGAGAAATAATAAAAATAGTAATCATATGAATTATTGTACTTATACAGATAAACGGTCATTACTTAAATAATGAAGAAACTAAACATTGTAAAGCACAGATTGCGGTGGTGTTGTCACCGTCAGAATTTAAAAAATCACGGGAGAAAGACTTCTTTAATTAGAAATTTGAACACTGTGTAACATAGATTGCACTGCCGTCATTTTAAATGCTCCAGGGCTAGCTATTGCTTTTTAATGAATAATTGAAATTCTCGGCACCGTCAAGCATAGATTGCGCCGCTGTCAACCTGATCATAATTTATAATTTAACATTTTCACGGGAGAAATACTTAATGAATAATTTGAACACTGTGTAACATAGATTGTGCAGCTATCACTTTTAAAATAATTAATTTCTCGAACAATTGGTCCAGGACTAGCCATAATTTGTTAACAAGTATAATTTAGTCCAAGGATAGCCATAGTTTTGTAATAAGTATTAGCATTGGTCCAGGGGAAACGAATGCAGAAAAATTACTCCGTACACACACGTAACCAGATCTAACTATCCAGGAAAAACAATGTAGCAACGTACCTTCATGGAGAGGAGTTCCCTCGCCTAATACTCAGTTTCATGGTGCCTGCAATTTTCACATTTTCTGTGCCTGGTTATTAGGCCGTCATTAGCGTAAAGTCCGCCTCTGTGGTGTAGTGGTTAGCGTGATTAGCTGCCACCCCCGGAGGTCCGGGTTCGATTCCCGGCTCTGCCACGAAGTTTGAAAAGTGGTACGAGGGCTGGAACGGGGTCCACTCAGTCTCGGGAGATCAACTGAGTAGAGATGGGTTCGATTCCCAGGCAAATGCCTGGATGGTACCTAACTTAAGGCCACGGCCGCTTCCTTCCCTCTTCCTTGCCTCTTCCATCCAATCTTCCCATCCCTCCACAAGGCCCCTGTTCAGCAAAGCAGGCGAGGCCGCCTGGGCGAGGTACTGGTCATTCTCCCAGTTGTATCCCTGAACCAAAGTCTGAATCTCCAGGACACTGCCCTTGAAGCGGTAGAGGTGGGATCCCTCGCTGAATCCGAGGGAAAAACCGACCCTGGAGTGTAAACAGATTATGAACGATTAGCGTAAAACGGCAATAAACTTTGGAAGTTGCGTTTTAAAATCATTAACATTAGTGATCTTTAAACAACAACCTTCGCACACAACATCCATATTTAACATTAAATTATTGATTGCCATAGCAACGAATAACTTATATATTAACATAGCAACTAGTAATGTTTTTATTGACATAGCAACGAATCAATCAAACAGCGCACCCAACCAACACTCCTCCCTTTCAGCTGATAGAGGTCGCAAGGAATAAAACACCTCCCTAGCGAGAAATGAACATCATACAGCGCACCCACCCAACACCCCTCCCTCTCAGTTGACAGCGGTCGCAAGGAACTAAGTACGTCACTAGGGACAAATGAACATCAAACAGCGGTACGTCTGCTGGTGAGAGTTTGGTTAATATTTACCAATTGTCATCTTAGGTTACTGTTTATTAATTGAGTAATTAGCATTCAGAAGGCTGTGAAAGTTAAATGTTACTTGCATTACATGCTCCAAGTTTTGATCTATTTTGCGTGGTATGTTAGCACTTGTTACGGTCTGGTTGGTGCTATATACAGGGTGTATCATTGATGATGTTACAAACTTTCAGGGTTGATGGAGGACGGCAAATAAATCAATTTGAGATAAGGAACCGTGGTCCGGAAATGTTCGAGTCTAAAGTGATTAATGATCAAAGATGTTTAACGTCCGTCCGTTCTTAACAGACGCCGGGGTGTCAGATTTTCGTCCCGAAGTACTTCTTTAACGTGCCGGAAGCCAATGATATGGGGTTGTCTCCTTTAAACACCCTTAAAAAACCACCGACCTCAGTCGGGTTTTGAACACATTAACTTGGGATTAGTAGACAAACGCCGTATCCACTACGCCACTGCGGCCGGCAGTCAAAAGGTAAATCAAAAGTCGGTTTGATACCTCCGACTGTACTGTACATGGAGCAGCTTGTGAAACGGACTTAATAGAATTTTGCTTAACTTTTGACTCGATCGTTTCCGAAATATGGTTCCTTATCTCAGACTGATCCATTTGCCGTCCTCCGTCATACCTGAAAGTTTGTAACATCATCATTGATACATCCTGTATATTCGTCTTACGGTGTACTTCAAGAGTAGTGGTAATAGAAGTGTTTACGTGTATATGTTGATAAGCCATCTATTATGGACTGTTTGGATACATAGCATTCTTAACTATGGTGTTTTCCCTTAACGTTACATTGTCCCAGTTAGGTCTCTATTTACATATACTAGAATACTTTTTACATTATGTTGATCTATAATGAATCACAAGATAGGTCCAATCTGAATAATCTGGCAGATCACAGCTCCACCAACAACCTTCAATTGAAGAGTGGCACTGTTCATTAACCTGGTAGATTCGTGGAAAAGTTTTTAAATCAATTGCGCTTCACAAAAGAAGGGTTCATCCTGATGTTTACCGGAGAAATATAGCTTCTAAATATAAGGCCACGAAACAAAATTCGCTTATATTGATTGATACTGACTCAAACAGTGGTATACTAATCACAGACGTGATGAATCTATTACGACCGAGGAAGGGACTAAAAAAAGCCACAATTTGAAGGAAAATTAGTAAACGTCCTTGGCAACTGACTATGAATCATTCGGAGGCCAATATTAAGAATTACTGGAATATTTAACAAATGCAATTTCCTCTCTTTATTGATCCCAAACATCCTTCTGTTCGGTAGTAAAACGCTCTAAAACAGGAACGAGCAGACCATAGTTTTCACATTCAGTCACAAGTAACCCCCGAAGACTGTCGTGCGGGGTGAATGGTTCAGACGGTTGAGTAGTTAGTGGGACGTAAAGCCAATAACATTATTATTATTATTATTATTATTATTATTATTATTATTATTATTATTATTATTATTATTATTATTATTACATCCATTTACAAAGGTTCTGCTTGTGACAGTAACATAATGAGCTGACTCACCTAAGCAAGGAGTCACCCCCTTGATTATGAAACTATACAAATATCTACAAATATTTACAACAGAAATAATTATTATAATTACATACATATGCACAATAAATGTGCGCAGATGATGTCCCTAAACAACTTTTTATCTCCCCGTTTTGGAAATCTGTCCTTCAGTATCACCGGAACTGTGACCTGGAACTTCATGCTATTCGCTGTAACTCAGAGGAAAAGTCGTTCCTAGAAGATGTCTTTCCCCGGTTTCCCATTTTCACATTACCCAAATCCTGGGACCGTGTCTTAATTAAGGCCACGGCCGCTACCATTCCCCCATCATTTCGTCGCCAAATTCTTCGATGGATTAGACAAAGACAAAAACACCTCCGTATAGGCCATGAAGGCCCTTGGAGGAGTGGAAGGTAAAGGCTTCCACCATTGTTAACCGTGGCACGTGATGGGGTAGAGTGGTTAGCTCTACGCCCGGCCGCCTTTGCCCCCAGGAATTAACCTGGTACTCATTTTTTGTTTGGCTGAGTGAACCTCAGGGCCATGTGCACCCCCGGAATTGGAAATTTTTTCTTAAATTTTACGAATTCCTGACGGGGATTCGAACCCACGTCCTTCCGGCGAACCGAGCACGCCTTTACCGCATCGGCCAGGCAGCCCCTACTTCGATGGGTTAGAGCGAAGTTGGACCACTAGCGAAAGGAAAAGAAAAAACACATCACCAGGTCCTGACTGGGTCATTGTCAGAGCCTTGAAGGAACTTCACACTACTAAACACTGCTTGCTCTTGGCCAATATTACGTTTAATTATTCTCAATAAAAGAAATAATATTTGTAGCGTTGGTTCGAGCCTACGCAAATAATAATAGCAATGGAATAATAATAATAATAATAATAATAATAATAATAATAATAATAATAATAATAATAATAATAATAATAATAATAATAATAATAATAATTGTTACGGAGATATCCGTGGTAGTTAGAGGTGAAAGAAGGTGCGGGCTGGAATAGGTCTCAACTACAAGATTAAAGTTAATTTAAAACTTTAACAAAGGTTATATTTTCAAAACTTAACAATGGTTACATAGAATTTTGAGCGTACAACAAATAACAACAGTTAAATCAGGTACACAGCAACTTTATAATTCTGGGCTACAAGCCCCAAAGTCTGAGCTCCTAGCTCACACCCACAATTCAACAAAGGGCAGAAAACCCCTTCATTACCTGGAGCTCTTGCTCCCGCTTAACAATGTCAGGCCTCCTAGAGGCACTTTCCAAAATACCAGAAAGAGCTGACCTGCTCTATTTTTTTTTTTTTTTTTTTTTACCAGCCTCATCAAAGCCCACAACAACCCTTACTCCTAACTGCCTTCAAGGCACACATACAGTGAAACAGGGGTATCTAATACCCAACCTACAGGGCCTTGCATGAAGAAAACAAAACATCAGGATGAGTTACTGGCCCAAAGTACAGAAGGAACTGGAGGCGTGAACTTGCACTCCAAATAACACCTTTAAAACCTAAGTGGCTCTAGGCCGGTACACAGGGGCTAATCCCAAGCTAGGGAGGTGACCCGTATGAGAACTTTTATACATTAATGAAGAGAAGAAACGGTTATGAAAACGTGGTCACCTCAGTTTCGAAATGAAGGGGAGTTCGAGAGGGAAAAGCACTCTCTATCCCCGCTTTACAGTGAAAGAGATTTGTAGATTTTCCATAGACAGAAAGGAATTCACATTTTAACAAGATGGGTTATATATTAAAGGACTCGAACCCTCCCAGAGAGTTAAACTGCTGAGCTAGCAAGAAATAAAGGTGTTAAAAGGCCATTATCTTGTAGAAGAACTGCTGCTAGAAGAAAGAGGCGCTTCCCGCCCCCTGCTACATATCCACACACTGAACTAGATCTTATACTAGTGGCACCGAGACAAGAAAAACAGCAGTTTTTATACTCTCGTGGAAAATTCGAGACCTTTCAGGAATGAGTAGACACACCCCCTCAACTTTATTGGATAGCTTAGAGCAACATATCCATGTCGAAGAAGACATACATGATTGGTTGGAAATAAATTAAAGAAATTTGGGATTGGCTAAATTCAAAACAGGCGGATAGAAAGGATTAATGTTGCCAATCCAAAGATAACAGAACTAAATATAGTAAAAACGAAACTTATGAATACTAAATTTCTTCAGGAAGGTTCATTCCATTACACCAGAGTGTATTACCATAGTTTTTTGTAGAGACATCTGTTAGAGAATGTCCACACTTCTTGATCACTGAAAAACAAAAGTAAATCAAAAACACTCAGTGACATCTTCTGATAAACCGTAGAACTAGTTCAGTTGTAAAGTTCAGAGCTTCTCCTGTAGAGGAGTTTCAATTGGCGCAAGATTTGAACTTGCGTCGTGGAGGTGTACCGCCCGGTACAACAACAACAATAATAATAATAATAATAATAATAATAATAATAATAATAATAAAAGTTGACATAAAATGTGAATCAAGAAATAGTAAAATGACGCAGTTGCGGTGAATTCACATCAGAACATGGAAACGTGACGGATAACTATCAATATCGGTACTCAAAATTAAATCAAATACAAGGGAACACTTCAAGGCCTAAAAATGACAACTAAGAGAGGATAGTAGAAGGTGATGGAACCCTATGAGGTCCATGGGAAGGTATGGCGTTATGGGGCAGAAAAGACTTACAATAATACACCCAACAGACAAATTATTATTGAGAAAATGAACATACAATGATAAATGAACAAATAAATGAACTGCGGATTAACTGATACTTGAAACACAAGCCAAAGATATGTAAGGAAAACAATTAAGCTCTTCGGTCACGAACAAACTTTGACATAGATATTCACATTAAAGTTAAATTTACAGAATGAAAGGAGGCCACCTCGAAAGAATCAAAAAATTAATTACGCTATTCAAGAAAGAGTGTTACGTTACTTACAATCACAACTAGAGTTAGAAAAGAAGGTCTTCCTCCGAAAACAACACGTTGCGGACTAGTATAATAGCTAAGTCATACAAATGCTCTATTTTGGAAAATGTGGAAAACTAGATGAAACTCCGGCACACAAAATGAACTTCTACATAATTACTGAACTTACATTAAGTGGGAATAGTCCGAAACACAAGAATGCATTTACATAACATAAGGCAAAAACAAAGCGCTTACTTTGGCCAACTGAAGATCCATTGCGGGATGGACGCAAAACGCGTCCGCCCGCTGGAGTGATCAAAATTCAAAGACATGGACAAATTAACTCTCACACGCGAGGAGCCGCAAACAGGAAATCGAGTGATTACAAACAACCAATAGCAACACTCCAGTTTGCCACATTCAACAATTAAAAATCCTAATATACTGGCCAACAAAAAACATTTGTATTTTGGCCAATGACAATATTCTTTTAGAATAATCCTTCCTGGTGAATTCACATATTAGCGGATATTACAAAACGACAGGAAACGGCCACTTACACGTGGCACACCCTGCCTCACAAATCATGTATAAAAATTCGCATCCCTTTATATAATTTACAGAATAATTCAATTTAAAACAGGAAATGTAAATACCCAGATCTCTTTGAAGATAAATCTTCTTCATAGTCCATTTCTCCATAGGCCTATATATGTAATAATTTTAAAATAAGAAAGCTACGTACAATAATTTGCTTTGAATAAACACTTAAGTTTTTAGAAAGTTTTTGTTTACCCAAAATAATGACAAGACAAAAATTTATATAATATTACATAATAAGGACTTCTGTTGCTTCAGTGATTTCTGTTCACTGCTGTTCAACAACGGCCACAATATTTTTACTTGCTTTACGTCTAACTAACTACTTTTTCCGATTTTCTGAGACGCCGATGAGCCGGAATTTTGTACCGCTAGAGTTCTTTTACGTGCCAGTAAATCTGCCGACACGAAGTTGACTTATTTGAGCACCTTCAAATATCACCGGACAGAGCCAGAGTCGATCCTGCAAAGTTGGGGTCAGAAGGCCATCGCTTTAACGTCTGAGCCACTCAGCCCAACCTCAATAAAAGAGACATCCGGCCGCAAATGCGGGTGACCACAAGGATTCGGAATACAACACAATTTTTAATATACAATGGATATGTAATATAATGTCATCATTATCTAATGACAAGAATATAATGGTGGTGTATTATTGTCAACGAATCCTTCAAAATATTTAATGAAAGATGCTGTACATCTGTCAACCTAAGACCCAGCTTCTTGACTTAGGAATTCGTGTCCTTAAACGAAGTTTCCCTGGCTCCGAAGAGAAGTCTCCTTACTTTCCATGAGTAACCAATTGTGTTATAGCTTAAAATAGGTCCCTCAATATTAAAAGTTGCACGAAGTTGAAACCTTTAAGAAATAACCGATTGGGGTCCAATCACGATGTTCTCTGTTATTAAACGTAGACTTGAAAATGTTCTTGTCTGGAAGCTGAGACATCTCGACCTGTCTACGTATCAGAGTGGATATGTTACTCTTCCAGGTCATATAAATACTTCAATCATCAATGGCTTCCCGCGTGGTTCTAAAGCTAGCAACAAGGACTGTTGCATAGTTTTCTTGGATATTTTCAACTTATGATACGGCTCTTCAAGAACAAATTTAGAGATGTTTAATGTGACTCATTGCGCTAAATAATCTGTATTTTCTCGGGTGTTGAAAGATTTTTTTTACGAACTGCTTTACGTCGCACCGACGACTGGATAGGAAAGCGGTAGGAGCGGGAAGTAAGCGTCCACGGCGTCAATTAAGGTACACATTTAGCATATGCCTGGTGTTGAAAATGGGAAACCACGGAAAACCATCTTCAGGGCTGCCGACAGTGGCGTTCGGTGTTGAAAGAGCAGCTTGTCTGTACTTCAGTATTACCTCATTTTGACTATTATGATGCAGTTAAAAATGACCGGACTGCCACTCTTGTTGATAAATTACAAAGTGTACAAAATGCTTGTGTACACTACATCCTCGGTACTATGACCATGCCTACGGCGAACTTGGCTGGTTAAGACTAAAACAACTCCGTAACATGCATGCCCTATGCCTTCTTCGCCGAATTTTCTTTATATCCTCTCCACCTTGCATTTGTCCTCAGGTCAACTGGTTGTCATCCGAGCACAACTTTAAAACGCGGTAGAAAAACAGACACATTTTTATCTATTCCATTCCATCGTACAACACGATACACAAACTCTTTTGTCATTTCTGTAGCATGACTGTCGAATAAGCTACATAGCTCTGCTAGTGTCAGGAAACTGTGGCGGCAACATATTCTCAACAACAACTGAACTGCCTAAATTGTAATTTATCAGAAGTACCACTCTAATTAGTAGTTATTCGATTATTTGTGTTCCGGAAATTCCGTGGCTCACAGAGGAATATGAAGCACCTGGGTTGATTGGCTGGACAGAGGATTACTTAGAGGAACTTTTACTTTAACAAATTTGGAAATTTTATATCTTTTCTTTCATAAAATTGAAAGAGAGAGAGAGAAATTAACAGTATAATAAAAAACAGTTGAAAATAATAACAACGAGCTCGACAGCTCTAACAATGCCTTGGACGTATAAGTCCTAAATCAGGTACAAAATAACTTGGGAGAAAATTCCCAGTTGTTAAATTACACTCGAAAGAACGTAATTGATCCTGACAGGTACAATGTCATGAAAGAGCATAATTGCTCTAAATAGGTACACTTTATAGGAATCTCGGCTCCAAAATACAAGAGTCTAACCTCGAACAGGCAATCAGTTGCTTATGGCACACTTACACTAGGGTGATCCCACTCCAAAATGTTCATATGCGGTTGCCCCATGGTGAGCTTATCTATTGAAAGGTTCCACAATAAGTTTAATTACTGTTCCCAAAGGGAATCAAAACGAAGACAGAGTCACCCTAAGAATTATTAAGAATACACAGGGACATAATTGCCCATACTACAAGGCCTTGAAAATACACAGAAAAGGTTACACATAACAGGCTATTAACAAAAGGCAAGGAGGCGAAACACAAGCACTCCTTAAAGAAATTTCTGGAAGGACGAGAACCTAAGTGGGCTTACGTACCAATGACACAGAGGCTAAACCCATACTTAAAAGAGTGACTAACGGTTGAAAGTTTAAAAACCGAGACAATATTTTCAAAATTTACAATTTGAAAACTTTAGTCACCCAACTCAAATGTTGAAAGGGAGACAACTGAGGTTCACCACTCGTGCTCGTTTATATTAAATATTTCCCAGTAGGGAACAGAAAAAAGTCCATAGACTGCTCAGAAACTCCTACATTTCAACCACCAAAAGAAACAAAGTTGCATTAAGAAAACGGCTGAAACCTTCCTCTCGAACTACCCGCAGGCACGATGACATGTTTAGGTAAATTCTGCCAATACTTTGTAGCACTGGATCTTCTTAAACCAGCCACTCCCTTGCCTTCCTAGCCCTCTCTGGCCTCCGTTAAGTCTCACTCTCAAGAACTGGAACAATTCAGAGAAGACGGCCTTAAAATGTCCTCCATATATACGAGGGTTGGTGCAAAAGTCATGGCAATTATTTTTTTCTTGAAGATACCAGTCCGGTTGGAAAATGCGACATATACAAGTCAATATGGACTGACACCATGGTTAGCCGGTTCGAGTCCCGTTGTTCAAAAAAGTTTTCACCATCAGAATTTTGGCCGGTATACAATTTCTAATCATTAGATTGCGCGTCGAAATCCTGGATTAAATTCCAAATCTCTCCGAAGTGTTCATATGGAGTGAGGGAATATGACTCTCTTGGTGGTGATTCGTCCGTCGGATGGAGACGTTAAGCCTTGAGCAGATCCCTTGTTACTGTTAAACAGGAGTAGCTAATGAACTGGCGCTAGTTTCAACCTCTTCCTTCCCACTGTCATACATCACGATATTAATTTCATCGCATTAACTCGTCTGATGAGGCTGACGTCCGGAAGGGCATCCGGTCGTAAGAATTCGCTAATCTCTCACTTCATACCCGACTCCGTAGAGAACTGGGATAAGCGTTGGTCATACACGTCATGTTAGGTACATTTCAACCGCAATCTCAGCTCTAAGCCTTACAGAGCATAACAGTTATTTTCTTTTAAGAAACTACAGTATAACAGGGACCTATGTTTGAATCGCGTGCTATAAGTTAAGAACTCTTTCACACAGTAGAGGTTCCTATTACTGATAGAGTGATAGTGGTTTCTGAGTGAACGCAGACTTCTCGTCGCGTCGAATAGGAGGGAAATAATATCGGCATAAGAGAAGTCCGCCTCAGTGGTGTACTGGTTAGTATGGTTAGCTGCCACCCCCGGAGGCCCGGTTCGATTTCCGGCTCTCCCACGAAATTTGAAAAGTGGTACGAGGATTGGAACGGGGTCCACTTAGCCTAGAGATGTCAGCTGAGTAGAGGGGGTTCGATTCCCACCGCAGTCACCCTCGAAATGGTTTTCCGTGCTATCACACTTCTTCTCCAGACAAATACCGGGATTGTGCCTGACTTAAGGCTACTGCCGCTTCTTTCCCCGTTCCTCACCTAACCCTTCCAATCTTCTGATCCCCCACAAAGCCCCTGTTCAGCATAGTAGGTGAGGCCACCTGGGCGAGGTACTGGTCCTCTTACCGGAACAAATATCTCACGCTCTAGGACACTGACTGCCCCTTAGGCGGTAGAGTTGGAATCCTTCGCTGAATCCGGCGCAAAAACCAACCCTGGAGGATAAACGCATTAAATAAATAAAGAAGTAAGTAGGAGAAGAAGCCGTGCTACACTCGATGCGTACCTTAACGATCAGTGGACCAACGAGACACATTAATCAACAGCTTTAATTCCGACAGGACTACCAACACCTGGCAGCCAATTACCTGTCACCACATCCGCTCGTGAATTAATTACCAGAGACACGAAAAATTTGTCTGCAGTCGCAGCTACTGCTATAATAGCTGTGTGTCCTAAATTTCGTATCTGAGTCACCTGACCAGGAAACGTAATATTTCAGCATGTCTCGAATTACTAGACAAGATTGAGTCATTTTTACATCCTTGTTCCAACCTGTATTCAGCAGCAAGTTCGACAATCTACAGGACCATTATGAACAATGCGTGAGACGTGGGCGTGTACATTTTAGCACATGCTCTACCAACGCAGTTATACTGTTATCGCTATCAGCTTGCATTCGGGAGATGGTGGGTTCGAACCCCAATGTCGCAACCCTGAAGATGGTTTTCCTTGGTTTCCCATTTTCATGCCATGTAAATGCTTAATTGCTGCCACGGCCACTTCCTTCCCACTCAAGCTCTTTCCTATCCCATCTTCGCCATAAGACCTGTGTCGATTCGACGTAAAAAGTAAAAAGGCCAAATTGCTTAGCATATTTCCACCGAACAGAATCGCCCTTGCATCATTTTATACCCTGATCCATGGGCAATAAGGCTGAATGATTAGCCTTACCTAAGCTAACGTCTGTAACTACTTTAAGTCTGTAACTACTTTAAATCTCGAACTCATATTAGTATCAACTCTAACCGTAGCCCGTTTACCAGCAATTATCATACGACAAATATGTTATTTCTACGCACCGCAGCAACGAAAAGAATAGAGGTGCACGCATAAAATGGTGTTTATAGTGTTCAAAAACGACCCAACTCCATTACACGAAAACATAAAACCAAACAAAACCCCATGGTACTACAGCCCTTGAAGTGCTTTGGCCTACCAAGCGACCGCTGCTCAGCCCGAAGGCCTGCAGATTACGAGGTGTCGTGTGGTCAGCACGACGAATCCTCTCGGCCGTTATTCTTGGCTTTCTAGACCGGGGCCGCTGTCAGATAGCTCCTCAATTATAATCACGTAGGCTGAGTGGACCTCGAACCAGCCCTCAGGTCCAGGGAAAAATCCGTGACCTGGTCGGGAATCGAACCTGGGGCCTCCGGGTAAGAGGCAGGCACGCTACCCCTACACCACGGGGCTACACGTAAATATACTGTATATAAATCACTGATATGAGCTATATACAATGAAGTAGCACCCTATAAATGCATCGGTAATGGTGAAATGTAATATTTATCTATGGTTTAGCTAATAATATCATAATTATTGTGTGAAGTTGGGATATTTTTGAAGCATATGTCTTAACACAATTTAAAAAGTACAGAAACAATCTTCTTTATCGTTGTTTATTTTCAGGATCTTTTAAGATATCATTCCAAATCATAATGTTCTGAAATATTTGTGCTTTCTTTCAGGAGCTGCAAACACACACCTTATTTACAACCGAGCTCGATAGCTGTAGTCACTTAAGTGCGGCCAGTGTCCAGTATTCGGGAGATAGTGGGTTCTAACCCCACTGTCGGCAACCGTGAAGATGGTTTTCCGTGGTTTCCCATTTTCACGCCAAGCAAATGCTGCGGCTGTGCCTGAATTAAGGCCACGGCCGCTTCCTTCTGACGCCTAGTCCCCTCCGGTCCCATCGTCGCCATAAGACCTATCTGTGTCTGTGCGACGTAAAGCAACTTGTAAAGAAGAAGAAACAAATTTAGGTCTGTTAGCTTCTCTGGATTCACTGGTGATTGTCCAACATAACATTTAACTAGAGAAGTTAGTTCTGTTACCACATCATTCCTTAGCAAAGGAAACATGTATGTGGGAGCAAAAGAACACATACATTAAGTAACTGATACTTCATACATTCGCTACTTTTGAAAGACGAATGTTTTGTATTCACTCACTTTGAACTTATTATTTTTGCTTACAGAGCTTTTAAAGAATCTCTGAAGGCGACTTTTAAAGTCTAAAATAGTGTCTGTAGTCATTCTAACAATATTAAATTTTCTTTCTACAAGTTGCAAACATCTCAATCCTTTGCACCTTTCGTTTTATTTTTCAGTGATTACAAATTTGCTATTTTCATAACGATTCACCTCTCTACCCGTAGGCTCCAATTTGTCCCACTCAATGCAGCTCAACAATAGAGACGTCTGATTTGGAGCTCCTTCCGTTGGAACGTTCTTGAAATATACAATTGAAATGCGATAGTATTGTGCTCTTCACTTGGAATTGTCCGACTCCATGGCTAAATGGTTAGCGTGCTGGCTTTTGGTCACAGGGGCCCTGGGTTCGATTCCCGGCAGGGTCGGGAATTTTAACCATCATTGCTTAATTTCGCTGGCACGGGGGCTGGGTGTATGTGTCTTCATCACCTTATCCTCACCATGGCGCGCAGGCCGCCTACGGAGGTCAAATCAAAAGACCTGCACTTGGCGAGCCGAACATGTCCTCGGACACTCCCGGCACAAAAGGCAATACGCCATTACATTTTATTTTCACTTGAAGTTGGGACATTATCTACACGTACAAAATGCGGCCGAAGTCGCGCTTTCGATGTTATTTTTGCTTACAGAGCTTTTAAAGAATCTCGGAAGGGGACTTTTAAAGTCTAAAATAGTCTAAAATTTCGCAAAAATGTGGAGTTGGGATCTTTTTGAATTCACAAGTTCAGCTCCATATCCTTTGAGATCTCTTGTTGAAATGATGTCTGAATGTACATTGTCTTCCAAAACATGCTTGAAAACTCGACAAGAATTTTCTAGACTATCCAAACTTACGTGGTGTTGGTTATTAAGCGTTGTTTTCTTTCAGATGCGGTCCGAACGTACGGACGAGCCAGAGGCATGCTGGGAAACTCGACGAGGGCGCTCCTGTCGGCGGTTACGTCAGGACCTCGATCTCACCGACTCTTCCTCGGTAAGCACAGACGTGAGTAGCGAGCAACCTTCCACATCTACAGGTCTTCCAATAAGAGAAGGGTTTTGACATTCGAGCGCTGCGATCGCTTCATCAGCTGTTATTTACGGGCGCCTTTTCGTGTGATTCAGTCGCCTTTCTGGTTGCAATAGAGGTGTACATTGTGGTAACTGCGTTCCTTCTTGACTATCATCTCGTATTGTTTATATTATTGTTTGTCATTCCCGTTGAATCGAGTGCTGTAAGTTTTTTCTTGGTGTTTTAAATGACGTCAGTGTAAGATTTAGGCTATAAGGTTTAGTATTCGAGAGCTTTATCTTTAGTATTAGGATTTTTATAATTGCATTCCAAGTGTCATGTTGTGCCGTACGGCACATCACCCTAGCTGTGAAAAGGAGGCTAGCCGCGCACTGTTAGAGTCAGTGTGGGACTCTGTGGTGGAGTCAGTGCTGGAGTTGCAGTTGGACTCGGCGTGTTGGGGTTCTTTGGGTGGGCTGAGGGCGATAGCGATATTGACTCTGTGTGTATTTCGGTGGACTGAGGACCGTCGTAGAGTCAGCGACTGGAGCAGCTATGGTAGTGTAATTGGAACACTGTTAATGGTCTTTGTTGTGAGGAGTATTATCCTGTTATTTAACACTGTAGAACTGTTGCACCTAATTTCGAAAGCTCAAGAACGCGAAAGATCATTTACCACTGTAGTGGACAGAATGGTCATTCGTCTTGGGAAATTACTTGGAGGGGATCGAACCCATCCCTAGTGATTATAAAAGGAAATGCAAGCAGAGAATAAAGTTTGTTCTTCTTTTTGAATGGCGGGTATTATATAGCCGACGTGTTATAAACTGTATTTGTATGCTGCTTTGTAAATAAATTATGGTCATTATTTTGATATTTATATTTGATAGGAACTCGCTGACTTTCACAGTCGTTTTAGACCACACCAAGTTTAGAAGTGTGCTAATATCTGGGATTATTTATTGCGGTCATACCGTGCATAGGTTGACATGCATTATTGCTTGTCACAAAAATACAATACTGTTACGAATAAAACACCGTATATTATATTACTCTAATTTATTTCAGGATAACCCAGTAAATGCACACGCGCACAATTATATTCATTTCACTAATTGCTGTCTATTTGCACGTCCCCGTTATTTACACACATCAGGGATTCCCAGTTCGTTGGACTTACCTAAGAGGGCTATAATCCTATTCACAAAACCAAACCAAATCCCACGGCGCAACAGCCCGAAGGCCTACAGATTATGAGGTGCCGTGTGGTCAGCACGACGAATCCTCTCGGTTGTTATTCTTGGCTTTCTAGACCAGAGCCGCCAGATCACCGTCAGATAGCTCCTCAATTGTAATCACGTACGCTAAGTGGACATCGAACCAGCCCTCAGATCCAGGTAAAAGTCACTGACCTGGTAGGGAATCGAACCCGGGGCCTCCGGGTAAGAGCCAAGCACACTACCCCTACACCCCGGGGCCGGCATCCTATTCACAGGCTCGCCTCACTTGCACTATTCCAAGTCCAGTCACCCCACGCAGAGCTAGATTTGAACACACGGCTACCCCCCACACAACACACGATGACTGTTCCTTGGTTCGACTACAGTCTAGTATTTCGCACAGTCAAAACACAGTGAACAAATAAAACAAAAGCTCAACGGTGTTACATAGCAGGACAATACTCCTCACAACAAAGACCATTAACACCGCTCCAGTTACACTCACGATAGCTGCTCCAATCGCTGACTCTACGACGGTCCTCAGTCCACCGAAGTACACACACAGTCAATGTCTATGTAGTAGATACTTTAGGTCTTGGCAGGCAAATGTTCACTAGGCATGGGTTACATCTGAATGGTAATGGAAAAGCAACTCTCTGTAGACAAATTGCTACAATTATCAACAGAGATTTGCAAACTAATCTGTACTTAAGAAAACCCATACCACTAAACTGGCACATACAGGGAAACTTGCCAGAAAACCCAGACCCTTAAATCAAGATCTATGTACAAGAATCTGGGTTCCAGGGAAGTTCTCAACTCATGAGTCAAACGTTACCCAATTGCAACAGTCAAGTTTTAGGGAGGAAGGAGGTCTGAGATTGCTCTTGGTAAACTGTCAGAGTGTAGTAAATAAACAATTAAAATTCGGTACATTGATGGAATCTTATAAGACGGATGTGGTGATAGGAGTGGAATCGTGGTTGAGAGAAGGGGTGGGTAATAGAGAAATATTTCCAGAAGGGTATACAGTCTATCGTAGAGACCGAGGAGATAAAAAGGGAGGGGGTATTTATTCTGGTGAAGGAAACTTATTGTTCACATGAATGGTTTACTGATGAAAGGGATGAAATATTAGGGATAAAATTAGTTTGTGATAATATGAAGGAGGTGGGAATTATAGGAACATATAGGCCAGGAAGAGAGGAAAGAGACATGGAAATATTTGAGAAAATAATAGATTATACTCATAGAAACAATAATGATACGGTAATAATTGGGGGAGATCTAAACTTGCCTGAAGTTGAATGGAATGGAGCTTCAAGTGAAGCCCATGAACAGAAACTGGCAAATAAGTTAATTTGGGAGGGAGGATTTACACAAGTAGTACAAGAACCAACTCGTCTCAACAACTTGCTAGATGTATTCTTGGTTAAACCATGGGAAATTGTTGATAAAACTGAGGTAATTGAAGGAATAGGTGACCATAAGGCTGTAATAATGGATGTAGGACTTGTACTAAAAATGCTTAATAAGAGGGTCACACAAGACAAGAAATTATACAGAAAAACTAAAGTTGATGAATTTGGGACTTACCTTAAATCACAATTCAGTTGTTGGATAAGTGAAGGGAATACTGTGGATACACTTTGGGCTAAATTTAAAGGAATCATTTGGGAAGGAGAGCAGAGATTTGTACCTGTTAAGAAGGGTAAAATGACCTCAGACCCTGTTTATTATACAAGGGAAATAAGAAAATTAAAAATAAATTGTAGTAGAATAGTAAACAGGAAAATCAAAGAGGGTAGGGAGAATAGAGAAACTAGAAAACAGCTACTAAGGGAACTGAATAGAGTGGAAAAGGAAGCAAAAGAGAATTATATGAATGGCATTCTTCAAGAGGGTAATGACCACAAAGGGAAATGGAAAAAGCTGTATTCATATACTACGAATCAAAAAGGAAAAGCAATCCAAATTCCTACAATGGTGGGAGAAGGGGGTGAACACTATTTAACAGATACTGAGAAAGCAAACCTCTTTAGCAGGGAATTTAGAGATTCAGTAGAAGATTGTCAGGACTTGGAAACCGTAACAGAAGATAGAGAGGGAGAGACACACAGGGAAAAAAGAAGTAACTTTTTTCTTTTAATTCTTTGTTTCATCCTTTAAGTAGCCTCATTATGACATGTAACGATCTGTATGCTTTCCCAACAATGTCATCAACATGACCCTTCCAGTGCAAATTACTTTCAAATCTCACACCTAAGTACTTGCACTTGCCATCTTTTGGGATATCTACCTCATCCAAAGTATATTCAAATTCAGTTTTAAAGCTCCTGTTTGTAAATGTTGTAACAGTTGATTTGCCTCCATTAATCTTCATATTATTTTCTTCAACCCATTCTTGGATACTCTCCAGGTCCCTTTATAATTCTGAACAATCCTCAATGTTATTTATTTCCCTATAAACAATTATGTCATCTGCATACAATCTTATTTTCGATGTTATATTGTTCCCTAAATCATTTGCGTATATTAAGAAAAGTAACGGACCGATTATACTACCTTGTGCAATTCCCTTCCAAACTTTCTCTTCCTGTGATATATTATTTCCTACTTTGTCTTTCTGAACCCTTGAATTTAAAAATGTTCTTATCCAACGTATAACCCTTGCGTCCAATCCTATTCCCTCCAATTTCTTTAATAATATTCCAGTTCCCATTCTATCAAAGGCTTTGGAAACGGCTATGCAATCTAACTGGCCTCCTAATCCAACTGATCTGATATGTCCTGCTGAAATCCCACCAGTTGTGCCTCGCAAGAAAATTTCTTTCTAAATCCATACTGGCTCCTCATGAACCAATTTTTATCATCACATATCCCTCTGATGTACTTTGATATTAAACTCTCCAGTATTTTACAAACTATACTGGTCAGGCTGATTGGTCTGTAGTTCTCTGGTTTCCTTTTATCACCCTTTCCTTCATAAATTGGTATTATTATAGATTCCTTCCATTCCTTTGATATTACACTATTATTTATGACATAGTCAAAGAGAAATTTTCGTAGCTGAGGGAATATAAAAAGTGAAAAATACTTTTCATTACGAAACCTAACGAAGAAATAGAGTAACATTTGGAGATTCAGTGCCAAATCAGCTGAAGGGTATCTCGCAACGCAGCGCGTCATATTTCTCGCAGTAGTTATCGACACGGCCGCACTCGTCAAAACCTTTCTTGTCAAACCCTTCGATTAAGCAAGAAAAGAGTACAATAAGGTCAGGGTAGTGTGTTTTACTTTTATTAACATATTTTACATCCAAATTAAGACTGTTGCGCCATAGTGTTCTACAAACTATAGCTATAGCATTGAAAGGTATTGTTTTAGTGCGTACCTTGTGTTGCAACCTTGTCTGAAGTTGATGGTAATTTCACGTGAGGGTTGTAGCTGCTAAACTGCTCAGCCTGATATCACTGTCAATGAGTTCCAGGTCAGTGACGACACCGCCACTTCCCGTCGTCTCCAACCCAGTCCCGGGAGTGGCGCTGCTCGCCGCCGCAAGCCTGTGTTGAATGCGCGGGAAAGGAACCTCCGCCGTCTGGAGAGCAACGAGCGAGAGCGCATGCGCATGCACAGCCTCAACGATGCCTTTCAGGTAAGTTATAGAGATGACAAGTGTTTACAACGAGCGAGAGAGCATGTGTATGCAGAGCCTCAACGATGCCTTTCAGGTAAGTTATAGAGATGTCGAGTGTTTACAACGAGCGAGAGAGCATGTGCATGCAGAGCCTCAACGACTATTACTACTATAACTAGAGGCATGATTTTTTCGCATTAACTTATGTTGGATTTCGCAAGAAGGAAATCATTTTTCGCGTTATTTCGCGAAATAGGACCGACCCCATTGCTTTAATTTTGCTTTAACCCTTTCCAAAAGCTATTCATAAAAAGTTTTAATTCGTGAGATTTCTGAATTATTTATGTGAAAGGTGCATAAATAAAGACAAGCAATATTCATAATAATGGAATCTTGATTAGAACTATAATATAACCCTAATCAAGATTACATAACAAATCACCCTTTCTCCCTAGATGGCCATAGCTTTCACCTATATGGCCATACCATTAAGGGATTTTATAGAATATTAATACGAAGCGATACTTCTGTCGAAACAAGAAATCCTTATTCAGTCTTCTGTTTCCCTTCACACACGTGTTATTGTAATACAATTTCAAGATCGTTATTTTGCATGAATTTCGCAGCATTTTCGCACTTGTCGCAAAATAAGTAAATTTCGCTTTATACTGACCTTGTCGCTTTAATTTGCTGTAATTCGCGAAAACAAAATCACTCATTTCTTAACCGGAACTATATGATACCGTAAGATATTTCAAAATCACTTCAAAATAATTTTCGTCGTGTTTATCGTTAATGCAAAAAAGTCATGCCTCTAACTATAACGTTTTCATTCCTCCCCTGAAGGGGGAGGCGGGCCTCTTAGGCGGTGACGCCGTCTCTCAGGCCGGGAGATTTGTTACGGTGAAGCAGATGCTCGGAGAAAGTGAGGGGGTTGGCGGTAATGGCCTATACTATGAACTCTCCCGGCATTCGCCTTTATGTAGGAGAATGGAAAACCACGGAATACCATTCTCAGGACAGCTGACGGCTGGGGCCAGCCGTGAGGTCCAGCCCTGTTCCATCTCCCGAATGCAGACGACTAAAGTCACGGTAAAGCATGGCCACCCCTCCTTTGCTCGGTTGGCCGGTCAGAGTGCACAGCTGTTGGACCACGGACCAGCCGTAGCCACTTGAGGGCCGAGACCCACTCTGCATCCATCGACGGCCTCAACGATGCCTTTCAGGTAAGTTATAGAGATGTTGTTTACAATGACCGAGAACGCGCGCATGCGCTTGCACAGCCTCAACTACTACTACTACTACTACTACTAAAAATGTTTCCATTCTTCCCCTGAAGGGGAAGGCGGGCCTCTTAGACGGTGACGCCGTCTCTCAGGCCGGGATTTTTGTTACGGTGAAGGAGATGCTCGGAGAAGGTGAGGGGGTTGGCAGCTGCGGTCTATACTAGGAACTGTCCCGGCATTCGTCTTTGTGTAGGAGAATGGAAAACCACGGAAAACCATTCTCAGGACAGCCAACTGTTGGGGCCAGCCATGAGGTACAGCCCTGTCCCGTCTCCCTAATGCAGAGGCGTAGAGCCACGGTAGAGCCGTGGCCACCCCTCCTCTGTCGGTTGGCCGGTCAGAGTGCAGAGCTGTTGGACCACAGACCAACCGTGGCCACTAGAAGGCCAAGACCCACTCTGCATACATCGACGGCCTCAACGATGCCTTTCAGGAAAATTAAATGTAGATGCGTTCAGTGTATATAAAAAGCGAGAGCGCATGCGCATGCAAGGCCACAGCGATGACTTTCAGGAAAGTTATATAGCAGGACCATCTCTAAGACACTAATATAAAATCATGATAGCCGCCGCATGAGTGCAATATAAATAAGTCTGTGTTAGATACTCATAACCGTACAATATTATTATTGATAATAATAATAATAATAATAATAATAATAATAATAATAATAATAATAATAATAATAATAATAATAATAATGTCGTTTGGCCTTTGCTAGTGTAGCACATCACTTTTAAGTCACACCATCCGAAGAAGGTAGAGCGTCGTCCATGTATAGGAGACAGCATGTTAGTGTAATTGAGAATAGCGTTGTGGGTGGTATGTGAGTTGCAGGAATGCTAGGGATAGCACAAGCACAGTAACGCAGTACCCGAGCTAACGGAATTGACACTTCAAATACCGAAACCCGTCGACCCAGCCGAGGACCGAAATACAAGACCGTGTTTAATGACTCAGTTACGGTGACGGGCAATCTCCTGCGTATGCTCTTGAAATGCTACCCTGTTAATAACTGTGAATAACTTCAGACATATGATATTTATTGATTTATTTAGTTAGTTAGTTAGTTAGTTAGTTAGTTAGTTAGTTAGTTAGTTAGTTAGTTAGTTAGTTAGTTAGTTAGTTAGTTAGTTAGTTAGTTAGTTAGTTAGTTAGTTAGTTAGTTAGTTAGTTAGTTAGTTAGTTAGTTAGTTAGTTAGTTAGTTAGTTAACTTCAGACATGATATTTATTTATTTTTTATTTATTTATTTATTTATTTATTTATTTATTTATTTATTTATTTATTTATTTATTTATTTATTTACCCTCCACCATTAGTTTCTCCCCCGGACTCAGCAAGAGATCCCTTTTCTCCCGCCTCAAGAGCAGTGTCCTCGAGCGTGAGATTTTGGGTCGGGGATACAACTGGATAGAGGGACTAGCACCTCTGCCAGGCAGCCTCGCCTGCTATGCTGAACAGGGGATTTGTGGGGGATGGGAAGGTGGAAGGGACAGACAATGAAAAGGAAGGAATCGGCCGTGGCCTTAAGTTAGATAACATTCAGGCATTTACCTAGAGAAAAAGTGGGAAACCACGGGGAACCACATCGAGGAAGGCTGAAGTGGGAATCGACTCTCCCTCTACTCAGTTGACCTCCCGAGGCTGAGTGGACCCCGTTCCAGCCCTCGTACCACTTTTCAAATTTCGTGGCAGAGCGGGGAATCGAACCCGGGCCTCCGGGGGTGGCAGCTAATTACACTAAGTACTACACCACAGAGGCGGACTTATATATTCTACATTGTACAAACTACAGAGTCTTAAGTTTCCAAATTATATGCAATTAATTAGAAATTTAATTTATATAATAGTTATAGGGTCTAAACGAAAGATACATTTCTGACAGTTACTACAAGGAAACATTAAATTTTAATCTCTTAGGTGTATGTACCATTTAAAACATGTATTTTTAAATGAATATATGACGTATGTTTCTAATTACAGCCAGGAAATACTATTGATCTCTTTCCTTTTACTAATACCTAGCTCGATAGCTGCAGTCGCTTAAGTGCTGCCAGTATCCAGTATTCGGGAGATAGTAGGTTCGAACCCCACTGTCGGCAGCCCTGAAAATGGTTTTTCGTGGTTTCCCATTTTCACACCAGGCAAATGCTGGGGCTGTACCTCAATTAAGGCCACGGCCGCTTCTTTCCCACTCCTAACCTTTCCCCGTCCTATCGTCGCCATAAGACCTATCTGTGTCGTTGCGACGTAAAGCAACTAGAAAAAAAAACCTGTTACTAATACAATTGTAAACTTCATGGTATGACATTAATCTGCACATAAATTATCTTTGTAATTTTAATGTCTCGCCAAACAAAGAAAAATAATAACACAGCTTGAAATAAACAATCACGTGTGGAAGTCTAATTTAACATTTCCCTTTCTATTTCGGCTGTAAGTTTCTATTTTCCTAGTCACAGAGTAGCATGGGGTATCCGATGTTTCACTGGACCTTAGGTTTTATTATAATGTCATGGGATCGCTTGGTAGGCTTCTATTCTGAGCCGGTCTATTTTCCGAAGTCCGGCTCCATGGCTAAATGGTTAGCGTGCTGGCCTTTGGCCACAGGGGTCCCGGGTTCGATTCCCGGCAGGGTCGGGAATTTTAACCTTGATTGGTTAATTTCGCTGACACTGGGCTGGATGTATGTGTCCTCTTCATCATAATTTCATCCTCATCACGACGCACAGGTCGCCTACGGGAGTCAAATCAAAAGACCTGCATCTGGCGAGCCGAACTTGTCCTCGGACACTCCCGGCACTAAAAGCCATACGCCATTTCATTTCTTTCTCCTTTCGGAATTTAACTTGCTCTTGGCCTATATGTAGAATGAGCTTTGGTCCTGTTTATTTAAGGATTCTCTCCCTGCCATATGCTGCATTGGCGTTGCCTTCGCTTGTATATAAATGGGTAGCGAGTCCTCAACTGTCTTTGTACTGGTAATTGAAGGTGTATAGGCTTTAGAAAATGGGAACTCGAGTTATCGCTTGCTATTAATAAGACTCTGAGAGCATTCAAACTGTTGTAAAGTTAGCAAATCTTATAAATCTTATTGACTGATTTCATTTCTTATTCAGAGTGACCTATCACCCACTAATTTTGTTAAAAGATGAACCAGCCCTACGGCCCTGCCACCTCTTTCCCCACTCACTGTGGGCCGTCATAATAATAATAATAATAATAATAATAATAATAATAATAATAATAATAATAATAATAATAATAATAATAATAATAATAATAAATAATGAGGAATGTTATTAACAGTATGATGTTTTTAGTAAAAATTTATTAGCAAATTGGATTCTGGTTATTAGTTGCCAAAAGGTACTGATTATCAGTTCATTAATCGATACTAACATAGCTTTTTCTAATCGATTGATAAAATCATTGTCTGGTTTGAGTATTCTGTACACCAGCAACAAGCTGTAGAAAAAGAAGGTGTCTCTTCAAAAGTATAACGTGTATTTTTGTTTGCTTTTAATTAATAAAACAAGTTATTTGACAGTAGGAACATTTGTTCTATTATTTTGATGAAGTCAGAAATTGAAATCTCTGCGAATTCCAAACTTGGTTATGAAGACTTTCATAGTGTTATCAAAAGTGACAAGAAAACAATGATGGAAGCTATATCTTCGGTAAAACATGAGCAATGGCTGAATTTCTTGGGCTGTGCAACTTTACATAAGAGTTAAATAATTCTCTTTATTGTAATATCGAAGCTTAATGTTGTAGTTTTCAAACAACTTAATTATATGTAAAACAAAATAATATATAATTATTGGACAGTAATAGTCATGTAGATTAATTTCCCTACTTTTTATTCTAAAATGTAGGGATTTTTCCAGACTACCGTAGTGTATGGTTGCGTCAGTAAAGCGTGATTTAAGGTATTACTCCAGGCAGATTTTCCTTTAGACACTGTCCTCATTAACATGCTAGTTGTTGTGTTGAGATATTTTATCTTGCATTACCTAAACACAAGAAATGCAATTACTTAAAAGGTTAGTTTTTGTTACATCATTCCATCACAGGACAGTCCTGTAACTTCCAGGATCCGTTGCTCAATCAGCGCCATTCTCTTTCACTTTTCCATAGACATGATGCCTACACTATTTATTACAAAGTTATTTTGAATTAAATAAAAATTAGCAACGCTAGAAATAAATGCTCTACTTCTCCCTCATTGCGACTCGTGCGGTCTCTCTCGTCTTTACTCCTTGTACTTAGGAATGTCCAAGTTCTTACAGCGATGGGCCCTATAACTTTTCAGAAAGTTCTTCATTCCTACAACCAAACTACTGCGACGTCTTTGAATCAAACTCGCCTTGTGATTTTTCAAAACTGTCCATTTCATTGCTGTATGAAAAAATAGAAAGCACATATTAACTAAATAGAGATAGGACATAAGGTTCAAAATAGTTATTTTGGGCACCAAAAATTGCCTACGATACTTTTGTATTGTATATACAAATTTCAAGATATTTAACTATTTTGAGTTTAGCCTTACAGAAAAAAAATTTGCCTAAAATCTGAGGTCTAGTGATCATATACCTTTGTGTTACTCCTCTTTACCTTCTTCTTGTTTTGTTACAGTCCCTCCGAGAGGTGATACCTCACGTCAAGAAGGAGCGCCGCCTCTCTAAGATAGAGACCCTCACCCTCGCCAAGAACTATGTGATAGCTCTGACGAACGTCATCTGTGAGATGCGGGGAGAGGCGTCTCCTTACGCCGCGACGCTACCTCCGCCGGGAGAGTCCACAAGGAGTGAAGCATCGCCTGCCGCCGTAGCGCCAGACTCCTCTAGCCTGCCCCCAGTGCCCTTCGAGCTGGACAAGAGCTTCTACGAGGACGGCTTCCGTCCTTAGCACCAGCCGTGATTCATCAGCGACCTACCTAACATGGACCTCCACAGCGAGGACACACATATCCGACAGTGGTAACTTCTTGGTCGTGAAGTGCTCCTTTTCCAAGCGACGAAGGAAACAAGTGTTACACACAATTCAAGGGAGAATCTTTCCGGAGCCTTCACATATTTTCTAGTCATGCCCTCAAACAAATTGAGGGAAAAGAAGTAAATCTCATTGAAATTGCAAGAATTGTCCCTCCTAAAAATGTAGTCCTTCCACTGGAGTTTTAGTTGAATATTTAAATGTCTGTTCTCCATCTAGTGAGTTTCTTAAGACGGTATCAACATTTCCAAAATCAGTCTGGAAGGAGGTGAATTATTATTTTTCGAGTCAAGGGTATCACAAGTAAATGTACAAACTATTTGAACTAACTACAATATTTACAAGGGGTTGCCTGTCGGAGGTGGTAAAGGGGTGCTTGGTTTACCGGGAAAGACGTGGGTTCGATTCCCCGTCTGGAAGTCGAAAAATTTAAGACACGAGATTGCCACTTCCGGAGAGACGCATGGCCTTCGGGTTCCCTCAGCCTCCGCCAAAAATGTGTACCAGCTTAATTCCTGGGGGCAACGGCGGCCGGGCGAAGAGCTAAGAACTCTACTCCAAGTGTCTGGCTCCATGGATGATTGGCGTGCTGGCCTTTGGTCAAAGGGGTCCCGGGTTCGATTTCCGGCCCGGTCGATTTTAACCTTAAATGGTTAATTCCCTTGACTCGGGGACTGGGTGTTTGTGCTGTCCCCAACATCCCTGCAACTCACACACCACACATAATACTATCCTCCACCACCATAACACGCAGTTACCTACACATGGCAGATACCATCGACCCTCATTGGAGGGTGTGCCTTACAGGGTTGCAACCGGCTAGAAACAGCCACACGAAATTATTATTTATACTCCAACGAGTGCCGAGATTACGGATAGTAGAAGCCTTTACATTCCGCCCCTCTCAGGGCCTTCATGCCCTATAAGGAGGGGAATTTGCTGTTTTTAACATAATATTTGCAATATTTGCAAATATGTTCATTAAAATCGCTGGCAAGGCTGAAGCCTATCCGACCCACGTCCTCCTGGGTAAACCAAGCACCCCTTTACCTCGGATAGACAACTCCTTGTAAATATTATAGTTAGTGTAAATGGTCCTGACCAGCGGCGAGCAGCAGACATCAAACCTTTATTGTGTACTTGATTGGAGAATGTGTACACCGGCAGGTGTCTCGCACCACACCCACACTCAGCAATAATGCTGCTGAAAACGGCAATTTCTCCAGAGCAGTGTTAAGTCTAGCGACGCCTGTACGAAGTCTGTAGTGTATCCACCACTGAAGGGGTAGGAAAAGAACAAGATTTGACTAAAAGGGTTCATATAGGAAAGATGCAAGTGAGGGGACTAGCACAAGTAAGTGGAGGCAATGCCAGACTCATTTAAGGGAACCGTGGTTGCCAACCCACGTTCCAATGTTGAGGGCCCAAGGTTCCTCTGTTAGACGCCTCTTACGACAGGCAGGGGATACTGTGGATGTATTACACACCATCCCCCACCCCGGCAACCCTCGCTCCGATGTTGAGGGGTCCGAGGTTCCCTCTATCAGTCGCCTCTTACGACAGGCAGAGGATACCGTGGATGTATTACACACCATCCCCGCCTCCTCATTTTCATAATGTACTGAAAATATGTTAATGCTATTTATATGTGTTGCTGCGAATTCAGTGAAAAACTACAACTGTATATATACGCATGGCCAAAGATACAGGATATAACGTAAAATGCGAAGACTCTTGCAAAATACCTCGGTGTACTGTGTGTAGAATTAATTTGGCCACCTCTATTTAAACACCTCCTTTACCAATAGATCATTCCATGTTAAGAAAACAGTATTGTTCTTATGACAAGAGGGTTGCCGTATCTAACGGCAAGGCTCAATAGCAACACGAGAAATTGCTGGCAGGTATTTTTTTTTTTTTTTTTTTTTTTTTTTTTGCTAGTTGCTTTACGTCGCACCGACACAGGTAGGTCTTATGGCGACGATGGGACAGGGAAGACCTAGAAATGGGAACGAAGTGGCCGTGGCCTTAATTAAGGTACAGCCCCAGCATTTGTCTGGTGTGAAAATGGGAAACCACGGAAAACCATCTTCAGGGCTGCCAACAGTGAGGTTCGAACCCACTATCTCCCAGATGCGAGCTCACGGTAAATTTGTGAGACACAATATTTAAGTTCAAGATAAAAGGCGGAAGCAATTAAGCTGAATATTATTTTTATGAACTCAAGGGAACTGGAGGTTTAGAGGGGGCTTCATTTTGGTACACACAGCATAACGGGAAAACGAAGGAACATAAATTTGTGAAACTCAGATTTTTAAGTTGAAGATAAAAGGGGAAAGAAAAAATAAGCTGCAAATTAAGCACAGCTTGCTTTTGTTTCTTGCTCAACCTCATCGATAGAGTAAGTATTTCACTATTAATGTTAAAGAAATAAATCCCACACATAGACTAATTAATAATATAACACTCACACAACACAAGTACGCACTGATATAAATACTAAAAAACATACACAACACATAAACAGATGACTTCTCTACAGAGTAATGGATTGCGCGTTACATGTACCAGAGTGACACACAAGGAAAATGAAAGAAGGCCCGCCATTATGCTTCCTCCCTGCGAATGTATTTATGAAACAGAGAAGCTTCAATAGTTATTTTAATAAGACACGGGCAAAAAATGCCTCATTCTTTTTTCTTTCATAATAGAATATAAAGTGCATTATAATATTGCTTAATTACAAGTAATTTTCTGTATCTAAAAGGGTTCGCTCCTTGTAGGACCACAAGAGCAAAACTGTTTTCTAAACATGGAATTATCTTATAGGTACGTTGATAGATGACTTGCTCGTTCTTTTAATCACGGAAATGTTGCTCCTGTCTTTCAAGAAGTGATGGTGGTGAATAGAACAGAACTCATGACCATGCCAGGAACATTCTTATCGTGTGGGACTTCTGAATACGGTAAGATGTTCATCCACTGAATTATTTTGAGTAGTTTCCCAATGTATTTTGTAATATTTTTGTTTAGGACCAAAACATTCCCTATTCTAGTCTCAGAAAAATGTAGCTAAAATCAATATTTTCCTACAATCACATTGGAACAAGTGTTCCATGGAACGGTTTAAGAGGTAACTTATCACAAAGCTGCTTATTAATGGATATATTAGATTTATCTTCGAATTTCCAAAACGAATTCCCTACTAGTGTTAGCTTACTTAATCTTAAGAAACTGCATGATAATGCAACTCAATTTTCATTCTTGTGTGTTATCCTCAATGTCACCTTCGGTGTTGCTTTCTAAGATATTCTGTCTGTTCTGGTAATGGAAGAAGATTACAAGATATTGGAATGTATGAATGTATGAGTGGATCATATTAGATATGTGAGGAGCTTCGTTCCGGCCTATTTCAGTATTATGTAGACAAATGGTGTATTTATTTTATCTATAAATATCACTTCTCGCAACGAGTCCGCCTAAGAAAGTCAATTTATAATGTGTTGTCCAATGTACCTTAACATTCCTGTATCAGTGTATAGCAGATAATCAGAGCTGTGTTGTGTTTCAAGTTAACAGGGACAGAAAGCCGGGAATGAAGCACTGCGTATGTCGCCTTACTGCGTGTATGTTGTTCATGGAAATAGAACCTATAAGCAATATTATGTCATCATTCGCGTCGATACACAGTATTTATTAATCCTGGAGTTGTTAAGATATTATAGTCCGCAGCACGTAAGGCTAGTCATCGCCTCCCTATTCTCTCCTTTTTAATGGCTCATCACTGCTGCCAACCTGAGTAGTTACATATTAAAATCACCAGACACAGCCATAAAAAACTAACATCAATGTAAGCATCAATAACAGAAGTTCCCTCAGCCAAGTAAATCATGAAATGATGGTGGTACATAAGGAAATGGGATTGTAAATAAAGGATGAAGATCTCGAACATCGTTATGAAGGTATTTAGGGGTTGTAGTAAGGATGTAAAAGAGAGGGCATGTAAATTTGGTAAGACCCCACCTAGAGTATAGTTCAAGTATATGGGACACTCACCAGGATTACTTGATTCAAGAACTGGAAAAAAGCCAAAGAAAAGCAGCTCGGTTTGTTCCGCGTGATTTCTGACCAAAGAGTAGCGTTACAAAAATGTTGCAAAGTTTAGCTGGGAAGACTTGGGAGAAAGGAGACAAGCTGCTCGACTAAGTGGTATGTTCCGAGCTGTCAGTGGAGAGATGATAATAATAATAATTTCGTGTGGCTATTTCTAGCCTGGTGCAGCCCTTGTAAGGCAGACCCTCCGATGAGGAGCGGGTGGCATCTGTCTGTGTGGTGTGTGAGCTTGCAGGGATGTTGGGGACAGCACAAACACCCAGCCTCCGAGCCATTGGAATTAACCAATGAAGGTTAAAATCCCCGACCTGGGCCGGAATCGAACCCGGAACCCTCTGAACCGAAGGCCAGTACGCTGATCATTCAGTCAACGAGTGGTACATAAGGAAAGATCTCCATTGGGATAATCACATAAATGGGATTGGGCGTGGAAAGACATTAGTAGACGAATAAGTTTGAGTCGTGTTTTTAAAATTAGGAAGAATCACAATGTGAAGATTAAGTTGGAAATCAAACGGACAAATTGCGGCAAATATTCGTTTGTAGGATGGGGTGTTAGGTATTAGAATAATTTACCAAGGGAGATGTTCAATAAATTTCCAATTTCTTTGCAATCATTTAAGAAAAGGTTAGGAAAATATCAGATAGGAAATCTGCCACCTGGACGACTGCCCTAAATGCAGATTAGGATTGATTGATTGATTGATTGATTGATTGATTGATTGATTGATTGATTGATTGATTGATTGATTGATTGATTGATTGATTGATTGATTGATTGATTGATTGATTGATTGATTGATTGATTGATTGATTGATTGATTGATTGATTGATTGATTGATTGATTGATTGATTGATTGATTGATTGATTGATTGATTGATTGATTGATTGATTGATTGATTGATTGAAAGTTAAGATGAAATAAATTAAGAAATCCATAATCAAATCGGTTTTCAAGCTCAGTGAGGAATTAAGGAAAGAAACGAACTCTCACCCTCACTCAGTTTAATGTTATACTTTTCTGCCTTTATTTTGATACACGCATTATATAACCGTATTCTTGAAAAGAGGAATACGTCTTGAACGATGCAATTTATTTAATAAATCGCTTCTTTAGAAAAGCTGTCAACGCCAGTCACAGGACTCTCACGCTTCCGGTCTTTGACTGGTGTAAATAATTCAGCTCCCTTCTTGAAATTTGCTGTTACTCATCGAACTGAAGTGTCACTGCGCTGTAATAATAAACACAAGCAGATATTTTACATACCCATATGCCGTAAGGAGATAAGAGAATACACAATGGCTAAGTCTGCGGATTGTACAAAGTCGTAACAAGGTTAGGTTGATGAGCAAATTTCCTTTGATTTCTATTGATACTCATTATATCAGAAACTTATCATAGAAACAAGATTAAAATAAATTCTTACCCCCGTTAATGTTAAAATTTTTATCATACGTTTCGTAACACTGCGAATAATAATACCCTTTTCGGAATCTTGTTTTTTTTAATACCTCGTAGGTGAGAAAATTGCATGTTGTTAAGGTGGTTATGCGTGACGGGGGGCGGTTTTCGTTCGCTCATGTGTGGTAGCAATATATTCGAAAAATAACAATACTGTTGCACGTGAATTCAATTATAGCTATGGACGGATGTTCAGCCCCCCCCCCCTGCCCCCTGTTGGTTGTCATCCATGACTGCGGACGGTTGGAAGGGGGGGGGGATCCTGTTCGTTGTCTTCGTTCATTGATATGTAGGTAGATGCTTGATTTACTAAAACTAACAATACAAGTGGCATGTGATTGTGATGATTGCAGCGGACGGGTGCTCTCTCCCACGGTTAGTGGTCATCCGTGAATGGGCGGAGGGGGGGGTTAGAGATTATGTTTATTGTGTTCGTCCATTCATATGTAATATATATAAGGTTGTATACAATGTATTGTGTATGCAACATATTGTAACCGGAACGCCAATACTTTAACTGCAGCGGAGAGCATGGGTTGACGCCAGGGGGTGTACGGTCCATGCTAGGAACTACAGAGAGAAGGGTAGTTGAATAAGTTCTTTTTTAAATTAAACTTCTGGTTTATACAAGTTAGATAAAGTATATCACCTTTTACAGACGTGTAGGATTTTAGAAAGTCCAAACAGTGGTTGGAAGATACGTTGTACCTCGATATCGGCGTCGGTGATGTCCCGCGTCGTCGGACTCCTTCCCCTTCACCATGGATCTCCTCTCAGCTCCATGCCACCACGTTATCCCACGGCGGTTGACGGATATTAAAGTACCGGTGAGGATCGGGATCGAACGCGGGAGTCTCGACGGCTGAGTGCAGCGTGGTTCTTCTTTCTTGGCCATGACTGTTTGTTCTGTGGCCGGTGTTCTTGTTCATTCTGGACTGGTCAGAATATGACCTGTGCCCCTTTACAGGGCGACTGGCGAAGATAACCTTGAATCTTCTATGACAGAGTCCAACGTTGTCTTGAAGCGGTGAAGAGCGAAGCGATTTCAGGTGGAGAGTCACCCATCCAATTGGTGGCCACGCCCGATGTTGCTTAACTATTACGACTCTGTTATAAATATTACAATGCTCAGGACTAGGTAGGTTGGGATGTAAAGGGTGTGAGTTGGCAAGCCCAACGAGCTCCTTTTATAATCCTAGGTCGGGCAGTGTGGTTTCAAATTCGACTACCTTCTACCTTCAATTACTCGGCTATCCCACCGCCGATTTTGATGAAATTTGGTATTTTACCCTTTGTTATTATGAGCTACATCGATGAAGTGATCAGAAATGTCATATCACATTTGGTTCTCGAGATAAAGAGACGGAAGGAATGGAATGTTCGATGGCTACGTCATCTGTCCTTGGCTGGTTCTCCTGCAGCGATCGGGTTGCGCGCATAGCTGCTACATCCGTCACCCGCGCGCACAGCGGTCTTTACAAACCTCCCGTACAGGTGTTGTTACGAGTAGCGCTAGAAATACTTTGATAGAGAATGTCGCTCTCCCCAGTCGGTGGTCATCCGTGACTGGGAGAGAAGTGTATTCATTCATTCAATACCTCGTAGGCAGTGAGCTTCGTGGAGGAGATACCTTTGCTTTCCATTTACGGAGGAGTTCCTCCAGATGTGTCTAGCTTCTTACACATCGTAATGAAACTCTATACTTACGAACTGGACGAAATAATACCGTATTAATAAAATGCTTCATTCGTCATTTCACCCCAATTACGTTATCCGAAGATGCCACACTTCTATTTACTTGGTATTATACAAATAGTTTTACAATCCTAAAGAAAAAGAGAATATGATTTAGTTATATTATCAAATGTACTCGTAACTCGTGATTTTCACAACACGCAGTAGCAGTACGTATAATCTCGCAAGTGACGAAAACATATTACTACATGGGAAATTAAAGGTAACTATAAGACGTCGTTTTGGCAACTACTGTACTGTATGGTTGGCAATACTGAATGGAACCCAATAGTTCGAAAATAACTGTAAATCACTACCTTCAGTATAGTTAGGGTGTTCCCTTAGTGACTACGCTTACATGCCGAGGGCTATAGTCACACCATTCCCACCATTGCTCACCATCCCTCGTCAAGTGTCAACGATGCAAAATGTCCATGGTTGCCTCTTTTTTACATAAATAGGTCTTCACAGTTCAAATATAAAAGGGTCTGTTATCGGAAATCTTGAATTTGCCAGCGTTTCGCCCCAGTGTGCTAATTTGGGCTCATCAGTTGGCAACTAGCACACCTGGCAAAACACATGGCTAGTACATGTAGTGGAGGCTAGCTTTCTATCAATGTTTTCATTCCCCGCCCTGAAGGGGTGGGGTGGGCCACCTAGAGGGTTGCACCCTCTTTCTGGCCAAGAGATGAGGGCAGGCAGAGGTAGAGGTGAATGACTGAGGAGAGGGGAAAGATGTGAAGAAAGAAGGAGAAGGGATAGTAGAGACCACTGCGTAGGCTACTTGGAGCCACAGACAGTGCCAATGCACTATCAGAGACTTGAGTCCCTTTTACAAAAATTGATGCCTGCTAAACCAGTACATGGAAGTGGCCAAATTTTGGTCAAAAATTATATGAACTCTGATTAGCTACTCTATTTTTCTGATACGAGAATATATATTTTAACAACCTCTGGTCACTCTGTCCATTGTTCGAATACTTCGTTTCCGACTCGTTCGCTGAATAGATAGCGTATTTTTCTTTGGTTCAGAAGGTCCCGAGTTCGATTCCTGGTCCAGCTGATAATGTTAACTATGTAAGGCTGATTTCTCTGGCGGTGTTTGCGTCCGTCTTAATAAACTTATCGCCATCTACACACAACACACCACAGTACTAACCATCCCAGAACTAGTGAATACATCTCCCCCAAATTGTGTTGGCGTCAAGAAGGGCAACCATCCCTAAAACTGGGCCAAAGTCATATGAAGTGCCGACTCCAATAAATTGGGATGGAAGCCAGGAAGAAGATTTTGAAATATGTTTTTCGTGTTCGGAAACCCATAAATAAGGAAGTAATAAATAAATAAATAAATAAATAAATAAATAAATAAATAAATAAAAATATATACCGGTATATCCGTATTTTCGGAGCTACGATAAAATATGTAGTGTAGTGGTACAATACTTGAATTGAAAATCAGCTTTATAAAGTGTTTTACTTAAGATCTTTGACAAATTTCTATGATATTGTGATACTGGCCTAACAGGCACATGCTGTAAACCAATTGACATTCGTAGTTGTGAGAAAATGATCCGAATTCGCTGCAGGTGTATAATGATTTTTCTGTGGTACCTACAGCTCAGTAAGGGGGCTTTGGACTGGCAAGGCGACTGTTGCCTACCAGATACCCAACATAGATCAACGTAAAAATGTCACCAGTTGACCTGGGATTTTTAGCCAGTAATAAGTTAGAATAAGGGGCTGCCTGGCCGAGGCGGTAAATGCGTGCTCGGTTCGTCCGGAAGGACGTGGGTTCGAATCCCCTTCAGGAAGTCGTAAAATTTAAGAAACGAGATTTCCACTTCCGGAGGTACATATGGCCCTAAGGTTCACTCAGCCTACACCAAAAATGAGTACCAGGTTAATTCTTGGGGGCAAAGGCTGCCGTGCGCAGAGCTAACCACTTTACCCCATCAAGTGCTGAGGTTACGGATGGTGGAAGCCTTTCACTTCCACCCTTCCAAGCGTCTTCATGGCCTGTACGGAGATGACAATAGATTAGAATGCAAACTACGAGGGCCATCCAGAAATTAAGATTTTCTACTTTTTAATAAAAAGACAACATAGTTACATGAACATTTTTATTGGCACCCGATACAGTAATGTTGGAGACATTTTCTCGATATAATTACCACCAGAAACGAGACACGTGTCATATCGTGGGATCAGCTTTTGTATGCCGGTGTCGCAGCAGTCTGCCGCTCGCGAATAGAACCAGCGTATCACATACGTCTTCAGCTTTTTGCCCGTGTAAAAATGCTGACAGGAGGAAAGGAATTTCTTCAGGTGCAAGAAAAGATGAAAATCACTGGGAACAAGATCAGGACTGCACAGTGTATGATCAAAAACCTCCCAGCCGAACTCCTGCAGAACAGTTGCTGAGTGCCGAGCCGTACGCGGGTGAGCACTGAACATTCTACGCCTCTTGTTCTGAACGCCTTATGGCATTTTCCGTAGAAACTTTATCACAGATTGAACCTCGCAAGCGACGGGAGAAAGAATACGAGCTGCCACTTCAAGCCACTCCTGCTGCGCTGCTGACACCAGGCGGGACTTGTCCGACCGGTATATGATTGCTACTATATAGATCTGTCACGTATGCTCATACTTCCCGGCTAAAGTACATTTCCTTTAAAAGGAAAGAAATAGGTAAACTTAATTTCTGGGGCCTACATAATTTAGTAAGAAGTGACGTCCAGCCCTTTCTTTCATAAAGTAGGGAGATTAACATAAAGTCTAGAGGTTCCAATAGGCCGTACGCCTACTGTTTATGCAAATCTCATAGCATAACCGTTATGCAGGGTACTCGCTTCAGTAAGTTCACATTATAGAAACATATTGCACTCAAGGGGCTGCCTGACCGAGGTGGTAAAGGCGTGTTCGATTCCCCGTCAGGAAGTCGAAAATTTAATAAATGTGATCTCCACTTCCGGAGATGCACAAGGACCTGAGGTTCACTCAGCCTACACCAAAAGTGATTACCAGGTTAATTCCTGGGGGCGAAGGCAGCCGGACGTAGAGCTAACCCCTCGACCCCATCAAGTGCCGAGGTTACGGACAGTGGAAGCCTTTAGCTTCCACCACTGCAAGGGCCTTCATGGCCTGTTCGAAGATGACTTTGCTTTTTTTATTTATTAATTTTTATTTATTAATTTTTTTTGCACTCAGCGTTCGTTACTAGACAAAATTCAATTAACTCTACCAGTAAAATTCCACTTTCGTTACTAGACAGTAGTGCAATCGAAATGAGGAAATTCGTAAGAGGCCGTAAAGATGGTGCCACTTCAGGTCTGCGAGCCTGTAGCTGAGGCCTTACATTTTTTTATTTATTATTTTATTATTATAGAATGATAGGACACATCTTAAGACACTCAGGACTTATTCAGTTGGTTTTTGAAGGAAGTGTAGGTGGTAAGAACGGTAGGGGTAGACCAAGGTATGAATATAACAAGCAGATTAGAGCAGATGTAGGATGCAATAGTTACGTAGAAATGAAAAGGTCAGCACAGGATAGGGTGACATGGAGAACTGCATCAAACCAGTCTATGGACTGATAACTCAAACAACAACAACAACATTGTTATTATTATTATTATTATTATTATTATTATTATTATTATTATTATTATTATTATTATTATTATTAATCAAACCGTTTAATTGCAAGGTTGGTTTATTCCTCGGACTCAGCGAAAGATCTCACCTCATCTCACCTCTACCGTCTCAAGGGCACTGTCCCGGAGCGTGAGACATTTGGTCGAGGATAAAACTGGGGAGAAGGACAAGTACCTTACCCACGCGCCCTCATATGCTGTGCTGAACAGAGCCTTGTGGGGAATGGGAAGATGGAAGGGATAGACAAAGAAGCGACCGTAATTTTAAGTTAGTTAGAATCCCGGCATTTACCTGGAGAAGAAGGGGGAAACCACGGAAAACGATTATAGCATGGCTGAGCTGGGAATCGAATCCCCCCTACTACTCATCTGACTTCCCAAGGCTGAGTTGACCCCGTTCCAGTCCAGTCCTCGTATCACATTTCAAATTCCGTGGCGGAGACGGGAATCGAATCCGGACCTCCGGGGATGACGGGCAATCACACTAACAACTACACCACAGAGGCGGACTTCGACATTATTATTATTATTATTATTATTATTATTATTATTATTATTATTATTATTATTATTATTATTATTATTATTTCGAGCTCCATGGCTAAATGGTTAGCGTGCTGACCTTTGGCCCAAGGGGTCACAGGTTCGACTTCCGGCCGTGTCTTGGATTTTAAGTTTCATTGGTTAATTCCAATGGGTCAGGGGCAGAGTGTGTGTGCTGTCTCCAGCATTAGAACTCATCGTAGATAGAGCCTCATTCTCACAGACACGTGGTTCGTCATACGGCGTCAACTCCAAAGACCTGCACCAGACCTCTTCGGAGGCCACCCTGTATTATTATTATTATTATTATTATTATTATTATTATTATTATTATTATTATTATTATTATTATTATTATTATTAATCTGTTTCCCTCCAGGGTCAGTTTTTCCCTCGGACTCAGCGAGGGATCCCACCTCTACCGCCTCAAGGGCAGTGTCCTGGAGCTTCAGACTCTGCGTCGGGGATACAACTGGGGAGGATGACCAGTACCGGGTCTTGGATTTTAAGTTTCATTGGTTAATTCCAATGGCTCTGGGGCAGGGTGTGTGTGTGCTGTCTCCAGCATTAGAATTCGTCGTATATAGAGCCTCATTCTCACAGACACGTGGTTCGTCATACACCCAGGCGTCCTCACCTGCTATACTGAACAGGGGCCTTGTGGAGGGATGGGAAGATTGGATGGGACAGGCAAGGAAGAGGGAAGGAAGTGGCCGTGGCCTTAACTTAGGTACCATCCCGGCATTTACCTGGAGAAGAAGTGGGAAATCACGGAAAACCACTTCCAGGGTGGCTGAGGTGGAAATCGAACCCGCCTCTACACAGTTGACCTCCCGAGGCTGAATGGACCCCGTTCCAGCCCTCGTACCACTTTTCAAATTTCGTAGCAGAGCCGGGAATCAAACCCGGACCTCCGGAGGTGGCAGCTAATCACGCTAACCACTACACCACAGAGGCGGACATTATTATTATTATTATTATTATTATTATTATTATTATTATTATTATTATTATTATTATTATTATTATTATTATTATTATTATTATTATTATTATTGTTACCGTGTTTTTGTGGTAGTTATACGTGAAAGAAGGTGCGGGGTGGTGAACAGGTCTCAAGCTACGAAAGTAAAATTAATTTAAAATTTAACAAGGTTATATTTTCTTTTCAAAATAAAGAAATAACAAGCATGGCAGGTACGGAGTAGCAAGGCAACAAAGTACAATTACAGTATTTACAGGATTTGGGCTTCGCGCCCCGACTTCACAATGCTTGGGCAATCAGCCCAACCTTACTTCAAAATAAGTATTAACAGAGGGGCAGAAAACCCCATTCATGCTCAGGAGCACTTGCTCCAAATTTCACCGAAAAGCCTCCACGAGGCATACAACACTCAATTTTCGAAAAAGAGCCACTCGCTCTCAACTTTAAGCCTCTCAAAGGCCACACCAAACTCCACCTTCAAGTTGTCCTCTCTGGACATAGACACAGGGGTAAAATACCCACCCTACTGAGGTCTATTAGATGAAAAAAGGGGTAATTACATGACCTCTAAAATAACAATTTGAGAGGAGGCGATCTGCACTCCTAATGTATTTGTTTCAAAACCTAATTTGGCTCTAGGCCACTGATGCAAGGGCTAATCCCATACTACGGAGGTGACTTTAGAAAAGAAACAAATTTACATAATGTTAAGGAAGAATAGGTTGAGAAAATAAGTTCACCTCAAAACAATATGAGTGGGAGCTCGAGAGGGTTAAGCACTCTCTATCCCAATATGTAGTTTAAAAGATAGAATAGATACAAGTTTCTTCACATTTTAAGGAAGGTTACATAATGGAAAAACTTCGGACCCACCCCGAGAGTTAAACTGCTGAGCAAGCAAGAAAAGAAGTAATTAATCGGCCATTACCTGGTTGTTGACCGCTGCCGGAGAAAGAGGCGCTTCCCGCCCCCTGCTATGTGCTTTACACACTGAAAGATGGAACAGAAGTGGCCCGGAGACCCTCAAATCAGCAGTTTATATACTCTCGCGGAAGGTTCGAGGCGTTAGGGGAATGAGAACACCCTCCCACAAACACTTTATTGGGTAGGATACAGCAACATATTCAAGTTGGGGGAAGATACATCCGATTGGTCAGAAATTAATAAAAGAAATTCGGGATTGGCTAAATACAAAACAAGGGGAAAGAGAGGGGTATACAGCCAACTTAAACAATAACAGAAAGAAATTTTACAAGAAACAAACTTTTGAAATAAAAATTTCTCCAAAAAAAATAGTTCTTTCACTCCGCACTAGGGTGTACTATTGTTGATCTTCAGTAGTGTCCTCTAGAAGAGAAAGTTCACACTTCTTACTACAAGCAAAACAAAAATACATCAAAAGTGGCACAGTTCAAAAACTCTTCTGAGAAAGTAGAAAATTAATACCGTAGATAAAGTTCAGACTTCCTCAGCAGAGGAGTTTCAACTGGCGCAAATTTTAAATAAGCGGCATGGAGGTGTACCGCCCGGTACAATTATTATTATTATTATTATTATTATTATTATTATTATTATTATTATTATTATTATTATTATTATTATTATTATTATTATTATTATTATTATTATTATTTGGAATATGAGAAACTAAGTGGTAGAAGATATGCACTGAATGTTCCGAGAGAAAAGTTCGTTATATACTTCCTCGTCAGTTTTAACAACGGTGTAGTTGGTGATGCCTCGAGACAAAGTTCATAGGTTCACAACGTAAGCAAGGGGACATATCCACGCTTCATTTTAGGTTACAAGAACACAGCACAGCTCTGTCCCGTGGTGTAACACGCACTGTGGTCGGACTCCTTCAGCCTCTGATTTAAGGACCGTTTTAAATCCATGTGGACTGAATATTATTCTTTGATCATTTATACTTGTAAATATGACAAAAGAATAAATACTTAGTCACTGAATAGCAAGTTGGTTAAGAGAATACGATTTAGAATTATGCAAAAAATAAGTGTACTTACGTTATCTATTGTTATAACATTATTTTGCTTGAAAAGAGATCGTTGAATTAGATTACTTTTTTCATATTTTAGGTTATGAATACTGCAACCAACAACATTAGATATATATTTTAAATGTTTTCCCTTAAACCGAAGTCTTAGCGTGCACTACTCTCGGATGGTGATCCTAAGTAAAGAGAATCCGTTCTAAAACCCCGCAAGCAGTCATGATTTTAGCCACTCTGTCTTTTAAATAGAATCGCCATGATTTTTCTGCGCATTATCAAATGTTTCTGAGCTGTCAACTTATCGACAATCAAGGCAAAAATAGAAAAATTATTTTATCTTTTACATGATAGTAAAATTTCTCATTACTAGCATCCTAGCATTTGAGGGATCTAACTGCAAAACTTACAGCCTCCATTTTTCAAAAACAAAATGACTCATAAAAATGAAAAGAGAATCCAGTATCAACTTACTTTGTAATTTTCATTTACAAAGTATCATAAATAATTGTTAAATTGAGATGATGAAAAAGTAGCTTCAGTTGTTGGAGAGTGTGAGTTCTGCAGTTGACCGATTAGAAGGATGTTAATTTTGACACCAAAAATAATCAGAATTTAACACTTTAGCAAAATGTAATAACTAATAAGTTCTAAGTGCTGAAGTGTTAATTGAAATCATTTTCAAAAGTAAATTAATCTAATATGTAAAGGGGAAGAGAATGCAACACAAATAAGTCAATGTTATGATTTATACACAGATTGTCTTAAATCAGAAATGCAAGCAAATCCCGTACATAGTTGTACTCATCATGTTCACCTTCTCTTACGTTAAATTCGGTTTTAAAATCAAGTCAGTTCAATTTGTAAAACCAGCAAAATAATGCAAAATACAAGTAGCAATCAAAGTAAAATGGCACATTATGATTGTTTACAGTTTCCGTTAGACATGAAATGCAGATGATGTGGCACTCTTCCGTTATCCGCCCCCACTTACCTTACATCAAATTCTATCTCATCAACAACATCCTTGAAGTAAGTTAGACACTGGCGTAACAGTCAATTCATTTACAAGAAAATAAACGTATTTAGTCACTGGCGTAACAGTCAATTCATTTACAAGAAAATAAACGTATTTAGTCACTGGCGTAACAGTCAATTCATTTACAAGAAAATAAACGTATTTAGTCACTGGCGTAACAGTCAATTCATTTACAAGAAAATAAACGTATTTAGACACTGGCGTAGCAGTCAATTCATTTACAAGAAAATAAACGTATTTAGTCACTGGCGTAACAGTCAATTCATTTACAAGAAAATAAACGTACATTTCTTAGTACAACAGCGCAAGAACACAATACAACCAACCCAGAAAAGTAACACACATTCACTGCACAAGAAACGACTAGTGTCCATATTAATCTTCAAATTGGCTGAGAGGAGAACGTTAATAATAATAATAATAATAATAATAATAATAATAATAATAATAATAATAATAATAATAATAATATCCTGAGTGTGCTATCGGAAAATATTGGGTTCGAATTCCACTGTGGGCTGAAGATGGTTTTCCGTCGTTTCCTATTTTCACACCAAGCAAAAACTGGAGTTGTACCTTAATTAAGGCCACGGCCGCTTCCTTCCCACTCCTAGCCTTTTGTTGCCCCACCGTCGCCATAAGACCTATCTGCGTCGATGTGACGTAAAGCCAATTGTTTCAAAATAATAATAATAATAATAATAATAATAATAATAATAATAATAATAATAATAATAATAATATCCCAGCATCGCGAAACTGTAAATGGCGATTACATGAAATAGATGTCCAATTTCATAGAAAAACGTACACCTTGGAAAATAATAAGGCCCATAAATACACTAACGATATCGGCGAACGTAATGCAGTATGACCTTCGGTTCAGAGGATCTCGGGTTCGATTCCCGGTCGGGTCTGGGATTTGAACTTCGTGTGGTTAATTCCTCTAGTTCGTAGACTGGGTACTTGTGTTCGTCTTCATACACAGAATCATCTGCACACACACACAACACACCACAAATTACTACAGAAAGACGCAAGACCACATAGTGTTGGCATCAGGAAGGGCATCTAGCCGTAAAACCATACCACATGCACACAAATTCCTAGCCCTAGGAAATTTGGAAATGTCCAGGAAGAAGAAGAATATTGGAAATAAGTCACAATATTGCATTTCTAATATCATTATACACAACGGCTGTATCCGTCATTGCAAGGAAAAGAGAGAAGAATATCTCTCTCTCTCTCTCTCTCTCTCTCTCTCTCTCTCTCTCTCTCTCTCTCTCTCGTCGTTTCACTCAAATCTGAGTATCGTGACCAAAGGACATTTTTGGAGCACTTACGAGTTGGTGTCACTCATGGCGATCTTCTCCCTTCCGAGTGGCAATTGTCCATGGGTAGGCCCTACTCAGTAATGTCACGAATCTGGTCGACCCACATTTTGGCGCCTGGTCCTCGTAATCGTTTACCTGGACAATTAATTTTTCCAGGTTGTCATCTGTCCTTCGCCTAACGTGAACAAAGAGCTGCAGTATTTTTCTGTTCCGCGAGGTTTTACAGACGGTCTTCCGCATTGGGAGTCATTTGTTCCCCTATTTGTCCATGGTATACGCAAAACTCACCACCAACACCACATCTCGAATGCAGTGATGCAGTTTTTACTGTAGCTTTCATCCTTCACGTAGAAATACCGAGATAGTGGGTTCAAATCCCACTGTCGGCAGACCTGAAGATTAATTAAGGCCACAGCCGCTTCCTTCCAACTCCTAGGCCTTTTCTGTCCCATCGTCGCCATAAGACCTATCTGTGTCGGTGCGACGTAAAGCCACCAGCAAAAAAATGTTTTCATTCCTCCCCTGAAGGGGGAGGCGGGCCTCTCAGACGGTTACGCCGTCTCTCAGGCCGGGAGATTTGTTACGGTGAAGGAGATGTGCGGAGAAGGTGAGGAGGTTGGCAGACGTGGCTTATGGAAGGAACTGTCCCGTCATTCGCCTTAGTGCAGGTTATGGAAAACCGCGGAAAACCATTCTCAGGACAGCCGACGGTTGGGGCCGGCCACGAGGTCCAGTCCTGTCCCGTCTCCCGAATGCAGAGGCGTAGAGCCACGGTAGAATTGTAGCCACCCCTCCTCTGCTCGGTTGGCCGGTCAGAGTGCAGAGCTGTTGGACCACGGACCAGCCGTGGCCACTTGAGAACCGAGACCCATTCTGCATCTACCGACCTGTAAAAGTCCATAAAATATCTCCCTAAACCAGGAGAGGAGTTGGTTTGAGTGTAGAAGTCCTTACGTGTTTAAAGGTTGCCCTTAACTTACCAGCAGCCAGCCATACGACGTTTGCAAAGTTTGTTTTACACGAAGTGTCCCACTGAGTCACTGGTTCACCCTGTTATAAACGGCAAGCTGGCAGTTGATAGGGTGCAATAAGCGTCAACTTAACAGTCCGAAAAAAGGGTGTTCAACCCCGAAAAATGAAATTGAAGACATGGATGGAAGAAGGGCTTAAGTCAGGTTGTGGCGTTATTCGGTAAATTGCATATATACGTTACTTGGAGGCTCTTCTAGATACTACCTAAATGGCTTATCGGTAGTGTCAATAGATTGCGTGTGATGTGCTATATTGAGTTGCGCCGTTCTTCCAAATATCACTCATGTCCGACTTAAAATACGCTCCAAGGCTGATTTAGGGCGAGCCAGCAATCATCACTCATCAGACTCGAAACAGCTGACGCAGGAGTAATGTCAGGAGGAGAAACATCTGATATTTCAGCAGATGACAGTGAATATTTACCAAATGAAACCTCAGATGATTCGGATACTAAATCCTTACTATCAGAATGATCTGCCGTTCTCAGCCCACTGTCATTTGCAACACCACAAACTAAAGGACTTCAGTTTTCAATTCCAAAGTATGTCATATTATGTCACTCTCCTGAAGGAACTGTATCAGGAAGCCAGAATTATAATATTACGTTTCATGACAAGTTTCAGTTATTGAAGGATATATGGTCTGTAAGATAATTTGGATAGCTTTCCAGTCCCTCGTGTAGGTATTGAACCCAGAAAATTAAAAGTTGTTAAAGATTTAGTAAGCTTTCTATGCGCAGGTGCACGTGCATGGTTTGAAAATATTTTCCGGGGAGCTGAATCTGTGGGAGTAGGAAATTCTCCATATAGTGACTCCCCTAATAACATGTTGTGCCCTGTCAAATGTTCTAACCTGTAAAACTTGTCTACATGCTTCCAACAATGTAAAAAACATTAATTTGCAATGAAAATGTTTCTTGAAAATGGAATAAGGGCGTAACTCCAAAATACAAAATTGACGACAAACCAAACAATTTATAAATATTTTTTATGTACATATTATGAAATAATCAAGAATGTAGTTAAGTATAATATACCACAATTTTGTATTTCTGAGAAAAGTGTTTGATGTTGTAATTCTTTAAACTCATTTATCTCAAAAGAGTGTTTTTTGAGTTACGCCCTTCTTCCATCCATGTCTTCAATTTATCATGGCAATGCTAAGGTTTGGGGAATCACAGCTAGATGGCATGCAGTACAGTGCAGGAAGGGACGTCTACTTGCAGGAGAAACAATAAGTCAAGTTCCAGTCGCGGTTCCATTAAGTTCACTGCATGAATACACTAAGGGTAGGCTAACCACAGGGGAGATCGTATTTTCATGTGACAACGGGATCAGTCCTATGTCAACGAATGCCCAATGACCATCACCACAAGCAAGTATTATTAATAACTTCTCCAACAGGTATTACAGTTCACAAAGCGTAGTCTACAACAAACATCGCTGAAACTTAGTTTACGCAATAGATCTGTTCGGCACATGTTCAAAGAGCTGGGTGAATTCGTGTGTGATCTGCGCCGTTTTTGTCGCGTCAGAAACGTATCTCTCCAAACACAATGGATGTATTAAGAAGGACTACAACCCCGGGACTCACACTTCTGCAACGACGCTTTGGAGATCACCTAATTTCTCGCGGAAATCCATTCCCGTATACTGCCTGCCCACCGGATCTCACGGCCCCAAATGCCTACATAGCCTATGTTGAAAGAATCAGTTTTGAATACATATGACCCACCTACAAGTACTTCCGAACTACGGGGAAAGATAACGTCATTTTTATGCCCTTGGAGCAACCTTTGTTCATAAACATGTCTAATCATCTTCAGAAACTTTATGAATGATGTGTGGCTCGTGGAGATACATATTTTGGACACACACTGTACCGACGCAATTAACTCTTTATAGGTCTTTGGGATATTATCTTCCCACCTCGTATATACGTAACGGTTTTAGGGAGATTATCTTCCCGGCTGTTTCAGAACATACAGTTCCACTTGCTAGTGTAAGAGGGCTGCACAATTTCATTTCTAACTTAATAACCTGATCGCTACTACCACCTAGATCACTAGGTGGGAAGTATATATCCCAGTGGTTCCTAGCGCGCGTGCAGGCAGTGGCAGTCTCATTGTGTCGAGCTGCAGTGAAACGGTGTTTGTAGGAAGAAGGTGTGGAATACTGAAGACAGAAGATTTCCAAAGGTTAGTATATACTTCGGAAATGCAGTTTATCATGATTTATTCAAGGAGAAAATCTGTTTGTGCCACAGATATAATAATGATCCATCCGTTGTGTCATTCAGAATACTAATAACAGAATCAATGGCAATTTCATACTTTCTCTGCAACTTAGTAAGATGCTATTTCCAAATTATTTATATATTTTTTAAACTTACTACAATTCTATATTCTAAAACTGTTTTAAGTTTCCCCTTATGACGATAGACAAAGATGTTATAGTCACTTGCACTTAGTCAGTACTTGGGTTTTATGTAAGATCTAGGCCTAATTTTGGTTTTGACTGTATTTGTGCTATTTAGTCTTCCTAATAAGTGGCTTCAAATCATAAACATTGGTAAAGCTTGTTTCATCTAATAGTAGCTTGGTAATAATAATAATAATAATAATAATAATAATAATAATAATAATAATAATAATAATAATAATAATAATAATAATAATAATAATAATTTAATACAGTATTATGCTGGAATTATGTAGGTTGATTACTACCGCTCTGAATATGGAAGCATTGAAGTCTGGCTGGATGAAATATCCGAAGAACAAGCTCTGGACTCGGAGGAAGGTGGGGACTCTGATGGTGAAGACCATGTCCAGTACTATGGTAAGCAAAAAAATGGTCAACCCACACAACCTATTATGTTTGGAAATCCTAAACATAGTGTCTTATAGGTTCATGTCTTTTTTTGGCAGGTCAAGAAGTCTAGAAGATGGTGGCTCAAGATTTTTTATTACTTCCTGGACAGTATGATTGTCAGTTCATACATAGTGTACAAAGCGGAAATGAAAGAGAAGAAAACAAAAGGTACGTCACACCTGAAGCTTAGGTCACAACTAGTAAATGAACTGATACGGTCATTTTCGAGCAAGAAGCGCCCTGGTTATTCCCCAGCGAACGGGCGTGGAAGGTGGACAAACAGATCTGTTGGGCAAGCAACGATCGAAAATACGGTGAGATTATCAGATATCGGCAGCCTGAGCTAATAAAAACATATCGTCGCTTTGCACAATGTAGTACTGAGCAGAAGAAGAAACGCAGTAACATGAAATGTAATGCTGCGTTATGTAAATCCTGCTTTGAACCATTTCACATATCACAGACAGTGTTTTCAAAGTTTTCTACATCCTAACTAAATTAAATTTGAGAGATTTCATTATCATTTATTATTCCATAGGCCATGTAGTATGCTATGTTATTGTATTATGTTGATGTCAATAAAGTAATTAATACGTAATGAGCGCATCATCATAAATATTTTAAAGTGGGAAATTATTATCCCACTGCCCACCCACCAACATTACCTATCTGGAACGGTCAGTGGGATAATAATTTCCCACCCCATATTTTATGAAATAAGGTGTAAATCCATAAACTAGTTGTACATCCCTTGTCATACATATATTTCAAGTACAAATTAACCATAAAATTTATTTTTTTAGTACCCCCAGTCTTTTGCCCTATAAAGGGTTAAATAACATTAGTGCCATTTGATTTGCCATACGCGGTATTTTTATGGTTTAGGGCCTTTAATATCACCGTAGGCAGCAGATAAAGTAGAAAGTTAATTTCGACGGCTATTTTTGGACAACATTCATTCAATAGGGTGCCCAACGGTTGCACCTTTAAAAACATCCCATTTTCTCAAGATCTACTTATTGGATTTTCAAACAAACACACCTGTGAATTTTCAATGCTCATACCTATAATTCTAGGTGTAGAAACCAGTTTTGTTCCATTTAAAAATGAAAAATCAGTGCCAACATCTCAGCAGTCATTGGCTTCCAAGAAAAGTACTGCAACTTCCATTATGAGCTCCTTGGGAACGTTACTAAAAATGAATACAGATTTCTCGACATGTTGAAGGATTTATGAGTTGTTTGAGCTGAATATTTTAACTGAGAGACAGATTAAGGAGGTTCTACTGAACGCTCGCTGGGGCTGTACCTTAAATAAGGCCACGGCCGCTTCCTTCCAACTCCTAGGCCTTTCCTATCCCATCGTTGCTATAAGACCTATCTGTGTCGGCGCGACGTAAAGCCCCTAGCAAAAAAAAATACTGAACGCTCATACTGTTGAAAGCGCCGAGAAGCAAACTCGGTTCTCTCGATAGGCGAGAGATTACTGTAGCGAGGAGATGGTAGGAGATAAGCTGAACATAAAGCATGCTTGGCAGTCAGATGAAAGAGACTTACACTTCTTTTGAAGTGTTCTTTGAAACTTTTACGTCTTTCTCAGAGAAGGCAAGGTATTAAGGATTTCATTATTGCTTTTAAAAAAGTTGATCTGTAACACACAATGAGCTCCTAAAGGAGACTGTCTACAAAGAGATGAAAGAAGAAGGATATGTTAAATACAGTATAACACGGTGAAAATGATGACTAGGAGAACCATGAGGTTAGATGCAAGTACATATCGCAGTGAGTTTTAAGAAACAAGTCCTAAGATAAAATAATGCACGTTCCCGGTGGAATAGGCCGTAATATATAACAATATTAATAACAGGTGAACTCGACAGGTGTGAAAAATTCGACAATTACGTCAGATCTACCAAATTTGTCAATATCATTGGATTTTTCAGTTTCATAAATGGTACAAGTTTCTCTTTCGTGAGAGGTAATATATTGCAAACTATCGAACTTAAAGAACTTGTTTCATAAATGTGGCAATGGGTAAAGCTCAAGTTTAGTGTATTACGCCCTGAAGTAGGATATCGATCATTAAACGCAATGCACATACGACCAACCGTTATTACAGTTGCGGCGACTTTTCAAGATCTACCTTCGTAATGGGGCGCATATGGACCAAGTAGCTGCTCTGTTGAGAGTTGTGTGGTCCAACTTCTTGCGCTGAAATAGACTACGGTATGCGTACTTTCCTCTAGGACTATCAAATTTGTCCTAGGGAGCAGTAGTGGCAATGGGAATTAAAAGTCGGGCACAAAAAGTTATAGACAACAAAAAGTATCCAGGATTGAGGGATATAGCGGCCAGGGAGGCGGAGGGAGTCGTATACATCAATATAAAAAAATAGCTCCAAATGGCAAGGTCTTTGGCGCTCTGAGCAAATTTCTACAGAGAGGTGAAATGGCGTAATGGCTTTTAGTGCCGAGAGTGCCCGAGGACATGTTCGGCTCGCCAGGTGCAGGTCCTTTGATTTGACTCCCTTAGACGACCTGCGCGTCGTGATGAGAATGAAATGATGATGAAGACGACACATACACCCAGCCCCCGTGCCAGCGAAATTAACCAATGATGGTTAAAATTCCCGACCCTGCCGGGAAACGAACCCGGGGTCCCTGCGACCAAAGACCAGCACGCTAACCATTTAGCCATGGAGCCGGACAACAGAGAGGTAAATGTTGACAGTCTACCAACTTGAGTGCGGTAATAATAGTTCTTTGAGATTTTGCTTCAATGCTATCAATAGGACGTCCACCGAAGGAATAGTAATCACACTTGTATTACAATTAAATACAAATACGGTGTGATTATACAATTAAAATTCGTTTAGTATTTGACTACGCACTAACAAGCCGGCCCCGTAGTGTAGGGGTAGCGTGTCTGACTCTTACCCGAAGGCCCCGGGTTCAATTCCCGGCCAGGTCAGGGACTTTTACCTGGATCTGAGGACTGGTTCGAGGTCCACTCAGCCTATGTGATTACAATTGAGGAGCTATCTGACAGCGGCCCCGGTCTACAAAGCCAAGAATAACGGCCGAGAAGATTCATCGTGCTGACCACACGACACCTCGTAATCTGCAGACTTTCGGGCCAAGGCCCTTCAGGGCTGTAAAGCCATGGGGTTAGTTGGTTGGTTAGTTACGCACTAACAAACTAATAGACACTAAAGAGACTGCCAGACTAAAGAATGTGCGTGGCCAACAGATGAATCATACCTCAATGTAAGATCTTGGCAACAACATACCCTTCCTCACAACACATGCTACACGCTGCTACGCGAGTCTCCGTTACTTGTTGTGGTACTATACGAATCGATTAGCCGCGAAGAACGACATTTTGTGCTTATTCCGCTAAGAATTGTGTTAATAAATAAATTAAAGACAAGAATTAGTTGATAAGACAACAGGGCTTGCACAAATTATTTTTAATAATTCCCTGTTTCAGGCGGCTAAATTGGAATAAAAATATAGTGTTCTCTTCACACTGCCACCCCCCCCCCCCCCTCCTAATCGCCGTCATTGCCCAGGTAATATGAATCGGTACGACGGCAAGTGTTGATACTGCAGACAGAAGAGTGGCCTTAGATTTCGCGGAGTGGGAGACTTTCCGGCTCTTTGACTGAATGGTCAGCGTAGTGGCCTTCGCTTCAGAGGGCCCCACGTTCGATTCTCGGCCGCATCGGGAACTTCCACAAATTTGACGCAGCGGGGTAAAACAACGAATGCCGGCACTTATTATCAAACATTGAGGTCGTTGTGCAGGGCCGTAAAGAACAAGAATGTTGGAAATTACACAACTGTCATGCAGGTTTACATTAGATTCCGCAGGGCTCTCAATGGTACGGCTAGAGTCAAAGAGCATTTCCCCCTAATCAATACCTTCATTACTCCTGACTGCTGTTACTTGTGATAGGTAAATTACATCACTGAAATATTCAAGAAAATAAATGGTCAAGTTATATGCACATTACAGACAGTGTTGTAGTCGAGGGTATAGGTGGGTATACGCCGAATGCCTTCTGCTCAACTTCACTCAATACAGTATGCCTTCTGACTTTTTCCGTATACCTTCGGCTTTGGTAACCTTCCTCTCTAATTTGCCCATTCCTCCATTTCTCCACTCCGACAATGCTCTGGTGTTTTTCAGGATGTCATAGGCCTACTTGAATACAACCCAAAGATAGTCTCAATAATGCTAAACAATTCATCTGAAGTGGAACAGACAGAATGAGATCTACGTTATGTAGGGATTCAAATTCTGGAAATTGCCAAGTATTGCGAGACATTGCAGAATTACATTATATTAAAATAGGGAAAGGAGACATGCGTCACGGTGAAAACGAAGTAAGAAGAATCTGCATACGTCGTAATCTAAATTAATCCTCTGCAACACAAGTCAAGGGGCTTAGCAGACATCCCTGATAACAGCTTGATGAACAACATCAGTGACAAAGGGCCATTACCGTTGATTACTAACGTTTCCAGCCTTACGTTCATTCATTCAGATGACCCACCACTTGACTGAGTTAAGCCTGAGAAATATGTGAAGGCACGCCTGCAAAACCACCGTATTGCAACAGACCGATTCTTCTTGTGAAAAGCGTGATCACACATCAGAAGGGGTACATCCGAGTGTTTGTTTTTAATATACAGTTGTAACCATACCACTGCGTTAGCAAAGTAAGGTTTTCAAACTAGTATTCTATTCCAGTTTTTACGTACAAATATTTGTATTAAAATATGAACTAATTTTTCATCTGAACCTTCCAACAGACGCGCTGTTGTAAAAAGGACAACGGGCACTTTAAATTCCATTTAACATTTCAAAAACAATGGATCTGAAGTCAGTAACCCCTGTGTATTACTTTATTATTCATTAATTCTAGTGTGTGGTTGGTTTGTAGCTAAGGGATTTTATTTAGCTGTGCTAGTGATTTGAAGCACGAAACTTGACGCTGTTGTACTTTGTACAAAACGCGAACGCTCATATCTGTTCCCGTAAATATTTATAAAATTGTGGGACAGACAATAAAACGGCTATTATTGTATTATTCAGTAAGTGTTTTCCATGCCTGATCTGCCTAATCGTATTGAATAGACAGTAGATATTCAGAGTAATAATCACTGAGCATCAGGCTGCTCCTAAAATGTAAATTTTGTAAATAAAAATTATCTTACGGCCATGAATTAGTATGTGTCATAGAGGTAATATAACTAATTCGATCATTCGGTGGTGTTTTTCCATGTATACTCGTAATCGAAATACTTACGATCATCAGCAGTCTCTTTAACTCCTGAAAGTATCTGTCAGAATTTCATGAAAGTGATGATGATTTAAGAGAAGAAATCTTTGAAAACAGTGACCATGGAGAACAATCCGGATACAAAACTGCGTAGAAGAATATATCCGAGGAACATAGGACTTGCGTTGATGAAAGAGCAAATGATAGATCGAAAATTCCATCACAGCCTGTTGATGTAAGAGCACTTTCATCTGCCTACCGGCAACCTAAACGTGATGCTGAAGAAGAAATGGCAGATCTTCTAGTGAAAAGACGTGATACCATGTTCCCTATGTGAAAGTAAGAGGAACTCCTCCACGTCAATGAAATGTGATAATAGACATGCGCGTAAACAACTCACACAAAAGCAAATTCTGTGTGAACAGTGTACAGAGTGTTAACTAAGCTATCAGTTATGCTTTTCATGTTCTCTTGCTTAATATTATGTTAGGTAAAATCTTGACAAGACGGAAGCTGATGGTATCATTAGACTGTCACCAATGAATTTATTATATAGTTATATAAAACGAATTATTGCAGTAAAATATATTAATAAAACTGATTTTTCCTCTTGATGTATTGTGATCATGTAATACGTAACGAATATATATTAACATTCGTCATAATATCGACATGTTGTAAAAAGTACAACGCGCGCCCGCTGGCGTCACAAAAACTAGCGCGCCTGTCGGAGGGTTAAAATACCGCAAATATGTGAAATTAGCATAAGACTTGACTTGATGAAAGAGTAAATGACAGATCAAAACTTCCATCATTGGCTGTTGACGTAAGTGCACTTTCATATGCCTACCGGCATCCTAAACGTAATGCTGTCACTTCTTGTAACACACTAATTTTAGACGCTGGGGCGATCTGACAATCTTAGAATATTTTGTGGTGATATCGAAACTCTAGGACTTGTACTTGGCTTCTCTAGTAAGGGAGAATTGCTAAAAAAAAAAGTTATCTACTACAGAGTAAGAACATTTGTGAACAGTTTCAGTCTACGGCGTCGAATACAAGCCCTGACTTCAATTCTCCTCACCGATGAAGTGACCTTTGGTAGAGATGGCATATTTAACCTACATAATCCTCATCTGTGGGCTACAGAAAATGGTTGAAGTGCCTCGCCAGCACCAGTTCCTCATCAAATGTTTGGGCAGGGATAATTGGCGACCATCTACTTGGACCAGTTCTTCTTCCACAACGCCTGAACGGAGAAACGTATCTGGACGTTCTGCAAAACACTCTGTCCCCATTGCTGGAAATCGTGTCTTTAGCAATAGGACAGGCAATGTGGCTCAAGCACAATGGAGCGCCAGCCCACTTCCGCATTACTGTTTGCCGACACCTCAACATCTTTCCCAGACGTTGAATACGACGTGGAGGTCCTGTTGCATGGCCTACTCGATCACCGGACTTAAACCTCCTGGATTTTTACTTGTGGGGGCATTTGAAAGGCATTGTGTACGATGCGTTTGTTCCCGATGTTGGGACACTTGAACAGCGTGTCCACACAGCCTGTGGAACACAGACCGGAACATTGGCATGAATGAGGCAATCCATGCTACGACGTGTGAACGGGTGCAGTGCCTACCATGGAGGCCACTTTGAACATCTGTTGTGACATGGATGGGATTCAGGCCACGTATTGTGTACCAAGGCTCTTTGATGTCGTTCTTCAGTGCCATCTACCGTGGAAATTATGCATTTACAGGCACAAGGTGATATGAAATTTTGTGCTCAATTTTCAGTCAGAAATCATCCCATGAAGTTTGTCGGGGGACATTTTTTATACAAGTTGCTTTACGTCACACTGACACAGATAGGTCTTATGGCGACGATGGGACAGGAAAGGGCTAAGAGTGAGGAGGAAGTGTTCGTGGCCTTAATTAAGGTGTGCCTGGTGTGGAAATGGGAAACCACGGAAAGCTACCTTCAGGGCTGCCGACAGTGGGGTTCGAACCCACTATCTCCCGAATACTGTCCGCACTTAAGCGACTGCAGCTATCGAGCTCGGTTGTCGGTGGACTTAAAACTTTCCCTGCATATATATATATTTCTTTCCAAGATGAAATCAGCTAACAAAATGTGAGTGACCAGATCCTGAATTATAATATGAAGCCTAATTATTTATTAAAACAGTGCATACTAATTTATAGAATAACATGAACTACACCAATATTATTAATAGCACAGTTCAGAATCTGTAAAATATGGTGATCTACGCGTGATAGTGTTGCTGACAGAGTTCTATACGATAATTACTATGACGTTCTCTAACGTAGGGTGATGAATACCCAATCCCTTCAGGAGACTCCACGTATACTTGGTTACACTGTGTCTACCACCGAAAAAGACACCTATTACAGACCGTCTGTCAAGACGAATGTTGTAGTGCTTATTGAGGTACGGGGTGTACGATTCGTAGATGATGTTTTTTTCAAAGTCGACCTCTCTGGCTTGATTAGCGTTACTCTCAAAGCAGACAGTTGGATCTACAACCACGGTTCGATGCAATTAACCTTGAATCGAAACGTAAGCCAGACGTTCTCAGACTCGTTTTCTTCACGGACACTATCCTTTGTTGTGAGTTCCCCGCCGCAACAACGCACAGCACTGGTTCCCAAAATTTCCAGCCCACGGGCCTCTTGAAGGAACGTGGTAGGGTGTATCTGAGAGGCAGTCCTAAGTTATACACAGTTTTTCATTTCAGAGATGCTAAAGAAGGGCACGGGTATCAATTTGAAGTACGGAACACAGGTCCTGAAACGCCTCAGTGACATATTATACGCCAACACCGTTTTTCGCAGGTAACAGGCTTCTTAGCACATGTGGGTTCAACATGATGTAGCCCCAGCCCACTTTTCTCATGCTTTTCGACAGCACACTAATCACATGCTCCCAGAAAATTGGGTAGGAAGAGATCATGTTGGGTTGCCACCTCGCTCACCTGATCTGATCCCATATGATTTCCTCTTGTGCAGTTATGGGATATATCGTCTACGAGACAATTGTAAGGACTGATGAGGAACTCCTGTCAAGAATCCCCACTGCTAGTGGCGTTGCTAGAATGACGCCAGAGATGTTCGGCCAGATACGTCGTAACATAACTAACTGCGATGTTGTCGAAGCTGGGGGACGCTATTTTGAACAGCTGTTGTACACGTCTTCGTCGCGTGTGCATTCATTGCAGGTATATAGAGGTATTACATCTCCAAACAAAGATTATTAAGTTGTTTTAAATCCCACGTCCATAAGTATCTGCAGACCCCAAAAAATTACCGCGCGCTATAGTTCTTGGATTTTTGTTAGAGTTGGAGTATGACTTTGACGATGGCTTTGAGAAAAATGGAGTGTGGTTGTCATGGTAACATTGTCAACGTTGACAGGTGTGCGGCGCTAAACCGAGTGTTTATTTCTCATTGTCACTTGGTGTCCCCTGCAAATTCCGTTTTGTACCCATGTTGTGTTCCATTATTTCATCATTGTGTGTGCGTAGAGTATTTGTATTGTCAGAGAGTTATTATTTCATTTCACAAGTCCAGTGATTCTTTTTACTATTCATAAGTAGCTTACTAGTTCTTAGCTGAAGATTACTGTTAGGTTAGTTTAGTTGCAGTAGATAGTGACTGTCATTGAGCTACGAACTGGTTATTGTTGTTTTTTAATTATGCTTTGTGGTTTATGGCATTTAATTATGCCTATTTTATTCCACGAAAAATATTCCCGTCGTGATTTTGTGATTTACATCTACGTAAGCTTTTGATAGTATGTAGCTTTTGAAGAAGGGCAATGCGAAATATTTGAACTTGTAACTGAACTTTTATTCTCGCTTTAAGGTTAAAATTATTTATTTTTTCATGCTATCGTGTGCTCTCTAGTATTATGAAAAATATAATAAAACTTTAGAAAATGAATCATGACTTTTAAAACAACGAGAGTCCGTGAGAGAGGCGTTGCTCTGCCTATTACTGGCAACATTGTTGGGTGGTGTTTGTTTATTTTCTGTAGTTCAGTGCTTTGCCAATCAACTATCAGACTTCGAATCTGGAAAAAAAAAATAGTATAGAAGAACTACTGTCCTAGCTGACTCGCTACGCCGCCTCGATTTTCTTTCCCTTCCTGTATTTTCCACATCTCTCAGCATTGGTAAATTCGGACTTGTTCTCTACGCGCTCTATCCACTTCTACCCGTCCATGTACCTCTCCCCTCCCATCTGCGCTGCATACGTCTCGACATGGTGAATTTTCTTTCTTCACTCAAATGTATTCGTGATTTTTTCCAATTGAACTTGTCGATTGATGATTATTGCACAATTGAGATTGTAACCTGGTATATTATCAATCGTTTGACACCACTGCGAATATTCTATTGCTTCCCGTTCTCCACTTGTACTCGGCTGCTGACCGATCCGCCAATAACTGCCAATTATCGTTTATTTGATTAGAATGACCGAGCTCGACAGCTGCAGTCGCTTAAGTGCGCCCAGTATCCAGTATTCGGGAGATAGTGGGTTCGACCCCCACTGTCGGCAGCCCTGAAGATGGTTTTCCGTGGTTTCCCATTTTCACACCAGGCAAATGCTGGAGCTATACCTTAATTAAGGCCACGGACGCTTCCTTCCCACTCCTAGCCCTTTACTGTCCCATCGTCGCCATAAGACCTATCTGTGTCGGTGCGACGTAAAGCAACTTGCAAAAAAAATTAATTAGAATGTGCTCGTTCGGAGACCGCCTGGTGGCCATGATCGTTAAGGTGTTGAAGTCTAAATGGTCTGACACTGTGGTTACTCGGTTCTAATCCCGTTGGTCGAAAATAATTTCACCATCAGAATGTTGGCCGGCAGCGTAGAGGAGGTAGTGGTATACAATTTATAATCACTAGATTGCGTGTCAAAAGCCTGCATTAAATTCTAAACCTCTCTGTAGTGTTCACATGAAGTGAGGGCATATGACGCTGTTGATGGTGATTTGTACGTCGGATGGAGACGTTAAGCCTTGAGCAGACCCGTTGGTGCTAATCGACAGGAGTAGGCCATGTGCCGGCGTCGGTTTTCACCCTCTCCCTTCCTAGTTTCATATATCACGTTATTCATGTCATATCATTAACTCGACTGATAAAGTTGACGTCTGGAAGGGCATCCGGCCACGACAGATTCATCTCACCTCATACCCGACCCCGTAGAGAAACGAGACAATTGTTGGACAAACAATGCTATGTCGTTCGGAAATTATAAGCGTGATAAAACTCGCCTGAATAAGTGAACGAATTCTCGTGATATGGACCCCCTTATGATTTTTTTTTTTTTGCTAGTGACTTTACATCGCACCGCCACAGATAGGTATTATGGCGACGATGGGATAGGAAAGGCCTAGGAGTTGGAAGGAAGCGGCCGTGGCCTTAATTAAGGTACAGCCCCAGTATTTGCCTGGTGTCAAAGTGAGAAACCACGGAAAACCATCTTCAGGGCTGCCGGCAGTGGGATTTGAACCCACTATCTCCCGGATGCAAGCTCACAGCCGCGCGCCCCTAACCGTACGACCAACTCGCCCGGTTAAAAGATGCTCGTTTGTTCTCGTTCCTGAATATGTCCCATGTGAGGTGTTGCAGACATTCTGCGCATTGAACAATTTAATAAAATGCTCCATAAAACAAATGGCTTATTTTAAACTGTATTTTATGCTCTCGGGACAAAACCACATCCATACTTTTTCAAACCAGAGACTGTTTCAGGGAAAGTACATTATTTTTAGCTCCTGCTACATTCATTTTCGTGAAATTTGTTGGGCAAATTATTTTCCTCGTTGGTTTCCTTATTTAAGATTTCTGAGTTTGAAGATGCCTCTCAAATGATTGCCGGTCACGGTAGCATAGTTTAAAAAAAGTCCAGTGACAAATTTCGGATCGCTCGATTCTTATGACGTAACTTGGATCAAAACTTATAGGAACAGAGGCCTACTTCGATCAGCTTGAAGCCGTATCTCATACCTAATACTTCCTCTATATAATGTTTCGAACATTGAACATTCACTGGAAACTTGTGAAACGAAATTCCACTACCTTTAATTTCTCGTGAATAAACCATAACTGGAACTGCGAATGCTTAACATCAGACAAATACATAATACATTCACAACCAACTCAGTTAATGAACACGTTTAAAGGCGCGAGCCTGGTAGATAGGGGGCAGGAAAGCGATCCTAGCGGCCCGGCATTGAACTTCAGTGTAACCACTTCCATAGCGTTTTACGGGCTCTATTTCCAGGCCTTGTATTATAACGTAGGCAACGTAGAACCTTGGGCGAAAGCAGTAACTACGAAGTGCGCTGCGTTGTCATAGTTACCCCGTCTGCAGCATATCACCCTTTCATACAAGCTGAGTGTTTAATAAAACATGAACACCTAATGCATTTCAATAAACTTTGACCCGTACCTAAGCTCGTGCGAATAATTCCAGAATTTAAGACAGGACTCGTGATTATCGATAAATATGAGATTTCATAATTACGAACAAAAACAACACCGCAACAGTTTCTGACAATACCCTCAACAAAAGCACGTATTAAATGAAACGAAAATCCACAGTACAGAATTGTACTAGTCATTGATTAACTTACAAAGAATAAACCAATAACAAAAGTAATAATAAGAAAACAAACACGTAAGTAGAATATAAAGCAGCAACAGCTAACACAGTACCACTCCGAATATCATCACAAAAGTGACAGAGTAAGCCAACCCACATGGCGATAGTTTCGTTAAATGTGGCAGCTCTGTTATCGTTGCAATAACACTAGAGGATACGGAAATGGATAAATATATTACGTCTAGAAACAGAGGATAGGAGGGTCGAGACGGCGGTGCAACAGACCAACGAGCTAGAATAACATAGAGGGGCTGTATCATAGAGTTAGTAACTAACTCTATGGGCTGTATGCCTGACATCAGCGCTCCCTGAGGAAGCAAGGTGATAAAGGGCAGCCATGTTAACGGTTATCAAAAGAAAGCTGTTTGGCGCGAAAACATAATATGCTGAGGTGACATGGAGATTGTCCATGGCAATTTAATTTCGTAAGTTTTTAGAAGTGAAAAGATGGACTCTCACTTTCAAGAATGCCAGGCGTATGCTCAGCGTACGGTTGTACTAATCGGATATAAGGATATAACGTATTTTTAGTAAGTATTACCAAATACCGTAGAGATAATACGCGACACTTCCGGATTTAGCCTTGTTAAAATGGGAGACAAGTCGCAAGTGGCGCTCCTAGTGGCGTGACCTGAAAATTCGCGCTAAATTCAAATATCGATAGAAATGTATATACAGAAATGGATAAATATATTACGTCTAGAAAGAAAGGGTTACTAAGATATTAACTTCAAAGTTCCTAAAGCAATTCTGAATAAATGAATGAAGAATTATTTAACAGGTTATTATTTAAAGACTGAAATTAGACATATAATCAAGATGTGAAATGGACTGCTGTAAAAGGGCTTGATCTTTAATTTATGCATTACTTTGCTTAGCTTTAGCATTCCTGACTGAACATTCACAGCTAGATTTGTGTTTTTTCTCATTTAAAAGCATTGTATCATCACATTAAAACACTTGTCAACAAAAATATCGGCACATTCCTTACACACATGATTCAGTGAATTTGCATTTAAGAGCTGGATAATTTTCTTTTTAACTTGAAGCCTACTAACAGAAAGAAAATCTATAAATTTAGCCACAAAGACATTCAAATTTTCCCTACAAGCAATTCTTGCCATAATGCCATTACATTAGGGTAAATGAAATTTGCATCATCGTATTGATTAAACAAAATATGTACATTTCGTAATTCACCCATATTTTCTTCAGTGCTTGACAACGCATTACGGCATTCCAAATGGAGTAACTTGGAACACAACCAGCCACACACATATGCATATGTATTTTCCTGAATTAAATCAAGCCCACAGATCACACCTACAACAACACATCGGTATTGAAGGTTAACTGCTGCACTATACACTAAAGTAAGCTTATTATATTTTAAGCCAGTTAAAATGTGGGTCGCGCAGGTCAGAAGTTTAGGAAGTACTATAAAAATCTCTTTGTAACTGGAAGAATATATATGCAAACACAATATTTACTTACATTTTCTTGTCACGAGGGAAACGGAAGAAAGACCGCGAATCCTTCTGCACTTCATAGTTATTGCAGCCAAACACAGCACACATCTTTCCACTCATATTGAGAGGGGATATAAAGGAATGACATACGTTACTATTTACTTATGTCAACTGAATGCAAACGCATAAATAACGCCAAAAACTTTACAAACAAATACACGTACTCTTATGACGGAATCAGTAACTCTCAGGTCACTCCGCTAGATAGACCTTGAATCGCTGTCCCTCGATACCTCGCAGAGTGTCGCGTATTGTCTCTACTGTATTTGGTATTACAACATACCATTTTCGAGAAGCGTTGGTCAACTTTTTCTCGCCGGTGGCGCTAAACGTCAGACAAACTCTCGTGGCCTTGGGATAATTCAAATGTATTAAAACCAAAAGGCAAAATTATAATATTAATGGCATCAATACAGTTTAACGTGAACATCAACGACATAGTTGTGCCATATTAGGTTTAATGTCTGATAACTTCAGTAATAAGTTACTCTTGACTTGGAGTTTATTTCTTTACTCTGATTTGAAGTGGGCTCACCCACTTCAAATCAGTGGGGAGCACAGTTAAGCTTTTCAAAGCTTTTCTTGAGAATTCAGGATAGTTAATTCATACATATAAGTTAAATCCAACAAGTTGTAATTGTAAAGGCTGTAATTTTAATGTCAGGTGAAATTCGTCCCAAAGATTCTCCTTCTTGTACGGTAAAAGAGAGTTTGGTTGATAGCCTGTCACCAAATGGGTTCCTTGTCCATGCGTCACTTTAAGCCGTCACCAGTAAATATTTGCTTAACTGCAATTAGTTTTCCAAGTGTGATTTTATAACGTTCAAGATTTCCTTTGGGTCATTTTCCCGTACAATATTCCATGACCGATCGCAGACAACACCACAACAGTTTAGGCCAACCATGTTTTGATTATACAAAATGAGAAAATGATGGTATATTCGCTTTTTCTTTAAAGTATCTGCAGACCCCTGAAGAATTACCGCAGACTCACACGTGTCCACTGACTCCTTTTGGAAACCTCTGACGTACGAGTACACAATCATGTGGGAAAACTCAAACTTTACCGCGTACAGTTTCCCTTCAGCAGTCAGTTGTTTATTGCCTTGATCTTCCGTGATCGGAATTTTTTGAAGTCATTTATTTGACACATATACAGTACATGTTGGATACAACGAAGTACATAATAAAACAAAACACTCACTCATACCAAAAAGGTCCAAGGAATACAATTTTAGTTCTGTGGTTCACACTGGTGCTGCCACACCAAGCAACGAAGTATTTATTTATTTATTTATTTATTTATTTATTTATTTATTTATTTATTTATTTATTTATTTATTTATTTATTTATTTATTTATTTATTTATTCATCTTCTCAGTCTGTTTGCCCTCCAGGGTTGGTTTTTCCCTTAGACTCAGCGAGGGATCCCACCTCTACCACCTCAAGGACAGAGTCCTGGAGCGCGAGACTTTGGGTCGGGGATGAAACTGGGGAGAATGACCAGTACCTCGTCCAGGCGGCCTCACCTGCTATACTGAACAGTGGCCTTGTCAGGGGATGGGAAGATTTGAAGGGATAGACAAGGAAGAGGGAAGGCAGCGGCCGTGGCCTTATGTTAGGAACCATCCCGGCATTTGCCTGGAGGAGAAGTGGGAAATCACAGAAAACTACTTCGAGGATGGCTGAGGAGGGAATCAAACCCTCCTCTACTCAGTTGACATCTCGAGGCTAAGTGGACCCCGTTCCAGCCCTCGAACCATTTTTCAAATTTCGTGGCAGAGCCGGGAATCGAACCCAGGCTCCAGGGGTGGCAGCTAATCACAATAACCACCACAGAAGCGGACTAATTATTTATTTATTTATTTATTTATTTATTTATTTATTTATTTATTTATTTATTTATTTATTTAATTTTAAATTTGGTCTTGTGAAAATATGGTTCTCATATTCTCCCTACAGAGAAATTGTTTATCCGGGAACATTATTTCGCTCATAAGGAGTGGGACGTCAGAATGGGCAGAGTTTGCTTAACGTTAAAAGAACCGTACGAGGAGCGATTTACAGTAATACGGAGGCACCAAATAACAGAACAATGTTAGCTGTTGTTCTGTCATACAGGATCAGTCTTGTCATCGAAAGGGGACAACAAGGCGCCCAAGAACTGTTATCAGGGTAAAGCCCGGATTTCCAAGCAAAAGCATGTTTTTAAATCAGCTAGTTACACTTCTCAAACTTTGCAAATATTCGTTTTATGGCTAAACAATTTCAAATGAGCGTTCTTTTTCGGTGCATGCTTGAATGTTTTGGCCTTTTTAGGAGAAAAACCATGCATAATGCATATTTTGAAAATTTTGGTTTTAATAGCGAATATCTTGACTTTAATACTGCATAATATGACTTTTCTTCTAACTATTGCGCATATATAATGTTAACTTGCCTGATAGTGCCTTTTCTGAATGTTAGTTTGCAGAATTTGGGACCGTTTTTTTTCACGTTATACATTATGTCTATTACTGAGAGACGGAGAGAATATATTCCTGGCATCCTATCTGACAACCAAAGTTAGTACATACGGTAGAGGTCCAATAATCCAATTAACCTAGCAATTTCTTATCCGTTGCTTGAGTAAACATTGATGCAAGCGGGAAGGCCCCATGTCGATCTCTAATTCTTAGAAATAAGGTGTCCCAGTTTTACAGTTATATATTGCTATAAATTGAACCGTAAATTGTGCATTATTCATTGACGGCTCATATTTTCGTCTATGTTAGACGAACAAAACGAAACTCGTATCGCACTTCTGTGGCGCTGCGTTACTAAGATAGCAGCTTACAAACCTTGGTTTTGCACTGAACTGAACCCTCTTCCTGGGGCCGATGATCTTCGATGTTAGGCCCCTTAAAACACCAAGCATCATCATCGAGAACTCTCTTCCGTTGTTATCCTGGAATTTCCTACCCGGAACTCTCACTCGTCACATGTCTTTGTCATCACAGCAGGCAATCGTTACCAGTTATTGAGGACAGTCAAATGTGTCTGCAATCATCGCACGAAAAGTAATCCGTTCAAATCCTGATTTTGAATTCGTCAAGCTTATAAAAGACGTACTGTGTTGAAAATGCAAAAGACGTACAATTTGACCTCACTTAGTCCCAAATGTCTTAATTCAAGTAGGGCCTATGCACCTGTCAATTCTTACGACGTAGAAAGATCATTTTCTGTGCTTAAGAATGTGCTGACAGATAAAGGGATGAGCTTAAACCAAGACAATTTGGAGAAATTAGTAGTTGTACAATGTTTCAAAAGGAGTTGTTGATAGTGCATATTTTCCACTTTATTCTGCATGTCTTGCGATATGATATGCATGAATGGCAAGCATATTTTGAGATTTGATAGTGCATGGAAATCCGGGCTCTAATTATCACAAATGAGTTCTCCAACAAGTGTTGCTGTCCTCCACCGCAGAGGAGTCACTTACCCTTCTGCAACGACACTTCGGAAATCGTCCAACTTCTCGTGGAACTCTATTCCCGTAACCTTTCTGCTCCCCGGATCTCTCGGGTCCAGATACCTACGTATGGGGCATGTTGAAAGGCTCACTTTTCAAAACAGATGACCCACCCACAATAATATTCCCGAGAAGACAAAGTCATTGTTTGCATCCTTACAGCAACCTTTGTTCATAATAATGTTTATTGACGGCAGGAAACCATGTTACAGAGTTGCTAATATGTAACTAAGAAATTTTTACATCAGGCATAAAGGAGAAGTTCGTATGTAAATATCAAGTTATCTCATTATACAGTATTGTACAACAAATAAGCTAGGTTACCTAATGATAATGATTTTAGTACAATTAATTTTCTAGCATATTTCATAAGGTGAGATTGTGACCAGTCAAATATATCTATATCCAACTTTTCACATTTCTCATCATTCTTGCAGTGGACTATGGAAAACATAGTTTGTTCTCTGCCAGTTTGTTACAAAAGACTGATTTAATCTCGTATCATCAGGGCCCACCGTGCGGAGGGGGGGGGGGTGGAGGGGGTGCTAAGCCATTCTATAGTATAGTATACCTGAATACGTAATCTCGTCTATATTTGACTTGAAACAAGCGAGAGTATTCCGTGCCAAATTAAATTATGCAATGTGCATTTTTTTGTATTGATGTAACATACATCTAAACATCCACTTAGTGATGTGAATTACGTTGCACATGATGATGCAGCTTTATTAGAATGCTCCGTATACTGATACGGCACAGGGTTGGTGCAGATTAGTGAATCCCCAACTTGTGTATTAACTAGCAGTTGGGCGCGGTGAACCTGGTTGTCAGTCGGTGTTGCCAGGTCTCCCGAGGTACTTCCCTGCATTCATTGTTAGTTGTAGGCTCGGATTACGTTATCTCCTGTTGAACTCGAAACACACGTTTGATTGCATTGCAACATTCAAATAAGAATCCCCGACCCACATTTGGAATCAGATGAGGATGGTAATTCACAGTCAGTATAGCCAGTACAGTTGTCGACGAGCTGTTTCCAAATACGAAAGAAAGGATGTGAAATTGAATCAGTTAAAAAGTTGCAAAATGTGGATTAGTTCTTCAAAAGTGAAGGTGAAAATTCCTTGTCAGGTTCCAGTAGCGATAATGTTACGTCTAATGATAAATCCGTGTCCGGCGCGTTGATCAAAAATTTAAGTGAAAACCGAACACAATATAAAATTCAGGAAAATGTAATGTTTGTGTTAGTGATATTTCAGCCCAAAGTGATTTTGAAATTTGTGTTAGTGACATATCACAACAGTGATTTTGAAACTAATAGCTCGAAGATTACAATTGACACTAATCGATGCCAGTAAAGTAGCAAGTTATATAAAGATTTGAAAATAAAAATTCGTGACCTTTAAGCTGTAAAAGAGCTGGTCGAATTTCTGACAGTAGAAAACTCGGTCATTGCTTGTAGCGTCCCTGATCTGTGTTCAGTGCTGCGACTTTATCTCACTTTACCGGTCACAACAGCATCCGTCGAACGATCGTTCAGCAAATCAAAACTTATGAAGATGCCTGCGCAATAGTTAAATTAATTGGTTTTACTCTGCATTGAGAGTTATAAAACGATCAGTATGAATGTGTAAAGTGTGGTTAACGAGTTTCTGTCAACGAAACAATGACGCTTCGGAAAATCATTATGGATGCCAGTTCGGGTGGGCTTCAGTTATTTATAATATACCGCAGTGGCGGCTGGTGGTATCTGAAGCTGGGTGTTGCACTAAAATTTTCAGTGTCACATTTCTATAGCTTACAGAAATAACAAGAAACTCTATTATCGTTAAGTAATGAACTATGTTCCTATAAAAACTGTAATACATCTGGCAATTACAACCCAGGAAATAAGAGGCTAATAATACACTATAACTACAGTTACTCTTAATAATAATGTTATTGGCTTTCCGTCGCACTACTTTTTTTACTGTTTTCTGAGATGCCGAGCTGCCGGAATTTAGTCCTGCAGGAGTTCTTTTATATGCCAGTAAATCTACCGACACGAGGCTGGCATATTTGAGCACCTTCAAATACCATTGGACTGAGCCAGGATAGAACCTGCCACGTTGGAGTCAGAAGGCCAGCGCCTCAACCCATCCTAGCCGCTCAGTTTGGCACAGTTACTCTTGCCTCACTTGAATTGAAACTTTGCCTTCCTGTTTTTCATTGAAGCAAGATGTTGGTATTTTGGGGGGGGGGGGTCTGGTATGGCTTGGAAAATAAATTACCCAGCGAGTTAGCCGTGCGTTTAGGGTCGCGTAGCTGTGAGCTTGCATTCGGGGTATTGTGGGTTCGAGGACCACTGTCGGAAGCCCTGAAAATGGTTTTCCGCGGTTTCCCATTTTCACACCAGGCAAATGCTGTGGCTGTGCCTTAATTAAAGCCACGGTCGCTTCCTTCCAACACCTAGCCCTTTCCTATCCCATCGTCGCCGTAAGATCTATCTGCGTCCGTGCAACATAAGGGGAAAACGTTAAATTTAAAAAATAGAAATGAAATTATCTTTGAGAGGAGAGAAAGTAGGAATGAAGTAATCTGCGCAGAGTAGCGCAATCTAACGGGGACATTTGGAACTATTTCTCGATAGGAGACTTGCTCGTCTCGTGCAACTCCTTGAGACCGGTACTGGCGAGCATGGTATCTGATACTATACAGGCTTAGGCTCGTCCCTGCTGAGGTACATTGCACCGCTAGGGAGTTGCCGTAAGAAAGCAAATCCCCTGAGTTTGGTTCGAAGCCACCAGCGTTTATTGGTCCGTTACGAAGGATTAGTGCAGCGAACGATCAATGATGGTTGATTTTAACATTTTTCTTTTTTGGAATATATCTTAGATTTATTTAACTAAAACATATAAGAAAAGACGACAAATGAAGTGTAAAATTATTGGGAGTTGTGCAACACTGCAACAATACCACGCACTGCCCTTGCCATACCGTATCTCTAGTAAGGATGGAGTGATTAATGTAGGAAACATAATTCTCGCAGAATTTCAGGAATCGGAGGAGGGGAGCCCAAAATATTATGTTGAGGGTGGGCCCGTCCTTTCTTAATTATGCCACTGCGTGATGTGGTGGCATCCAGAAGAATGAACTCACCCCCACATACAGAATGCATCCTTGTGCACGATGCAACATTGCATCAGGTTGTATAGACTCTCGAACGAGCGTCATTCGGCAGCGTCGAGTGTGTTTGTCTCTTTGTGCCTTGTTTGGTGTAGCTGATGTTCATATCCTAAACGCTAAGTGTACTAAACCTGTAGGCCTATGCGGTGACTGTGTGTGAATAAATCTGTTATCCATGAGGACTGATTCATTTATGGAAACGATGTGGAGCCGCCTACAAAACAAGACTCCATAGTACCATTATGTTCAATAATCTTCAGAAATGTTATGCACGATATGTGGCACATTTTGGACACACACTGTATCAACGCAGTTGAGTAAGATTTCAATGTCGCTTATTTGGCTTCTAATATCTAATAGGAAATGTTCCATTATTCTGCCACCTACTGGCAGATGGGCAAACTATGAGTGTTTTACTCCTCTTCCTGTTCCAATCTCCTTGGAACATTTATACTCCTGCCATCTTACGGTACCTGTGCAAATCGCTGTCGGGCTTTTCTTTTTCTCAATGCAATAATAATTATGTATTTTCTAGCCGCCTTGATGAATAGGCCTAAGTTGTAGAGTGTCTGACTCATGATCCCAAGTCCACGCGTTCGATCCCGGCCGAGGTATTCGACTTTGAAGGATGGTCAAAAATCTATTTGCAAGTTGCTTTACGTCGCACCGACACACATAGGTCAAGGCGACGATGGGACAGGAAAGGGCTAGGAGTAGGAAAGAAGCGACCGTGGCCTTGATTAAGGTACAGCCTTGCCTGGTGTGAAAATGGGAAGCAACGGGAAACCATCTTCAGGGCTGCCGACAGTGGGGTTCGAACCTACTATCTCCCAGATGCAAGCTCACAGCTGTGCTCCCCTAACCACACGGCCAGCTCGCCCGGTGGTCAAAAATCTTGGCACCCCTTGTTATTGTTGGCATGTCTGATAAAGCTCTCAGTTTTACCCGACAAATTAACTCAGATATAAGAACCGTTTCAGAAGAATTCTGCTTTCGTTTCTAGATACCAGCACAATTGGAATGTTGAAATTGGCGTGCAAGTCATCTAGATTGCACCGCAGCAGTTGAGACCATACGATTATTATTAATATTATTATTATTGTTGTTGTTGTTATTTCGTTATGTCCATTCACAGAGCGCGTTGAAATTTCCTCATACCGAGCAAGTGGCCGTGCAGTTAGGGTTGGGCAGCTGTGAGCTTGCATTAAGGAGACAGTGGGTTCGAACCCCACTGTCGGCAGCCCTGAAGATGGTTTTCCGTGCTTTACCATTTTCACATCAGGCAAATGCTGGGGCTGTACATTAACTAACGCCATGGCCGCTTCCTTCTTATCGTCGCCATAAGACCTATCCGTGCCGGTGCGACGTAAAGCAAATTGCTCTTCCACATTACCTTCATGAACTCACTGTGTTGCTTCTTTCGATCTTCTGAGCACTTTGTACCAGTCCTGCTGCTAGTTTTCACCATTAATCTGTGTTTTATTACAATTACTTTTTTTTATTATTATTATTATTATTATTATTATTATTATTATTATTATTATTATTATCACGATGCCTTGGCAGTAGTGATGACAGATCGAGAAAAGAACACACCACAGAACATTTCATGTGATACTGCATTTAAAATATATTGTGTGTTCAGTAGTCCTCTTTCTGATTTTTGGGTTAAAGCATGTGTTGACTGAAGACAAATACCGGTACCGTAACAGGCCGGGCGAAATTCATTGTAAATAAATTGGTTTTAGTGATGCAAGCTCAAGCATCTCTTTAGAATCGCTCTTTGTTAGGGCCTATATCTATTCAACTGAAATAACTAGTTTACTAGTCAGTTATAAAGCCATTATCAAAGAATGTAGGCCTATTACTTTTTAGAACATAATTCAATCTTTAAATGTGTGTTTTTTCTAATCTTCTAAAGAATTTCTGTTCTAGTGTTACGTAAGACAAAAAAAGATTGGGAAACGCTGCTCTAACTCATTATATTTGATCTAGATTGGGCAAAACTGACACCAATACGGGCAATGCCGCTCTGGCTTGCGACACACGCGTTAAGAACCACCGGCTATTCGTGGACCAGTGAGCAAAAAATTAAATTGAGCATTTTACATAAAGACTAGTCATTGTGCTCCTTTGTTCTGTAGCTGTCGCTCGCGCTTGATGAATACCAAAGGCAGTAACCTCATTTTCCCAGTATCTCTTCAACATTTTGGTGCAGTCATCTCGTTATTGTGCGGGTAATTGAATGGAGCACCGCGGACACAGTAACTCAATTACTGCACTATCTCCGACACAGCTGCTTCCACTGGTCGTATTTATTTATCATCTTCGGAGCTCGTGGATCGATTGTTTGTTTTTGAGCCTGGCTGACCTCTGTCATCTCGTATAAACCCAGTTACCAATTAACTAATTGTGGAAGGCATTTGCCAACTGAGTTACCACATTCGGATCATCATTAGCGTATTATCATTATTATTACTATTATTATTATTATTATTATACGTCGTTATGCCAAACCGAGGAACTGGTGGGTTTGCTTTCTTCTTTCCCAAAAATATTATCTTTTTGCTGAAAATTTGCTTACCGGTATGTTCTTCTATCCAGATTTTGTTTGTTCTATATTCAGTTTGTCTGCATATATGGTACCGGTATTGATTTGTCGACTAGTAATCTGATTGTTTATCTGTCCTGCAAAGTTTCGCCTCTGATATCGATTTTCCTAAGATTTATTTCAGTTTCTATTGGCCAATGTCCGACTCAATGGCTAAATGGTTAGCGTGTTGACCTTTGGTGACAGGGTTCCGGGTTCGATTACGGGCAGGGTCGGGAATTTTAACCATCATTGGTTGATTTCGCTAGCACGGGGGCTGGGTGTATGTTCATCACGACGCGCAGGTTACCTACGGATTTCTAATCGAAAGACCTGAACCTGGCGAGCCGAACATGTCCTCGGACACTCCCGGCACTAAAAGCCTTACGCCATTTCATTTCATTGGCCAATTGTTCTAGACTTTCAGCGAGAGGGCAGAGTTGAGAAGTCTTTTGGTCAGTCTATCAGTTTCCATCATAAGAATGTGACTGTAAAATTAAAATACCCTTATTGTGAACGCGTCTGATTTTTTTTTTTCAGAACGTCAATATAGCTTATGAGATTTTTTTGCCATCCCTATGCTAATGTGACCATATTTTCTCAAGCTGAAAACGGGACACTTATCAACTGACTTTAAAAAAGTATTATTTGGTCTATAAGTTAAAGCAAATAGAAAACCATAAGCCTGTTTGTCTATTTATTACACACATAAGGCAAAATTATTACAATAGGCCTAATGAATATAGAACATTTAAAGCATTACAATTACTATAAAAATCGCATATATTTTACACCATGTTATACAGTTAGCCTAGAGGACATCTTTTTCTGAAGAATGGATTTTCTTCATAAGTTTCTCATTTTGCTTCAAGTAATTGAAAAACTCAAAGCAACTGTATTTTAGATTGACTTTGGTAAGCAACAATGCTTTCAGGGTTCCAACTTTTGTTTTTTTCTGATGTCCATTTTGTTCATACTTGCAAAAACTCTCTCTACGGTGCATCAGTACCTGGAAAGGATAACCCAAATTCTACAACCTTAGAAAAAAGTACTGAATGATAATTTTTGAGAAGATAAATACTGAAACATTTCTACCCATCTCAGATGGGCTTCTTTTCCTTCATAATTCCATTGAGTGATTTTGTCTGCTGTAGCAAATTGCTTAACATAAACAAATTCACTGAAAATAGTATTATCATCAACATTTGATTCTCCACATACAATTTTACTCGTAGGTATACATATTTCAACAACATTCCATTTCAGGACATTGTTAAGCAAGATCCATTCAAATTTCTTATATAATTCAAAACTGTCAGTCCAGACTTTTAAGTACTGAATACATGAATCATAGGAACTATTAGCAATTTTTTGAAATCCTCTACTTTCACCTTACCCTGATCTTGTAGTTCATGCAAAGCACATTTTACAACATATTGGATAAAATTGTTCTCCTTTTTCTGAGTCATATTTACTTTCAACATAGAAAGTGCCATGGCTACTTCAACTCCTGTTGTTAACTCACCTTATACCTGGAGAACTGCCTGGTGGAAAGTTGTAGCTTGGTTGTGCAGAAAGAGAACAATTTTCGCCAATGGGTTTTCAAAAAAATCTTTCATTATCATTGGACATTTTTCCTGGCTCAGAAAATATGACCTCAGTCCTTCAAAAATTGCAAGAACTCTTCCAAGTGCTAACCACCTGGTGTTACTATAACCTAACAATTTCCTGTACTCAATCTCAGCAAAATTGCAGAATCCTTTAGTGATTCTACTCTAATAGTGTATGAGTGAAAATGGTACTACATTTTGTGAATAACAAGTTCTGCATCGATAGGTAAACAATCAGCAGCAGTCTTAATTGTGTTGTGCACTATATGCGCTGCACATTCAACGCCAAGGATTTCACGATGTAATAACATCCGAAGTTTGTGGAAAATATTTCTGGATCCCTTACGTGCTGCCCCACCAAAATTACTATTAGTATTGTCACCACAGAATGTAATTATCTTGTTGTTAAAATAGTTTTTTGCAAACACGTCAATCAGATAATCGGTAACAATATCTGCTGTTTCGCCAGGACGTTCATCAATTTCCAAAATTCGAACACGGACACACTGTGGTGGTAAAAAGTACCCAACCATAACAGGAAAAATCTTTTTCTCCCCATGAATAGAAGCATCTGTAAACACTGTAACAAACCTGAGTTCATTCAATTCCTTTTACAATATTTCATAAGAATGAGGTGCAAGTACATTCACAACAATGGCTTCACACTTCGTACGACCGCAAGAGAATTTCTGTTCAAACCAATTTCTTATTAGTTTCGAAGCACAGTCATTTGAGCGAAGGCTATGATTTTCTTCAACCATGTGGTAAGTCCAGGCTCCTTCAATTGCAGCCAAGTGCAGTTCATGGTCTGTTGCTGAAGTTGGCCGAAGAAGTTACACTTTTGGATGATAATGCCGCAATTTCTGCGTTTTTATGCTTCCTTGATTTTAGATGGTGTTCGATGTCGCTTTTCCCTCCATGGAACACACAGAATTCGGTGTTACAAATGGTGCAACGAACATCACAATCAGTCAGTGTTTTCTTTATGAACGTGTACCTACGATAAAAAAATAAGTACCTATATGTTGATCTATACATAATTACTGGGAGTTGAATGGCATTAAATTCGCTATACATTCTAAGTTAATAAGGCACTTACCTTTCTTGCTACGCAGTAGTGAAGATACATTTTCGTTTCGGCATCTTTAATCCTGTATCATACGACACCCCAACTGCTGTTGTTGAGAGAATTAACCAGGGACTCGCTTCAAGCAAGGAAAACAAATGCGGGCAGAGTAGCAGGGTTGCCATATTTGATGTTGCTCGTAACGAATATTGTCACAGCCTCTTATATTCCCTTTTTACTCTTAGCTAGCTTAGTTGTTATGGACATAAACACGGTTGCCTTGCCATACACGAATTTCAGTACCTATCTATAATAATTTAAAATATTACGTTGACGAAAATAGACACTAAAATTAAAATTCATTTTTCTAACAAAACGGGACAAAGAGGCGTCCCGACAAATTCTATCGAGACACCGGGACAGCAGGTTGAAAAACGGTACTGTCCCGTTCAAAATGGGACTCTGGTCACTTTACCTATGCAGACTGGGCTGAAAATTTCCCTTAGGATTTCTCCATGATTTTGATTCAGTACTATACAATAAAACTTTCGCCAAAGGAACATATTACAATTAAACAGAAGTGCGGCGTGACTATACAATTAAAAATAATTTAGTATTTCACTACACACAAAGAAACTAACAGACACTAAAGAGACTGCCAGACTGATGAATGAGCGCGGCAAGCGGGTCAATCATACCTCAGTGTCCATAACCTTAGAAAAAGAATATATACCCCTCGTACCCTTCCTCACAGCCCATGCGAAGTTTAGACTACTTGCTGTGGCGCTATACAAATCGGTTAGCCACGACGAACGACATTATATGCGTATTCCCACTAATCATTTTGTTAATAATTAAAGAAAATAATAAAGGAAATAATTAGCTGATAAGACAACAGGGTTTGTAAAAAAGCCGTTCTTTAATTATTACTATAATTCCTAGTTTCAGCTAGGTAAAATGGAATAAAAATGTAATGTTTTTTCCACAAAGTGTGGAGCGACTGCCCCTCCCCCCACCTCACGCACAAAAGCACAAAATCTTAGTCATTAAAATCAATATAGTCCTTATTTTGGCTAAAACGTGTTAAATTAATAGACCAAGTCTGTCTCATAATTTCGTAACTTGGTAAATTCCATTCATCAACAGTGTTTCAGAGGTTTCTCCATTATCTCTAATTCAGGCATTCCCTTTTGTTGCTTCATACCTCTATTTCTTTCACTACCAGTCGTTCACATTTCGAATTAGCAGTAAGACGGATCATAGTGTTCTTGTAAATAATACTGTATCTCTACAAGTACAGTGTGTTCAGTTGTATATTGATACTCACTGACGACATCAACATTGTTACAATATGCTTACAGTAGCACAGTCAACCAGTTAAAAATATTAAAAGTTACATATCAGAATTCAAAGATCGTGGTTTGTTAACTGACAGTATGATATATTTTTGTCATTTATGTCAGTATACAGTGACATCCACTCCAAAGTTCCTGGTGCAACAACACACTTCAACCAGTAAACATCAGGCTAACAAACAACAAAATTTCAAGGAGGGACAATTGTTTCTGACACATCTCATATCTACTGACATCCCTCTCTTCAAACTGAATAAATTAATGCTTCAGGGAATTTCTCAAGAAATACACTAAACAAACTATCCCCGATGAGTCAACATTCAAAGAAACCTATTGTTCAGCTATAAACGATGCGACTGTTCTAAAGATAAAACAATAAATTAAAAACAGTCCAATTTGGGTTTCCACTGACGACACCACAGACAAAGAAGTCAGGCTAATTTTGAAAGAATGTACTGCCACCTAAGCCAATTCTAAATACACAGGGTAGGTGGCTGCGAGCAGTTGAATATAATATTAAATATATAGACTATGGACTCAAAGATTCAGCCTCAAATGAAGCAGAAAAATAGAGTTGTCTGTGACACAAGCATGAATCGTGCATCACAAAAGCAAAAAGATTTTCTGAAGGTTTTGAAATTGTAAATAATACTGGGAAACAACTGGATCATGGTAGAGATAAAGTTGCAAATGTAGCAAAAATGAAGATGGACACTGTACTTCCAAAGAACTCTGGATATGAAGAAACGGTAAATGTTGCTGAAATGCTATGTGGACTTTAAGAATCATAGACTTAAATCCAGTAGACACTGTGAAGTTCAAATGTGCCCTCATTACCTCTCCTGATACTGACCATCAGTCAATATAAATATGTCTTCAGACAATAGATGATGATTCAATTAAAATGAGAAGTCCAACATTATGTTTCATGTGGGCCTACTTTGTTTAGCTTCACTGAACTTTAATATTAAATAGAAATGGACATTTTTTGTAATTTTAAGTCCATATATAATTCAATATTTCAATAAAAATAACCAAATACGTACGCACATATTTCATTAATTATTAGCACATATAAATCCATTTCCTGGTAATCAGTCTTCAGGTAAATGAAATGAAATGCCATGTGGCCTCCAGAGAGGCCTGGTGCAGGTCTTTTGATCTGACACCCGTAGGCGATCTGCGCGCCATGATGAGGATGAATGAAGATGGCACATACACCCAGTCCCCATACCAGGTAAATGAACCAATTATGCTTAAAATTCCCAACCCTGCCAGGAATCGAACCCGTGATCCCTGTGACCAGCACACTAACATTTAGCCATGGAGCCGGACATCAAGCAGGTGATTCAGAAGAGTTGTAGCCTCGTTCTTCTAATATAGTTCCATAGACAGAGTCCCCTGCGAAGATAAAACTTTATCCAAGAAAAGGAATAAAACACACTATTTGCCGGTAATAATTTGCCGACATCTACTGTCGGACACATGACATACATGGTAAATGGAACATAGATTCTTGGCATAAATAAGATACACAGTTTTAAAATCAATGAGTACAGCTAACAATCGAAGACCAAAGAGTAAACTGTGAAACAGATTAGCTTGCCTCACTACCAATGTCCACTGAATACTAATTCTCCCTTTTGCCAGGTCAGTTTCTTCCAGCTGAAAGTTACAGAACTGGGAGTGTAGAGTATCAATTGTTTCATATAAATGTTCTGTTTTACTAGCCAGCATGTTCGGAAACTTGTTTATGAAAAATCTGATGCCTTAACTTACAGCAGAAATATTTGCAACTTCTGCGTTCATTAAAACTTCACCTCTGAATGGAAATTTGTGTACCATAAAGTCACGTGATGAAGAGAAACACTTTCTAACAGAATTAAAGAATGCACACTTCTCCTCAGACTTCAAAGCATTCACCAAAGCAAACATAGAGTTCCCTATCATCAGATCACAATCATCCTTTTGATTCATTGGAAAATTATAATCTACATCAAGGAGAGGGGAGTTTTTAATAATCTGTGGTTTCACAAACCTTACTATCACGTTCTTCAACAGTTCCTCCAAAACTGACCTCAATAAGTGGATGTGCAGCATACCTGACTGAAAAGTTACACTTGGATTCTCAAAGATAGCCATAAAACACTGGAGAAAACGATTTACGTAAAACTGATGAAAGAAACATGAACATTCATTCTTCATATGACAAAGCCTGGCTCGTAGTATCATCAGTATTTGCAATTATTTTTGGTGAATCTCAAGACTAGTTTTCCCTTGTAACTGAAATTGTAGTGAAATCATATTATAATGCTTCACCTTTTCAGACAAATAAGACACATCTGCACTTAGAGTGGGCTTAGTATTCAAAGTCCCCATCTAAGAATCCTTACTCACAACTTTGCTCCTGAATTAAGTAACTAAAGGGTCCCATTGCTGCTAAACCCTATCTGAACACCTTCTCAATAATAACCATCGAGCAGGAACATGTCTCACAATTTTTCTGATCTCTGTGTTGCATAAAATTTGAAATTTTCTGAAATTTTCTTTCCTCTTTGCAAAACTCCTTTCCAGATAATAAAATATATCAAGTTATATTTTCGTCTACATTTACAGGCAAACATGCTGTGCACTTCTCTGCAGCAAGATTAATTAGGTGATGAGAGTAGCCGACAATGATTATGTTACTAATTTCCCACTTCAAACCTCCTGCCACAACATTCTTTCATCCTACCATTCCTGGAGCTAAGCACCAAGAGTTAGGCAGATTTTAATGGAATACGGAATTCCTGTAAAGTTGACAGCATATGATTGGCAATATTAGCTCCAGTAGCACCCCCTTCTAAATTAGGCACAGACAGTAGACAACTCTGAATTTCATTGGGTTCAGGCCTGCAAAACATTACAACAATAGGATATAAATTGAAGCCACTTTTATTGCTGCCATCAGTAGCAACAAAAAATACATTCACCTACAAATGTGATACAATTTCCTCCCTTTCCTCCATACACATTTCCATAATGATAGTCGGTTTTTGTTCTAGCATACCCATCTTATACAGTGACTTCCGAATCTGGAAACATTTTGCGAAACAAAGGCCCTGTGTGGTTGGCGCACTTTACAGGCAAGTTATATTCTACGATAAATGACTTAAATAAAGCCTTGGCATTCGCCACAGGATTTACATCTTGGTTTTTACATGAAAAGTTCAGTTTCTGGTTCCATTCTACACAATGGACACACTCATCGTGTTTTCTTTGTTTGCACATATTGTACTTCCTGCCATGCGCCACTGAAAAATCACAACCTACAGATAGTACAAACTGTGAAAGTTGGTCCCTTCCTTGACTCACTTAAACACAGAAACTTTTCTTTACAAAATCTTTTAAACACTGCATCACATTTATTTGATATTTTGGTCAAAATGTACTTAGGACATACTACCAAGAACCACTACGTGACATTTTCTCAACATGAGCACTGACATTAGGTCCTGCTCTGGGTAATGTCTATGGCATGCCAGTTTTGATGTTACGGTTACTTCCTATTTCTGCTGGTAAAGACCACAGAACACCTAATGCCATACTGCAGGTTTGTGCTTGTCGTTGCATGGAGTTATGAACACATTCGAATATGCTGTTGCACGAAATGTTTGAAAAGTCTCTACAATTCTGCCATGTGAAGTGCTGCTTCATCCTCCACAGCAGTTACAAACACCAAAGACACTGCGTAACCCCACACAAAGAAGTCCAACAGGTTTAGATCGAGTAATTGTTAAAGGCCAAGACAGTATGCATTTCCAGACCCGTTTGTTTATATACACTTTTCTTCTCCCCTCAATGACTAAGGAATCAAACCCTGAAATTATGCCATGTAGTTTTGAAACACCCTGTGTATGCTAGGCTTAATTTGGTGACAGGACTAAACATTTGCCCATTATTGTTTTTATTGAATAAAACATGCCTAAACACTTACAGAATAACGGCCACCTGTGTTGGAAATGACAATCTGAGATTTTTCCATACCGTGTTAGCTCACTTGGTCAAGCTTTTCTTGCATGACTGGGTAAGAAAGTAAGAAGCACCATTTTGTTCCAAGTAATTATGTGATTGATTTTTTGCAAATACTTTCAAATTTATATCATACATTTTTAGGCCAATATTTTGAAATACAACATGATACACTTCCCTGTGAGAATGTCTGTGCAAATTTTATGAAATTCCGCCCACTGGTTTGGATGTAATGATTGCTCATAGGCATAATTTAATTTTCATAAAGGGTGTCCATTAAATAGTAGAGCAAGCCAATTTTTGGAGAATGCTGTGTGTGAAAGGATGCTAACATAATTTTCTTAAGACTGTTCTACGTAGAATTCTGTTTGAGAACAAATAATGAACTTGTGGAGATAGCATAGTACCTACACGAGACCTTACTGTACAGTACTGGGAAAGCAAATGCGAATGTGTACTGTACGAGTCATCTGCCAGCTTCCTCTGCTATATACAATGGACAAGAAGTGTTGCCATCTCCTCCCTTTCACAACAGTTTCAAGCGGTTGTATCTTCCAAACTACACCTCAATGGACTTTGAAATAAAGAGGGATATGTCTTCTTTTCAGAAAAGTTACATGCCTCTACGGATTGCTCTACCATTTACAGGATACACTGTAGATATTATTATTATTATTATTATTATTATTATTATTATTATTATTTTAAAAAATTAGATATTCGACGGCTATGCGATGAGGGCTGAAGGTTAAGTGGCCACATGCAGGACACACTTGTAGTTTATGTGTTTACAAAATGATGTTGGTGTCTCCTTAGCACATATTGAACTTAACCGTCTTCAAATAACATGTGTACAATTATCAATCCTATATTGTGCCTCACAGAGGATGTACATACGGTACGACTGTTAACCATTAAAATGGTAAATCATATAGATAAATATATATACATATATAATTATACATATATAGCTAAATGTCTATTTTTGGAATATCTAACAATTGTGATGTCTGTAAGTTCATAGCAGAAATGTGTATAACTTCAATGCAAAAGGAGAAGTGCTTCCGTGTTGAAAACAATAAAAAATAAATACATTTTATGTTTGTGTATTGTTTTAAGTGTACCCTAATTGAGTACCCTAGTATCATACAGTTCCTCCCCTACAAATCTCAGTTGAATGTGTCATAATCAGCAGTCATGATGGAAAAGAAAGATCTATACAAATAAGCACTGCAGTTAATTGTTAGGTTCTTCAGTCTGTTGAAACTAATTCAGAATAAATAAAATTTACAACATACCTGAAAACAAAACAACTTAATTGAAATATCTAACACATGTGACGTCTGTAAGTTCATAGCAGGAATGTGTATAACTTCAATGCAATAAGAGAAGTGCCTCCATATTGAAAGCAATAAAAGAAATATATATTTTTCTTCTAATTGTTTCCTTTTCACTTTAGACAGATTAAAGAACCTAACAGTTATAAATTATCTGAGTCAAAATTAAAAAGAAATGACTTTCACTATAAAAAAAAGAGGAGCACTACAGAGCAAGCTGTGAAGTAGAATAACGGTAAACATGTGCTTGTACAGTGGAGGTCAGTGTACAGTGGTCTGTGTATAAATTAGGAATGTTTGTCTTTTACTGGATTTAATGAAAATTAAATTTATTTTTCAGAGACTTTACTAACATTTAGGTAGTGTTATGATAATGTTGTCATCAAATAGAGATGTTCAGTATTTTGTTTCTCCACCGTTAACGTTCACAAGGCCTTTAATAAGATGTGGTGCCTTCAACAGTCAATCACCTGGTATCCTCATATCGATACCTCTATTATTCAGAACACCACTCCACAGAGCATAACAATCATAAGTTATAAACCTACAGTTATTTTGTTAATTTATTTATCGTGTCAGAAGTGAGAGATAATACATATATACATAAAATACTTAAATAAAAAAACACATATAATATACTGTGTGGTCGCAGGATTAGACTGTAGACAACTGTAGAGATCATTTCAAGAGCATCTGGTGTTGCGTTGAGCAGGTCTTCCACTGTAAAACAGGGTGGGCATGTACCATATTACAATAAGTGTGCAGTGCTCTGCTCTTTTTCACATTCAAACTGGAATCTACACTGAAGGCCCACTTCTTCAGGTTTGACCTGCATCTCGTGACACCTGGATGGATGTTTGGACGTGCTATACTGGCAAGACAGTGTAGGACGCAGACAGCCAATGATAATTCGGCATGTCTTGTTGTGTGCCACATCCATTCTTTTAGTATGGCAGGATTTATTTCATACTGGGCAAGCATACTCAGCTGCAGAATAGCATGGTGTAAGGGCAGATATCTTTATTACACCTAGACATGCACCCCAAACTATTCCAGTCAACTTCCGTACAAAACTGCCAGGAACAAGAAAAATAAGGCAATGACATCTCCGGCCCATCCTGTGTTTGGTTATTAGCCAGTCTGCTAATGTCTAAAATCAATAAGCATTTCAAGCTTTCAACCTCTTTTGTTAGTTGAAGTACAATGATCAATAAGAATTACCACTTGTTACTAAAAAATATGCTAAGTAAAATGAGTATCTGAAATCATTAAAAATCAAGTTGTGTTCACACAAGTCACACAATAGTGTTTATAAGTTTTTATTGTGATAAAGTGGCTCTTCAAAATGTCTTAACAAGTCACACAATAGTGTTTATAAACTTTTTTTTTTGCTAGTTGCTTTACGTCGCACCGACACAGATAGGTCTTATGGCGACGATGGGACAGGGAAGGGCTGGGAGTGGGAAGGAAGCGGCCGTGGCCTTAATTAAGGTACAGCCCCAGCATTTGCCTGGTGTGAAAATGGGAAACCATGGAAAACCATCTTCAGGGCTGCCGACAGTGGGGTTCGAACCTACTATCTCCCGAATACTGGATACTGGCCGCACTTAAGCGACTGCAGCTATCGAGCTCGGTGTGTTTATAAACAAGTCACACAATAGTGTTTATAAGTTTTTATTGTGATAAAGTGGCTCTTCAAAATGTCTTAACAAGGAACACTAAACAATTCCTAACTCAATGGCTGATCATTGTAGTAGTGAAAGAGGATTGAATTAAGTTGTGAAATTTGAAGCATATTTAATAATAATGGCGTACATAGCAGCGAGCAGTAGTGAAAGACCAACAACTACAACATTTGTATCTGTGTGAGAAGACTTATTCTTATTTAGGGCTCCACAGGCAACAAGTCATAATGTTGTCTTGCCCGCGCATTTCTAAGATAACACGTAAGATGGATCGTGTGTGGTAGAATTTTCATCCTCGTCCTTATACTGTCTTAGGCTTGCGTCGAAGTAAATCTGTCGGTGCCTGATTTTTCTGTGTATGTGCAGGTAAGTCAGCGAGCAACTTGGAGCTATGTGAGGTCTTCAATCACTCAAGAGTCATTAATATTACAAACATAATAGTAACACATGGTCTAATGACTCCATTGCAGCCACACACTGATCAGTATCGCATCAACTTGCCATTGCAGAATCAGATTCTTGTGCTTGGGTTGTTCCGTATTGACTGTATAGTATAAGAAAATATGAGGGTTGATTCATAAGTCATGGCAACTATTTTTTTATTTCCTTAAAATGTGCCACCACCAAACATGTAATAGACACGTTTGAAAGTACGTTACATAAGGGTGGTTGTGATTATTGTTTTAAGAGGAAGTACAACTAAGCAACCCTCCTCATGTACTGTTGACTGCAGATGGGGTATGGGAACATCATTCTAGCAGTGATCATGCTCACTATGTCAGTTGTCCAATGACAGTGGTGCGTAATGGGAGTAAACAAAATCAAGCAGCTTTTATACATAGTCCGAGCGACTTCTATCTCACTCTCAAAGTGAAGTAGGCATTGGATGGGGAACAATTTGCCAGCAAACAAAACATTGTATGAGCACTTTGAGGTGAGACAGTGCAAATTAATAAATACCATGGAGCCAACAGTGTATTCTGTTTTCCTCATAAATGGCAACGAACCATGGCTAACCTACGAGACTACTTTGAAAGATATCAAACAGCTTGTACAATATGTACAAATAGTTGTATACAGGTTATATGACAATAAAACAAAACACTGATTTCAAAATGCCCTGTTTGTTCTTTTACATTACCAGATATTCCTGCATCCCTTCCCTATGTGGTATCTACACTTCTAAATTTACGTAGAACATTTCCTGTATTGAAGCTATTTTGAGAGGATAAAAAATTCTGATTTATGAATCAAGCCTCAAAAACAAATCAAAGGTCCACTGCAGTCAATACACAAATGCACTAGTGGAAAAAAATATCCAAACCCAAGATGGTAGGAGTGTTTATACATCTGAAAGAGGACGTTGATTCAAATTTTCCGCAAAATGCATTAGCGTGATGCTAGTAGCGAACCCATGATAGTGCACATCAGGTTTGCTTTATATATGGACTGTACTGTGCAAGAGCGTTAGTTACCTGTGAGACTTAATGTAGTGAATGTGAGTGGGACAAGAATGCCTTTATGACAACGATGAAGAGGCTGTATAATAGGACTACGTGAAGGTGGATTTTCCTGCTGGGCTATTGCAGAATGACCAGCAATGTCTCCAGTGTGCATGCATACTGGCAGCAGTGGTTATGAGAAAGTATGCTCGCAAGAAGACTGGACTCCAGACGTGCCCTTGGCACCACCGGGAGAGGGGATAGCCGTATTCGTTGTTGTATAGCTGTGGCGCAGCAGACTGCATCTGCTGCAGCAATTAGAGTGGTAGTTGGCACCACAGTTACACAACGAACTGTTCGAAATCAGTTACTTGAAAGACAGCTCCGAGCCAGGCGCCCTGCAGCGTGCGTTCCACTTACCCCCAAACAACTGCCATTTGCTACTTCAATTGTGTCAAGCAAGAGCTCATTGGAGGGTGGAGTGGAGGTCCGTTGTATTTTCCAATGAAAGCCAGGTCTTCTGCATTGGTGCCAGAGATGGCCATGTGTTGGTTAGGAGGATAGGTGAGCGCCTGCATTCCACCTGTCTACAGCGTCGACACACTGAACCTACACTGGGAGTTCTGGTCTGCGGAGCAATTTCCTATGACAGCAGGAGCACTTTTAAATCTAAGAATTTCATTTTTGTCCGTAGTGAACTGAGAATGGAAGATAGGAAACTTAAAAGGGTCCACCTTTTCAATACAAAAATGTTATAGTTTATTTACTACATATATTTACACTTGGAACTAGTTTCGACGCTGTTTGGCGTCATCTTCAGCCAAAATGTGGGAAATAGGCTAGCATGTAGACATTTATATTACACAAGGCGTTACATTAAACAGTACACATCTTACGAGGAGATAAAAACAGGGACGAATGTAGAAACAAATGAATCATTGAGAAAGCAAAAGTTATAAATATTAAAAATAACCTTAACCACACATCTTGCAGTGCGAAAATATTCGCGTTGAATGATTCCTGAATACAAAACGCACGCGCACACATTTCTGAAGAGCCAGCAGGCAGGAAAAAGTAAAGTGAAACCTTAAGAGTTCTTCTGAGAAGAGTTCATCATTTTTTCTATGTTCCGACTAACTAATGAAGTCTCCCTTGAGTTCCTGATAAACATACACAACAGGAAATTCTCCTTCACTCTCAAAAATAGCTATAAAGACCAACGGTAAATTGCATTTTAAATATTGTGCAGAGACGTGAAAGCATGAACTTGAACATGATATAACTTCTTCATTTAACCCAATTTTTTAAACAAGGTGTTACATTAAACAGTACACATCTTACGAGGAGATAAAAACAGGGACGAATATAGAAAAAAATGAATCGTTGATAAAGCAAAAGTTATACATGTTAAAAATAACCTTAACCACACATCTTGCAGTGCGAAAATATTTGCCTTGAATGATTCCTGAATACAAAACGCATAAACATCATAGAAACCTGCCCCCACCCTACACGTAACGCTGCAACAATACACCACAAATACTGGCACAGTCAACCTCCAAACTCTCAGAAAACGTATTCCTTAATACCAATTTTATATTCTTGTCGAGCTGAATACCGCACCTGTGAAGATTACAAGATTATTTTGTGCATCTACAGAATGGTGGTGTTAATGAAGCTATGTAATATAGAGAGAGACTTTCAAAAGGTGGTTAAATGAAGAAGTTATATCATGTTCAAAGATCATGCTTTCACGTCTCTGCACAGTATTTAAAATACAATTTACCGTTGGTCTTTATAGCTATTGTTGAGAGTGAAAGAGAATTTCCTGTTGTGTAAGTTTATCAGGAACTCAAGGGAGACTTCATTAGTTAGTCGGAACATAGAAAAAATGATGAAATCTTCTCAGAAGAACTCTTATGGTTTCACCTTACTTTTTCCTGCCTGCTGGCTCTTCAGAAGTATTTGCGCGTGCGTTTTGTATTCAGGAATCATTCAAGGCAAATATTTTCGCACTGCAAGATGTGTGGTTAAGGTTATTTTTAATATGTATAACTTTTGCTTTATCAACGATTCATTTTTTTCTATATTCGTCCCTGTTTTTATCTCCTCGTAAGATGTGTACTGTTTAATGTAACACCTTGTTTAAAAAATTGGGTTAAATGAAGAAGTTATATCATGTTCAAGTTCATGCTTTCACGTCTCTGCACAATATTTAAAATGCAATTTACCGTTGGTCTTTATAGCTATTTTTGAGAGTGAAGGAGAATTTCCTGTTGTGTATGTTTATCAGGAACTCAAGGGAGACTTCATTAGTTAGTCGGAACATAGAAAAAATGATGAACTCTTCTCAGAAGAACTCTTAAGGTTTCACTTTACTTTTTCCTGCCTGCTGGCTCTTCAGAAATGTGTGCGCGTGCGTTTTGTATTCAGGAATCATTCAACGCGAATATTTTCGCACTGCAAGATGTGTGGTTAAGGTTATTTTTAATATTTATAACTTTTGCTTTCTCAATGATTCATTTGTTTCTACATTCGTCCCTGTTTTTATCTCCTCGTAAGATGTGTATTGTTTAATGTGTAATATAAATGTCTACATGCTAGCCTATTTCCCACATTTTGGCTGAAGATGACGCCAAACAGCGTCGAAACTAGTTCCAAGTGTAAATATATGTTGTAAATAAACTATAACATTTTTGTATTGAAAAGGTGGACCCTTTTAAGTTTCCTATCTTCCAGCAGGAGCACTGTCGTTATTCGACGCACCCTAACTGCAGATGTGTACGTCTGTCTGATGATTCGACCTGTTGTGCTGCCATTCATAAACAGCATTCCCGGAGGTGTTTTCCAACGGGATAATGCATGCCCCCATGCCGCTGTTGTAACCCAACATGCTCTACAGTTTCGACATGTTGCCTTGGCCTGCTCGATCCCCCAATCAAGCCTGTATGGGACATCACTGGACGACAACTTCAGCGTCATCCACAACCGGCATTAACCGTCCCTGTATTGACCGACCAAGTGCAACAGGCATGGAACTGCATCCTACAAGCTGACCTCAAAAATTGTATTGCTAAAATTTATGTATTCTATATTCCTTATTTCATGGTGTTTGGATATTTTTTTTCCACCATTGTATGTCTGAAAGAAGCTTTAAGAACTTAAGACTTAAAAGGTACATATTTTGGCCCTTTTGGGCTTTCTTCAGCCTTAAAAACAATGTATAAGTCAAAAAACAAGCATATGACACTAAAAACACATTAAAAGAGCCTGACAGTGCTATTCACTGCAACCAAATTTGATGTTCATCATCATCATCGTCGTCTTTCTTTCACCTTATCCAACTCCTGCCGAGTTGGGGCATTTATAGCACTTCTCTACCTTCCTCTCTCCTTCCACTATTCCTCTTCCATCTTTTTGCCTCAGTCCAGACTGCTTCTTTGTGCACTCCTCTTTACCAAATTGATCCACCTTGTTTTAGGTCCACCTCTCGCTCTCTTTCCCTCAAACTTCATCTCCATCATTTGTTTTGGTATTATTTCCTCCCCCATCCTCTTTACATGTCCAAACCATCTGAAATTACTTCTTTCAATTCTCTCATTTAGGTTTTCCATTCCGACCTCCTTTCTCAATGTCTATCTTATAATTCTTTGCTGGCTTGAATTCTACTCTCCTCCTCACTTGTCATGCCCAGGTCTCAGCCACATAGGTCAATATGGGTGCGTAATACGTTTTGTACGTTAACTCTTTACACTTTCTCGGTACTTCCAGACAAGGTTTCTTACACTACGGTACAATGCATTGCCCTGTTGAATCACCTTGCTAATCTCCATACCCAGCCTTGTATTCTACAATAATTCACTCCCTAGGTATTTGAAATGTCCACAATTTCAAGACTTCGACCACCAATTTCCACAATGCCTTTCCCCTCTTGATATCACCATGGTCTTTCTTTCCTCTGTGCTGATTTTCATACCATACCTTTCAATTTTCTTGTTCATTGCATCAAGTTGTCCTTGTACTTCTTTGCTGTTCGTTCCCCAGCAAATCTGATGTTACTCATCTTTGATCTTTTCACTGCCAAGTTTTGATGAACAGGTTTCTGGACTGGGATTTTTAAAAGGAAGAAGCACTTTTAAACATAATTCTTTACTGATACTTTTCATGGAATGCATATCGTCCCCTTAGCCCCGCAGCCCAATACGGGGTCGGGGATGAAGTGAGATTATATTTTACACCGTTGTTTTACGGCCGGATGCCCTTCCTGATGCCAAACTTAGTTGAGAAGGTAATGAATATGAAATGAATGATGGTGAATGAAACTGGTTAAGGAAGAGGAAGGAATTGGCTGTGGCCTATGAATAGGAACTGTCCTGGCATTTTCTTGGGAGTGCAAAAGGGGGGGAACCACACACACAAGAGAAAAACATTCTCAGGACAGCTGATGGTGGTGTTCGAACCCACTCGCTTTCCGAATGCAGAGCTTGGCTCCATAGCCGTAGCATGTTAACACGCACGGCTACTCCGCTCAGAGATACTATTACTCAAACATAATATAAAATTGTTGATCAAAGAACTGATCATTAACATTTAGGGAAAAAATAATTTATATGTGGAGAGGGTGACAATTCCGCACGAGATTCATCATTACGAATTTGTCTTGCACTTTCTTGTAGTTCAATATCACCCCTACATATATATATTCCATCTTCATTATCAAAATATAGCCCTCCAGAATCACTATTTATGACAAAACATTCAATTTCTCTGTCAACAAGAGTTGGATGTATACTTCAAGATGCCATGATGACTACACCTAAACGGGAAAGATGTTCCACTCCAACAAAGCTGAAATAACATCAGAACGCTTTCAAAACAAGCGAATTGGAGTGGTATATCTGCCGTACAGAACTTCTTTGAGCATTTCCATGGCATTTCAAAGCATGACGCTATATCCCGTTCATATATGAGATCAGTAAAGTACACACTGCACCAAAACATACATATACAGCTTTGGCAGACGAGGCACGGCGTTCAATAACGTATATATACGTATTTGGCAGATGAGGCACGGCATTCAATAATGTATATATACGGGTTTGGCAGATGAGGCACGGCATTCAATAACGTATATATACGGGTTTGACAGACGAGGCACGGCTTTCAATAACGTATATATACGGGTTTGGCAGACGAGGCACGGCGTTCAATAACGTATATATACGGGTTTGGCAGACGAGGCACGGCGTTCAATAACATATATATACGGGTTTGGTAGACGAGGCATGGCGTTCAATAACGTATATATACGGGTTTGGCAGAGGAGGCACGGCTTTCAATAACGTATATATACGGGTTTGGCAGACGAGGGACGGCGTTCAATAATGTATATATACGGGTTTGGCAGACGAGGCACGGCGTTCAATAACGTATATATATGGGTTTGGCAGACGAGGCACGGCGTTCAATAACGTATATATACGGGTTTGGCAGACGAGGCACGGCCTTCAATAACGTATATATACGGGTTTGGCAGACGAGGTACGGCGTTCAATAATGTATATATACGGGTTTGGCAGACGAGGCACGGCGTTCAATAACGTATATATACGGGTTTGGCAGACGAGGCACGGCGTTCAATAACGTATATATACGCAGACGAGGCACGGCGTTCAATAACGTATATATACGGGTTTGGCAGACGAGGCACGGCCTTCAATAACTTATTTATATGGGTTTGGCAGATGAGGCACGGCATTCAATAACGTATATATACGGGTTTGACAGACGAGGCACGGCATTCAATAACGTATATATACGGGTTTTTTGATTTACAAGTTTCATTTCCGTATTGATAGTTCACTAATATATAGATAAGAAAAGGTTCCACCTTATCAATACAATTTTATTATTAACTACAGGACCGGTTTCGACCCTAAACAGTCATCATCAGCTGTACATTGATACCTTTACATATGTCAAATAATAGTCAATGTGCCTTTCTAAATGGAGAAGCCATGGGGAAGCATTATGTCCAAGCGTCCAAATTGGGCATTGTGAGAGTAAAATGGTTAATATAATACAATTCAGGTACTTAGGTGTGGAGTTATCTTTTAGGCCTAAAATTCGTTTGTGGAACTTAAACGTAATTCTAAATTACAGGTACACTAAACACTTTAAAATACATAGTGCTTGTTAAACATTCACTAATGTATATATATATATATATATATATATACGGGTCTGGCAGACGAGGCACGGCGTTCAATAATGTATATATACGGGTTTGGCAGATGGGGCATGGGGAGCACTAACGTATATATACAGGTTTGGCAAACGACGCACGGCGTTCACTAATTTATATATACGGGTCTGGCAGACGAGGCACGCATTCAATAATGTATATATACAGGTTTGGCAGACGAGGCACGGCATTCATTAACATGTATATACCGATATATGGGTTTAGCGGACGAGGCACGGCGTTCAACAACGCATATATACGGGTTTACTGCTGAATGGATTAATATAGCCCCGACTTGTCAAGTTCTCCTCGGACCTGCCTGTGCCTGCATGACCTCAGCCTGTTCAAACACAATACTTCTGTACCAACCCTATCTCATCACAGCCACATGGCAAACTTTCAAAACATGACGACCTCGCCTCACACTACTTCTCTCCAGCGGCAGCCCGGTGTTATTAGCAACTTACACAATTTACTACGTCTACTGTAGCCAGAGTTGCCAGATCTTCTACCACACTTGGCACGGAGAAGGGGTAAAGACTAAAGAGAGTGTGGAGGGAAGTGGTTTGACAACCTCTCCACACCAAATAAGGATCAGTTAGAACTTGTTAACTAAGCAGGGTGTGATTGATTGCTGGCTTCCAGGAACTGAGGCCATCATATTTTGTCCTCAAGTACACTTTATTCCAACCAGAAGAGAGGTACTATAGTTCTTCGCTATCCACAGTTGCAGCCTAGCCTTGTCAACTAGGATTGTAAATTCCTTTGATCTTCTTAAGAAGGCTTTCTTGGACTTTAGTCTTTGTACAGGTTGTTCGTGTCCATACAACGGGTGGGTACATGTTCTACTTGTTCCCTGCTACTTCTCATTCGACAGAGGGAGGTGCTACTCCTGTGTGAGGATAAAGCCATTCGACTGGAGCAGACTTTAGTCAGCCCATTTTTATTATTAAATTATTAATACAACTTCCCCCATGAGGAGGCTGCCACAAGGACAAAGTATATCAACTACACGGTATTTTGTCTTCGAAGTTTGCTAGTATGCCAGATAGAAATACCCATCACAAAGCTCAGGAATAAGTTTGGAACAAATTTGGAATGTGGCATGATGTATGGTTCTTCAAATGTTATATAGATGGTTGCGGAGTATGATTACTGAACCTCGTATTGCGGCAATAGCGATGTCGTGAAGTCGTGTCCGGCTGAGACCGAGAGAATCGCATACCTGTACAAGAAATTTAGGGATTGTGCCTCAAGCTCTGATCACGAGTCCACGGACGTAAATATTGTCTAGCTAGTTCACGGTTGGTTAGTAAATCGACTTCTCAGCGTCCACCTCTTCGGCCTGGCCAAGGTGCGACTCTAAGCGTATTGTGGGATCTAAGATTGGTTCTTGTTTGCTAGCTGGTTGAAAGGCTATCATGTCAATACGCCTGTTATTCCTGCCGGTAGCTAGATCTACTGTATCTCCAAACGATGATAATGATGACGAGGTAAGGAGAGTGTGAAATCTGGTGTCAACACGTGTCGAATAAGGGGTTTACTCAAGGCTTAATGTCCCCATTGCACCTTTTAGCCCTTCTATATTCCACATCATGATTTTTAGACTTCTTGAAGCGTCTTTTAAGTTTTGGTTCCTTCTTTCAACTATTTTCTTTTCCGAATTATTCGAAGGAGCGTCCATTGTCTCGTATGGGGCGAAAGGATCGAAATTGAAAACGCTTGATAGTAATCCCTTTCGGCCAGAATTCCTCTTCATATACCCTGTCCATTAGATCAAATGGAATCCCCACTTTGAAAGCTTTCGTGTCGTAATTGGTTATTATTTCTTCACACGCAACGTCGTCTTTGATAAACCAATAATTATAGCAGGTGACCTTAACTGCAGACTGGACATTCCGAATTACAAAGCAAAGCTAGTCCTCGAGAAACTGGAAGAAGGCTTCATCCTGCTAAACAACCCCACTATCCCTACATACATCTCACATAATGGAAAGAGCACAATAGATATTGCACTTACGAAAGGACCAATAACAGGCATCACGACTACAATATGGACAACAAACCAAGCCGTGATTAGGAAACACCAATTGAAATACGTATCCAAGGGGAGTGGGAAAAACTACAGAAAAAGACAATTCACCCCCTTTCAAGGAAAATAGATGTTGAGAAAGTTAAAGATATGCTAGATTCAACTACACATCTAGACACATTAATAGATCATTCAAGATTGGATGATGCAACAGGAATAATAGAAGAAATCCTACAAACGGCCGCCATTCCGCGGGCCACAAGAAGAACAAAGATATGGTTTGATAGCGAGTGCTATAGGCTGAGGAGGGAGACCCTAGATAAATTGCAACAGTTAAGGCAACACTTGAATAATCAAAGTCTAATATACATATACAATGAGAAGAGGAAACTCTACAAAAGAACACTGAAAGAAAAGAAACGCGCCTACTTAGAATCGGAGAGCAAGAAGCTAGCAGAGGAAGCCAAGAAAAATCCGTTCATAGCCCTACACCCAAAGAAACAACAACAGACGCACTACATAGACATGGAAATCTGGGAATCACACTTTAGTAAGATTCTCAACACCGAAGGCCCAGCGCACCCCAGAAAAGATCTACATCCCACTACTCCACATATACAATTAGACTGGGTACCCCTGACCATAGAGGAAACTAGAACCGCTATAGACAGCACCAAAAACAAGAAAGCCGCAGGTCCGGACGGGATCTATAATGAATATGTAAAAGACACTGCACACCTGCTAGCCCCTATATGGACAAAATTATATAACAAATGTATAGAAACTGCTTCCATTCCCGACCAGTGGAGAAAGTCAATTGTAAAAGTCCTATATAAAGGCAAAGGAGACCCAAGAGATCCCAATAAGTACAGAGGCATAGCACTGGAAAACTGCCCCTTCAAAATATTCACCAAAATTATAACAGGAAAAATAAATGAGGAAATAAATGAGCATCTGCCAGAGAACCAATTTGGTTTTAGGAAGGGACGATCTACCCTAAACGCTATTGAACTCCTGCTAAACCAAATCTGGGATGCCTTAGAAAACAACGGAAAATATTACACCATCTTCATAGATTTTACTAAAGCTTTTGACCTGATAAACAGGAAGCTAGTGATAGACAAGCTTAAGGAGATGCTAGGCACGAACAACACATGGACCTATCTCATCACATCAATACTGCAATGGAACGAAGTACGAGTTTCGGATAACCTCACTCTATCAGATCCAATAGCTCAATCAAACGGGGTCCTACAGGGTGACCCACTGAGTCCTTTGCTGTTTATAGTTGCAACCGCAGATATCCTAAGAATTACCCAAAAGGAGGGAATATTTTCTTGCGCGTATGCCGATGATATTGTAATTGGCTCAAGAGACAAAACAAAATTACAGGAAACTGTAAATGACGTCCAAAACTGGTGCTCCGAAAACAAGCTGTTCATAAACATCTCAAAAACAGACACCATGATCTTCAGGAAAGGAGGGAGAGTACCCGCCTCAGCAGAGACCTTCATTCGGGATAAAAAATTAAAGATAGTATCAGACTTCAAATATTTAGGCATCACCCTGCAATCGAGCGCATATTGTTTCACAAAACATGTCACAGAAAAGGCAACTCAAGCAATGATGGCAATGCATGAAATAAAAGACATTAGATCACTTAGTCTGGAGACAGCAATGTTGCTATTCAGAGTAAAAATTCTTCCAATAATGACTTATGGCATTGAAATTATCTGGCTGGACACATTTAACAACGAGGAACTTACCAACCTTGGAAAAGGTGAAAGCGAACTATATAAAGAAGGTGATAGGTGTATCAAAAACGACACGATCTAGACTTGTATATCTCCTCGCAAGGGAATCATTTCTCATAGAAGATCTCAGGACAAGTATGCCACTACCAAACACCGGTGCATCAAAGAAACTGCTAGCAAATCTGACGGAGAAGAGAGAAGAAGTCCAACCAGACTTCTATGGCACAGGGGCAATGATAGATCGCTCGTGGACAAAAGCTAATTTTGAATTAAGACATGTCATTACAAGATTAGCAGTTCACGGTTTTCATCACCTACTCTGCAAATCAAAACACTTCCATGACCCAAGTATAGACTGTGAGTGCAAACTATGTGGAAAAACGTGTGAACAGTACCACATTGAATTCTGTACAAGAAGAACAATGTCTATAAGTGATTATGCAAATATGTAACCCATCAATGTAACCTATATTCTCTGTTATGGCTATTTGGCTGCATTAAATATATTAATTAATTAATGTCCCCATTCAATGGAGGAATCACCATCAGCAATGTCATTTGCCCTCACTCTGTACGAACAATGCAGAGATGTTTCAAACTGAACCCAGGCTTTTGGCACACAATCCAGTGATAAGAAATCGTATACATCATCTCTCCTACCTGCCAGTCAACATTCTAATAGTGAAATTCTTTTCCAGAAACAGGTCCCGAAAATGGCTAACTGCAGTGTCGGATCATAAAAGCTTGATGCTTTAATTTTCATGGCCACCAGGCGGGTTAAAACCAAGTGATGTTCTCAACGATAAACCTGTGAGAGCAGAGTGTACCAAGACCTCATGTGTGTTGCAATTTTAAGCATTAAGATTTCATCTTTATAAACAGTGAATATTTAAGGAGTACGAAAAATGATGCCCGACAATCACAGGCCATGATATGAGTAAAGGGAGTATTTTATTTGAGAAAAAAAATTCTTCGAGAAAAAAAATTCTTCCTCTGATTTTTGACAGATTTTATCGTTTCATTACCCCTGACATTGAAAGAGTGGGCTTTGCAAAATAACTGAGATTTAAGACATTGAGAGGCCATTATTATTATTATTATTATTATTATTGTTGTTGTTGTTATTGTTATTGGTATTATTATTATTATTATTATTATTATTATTATTATTATTACAGTATTACCCCACTTTTACATTCCTGTATTCAAGGTTTCCCACCATTCACAACATTTTTTTTTTCGCCACATCAGCCTGTTTGAGGGGTGGGGAGGGAGAATCAAGTAAAATATCGTCGCAACTAACCTAGAATGCTTCAATCAACCACGACATGATGACCAAATCAAACAACCAAGGTCTAACTCTTAGTATGGAACTTCTGCTTTCCCTTACACCTAGGCATTCAGTGATGCATAATCTACGCATTTTCATTCTTTGAGAAACTACAACAGCATACAGTCGTGAAGTTATCAAGTGATTCAGTGTTCATCTTGGCCAATTTTGTTATTTCATGGTTATTGTTTTATGCTTGCTTTTGTTGCAGTTGTTGAAGTTATTGTAGCCGTTCATCGCTTTTTTTTTTCTTTTCTTTTTTGTTAGCTGACACAAATATTTCTTGAAAGGAAACAACTGAGGTTACACCTCACTCAAAACATTCCAAATCTTTAACCTTTAAAGGATTTTATAGCAAGTACATAATCTGGTACGTTTCAGCCATAATTCTGGCCTCCTGCGGCCGTGAAAATAATTAGATACTGTATATACATATGATACATGAAAAACAAAGTTGATATGATAAAGGTGTTAAAAAACAAACACAGACAAATCTCTAATGTGATAACTACACTAAAACTTAACTCTGAAATGTTCAATGTGAACGATATTATTCACTTGGAACATTTCAGTCTTAAAACAAAGAGTTTTTAATGTGACAATCATTTTTAGAGATTTTTCAGTGTTTGCTTTTTTTAACACATTTATCATGTCAACTATGTATTTCATTAATTATATGCATATACCGTATCTAATAATTTTCAAGGCTGAAGAAGGTAAAAATCATGGCCGAAACATGTACCGTACCAAAGTTTTTAGTTTCTTTTAAAGATAAAGGTACAAAGATTTGAAATGTTTTGAATAAAGTGGAAACTCGATTGTTTCCTTTCAAGGAAAATTTGTGCGACATATCCATATGGTAGCAAAAAAAACCCACGAAATTCATAAGCTGTAGTATTATCTGAGACGAGCGGCCAAGTCATTTGCCGCGATCGTCTTATAATACCAATATAGGTGGTCCGTTACTAAACATCATAAATTTTCCAGCTAACTCAATCCTGGTTGCCAGCGTTTTGCTCCAGTGTGGTAAGTTGGGCTCATCAGTTGGTAAATAGCACACCTACCAAGACGCATGACTAGTACTCATTCAGAACAAATATTTCAGGTTCCATATGGGAATCAACATCTATATCATCTGATGTCCAGGCAGACATCAATTTTTGAAAAAGAGACAAAGTCTCTAATAGTGCATTGGCACTGCCAGCGGCTCCAAGTAGCCTACACAGTGGCCTCCACGGTATGCACTAGCAATGCATCCTGGTAGGTGTGCTATTTACCAACTGATGAGCCAAACTTAGCATACTGGGGCAAAAAATGCTGGCAACCAGGATTGAGTTAGCAATCGTCTTGTCACATCATTTGTTTATGTTCGTACATACTTGTTGATCCTTCCTTGTTATTGCATTATTGTTGGCATTTGCTTTTCTGGCTAATAATGGAAAAACGAAGGATAGGAAAACTTTCACTTTGGAAGAGAAGGTTCAAGTTGTGGAAAAGGTTGATTCGTTCCACAGAAAAAATTGCAGCTTTCTCCATCCACGCTGAATACAATGGTAAAAAAAGAGAGGAAGCACAACAGTAATTGCATCACAATGCGGACCAAACTCCAAAAAAGGAAATATACACCATATTCCAAATACAAGGAACTGAAAAAAATACCGTATTTGCTGATTTAAAAAAAAAAAAATGCCAATATTGACGCAAATAAAACCTGCACCCCGATTTCATGCCCAAATTTTTTTAAAAAATGTGCGGGTATTGTTCACGTAAATACGGTAATAAGAAGCTGATTTGAAATTTCGAGTGGTGAATATTCTCGGCACTGAAAATTTTAGTGTGTCCAATGGCTGGATCAACCAATTTAAGGAAAGGTATAACATAACTTATAAAATGGTTTATAGAGAATCAAATGCAGTTGGTGACGAAAATGTGGAAGAGTGGATCAATGGAGGATTGCAGGAGTTGACCAGCAAATACAAACCCAGAAACATTAAATCTAGATAAAACTGGACTGTCTGTCGGTGTGTTACCCAGCTAGACTTTGGCATTCAAAGGGAATAAATGCCAAGATGGTGCGAAAGACAGCAAAATGACACTCACAGTGATGTGAGTCAATGCTGATGGGTCTGAAAAATTCCACCCGTTTGTGACAAACAATACTAAACAGTCCAGCACACCCCATGGATGTTTACATGAGGAACATACCTGGCAAATACACAAGTGAACTGCAACCTATGGATTTAGGGGTTATACACTCCTGTAAGTCACTTTATAGGAAGAGCCTGGTGCAGCAAATATTCCTTATGTATACTCGAAAGGATCAATCATCAATTAAAGTGTCAATCTTGGATGTGCTTCACTTCATTGCAGTCTTGGATGGCTGTAAAACAGGCAACCATCTCAAATTGTTTCTTGAAAGCAGGATTGTTCAAAAATCATCCTGACTCAGCTGCCAGTGGAGGAGAAGGAGGAGGAAGAAGAAGGAGAAGCAGACTACTAAAGACCTTCAGTTGGATGATGCTGTGATAACTGCAGAGGAAGGAAGTGTAGAGGAGTTGGTTGCAGAACAAACAGCTGTCAAGTCCCTTACCAGTGACAATGAAAAAGAAGAAGAAGATAGTGAAGTGATGCCTGCTACTGAGGCAAGTGCAACAGTAAATATTTTAGTAGATATCTGTCATTTGTAGAGGGGATGAAAATAATTTTTGTAACCTTTATGAACTTGAAAAACAAACAGAGTGCATTAGAAATAAAAAGAGCAAACAGCGATCGATTCTGGACTATTTCGGTAGAAAGTAGTGAGTTTTCAATCTGGAATAAATGTGTGTTAATATTGTAAATTGGTACAATAATAGTAATTAAAATGTTCCATCCAGAGAAAGAAAATGTACTCCATCTTAGATAATTCTATAGTCATCTAAGAAAGATAACCAGATTAAAAGAATATATTACATAATATTTTACCTGCCTACCAGAACCCTTCTCCTGGTCAATGGATGAACAGTTACAAATGCAGTGTAGCATCAACAGTTAATGTTCAATGAACCTTTATTTTAGGTAAGTAACAGGATTAAGATTGAAATTATAAATTAATAACATGCATTTGGGTAACAATCAGATCCTTTTACAGAGCATTTTTACATGCATAAAAGCTGTGTCCCATTAAGATTGAAATAATAAATTCATTATATGCATTTGTGTAACATTTACCTCCTTTTTCAGAGCATTTTTACATACATAAGCTGTTTCCCATACTTGACACTTTCTCCCCATTTACACCAGTATTCCTAGGGGTCCGTTTAAAAGTGTAAAAGAGGGGTAATACTGTATTATTAAAGTGGTATAGCCAGCTATGGGCTGTAAGTATACAAGCTACCAGCCTTTCCTCGATCATAGGCTTAGAGCTTATTCATTACATTCCTTCCAAAGGTTTCTCCAAACTTTTGCTCCTTCCCTGTCTTTTTCCTGCTGATATCTTCTGTAGTTTAGCATGTTTCTTTGAGATTTTTCCTCAAATCCGCTACATTCCTTTTAAAGTTTTCTGTCATAAATTTCAGCTCATATTACGCTCCCTTCGTGTAGATCTTTGTGCGCCTCTCTCAGCCAGCAGGGATAGGTTTTCCATTTCTCCTAGAGCACAAGTACAGCCAAAACTGGTTAGGGCGCTTTTGTGGGGACTGAAAAAGTAATGTCAAAGAGAAAATGTGCTATAAAAAAAATTACACTGTTAAAGTTACTGTTAAAGTAGGTTTGAACATAAAAATAATTATGATAAAAACAAGGAAAAAGTGTTTACAATTATAATTAATAAAATAATTAAAGAAATAATACATTTCAAGAACACCAACATAGTAAAACATCAAGGTAAAATATTCTTAGAAACTCGAACTACACACGTTGCTTACAATTACATTTGAAGTTGTCACAGGAATGACTTCTTCCATAACCTGCTGCAAATCCAGACCTCGTCCAGCCTCGGACAACCTCCTGATCTTTTGATTTCGAGTTCCTTCTCAAACCACACTCTAGCTGTTCTTGACGTGTCTATTCTTTTGAGATGACCAAACCATTTCAGCCTGGCTTCAACACAGATATAACCAAGGGGTTTTTTCACTTGAACAAGATGGTGTATCACAGTTTTTAAGAACTTCATTTCCACCCCTCGTAGTTTGCTGATATTTCTGTTGGTTTGGATAAAATATTTTAGACTGTATGTGGTAACTGGTACAGAGAATTTCTATAGAGTATTAATTTTGATCTTAATGAAACGTGCTTATCCCAAAAGAAGTTTCTCACAAAATGATAAAACTGTGCTCCATTCTGTACTCTACTAGTGATTTTTGCAGACAGCCGGCTATCTGGTTTTATGACTAGATAACGGAACTGATGTACTTGTTCCAACTTTGATCCATCTAGAGTGACATAGTACAAATATTCTGTCGACTAACAAGCAACACTGCCATTTTGGATTTGCTTATCTTGAGATCAAATTGCATGACTATAGCATTCTAGTCATTCAGCTTCTGTTGTACTTCAGCCTCCCTATCACCACATCATCTTGCAAAGGCAAGAGCATTAAACTCAGAGTTGTTGTTGTTACCGGGCGAGCTGGCCATGCAGTTAGGGGCGCGTGGCTGTGACCTTGCATCCGGGAGATAGTGGGTGTCAGCAGCCCTGAAGATAGTTTTCCATTTTCTTACCAGGCAAATGCTGGGGCTGTACCTTAATTAAGGCCACGGCCGCTTCCTTCCAACTCCTAGGCCTTTCTTATCCCATCGTCGCCATAAGACCTATCTGTGTCGGTGCGACGTAAAGCCACTAGCAAAAAGAGTGTTGTTGTTGAGTCTCTCTTCATTATTTCATCCATTACAATGATGAATAAGTGGCAAAAGGGTGCTGGCTTATTGTACACCCTGCCTAGTCTTAAACCATTCCGATTATCCATCCCCTATATGGACATAACTCTGACAATATTCATACAGCACTTTGACTTTATTAATTAAAGCACATGGTATCGAGCTAAAAGATCAATTTATAAATTAAAAATTATACCATTTATAAGTAATTATCGAAATGAAGAAATCCTGATATCACAGTGATCTTTTTTCATGAATTATTAAGAAAAGAATATTTATTAGGACAATTTCTCTATGGAATATTGTACAAGTGTTTCCTTGACGATTGCTTTCTATTGTAGAAATAATTTATATATTTTCTCTTGAATTATTTGTTTGTTTTAATCTTGTCAATCTTATGTTAATTTTAAGGACACTTCATCTAAAGCATTACTTTGTCAATTTTATATATTTTTCATCTAAACAGTGTTATGTGGCTGAAGATGTTGATAATATACGAAACATGTACCACTTTTGACCATTAAAAATTGCCTTAAGCAATCATTGTATCGACTAGGTGGAAAATAAATAAATACTTAATTGTGAATCTATTGAAGTGCGATACGGACCATGAAGCTGATTTTATGTAGTCCACTCAGCCTACGTGATTAGAACTGAGGAGCTATCTGACAGTGAGATAGCAGCCCCAGTCTAGAAAGCGAAGAATAACCACACGACCCCTCGTAATCTGCAGGCCTTCAAGGACTGTAGTGCCATGGGGTTTGGTTTAGTTTTGGTTTGATGATGATGATGATGATGATGATGATGATGATCTTTCCATCCTTATTATAGGAGGCTCCACGTTTTGAATATTTTCTTTCTTTCACTGTGGTCCCATGTTGTTTATTTAAATTTTCACCATTATATAATATCCCAAGTGACATTTCCATCTTCTGGAGTTGGTTCAAGCTGATGATTATGATGACAGGAATTTCCTACATCTGGGCGATTTGCACACATTTCATGTGTGTATCCACTTTCTCAATAAGCTTTAAATTTTTGTCATTTGTTAACAGTCTAGCTTTCTTGTTTTCAGCATTGAATATCCTGAAAACCACTATGAGTAAGTATAGTAGACCTAATTTATGTACATTGTTACACAATTCACTTACGAACATAAAATTAAGCACCAACATGTCACCTGTATATGTAAGTACAGTGGACCTAATTTACATAAGTTGTTACACAATTCACTTACGAATGTAAAACTAAGCACTAACATGTCAGACGAACTACTGTTGCGTGATCGGATCCAAACAACCAGAGCAAAAACTTGCTTGCGACTGACGCTTCCTGTAACTGTAGACCAACACGCTACCGTGTTCCATAGTACGGGGTTGTGAAATTAATTTATCTGCCAAATCCTTATCCAGGCCAGTTGTCACTGGCGCGTTGTGAACGCAAAGTGGTCAGGATCGTTATTTTTTTTAAAATGCTATTTGTTCAATGCGTCGACCCATGTGGGTCTTTTGCCCCTGGCCAGGAACGTTTCAGTTCCTTACGGTGGAAGTTACGAATGTACTACAGAGTGATATAAATGTGCTATCCAGGTTCCTTTAGCATGTATTTAACACTATGAGCCCGGACGTTTCTAGATGGCGTCCCTACCCTGTGCCGGCGTAATTTAGACTCAGAAAAAAAATCACAGTTCTGTCAGTTTTAGCATTATAAATTAACAAATTTATATACGTATTGTACAAAGAGTGGACTATCCCACGAAATCAAATAAAAAATGCTTCTATTCAGCACCGGAAAGAAACTTAGGCTACAATATAGGTCCATTCTGTTATCCTTGTTCACGCACTTGAATTACTAATTCACTAGAAAAGTTCGATAGTTTTTAGTCACTGAATAACAGAATTACACATTGTTATTCCCAATACTTAGCTTTGGTATGGTAACACTCAAAACATTCTCCTATGCAAAGACCTACGTCACAATTACGACAATATATGGTTGTTATGTTCTTCACAGCACGACCGGTGTTATGTTTGGACTTGTCGTAGCAAAACCTTGCACCTACGCTGCGCGTGTCCTTCCTTCTTTGTGCCTACTGCAGGTATTCTGTCTGGAAAATGATCTCTACCTACTAGCCTTCCCGCAGTTGATGCTCGTGATTCTTCAGTAATTTCGGCCGGCCCAACACTACTCACCAAATCATCCACTAAACGTTCACAAAATTTTGAAAGGGGAAGTTTTTGTGAAGAAGCCTTACGGTACAGTATATAGGCATTCACTATGGCAAGATCAAACAGATGGAAGAATAATTTTTTCCACCACTTGATCGATTTCCTTGTGAATGCATAATATGCCAACAATTGGTCGGATTTATCAACACCAATATTGAATTTGTTATAGTCTACTACTGCTGATGGTATGGATTTCTCGTGGCTCCCTCTTGCTGCAGGTACTTCAATCATGTCATCATCTGCAGTGCTCAGCATAATACACGTCTCGAACATCTCTCCACTTTATTGCTAGAAGGTGTTCTTTCTACAATGACATTTTTTCACCCTTTTTCAGTTTTTTCGCGAACTCTGATTTTGGCATTCCTTTCCGATTTGGCATCACAGTGCCAGCTGCTTTAGTCTGACAGTCCCACAGATGGTCATAATTATACAGTATAAATCGACTACTTGAGAGATGATTGCAGACTGTTGTCTCACTACACTTTCATTCTAAATCTGTGAAGTGATATAATCTATCATTAGAACACACGCACATAAATTTGAGCTTATCTAACCGGAGCGCGCGAGGACTACATATGTCAGCAATTACGTAAGACCTAACCGAGCACACGTGGCTACGAAACATCGTCCCTAAGTTACACCACCAATCACGATTGACAACACCACCTAACGTTAGTAAAGGAAATCGACAACACGTCAAAGCAAAAACGAATTCGATAACGTGAATAGCTTTCGAGTGGCTGAATTTCAAAGATCGTGGTAGTAGTATTACTACCGGCGGGCGCATAGTGTTAATATGATATGGACTGGGACTTGGAAATAATGGTGTAATAAGCAGGGAAACGCACTAGAGAGGGACGGCTAAACCAGTTTCAACTGTACCTTATATGCCAATCTTCGCAGGTTCATTCTCTTCAATGCTCGTACAAGGCCATCCTATTCCTTTCCATTTTCTCAATCAGGGGATCTGCTTTAGTTCAGATCTTGACAGTATAAAGGTACTCAAGCCTGACTACTGTAGAGTAGTGATTCAACTTTGCCTTGAAGGAGATTTATTATTATTATTATTATTATTATTATTATTATTATTATTATTATTATTATTATTATTATTATTATTATTATAGGAATTTCCAACATCTGGGCAATTTGCACACATTTCATGTGTGTATCTGCTTTCTCAATAAGCTTTTGTCATCTTAGGTCTCAAAATCAATAATAATAATAATAATAATAATAATAATAATAATAATAATAATAATAATAATGATGATGATGATAAATAAAAAAATAAATAAATAAATAAAAATAATGAGTTCGGATCCACAATACTGTTGTTTACACTATTCATTAGCCTATTTGCAAAATCATATTGTTGCACTGAAATCTGTAGGCTGTATGTTATGGACTGAATGAGACCGGTATGATCGTAAATGTAATAATTTTGTTGCATTACGTGCAGACGAATGTGAAATACCAGTTTCCTGAGTTACTCTCCGAAGCAACTTATGTGGCTCTCCTGTGTGAGGGCAGTTCTCCTTCCCAGTCTTTTCTTATCAGTTACAGAACCAGTACCACGACACATGTGAACAAGTTGTTACATGTAAGGTTTTGACGATACTGTCAAACTGGGAACCTGTCTATGGAATTTTCGAAGGCACCTTTTGACTGGTTTCTTCTTCTTGTGCAAATAACACTCGACCAAAAATATTCTCTGCACTGTGGTGTACTTGACCATAGCAATAATAACCTTATAATATATCTTAAAAAGTCCAATAGCTGCTAGCAAACTGAGCAAGAGAGCCGAGTATCTGCTGCGTCACCTGTCAGCACTTCTTATCAGGCCAAGCTTGACACAAGCGATAGGCGCTGGCTTGGGGATTCCCACAGCCTGTGACAAGAAGTGCAGTCTTAAATTATACTCCATGTAAAAGAGAACATCTTATGTAAACACCATCAAATTCATGGCCATCTTATATTCCTGCCAATACAGTAAAATAAACTAATATGTTAGCCTACTAGTAATGCAACAGAAGTTCCTTCCACAGTGACACAAAAACTGTCCAGCAGTCACTAATTAATTATCCACTTCACAATCAGAAACATCCCCAGCACCGAAGAACAGGGGGTAGCAATCCAAGTTTGCCAAGTTCACAACAGCACATGAATATGTTTTTGCGAAGGTGGGAACACAAACAAGTCGAACAGCCTGTCCCTCAGGACCTGGAATGGAAAAGAACAGAATATTCATTGAAATAAGCTAAAGTTTCTCAAGGAAATATAGCATTCATTATGTGATTAAAGAACTGCGTTGTATTCAAAAGTAACAACGAAGCAAGGCCTTGCAGAAAACAAAAGACAGTATTAAACCAAATTCATAAATTCAATGCCTAGATTTATTACTAGGTCTCTGGCATGAAGCTTTTACAATCTCAGGTCTCAAAATCAACAAAACGAAGACAGTTGACTTGGTGACAAGTAGAAACTTTCCAACTCTTCATCTAAGAATTGGAGAAGAGGAAATGGATATTGTAGACAACTTCCAGTATTTAGGTAGTGTTCTGTCATCAGACAATACCATACATTAAGAGATTAGCAACAGAATGCAGAAAGCTTCCAAATTCTGTCAAAGCTGTACGTCAAATACTTTGGGATAAAACATTTCCGTTAGTTTTCAAGATCAGCTTGTACAAAATATATCTAGTACCTATATTAACGTATTGCCTGGAAGCAGCAACACTTTCTGGACCCACTAAGAGTCGTCTTCAAGCAACAGAAATGAAGTTCCTCCGCTCTTGTCTACAAAAAAGAAAAATGGATAAAATAAGGAATATGGATATCCAGCAACAGCTTGGATTGGAAAAAAGCTTGCTGGAAACTTTAGAATTGAAGAGATCGCAATGGTATAGTCACATGAAAAGAATGGACCCTCACAGGACTCCTTGAACATACTTTGACCGCAATGTTCTTGAGAAGAGACCAAGAGGAAGACATAGATATTGAAGGACCTTGAAATTAGAGACGTGAACTGGTGCCGCATATATGAGCAGCATTTGTGGATGGATAGGACAAACTGGAGGAGGCTCATACACAACTGCACCCGGCTTGCTGGAGCGAAGAAATGATGATGATGATTATTATTATTATTATTATTATTATTATTATTATTATTATTATTATTATTATTATTATTACTAGGATATATCAGACAGGATTAGGATTTCTGAAGGTGCACCTTTTCTTAGTAGGGGCAAACTAAAGTTCCCTGAAAGAAACCAATGTATATGTTGCCTCAAAATGAGAATGGAGGTAATTTTCCAGCAGCTTTTCTGCCCCTTTTTTGGGACCTTTATCCTCTTTTTTTTTTTTTTTTTTTTTTTTGGCCTACTGTGCCCTCAACCTTTTGTGACCTACCCTGCCCTCAGTCACCTTTCCTCCCCCTTTTGTAAAATTTTCTACTACTTTTCTATATTTTTCCACAGTGCATGTTAAAATTTAATTAAATTTCCAATACCCAAGAAACATGTTTTTAAAGTTATCTATTACTATAATATTTCCTCAGCATGCAGTGAATGTGGGGCTGAAAACAAAAGAAATACAACATACTGCAACACTGTGAAATAATGGTATGTTCTGAGCTGTCAGTGGAGAGATGGCGTGGAATGACATTAGTAGACGGATAAGTTTGAGTTGTGTCTTTAAAAGTAGAAAAGATCACAATATGAAGATAAAGTTGGAATTGAAGACGACAAATTGGGGCAAATATCATTTATAGGAAGGGGAGTCAGGGATTGAAATAACTTACCAAGGGAGATGTTCAATAAATTTCCAATTTCTTTGCAATCATTTAAGAAAAGGCTACGAAAACAACAGATAGAAAATCTGCCACCTGGGCAACTGCCCTAAATGCAGATCAGTAGTGATTGTGATTCAATAATGTAATTCTCACTATCAGTGTATTTAATAATAATAATAATAATAATAATAATAATAATAATAATAATAATAATAATAATAATGCCAAACAATTAACTGCTACCGTTTTACCTTGTTGGTTCACGCAAGAATTAGCCATGCCAAAAGTGTCCAAATGTTGATATTTCGTCCTGATGCAGGAATTTAGGCAGGTTTTCATCAAAACTGATTGAAGTGTTAATATGCATTTTTTTTTTTTTTTTTAATTTATTCAGGAATCACAATGGAAAGTCCCAACAACCTGTATTGTGAAATCCCTTGGAGCAGTGTTCTACAAAGATCCAAAATTCAAAGGACTTTAACAGTGACTTGTTTGCAGCTTTAATACTGGTGGGAATTCCGCTCAATTGAACCATCCGAGCTTGAAAGGATTTTTTGAAAAATATACACAGATGTGAGTGTCTGATGAAAGTACTCTAAGAAAAAACTATCTTGAGGTTATTTATGAACAAACCATACAAAGAATTAAGGACGATGTGGAAATTATATTGAATGAAGTCACGCACTCAATGGATATTTTGTGAACATTTTGGTCTTTTCTCTGTTATCGAAAATAAGAAAGCCAATTTCAGTACAGTAACGCAGTCATTCACGGACTTATGTCGAAAGTTGTGCCCGGTGACACCCAATCTGTAGAATTTTTTTCCTAGTAGTTACAGACCAGGTTCCGTAGCCTGTATGCTTCAAAGAAGGTAACAATGGAATGACCCATCTGAATTTCAGGAAAAACTTGGTAAGACAACTTGTAGGAAATGTGCAGAATCCACAAAAAGGAAAAGGGGAAGACTTTCCTCAACAGATGAAGACGTGAGGCTAAATGGCAAGCTGCACCTTCTGTACCCCCATCCCAAAGGAAAAAGTAAGGATTGCAGGGTTTGCAGTGACAGGAAAGTTGTTGGAGGGAGGCGAGAGACAGTCCATTTCTGTAAAACCTGTGAGAAGCAACCAAGGCTAAATCCAGGCTTTGAACGCTTCCACACACTCAAGACATACTGTCAAGAAAGTGAAAAACATTATTTTGTGTCATGTAAATACCATACATTCATTAATTTCATAGTTCCTTCCTGTATATATTGTTACAACCAGTGCTTATTACCAGATTTTAAAATATGAAGAATGCTGACAGAAATAAATACAAGTTGGGAGAAATCAGGACTTACAAGTAATTTGAGTGGAAGGGGTAAGTGGTTAAAGCAAGCGAGAGGCAAAAGAATTCCTGTCAGTGGCAAAAGAGTTTGCTACAGCATTGGGGAAAACAAGTTTCAAGGCAAGTACAGGATTTTTTATAAAAAAATTTGTGAGGAAAGTGGATCGGCAGATATGGTTGCTGCAGATTCGTGGTAAAAGAATTTGGTACAGATTAGTGACAGAGATTTTTTTTTTTTTACGTCGCACCGACACACGTCTTATGGCGATGATGGGACAGGAAAGGGCTAGGAATGGGAAGGAAGTGGCCATGGCCTTAATTAAGGTACAGTCCCAGCATTTGCCTGGTGTGAAAATGGGGAAACCACGGAAAACCATCTTCAGGGCTGCCGATAGTGGGGTTCGAACCTAATATCTCCCGAATACTGGATACTAGCCGCACTTAAGTGACTGCAGCTATCGAGCTCGGTATGTGACAGAGATAGGAAAAAAGACATTTTTAATATAAATTTTAATAAATTTGGCGGAATTAGAAGACTGTCGGCGGAGAAATATGTCATTTAGCGGACAGCGGATTTTTGGCGGAATTCTAGATTTATTATAGCGGAATTTAGTGTTTTAATCATTTTACGTTTTTTTTTTTAAATTTGCACTCCAGTCTGTCTCCAAGCTATTCCGTATTTTTTGTCAGGAGCTAGTACATTTAAAGTTAAAAACCTGTTATTTGGATTTGATGTTATGATATCATAGTATCATAAATTTGTAATGCGTGGGGAAAGGTTACTGATCTCTTAGTTGACGAATGACGACAGATAATGAAACTGTGAAAGAGCAGTATTTATATTTATGCTACGAAGGAAGATGAACTTGCCTGTTCTGTGAGTGGCCCTTGAGGTAGGGGATTCACCTAATTTGCACCCGGCAGTAAATTGCCTAAACGTTTTAGCTTGACGGCTCGCAAGCATGGGGTTAATCCCAGTGAAACACACAGATCAGGTGAGTGCAGGCATTTACTTTTATTATTATTTATTATTATTGCTCATTTTTATTGCTCATTATTTGAGATCGGATTACTTGGCAGAATATTAGCGGATTTTTTGTAGTATTTAGCGGATCTTGAAAATATAAGTTGGCAACACTGAACAGGTTTACTTTTTAAATGCACCCCAGACAAGACGGGTGAGAACTGCAGTGGAGGAAACCCAAAGAGTGGGTTACACTTTTGTTATGTGCTGATATGGACAGTTCCAAGAAACTACTGTTACTCATGATAGGCAAGTCACGTAATCCACACTGTTTCAAAAATGTGAAAACTAAACCTGTGGAGTACGAATCGAATAAGAAAGCCTGGATGAAAAGTGAGATTTTCGAAAAATGGCTCTTGAAACTCGACAAGAAATTTACAGAATTTGAAGACTATACTTTCTGGCACTTAGGGCCGGTTCTACCATCTGCTGGTAAAGTGGCTGGCAGCTGCCCGGGAGGTAAACTACCTGGAGGTGTAAATCGGCTGGTACTTTGGCTTGCGTCCAACCCCCTCCGCGCAAGTGCTAGGTAGCTACCCGGAGCTAGACACCGATATACAGAGGTGGTTAGACTGATTTTCAGCGACTTCTCGTTTTCGAGTGTGGTGCTATCTATCGTCAGATGCATGAAACTCATTTCGATTGTCTTATTTCCCTGTACTTGCGTTCGCTGATTATCACCAAAAAGCCTAATAAGGGTATGGACAACGATTTATGTCAAGCTTTCGTGATTTTAATCTATGATCTTCAATATCAATACCTAATTGGGATTAAAATCTTGAGATTACATTTTCTTACGCCCGTTATAACCTGTCATGTAAGGCAGCGTTTTTGAAAAGTATTCTCGTAGTAGATTGGTCAAGTTGCTCGCTCCGTAACAGAAGGTACACAGGTTTTCATCGTATTTCTAATTTACATTTTAAAATGTATTTTCGTTCCCAGCCGTTGTTCTTAACTCTCTTCTACGCGCTTCCACATACGTATATACAGTACACACACATCTTCTTTACGGACTTATTGCCTTTGAGTATTCTATCTGCAGGCTTCTGTGAATTGATCAAGTATCTCCACGATGCTCTATTTGCAACTAGTTCTGTGACCTCGTTTAGTTCCACATGCTTCCATTTATTAATAAAGCATTTCATTCTAATGTTTAACTTTATGAAGATAAAGTTGGAAGGTACTGTAAATGTAAAGAACTAATCGGGATAAATATCCATTCATAAAAAGAGGAATTTGGGAATGGAATAGTTTCCAATTTCTTCGAAATAATTTACAAGAAGACTATGTAAACAACTAATAGGGAATCTGCTACCTGGGCGACAGTCCTATGTGCTATTAATCATAACATCACTTTCTATAAGTAGCATACATATAAAGCAATTTCCTAGTAGACATAATATTATAATTAAATATTTCAATGAAATATATTATTAACAAAAGAACGTATGAACAGAGGCATACAGATTAACACAACGCTAATAATGAAAATAAGAAAGATTCGTCATAATAAAGACTCAAACCCGCATACCTCGTACTACGAAGTGAGCATGTTAGCCATTACGCTACGAGAACACTTCAATATTTACAATACAAACATTAACTTATACCTCGTGTCTGAAAACTGAAAAAGTAGAAAATTAAAGCCCATTTCAGATGATTTCCAAATAGATTTTGATTTTATATCCTTTTAAAGTTTCTTTACGAAAGTTTGACTTATAAAATGTGTTCCCTAAGCTACCGATGCGAGAGGCTGGTGTGACCGTTGCAACACAAGGGAAACATTAATGTTCAAGATCCTGCAATACAATATCGGCCACTGTTACAGTATCATGCTTTTTTTTTTAGTATACTAAGCTAATTTAAGTTGTATGTCACCAACTGTTTTCAGGAAGCTGGTTTCTGTCATACTGAGGAGGAAAATGAAAATGCTGAAGAAATTATACCCACAGTCGAGAATTGGGGAGAAATTGACTCTGCAAATGTTCATTATGAGGCCTTTCTGACTGTGAAAGTTTGGCGGTGTGCGGCGAGCTGACTGATGTAGACATCAATGTTGATGTAACCAAGAATGAAGGTGCGACTAAAGACAATGAAGTGAAGGAACCAGAACTTCCTGAAATGCTGGTCATAACAGCTACTCAAGCTTCAAACTATGTTCAGGAATTAAGGCAGTTTGTTGAGGGCCAACAAAATGTAAGTGAAGACATTTTTAAGGCCCATAATTCACCTGAAGACTTCACTACTATTTGATGTATTAAATTTTAAAAAAATAAAAAATCTCTCACTTTTTTAAACAGCTATGAAAATGCTAGAAGTGAACAGTATGTACTCTTTAATTACATGTTTTACTGTATAATACTGTACAATTACTGTTCTGTTCAAAGCCCTGTAATTTTTGTACCGTATACAGTATCTCATTATTGCCATTGGAGTTCAATAAAATGTCTTTTCTTGCTGTACCCATTTTAGACCCAATTTTCTTATTTTGTCTAATTCCAATTTTGGGTAAATCGAATTTTTACTGTGGTCCCTTCAGCTTCAAATAATCCAAGTTACACTGTGCAACCACTTTTTTATTTTTTTATTATTTTTTTTTTAAAGTTGCTTTGCGTCGCACCGACACAGATAGATCTTTCGGCGACAATGGGAAAGGAAAGGGCTAGGAGTGGGAAGGAAGCGGCCATGGCCTTAATTAAGGTGCAGCCCCAGCATATGCCTGGTGTGAAAATGGGAAACCATGGAAAACCATCTTCAGGGCTGCCGACAGTGGGGTTCGAACCCACTATCTCCCGAATACTGGATACTGGTCGCACTTAAGCGACTGCGGCTGTCGAGCTTGGCTTTTTAACCACTTTAATCCCTAGTCATAAATTCATGCGAGGAATGGGTACTTTAGCTATCCGAAATAAAGATGCTTTGTAAACTCTAAAACAATTACAATAAACACATTTTTCTTTTTGTTCTCCCCTATGAATAAACAACAGATCTCACCTTTATAGAGTGCAGTTTGAAACTGACTTTGGTTTCCAGCAAAATATATGTCAGGACAGTCTGTGATGATGAATGGATCTTCTTGGTAGAATGGATACCCAGCTAGAAAAAAGAAATATTATACACCTCAATCACAAGCTACAGTTTTTTTTAAAATATACATCAGGACAATCTATAAAGATCTTCTTGGTAATATGGATATCTGGATAGAAACAAGACTTGCCCTTGTTATAATACTTCATTTATGAATAACAATTTCAGCTTAATATTTGTCAGGGAAATCTATGATGACCATATTGGTACAACATATCCAACGAGAAACAAGAATTGTTATATACTTCATTTATGAGTAACAATTTCACTTTAATATACAGTAGAAATTCGCTATAGCGAGTACAGCATATAACGAGAACCCTGTTATAACGACCTTTTCTTTTTTCTGTCCCTTCAAAATTCCTATATTAAACTGGGTATTATTCTTTGGTTAAAATGAGACCCCTGTCACTGATGCATCCGTTATGACGAGCGATTACGCGTGTGTGATTTTTTCTGTTGCCGATACTTATGCACCCCAGAGGTTATGTTGCACAAGATCGATCATCTTCAGTATAGTTTCCTCGCTATGTCCACTAGCGAGCTCACTTATCAACATTCAAAGGCAATAGCAGTTGTTAAATCATTAGAAATAAAGGCTAAAGTAAGCGATCGCATAACTTTAACACTGAAGTTAAGTAAAATGCTATACAGTTCAAGATATGGCAGAGTGCATCATTGATTTCAGAGGTTCGATTATATTTTCTCATGTCTGGTTAAATTTCAGTACAGTAGAACCTCGATTATAGGGTCCCGGAAACTACGTTTTCCCGTATTATTCGTTCAAATTACGTGGTCCCGCGAACATCCTAATTAAATCACATTGTAAAAATTCCGTATTATCCGGTCCTCGAAGAAACAATTTCCCGGATCAACCATCCAGAAATTTCAGTTCCATCAACGCTAAATCCTTGATCACACATTTTCCAAGAAACTGTATCTTACGAAAGGACGGCTACAGCATACTTACGGATCTTGGTATTGACGTCCCGTCATTGTGGTAATTTGATGATGATGATGATGATGCTTGTTGTTTTAAGGGGCCTAACATCGAAGGTCATCGGCCCCTGTGGTAATTTGAAGAAGTACTGTGCTGGAAAAGCGATCAGCGGTGAACTTGCATAAGGGACCATCTTAGCATCGCATTTGGGTAGTATTGTTCAAAGAATCCTCGGAAATCAAAGCAGAGAGTCCCCACGACAATTGGAAGGAGACAGAGCGCATTTCGACAGCTCTGTTTGAAGAAGGAACGAGTTTCGTCACATGTACATACTTGCGAAACGCCTACATTATGTCCAGGGTTAGATGTTTATTTTTTTACTTTTTTCGAGTGTGTCGCCGAACAGGTTTTCAGCATTTCCCTCAGGGCACTGTATAGTCACTGGGCTTTTAGGCAGGAATAGAAACTGGTTTTTCTTAAGTAACACAAATTTAGTATTTTAATATTATCACATACGATTATGTTATAATACCAATATAAATGGTCCGTTATTGGACATTTTAAATTTTCCACTTAGCTCATTCCTGGTTGCCAGCATTTCACCCTCATCTGCTAGGTTGGGCTCATCAGTTAGTACCTAACACACCTACCAAGACGCTGGCTAGTGGTAAAGAGACAAAGTCTCTCATAGTGCATTGGCACTGCCGGTGGCTCCAAGTAGCCTACGCAGTCGCCTCCACGGTACGCACTAGCCAGCGTCTCGGTAGGTGTGTTAGGTACTAACTGATGAGCCCAACCTAGCACACGACGGCGAAACGCTGGCAACCAGGAATGAGTTAAGTGGAAAATTTATAATGTCCAATAACGGACCGTTTATATTGGTATTATAAATTTTCTCATTCTGGACAAATATTTCAGATTCCCTATGGGAATTAACATCTAAACGATTATGTTATCGAGACCAGAACAGATGTTGCACCTTACACACATAAAACCATGGGAGGTTTTGGGATTGTCTATTACTGTTTTCATCCTAATATAAGACTGAGAATTTCACGTTTTTGTGTTACAATGTTATAAAAGCAGCAGTCGTTTTGTTTGCGCACGTTAGATTAAAAACATTTACATCATTTCACACTTGTACAGCTTTCCAGCTGAGCTCAAGGTCGCGAATAATCGTAATTTCGGAAGTGTTAATGATATTAATTTTTTCTCTTTCCAACTTGATTGTGAATAGTGACAGGCAGAACTAAATATAATGCATCCGAGAACTTGAGGACTGATACTTTCTAAACCATATTCTCGAGTTCAACATAACCTTTAAAAGTCGATGTAGGCCTAATTTACGCGGTAGGCCTACAAGATTTGCACAAACTGACTAGGAAAAGTATACCGGTGACCAAATTACAATGGGAGATAAAAGAAAATAAGGATTTTGCCATCATATTGGCCGCTTTTGTATCTAATGTGTTTTATTTTATTAGATTAGAAGATGTAAAACTACTTGTGGTCGATTGTTGTTTGGCTTGGCGTTACGGGTACCTATTAGATTTTTCGAAGAGTTTGGCTGATCAAAGTTGCTGAACTGAAAGAAGTTTTCAAAGGAATATGACGGTTTTCAGAGGAAACTGACGAAGTTTCCCCGGTAATACTGAATGTAAAGTTTCGAGATTTTTAAGTCGCGTACCGGTAATTCTCGTTTGAAGCCATACCCGCGGTCTAACTTGCCTGCCTCTCATCCGGAGGGCCTGGGTTTGATTACTGGCCAGGTCAGGCATTTTTACCTGGATACGAGGGCTGGTTCCAGTTTCAGTCATTCTACGATTACCTTTAATTGAGGAGATATTTAATGGTGATATGCTGACCCCGGTCTAGAGAGCCAGGAATAACGGCCAAGAGAATTCGTCTCTACTGTATTTGGTCACACTGACCATGCATCACCTCGTAATCTCCAGGCTTTCGGACCGAGGGCGGTCGCTTGGTAGGCGGAAGGCCCATTGGGGCTGTAGTCTGGTTTGGTTTCGTTTGGTTTAGGGGCGTTTGTAAGATTATAAGTATACATATTTCATTTTTGTGATGTTTAGCCAAATTGTTGATGGTTCATTCGTTCCCGGATTTTCCTTTTTCCCGCGTTGTATGTTTTTTTTTCCCGTGGTCCCTCCAGAAACGAAGAATCGAGGTTCCACTGTAAGGATATTCCCTGGTGTTTGATATATGTTTTCATGGTACATATACAATTAGGTTAGGCGACAGTGTTTGAATAAGAAAACTTAAGAGTTTGCCACAAAATACGATCTTCTTTATTGTTTTCTCACTATGCGCACTTATGAACTCTCTCATCGACATTTGAAGGCGATGTCTGAGAAGATTATTGATAACCGTGAACTGCTGTTCCGTAAAGAAAATTAGAAATGAAAGGGGAGGAACATGTTTTCGTAATAAATATGTAAATAACATGGTCGATAGCAGTTGTCGACTCGTTAGAAATAAAGGCTAAGTAAACGATTGCTTAGTTTTAATACTATATATTTAGATTAAGCAAAAATGCAATACACGTCAAGATATGGCAGAGCACATCACTGATTTAAGAGGTTAGTTTATATTTTCTCATGACTGGTTAAATTTCAGAAAGGCTATACCCACATAGATTTATAGTAAGAAGGTTATCATTTCTCTACTGGCGCTTGAAATATGTTTTCACCATACATATAGTACGGTTATGTTAGGTTAGGCCAGGTCTAGAAAGCCAAGAATAACGGCCAAGAGGATTCATACGCTGACCACACAACACCTCGCAATCTGCAGGCCATCGGGCTGAGCAGCGGTCGCTTGGTAGGCCAAAGCCCTTCAAGGGCTGTAGTGCCATGGGGTTTGGTTTGGTTTTTTATGTTAGGTTAGGCGACGCTGCTTGAATTAGAAAACTGAAACAAAATGTGATCGAACATATTCGGTATCGTTTTCTCACTATGTACACTTGCGAGCTCTCTTGTTGACATTCGAAGGCGATGTTGGAGTCTATTAGTAATACCTGTTGACTGCTGTTCTCTAAAGAAAATTTGAAAAGAAAGAGGATAAAGCGTTTTCGTAATAAATATGTAAATAACGTGGCGAATAGCAGTCGTTAACTTGTTAGAAATAAATGTTGATGTAAACGATCACTTAATATTATACACTGAAATTAAGTAAGAATGTGATACAACTCAAGATATCAGAGGATTTCAGAGGATAGTTTCTATTTTCTCACATCTAGTTGAATTCCAGAAATGCTATTCCCATGTAAATTTATAGCGAGGAGGTTATCATTTCTCTATGTAAGCTTGAAATATGTTTTCATGATATATATACCGTTAGGTTAGGTGACGCTGTTTGAGGAATAAAAATGAAACATTTGCCACAGAACCCTCTGGAGTGATATTATAATTTCTTCACAATGAAATTAAACATACACTCTCACATAGTATCAGATTTTAAAAAAATAACAACTAAGCCATAATGTGGATATCATTTGCAAAAACGCAAGTTTTGAACAAACTGATTGCTGTTTCATGCCGATTTTAATGTGTATTGGGGGTTTTTCCTGACTTTTACAAAAAAATCGGATAAAAGGACGGTCTGCTATACAGAGTAGATTTTTTGTCATTATGAATTCTCGCTATAACAGACTTCTACTGTACGTCAGGACAAACTATGATTATCTTTTAGGCAGTATGGATATCCAGCTAGAAACAAGAATTGTTATATGCTTCAATCACAAGTTACAATTTCACTTTGATATACATCAGAACAATTTTGATAATCATCTTGGTAATACTGATATTCAGCTAGAAAGAAGAATTATTACATATTTCAATCACGAATTACAATTTAACTTTAATATACGAGAGTAGCAGAACAATCTAGGATGATCGTCTTGGTAGTGTGGATATCCAGCTTAAAACAAGAATTGTTAAATACTTCAATCATGAGTTACAATTTCACTTTAATATACAGTAGAAGTTTGTTATAGCGAGTACCGCATATAACAAGAACGCCGTTATAACGTCAATTTTTTGCTGTCCCTTCAAAATTCCTATATTAAACTGTGTATTATCCTTTGGTTACAGCAAGAGCCCTATCACTGGCACATCCGTTATTACGAGCGCTTAAGCGCGCGCGATTTTTCCCCATTACCAATATTTATGCACCCCAGCGATTATGTTGCATGCGATGGATTACCTTCGGTATCGTTTCCTCGCTATTTCCACTAGCGAGTTCTCTCATCGACATTCGAAGGCGATGTCAGGGTCGATTAGTAACACCCGTTGACTGTGTTCCGTAAAGAATATCCTAAATGAAAGAGGACATTTTCGTAATAAATGCACAAACAACGTGTCCGATAACTGTTGTTAACTTACTAAAAATAAAGGCTGACTAAACGATCGCTTAATTTTAATGCTAAATACTGCAATTAAGTACGAATGGGATACACCTCGAGATAAGGCAGAGTGCATAATTGATTTCAGAGGTTAGTTTATACTTTGTCACATCTGGTTAAATTACGGAAAGGCTATTATCATGTAAATCTATAGCGAGAAGGTTATAATTTCTCTACTGGCGCTTGAAGCGCGTTTCTATCATGCGTATAGTACGGTTAAGTTAGGATAGGTGACGCTGTTTGAATAAGAAAACGGAAAAGTTTGCCACAAAATGTGATTAATCATCTTCGGTACGGTATAGTTTTCTCACTATGTGCATTTGCAAGCTCTCTCGTCGAAATTGGAAGGCGATGTTGAAGTCTATTAGTAATACCCATCGACTGCTGTAATGTAAAGAAAATTCGAAATGAAAGAGGATAACACGTTTTTGTAATAAATGCATAAATAACGTGGATTATAGCAATTGTTAATTCGTTAAAAATAAAGGCTGAAGTTAAGTAAGAATGTGATACACCTCAAGATATGGCAGAATACATCACTAATTTCAGAGGATAGTTCATATTTTCTCGCGTGTAGTTACATTTCAGAAAGGCTATTCACATGTAAATTTTTAGCGAGGAGGTTATCATTTCTCTACATGCATTACAAATATGTTTTCATGATACATATACGGTTAGGTTAGGCAATGCCGTTTGAAGAAGAAATCTGAAATGTTTGACACAGAAGCCTCCGAATGATACCGTATTTCTCCAAATCCAAGACGACTTTTTTTCTCAGCATTTCATGCGAAAAACTCAAGGTGCATTCCCGGCCTAATAGTAACGAATACCACTGGCAACTACTGTGTTAACCACGCTGCTTCTTTACACAAAATTCGTTGACAATAAATGACCGCCTCTTTACTATACATCGCTAACCGTGACAACCGGTTGTACAGTGCCTGTGTGTAACATCACTGGATCTTGGGAAATAGTGAAGAGAGAATGATGTTCTATTAGCCTCTACAAAAACATTTCTCAAATCTGCAGACTGGCATCAAAACATGCAAGCCTTCGAATTCTTAGAAAGGCCACGGCTACTCAGTGGCAGAGTTATAACATGTCTACTGTACCTGACGCTCAGTAAAATTAAGTTTCATAGACAGCAGGAACATTTTCATGATGGATAGTCGTTTTGTAAAGATACACGGAACAGGTATTACCGGCAAATAAACAACGGGTTTTCGTCGATATTATGTTGCCAATTTGAAGTTAATGGTTATTAAACATTTGGAAATGTAGAATAATTGTGCACAGGTCTAACTAAAGCCAATATTTGACGTTAGCATGAAGACAAAGATAGGTAAAAAAATGCGTACTGTACAAATAAATGCGACAAGGATGCTTTAAAGAAGTCGAAGATGAAATTGTGAGATAAATGCATGAAAAACTCAAGGGCAGAATGGCCATACCGTGGCGCAATAAACTCTTTCCTTGACCTTCAACGTACGCGATTAGGCTTATACATCGCTAGCGCTGAAGCTGGCCGAACCTGGCAAGCGAGATGTGACGCTGATAACAGCTTTATAGTCCGCAAGAATATTTGCCTGATGGATCATCATATTGTAGAGACGCATGGAATAGGTATTGCCGGCAAATTTTCAACGGGTTCTCTTCGGCATTACGATGTCAATTTTAAGTTAATGGTCACTAAACCCGCATAAATAAAGAATAACCATGCAGCCGCAAAAGGATACGGCATAACAAAAGCCAGTGTTCAGCGTCTAAAATGCGTACTGTACAACAAAGGCATTCATATGATTTTACAAAGCACTTTTTGAGCCTGATTTACATTTTTGAAGGAACAAGTGGGGTTCGTCTCGGATTCGGAGAAATACGGTACTGTAATTTTTTCAGAATGAAATTCAACTTACACTTTCACAAAAAAATAACAAAAAGTAAGCCATCTGCGGAAACGCAAATTTTGAACAAATTGATTGCATTTTCATACTGATTTTAATGTGTGTGGGGGTTCTTCCAACTCTTATACAAAAATCGGGTATAATGACAATCCGCTATAGAGAGTAAATATTTCGCTGTTATGAATTCTCGCTATAACAGACTTCAACTGCATGTCAGGACAATCTGCAGTGATCATCTTGGTAGTATGGATATCCAGCTAGAAACAAGAATTATTTTATACTTCAATCACAAGTACAATTTAATATACAGATGTGTCTAAAATCGTACAGTGAATGATACCATAACACAAAGACAACATAAGTTACAAACAAAATGCCCTTTGCTGACTTCAAAGTTCGCTCCATTGGCCACAATATACTTTTGGCAACGTGTATACAGCTGCTGGAAACTGGCAGCAAAGGAGTCTTTTGGAATAGATAGAAGAACTGATACCACATCTTTGGATGTCAGCACATGTGTGCCTTTCAGGATTCCTTTGTGGCAGGGAAACAGAAAGAAGTCTGCAGATGCCAGATCTGGGAAGTATGGTGGATGTTCAACAACAATTATGCATCACTTAGCCAAAACGTTGCGCACACAGATTGCAGTGTGTGGGCAGGCGTTATTGTGGAGGAGACTCCACTTTCCAGGCCTGTATAACTTTGACGGAACATGCTGGACCTGTAGTAGCAAATGTTTCAAAATATTCCCATACAAATGTGGCGTTGATAGTTTGACCCTCCGATGTGAATTCCTTGTGGATCATGCCACTGCTGATGAAAAACGCGATCAACAGTGTCTTGATCCTGGACTTATTGTAACGGCTCTTTTTGGGACGTGGGAGAACCCGATGAATACCATGACATTTACTGTCGCTTGATCTCTGGATTGAACTGGTAGCACCAGCTCTTGTTGCCTGTGATGATGGCTTTCAGATGGATCTTGGTCACACGTTGTTAATGAAATCTCCAGCAATTTCCATCCATGCTGCCTTCTGCCTATCAGTCAAGTGTGCAGCACAAATGTAAACTGAACTGTAGCAAATATTTGTCACGTGATACGGTAGCCGATATCTGGATTAGGAACATAATCATGTGAAACTTACTAGCGTGGTGCATATTTGTCTTGTGATAGCCTAATTATGGATATGGAAAAAGTCATGAAATTCCTTTCCAATGAAGACAAAATTAAAATCTGTCAGAAAGTGGACTAGCATCCGCAACTTGAAGCGTACAGAGGTCACAAATGTTGAACTTGCACCTTTGAATTTCGACTTGATCTTTCGAGTTCGTGAAAGTTTATTCAAAACTGCAGCCAAAGTCATTTCTTCGTAACCTATAAGTTTCATTTACGTATTGATGTTATACACAAATACAGTGAGAAGAAGGCGTCCACCTAATCAATATTTGTTTATTAAATTAAATTAAATGTTGGTGTCCCCTGCAGAAACGTCTTAACAAGGTTTTACTGTACTTATAATTTTAGACTGAGAAACTAAATGTTGTAGAAGCACGTCATAGTCCTTGAGTTTCCTATTTTTTTATTTTAACTTAATTTATTATTATTTACATAGTTTACGCCCACATTGGAGCACTTAAATCAAATCCAAATACATTTACGTTAACAAAGAATTAACTGAAGATTTAGCTTGCATCACCTTCTTCCTTTCCCAAAACCTCTTCATTCTGGCTGACCTGGCTGCCCTTTCTTCATCAGATATGATATATTGTTTGTGTTGTATAGTTTTTAATGACAATCTTATTTGTTTGTTCTTGAGAATCCTTTTTTCTTCTCTATTTTCAATTTGCTTCATTGTAATATTCAGCTCTTCTAAATCATTCTGAACTTCTTTAAACCAATTATTTTTTGTTTTACTTTTCCAAAAGTAATTAAATAGTTGTTTTATTATCCTATTATCATTTAATCTAGAAGGATGACAGAAAAAGGCAATTCTTCTTTTTCTCATCGTATCTATTATAGATTCACTTTCCCTATAAACCACTGCATTAGGCAATAATCTCCATTGTCCATCATCCATTTTAACTTAATATTAAGTTTAGTTTCAATTTTTATTGAGATATTCTTAATCAGTATAACTTCTCAAACTATAGTTGCTCTTTTTTTTTTTTTTTTTTTAATGAGCGCATGATACTGTATGTTCCATGCATTTAATATTTTATCAGATTGTTTTAAATATCAGAAGATAATTCAACACCCACTTCGATGAAAACACGGTGGGCACCCACAATAAACATTATATCTATAGGTCTAGTTGTTTCTGAGAAAAGTTTATCTGCAAGGAACTTGCACAATACCATGCGCTCATTCATTCTTTGAGTGACTGTACAGTGTTTTAGAAGTCATGAGGAGAGACAGGAAGAAGATGAGAAAAACAAAATTGCGGCCAAAGTCATTTCTTCGTAATTTATAAGTTTACTGTACGATGCACAAGTAGAGACAAGAACAAATATTAAAAAACACAAGGACGACGATAATCTCCACAACCTTATACACTGCCATCTTTGAATACAGTAGAAGTCCATTATAGCGAGAAGTCATAAAGGCAAATATTTTACTCGCTAAATTGTCGTTATATCCGATTTTCGTAAAATCTGGGAAAACCCCCGTGCAGCATTAAAATCGGTATGAAACGGCAATCAGTTTGTTCAAAACTTGCATTTTCGCGGGTGATATCCATACTATGGCTTACTTGTTTGTTATTTATTGAAATCCGAAACTATGTGAAAGTGTATGTTTAATTTAATTCTGAAAAAATTATAATATCAATCCAGAGGCTTCTGTGACAAACGTTCCAGTTTTCTTCTTCAAACGACATCACCTAACCTAATTATATATGTACCATGAAAACATATCAAGCACCAGTAGAAAAGTGATAACTTTCTCACTACAAATTTGGATGGGAATAGCCTTACCAAAATTTGACCAGACACGAGAAAATATAATCAAACCTCATTAAATCAGTGATGCACTCTGCCATATCTTGATATGCATTACATTCTTACTTAATATCAGTGTAAAATATTAAAATTAACCTATTGTTTACTTAGCCTTTATTTCTAACTGCTATCAACCACGTTATTTACGTATTTATTATGAAAACGTGTTCTCCTCTTTCATTTCTGATCTTTACAGAACAGCACTTAACAAGTATTACTAATCGACTCCAACATTACCTTTGAATGTCAATGAGAGAGCTCACAAGTGCACATACAGTAGCGAGAAAACTATACTGTACCAAAGATGATCGATCGCATTTTGTGACAAACATTTCAGTTTCTTTATTAAAAATAGCATCAGCTAACCTAACTTAACTGTACTATATGTATCATGAAAACATATTTCAAACACCAGTAGAGAAATGTTAACCTTCTCTCTATAAATTTACATGATAACAGCCTTTCCGAAATTTAACTAGACACGAGAAGATATAAAACTAATATCTGAAATCAATGATGCATTCTTCCATATCTTGAGATTTATCTCATTCTTACTTAATTACAGTATTTAGCATTAAAATTAAGCGATCTTTATTTTTAACGAGTTAACAACTGTTATCGGACACACTATTTACGCATTTATTACGAAAACATGTTCTCCTTTTTCATTTCCATTTTTCTTTACAGAACAGCAGCCAACGGGTATTACTAATCGACTCCAACAACGCCTTCGAATATCGACGAGAGAGCTCACTAGTGGACAAAGCGAGTAAACGATACCGAAAATGATAAATTGCATGCCATATAATCACTGGGTGCATAAATATCGGTAACGGAAAAAATCGTGCATGCTTAATTACTCATAATAATGAATGCATCAGTGATAGGGCTCTCGCTGCAACCGAAGGATAATACACAGCTTAATATAGGAATTTTGAAGGGACAGACAAAAACTGTAGTTATAACGGGATTCTCGTTATATGCCGTACTTGCTACAGCAGACTTCTACCGTAGATATTCTCTCTCCTCATCGCCTAATCTTTTAGCACCCAGTATTGGTCTTTATCTTAATAATATGTTGTTCTTTTTTCCTGTGTATATCCCACTTTCTTATCCTACACTTTCCACATCAAGACTGAAGATGAGTGTTGATGCCTGCCCTCCTGATTAAGCCGGGAAGCAGAAACAAGCTCATCAGAAAAGATAGAAGAGACGGGATTAACGAGAAGAGAGCCTACCTAATCAAAGACAGCAGTGTTAGAAGATGTGGAGATTGTCCTTGTCCATTTGTGTTTTCGTGTTTGACTTTGTCTCCTCTTCCCACACCGACCTGCCATTGTGTTCATCCTATTATGTGTTCCTTTTCATGTTCCCATCTCCCTGTCTGTGACTTGATTTGACACTTGTTTGTTCCTTTCCAATACTTACGTACAATGTTTTTATATATGACTGAACTGTTCTTTTAACAATTATTTGTGGTGTTGTTCAAAAGAATTACACACTGATTAAGCCATTAAACAAGGTGAAACATGTGTGCTTTTATAAATAAATTGGCTATAAGAGTATTAACTTTCAGAGATTATGAATATGACTTATCTCAAAGTTCAGTACATACTCAATGTGTCAGGACATGTAGGAGCAAGATGTGCCCATTCCAGGGTCTGTTCCAAGATCCTGAGAGGATCCGTCAGTTTGCTGTATCGAGCAACGTCGTCCACAGGCTGACCGGCAGTTCCAAGTATTCGACGACCACCGATCTCGCATTCATATGGATTGCTGACACTGTGCATTGTCTCGTACTGAGTGGCCTGCAGAAGAGAAACACTCTATATAACAACCTTGCTGCCCTCTAGTTATTTTACAAATTGTGATTATATGTCTCTTAACCCACACAGCATACCAGGGTATTTTTACGACCCCCATCCATTCTAAAAAATTTAAACTAGGGTTTAAGACACAGTAGCATTTGTCACATTTTGCTATTTGACTTCTGGAAATGCAATTAACTTCTAATGAGAATATGCTAAACTGTGACAATCACATTGGATTTGAGAAGAAAAATTTATATTTATTCTCCTCTTAGCGCTGTGTTCCCCCACCCCCCCACACACACACATGACAAAGGCATTCAACAATGAACTAGCACTTCCTCCTGATTAATTACATTCTACAAGACAGTCTACTGTACTGCTCTCAAGCAAATACCTTTCTTTCCCCTCCATAGTTAATGACAAATTATTTTATAGTTTTTAAAACATTTCAGAAGGAGAGAAATGGCTGGTCCACAGATGTAAGCCTGGACACACTCACGGAAATTACTGTACCATGATGAATCCTTCATCCTTCCTCAATTCACAAATAACAAATTTATAGGAGTTCAGTGGCATCAGTCGCCCTTGGTTGTGGTACCATACACAGCTATTAACCCGACTCAAGGGAGATAGGGCCACCTTCGCTATTCTCCACTTGAGTAACTCCTGCCTGGCGCATCCACGTTGCAGGGGTGGGCATCCTCTACCCCAGGAGGCCAGTATAAAAGGATGGCTAAGTTCAGGTGGGGACCCAGTCCCACGGGGTATAACGTGGAACCCATGCCCAGGGTTACGGGTGAAGATCTTAAGGGTGGATCCGGCAGAGAAGGAGACCTTCAGAATGGTGGAAAAGGCAGATGAGGCAGCCCATCCTCACTGGGGTTAATTAGTTGAGGACATAAGACAGGGTAGACGGAACTCCTTAGTTGTGGTGAAGATAACCTGTCTAGGAGTAGAATGCTCCAAAATCAATGTCCCCAGCCAGTGGATAGCACTGAGCGTGGGGTTAACAACCTCACCATGTAAAAAAAAAATTTAAAAAAAAATGCATTGTTCAGAAGACTTCTAAGAGAAAAACGGACGGAAATCAAAGACGACAAAAGCTTAGGAAAAGGACACGAACAAGGAAAGCAAATATAAACATGGCAATATGGAATGTAAGAACAATGTTGAAACCAGGAAAAATGCAAGAAATAGTAAATGAAACAAAAAGATTTCAATACGACTTAGTACCGATTCAGGAAATAAGATGGAAAGGGCAAGGATGTATTGAAAAGAAAGATTACAACCTCTATTACAGTGGGCCGGAAGAAATGTTCTGTACGGGATTTACAGTACATGGGAAACTGAAGAAGAGTGTAATAGGATTTGAACCGATCTCAGATAGAATACGTAAACTTTGGATTAAGGGGAAGTTTAGGAACATAACTGTATCAGCACATGCACCAATTGAAAATGCAGATGAGGAAAAGAAGGAACATTTTTATGATGAGTTAGTACAAACTGTTGAAGATGGACCAAGATATAACATGATTATTATTTTAGGAGATTTTAATGCCAAAGTGGGAAAGGAAGAGGGAAGAGTGTATGAGACCAATAGTAGGGAAATATACACTACATGAAGAATCAAATGAGAATGGTTTTCACTTGGGACAATTTGTAACTACGAGTGGTCTTTTTTTTTTTTTTTTTTTTTTTGCAAGTTGCTTTAAGTCGCACCGACACAGATAAGTCTTATGGAGACGATGGGATGGGAAGGGGCTAGGAGTGGGAAGGAAGTGGCTGTGGCCTTAATTAAGGTACAGCCCCAGCATTTGCCTGGTGTAAAAATGGGAAAAAACGGGAAAACCATCTTCAGGGCTGCCGACTGTAGAGTTCGCACCCATTATCTCCCAAATACTGGACACTGGCCGCACTTAAGCGACTGCAGTTATCGAGCTCGGTGGTCTTATAATTAAAAGCACCTGCTTTGATCATAAGAAAATACATAAAGGAACATGGAAGACGCCAGGAAGCACAGGGGTAAATCAAATAGATCGTGTACTAGTGACTACGAGGCATGCAGCATCCAGTATTGACATAAGGACATGCAGAAGGCCAAACTGTGATTTTGATCATTATTTAGTAAAAGCAATAGTGAGACAAAAATTGGCAACAGGACAGAGGAGACAACCTACAGAAAGAAGGAAATGGAATTTGGAAAAACTACAACAACCAGGAGGAAAACAAGAATTCCAGTCAAAAATGAATAATACTTTACAGACGATTGGATAAGTCTCTGGAACAGAGGAAAGGCGGGCAAAAGTTCAAAGCTGCACACAAAACGTGACGCAAGAAACGCTTGGTATAGCTAAAAAGAAAAGAAATATTTGGTTTGATACGGAGTGTGAGGAAGCAATTGGAATGAAGAATGCAGCAGGAGCAAAAATGTAACAGAGATACAAGGTCAAATAGGAAAAATTATGAGAAATGCAGACGTGAAGCTAATAACATCTGTAGAAGAAGAAAAGAGAGATGATTAAGAAGAAACTAGAGAGTATAGAGACACGAAGGTTACAGAAGAGGACAAAGGAATTCTATAATTGATTATTTCAGGAAGGGGTATAAGCCAAGACTGAATGGCTGTAAGAATAGAGAAGGTAAGCTATTACAGAATGAAGAGGAAATAAGTGAAAGATGAACTGAATACTTCCGAGAGCTCCTTAAGGAAAGAGAAGAGGTGGAAGAAAGTGAAAGGCATATGGAGCAGAGTGGGCCAGAACAATGGATAAATGCCCCCACATTGAAAGATGTAGAAAATACTATTGCAAAATTAAATAACCATAAAGCAGCAGAAGATGGAATAACAAGTGAACTGATTAAAAATTGTAGCAAAGAAATGCTACAAGAGATACATGGACTGATTATTAAGTTTTGGGAGGAAGAATGGATACCTAATGAGTGGAATACAGGAATAATTTTCCCAATATATAAGAAGGGAAATAAATACGAATGCACTAATTATAGGGGAATTCTTCTTCTTTTATGACCACATAGGATCACTTTAGTCAGTCCGTCGTTCAGGTCTCTTTGAAGGGATTGTTCAGGCTTTGCGGTCCTCCCAGTACTTCTTCGGACGCTCCGATCTTCGTGCCCTTTCCTCAGTTGAAAATATGCGTATTGTTGGTTTGTTTTGTGTAAGGGTAAAGCGGAGGTTTGCATTCTTGAGTTTTGTATTCAGTTTTATCTTATTTGTGGTGTCTTCTGTTGTAAGGCCTATTTCCTTCAGATCCTCTCTTACTTCTCTGATCCATTTACATCCTGTTGTTGTATTTTTTGAGACGAGATTGTGTTGTGCTAGTTGTTTCAGAAGTCTCGAATCCTGCATCCTCATGATATGTTCGAAGAATCCCAGTCTCCTCTTAGGCATAGTATCTGTAATGGGTTCTAGTTCTTTGTACATGACTTTCTTAGGTATTAACAGCCACTGTCCATCTTTCTGGTATTTTTTGTTGATGCAGGTTCTTCCAATCCTCCTTTCAATTTTCTGAAGTCTGTCAGTCTTTGATTGTTTATTCAGGTAAAAAAGTGTTTCTGCTGCATATGTAGCTTCTGGTTTTATAACTGCGTTATAGTGTTTTATTTTAGTATTTATTGATAGACATTTCTTTTTGTAGATATCCCATGTTAATTTTTGTGCTTTAGCTAATCTATTTGTTCTTGTTTGGATTGAGATTTTGTTCATTTAGGTTATGTGTTATTACTTCTCCAAGATATTTAAATTGAGTTACTATTTTGATTTTATTACCATTTATGGTAACTTCTTTTAGTTGTGTTGGTTTTTGGGGCATAATTTCTGTGTTTTTCAAATGATATTTTGAGGCCAATTTTATTTGCAATGTTTTGAAGTTCTGATATGTGGGTTTTTGCTTCTTTTATGTCCACTGCTAGTAATGCTAAATCGTCAGTGAAACCAAGGCAATTTGTTTTGATTTTTCGGCCAATCTTTATTTTGGGGGGCCATTTCCTAAACCATTCCCTCATTACCATTTCTAGAGCACAATTAAATAATAGTGGTGAGAACCCATCTCCCTGTCGTAGTCCAGTTTTAATTTCAAATGTCTCTGATGTTTGACCCCTAAACTTCACTTTTGATTTGGTGTTGGTGAGAGTCAATTTTATCATGTTTATTAATTTATTAATTATATTACTGAATATCACCTATAAAGTATTTTCAAATATCCTATTACAATATCTGACTCCATATGCTGAAGAGAGACTGGATGAAGCACAATGTAGCCTCAGGCAAAATAGGAGCACAGTAGATCAAATATTCGTGGTACATCAAATGATGGAAAAATGCTATGAGCATAATATAGATCTACATATGTTGTTTGTAGATTTTATACAAGCATTTGACAGTATATACAAGGAAAAGCTATATGAATATATGGAGACAATAGGAATACCACAGAAACTGATTAGGATGTTCAGAATCACTTTAGGAGAAGTAAGAGCAAAAGAGATGGTGGATGGAAGAATTGGAAATGAGTTTGCTCTTAATACAGGAGTCAGACACGGTGACGCACTCTCAGCTACTTTGTTTAATCTGGCAATTAACCAAGTCCTTGAAAAAATTATGGATATCAAAAATATTGTATATAAATCTAAACAAATTTGTGCGTATGCAGATGATGTAATGTTAATGGCCAGGAATGATAAGATATTTGAAGGAAATGTTTCTTGAAATGGAGGAAGCAGGAAAATGGATGGGATTGGAGGTGAAATCTTACATTATTTAAATCTTGCCTATTGTCTAAACCTACAAAATTCAAAATATATAAGACCCTTATTAAACCTGTAGTGACATATGGCTCAGAAGCCTGGAACCTTTTAGTTGATGATGCAAATAAATTAAGAATATTTGAAAGAAAGAGTATTAGACGTATATATGGCCCAATTCAAAACCAGAATGGTTGGAGGATAAGGACGAATGCTGAAATACAGAACATATTAGACCAGGAGGATATAGTTAGATTTATTAAGGCACAGAGACTGCAATGGCTTGGCCATGTGGAAAGAATGGAGGAAGATCAAATGCCAAGAAAAGTAGTTAAATCCCGAATAGATAAAAGACAGCGATAAGGAAAGCCCCGTAATAGATGGAGCGATGAAGTTGAAGCCGACCTGAGGGCAATGAACACCCGCCCATGGAGACCAGCCGCTCAGGATCGAAGAAGATGGTGGACTATCGTAGAGGAGGCCAAGGCTCACACAGGGCTGTAGCGCCAGATAAGTAAGTAAGTAAGTAAAGTGGCATCAGTCAAGGCTACAGTGACTCTATAGCAACAGTGTGGCCAAGTCCAGTCCACTTCAGCTGCCATGTTTTAGCCGAGTATTCAATCAACTGATGAATGAAGGGTAGCTATAAGTTATTGTTGCAACAAAGAATACTTCAGTGTTCCAAAATGTTATTCATTTTTCTAATTTTTCATATTCAGAGAATGACCATCTGATATAAGACTTCTTATATTTAAGTATACACATGGCTTACAGAAAGTCACAATGTTAGAAATTCTGTGTTGTAGGCAGTCCTATTATAATCACATTTATATTATAATACATATGGCATGGACATTATAGTAGGGAGCAGCCTGTACTCATTATCTTGAATAATACATGTGATGACTGTAAAGTTAGATTTAAACAGTTATCATTTCCATATTACAAAAACTTTTAAGAATATTGTACTTCTGGTTACATGGCTTTACATATCAGTGATATACAAAGCAATATCATCAAACTACACACAGAAATGTAATTTTCTTATGTATGATGTACCGGTACATGTATAATCTAAACATACTGGGAACACTGTTGCTAGGCGCCACTTAACATCTGCCACTTTAGGTGAAAACAAGCAACTGTTTTGAACCCAGAGAGCTTCTGTTCAGTACTTAAGTCACAAACCACCTGCAGTTCAATCCGTATGATGTGTGACTATTTTTCTGCCCAGGTTCAATTAGTACTGGTAGGTAACCGCTGTATTTTAAACATTATATGCTAGAAATGCAACAAACTTCCAATGAAAATGTGCAAAACTGAAAAAACCACATTGGACTTGAGAAGAAAAATGTATGTTTATTCTCCTCTTGAACAATATTAAAGACCCAGTACCGTAATTTCCCCTGTATGATCGAACAATCAACTACGAACCAGCTACTCCGGGCGGAAGCTGGATTGGGAAATGGATGATGATATATCATTTACCAGGCGAGTTGGCTGTGCGGTGGTTGTTTGGTGTATTTCACACCTTTCAGTGCACTTGTTATTTTATAAGCCCCAGCAGAAAAGGTTTTCATATTTGTTCTCTCATGTTTTTCACACCATTTAATATTTTTCTCTTATCCTTAGAAATGATAGATACAGTGAAAACTGTATCCGCAGATACACAATGCAAAATGCCCACGTGTCGGAAAAAATCGTATCTAGTGTTTTCATATCCCTGTTGGATTGTTTTTATTTGTATATTCAGTAGTACATTTTCTTGCTTAAGACGTTCATTTTTGTTGTCCTCTGCAGAAATGTTTTAATGAGGTTTTACTGTAGCCACATGGCCCAAACTGCGCAGCTAACTTACTGTGTTTAGTTGCGTATTAGTCCCCCCCCCCCGCCCACTTTTACAGCCAAAAAAGTGAAGGGGGATAAACAGTCTCCTTGTCTTAAACATGTTTTAATCAAAAATGGTTCAGAAACCTCTCCTCTAAACTTTACTTTTGATATGGTATTAGTTAAAGTAAGTTCTATCAATTTAATTTAGGATGGAGTCCAAAATTCTGTACAATTTTTAACATTGAAGGTCATGTATACAATCACAAATGTCAACAAATGTTATTACTACAGGCTTGTTTTGTTTTCTGCAGTATAGCATTATTAATTTTAGAGTGATGATTTGTTCAGCACAACTTCTCCAGGGTCTAATAATAATAATAATGTTATTGGCTTTACGTCCCACTAACTACTTTTTTATGATTTTCGGAGACACCGAGGTGCCAGTAAATCTACCGACACGAGGCTGACATATTTGAGCACCTTCAAATACCACCGGACTGAATGAGGATCGAACCTGCCAAGTTGGGGTCAGAAGGGAGGCATCTCACCCGTCTGAGCCACTCAGCCCGGCCCCACCATCTTGCTTCCCACGCTTCAGTCGAGGAAGTAGAAGTCGGCCAGCAGCTGAATGATGCGGAAGTTTCCTCATAAAATGAGAGTACTGTGTAAATGGTGTAGTATTCGGTACAGTGCTCCATCACTTGCATGCATTATAACCAAAAAGCAAAACAGAACAGTTCAGCACCACCATCATCAAGTATCCGGCGCCATGGCTAAATGGTTAGCATGCTGACCTTTGGTGCAAGGAGTACCGGGTTTGATTCCCGGCTAGATCGGGAATTTTAACATTCATTGGTTAATTCCCTGGCTCAAGGACTGGTTTGTGCAACATCTTCAACATTAAAATTCATCATAGGTAGCTGAAAGTAAGGATAATTTGGAGGAAATCATACTGAAAGTTAACCTCATAACTGGGCATGACATATATTCGGACACTGAATGTTACAGGGTAATGGGCAACACGAATATATACGTACCCGTCTTTTACCGCGAATACCTCCTGGGTATGAAGAGCTACTTTGCCGCGTCATGTATTGTCGTCTTATTTGTCCGCAGTAGTCCAAATATGGCAGCATCTAGTTCAAAGCGTTAAGTTCGAAAACGAGATTATTCAGCACTTAGAGAATGATTGTGACAATTTATCTTCTCAGAAATCCAAAGATGAGTGGTTTGGATGAAGGGGAGTCTGATAGCAAAAGTGGTTCAGAAAGTGAGAATGAAGAACAAGGTGAACAACATGACGAATCGGATGAAGTCGAAGTGCTAGACATGTTTCAACCTTTTCCGCCGTGTGGTGTTTCACGTCAGAAATTTGTATTTTCTGGTGCTAGTGGTGTAAATGTGGACTTCGACGATGAATCCAGTGTGTTGGAATATTTTGAACGGTTCATAGGTGATATGTTTCAACTTATTGTCGAACAGACCAATGTGTATGCTAAACAGATTTCAGAAGCCCATCCGAACTTGAAACCAGGGTCACGAGCAAGAAATTGGGTGGATATAAATCCAACTGAGATAAAAACTCTAAATGGACTTCTAATGCTGCAGGGGATAGTTCATAAGCCAGAAAACAGTAAGTACTTCTCAAAACGGGAAAGTATTGCAACCACTTACTTTTCGAAAACTATCTCTGAGACAAATCACTGCAGTTCTAGTGAGGTAAATAACGTAACGGACCGTGAAGCTAATGTAAAATCTTTCACAATGTCACTAGCTTGATGTGCAATTCGTAGATATTCCTTTCTTTTATTTGTTTTAATTTTAGGTGCTAACATATGAACAAAACACTAAATTTCAAACAGGTAAATGACCTTGCAGTTATGAAAAATGGTTCAGAATGCCACGCGCATGATATTTATACATACCCCTTGCTTTTATTTGTTTCAACTTTCGGCTATAAAATATGGGCCAAACTCTCAAATTCCAACCAGGTAAATGACCTTGCAGTTAATATAAAAATGGTTGAACATTTCTCTAACATTAAAATTAATTAATTAAAACACCTTTATTTTACTTTTTGTATCGCAGATGAATGATATTAGTGATATTACTAATTTTCTGCCTATCCTACCGTGTAACAACAATCTGCTGAAAAAATACACAGGGCAGGTTACACCAAGCACATCAATAATACCCAGTTAAGAGGTTAAAGAACAAAGTAAGGGAATGAGACGGTATTTTAATATTAGCAAGCCAAAGGTTCTAATGACAGTGATCATTAGACCATTGATGGCCTATGCTGCAATCATCTGGTGGCAGAAAGTAAGTCAAGGAAATGTCAGCAGTAGATTGGATAGCCTACAGAGAATGGCATGCATGGCCATAACTGGGGCTATGAGAACCACGCCGACAGAAACCTTGAATACTTTACTAGACCTCCCATCACTATGCAGTTTCATAAAAGGACAGGCTAAAATAAGTTCAAATAGACTGGCACAATCAGAGTGTTGGAATGCACAAAGACCCAATCTAGTACAGTACAACCTTGGTAATTCGAAATCGGTTAATTCAAAATCCCACGTAATTCGAAGAAGCTCTCGTTCCCGGAAACATGAGATACAGTTTTGCATGTTATTTAAATTGTTTAATTCGAAATACGGATAATTCGTAATTCAAAGTACATTACCGAAATTCAGACTTTTAATTCGAAACTGCCTTTACATTTTAAAACAATAGTATGTTACAGAGTAATTTCAACTCGAAATTTATCCGCGTCATAATAGAACGCGTGTACCGGAACGTGGAGGGGTAGCTTTCCGCACTTACACTCACTTCAGTGGGTCTACAGTGCGCTTCATGATTGCCAAGTTGAATGAAATCGGAATTCTTTTGTATTCAACCTTTAAGGAATGCCGTAATATCACGCAACAGGTAGTGTGGGGGAAAACACAATGAGAGAACACTGGCGATGCCGACAGTTGACGAAAAAGCGTGGCTCATATAATAAATTCGAACAATACTGTCATTGCCGATGAAACAGCATTGCTTTATTTTAATGCGAGCCCAAACGGTCTTATGGTTTTAAAGGAGAAAGTGCCAGCTGGAGAATCGTACAAGGATCGGGTATGGGGGTCATTGTAGTGCGTTGCAATTGCAATGCACATGGAAGCGAGAAACTTCATCCCCTCGTCATAGAAAAGATTTTTTTTTTGTTTTTTGCTAGGGGCTTTACGTAGCACTGACACAGATAGGTCTTATGGCGACGATGGGATAGGAAAGGCCTAGGAGTTGGAAGAAAGCGGCCGTGGCCTTAATTAAGGTACAGCCCCAGCATTTGCCTGGAGTGAAAATGGGAAACCAAGGAAAACCATCTTCAGGGCTGCCGATAGTGGGATTCGAACCTATTATCTCCCGGATGCAAGCTCACAGCCGCACACCTCTACACGCACTAGCGCAGGAAAAGTTTGACAAGCTACAATGTTGTAAGGGCGTCGGGCACTTTCCATCCCAGTACAAAGCATCTAAAAATGCAAACAGTACAGATATCCAAAAAATAATGCATTTGCACAGGGGAACCAGCATAATTTATCCTCGTCTTTGAATTGTGTGATTATTTTTCTTTCATTGCGTGAGGTTATGCTCGTCAGTGATTTATCCAAGTGCATTATTTGAACATTGTAAATGCACCTTGTTGGATACATTTCGGAAATAGTTTTTCCATGGCATTGTAAAGGTTTAAACTGTGAATCGAGGTGATTGCATGTATTAATGGGTCTTAGAATACTTTGTGACACGGCAAGTGTTTACATTTCTGAAGTAAGAGAGAAGTGCCATGGCAGGAAATCGTACAGGGATAGAGTCATAGGAAAGTTCGATTTTAAGGACATCGGGCACTTTCTGTGTAAATACAAGGCATCTAAAATGCATACAGTATAGTACTCCAATGAATAACGCACTTGCACATGGGAGCCAGCATAGATTTCTCCTCGTCTCTGAATCGTGCTTTTTTCCTTCTTTCTTTCGTTGCATGAGGTTATATTTGGCAGTGGGATAAGCAAGTGCATTATTTGAATACTGTAAATGCACATTTTTGGATAAATTTTGGAAATATTTCTTTTTTCATGGCATTTGAAAGGTATAAACTGTGAATCAAGGTTAACTGCATGCAGTAACGTCCTTAGAATATTTCGTAACGCGGCAAGGGTTGGTACTTCTGAATTGCGAATTGGCGGTTAATTCAAAATCACGTAATTCGAAGTCCGATTTTTGAGTCCCAATGACTTCGAATTAACGCGGTTTTACTGTATACTGCAAAATTAACAGGGTAATAACAGAGGAAGTTCCACACGTGCGTTCTGATCATATGATACCAACGTAGATAGATAGATAGATAGATAGATAGATAGATAGATAATGCCTTTATTGGTGGCGAAGTTAGGGCTCAAGGCCCTCTCTTACACTTAGCCACTAGAAGAGTATACATGTACATAACTTATACAGTACTTACAAATACAAATAAAACAAATAATATTAACAGCAAAAACAATAGTAATAATATTAAAAATGACCATAAAAGAATCCTTAATTTTAAAATACACAAAGTAAAATACACTTAAGTGATGTAACTGCAATAATCCGTTCATTCATCCCATTCATTCATTCATTCATTCATTCACTCACTCAACAATTATCCAGCAAGTCAGCAAGATCTACTCAACAAATACTCGCGACACGCCACTTTAAACTTGCGATGAGGGGGATTTTCCCTAATGTTTACAGGTAGCAAATTCCATGCCCTGGACGCAGAGATTATGAAGGAGCAGTTGTAAGCAGCAGTGCTGTTTACAGGTATGGTAAGAGAGGAGCCAGATCTCGTATTGTGGTCATGATATGAAGAGAGATAAGAAAAAGGTGAAGAAAGATAGTTGGGAGTATTAGTGGAAAGTATTTTGTGCAGAAGTGATAACATGTGAAATTCACGGCGCTGGTGCACTCAAAGCCATGACAATTCCTTATAATATGGTGATATATGAGCATCATATCGCAGACTAAATATATATCTTACACAGCTATTGAAGCTCCGGTCCAGTTTCTTGTTAATGTCACAGGTAATTTCAGTCAACACAGTGTCACAAGAGTCAAGTATAGGTAGTATAAGAGAGTGAATTAGTTGTACTAGTCGAACCGAGAATGCATTACAGAATTGCTTCAGGGGATACAAGCATTTGTGTACTTTATTACATGTGCTTATCACCTGTTGAGTCCAATTTAGGGTCTGTCATAATCATTCCTAAGTTAGTCACTGAAGTAGAGTAGGGTATGATTTTATTGTTTAAAATTATTGGAGAGATGTCCTGTTGCTTGAGGGAATATAGGTTTTTAATGGTACCGATAATAATAACTTGTGTTTTATTCGGGTTTATTAGTAAATTGTTTTCATTTGCACAGTCACTAAGATGTTTTAGGTCGGAATTTATTTTAGTTTTTTTTTTTTTTTTGCTAGGGGCTTTACGTCGCACCGACACAGATAGGTCTTATGGCGACGATGGGATAGGAAAGGCCTAGGAGTTGGAAGGAAGCGGCCGTGGCCTTCATTAAGGTACAGCCCCAGCATTTGCCTGGTGTGAAAATGGGAAACCACGGAAAACCATCTTCAGGGCTGCCGATAGTGGGATTCGAACCTACTATCTCCCGGATGCAAGCTCACAGCCGCGCGCCTCTACGCGCACGGCCAACTCGCCCGGTATTTATTTTAGTAATTGCAGTATCAATATCACTCTGTTTTGAATGACAATAAATTTGTACATCATCTGCGTACACTTGCACTTTGCAGAATTTAAGAGCTTTCGATATATCATTAATTAGGATGATGAGTAACAGTGGTCCCAGGACCGACCTCTGAGGGACACCGAGGGTCTTACTTTGCCACCCTAAGTCACATTTCCCACTGTCACACGTTGTAGGCGATTTTCAAGGTAAGAGGAAAAGAACCGAAGCGACACACTATTAAAATTTAGTTCTCGAAGTTTGTGCAGTAGTAACTGAGGGTTGACAGTGTCGAAGGCACTACTGAGATCTAATAATGTCAGTATAGTCACGTCGCGTTGGTCCATTGCACATCTAATATCATCTGTCACTCGTAGTAAGGCTGTCACAGTGCTATGTCCTTTCCTCAAGCCAGATTGGAAGGGATTGAGGAGGGAATGCTCGGTAAGGTATTCAGTAACTTGTGTGTGAACAAGGCATTCAAGTACCTTGGATAGGGGTGGTAGGATGGATGCTGGACGATAATCTGAAGGAGAATCTAACTTGGAGCTCTTCAGGATGAGTCTAATTAGTGCATCTTTCCAAACATCTGGGAACACTCCGTTTGTCAGGCAGTAGTTAAATATATGTGTTAGTATACAACTTTGAAAAACCGCCTGAGACTCAGATAAAAAAAGAAGACTGGGATATCAACAAATGGAATACTGAAAAAGAAGATAAAGTGTGGTGGACTGATGGCTCAAAGACTGTCGATGGCACAGGAGGAGGGATCGATGGGGGAAGACCCTGAGAGATCAATCCAGATGAGCATGGGCAAACACACTACAGTCTTTCAAGCTGAAGTGATAGCTATCACATGTCTTGAAGAAAATCTGAAAATGAACTATAGGAATAAGAAAATTTTCATTTTTACGGGCAGCCAAGCGGCCATTAAAGCACTAGAAGCAGTCAGAATAATATCCAGAACTGTCTGGTATTACCATTCACTTCTCCTGAAGCTCTCAAAATACAACATTGTCAAAATAATATGGATACCAGGGCATGCAGGTATAGAAAGAAATGAAAAGGCAGATAAACTAGCCCGGAAAGGGGCAGAAACACATTTTGTAGGCCCAGAACCTGTATGCAGGATTTTCTATGGACAAGACCGACACTACATAGGAAAATGGGTACAAAAGAAACAAATGGAGAACTGGAAATATACTCCAGGATGCAGGCTTGCAAAGGAACTGATAAAAGGACCAAACAAGAAGCATACTAAAGAACTGTTGAAACTCAGCAGAGAAAATATAAGATGGGTAGTAGGACTGTTGACAGGACACTGCCATCTGAAAAAACACATACATTGAATTGGAGTAATAAGAGACAATGTATGTATGAAGTGCAATGAAGCAGAGGAATCAGCTGAACACATACTTTTGGAATGTGAGGCGCTGGGTAGAATCAGACTGTCCACTTTAGGACTACCAGGTGATGAGAGAGAAAAAAAAAAAAAAGACGACCCAATAAGAACAACCTGCAGCTTTGCATAGGAAGCAGATACATCTAGGTGGGAATGAAGGAAAAACATGGTAGCAAAAGATCTTAGAGGTCGACGCTAATTTGGAACTAATATTTAGAGGCCCCATGAAGAAAAGAAGAAGAAGAAGAAGGTTCTAATGACAGAAGACAAGTCTGTGCTATTACAGAGAAGTACTACATCAATGCTATGTATTTTAAAGGGTATGTGTTTCAGGTATATGAAGTGTAATGATGGAAAAAAATTCCTTATGAAACGTTCGGATATCACTGCTGCACGGGCCACATTCTTGAGGACAACGCATCAAATTAGACAAGAAGAAAATGCTCAAAATTATTACTTACATGAAACTTGGGTAAATCAGAACCTTCCCAGAAGTACTTGCTGGAAGTCGAATTATGACTGGGGAGGATCTGAAACTTCTGACTCGTAAGGGCGGGGGTTTAATAATTTGTCATGCTGGTTCCGCTGTTCCTCAAAGGAAATAAGTGTTTAGGTCCAAACATAACAGTAGCAGTGACTTATCATAGTGAAATGAATACGGTGACATTTACTGAATAGTTCTAAGTATGGTTTGAGCCAATGAAGTAGATGTTCGGACCCTTTAAATAACAAGCATCTTCATCAATAAAGTACAGTTTTTACTCCATCTAGTTCCAGGGTCTATAATTGTAATTGATAATAATAGCTACCAATCAATTATAAGGGATAAAGCAACAAGTACAAACTGTAAGACGGCTGATATGACATGTATGCTGCAGGTGAATTTCCAGCAGCAAAGAAATTGGTGACAGCTATGCAAGGGATCTGTGCGATGCCAGCGAAGTACCACATCAATGCTGAACATTTCAGAGGATATGGGTTTTAGACATATGAAGTGTAATGGCTATCCAGTATGTCAATTCCACAATCGGCTTCACAAACACACAGGGAGATGTTGCAGCTTGCAATATGCGCAATGCAGATTACAAACTTGATGCTGTCACTCATGAGCATTGCCATAAGGTTGTACGCTTGATGCTTTATCATTGCTAGTCCAATCCAATAGAACTTGTAGGGCTACAGTTTAAGGGATTCATGACGAAAAGAAACACTATTTTCAAAATTGCAGACAGGAACATATTAATTCAATAAGCAGCTGAAAGTACTACGGTGAAGGTAGGGGTGGATTACATTCAGCATGCTGAAACCATCCAAAACATTTACTTTTTAAAAAGGGATGTTATTATAGACAACACTTTGGAACCGGTAATCATCAACCTGCAAGAAGATGCATTCGATACAGATACGAGTGATGGAGAGAACATGGAACAATAAACGAGGCATGGTGGAGTAATTTTACTTATAATCTCTGATAATAGTGAAACCTCATTAGTGAGTTCCTCATTAACATGTTTTCCCGCTTAGCACATCGTAAATTCAAAGTCTCGATTCTCAGCGTATTAAATCTATATAAAAAATACCTCACTTATCGCGTCACAAATTTTTGCTATTACCGCTTAGTACAATCACATTTTTCGTAGCACTGAAAATGTTATATGTCATCCCTTGTGAAAGGAACGTGATTTCCGACTCTGGTAAGAAACAGCCCTCGCTACAGTTGCGTGATAACAGGAAAAGGCCTTGAATTTGTCAACTTCATACCATAAGTTGCACCTTCGGGGAGCGAGGAGTTAGCCTCAGAAATGTTCAGTTTTGCTTGCCGGTTTGCAACGAGATTGCTGAATAACACAGTGAGCCAGTTTGTGCTTGCATTTCGCATTCCATTCAGAAATTAGAAACTGATTTGTGTTGGGTGGTACAGTGAAGGGTAGTGAATATTTGTCGCCTTGTCACATTGTTATTGCTTTCACATTGATTCTTTGTTCAAATTTACACTGATATGAATATAAATCCATAAAAACTAGCCTACGTTAAAAGTGTCTTGTATTCTGAAGGCTTGTAGCTGAATAACCAGAATGGCTAGAACGTCCAAGGTAATCTTACGGGATGATTATATAACACTGAAACCTAACAAAACATAACCTAATGCAAGGTTAAGAGGCAGCTATTGCTTACTCTCCCGCATGGCAATGTCATAGTTTGCATTATCCTCCTATTCCTGTTTCTGTACCACCCATCATTGTTCGTGCCACTTAGTATAGGAACACAGGACAAACACAAAAGGGGAAAAGGATCCCAACAGGATCATTGCTTATGTTTCTTTCCTTTCTAACTTTTTACTGCCCACATCAAGACTGAAGATCTCTCAAGATGCCCACCCCCATGCATGCTGATGCCCGCCCTCTTGATGAAGCTGGGAAGCAGAAACGAGTTCATCAGGAGATGAGAAGTAGAAGAACTGGGACTGATGAGGAGAGAGCCTGTCTATTTGTTGACGGCAGTATATGAAGTGATGGAATGTGTCCTTCCCTTTTGTGTATTCACGTTTGTCCTTATCTCCTCTTTCTGTCGCTTCCTCTTCACACTCTGGCCTGCCTTTATGTTCGTCCTATTTTGTGTTCCTTCTCTTGTTCTTTGTACCTATCTACATATAACTTGATTTCACACTTGTTTGTTCCTTTTATCCCCTAATTTTCAATTTCAAAATATTGGGGAAGCCTATAATGAGTGAAAATTTCAAATGATGTGCATTAGATTGCCTTAGTTTGAAAGCAGAAAAGGGAACATCTAGCATCTTTAAATCAACACACAAAATAGTTATTTAAATATATATTTACACAAAAAGTGATATTGGACATTTAAACAGTTTCGTGATAGCACCATTCTGCATTACCACAGCTGGCTGGTCACATGACTAAAAGCTGCGTCCATGCAGCACCATACAGAGTTCCAGGCTGTGCAACATTGCAATGTCCAAAGTCTTTTGACTAAGGAATTAAATTTTATTACTTTGTCGGTATAATCTGATGGAAGCCACTGGCAGAGTGATGTCCTTCCCTGCAAACTTAGCCCATTCTGACCAACCTCTACTTGCTTTAAAATCCTTCCCCACAATACCAAGACTTTGTGCAATTTTGTGTGCTTTAAACTGCATCATTTCATGATTTACAGCATTGCCGTTGTCTCTTGCTTCTCTAACACACTCCAGACATCCACATTTTCATATTTCCGTTTCTTCACACTGCAGAAGGAAATGCATTTTTCTTTGCTCACCTTAAGGATTTTCTGCAAATGTTTTTCCTAATTATTTTTTCCCCCAAAATAGTTGAAAATGATGGGGGGGGGAAGGGTGCCATACACTAGTAAACACAGTAAGTTGGATATAACTATACTGAATGCATGTAGTAAGGGACACCACAAACAGAAATATATCATTGCCCAGAATTCTAAAGCTGCAGGTCGTCTAGTTTTACACTGCATAAATTGTAAAGAGTCCTGTTTGTGTAAGCATAAATTAGAGGTGACATTAAACTCCTTCGTTCTTGTTACAAAAGTTATTTCCATTATACTCACCTGAGGGAACATACAGCAGTGTAAGGGCTGCTGAGGTAGCATGTGGTTGGCTGGATCAAACTCTCCAGGCATGATGTCGACGTCAATAAAACTCTAGAACACAAATACAATCATATATAATCACAACTCTTACAGAAGACTGCACTTTATTCTAAGCACTTTAACCTCTTAATTTAAACATCCAGATATCTCAGGTTTTTAATTTTAAAATAACCAAAAATATTCAGATAACCCAAAAGAATGCAGTAAATAAACATAAAACCCTAAATATAAATAGCTTGTGCAAGTACATCTATCTCTAATTTTGCATTTTGAAATCTCAGATAAATTCCTGTCCCAGTGCGAGGGCAACAGCCACCATTATATAGTACTGCACCAGCTGACAGGAAAAAATTGGAAATATGCTTGAAGACACCAACATTATTAAATTATAATGATTTTTTTCTGCTCTAATATCAAGATGGTTAAAGGTGAAACTTTTTATTTAGATTAGAGTGGATTAAAGAGTGTTAATGCAGGAAGAGATACTGCATCCTTGGATGATGGAACTGATTCCAACACTTTCAATGTTAGTTTCTCAAGTACCAGGGTATGGAGGGAAATGGGCATGCATTTCTTTTAAAATATATCTCAACACTATTTGTGAATAATTTTGAAAATTATAATTCTCCATAACCTATGTTATTAATACATATTAATTTTTAGCAATTAACAAAATAGAAATTTCTGGACAAATCCTTATTTATACAATGATATCTTACGTAGGGATACCCAAACTTTTTTTATTTAATTATTTTACATAAAGGGCTAATAACTTCAGTGATAGATCAAGGGCCACAAGTACAGTTTAACAAAATTACATAAAATGTAATATTTTAAGGAATGTCAAAACAGTTCAGACTAATACCTTCAGATGAATTTACTTGTTGTTTTAGTCAGCTTTGCAAAGCTTAGTGTTATAGGTACAAAAACGTGTAAAAAAAATTACTCGTATAATAAGAACTGGTGTTCTGAACATTACAATTACTGAGGCAAGACTCCCATTTCCTGCATTACATATAAATTCTGCACTTCCCTGAAAGCTCTCTCTTTTTTTTTTTTTAACACTATTGAAAGAAACACTGATGAAAAGTGAAGGCACAATGCAGCGATAGCAGTAAACAAGATGCTAGTAATGTCACTGACCGCTGACCAGGGTAAACTAGCAACATCAACACTGATTGAGAGTGGTGAGACAATGCAGCGACAGCAAAAATAACATGCTCATTCAGTCATTCAAACTCTTGAGGTTTCATAAATGACGAAGAATATCAGTAGAGTTCGTGGTTTATAGCCTTTAAAAATCAGAGATTTAGCGTTTTGATTTTCAAATTTAGCGTTTTGTAGCAAATTGGTTAAAAATAGGCATAATTTGCTAAACTGCACACACAACAGTTGGGAGTAAAATCATACTGTTTAATCACACATTGCTCGTCATGCAGTTTTGAATTCACTATGGAAAATAAGACAAACATCAACATAAGACTGCAAGAAGCATTAACGCACGCACAGGAATATGCTTATTTTCAAATTTACGAACACAATTTCAAAGTGAAAAATACTATTCTGAACATATTTATTTATCACAGTACAACACACCTACAAGGAAGAGGAATTCCAATGATGATTAATGTACAACATGCCAATTGCTTAAAAGGTGTCCTCCTTCATTTGAGACCGCATATCAGTTACAATTATGTTGTAGTTGCTAAAAACAACTCTACATCGACACTGTTCGTAGAGGCCCAAATGGACAGAAGTGCTAAGGCAAAGGAAGGACTGCAAAACATTTTTTTCTTCAAGTCTTTGATTGCAGAGTCGGCACATCAATATAGGCCATCTGTATCGTTTACATAAAAATGTCCCGATTTGTGGTTTTCGGCATGCTGTTTGGTCGTCACTTCGCTTCTACCCATGGCTACCAGACAATAAAATAAATCGCTACCGTACTTTTAAACAGAACTACTACTCAACACCAATGTCAAGAATAACCGACTAAGATCAGGGGTCAACACACAAAGAGAATGAACGTGGTGCTTGAAAGTGTATTTGCTGTTTGATTGATTGTTCCTTGCAGTGCTCTTTAGCCAGTGAAAGAAATTCCACGCATTGAATGATTTAACCCTTTGGCCTACCATTACTTGTGAAAGGAAATATTCCCTTACATACCATTTATTTTTTCGTCACTTTAACATAAATTTGATTAATCACATAGGCTACATAAGAATACATAAAGCAAAGTGAGCTTTTAGCTCGTCTATAGTAACAGGAAACCATTGTTTTTGTTCGTAAGTATTACTGGTTTCAAGGGAAGCAGATAAATTAGCAAGAAATGTAGAGGCATAGGCATTGGTTTCCTTAGTAACATGATCCCAGAACTGTGGGGTTAGAAATTCATTCCCTACGTCCATTTTTTCGGATTATTACCCAACCCCCTCCCCACTATAGAGTGAATTTCAAAAACTGGTTTACATGTTACAGAAAGAGGCTTATTGTCAACAAGATCATAATTCCAAGCATCATTTTACTATACTGTACTTCTCACCGGGCGAGTTGGCCGTGCGGTTAGGAGCGCGCAGCTGTGAGCTCGCATCCGGGAGATAGTGGGTTCGAACCCTAATGTCAGTAGCCCTGAAGATGGTTTTCCGCGGTTTCCCATTTTCACACTAGGCAAGTGCTGGGACTGTACCTTAAATAAGGCCACGGCCACTTCCTTCCTATTCCTAGGCCTTTCCTGTCCCATCGCCGTCGTAAGACCTATCTGTGTCGCTGCGACGTGAAGCAAAAAAAACTAGACTTCTCACTCGTTCTTGTTGTATTCTGGTTTTGTCACGTAGTTTCAATTGGCACTATCATCTCAGAACTGAAATCGGAATCACTTTCATCACTGTCAATTGAAGAAGAAGAAGAAGAAGAAGTATTTTCACTCTCCAGAGAAACATTTCCACTTTCAACATCACTATTTTCAAACCAGTTACGAATAAACTCATCCATGTCGCGCTTAGACGCCGCCATGATTGTTTACAACGAGCGGCAAAATGAGGTGCTTTTTATTTTCCGTATTTCAGCTCAGAGTTACTATTTACACAGAGAAAATAGCTTCAGGTATCATCTGACATCAATCGGGTAGGCTGCAAAACAAAGAAAATAAATCTCTCCTACCAGCTAATTGCGATAATGAACTTATAAATCTTCCGTGCAGCAGGACGGAAGTGTCCGTCAAAGCATGTTACCGCTTTACGATCGCAATGGGCGCCGTAATAATTATTTCTCCTGAAATAAATAACAACATATATCTTATTTTGAAGAAAAATGCATCGTTTTTAAAAAGATATATTTTTATTTCGTATAAAACTGCGAGTTTCGCATCTATTTCGCATAAATTGTATAATTTCGCATTTTGAATCAATTTCGCATTTTATCGCTAATTCAAAATCGCTAAAAACCACTCGTACGGGTCATATAAGATGAAGGCACATACAGTGACAAAGTTTCGACATATTTCGCATTTATCGCAAATGCTAAAAATCACAAACTCTAAATAATAGTTAAGCCCATTCCAATGCTAAGATGGTTCTTTCCAGCACTTTTGTTTGAAATGAAAATCCATTATATTTTCTGTAAAATAATTCTGCTCAATTTATGATTAATTGCTTTGAATTGTTTTGCATATACCAAAGAAAAATTACACTTTTTGTCTTCCATCCCTTCTTCCTCATTAAGTGCCATGTCTGGTCCCCACACATCAGCGAACACACTGGAAAAAGTACCCCTTCCTTCAGCTAATCTGAAGAGTTGCACAGTGTTGCACATGTCGGTCCAGTCTTCAATGTTTTGAGCCATGACAACGATGGTCTATCAATTCTTCACTTCCCTTGTATTTTGCCTTGTGAGCAGATATCCTAGATGTTAGGCCTCTTTAACCAACAAGCATCAACAAGCTATTTTGACTTGTAATATCAGATCTAATAGCTTGCATCTTCTACCCCCTTAGAACATGCCTAAAAACTGTATTTACTCACATAACGCCCCGCCGCATGTAATTTCCCCCTCAAGATTTTTAGGACCTATTTTCTGAATCAATATTCTTGCATTTTTCGCATGATGCCTGAATTCCACTAGCATCTTCGGAAAGAAACTGAACACCCCTTGCGCATCTAACAAGCCTGTTTCCTGGATTCCAAGCATCTATACATATCTCTGCAAACGGAGTGTCCAAGGCCATTAACCATCCCTTCCAATTCCCTACTACCCTGGTCTGCTCCCCAGGCGGAACCAGAGATAAGGAAACAAACAGCTGCATTCAGTCTCATAGTAACCAGACGAGGGAGCCCAGAAAGAAGAATTAATGGAAGCTAAATCCAAATGTCGATCGTTCCTTGGCCCAAAGCGCAAAAAATTACCTGAGATAGATAAAGAAGTGCTCGACTTTGTAGTGGAACTGAGAAATGACAGCATCATTGCACTGTAAGAAATGATGCATATGAAAGTGAAGGACATAATTTAAAAATGGCATTAAAAGTGCTCAATTTAAGGCGGGCATGAGATGGACTGTTCGTTTTATGCTGAGACATGGACTTTGTCTGCAAAGATGAACCAAGCTAGCTCAGCGTCTATTGCGTAATTAGATGGACAAAGTATTCAAATTTCATAAGTTCATCATCAAACTTAGATGAGAAAATGATCTTCTTCTTTCTCAAATCAGAAACGCGGACCAACCTCCCGTTTATTCTGGTATGTCATAAAATACAGTACAACAGTGCATACGAAGGGTATATCCAGTGCATTAATTAAAACAACAGACACGAAGAAATTATAATGTATTGGTACCATCATGTTGGCAGTTAAGATATAAGGTAGAAAGCTCCACCATTTGTCGTTTTCAGAAGAAAAACTCTGCCGAAGTGCAATCTTCCCACTGGAATTGTCCTTTGAGTGCAGGAAAGAGGATGGATGTCAGCTGATGCACTCAAAAGACTGGCTGAAGGCTGTGTAGAATCAACACCCTGGAGCTTTACTTCATAAAAATCCAAGCTTGTTCTGCACTATTTTTGTGATCATTTAGTGGAGTCCATTAAAAATGAGATGTCCCATCTCAACATCATAATACCAGGTGGGGTAACATCAATTTTACAGCCACTAGACCTTTTGGTGAATAAACCATTCAAAGATCATCTCCGCTGGTTTTATGGGGAATGAATGGGATCTGGTTCTCATAATACCAATGTAGTTGGTCCATTATTGAACACTATAAATTTTCAGCATTAAGAGACCCAGCATTGAAAAACTGAGCCCTTGGATTCTTCCAAGCTTTGAAGCCGACCACGGAATAGATTGCCATAAAAAGTTTCAAGAACACAATCTAACGTGATGGATGGCTTGGAGGACAACATAATGTGGGACAACGCACTGGACATGAACAAGTCTGCTAATGAAGATTATCTGTCTACAGGTACATCTTCCAAAGAAAGCTTTGGAGAGTAATGGACTAGCATGTCGATTTTATTTACGCACTTAATGAGCTCATTTTGATTTGCACACCTTTCATGCCTGATATTTATTATGCATGTTTGCGTTGCTAGGGTTGACCCCCAATCACCTGCATTGCCATTGTTTTGGAACTTGAACACGTCATGGTGTCTCACAACCGTAGTTTAGTTACTTGCTTTCAAATATTAATTTGATAAATAACTGAAGTTTTTGAAGCTGTATATCTCAATTTTACATCCGATTTTTTTGTAATCACGTAATATCCACATATCCCCCTCGAGTTTTAATCTCTAAAATTTAAGAGAAAAAAAAAGCAGGAAATTATGCGAATAAATATGGTAGGCTGTTTTCCTAGCCTTAACTCTGCTCTAGTTCTCAGTAACTTCGTTATTTGTTACGAGATCTGTCAAGGGTCCCTTCATTTAAACCCGATGAGTGCTCCACCTGCCTACAGACGGGTGCTCTCGCCACAATGTTATTTCGGGTCAAAGAATCTTTCAGTTATTAACCACAGCGGAAAGTGATGATTTTAATTAATTGTTAAGCGATACAGAGTGTGCTGAAAATATTGTAAGCCAGGTAAGAAGATCTGCCATGTATGTACTCACTCCAGCCAACAGCCTGTGAAAGCCGCTAATGGTGCTGAATTTTTTTAAGTGCTTCACACAATGAAAACCTTCTGAAGGTATCAAATGTCAAACAGACTGCTTGTACCTGAGAAATATTTACAATTTATGATTATATTTCTGTATCAGACATCCCTATACATTTTGTAGTTGTCATGTCCTCGATGAGTACCACAAGTTTACAGTTTACATTAGCTGCCTACAGATTTTAGGAAATAATTTCGTTTTGGGATCTTTAGTTTGTTGTATAAAGATGATGTACATATGGGCACAAAAAGTGTAATTTTGTTTTCCGTCAAAATAATACTGAATATAAGTGTAGGATTTTCTATTTGCATTCAGATTTATAAAGAGCCAACATTTATAAATAGTTAAGCTAATCACCTCACTGATAAGTTAAAAATTGAAGCTTCTACAAATTTTTTTTTTTACATACAAATGAAAAAAATTAAGCACTGAGGCACAAAACAGTCATTTGGTGACTCAGCACTTCAAAGGTTAAAGGCCTATAATCTGTTCATACAAAAAACTGTTACTCCAGGTCCCTGCTCCACAAAACAATATTTACCAGATAGAACACTTCAACATCCGTTTCCCAAGTTTGAGGTTAATATGATAGCCACAAAAAAATGGCCTCAACTTTCATATGAACGATCTGTAAGTCTCAATACGGTGTCTGATCTCGCTTTCAGGGTCCAGATTGTCTGTTATGATGCACCTAAGGTAAGAGGACTGACTCACTCTTTTTTCTTCTTCTTTTATGACCACATAGGATCACTTTAGTCTGTCCGTCGTTCAGGTCTCTTTGAAGGGACTGTTTGGGCTTTGCGGTCCTCCCAGTACTTCTTCAGACGCTCCGATCTTCGTGCCCTTTCCTCAGTTGAAAATATGCATGTTGTTGGTTTGTTTTGTGTAAGGGTAAAGCGGAGGTTTGTATTCTTGAGATTTGTATTCAATTTCACCTTATTTGTGGTGTCTTCTGTTGTAAGGCCTATTTCCTTCAGATCCTCTCTTACTTCTCTGACCCATTTACATCCTGTTGTGGTATTTTTTGAGACAAAATTGTGTTGTACTAGTTGTTTCAGAAGTCTTGAATCCTGCATCCTCATGATATGTCCAAAGTATCCCAGTCTCCTCTTACGCATAGTATCTGTAATGGGTTCTAGTTCTTTGTACATGACTTTGTTAGGTATTAACCGTCACTGTCCATCTTTCTGGTATTTTTTGTTGATGCAGGTTCTTACAATTCTCCTTTCAATTTTCTGAAGTCTGTCAGTCTTTGATTGTTTATTCAGGTAAAAAAGTGTTTCTGCTGCATATATAGCTTCCAGTTTTATAACTGTGTTGTAGTGTTTTATTTTTGTATTTATTGATAGACATTTCTTTTTGTAGATATCCCATGTTAATTTTTGGGCTTTAGCTAATCTATTTGTTCTTGTTTGGATTGAGATTTTTTCATTTAGGTTATGTGTTATTATTTCTCCAAGATATTTAAATTGAGTTACTATTTTGATTTTATTACCATTTATGGTAACTTCTTTTAGTTGTGTTGGTTTTTGGGGCATAATTTCTGTTTTTTTCAAATGATATTTTGAGGCCAATTTTATTTGCAATGTTTTGAAGTTCTGATATCTGGGTTTTTGCTTCTTTTATGTCCACTGCTAGTAATGCTAAATCGTCAGCGAAACCTAGGCAATTTGTTTTGATTTTTCGGCCAATCTTTATTTTGGGGGGGACATTTCCTAAACCATTCCCTCATTACCATTTCTAGAGCACAATTAAATAATAATGGTGAGGGCCCAACTCCCTGCCGTAGTCCAGTTTTAATTTCAAATGTCTCAGATGTTTTACCCCTAAACTTCATTTTTGATTTGGTGTTAGTGAGAGTCAATTTTATCATTTTTCTATATAATGATTATTTATTGAAATGGGGGCAGCTTCATGGTTGCCTCTGCAAAATACCACAAACTTAGTTCTTTAAGAAATGATGTTTAGACCACATCTTAATCCATTGATATGCATTCTACTGAGCAGTTCTGAACAATCTTCAATGGTGTCAAGGTGTCATCTGCAATCTAAAATTTTCTTTCACACCTAGTTCAGCAGCATGCAAGGTTTCTTTGAATATGTGATCAGTAAAGAGAATGAAGAGGAGCAACGCAAGTATGCAACCTTGGTGTACTCCTCTTTTGATACAAAGTATCTCTGAAGTTCTTATTCATCTAATCGTAACAATGGCTGGTTCTTAAGTCAAACTCACAATGGTATTGGTAGTAAACTGAAATACAAAAGCATGCATAGTAAAAGCGAGAAATGAGGAGCAACAAGACAAACCGTATAGAGATAGAGCCCATGCCGAAGCAGAAAGTAATGCAACATGGGTAGCATAACATGCAGCTGAAAGCTGTCAATAAAACAGGCCTACAACAAATCAACAAACTTTGTCTGTCACCAAGAATAAATAAATTAGTGATTTAACTGACCGCAAGTTGGGCCAAGAAATCATCCAGCAGCTTGGTGCCTTTGATAGCATCCTCCACTTCTATCTTGTGGACGTTAGACAAGAGTGGAGCTTTATGATCCGCCATGTGTCTGACAGAGTTACCTGTAACAAAATGCAGTTTGTAACATTCACATAACAAATAAACACACAATTTTCCAGCCACAATGAAAACTTAAAATTTGAAGTAAACGGATAGAGAGCACGATTGACCATTCGACCCTTTCTCACTCAGCGTGCTGATCTATCGGCGCGAGAGGTTATGGCGAGAACACTCACGGCGCTGATACATCGGCTTTGTCCTATTTAGAGATTTTGATCATTTGCTTGGCTTTTAAGTGGTAATAGTTGATCGTGACAGTAACTTAAAGTGTTGAATTTGTGTTTTATTCCTCAGATATATCCACCAGCCCTACAAAATATTTTTATTTCCGTCAAAAGAAATCTGTTGACCATGAATGTTTATGTTGCGATTATTCGAAAATGTTAGTGTGTGGATCTGTTTTGGTTGGCTTGTAAATACAACAATTTGATCTTGCTATCAGTTTAGAGTTTATTTTGTTTCTTTGGTACATCGTGTGTTCGCTGTACTTCACGAACTATAATTTTACACTTTCTCATTACTCCACTACTGTACATGCTTGCGTCATCTTTTTATCGTAATGGCTAGGCCATAATTAAGGCCGAATGAGGCCGATATCCTTGAATTTTACGATGATTTAGACAGTAATAATGAGGCTTCTTTGCCGAAAGTGATTCCCGTTATGTGGGAAGTGACACAGTCACAGCTGCTCTCCGTGCATCGGACCGCGAGGACCTGACTTCGATGATAGTTACATGTACAGTGAATAACTCTGTGCCATGTTTCATGAGTGAATTGCAGCATACACATCATATTGATATCAAATTATTCAGAATTAAATGTTCTTTCTTTCAGGTCTAAGAGTAAAGAAGAAAGACGCAATAGTGTCTGATCTTTTTGTCAATGGAAACCATAATTTACATTTTTTAAATTTATTTTCAAAGTTGATTAATTTATTTCGGCTTTACCAATAATAATAATAATACATCCAAGGTATATTCATTTTTGAAATGCTCATAGTTTCCTGTATTAGTGTGATTTATTTTATTTTTTTATGTGTTAAACTGTTTACGTGTTGATTTTTTGTAATTTGGTTGGAAAATCACAGAAATTATTTTCAGCTTCTTCAAGCAAACCTCCGCATATAGGCTGAGTACGAAAGGGTTAAGTACATGTGTGGATAAAGCACACATAAAAGAAGGACAAGGGTCTGAAACTTTCAGCTACAGCCTCTGTGAGTGGAATATAAAACAAAATTGTTACAGGTCACTCATCATCATCATCATCATCATCATCATCATCATCATCATCATCATCAATATCATATTTATCCTTTCCCCTTATCCAGCTCCTGCCAGGTTGGGGCTTTTATGGCACTTCTCCACCTTTCTTCCTCCTTCCACCATTCCTCTTCCATTCTTTTTGAATTCCTGTTTATCGAACCAATCCACCTTGTTCTACGTCTCCCTTTCGCCCTCTTTTCCTCAAATTTCATCTCCATTATCTGTTTTGGTATTCTTTCTCCTTCATCCCCTTTGCATGTCCAAACCATCTTAATTTACTCCTATCAATTCTCTCAGTTAGGTTAACCATTCTGACCAACTTTCTCACGTCTTCATTTCTCAATCTATCTTTCCTTGCCTTAGCATACTTCTTAGGTATTTAATTTTGCTGGCTTGAATTCTACTCTCCACCCTACTTGCTATTGCCCAGGTCTCAGGGTATATAATACATTTCATACATTATCTGTTTACATTTCCTTGGTACTTCCTTATTCCAGACACATTTCTTACACTGGTAGAATGCATTGCCCTGTTGTACCCTCTTGTTAATCTCCAAGTCCAGACTTGCATTATACATTAATTCACTCCGTAGGTATTTAAATCCGTCAACAATTTCAAGACTTTGACCACAAATTTTCACAATGCCTTTCCCTTGTCTTTGTCCTCTTGATACTGCCATGATCTTGCTTTTCTCTGTGCTGATTTTCAAACCAAACTTTTCAATTTTCTTGTTCAGTGCAACAAGTTGTTCTTGTGCTTATTTGCTCTTCGTTTTCCAGACCACAATATCGTCCACAAATAGTAATAACTTCATCTACCTATTCCCATATGCTTCCTCTGTCTCCTTTACAATTTCATCCATAACCATTAGAAACAAAAGAGGTGACAGCACACTCACCTGCCTCAGTCCAGTTACATTTCTAAACCATTCTGTCTTTCCAAACTGAGTCTGTACACTGCTGACACACTTTTTGTACATTGCTTGCACCATTTCTACAGTTTGTGTACCCAGTTTCTTTTTGACTATGGTTTCCCAAATGTTCTCCCTAGAAACACTATCATATGCCTTTGTTAGATCTATGAATGCCATGACCAGATCCTTTCCATATTTCAAATTCTTTTCCATTAATTGCCTCATGCTGAATATTGGGTCCACTTCTAAAGCTATACTGTTTCTCTTGCAACCCTCCTCCTGACTTTCTTCTCATTCTCCTCTCTAATATTATTTCCAATACTTTTGCCACTTGTGATAAGAGTGAGATTCCTCTACAGTTATTGCACATTTTTTGTCCCCCTTCTTAAAGACTGGTATCATACCTGACAAGTTTTAGAAATAAAAAAATACAATTTTGTCACATATATTATGGCACGGTCTCGACGAAAAAAATGACAACATAAAAGGCATACAAGGCAAATTGATCATTACATTTAACATCTTAAACTAAGAAAACAAACATGGTTGCAAGAAAATGTAACAAACACGGATCAAAATGCATTATCATTTCCTATATGAGACTGTAACATGAACGGAAATTCAATTTTATAGGCGTATCTGAACAATTGGAGATAACGTTTGTTAACTTTTGAGGCCATAATGTGAAGAGAAAGTACCAGAAACTGCCACCGACACAACTCTCTGAAATACATTCAAGTCATTAAAATTATGAACTAAGAATGAACACAAATGCACTGAAATACGCAAAACTACCAAATACAATGCAGATCAGTAAGTTCCATACATTATTAACACAAGACTCTGACAGGGGGAAAAGCACAGAACCACAAGGAAAAAACACGTGGCCTACAACTCCAACGAAACTATGCAGAGAAACTATGTTAACAGCGTGCGAAACACACAATAAGAAACTCATTCTTTCATCCAGATTAACAGTGTCGCTAGCGCACGCTAGCCTCTCTTGCCTTAGGACGATTGCCGTGCCAAATTCCCAGCTGTGTACGCTGCTATAGTGAGTGGGAAACATGAAATACAAAGACGACGGATGATGCACTCACCAAATAAAACATCAAATAAATATGCTTGAAAATGAGGTTGCGTAAATTACTCAAGCACACAATAATTTATCCTAGGAGAAGAGTATTGATCATGCTGGAGGTTATATTGGTCAAAAATAGGAAGAAGTAAAAAGTAAATCAGAAAATCGGAAGAAGACTATAAAAACTGATAGTTTCTGGGTAAATCGGAAGGGTTGGCAAGTATGTGGTATTATTCTCTTTCCCCAGTCTTCTGGCACATGTTTCTGCTTTCACATGCACTTTAAAAATCTGTACACCCATTATAATCCAACAGGTCCAGCAACCTTCATCATTTCCACACTGATTTTATCCATCCCTGGTGCCTTTCCCATTTTCATTCCACCTCTAACAGAGTTATATCATCTTCTACTGTTGAGTCATTACACCGTCAAAATACTCCCTCCATCCTCTCGTTATTTCTTCTGGATGTATTATCAACTATCCACATTTCTCATTCATAAGCTCGGTAAAAACTCTTTCTTTTCTTTTACTTTGTATGATTCCATACAGCATTCTTTTACTGCCAGCTCCATCTGCTTCCATCCTTTGAGTAAATTCTTCCCAACTTTTCTTCTCTTAACCCAGCATTACTTGCTAGGTCTTTATGTGCGCCATTACTCGCTGGTGAGCGCAGCGCTCACCTTTATGCCTACGCCCATACAAAGAAGGAAGTATTTTTAATACGTCAATTTGAGATATTTACCTAGGAACACAAGCAAGCTGACTGGCCACGCATGTTAACGCCAGTAACTGCAGGTTAGCAATTTCTTAAATTTCCTTTTATTATTAAGATACTCCCTTTTGCTTTCTTCTTTTATATCTCTATTTAATTCTTGCCATGTTTTCTTCTTTGCTTTCACTGCTTCTTTCACCTTCTCATTCTACTACGGTGTCTCATTTTCTTTCACTCTCATCGATGTTCTACTATCATAGGCACTCTCTGCCTCACTTACAAATGTCCTTTTTGAAGTTGGACCATTCATCTTCTACATTTCCTACTTTAGTAACTGGAATTTGTTGTCTCTCCTGAAATTCTTCCTGTACATGTTGTTGTAGTTGTATCTCATGGCTAGCCCGGATTCCAATCCACGAGCTTTCTTGCATCCCAGTATAGCTGAGTGAGATTTCCTGAAGTTCTGGCTGTCACATCAAGTTTGTAGCAATGTAGCAGGTGTTCCTTGTTCATTTTGCTTCCAGGGTTATGGCAAAGTGTGCATTTTTCGGATCTCGGGGTGTTGATTCATTTCAGATAAGCGGCAAGACAGTCGTGGCCAGTGTTAAGTCTGAAGAAGGCTACAGCTTCTCTTCTTGGTTTTATTTTATATTGATCCTATTTAGCATCAATATCCTTCCATAATTTGGTTTCTGCTGTACATTCTTATCCTTTAATTTCCACACTTTTATTTTACTATATTTTATCTCCTTTAATGTTAGTAGTCACTTTTGACAAGAAAACCCTCTTGTGAGGTAAAAAGAAGGGGTTGTTAAGAAGCAATTATCTAATGTTGAGACCAGGTGATGTCAAACTTTGGAATCTCTAAGGGGAACAGGGTAGAAAGACTAGGCTTGAAGGACTTTGGTGCTGGGAGCAAATGAGGATCAAAACTGTGATCTTCCTAAAAGCACCACAGTCATTTTCAGGCACTCAAGAACCCTCAAAAACATGCTCACTTGTTATGAACCACAGCAAGCACCACCCCCTTCTGGTTCTTTTCCCTGTGAAGACAACCACTGCAAGACTTGTCGTCTACACATACCCATCACCATCAACAAGTCTTAGCCCATGCAAGGTTGTCGTGAGTGAAACTCATCCAACATCATCTACAAGCTTTAGCGCAGACTCTGCCCAGCTTAACTATCAACAATCTAGCCAAACAAATACGTGGCCATTGCAGTAGCAGCAAAACCCAAGTCCCCATTCACACCCAGCTCCATCAAAACACATTTGATGATAGCCTGAAAATAAAGGTTACTTCAACACCCCTATCCTCTCGCCTTTAGAGATCTCAAAGTTGGTCATCAACTGGTATTCAGGTCTAAAGAAGCAGCTGGCCTCAACATTACATAACTGCTCCATTTTTCCATTCTCTAGTCTCGCCTATCTCACCCCTTCCCTCTACGCACAACAGTGTTTTCTTATTTACAATGACCACTACCATTTTTATTCTATCCTCCACTGACAAAGGTTGCAGACAAAAATGTTGAATCCTTGTCTCTCTTTTATGTGTACTCCATCCACCTGGGCTTACATGGTAAGTCACTGCTCTCCATCTATTTCCTATACACACAAGGTGGCACAAGAGTCAGTTTTCCTTACACTACGCAACCATTACAACAAACATTGTTAAGTATCTGCCGCCTTGCTCAATACATCAAAGTGTCCGCCACTTGCTCAATACATTTCATGCAATGACTTACAACTGATTCACAAATACGGGACAACAGACACGACAACTGTGGAAGACCTTTATTCACAACCCGACCCAAAAGCCAGAAGACTGCAAAAGGGAAATGAAGAGGAAGAAGAAGAAAAAATAAAAAAGATTGATCTTCATTAATGGCATGAAATGCAATTCCAATGGACATTTTCAATACATCTAAATTTTTCGGCCATACGGAAAGCCACCATATTCTTCACAATCACCCATAGACTAAAATCACATGGTGTCAAAATCACATGAGCATGGTGGCCAATTAACAGTCCCATGGCATCTGATCCACCCTGTGAATGTGCTAACCAAAAAGTTACAAATGTTCAATCCAACGTGGTGTGGAGCTACATGTTGCCAAATGAAATGCTGAATGTGGTTGGAGCTCAGATACTACAAAGTTTTGCAGCATTTCAAAACAAGAGAAGTAACCACTTCTCAAGAGAGAAGGCAATTAAAAAGTCCTATTCATCCGATACTTTAAACTCCTCCCCTGACAGCAACACATGAAACACTGAGCTAAATTCCCATTATCTCATGGGAGTTTGTGTCAGACCAATAAACACAATTATGGCGATTAACACATCCATTTAGCCTGAAAGATTGCCTTATCTGTCCATAAAAATGACTGCCAAAAATTTGGATTGCTTCATTCCGAATCATAAACAACTCACACGAGTCAAGTCTTCGGTCATGATCATTTTCATGCAATGCGTGAAGTAATTTTAGGTGAAAAAGCTTGAAGTTTTGTTGCAGAGTTGGTAACAGAAAATCAGGAAATTCATACTAAAGTCGTTACGAATTCTGGAAGTCTCTTTGTCATACTTCCACAATAATTGAAACACGTAAATTCATTGTTCATTAGTAAGCTTGCGGACCATTGCAAAGAATATTATACAACACAATGCAACAAAACACAGATTCACTCAATAACAACAACAACAATGGCTGACTCACAACAGAAAAATGGATGTGTTTATGTACTGCTGCCAACTACTGTTACTGAATAAAACCTAAATCTAAGTGTGTCTTGTCTCTCTATTAATTACTATGTAAGGGAAAACTGACTTTTATGCCACCTTATACATAGCAGTATATTTTGTTCTTGTTATATTATCTGAGCATTTAAAATCAAGGAAGTTGACAGTCTGTGGATTGAGAAAGGAGCACAACACCCGCTAAGAAGACAGAACATCAAACAAAATGTCAGATAAATAACCTGTACAGAGACCATGGATTGGGAGAGTTGGCAGGATACCACTATGAGGGCAGAATATCAGTATTCGGGAAACAAACTTAACTGTTATAATAACCTGTGCAGAGTCTGTGGAGTGAGACAGTTGGTAGGATGCACACTATGAAGACAGAATGTCAGTATTTAGGTAACAAACTCACCAGCTATAATAACCCGTACAGCTTGAGTCTGACGCTGTTGATCACCAGCATCCCCCAGATAGCCTCCCACCCAGTCTACAAACATCTGAAGAGGTAGAAGGACGTCAGCATTATTGGTGAGGCCCAAACCACTGATGAGGATGATAAACCTGCCATGAAAGAAATAGAGGATTAATTCACAGATCAGACAGATAATTTTAAACACACTATTCTCCTGGAATGGCACGGCAGGGACAACACAAGCACTGACACTATGGAACTAGGTCTACTTGGCCCTCCCAATATACCTAGGTTAGAGCCTATGATAGAACATGCAACAAAAAGAACTGAGAAGTCATCAACTCCATGGATACCGTTGCAGCCTGCCTGCTTGCAGAGGTTTTAAAATTTAGTGCAGGTCTATGCCTTAAAATTCATACTCAGAGATTCATGCACCCATATCTCAATCCCATGTGAGCCGATGACCTATATGTTACACCCCTTTAAACAACAAGCATAAATCCCATGAACTACTGGATGACTGCACCAATGATGATGACGATGATAAAATATAGCACTCAAAACTAATGGAAACTAGTGTGAAGATCAATGGTACAAGGTATGCAGACGACAATTTGCTTGTATCTCACAATCTTAAGAACATGCAATCCCAACTGAACAAGGATAATCTTGCTGGGATGAAATGGGGTCTTAACATTAATGTTGCAAATGATTGAGAGGGTTAGTGTTGGCTGGTGTTGCTATATGATGTTGAGATATGGAGTTTAAATCTAACTCCGTAAGGTGACAGAAAGCTTTTGAAAAGTAGATTTCCCAAAGAATGCTTTGTATACCATGGATACAAAGGATGAGAAATAGTGAAGTCCTTAAACAAGCAAAACTAGGTCATGAACTTTTGTCTTTGATTAAGCAGTGCAAAACAGATTACTTCAGACATATTACGAGAGGAAAAAAGTACCACTCTCTGCAGCTAATACTACAAGGAAAAAAAGAGGATGAGTGTGGTGTCAGTCGCAAGAAAAGAACTGGCTGAACATCAAAGATAGCGGTCAATAGCACCTGGCAACTTTTCAATTTGATGCAAGACAGGAGACATTTACCACAGTGCCTGTGAACTGGATATGACACGTGAGGTAGAAGAAGACAACACAGCTCATGACTGGTATCAACAGCTTGGAGTTGAAGGATCAAAGGATCAAAAGAATACAAAGAGCTTCAAGACCCTGGGAGAACAAATACAAGAGAGTGGGGTCAGAAAAAGATACAATTCAAGAGCAGGGAATAATAATAATAATAAATAATAATAATAATAATAATAATAATAATAATAATAATAATAATGATGATGATGATGATAATAATAATAATAATAATCAATTGTGAATGATTAGCTAAATATTTTGAGTCCTTACTCAACACCCAAATCATTGCATCTCTCCCCAACAACAAGACATAAGGTGAAGATTCCATACTAGCTGAACTCTGAAAATAGCTGGTCCCAATTTTGCTGCCAAAATGGAATTCTTTGATAATATTAATTTATTGGCTTTACGTCCCACTAACTACTTTTACTCTTTTTGGAGATCCAAGGTGCTGGAATTTATTTTATTTACAATTTTGCTTTACGTCGCACCGCAATGGGATAGGAAAGGCCTAGGAGTGGGAAGGAAGTAGCCGTGGCCTTAATTAAGGTACAGCCCCAGCATTTGCCTAGTGTGGAAATAGGAAACCACAGAAAACCATCTTCAGAGCTGCCAACAGTAGGGTTCGAACCCACTACCTCCCGGATGCAAGCTCCCAGCCGCACACCCCTAACTGCACGGCCAACTCGCCCGGCTTGTGCTGGAATTTAGTCTCACGGAAGTTCTTTTGTGTGTCAGTAAATCTACTGACATGAGGCTGATGTATTTGAGCACCTTCAAATACCACTGTACTGAGCCAAGATCGAACCTGCCAAGTTGGGTCAGAAGACCGGCACCTCATCCATCTGAGCCAGTCAGCCCGGCAGAATTCTTTTGAATCAAAAACTATTTCTAAGGAATGGCAAAATCAGCTCTTAAACATCCTCCCTATAAGAAAGGAAATATAGCAGATGTAAATAACTACAGCGGCATATCTCTTCATTCAGTTGCCTACAAAATCTTGTTAAAAGCAGTTTAAAGTCACACCGAACTTGTTGTTGCTCCACAGACTGGTAAATGTCAAGCCAACTTCCATACAATACGCTACAGCAGTACACAGATCTTTTCACTAAAGAGTATCTTCCACATCAATCTCTTTGTGCCAAACCACCAGTATTGACTTTTATTGATTGCAAGAAGACCCATGACTATTTCAGTCTTCTTGATATCCTCAAGGAGATGGGATTGGAAAATAAGACTTGTTCCATCATCAAACAATCTCTGACCTACACCTATTCACAAGTGAAATTCGTGGGGGAAATATTGACCCTTTTGACATCAAGAAGTGTTTGTCAAGGTAATGGACTCTTGCCCATTCTTTCCAACTGTGTTCTTGAAAAGGTTGTCAGTGAGTGGAGAAACAGGCTACTCAATACTGGTATTAGGCTATGCACTGGATCCAAGCATTGAACATTGACTGCCTTTACTTTTGCAGATGATATAATCCTAATGGCAGATTACCTCAATATCACCCACCCCCAGGTTGAAACATTACAAGAAGTAGCTGAAGCTGTAACTCTCCCAATTTCTTTTAAAAGAAAGGGAAGTAATGGTGTCGGACCTTCATAATACCACTGTATTTCTTGATACCAGTTATGGAAAAATCAAACATTGTATTCATTTTAATAATAATAGTTTTATGCCCCACTAACTACTTTTATGACTTTGGGAGACACTGAGGTGTCGGAATTTTGACCTGCAGGAGTGCTTTCATGCACCGGTAAATTTATAGACATGAAGCTCGTGTGTATGAGCACCTTCAAATACCAACGGATTGAGCCAGGATCGCACCAGCCAATTTGATCTCAGAAGCCTCAGCTACTCAGCATGGCGATTTCTTTTTCCAAAGTATCTTGGAAGGATAACTTCCTTTAATGCATCAGAGAAAGAAGCCCTGAAATGTTGGGGTACATGCATGGAAGCAGATTTTCAACTCTGCCAACCCACTTACCAGTCCGGATCGATCTCATGGCAGGCCAAATACTGCCACTACACCACAGATGTCCTGAAGTCATATATGCTGCTGAATACTTGGCCCTTACTCATACCAGTGAGACACAGAGGATACAAATGAAAGAGAGGAAATTCCTACGAAGGATCCTCTACTCACATCGAAAAATGCAGGTAAATGTCGCCCAAAGTCAAATGCAGAACTGTACTCTAAATTTGAAAAGTTCTTACTTGTAATGAAGAAGTGTTGTCTTATGTTTCACGGTCATAAGTCTCAAAAGCCTAATACCAGAATATCTCAAAGAATTCTTGCTCTTCACATGACTTGGAATGTACCACTTCATGGACAACTGCAGTGAATGAGGATCTCTGAGACAAAGTCTCTGAGACACTGGTTCAAGAAAGAAGTAAGTTCAGGATCTGAGTACACAGGTTAAAGGATCTTCCAGAAAGAGTGAGAAGACAACTTGGTGCAAAGTGGTTCGAGGATAAAAAAAGGGCCAGGTTTAATCAAACATTTTGATTTAAGTGAGAGTGGGACTGGATTTCTGTACAACAGCAGTATGTACATGGGGAGAGGTATAGACCACAGCAGACTCAGACTTCAGGTTCAACTGTAATGCAACTAATGACCCCACTAATAAACCAGGGTAGAACAGTATATGTGGACAATTGGTACAGTTCTCAAAAACTGTTTGTAGCTTTCTCAATAATAAAGGAATTAATGCAGATGGAACTATTGGAACTAATAGGGTTGAGCTGTCAAACAACTATGAAAGACAGAAATGAAAATGACTATCACATATGTACTTGTATTATGGAGTTAAGGAATGCAAATTTGGAACTAAGGGTTGCATTTTCTCACAATAAAATTTTTGTTGGAAAAAATAACCTTCTACGAGAAAATTATAAATATATTCATTCAAATACTGACATAATAAGTCTCTATTCTTTAACATTTTGACCGGGGGCTTCCACTTTGAAATGAACATTCGTTACATAAAATTAGCTTCATGGTCCGTATCGCACTTCAATAGATTCACAACTAAGTATTTATTTTCCACCTTGTCGATACAATGATTGCCTAAGGCAATTTAATGGTTAAAAGTGGTACATGTTTCGTATATTATCAACATCTTCAGCCACATAACACTGTTTAGATGAAAAATACATAAATTGACAAAGTAATGCTTTAGAGGAAGTGTCCTTAAAATTAACATAAGATTGACAACATTAAAACAAACAAAAATCTCAAGAGAAAATATATAAATTATTTCTACAATTGAAAACAGTCGTCAAGGAATTACTAATATTTTCATCTGCATTAATAATTAGAGCCACATTGTGATAACTGGATTTCTTCATTTCGACAATTACTTATAAATTGTATAATTTTTAATTTATAAATTGACCTTTTCTTTCATGAATTATTAAGAAAAGAATATTCATTAGGACATATTCTCTATGGAATATTGTACAGTGTTTCCTTGACGACTGCTTTCAATTGTAGAAATAATTTATATATTTTCTCTTGAGATTTTTGTTTGTTTTAATGTTGTCAATCTTATGTTAATTTTAAGGACACTTCCTCTAAAGCATTACTTTGTCAATTTATGTATTTTTCATCTAAACAGTGTTATGTGGCTGAAGATGCTGATAATATACGAAACATGTACCACTTTTAACCATTAAATTGCCTTAGGCAATCATTGTATCGACTAGGTGGAAAATAAATACTTAGTTGTGAATGAACATTCGTAGCGGGGAATATATTTTGACTGAAAACGAGTTAATACCAATATAAATGGCCCGTTATTGGACATTATAAATTTTCCAGCTAACTCATTCCTGGTTGCCAGCGTTTCGCCCTCGTGTGCTAGACACAGTGTCTCATAGTGCATTGGCACTGCTGGTGGCTACAATTGGCCTATGCAGTGACCTCCATGGTATGCACTGGCTGGCGTCTTGGTAGGTGTGCTAGGTACCAACTGATGAGCCCAGCCTAGCACACGAGGGCGAAACGCTGGCAACCAGGAATGAGTTAGCTGGAAAATTTATAATGTCCAATAACGGGCCATTTATATTGGTATTATAAATTTACTCATTCGGAACAAATATTTCAGATTCGCTATGGGAATCACCATCTATATGAAAACGAGTTCATTCGTCAAGCCCATTATCATGACGAAGGTGATGAGTTACCTCGTCACGCCCATTACTCTTCCCGCCCATTATGCGCTTCCGTGATTGACGAAGGAACTCGTTCCACCCACTATGCGAGCAAGCCTTTACAGAAGATGAGTTACCTAGTCCTGCCCGTTTTGACATAAATATGTCTTGGCTGGGCTGAGTGGCTCAGACAGTTGAGGCGCTGGCCTTCTGACCCCAAATTGGCAGGTTTGACCCTGGCTCAGTCTGGTGGTATTTGAAGGTGCTCAAATACATCAGCCTCGTGTCAGAAGATTTACTGGCACATAAAAACTCATGCAGGACTAAATTCTGGCACTTTGGCGTCTCTGGAAACCTTCAGTAGTAGTTAGTGTGATGTAAATCAAATAACATTATTTATTATTAAATATGTCTTATGGATGGCGGTCATTTGAAAATTTGCATTATGGAAGTTAGCACCACAAAATGTGTGACAGTAGTGTAACCCTAGCAACCATGCAGGCTGTGATTTAAGGCATGGATTGATAGTCAGACAATGTTACCTAACAACCATGGCAGGTATGTCTCATGACTGGTAGTTATCTGAAATTAGCAGCTGTTGATAGATGGCCATGACCGACATATTTATGATCATTTAATATTTGCAAAGGAAAAAGTGGTTTCTTTTCATTCGCATTTGGTAATTCAAACCATAATTAAATATTGGATTAGACTTCTTGCAATTATATTATGATACTACATCTGACACTAAATAACAACCAATAAAACAATGCCATTGTTGTAATGAAGTACATTATTATTATTATTATTATTATTATTATTATTACACTATATTAATTTGTTTTATAACAATAATAGCAATCAAAGCAGTGAAAAATAAAAGTAAAGTACTATACTGCACTACTGTATATTAAGACAATCTTTAAAATATGTTTTCTTCAACGAGTCTCTATTTATAATGGTACAGAAGCAAGCTCATTGTGAGTTTCACCACTAGTCTTATCCTCTCTATCCTCTCATCTAACTTGTCATCAGAATTAATGAAATGAAGAATAGTTTCATCATCCAAACGAGTATGCTTAGCAATTATGTACAGAAGAAAATGCAATTGAATGTTGGCAAGTCTGGAACCTAATGACATCTATAAAGCGATTGTAGAAATACACTCATTAACGAACAAAGACGAGATAACACATCCCACTCAGCAGGTAACAGTTTTTTAAAACTGTAGACAATTAACTCATTATAACCCGATTGGGTAACAACTACTGGTAGACGAACTAACTCATCACGCCCTGTTAAGAGGTTAAGTATCTAGAGGGGAGATTCATAATCACTGGAGTTTTAGACTCATAAAAATACCACAAAAAAACAACAAAGAATTTTTTTACCAATTAAATGTGCCAAGTTAAAGCATAAGGAAATTTAAAACCTATTGAGTAACATCCTAGCATCAGCAGGAGATTTAAATGGCCAGTGATGAATAGGTTAACAAGAAAATCATCAACTGCTCATTGCCTAAAAAAAACATTACTGTCAGCAGTGCTTTAGTTGGACCAGACGCAATGGAACACTGCTCTGATAAAATATTTCTTTCTTATGATGATGATTCTTCTTCTTCCAAATTTGCCACCTAAGGACCTCGATGTTCAACATTTTTGTTTTAGCAGGCCTTGATGTTTGCCCGGTAATTTAGCATTCTCTGGCTATGCTTATTATTATTATTATTATTAGCGTATGGTAACGTACACAAAACAATACAAAGATTAAATATAAATGAACAGTAAGCACAAACCATTATATACATAATTATAAGATATACACATAACATTGAAAACAATCATGCAAGCAAAAGGGTTCAAAGATTTAGATCTAAATTCTCTAGCCATTGTATGGCCTCAGCAGAAGCCACCACAAAGTCCTGGCTAGATCCAGCGAATGCCCTTCCAATGGATTCGGTGACAATATGGTCGATAGTCTGTTTAACTGCACCACAGTCACAGGCTGGGGAAGATCTCATACCCCATTTAAACATCATTGAACCACATCTCCCGTGGTTAGTACGGACTCTGTTGAGGGCTACCCATGTCTTGCGGGGCAAATCAAAGCCAGCTGGAAGATTCTTATAATTGAACAATGCCCGCCATTGAGTCGGAGCTACGCTGTTCCACTCTTGTTGCCAATCTGCTTTTGGATTGAAATCCCTCCTAACAAGTTCCTGTGCTGTTTGAATAGGAGGAGATCTTGATTTGAGGCGGCTGAATCTGACGTTAGCATCTTCATGGATGGGGAGATCAGGATTGGTTAATATCTTGCTGTATTCTCTAAACAAGTTGTTCAATCTTCTAATTCTAGGAGGTTCTATGTGGCTGAGCACTGGCAACCAGAAAAGAGGAGTAGATTTTACTGTGCCACTTATGACACGCATTGTTTCATTCAGGACCGTGTCCACCTTTCTAGCATGAGAGCTGTTGATCCATACGGAAGAACAGTACTCAGCTGTGGAAAGCACCAGCGCCATAACTGAAGTACGCAAAGTAGATGCAGAGGCTCCCCATGTGGAGCCAGCAAGTTTGTGAATGATGTTGTTGCATGACCTTAATTTGGCTGCTAGGTTGGTTAGATGTCTATGGTTAGATGGCTATGCTGTTCCTTTCTCTCTTTTGACCAGAAGGCACTGGTCTTCTTTCGTGGTGGTTTATCCTGGTCTAATGTCTATTGTTATTTGCTTTATGTCGCACTGACACGGATAGGTCTTATGGCGACGATGGGACAGGAAAGGCCTAGGAAAAGGAAGGAAGCAGTCGTGGCCTTAATTAAGGTACAGCCCCAGCATTTGCCTGGTGTGAAAATGGGAAACCACGGAAAACCATTCCCAGGGCTGCCGACAGTGGGATTTGAGCCCAGTATCTCCTGGATGCAAGCTCACAGCTGCGCGCCCCTAACCGCACGGCCAACTTGCCCGGTGGTCTTAATATCCTTCTGAGAGGTAATCAATCTTGGATGTCACCTCTTCTGTTTGTCCTAGTTCCTTCATGCCTTTAGTCACCTCTGGTAGATCTGTCTAGATCTTTCCACTGTTCTAGTAAGAAGCCAGATAGTCGGTACCTCTCACTTTTTATTAAATTCATTATTTATTGATATTAATATTACCTTAAACATGTTTTCTATTTTTGGTAGCTTTCCACCGATACAGTGTAAGTTCCCTTATGGCGTGCGTTCATGTCACAGGTTTAATGAAAACTATTTGCTTTCCTTTCTCGCCGGGTATGCTGACCCTGCAGCTATTACCGGTAATTCTCGATTTTTGATTGGCTACTATCACCTGGACACGACTACTCACATCGTCAGCAACTTTCACGCTGATTGGTACCGATAATATATCCTTCTGCTGTTCTCTCTCTTTTGATTGGCTATCCCTTGTTATTTATTATTTAGCTTTCCTGAATTATTTGCAATGTTATCACCTTTTTTCAGATTACTTTGTATTTTTTGTTAGTCTTTTGTTATTTGTTAGTTTTGCAGCGCTATTTTTCATGCGCAGTCACCAGAACTTTCTATTCCTCTACATAACGCTAGCTTCTGGCTTGCTAGCACACATTCATCAGTGGCTCTCGGCCACAAGCACTCAGCCGCATTCCTTCAGCCATACTCTGCCACAAGGTCAACCACCTCGCCATCACATATGCGTGGACTTGCTGCAGCTCTGGGTTGCCAACATGTCAAGCAACAGATAACATAGCCGCGATTGCCACTGGCGTGGCAGATCTTTCACTTTTAACACAATGGCAAAGATATCTTTTAAATGGCTGATTGGACTCTGCTTTAAACGGCGTGGTACTCATCAGCATCCCTGCATGCTCACCGACAACAATAAATGTTTACAGATCTTCCTTTGAAAGGACACTTTTTAACGACTGGTTCAGTTTCGTCAGCTTTTAATATTGTTCTTAATGAAAGTTTTGTTGAACTTTTTTCTCCCTGAAGGAGTACTATGAAATTTACCTCTTCAAGAACTTCTAATCTAGTCCATTATATATTGTAAATTTTTGTCATTTGATTCTCCTTTCTTAAACTTAACATTTTTCTTGTAATTTTCAATTAGCTTCAGCATTTTTGTCAAATTTTTATCTTAACTTAGATTATTGGTTTTGACATTGGTCAGCCTACAAAATAGTGTACCTATTTCGTTCAGTTCTTCTGGACTTTCTAGCTTTAATAAAACGATAGTCTTATTTGTATTTAATATTTCTTGTGCACAATCGGCGGCTATCTCGCTCAAGGTTACGCACTTAACTTTACACAGTAACTGTAAAATTTGGTTGTATTTGCTTCATTCTGATCATTTATTGTTATATTCGTAATATTATTCAAATAAATTTTGTAACTGCTGTTCCTTATAACCCGCTTTCTTCTCTCTTCATTCCCATAAAACTTATGAATCCTTTCCTAAGTTTTCTCCACCAACTACATCTAACTTTAATCTATCCATCTCCCTTTTCAGATTATCTAACCTAAAACAACAATTCAAACTTCTAACATTCCACACTCCGACTCGCAGAATGTTGTTGTTGTTGTTGTTTGTTACAAAATTCTGCATCTGGGGAAAAAACCAATGTGATATTGCTTCCTATTCTCTGATGGTTCCTGACAGTGTTCAAGATTTCAGCATGTTTTGATGGTGTAGAACTGATTTCAGCTACGATGCAACAAGGAAGTGATAGCTGATGCGTCTCTCCCTCCCTTTCTTTCTCTCGTAGGCACATTGACTTCTTGTTTTTCTTTACTTTTTATTTTTATTTTTGCACAGCACTATGTCCATTCACTACATTAATCATTAATTTCTTGATAGATGGAAGCTGACTGTTTCTGTTTGAAATTAGAAATTTAGGTTAGTGGTGAATGCAGACCGATCATGTAGGCAGTGATAGAACTTAAAGGCTTACGTCTATTTTTGTTGTAAAGCTTCACTTAATCCAGTCACTACATTGTTCTTTGAATTATTCATATATACAGTAGATGATAGCTTTCTGTTCAGTTCAATGTTTTAAGAAATGTATTGTCTTCTAAGCTAGCAAACAAGTGATTGTTTTGTTCTTGTCAGTGTCTGAATTTCTTTTGCTAGATCTGGTGACTTTTTATATTGTATTGTATTGTATTCAGGAGCATCTCATTGGCATGGTGCAAGTTTGCTTACCTATTTGCTCGTGCTTGTGTATTTCAATAGTGTGGGAAGTTTACTCAGTGTGTTGTTATGACCTATTTCATTGTGTTTTTCATAATGCATAAGAAGAAAATATGACAGATAACAAATGATGACAAGTTGAAATATATTCAAGACATGGACTGAAATTCTCAAATGAAATGTGTAGATATAGCATGAAAGTAGAACACTGAACATGATTCTTGGCAAAAGAAAAGAAATAGAATGTGCATTTGAAGAAGGGGTGAGCGGCAAAAGGAAACGTTTGCAGTTTACTGAACCAGAAAGCATATTATTCAAGTGGTTCAATCAACACTGTACAATGTGCAGCACATTCCACTGACACTGTATCTACAGAACATGAAAACTGACTTTTTCCGGCTAACTGCATTAGTCACCTGCAGCCGTTTGATCAGGGCATCATCAAATGTGCGAAAAAAAATGTAGGAAGCGGCTTGTTCAGAAGTGGTTGACATCTCCTCAAACCAGTACAAGGAAAACAACAGTACTGGAAGCGATACATTTTGTAAATCTGCCTAGGATTCAGAGGAACCAAACACCATCAAGAAGTGTTTTAGCACAGTCAGTTTTTGACATGTTGTTGCAGATGACGTCATGCCCGTAGACGAAAACCTTGCGATGACTGATGAATGCGACAGACAGCAGGCAAAGACTGCAACGTAAGCTTTGATGTTCATAAATATAGAATGTGATGAAAGTGTTGTGGTCTGTCAGCGTATGACGACTGACAAAATTCCTGATCACAGACAGCATATAACCGACAGGAAGAAAGTGAAGAAGAGGATGAACCAGAACCCAAACCAGAGCCTACACTTTCATAAGCGATAGAAATAACTGACACAGTGTGACAATATGTCACAAGTTTTGTTGTTGATGATGATTACATGGTTTTAATGATAAAGATGGATTCAGTTCTATGTAAACTTGTACAAAATAAAAGGCAGTCCACTCTGGATATATTTTTCAAATCTGTGGTATTTATTTATTTTGGAATACATTATAGTGTAGAGGTACAGTAATCTATTTTCATTTTTATGTTGTTATTTATTCCCCGTGTAAGTTGTTGATAACCTATGTTTATGTTGCGACTGTAGTAATACGATGTGCATTCAAGTTCTAAGGCCTCCGATTTTTTTTCTCCAGATTGGAAAGAAATAGAAACATGTGCATTGTTTTAAAATGAGCCCGCGTTCATTGTCAAAACGTCACAGAGATGGCAGCACTATACGACAGATGGAATTTTAGCGCCAGCCGCGAGAATGAGAACTGTTTTAGATACTTAAAATGGCGACGTTTTCCTTACTTGAACAGCGTGCAATCATTCGTTTTTTGAATTTGCGTGGTGTGACACCAATTGAAATTCATCGACAGTTGAAGGAGACATGTGGTGATGGAGTTATGGATGTGTCGAAGGTGAGTTCGTGGGTGCGACAGTTTAATGAAGGCAGAACATCGTGTGACAACAAGCCGAAACAACCTCGGGCTCGCACAAGCCGGTCTGACGACATGATCGAGAAAGTGGAGAGAAGTGTTTTGGGGGATCGCCGAACGACTGTTGAACAGATCGCCTCCAGTGTTGGCATTTCCGTGGGTTCTGTGTGCACAATCCTGCATGACGACCTGAAAATGCGAAAAGTGTCATGCAGGTGGGTGCCACGAATGCTGACGGACGTTACGCAAACGTTTCTTCCTGAAAACAACTTTGAAGTGATTCCTCATGCTCCCTACTCACCTCACCTGACCTGGCTCCTAGTGACTTTTGGCTTTTTCCAACAATGAAAGACACTCTCCGTGGCCGCACATTCACCAGCCGTGCTGCTATTGCCTCAGCGATTTTCCAGTGGTCAAAACAGACTCCTAAAGAAGCCTTCGCCGCTGCCATGGAATCATGGCGTCAACGTTGTGAAAAATGTGTACGTCTGCAGGGCGATTATGTCTAGAAGTAACGCCAGTTTCATCGTTTTCGGGTGAGTAGTTAGTTAGAAAAAAAATCGGAGGCCTTAGAACTTGAATGCACCTTGTAAAACTAATCTCATTTTGAAGTTATTTCTATCGCTTATGAAAGTGTAGGCTCTGGTTTGGGTTCTGGTTCATCCTCTTCTTCACTTTCTTCCTGTCGGTTATATGCTGTCTGTGATCAGGAATTTTGTCAGTCGTCATACGCTGACAGACCACAACACTTTCATCACATTCTATATTTATGAACATCAAAGCTTACGTTGCAGTCTTTGCCTGCTGTCTGTCGCATTCATCAGTCATCGCAAGGTTTTCGTCTACGGGCATGACGTCATCTGCAACAACATGTCAAAAACTGACTGTGCTAAAACACTTCTTGATGGTGTTTGGTTCCTCTTACTTTGTACTTCTGACACGATAAATAAATAAATAAATAAATAAGTAAAACACTTTCAAGATTAAAATTATTGTGTCCACCTTTTCAATACAAATATATATTTTTAGTGATTAAATTCTACATGAATTAAAAACACCAGTTAGGGACATGTTTCGCCCTAGTTATGAGCATCTTCAGCCTAATACTAAATCTTAAGGTCAAGAATTAAAACTATAAACATCGGAACTAAATAGTAAACTTAACTTAATACTAAATACAATGGTCTTATGCTTTTTACATAGTTTACAATATGTACAATATGTACATTACTTTGCCAGATTTTACGAACAATGAATGAATTTATTTTATAATGACTAGACATCCAAATTGTAGACTGGACTGATCACAGCGTGAATTGGGGTTTCTCAAATTGTACTGACTAGAGATCTATCACTGCGTGAGTTGGGGTTTCTTCAATTGTTATGGTCGCCTGAGTCGTAAGTATTGTTACAAAACCGGAACCTTGGTTAAAGTCGTTCATGTTAGGGTATGAATCAGTTTGAATATTCCCTTAGAAAGAAGCATGGTTATGTATTAAGGCTGAAGCATGTATGTTGGAAACTATTGCTGTTCGGATAAATTTTTTTGGAATATTACGTCATTCTTGTTGATTAACTTCCCATTGGTGCATTGTTCAACATTGGGAGGAATATGAGTTGTCTGTAACTAGATAAGAGAAAAAAACGGGTTACAAAAATGTTGCAATGTTTGGGTTGGGAAGAATTGAGAGAAAGAAGAAGAGCTGCTCGACTAAGTGGTATGTTCCGAGCTGTCAGCGGAGAGATGGCGTGGAATGACATTAGTAGACGAATAGGTTTGAATGGCGTCTATAAAAGTAGGAAAGATCACAATATGAAGATAAAGTTGGAATTCAAGAGGACAAACTGGGGCAAATATTCATTTATAGGAAGGGGATTTAGGGATTGGAATAACTTACCAAGGGAGATGTTCAATAAATTTCCAATTTCTTTGAAATCATTTCGGAAAAGGCTAGGAAAGCAACAGATAGGGAATCTGCCACCTGGGCGACTGCCCTAAATGCAGATCAGTATTGATTGATTGATTGATTGAATGATGAAAGTGGAATCCAATATGATAATAAGTGCAGAGTGAGTGATTATCACATGAACTTACTTGTCTTGTTGACGTTAGCTGGGACCAATTGTTCCGGTTGTGTCTGAACGACTAAGCTTGCTACTCCTAGTGTAGTATTGATGCTGTAACGGAGGGGTGGAGCGTGGAGGGGAAGGAGGAGTGAGTTTCAAATCGTGCGTCCGTGTTGTTGCTTGTTGCTTGAAAGGTGGGTTTGCTCAGTCTAGAAATATCTGACTGCAAATGAAACGAATTTGGACCAACCACAGTCTGTGTGGGGATCTCCTGAACAAGTGGAGAAAAAGACTTTCACCAAGTTGCAACTGTGGCAATGAAGGGCTGAATGCCAGGCACATAGTTCAAGAATGCCCATGAAAATCTTCCAATGGTGAACTAAGAGATTTTTTCCTCAGAACAACACAAGCACTCTAATACATCTCTAATCTTGATATTGTACCAGGAAATGCCTATGGGCTGGAACATAGTTTTGGTTACATTAATATTTGCAACGGGACGACTCGAACGTATGTGTAGAGTACACGAGGTAATGGTAAGGCACAGACCTGCGAGCAACGAGCAAGATACGTCACCAGCTGCAAGTATGCGAATGACGCAACTATCACATGAACTTCACCTGACACTCTAGAATATACCAGAAAGATTTCACTAACTTCAAAACCCTTTGAGATATTGAAAACTGACATATATCATCGTGTACCTCATTATCTGAAAGTTAACATGCCATAATTTCATGAAAATGGGTCTAGGGATTTTCAAGTTATTCAGCTACAAAGAAACTGCATTTTTCAACAAGGAGAAACAGCTGACCTCGACAGTCCGTATAAAAGGACAGGGTCCAGCAATGCATATTCAGTTACAACTTGCAACTCACAGCTGACAGACTGTCATACTGTCATTCTGGTCTGCAAGAGTCGAACGCAGTAATCTTGTCACGTAATATCTTCAATAACATTTTCGTTGTACTTGTAAAAGTTGTATAGTATTTCGGAACTTAGAAAATTTCCAGAGCTTCGAGATGAACTTAAACATTTTACGGTGCTATTTCAGAACTTATAATATTTCCACGATTCACAAACTTAGTATTTTTTTTTTGCGCTAGAAAGTGAACGACTTCACTTAGTCTTGTGCTAACACTCAAACGTGATTTACTTTGAACTGTTATAGTGAATAACTGAGGGAACATTAAGGCTATTTTACGACAATTTAGCTGAATACTAACTTTATTTAATGGAAATAATCCATAATATCTCTTTAATTCGTGTGCGATGAATATTTAGAAAAGTTTGAACTAAACCAGACTTGTATCGCGAGTGAACAACATTTTACACTTCGTAGCATGATAGTCATTTGAACTCTTATTCAATTAGAATCCAAACATTTGTTATACACTGAACAAACTTTGAATTACGTGTATAAATAGTATAAACTGTGTACGATAAAGTGTGTTTCGAACTGAGCTTCCAAGCAATAATTACTTTCTACTAGTGACTTAACAACTGCACTAAGTAAAATCGTGCCAATTTGACGCTCGTAACCCACACAGTCAGTTGAACATTCTTGTGTTCACGAAATTCATTAGTGACACCAGAAACCCTGACAGAGTGCCTTTTTCACTGTATCAACCTGATGATCAAGTCGACGTGGGACTTAATGTGGTACATCGCTGGAGATGGTAGGTGGTACTATGGTCGACATCACGACATCGGTTGCAAAGGAGTTCCAAATGCTGTTCACTGAACAGCATTTTCCAGTTCCAAGACTAATCAGGTGATATAAGTGCTTTACCATCAATCTTACAACAGAATCAACTTTTTCTCAAAGATTGAACTTTAAGACAGTGATTTCTTCATTTTCAACAAATTAACATTGCTGATTGGAAGTCACATAATTCACACAATATTTCCAAATGTTGGACAGTACTTATAAAATAGAACACAACACTGGACTTTGCAAGAAGTTTAACTTTACGTTCTTTTACATTCTCAAGTGTTAACTTTATAAAGAGACTGTAGGAATTTCGAAGTGATAACTTTATAGAGACTGTAGGAATTTTGAAATGATAACATTTTAGAGAGACTATAGGATTATTCATTCTCGAAGTGAAGTGATATTTATTTTCACATAATATTTGGCGTTATTTCTCAAGACGAACTCTCTGAACTTGATGAAAGGAATTATTAATTTTGAATTTCATTTATTACAAACATTCATTGAAAATGTATGATATTGCTGGAGTCGGGCAACATTAAATTCAACAGAAGATATTTAAATTTGATTTTCTATTTTCAAATTCGAAATAATAGAGGAATTATTCATTCTATTTACAAGCTGCATAAACCTGAAATTTTAAAGTTCCATCTATTACTTAGCACTGCGAATACCACTCTCTGTACCTGTTCCTAAGAACTGAACACCCCTTAGTTAAGTCTCATGCCCCTTTTCCTTTGACTTTTCCTGGTACAATATACAATTATAAATACTTTCAATGTGTGCCACAAGATTTTTAAAAAAATTTAAAAACTTGCATGAACACTTCTTTCAGAAACTACTCCAGGTGGTAGCCTAAAAGTGAAATCCACCACTGCCATGAACAGCACACTTGGGCCACCAGACTCTGGATAGCCAAAGCTGGCATGCATAACTGAATCAGAGCCTCTAGGAAACACCTTGGAATCACACACACACATCCAATTCTAATACACCAAAATTAAAGCATAACAAAAACATTTTTTCAGCACACTAACATAAATTTGCTTTTAAAAATGCAGAAATTCTAACAGCTAACAGACATAATGGACCAACAAAATTCCTAATCCCTTCAGAAAACTCGCTTCACGGACAATATTGCAATGGAATCAGACTACTACAAAATCCTGAACGGCGAGATTTGCACAAAAGAACACTCCATACCTAGGCACACCATTTGCAATCAACAAGAACATTCTAAATTCAGTTATAGACTTCCAGTCCCCAAATGGATGACTGTTACTACTAACAATCAAATGATCAAATAAGAAGTAGGTACTCATTAATGAACACGTCCTAATCAACGATGATAATCAGGCCAACTGTCAAAAGGTTGACAACTTCTGGGAGGAGATAGAATCAGCGACATCAATAATCCCTGATAATAACATTAAAATTCTACTAGGCGACTTTAACGCTCAGGTAGAACAGGCAAAAGCATACTAGAAATAGTGGGAGAATACCCAGCTCACAGAAGAACCAGAAATGGGCAAAACAAGTTCACACCGGGCGAGTTGGCCGTGCGCGTAGAGGCGCGCGGCTGTGAGCTTGCATCCGGGAGATAGTAGGTTCGAATCCCACTATCGGCAGCCCTGAAGATGGTTTTCCGTGGTTTCCCATTTTCACACCAGGCAAATGCTGGGGCTGTACCTTAATTAAGGCCACGGCCGCTTCCTTCCAACTCCTAGGTCTTTCCTATCCCATCATCGCCATAAGACCTATCTGTGTCGGTGCGACGTAAAGCTCCTAGCAAAAAAAAAAATCAAGTTCACGTCCAAAAACTACTTCTGCACTGGTGTTGATCTGACCACATATGAATCCAATGGTGTTGCAGCTTCTTCCTTCTTATATCTGTAAAACATTGTAAATATTCCATGTAATCTGAAAAACACCATTATTCATGTAATTTTTTTGCTGTATATATAACCTTAACACCCAATTTTTCTTAATTAAAAAAAAAAACCACCTGTAACTCACATCAAATCCTAATAAAAGGAAACAGAGTAAATTGCAAAATTATAAATTAAAAATTGTAAAGCTAGGCCCTATATCCTCATATTGTAACACCTATGGAACAATGTAAATTCTAAATTGGAAAAATGTAACCATACATTGTAACAAAGCAAAATTGCAAAACCAAAATCATAACCATACTGTAAAACAAAGGGAAGAGAAAATTGTAAACCGAAAAATGTAATCTAGAAAATGCTAAATATGAATCAAAAATTGTAAAATCATGTAATGACAAATTGTGCCATTTGAAAAATCAATAAAGCACTTAGTCAAGAGGCCAAAACCCCTACCCAACTCCTTCATCGATTCAAACCTCCCCATCCACCTCCTAACTCCTTCAAATCTCCAAACCTGCCAAATCTCCTGGCCAGAGAGAAGGCGTTACCTTCTAGTTGGCCCGTCTCTCCCCTTCGGGGAGGAGAATAAAAACCTTTCCTAGATCCTTCTTACCATAAAAGTATTCTGATTTATATTCATTTCTTTTATTAGAAGAAGTAAATGCAATACCACTAGTGGGTGTGGCAAAAGTATAAGTGGATGGTATCTGAAAAACAAAATACAAGTTAATTTAGACAGTTAACATCATCATGAATAGGTAACTGTCTGTTGGTCTGGATCTTGAGATATTCTCTCATCAGATGTTGCATCACCACAAATGAAGTAGAGGGAGGTGATTAAGGATAGCGGGCCATTGCCTATGAATTGACATAATTGTTCCTGAAATTATGCAATTTTGTTGTTGTGGCTAGCCAGAGAGCAGGCAGCAGCAGAGAGCAAGCAGTGAGGTGAATGCAAGCTTGGAGCAGCTCTTGTCCCCTCTACTTCTTGCAGACAACTTATGGCTCATGCAGGGAGTAAAGTATATGGTAACTAATTGTTGGCAGCCCTGATGGCACTCCATGACACAGGATACCAGGGAGGAGGAGTGGCCACAGGAAATGACATCAATGTTGTTACAATTTTAATTAGACTTTCATTCTTCAGTTAAATTATATTCAAAATATTAGATACCCATAAATTTACCTGTTCTCCTGTATAGGAAGAGGTCTCTCAACAGGTTCAGGTAAGGAAGCAAAACAATGATCTTCAACTTCAAATCTGCCACTGCCAGTATCCCGACCTAGTACAGCGGAAACAATACCAGTAACGGATGAGTGAACGTCTATGGACCCCACAAGGTGAATTCTTTGTTGCTCATCTTCCAAAATCAACTGGTCATGCTCGTCGACAAACTGTGTACGTTGCGGCTGAGGAATAAGTTGATTCTGAAAAAAGAAAGTAAATAATTAATGATAAAATCAGTGAACATTTTAACTAATACAGCTACGTACTTAAAATCCCTTAAGTATTATCATTCTGAAAAGACCCCGCTGCTCAGAAGAATAGTTCCTTAATGTGCCAGAAACTGAACAACTGATGCGTCATATTTAAGGTGCTACTAACTTATATTTGGGTGCAGTTCACTGTAAACCATGGAGTCATACTAAGGCTGACTTTAATTTTTCAATAATTTAATTTTCCTGAAAAACCACTGTCTGTCTGTCTGTCTAAAATTCATAACTTATACATATGTAAGCATAATATTTTCAACCCTTGTATTTGGTGCACATTTTCTGTTAGTCGCGTTTATAAGACTCTTGAGTACAGTAATTAAGTATTGAAAAGTTATTATCTAATCTCACCGAAGTGGCTCTCCTCCGTTAGGGCATCATATTCTGGCGAGGCGAGCGTGCAGTTATTATTATGTGAGGGCTCAGTAAAGATGTCAGAACTAAATATTTCTCTAGCTTGCAATGTGATTATATTAGATAAAGTTATGCATTTTATATAGCATGTAGCATTTTCTGAAAATGACTATATTGTTGTCCGGAATATGGACTTAAAGTTCAAGTACAGGGTGTCCAAGCGCTATCTAATTATACAAATTTGAGCTGATTTTCAAAAAGGATTGCCTTTGATTTCCGCAATGAAAGCCTTTTGGATGAGTTATCTATACTTTAATGAATAGAAAACTGTGACTTTTTGCTGCGACCAGGTATGACCATGAGAGTAATTAATTTTTTTCAGAAGCCAGGTACTCCGTAACCCGGAGGTCGGTTTTCGAGCTGTTGAGGAACAGCAGGGAATGTAAGCGGGACGATGATATTGCGAATGTTGTAACTGAACATTTAGGCTTTTAGGATTGTTCCGAGGATATGTCCAAGTCAATAAGGAAATCTGTCAGTATTTTGTGTGCTAAAATTCGATCACGTTGGACAAAATATAGTAGAAAAAGGGACAAATAGTTGAAGTACAATAAAAGTTGGTTCAAGCAGAGAATGAGCCTTGCAGAAGGACGTGCATCACAACAATGTCAAGACGAGCCTGTCAGTACTGTAGCTCATTCCATGTTAAGAAAACGGTATTGCTCTTATGACAACAGCGTTGCCATATCAAATGGCTCCGCTCAACGCCATCACGGGAAAACGGCGGCACATAAATTTGTAAAATTCAATATGTAAGTTGAAGACAAAAGGCTGAAGAAACTAAGCTACAAGTTACTTTTGTGAACTAAAGGGGACATGGGGTTTACAGGGGCCACTTTTGGTTTGTACAGAATCAGAGGTAAACTACCGCACATAAGAAACCTTAGCACTGAAATATAAGGCAAATTGCAAGAGAAAATAGACAAATAATTTTATGGGCTCGAGGGGCGGGGGATGTATTTAATTGCATTTAATAAATTTATCCAGACAAAAGTTAGAAAACAGACACAATAAATAAATACTGCAGGTGACTACAAAAGATCACAGTATTAATGTCAAAGAAATAAATCACACACGTATTCTTTTCGCATAACTCTCATTCAACACAATACATTTACGCACTGATTTAAAGCCTAAAATACACATGCAATAAATAAATACTGTAGATGACTTCACTACAGAAGTTCAGGGAGGAAACGCGTCTATTGGTTGATATCCGAAGTAAAGTGTTAGCAATACCAATGATGGAAATCGCTAGAAGGTTCTTCAGAGAGACTTCCACTTCTACGGATATTACTGGAGTAGATATAAATTTAATAAACCATCTACGTGCCATTGTAGGAACACTCTGGTGTGGATATGCCATTGATAAAGTGACATTTGGCATGTACGCAAAGGAAACTATACAATTGTGCTTACAAAAATACGCCTATAACTTTGCACAAACTCTTGGGTCATGGAGAGGAGGCCATTAGGCACTGTATTATACCTAATGAACAACTCTCAGAGGAAGCTCAGGAGACCAGGAATAAAGATAATAGGAAACCTTCCACAAAAACACAAATACTCGGACCCTTATATTACCATCTTAGGGAAATCAAGGAGGAGGAAGTTTATTCCGCTTTCACGAGAAGTGCTCAACTTACTGTCTGAGCCTCCTGTATCGGCTTCTGCCAAAGGAGATAATGACAGTGACGATAGCGATTCTGATGTAACTGCATCTAATGAATAAATTGTTTGGCAAGTACATGTATTCCTGTACCTGTTTTTAAACATTCTAAACAGCATGTCCCACTATTAACATCTATTTAATTTCTTAAAGCTATAACGAAAAATGATTAAAATTACAAATATTACTAATTCTATTCCCGACGTAGTAATTTGTTCTTTGTACTTGATTGACCACACAATTATCTCCAATAATAGCAGTTACATACTAAGTTTTATGTAAATCGGTCTATTCGTTTCCGAGATACGATTTTTGGCCGGCTAGATTCCTGAAATTACGCACTGTGCAAAGGCTGGTTGAATGTTCAACAGCTCCAGTTTCGGCTGTCATAAAAGGCCTAGGAATCACTGAAGAGGTATACTAGGGAAATGAGGAGTGATGTAGTTTCCCGCAGCTTTCCTCAGCGAGCTAGAAACAAAAGAGGATCTACACCTAATGTCGCTAATATGAGTGGACAGGGTATTATGATGTCTGCCAAGTATGAGTGTCACAGTTGAAAGTAGCTATTGCATATCAGTCTGCCAAGACCACTAAAATCCGCGCACTAACCACTCATAACAGAGACCAGCAGCATAAGGAACAGCATTAGTACCAACGCTCATAACTCAGTCACTTTCATTTCGTCGAAGCCAAGGATGAGTCTGAGACAAGACAGGTCAATGAAAGTAAATTTGCTCTACGATAAGATATAGTACAGATTATTAACACTTGGTCCTGCCAGCAAAGGCAGAGAAAACCATCCAAAACCATTGTTAAAATTTGTGGACTCTTTACAATAGCCATTTCCAAAACCTTCATTTTCATAAGATAATGTGCATTATCTCAAACAACTTGGATTGCTAGATTAATGCTTTCAGGTTGTGCATTAATGTGTATTGTTAACAAAAATTGAAAAAAAGAATAAGTAATTAATTTCTGGATTATGACATTTTGGAAGATAACTTCTTTAAGGGAAACTTGAAACACTAAACCAAGAATATATCTTGAAATGTGTGCATACTTCTCTGTGTGGTCCTAATTTGAAATTGCCTACTTTAATAATTAGCTCCTAAATGCACCTTTTGAAGTTTAAGGCATAGGAATTCATTCATCTATAATTCTGGTAACAGAGAGAGAGAGTTTTCTTTCATGATTTTAACCACTGCATCTTGTAAAATGAACAATGCGTACCACCTTAAGCACTTAAGGGGGTCATACACTAGTTATGCCATGTTTAGTTACCACTTGACAAAAATATGACTATTTCCTACATTATTTCAAATAGGACATTGAAAATTAATATGATATATAACATCCTAAAGTATTGTTTGATATAGTACAAATCAAAATTTAATGTAAAGTATACACATTAATAATTAATAAATTTTGATAAAATTATTAACCACATGATATGACAAAAAACATGATAACTCTTTAAATATGAGCTTAAAGGTTGTGTTCTTTCTTTTGAATTGAAACTGAGAGAATATTATAGAGGATGGACTAAGATAAAATCTCTAAATGCTTTCAAATTAATTTGGCAGATTTAAAAAAAATATACATATAATTTTGACATCTTTATGACCTGTTCATATCATTATATTAAGCCTAAATTTTGTCTCAGTTCCATTATTTTAGTTCATCCTCTATAGAATTCCTATTTGACCAACTGTGCAAAGTTTCATCTAGATAAGACAAATGGTTCTTGTGACATTACATTTCTTGTTTGAAAAAAATAAGTTTTCAGGACATCTATATTTATATTTATGAAATGAATGGTATTTCTGTATCAGTCATGTACATAGTAGCAATGACATGCACTTTTTAATTTTCCGTAATTTCTGTCTGTCTGTATGTATGTACACGCATCACGAGAAAACTGGTGAAGATAATTTAATGAAAATCGGTATGTAGTGTCCGGGAATAAGTCGCTACAATCGAGGCTATAAATAATCTTATTCACTCTGAGAGAAATAGTAGTTTAGGGGAATGCCTAAAATTTAATTCTCAAATATTTGTATATTGGTATGTTAAGTCGGGAAATAAGTTGCTACAATCTAGGCCATAAATAATTTTATTCACACTGAGTGGAATGGTAGTTTAGGGGAAGGCCTAAAATTTAATTCTCAAATATTTGTGTTGTCAGTGGTCCTATCGACAAATACTACATTACTAAAGTTAAATAGTATTAAATTTCTGATCATTTATGTCATACATTTTTACCGTACCGGCTATGATAAGAGAGATATTCATGAATTTGGATATTTGTTGCTAAGTCCATGTCAGCGCAAAGCCACGAGAATATGGGTTAATGAAAATCGTTATGTAAAGTCGGGGAATAATGCAGTCTACGCTATAAATAATTTTGTAAAAAGCCCTAATATCACAGAGTCCAAAGAAAACTAAATGTGAAGGCCTACAATACAGAAAGCTCATAACATTAAACAACAATAACATTGCATTGACCATTGTTTGTTGTGATGTGCTTTGTGTCTTCTGTTGCCAGTCATGTCCAATAGATGGGATTACTGATGTATACCGAGTATTTTAAAGTTTGCTTTACGTTGCACCGACACAGATAGGTATTATGGCGACGATAGGATAGGAAAGGGCTAGGAGCAGAAAGGAAGCAGCCCTGGCGTTAAGTACGGTAGAGCCCCAGCATTTGCCTGGTGTGAAAATGGGAGACCACGAAAAACCATCTTCAGGGCTGTCGACAGTGGTTTTCTAACCCACTACCTCCCGGATGCAAACTCACAGCTGCGCGCCCCTAACCGCATGGCCAACTCGCCCTGTCGTACCAAGTATAACAGCCTGCCTGAATATTGGCGGGAAGTAGCTGGGGAGTTAGATAACATTCTTCTTAAGCATGCCATTCCTCCGGTTCATAAATTTTCTTATACTACTGGTACGTAACAAGCTAGTTCATCATAGCATTCGAGCTATTCAATCCTTACAGGATAAGGCACAACAATGAGATCTATGATCATCAAGAAGACATAGTTACATCTATGAGGAAGAGGCGATTGCCTTTCTATGGGCATTTGACTCATATGAGTACGTACAGACTTACCAGCAAGATCTTTACCACTACAGGCAGAGAGAAAGCGTCCAAAAATAAATGGATCACCACAGTGAAGTCCGACTTAGAACAGCTGGGGATTTTAGAACAAACCATACAGGATCGTGTATTATTCCGGCAGTTGACTTTTTAAGGTGTCTTTCCAGAGTCTCTCACCAGCAGACAGAGTACAGGCACCACCCGATCGAAGTGGACCGAGGAAAGGAAAAAAGCACACAGCCAGATGAAAGCTTTCTGGGCGAAGAAAAAACAGAATTCCCATACAAGGAGTCGAAACGAGCCCCATGGTCCTCAGTAGGCCCAAACGACAAGAAGAAGAAAGGTAACAATGGCAGGTGAGTGTTCACGGCTGTCTGCGGCCTGGTCATTCCAGCACTGAAACTTTGGACTGTTAGATCGGCATCGTAGTACTGTTCATTAAAAGTGAGAAAATGTGCGTTTTTTTATTTGAGCGAGTATTTATATGATAACATTGCTTTTAATCCTTACATTCCTACTGACTTTTTTTAATGGCCTAAGTTAACTGTAGTTAGGAAAACCACAAAGACAATCTTTCTGAGAATCTGAGAAGCACGGGTACATCAGCTAGTCGCATATAAAGTTGTCACACACAGGTCTAGTCACCATTTACCTTAGAAGGCTCCACTGCCATATGTTATACCCTCTGTCTGGATGTTCTTGGATTGTTCTTCCAGTCCGAGTCTTCGCCTAGTCCTTCTAGCCTCCAAAGTTGAGGGGTTTTTTTAGTTTTTTTCAGCTGAATCTACACATACCTTGTCAAACTTGCTCAAAGCTTCCACAGTATTCTTCCCAACTTCAATTCCCAGTGCCTTCAGTACTTGTAGACTCCTGCCAGCTCCATCATTAAAACTGGCCACTGCACTGTAGGTTGCTATTTGAACAATTTTATTACCATTGCATGATGTTTTGGGACAAATGGACCAAACTTTACAGTTGAATGACTGATTTGCATTTTGGTTTCTCCCTTTTAGAAATCTTCTCAGTAACTCATATATATTACTTCCAGTTAATTTCACATTTCCATGACACAATTTGCAACACAAATGTACACCTATATTATCCGCTAAAGAAGAAAAATCTGTAATACTATACGACACACTGTCAGTATCCTTAGCATCAATGACAGGTGACCTAAGCTCTGGCCCAAGTTTCCTGGCTGATGCACTAGGCCTACTGGTTACGTCAATAAGAACATTGCCATTATCAGCTCTCTCTTCATTAGAAAAGCGATTTCCAGCAAAGCTCCCCTTTTTCCGTCTTGCAATGTTCCCCTTCTTAGGCATTATGATCACAATTCACAACACAATTTAACAGAAGTACGTGGAAAGTTTCAAAACAAACTGCTACTACCGCCAAGGAGTACACAACAGAAACCTTGGAAACAAGCCAAGGATACAGGCATGGCCTACGTGTATACTAACCATGCAGCAAGTGATATAAGAAATTGACGAAAAGAAAAACCACACAACCGTCTGGCGCTCTACATTTGCATCCATTGCTATGTAGCCATGCCCATCACAATGTGCAAGCAGTCAGTAAAATGCAAATATCTCTAAAACTATGAGGAATTTTTACATAAAATATCATATCTGTGTTTAGAAAACCTGAACCTTTCGTACGAGATTTATTTTTAAAAATGACATTTTTTAGTATAATCTACTGTAGTGGTTCATGTTTGTGGGTTACTGTAGTCACGTCCTAGTTCGTGAACCATGGGCAACAGCTGAGTGGCCTAGTAAGTGGTCTTGAGAGTCGGGATACCAGTTGCTATGGAATGGGAGTGGGCATCTTGGACATATTCTGAGGCATGACCCTCCTTGTGCTCAGGCGGCTAGGACTATACAATCCACCGGTGGTCCATAACCCGTTAGAGGAGAGATCCTCACTTGGACTATGTGCAAGTAGGGTAGCATCCTGCTTCATGAATTTACAGAGCTCAGAACTTTTTTTTTTTTTGCTAGGGGCTTTACGTCGCACCGACACAGATAGGTCTTATGGCGACGATGGGATAGGAAAGGCCTAGGAGTTGGAAGGAAGCGGCCGTGGCCTTAATTAAGGTACAGCCCCAGCATTTGCCTGGTATGAAAATGGGAAACCACGGGATTCGAACCTACTATCTCCCGGATGCAAGCTCACAGCCGCGCGCCTCTAGACACTATATCACAGAATCAATTATTTTGTTTTCAATTATCATATGCCCTTGTAATTTAACACAAGACTTGCCAACAGATTTGATTCCCAGACTGGGGCAGTTACATCATGCTGTCTCTTAACCACTTACGTTGAAGCACGTAAGTTGATCGAAATGAGTTTCATACTTGTGACTTCAATTGAAAGCAACAATTTGCTGAAAATCAGTAGAGCAAACCCTTGTGCATATCAGTGTTTTAACTCCTAATAGCTACCTAAAGCTTACACATAGGTTGCAGTATGCAAGCCATTAGTGCCCAGGTATTTAACCCCCACCCCCAACAGTAGTTTATCACCAGTGTAGCTAACATCTAGTTTATCAGAACCTGTACAACCAGCCTTTAGGCTAACAATTAATTTCCTATGCTAAGCATCTGATTTGATTGGCATTTCAAAGCCCTGCACAAGTTAATCCTCTTTTGTTAACAAAATCAGGGTGAGAGAATAAAAGTCTAGTTAGGCCTAGTTCATGCATACTTACTTCTTCAGAGATTTCTTTCAGAATACTGGGCTTTAATTCTTGGTGTTTAAAAAGAGTGCCAATAATCACACACTTTTCATGCTCCTCTTCTTTTAAATCGATAAGCTTCCTTATCGGCATGTCAGGACCTGAAAGTATGCAGTTCAGTTTGACAGATGTTATGTTAAAATATGAACACAGTTCATGTTTAGGAGAAATTTCTGACAAATTTCAAATGTACTAGAAACAGTAAAGATATGTATTTAAACAACAACAAAGATATGAAGAAGCACGTGAAATAATGAAGTCGGACCAACATATGAGCTTCCCTCATCAATCCCAATTCTTCTACGTCCATTTCTTCTCAGCCCACACGAACTTGTTTCCGCTTCTCACCTTCATCAGTATGATAAACCTTGCTATATTTTGCCACCTGTTCATTTCTTTCCATTACTTATATATTGACCCACTGGGTTCCTTTTCTCCTTTTGTACTTGAGTTCTACCTAAAAGCCCTACTTATTTCTTTGTCTGGCCCCTTGGCTTATTGGCCAATATTAAGGACTGCAGTTCATAGGGCACTGGGTTTGATTCTCAACCAGGTCAGGGATTTCATTTTTCTTTTTACGCTATTTGTTTTACATCGTTCTGACTCAGGCAGGTCTTTTGGCGACGATGGGATAGGACAGGGCTAAGCCTGGCAAGACGGTGACCATGGCCTTAATTCAGGTACAGCCCTGCTGGTATCTGCCTGATGTGAAAATGGGAAACCACTGCCAACAGTGGGGTTCAAACCTACTATCTCCCTGAATGCAAGCTAATAGCTACATACTTCAAACCATGTAGCCAAAACTCTTGGCAAGGGATTTTTAATCATGTCTGGAAAATTCCTTTGACTCAGGGACTGGGTGTTCATGTTTGTGCCAACAAGAGAGGAGCAGATGTCTATAATGATCACACCACCTTATGCCTACAGAATTCCAGGTGAAAATAATGGCAGCTCACAGAAAATGTGAAAAACTCAACAGAACATTTGGCATCAAGCAACTCAAGGATAATTCAAAAAGGGAATAAATTTTAACTACAGGGTCTCTCATATAAACTAAAACTGTTGAAGCGGCATTTTTACTCTCCGATCCGTAAGCTGTGGTATAGGATGTACGCGTACAATTCTTGACCTTGCAAGCATGAGTCGCCAGTCTGAACCTCAGCTGTTAGCATGGTGAGACAGTTATCATTGCAACACCGTATTTTCGTATGTAAAGTTCTGCTTTCATCTTAATGGTTGTGTGGACAGGCATAACTCTTGCTATTGGTGTGCAGAAAATTCTAAGGGTGTTTATAAAGTCCCTCGTTATGATAGGAAGATTGGTGTTTACTATGCTGTTAGTGCAAGACTAATAACTGGGCCTATTTTTTCGAGACTACAGTAAATGCAGAGAGGTACCAAGATGACATTTTGACACTGTTCTTCCATCACTTAATGGAAAAAAAATCATGTGGGTGGTTTCAACAAGATTCAGCCCCTGCTCGTACAGCAGAAGATGCCCTTCTCACAACTCGGAGGTGTTTGCAGACAGAGTGATCAGTGCTAATCTATTTCCCTCTCGTTCTCCAGATCTAATAGTGTGTGATTCTTACTAGTGGGGTAAACTGAAAGGAAAAAGAGTATCGAACAAATCCTCACACATTGGAGGAACTGAAAGAAAACACTGATTACAAATGAAATCAGGAACATTACAGTGGTAGAACTCACTCGCATCAGCCAGAATGTGGTTACCATATACAATGCCTGAATAACCCAGGAAGGATGATGATGATGATGATGATGATGCTTGTTGTTTAAAGGGGCCTAACATCGAGGTCATTGGCCCCTAATGATACAAAATGAAATAACAAAAAGTTCAAATTCATCCACTAACCAAAATAAAATAAAAAATGTCATGAAGAATGAATGGATGGACATGAATCCAACAAAAACCAAAAAAACAAACAAACAAACAAAAACAGTGGATCAGACTCAAAAAAAAGATCGTAAATAATTGTATTACTGACCAAGGGATCACTTATAAAGCACAATGATGCTTGATGTCGAAAGGGATGCAAAATCCACGTCTAAGGCCCCACAGAATGGTACATGTCGCGAGTAAAGTAGAACCATGGTATCAATCATGTTGGGCTACTAATCAAAAGTAGCGAAGACTCACGGTGTTCCACACAAGATGGTACTACTCACAAGTATTGTACTTCGTACAGGTAACGCAGACCTATGGTGTTTCTCACACAATGGCGCCACTCATAGCCAATGCAAACCGATGAGTTTCCTCACCTAGGTGTACTAGTCACGGGTGCTGGTCCCATGGGTCCCGTGGTGTTCCTCACATAGTGGGTACTAATCACAGGCAACGCAGACCCACGGTGTTGCTCATATAGTGGTACAACTCACAGGCAACGCCCAGACCCGCGGTGTTGCTCACATGGGTATGACGCACGGGTACTGGAAAACCCCAGGCCAGGCTCTAGGCTGCTACTAATCACAAACCTATTTCGTACCTAATATAGTGGTACTACTCGTAAATACAGGCAACCCATGGTGTTCTCCATATGATGGTACGAATCAAAAGTAGTCTCATGGTTCTAATTCAATCATCCCGAGGTCGCCCCTTCTAGTCACCTCTCACGACAGGCAGGGGATACCGCGGGTGTATTCTACATGTGCGTCCCCCACCCGCAGGGGGTAGTGTGTTTGGTCCGCGAGAGGTATTTTATTTCCCTCAAGTCCGCCGGCAAGCTGGTTAGGACCCCCCTATCCGTCACCTAGGACGTGCCACGTGGGAGTATCACCTCCCCTCTGCTACGCCAGCGTAGTAGCTTCGTGGAACCCAGGAAGGATGACACTTCCAGCATATTTTATAAGGTAAGAATTCATAAAAGATTGTATACACACTTAAAGCAGGGCAGCCACATGCGACATAAGTTCAACTGATACAGTTGCCGTAGCGCAAAGTACAAACACTGTGCGTTCAGTCTGAGTTTGTATGAGAGACCCTGTAGAAATCAGGAACAGCTTCAAGGCAATACCTCATGAACCAGATTCAGACAATGAAACAGTATGGGATAAGACAAAGAAATGTTTTGGTTGATATATGTGAAGCAGTGATAGAATATTGAGAATGACAAAATTGCAAGCAGAATACAATATCAACAGATAGGTGAAGAGAAGTGTATGCGGGGACCGCCGACAATTTGTAAATGAACGCTCAAAGAAAGCCGAGGAATCTGCATATAGAGGTGATAGTAAGGAACTGTACAGAATCACAACAACAGCTCAAGAGGAAGTTCAAAAAGGACCAAGATCAACTAGAGACACAGAGGGAACACTTCACAGAAATCCTTCATAAAAGCATAGGACATTAACACATGACAAGAGGTAACTGAAATTGTAAGTGCAGATCCAGATATCCTACTGCACTGTCCAATTACTGCAGAAATTTGAAAAGCACTCAACCAGATAAGGATCGGAAAGGCACCACGAGGCAATAACATTTCCCCGAATGTTTTCAAAGTCGATACTAAAATCTTAGTCAGCCAACTGAAGCTAATTTCTGAAAAGGTATAACAGGAAGAGAAATTGCCAAGGGACTGGAAAAGAGGACTGATATTAAAGAAAAATGATACTGCAATAGATTGTGATAACTGGAAAGGCAACTCCTGCAAATTATTATCAAGAATCATCCTCAATCAAATCACAGATGCAGTCGATTGCAAAATGCAGAAAGAATAAGCTGGCTTCCGCAAAAATCACATCTGTAGCAATCTCATAAACACTGTATGCATCAATCTGGAACAAAGCATAGAATGGCAGAGCTCACTGTATCTCAACTTTGTAGATTTTGATAAAGCACGAGGGAGACTGTAATAATGTAACAGAACGACACACAGAGCTGTCGGTGAAAGAAAGAAAAGAAACAGAACCTGGCAGTATCATCCGAAGACCAAGAAGCTCTAGCGAAGGAGATCGTCCAGCACAATATATACAAATGGAAACTCAACAAACAGGCAGCAGGGGAGCGAGAATGGAAGAGAAAGGGGTAGAAGTAGGACATGACGGCCCGTGGAAAATGCAGCGTAGCCGTAGAAGGCATACACAATTAACGGGCGCCACGGGAGAAGGACGCACAAGACAGGTAAGTCAACTTCAAAGACCTGGGTCTCATGAGAAAAGGGAGTTATTGCATGGCAGTAAGCAGGGAGAGAGCAAGATCAAAGCAGCTGAGGGCAAGCGCTGGTTATACATTGGAAGGCTCAATGCTGACACTACAAATGAGGACCTCGAGGAATACCTAAAAGAAAACGGAATAAGCGACACTGACTGTCACTAGTGAGCTTCAGACCTTCTAGTTGAACATTCAAAATTGACGTGCCCCTGTAAGACCTCGAGAAGCTATATGACAGCCAGTTCTGGCCGGAAAATGTCACCTGTCATACTTTTCGTGCCTCCTGGAGATTTAGAGGAAGAGACGAACAAAACTATCAAATGTCTGTCATAGAATATTGAGGGTCTAGTAAATGCCATGAATATGATGCCTAAAGACATTTTTGACAAAGGAGTGGTGTCCAAATAATGTGTATGCAGCGTATGTTCTTGCTTTGCAAGGACAGAAGGGCAGACCGAAAGGCGGCATAACATGCTTGGTTAGTCCGAGACTAGCCCCAATCGGGACATTATATAATACTGACAATGTATTAGCAGTGAGAACAAACTCATGTGTAATTACAGGAGCATACTTTCAATCAGAATGCAAAGAGGAGGAAATAATAGACAATATAGGCACAACACTGGCTAGAGTTCGCAGTAGTGCGACAGTTATACTAGCAGGAGACCTGAATTGTTGGGTGGACCGAGTTAACAAGAAAACAGGCAGTATACTCAATTATATACAAGGGGAAGGGCTATCCCTTGTAAATGACAACCACTGCAAGACGTGTATATGCAGCAATGGGAGCAGCACAATAGACCTTGTTTTTACAAACATGAAAACGTGCACAGAACAGGCGGTAGAGTAAGGGATGATGTGGTCATCAGAAAACATTTACCAGTGGAAATCACACACTGTATAGAACGACTGTCACCAAAGAGACCAAGGCCAGAAATCCATACTCCAGGAAACTAAATCAAGAGATTCTCAAAAAGGCACGCCAAGACATAAACATGGGTGAGATCTGAATCAGATACTGGATTATCTGGAGAGCATTATTAAAATAGCTGCTAAACGATCATTAGTTAACCCCAGACGTGCAAAACCATGGTTTAATAAGCTATGCTACAAAGCCCGCAAGGAAGCGCTACAAACGCTGCACACGTTCAGAAAGTCCCAGTCTCAGTCTGACCTACAGGAATATACAAAGAAAAATAGGGAATATAAAACCATATTGAGAGCTACCAGGGAAAGATGTTCTGCTGGATGAAGAAAAGAAGCTAATGGAAGAAGCCAAGGAACATTCATATATAGCCCTGAAAGCAAAACCACCTCAATTCCCCAGGGATATACCTATGGAGATCTGGGAAGCGCATTTCAAAGATGTGTTACAGAAGGAAGAAACACGACCAGCATCAGTTGACGATCACAAGAGCAACGTAAACGTAGTACTGTTACTGCAAAGGAAGTAGAAACAACATTAAAACAGCTGAAGAAGAAATTAGCATGCAGCCCTGACCAGATTTTCAACGAACACATAACAGAGAGCACAAATGTACTGATAGAAGACTGGACACACTTGCTTAATAACTGTCTACTAGAGTGCAACGTGCCAGACAAGTGGAGATGTTCATTACTAAAGGTGTTATACAAAGGAAAAGGAGATACAGGTGACCCTAACACATAGAGGGGCACTGCTTTGGAATGTGCAGGCTTTAAAATACTGACAAGATTATTGATGGAAAGACATTCAGACTTCGTGGATAGGAGAATACCTGAGAAACAACTTGGTTTCTGGAAAGGTCGTTCAACAATTGACGGCATAAAATGCCTACAAAATAATATCGAGAGATCATTGAGACTAAAAGGTGGCAAATTAACATGCCATATTTATTGACTACTGCAAGGCCTTCGACCTGGTGAGCAGAAAGCTTATAATAGAGAGGCTAGAATCCCTAATTGGACCTCAAAACTACATAGCAATGCTTATAAGGAGTATTCTTGCTAACAACGTGGTCCAGATCGACGACAACAGATCAGTATCCAGTGTGTTAGAACAAACAAACGGTATATTGCAGGGCGACCCACTAAGCCCCCTACTGTTTAAGGGTACGTCCAAGATGCACGCTGGTTTTCTGAGTCAGACAGTCGGCGCTGAATGTCTGACTCCGAGTGGCAGGTGGGATGTGGCCATTATGAAAGCTGGTTGTCAGCGCAGACAGAGCTGCCACAAAAGAAAAGATATGAAATACAACTGATCAGTGTAGCATGGAACTAACAAGAGAACAGGCTGCAGTTCTATTGCTGCTAAGTGACAATGTTACAACCAAGTTAAAACGAATGAGAAGTGATATACATCCAATAAATGAATTAAGATATATTTACGGGGAGTACAAACACCTTTTTTCACAGTTACTTGTCGACGAAAACAGATTTTTGAATATTTCAGAATGAGTTCGGATACGTTTTGTTTTATTTTGTTAAAATTTGAACACAGGCTTACGAAGAACTGGGTGGATTACCACACTCAACGCGAAAATCAACAGCCTGCGCGGCAGGTTGTCTGAAACCAGAATGAACGAATCATTCCGGTAAATATCGGAGTCAGACTACCAGTGCGCAGGCTTACTGTGCGCAGGTGCATTATGGCCAGTCCTGCTTAAAAACACAGGACATACTTATGTCGACTCGGCGCCGACTGTCTGACTCAGAAGCATCTTGAACGTACCCTAACATAGCTGTTCTGCACGTAGTACAAGTAGTTAGCATAAACAACGTCGCTATCTATATGTAAGCGGACAACATGGTTCGAACTTCGGAATCGACTAAGCAGTTACAAGTAGCCTTCGACAAATTACTGAAATGGTCTAAAGAGACTGGGCTAAGAATGAATAAATAAAGTGAAAACAGTCATGATGACCTTCAGAAAGGGAGGAAGACTAGCTACAAACCAAGTAATCAAATTAGAAGGGATAAACTTGCAAATAGTGAATAGCTTCAAGTATCTGGGTCTGACATTCCATAATAATAACAATAATAATAATAATAACAATAATAATGTTATTTGTTTTACGTCCCACTAACTACTCTTTTACGGTTTTCGGAGATGCCGAGGTGCCGGAATTTAGTCCCGCAGGAGTTCTTTTACGTGCCAGTAAATCTACCGACACGAGGCTGATGTATTTGAGCACCTTCAAATACCACCGGACTGAGCCAGGATAGAACCTGCCCAGATGGGATCAGAAGGCCAGCGCCTTAACCGTCTGAGCCACTCAGGGGTCTGACATTCCAAACCCATGCTGATATCTTTACCATACATATAAAGGAGAAGGTAGCGTCCGTAGTGGCTTCAATGAGTGAAGTGAAGAATATTTAGTAAACTTTCACTCAAAACAGCTATGGACCAATTTAAGCTGAAAGTGACACCAGTCTTGACATATGCTTTGGAATGTATTATCGGCACACTTTATCTTGGTGCATTTACACCCTAGTACTGAATCGGTCGACCTCGGCAATATTCGAGATACGTACTGGCAACCTTTGAAACACAAACTATAAATCGGTTAAGCATCGTTGTGTGACATCTGGCGTACACTTTATGTACTAGTACTGTTGTTGTTTACACAGCAAAGCCAAACTATAGAATTCATGCTAGGAACAGGATTTGCATCGAGAAATGTTATATAATGTTATATAATTTATATGTGACACAGTTGTTGGCTTAAGATAATAATGGTTTAGAAACTACATATCGATCAATCATATTCTTGATTCAATTCAGATTTCATTTTCATTCAGTTGGCAGCACTACCAGAACCCTCCTTACTCCTCACTCCCGTACACAAATGCACCAAGATAAAGTGAGCCGATAATATATGGGACCACCTGAAAAAGAAAGACCTGGAACTACTAGAAAGCGTCAAAGCAAGGTACTTGAAAAAAGGCTATGATTCTTTCAAAATTCACTCCTTTCCGCCTGGTGTATGTCCTGGCTCGGCCGGAATACTACATTGAAGAACTTTGCATGCAGTTGCACCTGCCAGCTACTGAGGCCTATCAACAGTTATTGCATGAGCTGCAAGAGAAACGGAAGGAAATGTGGGACTATTTCTATGCGTCCAAAGCAATGATGTCGACTGACTGGATGGACTCGAGCTACGAGCTGCGACATGTAGTGACCCGCTTTCTGGTTCATGGGTTTCACCATAGAGTGTGTAGCATGAAGAAGTTCCACGTCCCGGATATACAGTGTCTGTGTGAACTATGCGGACGGCCATGTGACAGATATCACATACTGTGGTGTAATCGACGCGGTTCTTCTCTAAGAAAGTTCTGTGAAAACTAATTATTCCCTGCACATTGTGCGAAATTCTATGCTATTAAAAAGCATTTGACTCTGTGAACTGGAACGCAATGTGGAATACGCTCAATGAATATGGCATTCCAGATAAAATCTCCAACATAATCCAAGAGATGTATGATGGGAACGAACGTCATATCATCCACGAAGGAAACTTAACCGAGTCTATCACATTCAGCTCAGGTGCTCGCCAAGGATGCGTCCTCTCTCCTACAACGTTCTCACTCATGTTGGATGAAGTTATGACGAAGGCAGTAGAGGGGAAAAGTAAAGGTAACAGTATACAGTGAAGATCTGGACTTTGCTGATGACATTGGCCTACTGTCCAAGAACATTGAAGATATGAAGGGGAAGCTGCTGGAATTAGATCAAGAAGCAGCAGCTATTGGGCTTAAAAGACATTACAAGTCATCACTCTCAGTTTTGGTCCGTATTGAAAACAGCGATCACACTTAGTTTACAAAAGGAGTACATTGAATAGGTTGAACAATAAATGTACTCCTTTTGTAAACTTAAAAGACATGCCACAAAGACAATGGAGATGAGAATCAATGACAGCATACTGCAAGATGTCAAGGTAAATAGTTAATTTGTTTTATTATATCCTATTTGGAAGAACAGTAACCTCTCATGAACAAACAAGATCTGACTTTTCAATACTAATGCGAAGTCCACTCTCCTTTATAGCTCTGAATCGTGGAAGGTCACTGAATAAATCACACACGAACTCCAAGTGTTTGTGAATATTGCTGTCTGCACTGTATCATCAACATAAGATGGCCTGAAGTGATCACACATGAAACCTGTGGAAGGAAACCAACCAGAAACCCATCAACATAGAAATAAGGAAAAGAAAGTGGGGATGGAGAGATGACGCATTACAAAACCAGGGCAGAGTCGTTGAAAAGTCGGTCTTAGAATGGAACCCAATAAGAAAGAAGAAGCGTGGAAGACTAGGAACACCTGGAGGCAAACCAATAAGAATTCGGAAAACATAGGATGACATAAAAGACCTGGCTGCAGAACATACGAATTGAGAGTCTTCCTTGATGCCCATTACTCCATGAGGAGAAACAGAATTTATATTAGATTAGATTCAGTAGTATTGTGGTGTAGTTAATATGTTAGTTAGGATATTGCTTACTTTATTTTCGCGTGATTCTTGTGTAAATACACTCTGCAAATAACCTAAGGCTTTGTGGGTGAGGTTAACTTCCGAAAGTAACCAGGGCAACCTGACCCCTACAGAGCGTCCCCAGGAGGCGGATAGAGGGCCCCTACAGTAACCCGCGGACCAACAGGTAGCCCAGTGTTAGTTCAGCCCATGGGCCCCCGTATTTTTAATGCTACAAGTAAGTGGAATTAGTGAAATCTTACTTGGAGAACGTCTCAGAGGAGAGATGTGTTCATTGTGATGTCCAGGAACCCACCATACCGCCCCAAGAAGCACATTTACTTTTATAACCTAATTAAGATTATATTACGCCATTTTTATTTCTGAAATAGCTACTTGTATTCCTACTGGCCAATGTAAAGTGGCACATGATCTCCTTCCTGTCGAGAATGTTGATCATACTCTGTTACCAACCGCAACACAATAAAAGCGCAAGTAAATGCAACATGTGAAGAAAATAATGTACAATACAGGGGCAGCTTCGCGGCTTCTAACCATCCAGACCAATGGTCTAGTCCATGGCAAGAATCCAACCGTCCAGACCAATCGTCTTTTCTAGATCCTATCCTAACTGTATATGAAACTAAGGGCCTAAGGCTGCTTCGCGGCTTCCAATCGTCCAGACCAATGGTCTTGTCCACAGCAAGAATCCTAACCGTCCAGACCAATCGTCTTGTCTAGATCCTATCCTAACCATATATGAAACTAGGGGCCTAGGGCCGCTTCGCGGCTTCTAACCGTCCAAATCAATCATCTTGTCTAGATCCTGTCCTAACCACATATGAAACTAGGGGCCTAAGGACGCTTTGCGGCTTCAGACCATTGGTCTGGACGGTTAGAAGCCGCGAAGCGGCCCTACGACCCTAGTTTCGTGTGGAAACACGATTGGTCTGGACAGTTAGGATTCTTGCCGTGGACAAGACGATTGGTCTGGACAGTTAGGATTCTTGCCGTGGACAAGACGACTGGTCTGGACGGTTAGGATTCTTGCCGTGGACAAGACCAGTGGTCTGGATGGTTAGAAGCCGCGAAGCACCCCTAGGCCCCTAGTTTCGTTTGGAAACACGACTGGTCTGGACTGGTTCTTGCCATGCGGACGGTTAGGATAAGACCTAGACGAGACCATTGGTATGGACTGGTTCTTGCCGTGCGGACGATTAGGATAGGATCTGGACAAGACCATTGGTCCGGACAGTTACAAGCCGCATTGTTATTTTACAAGGTGTTTTTTTGTTTGTGCTTTTATTCAGCCGGGGTTGGTAACACAATGTATTTATCAGCATTGATGGCAATGACGTCACATTTCGTTCACGTTGACCAATGAGAATGCAAGAAGCTACTTTAGCCATGGACGATGGCGGCTGCTGCTCTTTATTAGGTTATAAAAGTAAATATACTTCTTGGGGCAGGTTGGTGGGTTCCTAGACATGACAATGAACACATCTCTCCTCTAAAAGGAATTCCAAATAAGATTTGCATTATTTTCACTTCCTTATAATGTTATAAACGTTGGGCTGCGGGATATAAAGTTATGCCCGGGGAACGATCAAAGCATAGTTCCTAAGTACAGAGGTTGGCAGCACTGAGCACTGCTGCAGAACATCCTTTCCAAGAAGGCCGCAAGCAAGTAAACAAACGACAGTTGTTACACGTGTGTGAATGGAGGCCCACAGGCTGAACTAATGATATTATTATTATTATTATTATTATTATTATTATTATTATTATTATTATTATATCTACTTTGCATACTGTTGCAACAGCTGCATCATGCGGTGTGTAGGCCTAAGGGGCTATGGCAAGAATGGAATGCACTAAGCCCATAAGGCCTGTAATGTTTTCTTAACCCTGCATTCTTCATACATGATGATGGTTAGACTTGGCATTTAGTTATAGCAGCTATGGTGGTAAAGAGCAAAGATAACTGCGAAAAGAAGTTGTGGAAATGATTTGTCCATTGAATACTGAGAGCCATATAAATCAACGATGAAAATGTGTGATTCATTCATACATTCTTAAATCACAACTAACCGATACATCTTACCTATCAAAGCTTACCCCATTTTCTCCTTACTCTCTTTGTTATCATCTCCCGCATTCGGACAAGACGAATGGCATAAATATGGGCGAATTGTTTTGTGTAATCTTTAGTCTGGAGGGCAAACTTCTTTGAAAGGTCCTTGTAATCACATTCGGCTCTTTGATGCACATTTTCAGACACTCCACTGCGAAGAGATGCAAGGAATTTGCCCGTCCGAGCAGCTGTTCTGTCATCTTCTAGTATCATCACGTCTTTTAAGACAACTTATGCACCAGATCACAAGAAGGAGATCATATGATATTTTCAGTTTCCTCATGCACTGGATCACAATAAGCAGATCATGTGATCTTCTCAGTTCCTTGATTCGGCTTTGCGCTTACACTGTGTCCACACACAATTAAATCGAGATTAAATTCACAGTACACCATCAATAACACAACTGTGCCACTTTTAACCTGTTGTACAAGAAGGAAATACCGCGAAGGCGCGAAGTGATCGAATTTTTCAGCTGCACCAACCTATCCGAACTTCTACACTTGTTTGGGTGGCTCTATAATACGATTTAGGTTGACTCAGCTTAAGATATATTGCGCAAAACAAAGACTTTTGTAGATAGAAAAGTATCATGTAACATTGTGTAAATATAGACATGTATTCATCACGGAACCCTTTATTTTGATATTGATACGGTAGCAGTAATATCTGAACCGTTGAAACATTAATTTTTGCAATGTAACTATACCTGACTACAAGGAGCCAACCAACTTTTGTTTGGATAACCAGGGCCGCAAAACAGGACAGACAGCAGAACATGTACTCTTTGGACAGGCGAAGGGCGAAGATAGCCTGCCACATACCAAATTTACTTTAGTGTGATTTGCACATACTCTTTGTACCAGGCACACGTTTCGGCTGTACGCCTGTACCGTTTGGAATGCACTAATGATTGTCTTCATGACGGATGGGATGTACTATATCTTGAATCTTCATTGTTACACTATATAAACAAAGCTGACGTATGCAATTAATTGAATTTCCAGTCTGGTACAAAGGAAGTAAGTAATGATAAGGATATTCTTCCTTGTTAAAATGTGTATTGGTAGCTTAATCAACGAAAATGATGTCACTTGTATCCAAATCACTCGATAGCTGAAGGGAAGAAAATGAAAACAGAAGTACTGTAGGAATGTTGGAGTTATATCTAGTGGCCTTTATTCTAAAACATGAAAGAAAAGAAGTAGTATCTTAATGAAATTTTATATTCGAACATTTTATGCTCCTGCAAAACTATTCAAGCAGAGGAAAAATATTGATCCAATTTTGTTATCAGACTTCTAGAAACTAGCCTTTGCACGGTATAAGGTTAGCGTAATACTTGCGTTTTATGTTGCTAATCAGATGGTAACATCTGTTTACGTATAACATGGATAATGACAGTGGGCTTTATGGGAGTAGTAGTATTTTAGGGGCCCGAGAAACGAGTGACTGCTGCTCGCAAACTCGGACATCCTTTGAATCTCGGCCAGTACACTTGAAATGGGCATTGTTTGTCACAATAACTTGGATGAAACAAACTGTCTTCTTTGCCTTGCAATTTACAGGTAACTTACAACCCTTAGTGTAACCAAGGCTGATACATTTCCTTGGACATTTTTTCAGTTTGTCACTCACTCTATTGTTGAGCACTAAAAACTTTCTTCAGCTTCTCCCTGTTATTGCTGGGGTCGCTGAAGCAACCCAGGCTCATTTTGGTTTTTGCCGGGGGTTTAAGGCCGGATGCCCTTCCTGACACCTCATGATTTTTGAGGTGAAAATATCAACCCAGGATCAGCTGGGATTTGAACTTCAGCTTTCCAGGTGGGAAACCAGCAGCTAAGCCATTGAACTAATCAGACCCCCTTCCTTTCCTATTGTTGACCACTATCCTTAATTTAAACATTAAGTAAATCTGAAATATAGTGTTTGTAATGTACTTTGTCTTCTGGTATGGTTTAAAAGAAATCTGTTACTTTCATTGATGTATATCAGTCTCATCCTTGGCTTTGACAATATGAAAGTGGCTGAGGGTATGGGCAATGTTAGTAATGTTTCTAATGCAGCCAATACCTGTGATAAATGGTGTGAAAGTTTTACTCCTAAGGTCAGGCGGTGTGTAAATTTCAGCGGGCTTGGCCAGTGGAAACTACCTCGTTCATTTTCCTGCTAGAACTCTTCAGTAACACCCAAGCTTTTTACGAGTAAAAACTGTACTGTACACACTGCAGGATATTTTACATAATTTCAGGAAGGTCTCTCTTTCTTTCCTTGCATTATTTTCACACAGTTGGAGGGTCCACATATGTGCAGTGTCGTTGCCATTTGTTGCAGTCAGATGTGCCTTCAGGTGTCACATTTGCTTTTTTCATATTTTCCATAACCCTGTCTAACCAGCGCTTTATGGGTCTTCCACATGGCCATCTTCCGATAGGATCCAATCTCAAAGCCGTGTTAGCAGTTGAATTCATGTCATTTTGTACAATGTGCTTATACCATCTCAGCCGCGCATCCAAGGTGTTTCTCTACGATCGGAGCCGCACTCAATTGCAGACAGACAGTGTCATTTGACACATGATCCCATCGTGTCGACAGAAGGCTCCAACATAGCATCCGCATCTCCGTCACATGTAGTATTATCGGCACACTTTATCTGGATGCATTTGTGTACGGGTGTGAGGAGTAAGGAGGGAGCCAACAACTGTGTCACATACACATTATATAACATTTCTCGATGCAAATCTTGTTCCTAGCATGAATTCTATAGTTTGGCTTTGCTGTATAAACAACAACAGTACTAGTACGTAAAGTGTGTGCCAGATGTTGCACAACAATGCTTAAGCAGTTTGTGTTTCAAAGGTTGCCAGTACGAATCTCGAAGATTGCCGAGGTCGACCAATTCAGCACTAGGGTGTAAATGCATCCAGATAAAGTGTGCCGATAATACTTGTTCATGCCTTTATGTTGCTGGCCAGCACTCACTTTCATAGAGGGCAATAGAACGAATGACACCTAGTTTATTTTCGCCTTGAACCTTTCAGGCATCCGCCAATCACAAAGAACTCCAGTGACATGTCGTCATTTCGTCCAGGTTGTGCTAACTCTACTACAGACATCAGGAAGGATATCTTCGCAGCTAATGACTGACGCAATATACTTGACCTTTATGATCTTCATCAGTTGTTCATCACCGATGTTGTGGGTGTCGTTAGACTGCATTCCACTTTCCATATATTCTGTCTTCCAAGAATTGAGCCTTATTCCATTGATCTCAAGATGGGTCTTCCTCTGTTCTATCTGCTGCTACAATGCCATGCTTTTTTCTGATTCTAGAAGAACATCATCAGCATAGAGAAGAGCCCATCAGTGGGATGTTTGAGGGTTGGCAGTTATTGCACACATGCAGAAAATTAATAATAGCGTTGAGAGGACTGAGCCTTGGTGGATACCTGTGTTGATGGCGAAGGGTGCCAAAACTCCAACTGAACAACGAACAACGCTGTTAACATCACGATACAAAAGTTTTGTTAATTCGATGTAGCTTCGGGGACTCTCTGCAAGCGTAGTGCGTACCAGATGAGATCGTGGGGTACCATATCGAATCCCTTAAGTCGTCTTCTCACTGTGTCATTCCAGGAATAAGTGAACTACTTGGATAGCATCCAGATCTTTAATGTGTCGTTTAGAAGACAAATTGGACAATAATTTGAACATTTGGTTACATCGCCTTTGCCCTTCCAGATTGGCACTGTTATACTACTCATCCAGACTTTGGAAACCTTATTTGACTCCGCAACGCTGTTGAAGAGGTTCACAAGAATGGAGATGCCATGATTACCTGGAATATTCCATACATTGGCTGGGATATATATCATTGGGCCAAGTTACCACCTCCCTTTCTTCATTTTTCAGATGGCAACTTCCACTGCGACGGATGGTATCGTCCAAAAACTGGATCAATGCCCTGTATAGATGGGTGTGGAAATTCTTCACTGGAGATTTTTGAAAAGTACTCACTCCATTCGAAGGGTCTTTGTCAGCACCAGCAGATACTCCTGCTGGAAAACTTGCACTCTCCCTTTGTAGAGGGAAATCTGGAAAAAGTCAAAGAAACGCAAGGCGTACAACACCTCGACTGGTGACAAGGTGATGCACATCAAGCATCCACCTCCATCTTCAGATGGAGAAGTTAGTGTAGGTTAACAATCATCTCACCACTTGCAACCTAAAACTCCTTTTAAAAGTCCATACAGTAGCACTGTTACAATAAAAATTGTAACGGTTATGAAAGGCATCTACTAGCTGCACCAGCTAATCAGTCAGTTTGCAACGATTATAGGTTGTATTCAAGAAACTAATCACAGACCAGGCCATCATACGGGCTTGAGAAACTTTAGACTATACTCGACAGAATGGGATTGTGTTAACTGGGCTTTCGGTGGTGTTGGTATTTTCACTCATTCTGACATCTATAAGCAAAGTGGTTTCTTTAAGAACCCAGCTGGAAGCAGTAGCAGTACGTGTCTCGTTGCCTATTATAAGTACAGTTCGCAATGTTTATTTCCCACCAGGCCAGCCTCTTAATGTCAATGATTTAATTGATCTTATAGATCAGCTCCCACTTCCTGTCATCTTACTGGGTGATTTTAACACCCTTCACCCATTATAGAGCTTTGAAATGCATAGCCCTAAAGAAAGGGTGTTGGAACAATTAGTAGGAGAGTTGGATTTTGAATACAGAGGAATCAACATATTTTGGCATACCACACGGTACCATCTCCTGCGTTGATGTTAATCTGTGCAGCCATGCGCTTGTTCCCCTGCTTCAGTGAATGTACACGATGACCTCTGTGACTGACCATTTTCCCATTATTCTTACTTTGTTGAAATAAATTCCATTAAAGCTCCTGCCCAATGGATTCGTAAACGTGGTGGCTGTTTGGCCAAAGTTCACATCACTAGCTGCCTTTAACAACACAAATAGCCAGACCATAGGCAGTTATATAACTTACATCATACATGTCTTGCCGCTAGTGAGGAGTCCATTCCATCTTTCTCTGGGACTCCTTGACGAAATCTCGTTCCTAGGTAGAATGAAGAAATTATAGCAGCTATAAAATGACATCGCACTCATAAACACTGTATACAATAAATTTCATTGTTAGGCTACGGGATATGACTTCATCGATTGATGATATAAACTATGTATTTATTAGGTGGAAGAATAAATTAAAATTTGTAAACAAGTAAATGCTATCGTAGGCAGCCCACTGTGGCCAATTTGGTAACACTTTATGCTAAGGCACGAGTTCTTATTCGTCAGAGTGAGAAACTTCATGTGAAAGATGTGCGTCTTCCATGACGTCACATACACTATCATCTCAAGTGTGAACTAAACTTCAACGCATTTCAGGAGTAGAAGGACCATCCTCATTACCAGCAATTTCCATTGCAGGCAGTGTTGTCACTGATCTACTCATGATTACTAATCATGTAGCAAATTGTTTTGCAAATATGACTGGTTCTGGGAATTACCATCCTGATTTCCTGGATCTGTAGCGGATGGCAGAACACCATCATCTATGTTTTGCCACTCACACTTCAGAGGATTATAAGCTAATGTGCCCTTTACAGAGTGGGAAGTCCGCAGCGCCTTGGAGCTTTGCAAGGACGCGGCTCCCAGACCAGATAGTGTTCTTAAACATGTTGAAACACCTTGGAGAGGATAGCCTATTATATCTTCTTGGGGTGTTAGCCAAATCTTGACAGAGGGTGAGCTTCTGTTACAGTGGCGGGAAGGAATAGTAATTCTTCTCCTCAAGCCTGACTTACTAGATGTATTCCTGGTTAAACCATGGGAAACTGTTGATAAAACTGAGGTAATTGAAGGAATAGGAGACCATAAGGCTGTAATAATGGATGTAGGACTCATACCAAAAAGGCTTAATAAGAGGGTTACACAAGACAAGAAATTGTACAGAAAAACTAAAGTTGATGAATTTGGGACTTACCTTAAATCACAATTCAGTTGTTGGATAAGTGAAGGGAGTAACGTGGATACACTTTGGGCTAAATTTAAAGGAATTATTTGGGAAGGAGAGAAGAGATTTGTACCTGTTAAGAAGGGTAAAATGACCTCAGACCCTGTTTATTATACAAGGGAAATAAGAAAATTAAAAAGAAAATGTAGAATAGTAAACAGGAAAATCAAAGAGGGTAGGGAGAGTAGAGAAACTAGAAAACAGCTAATGAGGGAACTGAATAGAGTGAAAAAGGAAGCAAAAGAGAATTATATGAATGGCATACTTCAAGAGGGTAATGACCACAAAGGGAAATGGAAAAAGCTGTATTCATATATCAGGAATCAAAAAGGAAAAGGAGTCCAAATTCCTACAATGGTGGGAGAAGGGGGTGAACACTATTTAACAGATACTGAGAAAGCAAACCTATTTAGTAGGGAATTTAGAGATTCAGTAGATGATTGTCAAGAGTTGGAAACCAAAACAGAAGATAGAGAGGGAGAGAGACAGAGGGAAACAAGAAGCTTCTTATTCACAAACAAAGATATTTTCAGAGAAATCCAACTGCTTCAGCAAGGAAAAGCTGCAGGAAGTGATCAAATTACTGGGGAGGTATTAAAGACAATGGGGTGGTACATAATGCCTTATTTAAAATTTATCTTTGACTATGTCATAAATAATAGTGTAATACCAAAGGAATGGAAGGAATCTATAATAATACCAATTTATAAAGGAAAGGGTGATAAAAGGAAACCAGAGAACTACAGACCAATCAGCCTGACCAGTATAGTTTGTAAAATTCTGGAGAGTTTAATATCGAAGTACATCAGAGGGATATGTGATGATAAAAATTGGTTCATGAGGAGCCAGTATGGATTTAGAAAGAAATTTTCTTGTGAGGCACAACTGGTGGGATTTCAGCAGGACATATCAGATCAGTTGGATTCAGGAGGTCAGTTAGATTGCATAGCCATAGATCTTTCCAAAGCCTTTGATAGAGTGGAACATGGAATATTATTAAAGAAATTGGAGGGAATAGGATTGGACGTAAGGGTTACACGTTGGATAAAAGCATTTCTAAATTCAAGGGTTCAGAAAGTCAAAGTAGGAAATAATGTATCTCAGGAAGAGAAAGTTTGGAAGGGAATTGCACAGGGTAGTATAATCGGTCCGTTACTTTTCTTAATATACGCAAATGATTTAGGGAACAATATAACATCAAAAATAAGATTGTATGCAGATGACATAATTGTTTATAGAGAAATAAACAACATTGAGGATTGTTCAGAATTACAAAGGGACCTTGAAAGTATCCAACAATGGGTTGAAGAAAATAATATGAAGGTTAATGGAGGCAAATCAACTGTTACAACTTTTACAAACAGGAGCTTTAAAACTGAATTTGAATATACTTTGGATGAGGTAGTTATCCCAAAAGATGGCAAGTGCAAATACTTAGGTGTGAGATTTGAAAGTAATTTGCACTGGAAGGGTCATATTGATGACATTGTTGGGAAAGCATACAGATCATTACATGTCATAATGAGGCTACTTAAAGGATGCAACAAAGAATTAAAAGAAAAAAGTTACTTGAGTATGGTTCGTCCATTATTGGAATATGCAAACAGTGTTTGGGATCCTCACCAAGAATACCTAATAAAAGAAATAGATAGTGTGCAGAGGAAAGCAGCAAGATTTGTAACAGGGGATTTCAGGAGAAAGAGTAGTGTATCAGAAATGTTAAAGGAACTTGGGTGGGAAACTTTAAGTAAGAGAAGGGAGAAAACTAGACTTACAGGATTATATAGAGCCTATACAGGAGAAGAAGCATGGGGAGATATCCGTGAGAGGCTTCAGTTGGAAAATAATTATATCGGCAGGACTGACCACAAATATAAAATTAGAAGGAATTTTAGCAGAAGCGATTGGGGTAAATTTTCATTCATTGGGAAGGGTGTGAAGGAGTGGAACAGTTTACCAGGGGTAGTGTTTGATCCTTTTCCAAAATCTGTACAGATATTCAAGAAGAGAATAAACAGCAACAGAGAAAATAGATGAAGTGTTAGAGGGCATTCGACCGGTGCAGGTTATTGTAAATAAAAAAAATGTGTGTGAATAAATTAATTCCATCCCCTGATCTAAGGAGTTTGGACAGCCAAAGTAGGGGACTGCCTGTAGGGGTGAAGTACAGTGGGGACTTCGAGGGCCCTGGGACCGCTACGGTAGCTGTGAAGGCCCTTCAGGAACTCTGAAAAGTGGTGGCAAAAGGGGCTCTGGTTAAGACGCAGCAGGTCGTCATGCTACTTAGGATCCAGAATGGGTAAAAAAAAAAAAAAAGTAAATAAATAAATGCAATGTAAATATTAATGTTATACCAGTTTTATAGTATCATTTGAAGCAATTCCACATACTGTATATCAGTTGACTATATTTGTAAGTAGTACAGGAGATATTATAATTAGAATTTTGTAAACAATATAAATTTATTAAGGATGAGCTGTGTGTTTAATAGAAAACATTGTTAGCGTAAATTGTATAATATTGTATTATAGGAAAAATTTTCTTCTCTTGTTAATTTAATATTTAGTGCTTGACAATAATGTATTTTAGTGTACCATTTGCCACTGAGGTAGACACCTCATTTGCAAATAAAGAGATTTTGATTTGATTTGATTTGAAGATCCTAAGTGTGCAGGAATTTATCAACCTATTTATTTCACTAACTGTCTATGTAAACTATTTGAGAGGACAGCAGATTGCCAATTTGTGTGGTGTTTGGAGAAACGAGGACTATCATCTGAGTACCAGTGTAGTTTACGAGCTGCCCACTCCACCACTGGCCACTTGGTATGCCTAGAGGATTCTATCCAGGATGCATTTTTTCCAAAAACAACCTCTGGTGACTGTTTTCTTCGATTTAGGAAAAGGCCTATGACACCACATGGTGATATGGCATCATTTCAGACGTGCATCATTGGAAATTGGTACTTGCCGTTTTATTTTTTTGTCCTTCCGTCTATTCCATATCCGAGTAGAGAGGGCACATTCTCAATACCTTGTTCAAGAAACTGGAATCCCACAGGGATCGGTTCTCAGTATCACTCTGTTCGTGATTGCCATAAACAGCCATAAAATAAAAAATAAAATGTATAATGTCCAATAAAGGTCCACTTATATTGGTATTATAAATGTACTCATTCGGGACAAATATTTCGGTTTCCCTGTCGGATGGTTATGAATTTCATGTTTTTGGTCCGTATTGAACTGAGAATAATATATAAGTAATAATAATAATAATAATAATAATAATAATAATAACGTAAATGTTTCCACCTTTTCAATACAATATATTCACAAAATTACAAAATTATACGGTACTAGTTTCGACCCATCTAGGGGTCATCATCAGCCGTATTGGAGCAAAGATCATTTGTGGCGAAATCCTAAGACAATATTATTTTAAAGAATAACAAGTGAAATGAGATGTTATGGTAATAGTTAATAATACAAGGAATATACATACTAAGAGGTTTTTAACAAAGAATAAAGTATAAATGGGGTGTTGTAAAAATTATAATCATGGAAATCAGTAAGTTCTTGTATTGAAATGAAATATGGCTTAGGAAGAGGGCTTAAGGTGGGGCTGAAGGGTGCGGGAGAAAGTGTAATTGTCTTGGAAAAGTACCTTTGATTAAATTTAGGATTGAGTTTAGGTTGGCTGCATTATTGTTTCTGAGGAAAGTGATAAATAGATCGAAGAGTATGTTGGGTTTCTCTGAGATTTCATTGAGATTGTGACTGGCATTAAAGTATTGGTCTAGGTGTATGTAGTAATTTTCCATTATGTTCAGTAAAGGGCCCTTGTTTGCTAATACGAGGATGTCCATGTCTTGTTCAATATCGGGCAAACCGGGAGAAACTTCATTATCAGATACCACGAGCACACTAACGCAATAAAATACAACAAGTTTTCAGCCATCGGCCAACACATGCAAGATTATAACCATAATTTCACCAATATTGAACAAGACATGGACATCCTCGTATTAGCAAACAAGGGCCCTTTACTGAACATAATGGAAAATTACTACATACACCTAGACCAATACTTTAATGCCAGTCACAATCTCAATGAAATCTCAGAGAAACCCAACATACTCTTCGATCTATTTATCACTTTCCTCAGAAACAATAATGCAGCCAACCTAAACTCAATCCTAAATTTAATCAAAGGTACTTTTCCAAGACAATTACACTTTCTCCCGCACCCTTCAGCCCCACCTTAAGCCCTCTTCCTAAGCCATATTTCATTTCAATACAAAAACTTACTGATTTCCATGATTATAATTTTTACAACACCCCATTTATACTTTATTCTTTGTTAAAAACCTCTTAGTATGTATATTCCTTGTATTATTAACTATTACCATAACATCTCATTTCACTTGTTATTCTTTAAAATAATATTGTCTTAGGATTTCGCCACAAATGATCTTTGCTCCAATACGGCTGATGATGACCCCTAGATGGGTCGAAACTAGTACCGTATAATTTTGTAATTTTGTGAATATATTGTATTGAAAAGGTGGAAACATTTACGTTATTATTATTATTACTTATATATTATTCCCTGTCGGAATCAACATCTATATATCATTCTGATGGCCAGGCAGGCATCAATTTGTGGTAATGGGACAAAGTCTCTGCTGGTGGCTCCAAGTAGCCTACGCAGTGGCGTCCATGGTATGCACTAGCCATGCATCTTGGTGGGTGTGCTATTTACCAACTGATGAGCCCAACTTAGCACACTGGGGCAAAACGCTGTCAACCAGGAATGAGTTAGCTGGAAAATTTATAATGTCCAATAACGGGCCATTTATATTGATATGAATTTACTCATTCGGGACAAATATTTTGGTTTCCCTATGGGAATCAACATCTATATCATAAACAGTATTGTCGCTGCTGTTGGTTCAGCAGTAGTACCGTCGCTATATGTGGATGATTTTGTTTTGCATTATAGCTCACGAAGTATCGCAGTCGTAGAACGACAATTACAGCAAGCTATTAGGAGAGTGGAACAGTGGACCTTACAACATGGCTTACAGTTTTCAACTGCAAAGACCTCTGTTGTTCACTTCTGCCAGAAGTACACGCTCTTCACCATCATCCTGACCATCATTCAGTGGGAGTCGCTCTTCCTGTAGTTGACACATAACAAATTTCTTAGGCTCCTTTTTGATGTTGTTGTTGTTGTTGTTGAGTCATCAGCCCATAGACTGGGTTAATGCAGCCCTCCATGCCACCCTATCCTGTGCTAACCTTTTCATTTCTACGTAACTATTACATTCTACATCTGCTGTAATCCACTTGTCATATTCATACCCTGGTCCACCCCTACCTTTCTTACCGCCTACACTTCCTTCAAAACCCAACTGAATTAGTCCTGGGTGCCTTAAGATGTGTCCTACCATTCTATCTCTTCTTCTCGTCAAATTTAGCCAAATCAATCGTCTCTCACCAATTCAATTCAGTATTTCTTCATTCGTGATTCGATCTATCCATCTCACCTTCAGCATTCTTCTGTAACACCACATTTCGAAAGTTTCTATTCTCTTTCTTTCTGAGCTAGTTATCGTCCATGTTTTACTTCCATACAATGCCATGCTCCAATAAAAGTCTTCAGAAACATCTTTCTAATTCCTATATCAATGTTTGAAGTGAGCAAATTTCTTTTCTTAAGAAAGCTCTTCCTCATTTTATGTCCTCCTTACTTCTGCCATCGTTAGTTATTTTACTACACAAGTAACAATATTCATCTACTTCCTTTAAGACTTCATTTCCTAATATAATATTTCCTGCATCGCCTGCCTTAGTTCGACTGCACTCCATTACTTTTGTTTTGGACTTATTTATTTTCATTTTGTACTCCTTACCCAAGACCTTGTCCATACCATTCAGCAACTTCTCGAGCTCTTCTGCAGTCTCAGATAAAATAACAATGTATGTATGTTTAGTCATCAGCCTGAAGGCTGGTTGGTTGGATCCTCAACAGTTCTACCATGAGCTGTCATAGATGGCCTAGGCATCACTGAAGAAGCATACTAGGGAAATGAGGAGTGCGGTAGTTTCCCGTTGCTTTCCTCACCGAGCCAGAAGTTGCTATTACATATCAGTCTGCCAAGCCCACTGAAATGCATGCACCAACCGACCCTATGAGCAACAGTTTCACACCATTCATAGCAGGGACTGGCTGCGTAATAAATGGCATTACTAGCATCGCTCATACCTCAGTCACTTCATATTGTCAAAGCCAAGGGTAAGACAGAGACAGATCAATGAACATAACAAAATTGCTCTAGCCTATACCAGAAGACTTAGTGCAGTGTAAACACTAGGTCCCGCCAGCAAAGGCATAAAACAACAATATCGTAGGCAAATCTCAATGTTTTGATTTCCTCTCCTTTGATTGTGATTACCTTTCCAAATTCCTCTTTGATTTCCGTAACTGCAGCCTTGCCTCACTCCTTTCTGGATTGTTGCTCCTTTTTCAAAGCCCTTGATTCTTATCACTGCAGACTGATTTTTATACAGCTGGTAGATAATTCTTCATTCTCGGCATCTGATCCCAATCACCTTCAGAATCCAAAATAGATTTGTCCAATCAACATTATCCAATACCTCTTCTAGATCTATGAACGTCATCTACATGACCGTTTTGATAGTACAGTAAATCCTGTACTCGGGGAAACCCAAAGTACCCCAAAAAAATTCTGCTTTATACAAAATTTCGGTTCATGAAGGTGGTTAAAAAATAACGGAAAAATCATAAGTGCATACCTCCGTTTGATAAATCAGCATTATATTTATAATAAACCATTTGAGACCCAGATAATAAAAAAAGACTGGGATATCAACAAATGGAATACTGAAAAAGAAGATATAGTATGGTGGACTGATGGCTCAAAGACTGTGGATGGCACAAGATGAGGGATCAACGGGGGAAGACCTGAGAGATCAATCCAGATGAGCCTGGACAGATACACTACAGTCTTTCAAGCTGAAATGATAGCTATCACAACAAGTCTTGAAGAAATTCTGAAAATGAACTATAGGAATAAGAACATTTTCATTTTTACAGACAGCCAACCAGCCATTAAGACACTAGAGGCAGTCTGGATAATATCCAGAATTGTCTGGTATTGCCACTCACTTCTCCTGAAGCTCTCAAAGTACAACATTGTCAAAATAATATGGGTACCAGGGAAGGAAATGAAAAAGCAGATAAACTGGCCAGGAAAGGGGCAGAAACACATTTTGTAGACCCAGAACCCGTATGCGGGATTTCCTATGGACAAGCCCAACACTACATAGGAAAATGGGTACAAAAGAAACAAATCGAAAACTGGAAAAATACTCCAGGATGCAAGCTTGCAAAGGAACTGACAAAAAGACCAAACAAGAAGCATACTAAAGAACTGTTGAAATTCAGCAGAGAAAATATAAGATCGGTAGTAGGACTGTTGATAGGACACTGCCATCTGAAAAACACCTACATAGAATTGGAGTAATAAGAGACAACATATGTAGGAAATGCAATGAAGCAGAGGAATCAGCTGAACACATACTTTTCGAATGTCAGGTGCTGGGTAGAATCAGATTCTCCATTCTAGGATTACCAGGTGAAGAGAGAGAAAAAATCCAAGAAGACCCAATAAGAACAACCTGCAGCTTTGTGAAGGGAGCAGGTATATCTAGGTGGGAATGAAGGAAAAACGTGGTAGCAAAAGATCGTAGAGATTGACGCTAATTAGGAACTAATATTTAGAGGCCCCATGAAGAAAAGAATATATAATATTTTGTGGGTTAGTGGATACAATAATGACTCTAATCACACACTTATATACACTAGTCCATCAGCACTAACACAAATCTGTTCTTGCTTAGAACCTCCTCACAGTGCACATTAGTACAGTATATCATCATCATCATCAGTGTCCTACTCCAGTCACCCGGGTGTGGTTAACAAGCCTCCTCCACTCCTTTCTGTCCTTCCACTTTTCTTGTTCCATTACTTCTGCCACATCCAATCCAGCTTCTCTAATGTCCTTCCAAATCTGATCCATCCCTCTTCTTCTCGGTCTTCCAACTGGTCTCTTTCCCTTAACTTCTCTTTCCAATTCCCTTCTTGCTACCCGTTCCTTTCCCATTCTTTTTACATGTCCAAACCATCTCGGTCTTGCTTTCTGTATGTTCTGTACCAACGGTTCTATATTTAGCTCTTCCCTGCTTTTAATATTTTGGATTCTATCTTTTCTTGTTTTTTTAACCGATGTTCTTAAAAATTTCATTTCTACTGCTTGGATCTTACCATCTTGTCTCTTAGTAGTTACCAGATACCGACCTCGATAGCTGCAGTCGCTTAAGTGGGCCAGTATCCAGTATTCGGGAGATCGTGGGTTCGAACCCCACTGTCGGCAGCCCTGAAGATGGTTTTCCGTGGTTTCCCATTTTCACACAAGGCAAATGCTGGGGCTGTACCTTAATTAAGGCCATGGCCGCTTCCTTCCCACTCCTAGCCCCTTCCTGCCTCATTGTCGCCATAAGACCTCTCTGTGTCGGTGCGACGTAAAGCAAATAGCAAAAAAAAAAAAAAAAAAAGTAGTTGCCAGCATGTCTAGTCCATATGTTACAATTGCTATGAAATACTCTTTATATAATGTTAATTTAGTTCTCTTGGGTAGTTTTTCATCTCATAAAAGCTCTCTGACTTGATGATAAAATGTTGTACCTTTACTTAGTCTCTTACTAATTTCAGGGTTGATTTCATTACTTTCATTGATAATGCTACCCAGATATGTAAACGGTTCTACATTCTCTAATCATTCTCCGGCTATGTTCACTTGGCTTCTCTTTTTCTCTATTCCACAGTGCATGACTAGTTTTATTTTTACTAATTACCATTTCAAACTTCTTCAGATTTTCATTCCAAATGTCCAGTCTCCTTTGTACTTCCTTTTCTCCCTTTCCCCAAATCACCACATCTGCAAATACCAAAGCATTCACTTCATCAGTACTGATACTCTGTTTTACACGTTTTATGATTTCATCCATCAATATAATAATAATAATAATAATAATAATAATAATAATAATAATAATAATAATAATAATAAAAATGGTGACAGTTCACTTCCTTGCTTGAGACCTTTTTTTTTGTATAAAATGTTTCAGAGTCACCACTGCCCACTTGTACACTGCCTTGTCTCTCATGATACAACATATTTATCTTGTTAATTAATGATTTTGGTACATTCCTTTTCAGTAGGCATTCCCATACATGTTTTCTCTTAACTATATCATAAGCTTTTTTCAAATCCAAAAATACGAATATGATTTCCTTGTTCCTTTCCAGATGTTTTTCCATTATCGTTCGCACTGTAAATATCAAGTCTATTATTGATCTGTTCGGTCTAAAGCCATATTGTTCTTCCTCTAACTGTGTTTCTATTATATCCCTCAGTCTTTTGTCTATGACTTTCTCCATTATTTTTAGCTCATGTGATAATAGGGTTATACCTCTATGATTTTCACATGTCTTCCTATTTCCTATTTTGAACAGTGATACAATGCTTCCTTGTTGCCATTCTTCAGGTATCCTTTGATCCATATGGCATTGAGAGCTCTGTATAGCCACTGTAGTCCAATGCTTCCTGCTGCCTTAATCACATCAGCATTGAATTAGTCTTTTCCACTTGGTTTACCTTTGGTCATTGCTTTCAATGTCCTTTCAAGTTCCAACCATGTTATCGGGTTCTCTTCTTTTTCTCCATCTATTATTTCCATTTTCTTATCTCCTTCTTTCTCCGAGCAGACATCCTCATTATAAAGTTTTTCAAAATACTTTGCCATCACCTTCTGAAGACCCTTTTCGTCGGTTACTATGGATCCATCTTCTCTCTCTACTCCCTTGATTTTTTCTTGATTTATTCTGTTCGATTTTATTATTCAGTGTAATAGTTTCTGATTTCCTCGACTATCTTGCTCAATTTTGTTGGTAAACTCTCCCCAACGTTTCCCCTTTTCTTCCTTGATACTCCTCTTCACTTGTAGCTTGTCTTTTGTATTCCACATGTAACCTTTCTATCTTATTCTCCTCATCCCTCTGATACATTTTTGCTTTTCCTTATCCATTTCTTTCTTCACCTGTTCCTTTCTTTTCTTTTTTTATTTTGTCTATCCACCACCGTGTCTCCTTTCCCTTAACCTTTGCTTTTGTTTTCCCGCATACCTCAATTGCTGCTTCCACAAATGTCTGTCTTAAATTGTCCCACTCTTTCTCTCCACTTCATATTTCCGTGTTAGGCAACTTCCTTTTTATCCAATCTTGGATTGCCATTCTTTATCCTCCTCCAATTCCCAAGTCCTGATCTTTGGTTTCTTCAGTACAATTTTAGGTATTTTTACTCATTTTAATTCCACAATCAATAATCTGTGATTACCTTCCATACTTTCACTGGGGATTATCTTCATATTCATGACGTACACTAGCGTCAGAAAGTTTAGACTCGCCCAGAATTATCACTTACCATGAAAGATAGGGGCTATCTCTTAAAAATCAACATGGAAATACCTATGTTTTTAGAACTAACTAATTTTATTACACATTTCACTAGATTTTCCTTTACACTGATCATTCACAGGGAGGTAGAAACACATTCACATCATCACACAGTCTGTTCATCAATGTGTCCACCCTTTGTTTTGATTACTGCTTTACAGATGTGTGGCATTCTAGCTGTTAATTTTTCCAAAGTTTTGGTATTTAAACATCCCCAGGTTTCTAACAGACATTGCCACAACCAATCCACACTGCCTGGCACCTTTTCTTTCACTTTCCTGGCATGTTCTTCGCTCAAAATTTCAATAGGTAACAGATCGGGTGATTGAGGAGGCCAGACCATTAATTCCAATTTTCCTTCAGCTTGATTCCTTTCCAGATACTGCTTTCACAAATGAGAGGTGTGTTTAGGATCATTGTCCTGCTGTAGAACAAATCTTTCACCAATCAGCTTTATTCCAGATGGCACGGCATTGCACGAAAGGATACAGTGATATTGTTTCTTTTGCAGTACTCCCTCTACTTTCACCAAATCACCAACCTGATTATTTCCAAAACATCCCCACACCATCACATTTCCTCCTCCATGCTTCACAGAATGAATTATGCAGGATTTCATAACCCTTTCGCCGGGGCGGCGACGAACGTATTGGCAACGATTGGAACCAAATTTTTCAAATTTAGATTAATCCGTCCAAAGCACCCTTTTTCACTGTTTAGCAGTCCAGTTAGCATGCATTGTAGCCTTTTCTGCTTGTGTACAGTTTTCAACAGTGGTTTCCGTGCTGTCACACGACCAAACAATCACGTCTCAAGCAGACGATTTTTCACTGTTGTCACAGACACAGGTTGTTCTCTTGTTTTATTTATCTCTGAGCAAATATCTACCACTGTACGCCTTCTCTCACGCTTGCTGAGGATTAAAATACAGTTATCACCGAGCTTGATAGCTGCAGTCGCTTAAGTGCGGCCAGTATCCAGTATTCAGGAGATTGTGGGTTCGAGCCCCACTGTCAGCAGCCCTGAAGATGGTTTTCCGTGGTTTCCCATTTTCACACCAGGCAAATGTTGAGGCTGTACCTTAATTAAGGCCACGGCCGCTTTCTTCCACTTCCTAGGCCTTTCCTATCCCATCGTCGCCATAAGACCTATCCGAGTCGGTGTGACGTAAAGCAAATAGCAAAAAAAAAAAAAAAAAATACAGTTATCCTCAATTTTAGAAGTCTTCCTTGGACATCCATTGCGTGGTCGATCCTCATGACTACCCGTTCCCTCTCTGCGTTTCACCTCTCTGCGAACGCTGCACTCTGAAACTTACAATTTTTCCGCAATTTTTCAGTTTGACCACACAATTTCTTTATAAACACAAGCCTTGGCTCTGTTTTCTTGGGTTATATTAGCCTTCTTTCTCGTATTCGATTGTTCGATATGTGTTGTTACCGTAGTTATGCCCAGAAAACAACAATGTAGAAAATTAAAAAATTTGGTACAGAGATTAACACATAACTGCTCAGGATAACTTCTGTAGGCTAACTGTCGATTCTAAGACAGCGAGGAAACAAGGACAAGTAATCATGTGAGAGAGGTAGGTTTATTACCTGAGAAAGGGCCGGAAGTTATCCAGGTAGAAGCAGGCAGTAAGAGCTGGGAACCATAAATCTGTCGACTTCTTTGAAAAGATAAAGTAAAATCTCAGCAATATGCACTGAAATAGATTTATGAAAGTGCTGAAAGCATCCGTACATAACAGAACTAAATTACCACTTATTATCACACAGAAAACAATTTAAGAAAATTATTAATTATCGTACGTGAGTCTAAACTTTCTGATGCTAGTGTATCTTCCCCATTGTCGGTCTGTTATAAAGTCGATGAGTGTTCTATACTGCCCATCCCAATTATATCGGCTGAACTTATGGCTATTCCTCTTCCTAAACCATGTGTTCTTATCATCAGGTTGTTTCTGATACAAAAGTCCAACAGTTTCTCTCCATCTTCATTTCTATCGCCATACCCATGTGGGCCCAGAACATTCTCATAGCCCATTCTATCGGTTCCCACATGAGCATTCAGATCTCCAACAATATGTTTCCAGTTCATTGAGGAACTCTTCTTTTTCTTCCACACTACATCTTGTCTGTGGAGCATACACCTGTATTATCCTCAGTAGTTTCTCATTTACATGTATGTGCATTATTATAATTCTTTTATCTACGTACTGAACTTCAACTATTGGTTCGGTATTCTGATTCACTATAAATCCCACTCTACTTCTTTTCTCTTTACTGTTACCCATCCAGTAAAAGGATTACCCTTTTCTTAGTTTCTTCATTCCTTTCCCTTTCCATTTTACTTCACTTAATCCCAGGATGTCGAGTTTTCGTCTCTCCATTAGGTCAATCAATTCATTTTCCTTCCCATTCATTGTTAAAATATTTATTGTTCCAAATCAGGTTTTGTTCTCTGAACTGAAACTTGCACGAACATCAGTGTTACCATCATACTGTGCAACTGTAGTCAGAGACTTGTCAGTTCCCTTTCCATTTTTAAACTTCCATCCGAGGCTTGTATTGTAGTTGAAAGCAAGTACAAATTTACTCATCTGCTGACCTCCTAATCCTAATGCATCTGAGGATTTTCTTTTGAGGTATACTCCCTTAGCCTTTGCAGATCCCTCTTCTCCACAAGGCAGTGGTTTCCTCTTCTCATTTTCCCAAGAGAGGATGGGTTGCCTCATCCACCATCTTCGCCATTCCGAAGGTCTCCTTCTTTGCCTAAGATGCTGTTAAGGTCTTCACCCATAACCCTGGGCGTGGGTTCCACATTATACCCCGTGAGACTGGGTCCCTGCCTGAACTTAGCTCTCCTTCACACCGGCCTACTGATTTGGAGGATACCCACCCCCGCAGCGTGGATGTGCCAGACAAGAATTACTCAAGTGAAGGCTAGGGAGGATGACCCTGTCTCCCTTGAGCTGGGTTAATGGTTGTATATACACTTATTAAATACACAGTGCGTGTTTTATAGATATACAACCAGTAGTAGTACTGCACAGTACTATTTGCTTCTTCCAGTGATCCAGAATTGCTCGCTGGACACAACTATCCCTGGTAGCATGGTTCTCAATTGAAATACAGGCATGGCAAATAACGTCGAACAATTCCGCGTCATTTTCCATTAGTTAAATACACTGAATGTTCTTTATGCCTAATAGGGCATGTCGGTAGGACTTCACATTCCATAAACCATCTTCTTCATAGTCTTCATTCTTGTCTTCTTCGCCATCAGTTTCTGTTCCTTTTCTTGGAGGAACTCTTTGATGTTTTCTAACACCGCTTCTGTCTCAACTTCTAAATCAATGGACATGTAAGCTTCTGCTCTGACAAGCTGTTTGAGAGTTTGTTGTAGCAATCAGTATCTTGGCCATCTTATCCATTTGAAATATGCACATAATGAAAAGGGGTAGAAAGCAGAGGTGCCAACTATTACGGATTGTCCGTAATTTTTACGGATTTCATCCCATGATTAACGGTATTATGGTCAAAGGGGAAATTATTGCGGAAAAGCAACATTAACACGAAAAAAGATTTACGAAAGAAAGAAAATAAAGAAAAATATACAATTCTTTCGAGTATATTGCTACTCAACCTTGCTCGTTTCATTGCTTGTGAGCTGGGAGTTAAACTTGTTCGATCGTTACTTCATTTTGCTACTCGTGAACGTTGTGAAATTCACTGTGAATGAAAGTAATGTGTTTACTGTATACCTGAAAGAACCTCACCCACAGGAAGAGTTTCCAGTGTTGTTGGGGAAAATCAGACAAGTCAAGCCTACATTAAGCACATCTACACTGGAATCGCTTATTGTTCACAAGACGAAAATGTCACCACAAGGGGAAGGATGCTTCAAGAAAACCTACTCTAAAATCAGCTGCCGGGTGCGAAACAAGCTACAACGTATGTTTTATCATAGAATTAAAAGGTAATGTGCTAATTTTATTGCGTAAACATTATATCATTTAGAAAATATTATTGTTAGAAAGGGCATCGAGAAGAAAGGAGCATGGTTTGGTTTTGACTCGAAAATTTTCTGGGAGTGTGTGTGGAGTGGCGGGAGGGGGGATATTACTGATAACCCACTTCAAAGGTTGGCACCTCTGAGAAAGGAAATTTACATACTTTGTCCATACCTGCCAACCCTTCTGATTTACCCGGAAACTTTCCGTTTTATAACTCGTCTTCCGATTTATTTTTAATTCTTCCTATTTTTTACCAATATAACCCCCAGTACAGTCAATACTCTTCCCCTAGGATAAGTTCTTATGTGCTTGTGTAATTTACCCCACCTCATTTTCAAGTGTTTTTATTTGATGCTTTGTTTTGCGAGTGTATCGTCCGTCGCCTTCGTGAATCGGTTTCTTGCTCGCTACAGCAGCATGTGTGCTTTACGGCTGGGGATTCGGACGGCAATCCGTCCTACAAGCAAGAGGAGAAGCTAGCGCGCGCTAGCGACTCAGGTAATCGGGACAAAAGAATGAGTTTTTTATTGTGTGGTTCGCGCACTAGTAACGTCGTTTCTGTGCGTAATTTCATTGGAGTTGTAGGCCACGTGTTATTTCTAGCGGTTCTGTGCTTTTCCCCGTGTCAAAGTCGTATGTTAATAATGTATGAGACATACGGATCTGTTTTGTATGTGGTAGTGTCGCGTATTTCAGTGAGTTTTTGTTTATTCTTACTTCATAATTTTAATGAGTTGAATGTATTTCAGGGAGTTGTGTCGGTGACAGTTTCTGACATTTTCTCTTCACGTTATGGCCAAAAAACATAACAAACCTTAACTCCAAGTGTTCAGAGATACCTATAAAATTAAATTTTCATTCATTTTGCAGTCTAATAAAGGAAACTATTATGCGAATCACCTCGGGAGATATATTTTATTTCGAGATATAGAGAATACCGTTATTGAGCATATATAGCATATAATAGAATCATATGTATCTACGGGCTTTTACTGGACATATTATGTTTAACGGTACTTGAAATATACAAAAAACCTCTATTTTACGGCAACACTTTAATTATAACGCTTATTATAGTAACTTTTTAGAAGATAGGATACAGTACATACAGTAGTGAAACAAGAATCGTAGCTCCGTTAACATCTTTGGAAAAATCCGTTAGTCTCTTCAGTTTGTTGTGGTTAACTTTTCCTCCCTTCACGTTAAAACTTCTCGTCAATACCACGCACGGTAACCGTGATACCACGCAGCCGAGTTTCGTAAATGGAGCTTGTCACCCGCGACTTCTAGGCTTGCTTTCGTACGTGACCGGTAATTCACACCCAAGAAACTGCGAGGCTTTGCCGATTTGCCGATCACTACAAGTTCGAGTTTTTCGTTTTCCGTCATATTAGTTTCCAGCTTCTCTGTAACTCTTTCTCTACTTGTTAACTGTTCCTCACAAAACACAAATGTCGTATTGCACAGTTAATGTTGAACAAAATTCGAGTTACAGAGTGTTTTTTGCTTCAAGGGAGAAATGTTTGTTGCGAGAAATCGAGAAATTCGTGTAACTGAATTTCGAGCATAGACAAATAAATACACGTGAAGAATAGGACAATTTAAGTTACTTCGAGATACTGAAAATTCGAGTATTGGAGGTTCGAGATGTCGAAGTTTGACTGTATTATTATTATTATTATTATTTTTTTTTTTTTACGAGTTGCTTTACGCCGCACCGACACAGATAGGTCTTATGGCGACGCTGGGACAGAAAAGGGCGAGGAATGGGTTGGAAGCGGCGTGGCCTTAATTAAGGTACAGCCCCAGCATTCGCCTAGTGTGAAAATGAGAAACCATGGAAAGCCATCTTCAGGGATGCCGACAATGGGGTTCGAACCCACTATCTCCCGAATACTGGATACTGGCCGCACTTAAGCGACTGCAGCTATCGAGCTCGGTATTATTATTGGTATGTATGTGTCAAATGAGAGTGATTAGGTACGTTATCTTGTAACCATTTTAGTAGTTTAAGATTAAAATTTAATGGTCAGTTCACGTTATAACTGTAGATATGGATGCCTTTTACCCTGTCCTTTTTTCACTTAGACCGTGGCGCAATATATGTGATGAAATCCAAGAATTAAAAAATCTTCCTATTTTTGATTTCTAAAAGTTGGCAGCTATGTTTGTCCATTATAGTCGCAAAATTTCCAACGTGAATGGAACGTGATTCAGACAGCAAACAGGCCGGCACAAAGAGAAAGAGGAACTTCTCTATTTAACCAAATGAACTTGCTAACACTATTTCACACACCAATGTTTCTGCATTGACATTAATAATCAGAGTTCAAGGTCAGTTTCAAGGAATACAAGAAGTTCCTAGAACAAGTCAGTTTTTATATCTACAAGAATAGCTTCACAAATACATTACGAATTTTAATGAAGATAGGAGAAAAAGTTTAATGATGGATTCTTCACTGAGTGTTTTAAAGAATGTTTCACACACTAATTTCACTCATTGTTTATTTGTCCATTCAGTCATAGATTTTAAGACGTTTTCCAATATTTTCTTAATTATAAATGGCTGATGATGACCACAAATGGTTGAAACATGTACTTAAAACATAACATGACTAAACTTATGTCTTAAATTGCTTGAGTGTTAGTCTATAAAATACAGTATTGAAAAGTGACCACAAAATCAGATTTTGTTAAAAAATTCCAAGAATTTACAAGTCAGTACGAAACCACAGTGAAGTTCATTCTTTGAAAATTCAGAACTTCAAGAATTACCTACGACCTACCACAGTGAAGTTAATTCTTTGCAAATTCAGAACTTCAAGAATTACCTACGACCTAAGCAGAGAACCGTGCTGGAAGATCTTATTTCTTTCTTTTTCCTTTTCCTATAATCTGCTTTATGTCGCACCGACACAGATAGGTCTTTATGGCGATGATGGAATAGGAAAGTCTAGGAATGGGAAGGAAGTGACTATGGCCTTAATTAAGGTACAGGTGTTAAAATGAGAAACCACAAAAACCCCTAATCAGGGCTGCCGACAATATGAGTTTGAACCCACTATCTCCCGAATGCAAGCTGGTAGCTATGTGACCCAAACTGCACAGCCTACTTGCTCGGTGCTGCTGGAAGATCTATGAGTACAGATACCAGTATCATCCACACCAGTATAGAGCACCATTCTTGAACAACAGAAAAAGGCAAAAATATGGGAGGACTTTTACACCATAGACACCATGACGAGGTAGACTAGAAAGGAACCAATTACCTCTTAAGGGACCCCTGTGAGTGGAGACGATAGAATAACATCCAAGATATCCCCTGCTTGACGTAAGACGGGACTGAAAGGGGCCCCAGGGGCTCTTAAATTGGGAGCGTGGGTTGGCAACCACGGGGCCTTGAGCTGAGTTGTGGAATTGCTTACACTGCTTATGCCATGCTCTTCACTTTCATCTATCCTATATAACCTCCCTTGATCAACTCTTGTTCTTTTCTGACCCCGACACAATTAGGTTCCCATGGTTGGGGATCTTTCATTTTGATGCCATTCGTAGCCCTTGTCTTTCTTTGGCCGATATCTTCAGATCCCTATCATTTTCCCCTGTGATTAATGTTAATAGAGGATGGTTGCCTATGGTCCCAATATTTTAACAAGCGTTCTGACAGCTAGCACAGATTAACTTATTCACCCTGTATTGGTCATGCTTTCTGTCATTCATATTACCTTCCCAGTTAACATTTGGTAAAATGAGATCAACTGTAATAACATTCCATTCTGTGTCATTTCCCACAAAAATTATTAACATCAATTAGTATTGAATAGGTTGAACCTCATAAAAAACTTATCTGTGTGATCTCAGTTCAATACGGAAAACTGAGATGCACCACTCCCGACAGGGAAATTTTTGACAAAAACCTTGTTGCCCACTGTTAGTCTATTCTGTCGTCACCGAGAGAACCGAACCTGATGTAAACAAAGAACATTGTGTATTCGTATGTATCCATCCACAGTCTGAACGCTGATTGGAGGATCATTGGGCTACTTCCAAGCACATGGCAAGAACCACGTGGGCTCTCTTTCAAGTGCCGTTACTTCGCTTGGTTGCAGCAATTACATCAGAGTTAGTTCTACATGGACTGTTGCCGAATACCACTGATAGACACGCAGTTGTGATGCGGATTACGAGACAAATTATACTCACTGTCTGCGAGAAATAAACAAAAATCGAATGGCAAATGACATCTGGATATTTAACATATCAGAAAAGAAAGGTAGATTTGAATCTATGGCCAAAACGTAAATACGCAATCAATCAGTCAATCAATCAATCACAACAGCACATGTAAGTGAAACTTCACACATTTAATATTTCAATAAAATAAAATTCTGGAGAGGAACATACAGCACAGAAAAGTCAATATTAAAACAATAAAAAAAGTGCAGTACTTTACCTAATCAGAATCTGATAAAGGATGAACTCCTTCCAAGTCGGATTTCTCTCTCGCCTCTTAATCACTGCTGCTCGCGTCATTCCGATTAATGACCAGGCGGTCCACAGTTATATCGCACAGACTGTCCAATTTCCAGAATGTCTGCTCTTCCCTCACCACGTGGTGAATAAAGACTTGCCACATTTCAGCGGTTACGTTAACCAGAGCTTCATTAATTAATGTCCTGACTTCTGACAGTTTGAAGGTTTTATTATTGCGTGCAACAGGTCTCTTCACCTGGCTCCACACCAACTCATCGGGTTTCTAAACACAGTGATAAGGAGGAGGTCTCAACACCATACGTCCTGCTTCCTCTGCCTGTGTGTCAATAACAAACCTGTCATACGTTTTTGTCACACTGTGAGTCTTTATCACTCGGAGTAGTTCATCTTTCACCATATCTTTCCCATAGGTAAGACCTTTTGCCTCCATCCATGCTATAATGTCATCCTTATGCCACGATCTGGTGGGAATACGATCTAACTTAACACTGTGATATGACGCATTGTCCATAACAATCACATTGTTCGGTTCAAGCAGAGGTAAAATTTTCTTAAACCATGCAGTAGAAACTTCATCATCTCCTCATGAAAATAATTCATTTTCTTCGATTCCATCATAAATTCTCCAGCCTCTAGAAACCCATCTTCACTTCCTATGTGCGATAAAATCAGTTGTCTTCCCTTTCCTGTCGGATTTTTTAGACCTGTACTTAATCCTGCTGTGAATGCATGTTTCTTACTCTTTACGTTTGTATCTACCCACACTCTGGAAGTGGTATGTCCTTCGTTTACCCACGTTTCATCTAAATAATACAATTTTCGCCCAGCTTGCCTAAATGCACGAGTTTTCCTCAAATAATCCCTCCACCAAAACAGTATGTCTTCGCGATCAAAAACAAGGTTTTTTCCTATTTCTTTCAACAAATTCGAAACCTATTTCCCGAAGAAGCTTGTAAAATGTTGTTCTTTTAAAATTGGGTAGTTTGGGATCATCATTCACAGAATCCATCACTTTTTCCACTGTTGGCTGTTGGTTTCTGTCAAATAAGTGATGTACATTACGCTGCACAGCACTTCTAACAAATTCATCGCACTGAATCTGTAACACAGGTTCCTGGGGCTTCTTCGATTTCTCAGGTGTTTTTACCAATCCTTGATGCAGTCGTTCGCTGCACTCCGAAACACCAGTGAACTCGGATGTCAACATCACAACATCCTTTAAAGCTAAAGTCAGATATTTCTCACAAAACTTATGAAACACATTCAATACAAATGACTTCTCGCCACTTTTCAAAGGCTTCCCTTTGCAGTGCTTAACGAACTCAACTCGGTGATCCATATTGCACAAGAACAAGTAATGTTACAGTCGCTCGCTCGCTCGCTCACTCACTCACTCACTCACTGTATCTGCTTCCTTCCATGCTCACAGCTTAATAATTGGCAGTTCAAGCATGAGCGCATGCGTCCCTGGCGCTCTTCAATTTGGAATGCTTGTTTATATTACATAACAATGAATACAAATAGTTTTTTTGTATATTTTTCTGATTTAAATTATTTGAGGAATTATATTTCGAACATTTTTCATGTATGATCACATTAGCCCTGATATGGCTAGCGAACTAGTTTCATGTCTCCGTGTAGGTGTCCCGCAGCAGTACTAACCAATAAATGTTAACCCAACCACGTGCTCATGTTTACACCACGACTGGTTCTCTGGGTGAATCTGTACAGCGGGTCTCCATCCATGATCATATCCTGTAAGCTAGTCTAAGGTTATCTCTAGCTTTTTTCCACAGGTCCCAGATTTTGTTTGGATCTATTGTCTTTGGTAACAACTCATTAATAGACCACAAGTTAGACAATGAGGAGTTAGGAACAAATGAGAACATCAGAGATATTGGAATGAACAACAGTTTTAAGTGCATATGACAACCTGTGAGGAACATATCAGATGTAAGGCTTTTCAGGCGTTTGCTCTATTAACCAGCGTTTCGTCTTAGGTCTGATACTAGAGCAAACGCCTGAAAAGCCTTACATCTGATATGTTTTTGACATGCTCTATTGGTGAAAAATATCTAATTCCCTCCATGGGAATTTAGAATTTTCCAACCTGTGAGGATGTATCCCAAGAGGAATGATCATCCCAATAAAAGGCAGTGAGAGATGATTTAAAATAACAGTTCACTCTCTCAGCTTATGACTGGCAGTAATATGCTGTAGTGGTGACATGCAAAATAGGAAGTTTGGACCAAAACTTATGGAACAAATTTGATGTGAAGGCTTTAACGTTGTCAAATACGAGAAACTAGCATGGACCGAAAAATGCAAAGATGGAATTAGAGCAATGCACTCCGGCACAAATTAATTTAATTTCTTCTTGACCAGGAAAAAGGCCCAACATAGTCAATATACAATCATTCCACGGGTCATGTAGCCTGATGAGAAGACATCAAGCCCAAGCAGGTGTCTGAGAGAGGCAGACTGACATGGCAGATTTTTACAAGCTTTCACAAATTTCACCATCCGTTGATTTCCAAATGAAGTTCTCTCAGATCTTTTCTTGACTCTTGAACACACCAAGATAACCACCAACTGGAGTTTCGTTGATAGTATTTAAAAATCATTGGAACCAATGAGGGGAACCCACCAAGTTTAAGAAAACAATTTCCCAGAAACTTCACTCAGTATAAGAGGGGTTGAAATAAGCAAGCACATATTTTGGCTTATCCGTGAACACTTGACTGTTTCAGAGAAATTAACGGTCAAAGTTTCCGACATGTCTTACGTGCCTTTAGAGTGTAAGAATTTTAACTGATGTGGTGGCCCAGCGGCTATTACCGCGGTTTCACCCTTTTGCGCCACGTGTTCAAATCCTGATGATTTCTTTTTTTCATCTACTTATGTCCACTGAAGATTAGTACACAAATGTTTATCATGTTAGTGGATAAAAAGGCGTTAAGTTGATTGTAAAATTACAACTGTGTTTCACAATCTAAGTGTTATGTATTTACAGTATTATATTTATAAATATGGTATTTTTCAGGGATTATAATGTTTTGTAAGCTCATTCTTATGTTAATGCTTCAAGGAGATATAGTGCATACCCTTTGATGATGCCGATCTTAGAAACATTTGAAACATAGAAATTTTGTACACCACGAACATCGCACTATGTCAGGTTTGCCACAGTTTTATTTCTGGGTGGGAATGTCACTTGGGAAAAAAACATTGTTAACATTACTGAAGATTTCATGTGTTGGTAATAAGTTTGCGTTAAACCACGCGTAATGGATCATGTTTCCAAAAACTGGCTCTTGCAATTGATTATGAATCAATGCGTGGGTTTTTATTGTGTTGTGTGTAGTCATGATATCCCTTTGCTGTGCAATGAGTATAAAACAGTTGATGTTTTAAAATTCATTTACCAGGCAGAACATTAATGGACAAAAAAGGGACAACGATATTTGAAAATCCATTGAACAAAACCATTTGTGTAGGAATTGTCATTGGTTAAATAAATGAAACAAAATTTTTTTTGTCAGGAATTGAACACTGGGTGCAAAAGTGTGAGGTTGCGGTGAAAGCCACAGTGAAGTCAAATAAATAATAAAGTTTAATTATTCCAACTATTTAATACATAAAAAGAGATGTTAATAAAGAAGTAAATCTGTAAATAAAACTATAGGGACATGTTTTGCCCTTTAATTAAGGGCATCTTCAGCCTAAACTCAATCTGAAAGTTAATTAATCAGGTACCTGTTTGTAATTAAAATACATATATGAATATGAAGATGATGTTGGAAATGTGTTTCAAATGGTGAGCGAAATGGTTGACAATAGTTTTGGTATTCTTAAAATGAAACCTTAATAAAGTCTAATATACAAATAGTCGTAAATTTATGAATGTCCTTGTTTAAAAATTGGTAACAAATTGTTTACTGGTAGTTTTTTAAGAACGTAAATTTTGTAAAGAGGTGTTTCCATTGCTCACTTCAAGTGAGGTTTAAAATAAATTGTTACGTTGAAACAAGTAAAGCAGGGCCACAGTGTCGGTTGAACTTGTTAAGCTCTAAAAGGCATGTAAAGAACATTCGAAACTTCGATCATTGTTTTCTTTGGAAACAGTTGAGTGTACGGATAAGCCAAAACATGTGTTCGCTTATTTCGACCTGTCTTTCAGTGTATGTAAGAGAGGTAACTTTTCAGTGAGCGAAGTTTCTGGCAAATCGGGTTGTTACACTTGGCGTATACCTCTCGTAAGACAGGAGGGATCTCATTCTTAAGTTTCTGATCCTATCAAGAAGCAGCAAAGAACACCACTTTTCAAAGTGTAACTCTGGACTGCCTTGCTTGAAGAGATATTGGTCCAAGCTCTGGGTCTTCCTTCTGATATTTAGCAGTATTGTGGTACAAAAGAGAAGCATCAGAAAAAATGGCATTTACAAGAGAAGAAACAGAAAACGAAGTATCAGGGGCTACAGGAGATGCCAGATCATTAGTATTAGGAGGAGTACTAGAAAACATTCGACTTCAACTGTCGACCACCATATTGAACCCCTAATATGGTGCGCATGAAATTGAAAAGCAGAATTTCTGATAGCCCAGTGTGCCAAATGACCAGTACTGTGAGGTTTCCCTAGTATCCAACTAAGGGCTTTATTGTCAGTCTCGAGCTCGAACTTGACGTGTTCCAGATAGATTCTGAACTTCTAAATTGCAAAAAGAACAGCAAGGCCTTCAAGTTCACCGACAATATTTAGATTCTTGAGGTGTGAGAGTTCTTGAAGAATGTGTTATTGTCCACCTTCCCAATTCAGAATCTTGTAGCAAAAGTGCTGCAACAGTGGATGAAAATGCATCACTCTGAACAATTTTTTGAAAAATGGGGCATTACACAGGGCAAGTTTCAGATTGTTAATGCCTCCTGTTGGGAAGAATCCCCACACAAATTTCACTCCCTTTTGGCGCAGAAGGTTAAGAGGAGCAGCATGAAGGGTGATGTTGGGAATGAATTACCTAAAGGAATTAATCATGACAATGAATCACGTTACCTCTTTAATATCAGTATCAGGTTTAAAATCTTGAATAGCCTGCATCTGAGCTAGATCAATAGGTGAAACAATATGTCCTAGAAAAGACATGCTAGGTTTAATGAAGGAAACCTTAAGGCACTGTAAAACTTCATCAATATGAGCAAGGTGAACTTCAAAAGTCTCACTATAGACATCATCATCTAAGTAATGATACATGAAATGAAACTTTACATCTGGTAGAATTTTATCAAGAAAACTACAGTAGTGAGAATGGCCACGTGTGTGGAAAATACAAATGGAACCGGTTTAATTTGTATAAGTTCCAGTCAGTGTTGAAGGCTCTAAGTCTTTGATTCCATCGTTAATAGGATCTAATAGTAAGCTTCTTGATTGAGATCTGAAGTAGTGAAATATTTAGCCTTGCAAAACCGTGAAAAGCATGAATGTAAATCGGGTAGAAGTAAATATTGCTGGATGACCTGTTCATTTACAGTCTTGCTAATAAACTGTGTATAACTTTCATACCAGGTCTATACACTGTTTATATGCAATTTGTTGCTAATAAACTGCGTATAAGCCTCCTGTATATTCATCTGTTATAGTTCTTCACTGAATTGTTTATACAGACCAGGACTATTGTATAAGCATTGTATAGTAGCTAATGATAAAAATGAAACCATGAGTGATCATTTTACTTTAGTGGTATTTACTATCTGCATTAATATAATCGTGGTGAAATATCCGACTTGTGCATTATACACACATTGAAAGAACGGAAGATAACAATGATCTCCACAATATTTTTAACATAGAGGCTATGGAGGAACACAATGAAGAGAAAATAAAAGAACAAGATGGTGCCAATATCGGTGCAATCTTACATTGAAATCTTTAAAACATTTTTAAAGTAGCCAAACTCTCCTTATTTACATGAATGATGAGAAAGTTTATGGCTAAAATTATGGCCTTGAGTTACAAGATCAAAATATGAATGGAATCTGGTTAAAGGCAACCCAATTTGAAGTCTTAGAATGGTTACAATGAACCTTAAGTGGCTTAACCATTTAAAGATAACATTGAATGTTCTTGTAGAAAGCTTATAGTATTATCATAGAGTATACAGCTGTGTGACTGATGTTGTTGTTGTTGTTGTTGTTGTTATTAAACCCGTATTTGTGAGGTGAGTCCGCAGTCTTCTTATTTTTGTTGAAAAAGTGATAAAAGGTTCACGGCTGAGTGTTGCCGTGTGTAGGCCTATCTTTACTAGCTGATGCGATTGTTTCCTTTTGTACTAATAGTCATATGGGAACGCTCATGCTTGACATTGGCTATAGCTTGAATGTTGAGGACGACTATTGAAGGATGTGTGGTGAAGAATCTGTAATGAGAGGAGGGTAGAAATACTTTAAGTTTAAAGAAAAGACGGCTATGTTTGGCAAGAAACACTGTGTGTACATTTACTTACCCTCTCGATTTTTGTGGTGTGAAACTAGACACCTTTGCAGCATCAGAACGAGTGAGACAGGCATTTCTTGTATTGTATCTGTGTGGAATTGAGAGAGGGAGGTGTGGTAGAGGAGAGGAGATGGGCAGAGCGTTAAGCTTATGCGCTGTTGGCTGTGGGAGGTTAGTAGGGGCGGACACGGAGGGAGTTACCTTTAATGGAATGGTGGGAGCTTTTGTGGATGTTATTTTAAGAATTTCATTTTGATTTAAATTTAGTGATTGTAACAAGTTGGGTAAAATCTCGTATAAGGGATTTTTTACTTCAATTAAGTCGTTGAGATTTAGGTTTTTGTTATAGTATTGATCTAAATAAATATAAATGGCTTCTAATTCATTCATTAATTTCCCTTTGCCCACTCTTTTGATAATTGTAAAGTCCTGTTTGATTTTACCCAACTTGTTACAATAATAGTAATGGCCATCCTGATACATCTTTTCCACTAGTTCCAATGTCTGATTCACCTTTAACTCTTTTAAACTTCTTCATGTTCCTTTCCCATTGCTATCACCTTTACTTCTTTTCAGAACTCCTACATCACCCTGTTATCTCTTAGATCACCATCAATATCACTTGTTCTCTGCAGTGCAGTGTTATTTTTGGTCTCACTCCTCTCAACTTCCAGAAAATTAATAATTAATTGAATGTATATTTTTATTAACATTTTATTTATTAAGTTAATGATTATTATTGTATTGCAACATAAAAATAGTTTACTTTTGCTATTTGCTATATATTTCTTTCTATTGCTCTAGCCACTTCCAAGATCAGAACTTCTGCTATATGTGTAGAAGTACTGGTATTTGATGAATGATATTCATAATATGTTGTTTCAGTTTCAGATAAAGTATCATGGAAACTGTTATCAGAATTTCAATCATCTGGAAGTATTAAAATTAGGCCTAAAAACATTCACATACACACATTACAGTTCAAGTGAAATGCAAGTACTCATCTATGTCCATAAAATATTGAAAATATTAACCTACTTGTACCTGAATTACTGTTTGTTTTATCAGTCTTCATTTTCTTAGCCAAGCTAAGAATTCTTTGTGACCATTCACTCACAATGATTAATAGAATGAAAATGTTGAAATTCAACAATGGAGAATAACATACGAGTGGAATCCAACAGCAGTTACCAACTGTATGAATAAATTAATACTCCATTTACTTGCATAACGCATGCAGTGCATGCACACACACACACACACACACACACACACACACGCGCGCGCGCGCGCATCATAACCTCCCCCTCTGAGATTTTTAGGACAGATTTTCTTAATTTTATTATTCTTGCATTTTTTGCATGCCATGTAATTTCACTAGCATCTTTAGTCAAAAATTGGACACCCTTTGCACATAACAAGCCTGTTTCCTGGATTCCAAGCATCTATAAATTTACCTGTGCAAGCAGGAAGTCCAAGGCCATTAAACATTACCTCCTACCTGGCCTGCCTCTGGGCAGGACCAGAGATAATGAAACAGACAGCAACAAGACAAGTGAGTTGCAAAGTGACATGAAAAATCAAATGCGCGGAAAGAGAGTTTGGTGTAGAACCAAAATTAATTTGCTTTTGGTGGGTTCAGAAAGAAGAATTGAAGAAACCTAAATTATTATTATTATTATTATTATTATTATTATTATTATTATTATTATTATTATTATTATTATTATTATTATTATTAAAGCGTCTTTATTGTGGCGAAGTTAGGGCTCCCGGCCCTTTCTTATACTTAACCACTTCATGTATATACAATGTATATTTTACATAAAATTTAAACATGAAATCTTTACAACCTAAAGTATAACTAAAGCAACTAAAGTATCACTAACTAAACTAAGGTGAGTAAAGTATAACTAAATTGTATACAGGAACACATTGCAATAAACAACCATATTCACTCTCATTCATACATCCCATTCACACTCAAGAAAGACTGGAAGTGCTTAAAAGATGACGCTGGCAAAGGATTTTAAATTTTGTCTTAGATTTAGCTTCCCTGATGTCATTAGGGAGTTCGTTCCACCAGCTCATGGCGGTGATAGTGAACAATCTGTTGTAGGTTCTACGTGTCAATCGTTTTGTGGCCCAGAGTGCAGAAAATTTCCCAAGGTCAAGAGGGAAATGTTTGACTATGTAGTGCAACTGAGAAATTATGGCATTGCTGTATTGTATGAAATGATGCAGACGAATTCAAACCATGTAGTGAAAAAAAACATGGTATTACAAGTGCACAATTTCAGGCAAGCATGACTGTTCATTTACCACATGATTACATAGATAAAATAATCAAATTTCATAAGTTCATCATCAAATATAGACAAGAAAATGTTCTTCTTCTTTCTCAAATTGGAAACGCAGACCAAACTCCTGTTCATTTTGAGGTGCCGTTAAATATGACAGTGCATACAAAGGGTGTGTCTGGCGTATTAAAACAATAAGCATGGAGAAATTATGGTGTACCATCATGTTGGCAGTTACAGCAGATGGTAGAAAGCTAGCCCCCTTTAATGATTTCAAAAGAAAAACTCTCTTTCAACTGGCATTATCGTTCAAATGCAAGAAGAAGGATGGATGTCGGCTGATGTAACAAAAGATTGGCTGAAAGTTATGTGAGATCGATGTCCTGGAGGTTTACTATATTAAAAAATCCGTACTTCTTCTGGACAGTTTTCGTGGCCATTTAGCAGAGCCCATTAAAAATGAGATGTCCCATCTCAACACCATTCCTGTCATAATACCAGGCATGCTAACATCAATTTTATAGCCGCTAGATATCTATGTGAATAAACAAATCAAAGCTCTTCATCGGTTTTATGGGGAATGGATGATATCTGGGTCCTTCGAACTGACAAAACAGGGCAGCAATAAGAGACCCGGCATTGAACAATTGAGCTTATGGTTTCTTCGAGCTTGGAATCTGATCACGGAAGACATTGTTGTGAAAAGCTTCAAGAAGAACAGGATATCCAACGCGATGGATGGCTTGGAGTATGACATTATGAGGAACGACGCAATGGATGTGAACAACTCGACTGATGATCTCTCTACTGGTACATTTTCCAAAGAAAGCTGTGGAGAATAAAGGGTGGGTGCGTTGATTTTATTTACACACTTAACGAGCTAATTTTGTTTTGTGCGCTTTTTGTACCTACAGTAATATGTATTTATTATGCTATGTTCATGGTGCTAGGGTTGAATCCAAGATCAAGTTCACCTGCATTATCGCTGCTTTTGAACAACACAGCATGGGGTTTGTAGAAAAGTCTCACAACAGTTCAAATTTTGTATTAACTTTAGTCATTTGCTTCTAAATATTAATTTGAAAAATAAATGAGGTTTTTGAAGTTGTATATCCCAATTTGTAGTCTTCATGTGATATCCAAGTATTTTTCCCCCTTAAATTTTGTCCTCTAAATTTTTAGATAATAGGGGGAGAAATTATGCAAGTAAATACAGTATTTGTCAGGAAATCGCAAAATCTTCCTCACTAACACCATCTACATTTACCTTAATGCAACTGTGCTTTGCTAATGTTGAAACTTTTGTCATTGATTTAACCAGAAACAACCACAAATTAATGAATATGGTACGTATGCTTTCTTCATATGCTGCACCTGATCTGCTAAATTCACAGATGTGGCACACATTTATGATGTGGGTATACTAGAGAAGTACGCAACAGAATATAAAATCATGAATGTCTCACATTTGTTATTATGGCATAACAAAGCAAAATGTACTTTCATGGAAATGGAACTTGCTATTGCTCCTCAAGGATAGCAGACACAGCATTTGTGATTCTTGCAAAACTGATTAATGTACTGTAATTAGATGCTGGCCATGCACTTAGGTCAAAATCTGGATTTTGGCACATCTGTGGTACTAGCGTATCATTTATATATATTTAGAAACTTTCCCTTAGGATTGGGCATCATGCCAAGTACAGTATATGATTGGTCTGCATATGTCCTTTATTATTATCATTTTATTTTCTGTTTACAGGGTAGGATGGATGGTAGAGCTCGAGGTAATCCTTGGAATCGTGGTGGTCATCAGTCTAACCAGACCAGAAAAAAACCTGGTGGAGACCCAAAACCAGGAAAGAAACCTACTTCGGGGCCTACATCAGAAGATAAATTCCGCGAAGCTCAAGCCCGGCTTCAGGCTTCAGTTCAGAAACACATAAAACCTGACTATGAGTCCTCTTCAGAAGAGGAAGAGTTGGAAAGTGACAATATTTTAGGTAATTCAAAAGTCTCAACTGAGAAGGTATTAATAGACATGATAATCTTCAGATAAGATTCTCAGTTATGATAATATTAGTGATAAACGATAAGATTGTCATGTGTATCAGTAAGGGCCATGAAAGTATCAATCTAAATATGAGAAGGGATTAGTTTTGTTTCATCCATACATATTATGAGGGCTATGGCGAAATATTTTAGCAGAGTGTGAGAAAAAAATTATTTGCAAAGCACCAATTACAACTTTTCAAAATACACTCCAATAGCATATATATATATATATTTTTTTTTTTCCATTCTCTGAAATCTCTTAGAAAACGTCTCAGTCCAAGCTTCTTTAAGGATGTCACGTATTGCACTCTCATACACTGCAATGGCCTCTTCATCTCGCAAAATTCGCTGCTCACAAATTTTTTTCCTTGGTCTTACTGATGGATGAGGTAACACTCGCACTTTTCCTTTTCCAAAATGTCCACTGTATTGGCAGCCCTGTGCGCAGATGCATTGTTGTGATGCAGCACAAGGTGCCCACTCTTGGACTTTGGGTGCTGTGACCTCCATGTGGCGAGGACTTTCGGAAGACAATTGTGCACGTACCATTCAGCATTGACTGTACGACGTGTCCAAGGTCACAGAGGTAAAAAAAAAACATTGCCACAATCTTCTTTCCAGAGCTCCGACTTAGTCAAACTTTTGTGGGTGTTTCCTCCCGTGGAAAGCACCACACAGAAGACTGTCTCTTTGTTTCAGGGTCATAATGGTAGACCTATGTTTCATCTCCTGTGACGAGATTGTAGGTGTCTTGCGACTGCCCTCCATTGAATTTTTCCAGCTTGAAACGACACTTGTCCACTCTCGACTCCTTTTGGCTTTCTGTCAGGAAGTGTGGCACCTAATGGGCACATCTCTTGGGAAGGCCTAAATAATTGTGAATGATGGTCTGCGCTGCTGTTTACCCAATATTTTGGGTTGCTTCAATGTCGGAAAATGTAAGATATGGATATTCTTTGATTATTTTCCTTATAGCATCAATGTTTTCCTGAGTCACAGCTGTTGCTGGGTGACCAGGACGAGGTTCATTTTCAGTTGACTGCTGACCCCTTGAAAACTTGCAAAACCAATTTCCAACTGTGGCCCTAGAAGGTCAAGCCTCACCAAAAACACGCATTAAAGAAGAATGGCATTCTTCGGCACTTAAATTTTTTTTATAATAATAAAAATTCATTGCGCAAAATCACAGCGTGACAGATCCGTCTTGCATTGTGTCTGACTCAGCACTGCCTATATTTTCCTCCCGCGCTGTGGAGGAACCACTGCTGGGAGGAGTTGCGCGCGCATGTTCCAAGGTCAAGCAACATCGCTCTTTCAAATGAAAAGAATCCCATTGTCCTCAGAATTACGGTTTATGGGCTGCTAGAAACTTTCGGCATAGGCTTCGTATAAAACTAAGTCCCCTGTCAGTGTCTGTATTGTGTGGCCTATTCTCGAGAATCTCGAGTACCTCACAATGGGCAGTTTTCACTGTGGTATAGAATAATATAAGTTATGAACTTCATAGAATATTTGGTCCGTATTGCCAACCTTAATGGGCTTGTTAAATTACAGAAAAGTCCCACTTATTAGGTACGGTACAATATAAGTTTACAATGTTTATTTTATATAAGTACACATTTTGTTCTTCGTAGAGATCATCAGCTTAAAACTCAGTTATTGTTAAAATTGAAATCAAGGTACCATTATTGGAAAAATATTTCAAATTAAAGTACGGTATTCTAAAAGTGTACGTATATTAATAGATTAAATATTTAAAATATTCACAGATTTGCATTGTGTTAAAATAAAATCTTACAAGATTAGGGATGTTATATTTCAAAGAAGCAGGTGGTATATGTTCTAATGTGTGATATGAAAGAAGTTCTCTTATTCAGGTCTATATATTTTGTATGAGGGCAGATCGGAAAGTAATGCACAATAATTTTTTCCTCCCCTGGTATTGCAGCTGGAATGTTGAAATTTCACGGTGATATAGTTTAACGTTTGCGCTAATGAGGGTATTTTGTTTTCATGTGCAACTCGAGAGAGAAGCCTGATCTACGAAAAAATCATGGTGCGCATGTTACTGTCATCCACATGTGAAGAGCAGTGAAGTGTAGTTCGATATTTGTGGGCCAAAGGGCATACACAGAGTGAAATTCACAGAGACATTCGTGGCATGTATGAGGACGACTGTCTGGATCGTATCAATGTCTCCAGGTGGTGTGCATTCTTCCAAGAGAGCCATGTGAACTTTAGTGATTCGCCACGCTCCGGATGACCAGTAACAACTTCAACTCCACAGAATGCCCGCATCATTGAGGCAGCAATTTTGAACGACTGCTGTGTGCACATGCAAACCTCATCGCAGACGTTCAACATTTCCTATGGTGCATTGTACATCATTGTTCATGACACATTGAAATTCCATAAAGTTAGTGCTCACTGGGTGCCTAAAAACCTGACAGACAACCACAAGGGCCAGCGAATGATGACAAGCATGGATCACTTAACGCGTTATGCCGCAGAAGGGCATGACTTTCTGAAAGGAATTGTCACTGGTGATGAGTCGACTACGGTACCACTACATGCCAAAAACCAAGCAGGCCTCTATGGAATGGAAACATGCTGGTTCCCCAATACGAAAAAAATTCAGAGTGACTCAATGTGCAAGTAAACTACTTGTGACAGTGTTTTGGGACATGTTTAGTGTGTTATTGGTGGACTTTGCTGAACACGGGACAACTGTGAATGCTGCAGCCTACATTGAAACTTTGGTTAAGTTGCGTCGTGCCCTTTGTGACAAATGCCGCAACATTAATGCTGGGGGTGTCAAACTTCTTCATGATAATGCCCGTTCTCATGTTGGTGCTCCTGTTCGTGAGAAACTCGCCAGATTTGGGTGGGAGGTACTCCCAGCATCCACTATACAGTCTGGATCTGGCACTGTCGGACTGTTTGGTCCCATGAAGAAATTACTGGCCGACCATCACTTAACAAAGTTAACACATTGGATCCCCAAATTAAATTCACCAAAGAGACTGAAAATAACTGTACCTTAAATTATTTAGACTTGACAATAACCAGACACAACAACCACTTATCTTACAAAATCTATAGGAAACCCACACACACCTTAAATACCATAAAAACTGATTCTATTCATCCTAACACACATAAAAGAGCAGCCTATTATAGCATGGTGTACAGAGCCTTTAATATTCCAATGACAACAGAAGATCTAAATAACAAATTAAAATTAATCCACGACATAGCCAAACATAATGGATACAACAAAGAAATTGTCAACAAAATCATCCACAAAATAAAATCCCAACCTAAAACCAAATTAACAAAAATAGTCAAACCCAAGAAAGATTATGCCTTATTTACCTTCAACAATACCCTTCAACAATGTGTATTACACATTTACACTATAACTAATATTTTCAACAAGCATAACATGAAAATAGCATTCAAAACCACACACAACAGCACCAACACCATACACAACATCAGGACAGTCAACAATAACAATAAATGTAACCAATCGGGTGTTTATCAAATGCAACAACTGTGACTCAAGTTACATTGGACGCACAGGAAGAAACTTCGCCATCTGCTACAATGAACATATAAACGCAGTAAGACACAATTTTTCATCAATAGGTCAGCATGTAGAAGAATTTAAGCATAGTTTCACAGACATCAATAATGATATGACGATATTAAACATAAACTCTAAAGGCCTCCTGCTCAACATAACCGAAGATTTCTATATTTCCCTAGACCAGGGCCTCTCGTGGTGCATGCACTGTGCACGGTGCAAAAGACGACTTTGCTTGGTTGACCAGAGTGCAGACCCCCCCCCACTCCTCTTTCCCTACACCTGTCTCACCCGTTCGGCCTCTCTCTGCATTCCTCACCTTCACTGCTGTTTCTCCCCCACTGCGAAATGTTTACGTGTGGTGAGCGGAGATGCTCGGTTGTATGGGACAAGGTTACCAGTGTTATTAAAAAAAAACTCTTCTTTCAGTTTAGTTTGAGGGTCCCATTTCCGAAAGGCGCTGGAACAGGGTACTAAACAACTTTGCAGGTGGTGCAAGGCATGCTGGATATTTGTCGGCATATACTGTACATTACGTTTCATTTTAATAGTGTCCTTCTCTAGCTCTTCCTTTTCCTTTTTCCTTGCAATTATATCAGTAATGTCTGGAATAAGGGATCGGCTGACAGCAATTCTGAGAGCGTTCTTTAAAATACAATCAGAAATAGTAGCACGCAATCTAGTCAAAACAGAAAAAAAACCTTTCACATATACATGTGGAACCAAACATAGAAATAATCTTAGCTGCTTCTTGATGTAGCTTAGGAAAACCTTCCTTCGACAAATTCTGGTAGAATTCGGGCAAAGTCTTTGTATGGAAAAACAGATCTTTTTGATGATCATCGTTTTGCAAATCTATTAATTCAAATTGCAAATCAGGAGATACACTTTCAACTACTATTGAAAAGGGCTTTACAAAGACATCAAGCAATGGCTGCAGATCAGCAATATCCTGTAATGAGAAACACACTTTTTAAAAATTAAAGTTATATTTTTTCCGAAAGGTTGTGTTTGAGGAGTTGGAAGTTTCTGTTGGAAAGCCTTAATCTTGCTGACCACGTCATTGATTAGATGATTTTCTTTTTGGAGTTTCAGACTTAGATAATTTGGAAGAGCCATAATATCTGCTAAAAATCCTAAGTCAGCTGCCCATTCAGGGTCATGGAAAAGTGGCTCTGGTCGTCCCTTTTCCACCAAAAACTCAGCAACGGCATGGCGTATTCGAAAAAAATTGTTAAATCACCTTTCCCTTGCTTAACCACCGTACCTCTGTATGGTAGGGGATACCGGGATACTCTTCCTCAAGTCAACCAAAAATTCTTTGAATTGGTGATGAGTGAGCCCATGAGAATGAATATAGTTGACGATACGCACAACTACGTTCATCACGTCTTGAAGACCGATCACTTTTGCACTAAGAGCCTCTTCGTAAGCAAAACAATGAATGGATGGCAAATTCGGCATATTAAGCTTTTTCCGTAGTAAACCAGTGAACCCTTTTACTTTAGCGCGTATTGCTGGCACCCCGTCTGTTGTCACGGAAAATAGCTTTTCCCAAGTGAGTCCTATTCCTTCGGCTGCCTTTTCGATCGCGTCTAAAATATCCGCACCTGTAGTAGTGTCCTTCATTGAAATCATATCTAGGAGCTCTTCCGTTACATGCAGGTCGTTGTCTACGCCACGTAAAAAAATGGCTAACTGGGATGTGTCGCTAATATCCGTTGACTCATCAAGTGCAATGGAATACGCTAAGAAGTCTTGAGTTTTGGCTGCCAATTGTTCGCGCAAAATTCCTACAATGTCGCTGATTCGTTGAGTTATTGTCATAATAGACAGTGGTATTCTGCTGTATGCTGGAGCTAATGTAGGATTCATTGTCTCTACTATGTCCAACAAAATACTCTTTATTAGTGGCCCTTCCATAAATGGCTTCCCGCTCTTGCTAGCCGTAAAGCAACTTTATAACTATTTCTGAGAGCAGCGTCACTACACCTTTCATCTTCCTCGCCCTAAATTAGATATATTAAAAAAGTGAGTTAGAAATACACGTACATATTTGAGAGGAATGTAAACATAATTTTTTTAAAATGCAGAACCCGTAACCAAAATGAAAATGCTACAGTACTGGAACAAACCTCATTTGTGGATATAGAATGCTCTTCTTCAAGATGTTTCAACTTTCTTAATTCTTTCTCTCTGGCGTCTCCTATGATTTCACAATAATTTTCCAAATGTAGTATGTTGTAGTGTCTCAATAGACGATTTTCTTACGCACGTAATTATGGTCCCACAGACTAAGCATTTGGCGTTATCGTCACAACAGACAAAAAAATACGAAAGTTCCCAGTTCGATTGAAATGGACTTTCGGAAGTCTTTGCTTTCTTCGAAACAGGTTGCTCCATTATTATGTTGTCGTGCACTTATCTATTTCACTGATAAACACGTCGTCTACCACCAAACGCTCCGTCGCTCTCAGCACACTACACCATCCGAGTCAAGCAGAGTTGAGCCGAGGCGTACCGATGCACAATGCACAGAGCCTATGCACCTCGCTCTGCACGCATGAGAGTTTGGGCATTTGAGAGGCCCTACCCTAGACCAATACGCCAATACCAATCACAATATTAATGACATTACAGAGAAAACCAGCATCATCTTCAATAAAGCCATTCCTCCATTAAAAAATGACTATTTCAAAATAGTAAACAAACAGAACATAGCACGCCCCGGTCTTCAAAATAGTAAACAAACAGAACATAGCACGCCCCAAAAGACCGACGAATCACAAGCCTATCCCCACCCCTATCCCCACAATAGCCACTCCTCCTACCCCTCCACCTATATCCCTCTCCACAGCTAACATAATTCCCAGACGCACTCACAGTAGTACACAGCAAGCTTCCAAACACAACGCTACACGACCTCCACAACAACAACAGTAAGTACCCTTTTCACCTCTATACACATCTCAGACATTCCTTCATACGCACACTATACTTATACTAACTTATCTTTACAGATAACAGCAATGTCTACAACACAAATACAGACGAGAGAGGTGTCGCTACCAACAGCTCCTTTAATCAAAATTTTTAAAACTCAAGACTTTGCAGTCTGTCACAAAACTTACTGAAGTATATCAACAGTTGAATCACAACAGTATTTGAAAAAAATTTACGACAAGAGTTTTCACCACGAATTAACATGACATATATCAACCAAATAGAATATTCTCAAAGATCACTTTATGCAACTAAATTAACATAGACATAGAAATGCAAGAACTATAAGGAAGCTCGAAGAAGGAACTCCACACAACACGAACTCTCAAATTTTAACAAGCGTTTTAACATACATGCACCTGATATGTTAGTGTGTTTAAACTTATCAAGTGTTTTATACTGTGCATTATATATTTTAATATGTTTAATGTGCTCAATATGTCTAATGTACACTCAATAAGTTTGTTTACTGTAGCCTTCACTGCCACATTGATCATAGATACTATTTAACCCCACATAGGCAAAACATTACTACAATATATTTTTAATCCCATTAGACATCCGGATGATCTAATCATAATAACATCTTTGTGACATATGTCTAATGGCTACAATATTGTAATATACCAGCTGATGATGGCCGTGGAAGGCTGAAACCGGTACTGATGTAAATCTGTTTATAATAAAGTATTGATAGGTGGAACACATTTGTCTGTATAGTGCATCCAATCAATACGGAAAATGAAACTTAAAAATAATAATACCCCAACCAAACAGACTTCTACGTTTGGGAAAAAAATGATTGTGCATTACTTTCTGATCTGCCCTCATATATATTTTGTATATTTTATTTTTCAATAATGGTACCCTGATTTCAATTTTAACAATAATTGAGCTTTAAGCTGATGATGATCTCTACAAAGAGCCCCTGTGGGTGGGGTCGCAGACGAAGAATTCACCCACGGTATCCCCTGCCTTTCGTAAGAGGCGACTAAAAGGAGTGACCAAGGGATGATCCAATTAGAACCATGAAACTACTTGTAATTAGTACCACCATGCAGGAAACACAATGGGTTGCATTTACTTGCGCGTAATATGACTATGTTCGGTACGCAATAGGTTTGTGATTAGTAGCGACAGTGTGTGAATCAGGAGGTGGGTCCTACAGTACCTGCGATTCGTACCCCTATATGAGCGACACCATGGGATTAGCGACACCATGGTTCTGCCTAACCTATGCTCAGTTCCCACTATGTGAGGAATTCCTTGGGATAGTACGAGTCCCTGTGGTTAGTCCACTTATGTGAGGAACGCCATAGGTTTGCGTTGCCTGAAAATAGTGCCACAATGTGCAAAACCCATAGGTCTGTATTACATGTGCGCATTACACTACCTGTGAATAGTACCATAATGTGTGGAATACCGCGAGTCTCCACTAACTTTGATTAGTACCGCAACATTACACATAGCATGGTTCTACTTTCCTAGCGATAAATACCATTATGAGGGGCTGATGACCTGGATTTTGGACCTGTTTAGACTATACGCATAAGCGATTCAGCATCATGCTATAGAAGCAGTCCCTTGGTCGGTAATACTGTTGTTTTGTGCCAGCTTCTGTGCATGTGAGGCTCTGTGGGTTGGATCCACTGATCGTTTTAAATTCATATCCGTCCATCCATTCATTCTTCGTCCTCATGCTTTGAATTCTGGTCAGTGGAGGATTTTGGAATTTTAAGTTGTCATTTCATTTCGTCTCATTTCGTACTATTAGGGGCCGCTGACCTCGATGTTAGGCCTCTTTAAACAACGAACATCAGTCATCAATCAATCGATCTCTACAAAGAACAAAACATGTATTTATAATATATAAAATAAACCTTGTAAACTTGTATTGTCGCTTAAGTGTGGCCAGTATCCAGTAATCAGGAGATAGTGGGTTCGAGCCCCACTGTCGGCAGCCCTGGAGGTGGTTTTCTGTGGTTTCCCATTTTCACACCAGGCAAATGCCAGGGCTGTACCTTAATTAAGGCCACGGCCGTTTCCTTCCAATTCCTAGGCCTTTCCTATCCCATTGTCGCCGTAAGACGTATCTGTTTCGGTGTGACGTAAAGCAAATAGCAGAGAAAAAAAAAACTTGTATTGTATAGGTGGGACTTTTCTGTAATTTAGTGATATAGAATATCAAGGAAGTTTTAGGTGTATGTAACTTTAATCTTCAGGCAATTTTAGTGAAGGAAGTCGAAGGAAATAATTGTCAGCCAATGTGCTGAAGAATTGTTGGGCATTAAAAAAATTCTACAAAACATCCCTCCACATAGAGTTGGCATCATAAAAGAAATCTTGGCCATAAAAATATGCTAAATCTTTATAAGTGCCAACTCCAGATAATTGCGAGAAGGCCAGAAAGAGAGAGAAAAAATTCCATGGAGAGATCAGTGGCTGTATATACCTATAAAACCCCTAAGTAAGTGTTTTTATATCGCTGTTTGCAGTAAAAAGTCAACCTTAAAATTATAAAACATATTTTAAGATTAATCATGTATTCCTTTCCAAAATAAACTCATTCACCTCTATAATCATAAGATCAGGATATCCCTTACAATAATCATTTTCAAGAATAATTCAGGAGTTATCTATTAGAGTAAAGCGAAGAAAAACAAATATATATTAATTGGGAGAAAGGAGCAAGTCATGTGGGAGGTAGCTGGAAGGACTTTGGAAAAACTTCACACTTAGCTACATTCATACATTATGAGTAAAAAAACTAATGTCATCTATAAGGAAATCATATAAAGGCCTGTAGCTCCCTCCCTGGATCTGTGGTACATTGCTGGTCTCCAGGTCGTTAGATCATAGGTTCAAACCCAGCAGAGGTAGTAGATTTTTTAAGGGTGGAATTAAAGTCCATTAGACACACCACGTTAAACAAATGACGGCATGTGAAAGAACTCTGGTTACACATATTTACCTGACAAAATTAATTAAAACTCAGCCACAGGGTCACCCAACAGAGATCTGGTTTACTCTGTCATCTGGTAGAACAAAATGGAATGTCAAACTTGATGCACAGACAGCCTAGATGTCATCAAATTAAAATGCCTGTACACTGTAGCTGAGGCTGTATGATTTATTATTATTATTATTATTATTATTATTATTATTATTATTATTTTCCAGCGCGGTGAAAGGACGTGTTTGTATACAGTGCTGTGAGAGTTTCATTTTTCAATTGGAAAGTGACATTATTGAGGTACAATTCAGTTACATTAGTTAATACTAAGTGAAGTTCTTTGAATTGACATAATTAACATTTCACTCGAAACCTATATAAGAGTAAAAACTGTGTTTGCTTGATTGTTGAGTTCGTTAAAATTTAAGTCGCCATTTAGTTAACGTATGACATCAGAGATTCTAGTGGCGGAGTAAGGAACGAGAAACAAAACACGGTAGTATTGCCAACTGCTGCATACGTCATGGAATACTGCAAAGCATGCGAGTGCGAACTGCCTAGTGACGGGGGCTATGTGGAGTGCAAGGGGTGCGGAAATGCATGGCACTCTGATTGCTCCGACCTGAAAGAAAATTCGTACCGTGCGATGAGCAAGGACAAGAAAACAAAATGGCAATGTGCTGAATGCAGAAAGAAAGTGGACACTAGCAGTAACGCTTAAAAAAGCGATGACTTGACGGACATCAACAAAAAATTAACAATAGTTGTAGACTTCAAAGATGCAGTGAATGAAATGAAGGAAGAACTGAGGGAAAGTGTTAAAAGTCAGAAGTTCATTTGTGAACAGTATGAGGACATTAGGATAGGAATGCAGAGCATGATTAAACAGATAAAGGAGTTGGAAAAGAAAGTGGAGTGTTTAACAGATGCATGCAAAGAAAAGGATGATATAATTCATGAACAGGAAATTAGAATACAAGAACTTGAACAATATTCCAGAAATAGAAACCTTTTGCTACATGGTATTCCAGAGAAAGATGAGGAAGATGTTGAAGAAATAGCATGCAGAATTGCAGCAGAGCAGGATGTTCCTTTGTGTAAAACTGAAATAGATGCAGCACACAGAATTGCAACCAGGAAAGAAGGAGTACCCAAACCCATCATAATTCAGCTACCAAGGAAGAAGAGAGACTTAATGCTCGCAAGAAGGAAAAGCAAGACCATCCTTAACTCCAAAGTTATTGGACCAACTGAAGGAGGGAAGGTACTTGTCACGGAGCAACTGTCCCCTTACATGGCTAATCTTCGCTGGGAGGCATGGAGACAGGCGGACATCAAAGGATGGAAGTACGTATGGGTGAAGCAGGGAAAGCTGTTCGCTAGAAAGGAAGAGAAAACTACTCCGGTAAGAATTCTTTCAAAAAAAGACATTGAAAAAAATCCAGTAACTGACTGAAAGTATCAATATTTAATTTTACTCTAGTGTATCTTAAATTTAGTTATGGATGTTAGTTACATTGATAGTTGTAGTTTATTACTAGACTCAAAGGTATACAATAATTGTGATGAATGGCTACAGATGACAAAGAAACAAGAAAGTGAAATGTATCTACTTCATATGAATATATGATCAATTAGAAAATATTGGGATCAGATGGTTATAATATTAAGGCACAGCAGGCCACTGGTAGATGTGCTAATATTTAGTGAAATAAATGTAAATAATGAAATGGAAATTGAGCAGTATGAGTTAGAAGGATATAGTATGCATTATTCAATAAGAAATGTTTCTAGGGGTGGAGGAATAGTCATTTTTGTCAAGGAAGGGTTCATATTTAAAGAAAAGTATAACAAATCAGTTTGAAAATTTATCAGGGGAAGTTTGGATTAATGGAACACTATATGGGATCATTATGGCAGTATACAGACCACCTGACTATAATCCAAAGGATTTTGTGGAGGAGTTAGATCTTCATTTACATAGTATGAATGCCAGAAACTTAATAATTATTGGGGACATGAACATAGATATTCTGAAAGACAGCAGAGTCACATCCTTGTACAATAATGTGCTAGCAGATCATCAGTTAGTTCATTGCATTAACAAGTTCACAAGGGAAGAATATGTAAATGGAAAACTAACACAATCCTGCATCGACCATGCATTGATTAGGAGTGGGAAAAATGTAAGAGATTCTTCTGTAATTCAGACTAAAGTTTCTGATCATTATATAATAACTGTACAGATATCACATGATACTAGGTGTAATAAATATGTTCCAAGTGAAAAAGTTATAGATAACATACAGGAAAGGGTGAGTAAATCCATGTTAAGAACAGAAATAGAAATTATTGCAAAAGAAATAAATGAGAATATGAAGATTTGCAATGCAGTTAACAAGACAACTAATGAAACGAAGGATGCAAAAAACCAGAAGAGAAGGAAAGACACTCAACCGTGGCTGACGGGTGCTATAATAGAAAAAATCAAAGAAAGGGACAGACTTTTCAAAAGATGGAAAAATGCATCAAATTTAAATCCAGAAAATAAGGAAAATTTAAGGAGGTTATATAAAAGAATGAGGAATGATATAATAGCTGATATTCATAAAGCAAAAAGAAAGTATTACAGATTGCAGTTTGAAAGTTGTAGAGGGGACATGAAGAAAACTTGGAAAGTATTAAATGATGTGCTAAAGACTAAAAAGAAATGGACAATAGAAGAAACTGTAAGACATTATTTAGGAAGGCAAGACTCACTAGAAAATATAATTGATAACTTTTCAAAAACATTTTCAGAACAGCTAGACAAGGTAGTACATGAATGTAGAGTACAACGAAGACCATTACCTAATACAGAGAGACTTTCATCATTTTACCTACCACTAGCAAGTACAGCAGATATAGAAAACATAATTGAAGGAATGGACATAAATAAATCACCAGGCATGGATAAATTAACTGATAACATAGACATAATAACACCAGTAAAACAGAAGCTAATCAATAAAATAATAGAGACAGGTATTTTCGCAAAGGATCTGAAGACTGCCATAGTGAGACCCATTTACAAGCAAGGTTCACATTTACAGTATGAAAACTATAGACAGATATTTATTCTTCAAACTATAGGTAAAGTAGTTGAAAGATACATTGCTGATCATCTAATCTCATATTTAGAAAAATTTAAAATTATTGATGAACATCAATTTGCTTATCAAAAACACAAGGGTAAAAGTAATCTTCTTGAGGAATTCTCCAATTTAATCAATGGGAAGCTAAATCAAGGTATGCACATTTTAGCTATGTTTATTGATTTCTCAAAGGCATTTGATTCAATTTCCCATGAAAAAATTATTGCAGCCTTAAGCAAAATTGGGGTAAGAGGAACACCACTAAAAGTTTTTGAAAGTTATCTGACTGACCGAACGTATAGGGTAAAAATTGATAATATATATGGAGAAATAACTTCTATTAGAAGAGGTGTTCCACAAGGAAGTAACCTAGGACCCATTTTGTATATTATTTTTGTCAATGATATAAGCTCATGTTTTAAAAACTGTAAATATTTCATGTATGCAGATGATAAACTAATTGTATCAGTACATAAAAACCCAAAAGTGGCAGAGAAGCATTTACAAATGGAATGGTGCCATGATAAGGGTCTAATAATTAATACTTCAAAAACAAAAGTCTTGTACATTACTACCCCAAAAATGCAAAGAGAAAACATTAAAATAACAGGCCATTCAGTTCAGTGCATTCACGATGGTGAACAAAAATCATGCAATTGTGACTATGTAATAGAGGAAGTTGATAACATGAAATACTTAGGTATAATAATAGATAGATATTTTTCATGGAAGCAACATATTAATAAGTTGTGTGAAAGACTGAGGCTAAGCTTGTTCAAAATGCAAATGGTTAAGTATATAATACCTCATGATAGCTTAAAAATGGTTTATCATTCACTTGTTGAGTCACTTATATCATATGGTGTAAGTGTATGGGGATCAGCTTCTGTTACAGACATAAACATGGTACAAATGTTACAAAATCGCATTGTCAAAGCATTCTTTTGGTATGAAAACAGAGAAATATTTAGCTTAAGTGAGGATATGTTAACAGGGATGTACCAGAAGGAAAGGTTCTTGAGAATTAAACAACTTTATATGTACAACATAATTAAAGAAAATTACTGGAAGCCACAATATAGAATTGTTAATGAACATACACATGGAACAAGACCGAGGCATATAAGTTATTTTCAGGTCATGAGATACTACAAGAAATATGGATCCAGAACACTGCAAGTTGTAGTTCCTAAATTTTTGAACAAGTTGCCCTCAGAAATGACACACTTGAAAACCAAATATCAACTAAAAAAACATGTGAAACTATGGATCATAGATAATAAAATTACAGTTTAAATATTTGTTCATAAATGAAAAATGTACCAAAGACTTATCTATTTTGAGTGATACTTTCAGGGATTAAGAAAAACTCACACCACAGGACAAAATTACAATGCTAATGTAAATATACATACCTTATTAATGTTGTAAACAGTAAGGATTGCAACATTGTATACAATGCAGGTGTAAATAATTGCAAAGATAATCCTACTGCATATTTGCAAATGTATTTTAGATAAGTTATAAATAAATATAAATAAATAAAATTATTATTATTATTATGATTAATAATAATAATAATAATAATAATAATAATAATAATAATAATAATAATAAGTCTATCAGCAGCTCTGAGTCACTAAGAGTTATGTCATCTTTAAGTGCCATGTCCTCCAAGAACATTGACAATCAGTAGCATGACTTGCACTTCATCTGTAGCTATGATATACTAACAATTTGTTGGTTATTTTGATCCACCTTTTCAATACAAATTACAGTTTGTGTTGCTAAGTTGTGATGTTACAACACTAATTTACCGGGACATGTTTCGCTTTTATTCACAAGCATCATCAGCCTATAAAATTGCCTCAAGATTTGTCATATTTGGATTGTTGTTACAAATTTCATTACATTGAATGTAAATCTAATTTCAGTGATAACAATATTTAAAACACAAGAATAATATACACATTAAAAATGCAATGTTAAAATGGAGTAACTCTTAATTCTAAAACACATTGACGTCCAAAACACAGTTTTTACAATTTGAAAACTTGGCTAAAAATTGTTTGCAATGTTAAAATAAAATTGATTCAACTATAATTTGGCATTAAAATTTGAGTCATAAATATAAATATTGGATGTTAATATATAGGAGCCATAGTTTCTGAAGTGCATTGGTTTCTAGAATGCAGTAACATTTCAGTATTGAGAATTTTAGTTAAGAATTGTGCTCTCTAAATAATGTTATTTAAAAAGACTGTAATTTTGCATTATGCGTGACTAGTCATGATGATAATCTAGAATTGAAGTCTTGGGTTCGTTGGAAAATGGCTTCTAGATTTGATGAGGCTTGCTGCTGCAGTTTGGCAATTTGATCAGAGGAAGTATTGACATATTTAATTCTTGTTTGTAGCGACCAGACTCTCCGTTGGAAGTTGATTGTTTTGATGTAAGTTATGGTTAAAAGGGGCTTCAATCCAAATTTTGAGTATCTGATTATGTTTCTTTCGATTTATAGAATGGAAGAAGCATCTGGAAGAAATGGAAATGAACTTAAGTAATATTGTGTGTGTGTTGTGCTTGTAATGTGAGTGTTGATGTTGCATTATCACTTACCCCTTTGTCTGCTGCTACAGAATCTTGTGGACCTTATTGCGTTACTGTGACTATTGTCTGTTGTGGCTCTACTCCTTGTGTTGTACGTATGAATGAGCTGTTGTGAAGGGCGGGTAGGGGGTTGAGGGGAATAGATGTTGGGCGGGGCGTTTGCTATTGACGTGCTATGTGGTAGGGAATTCTTATCTGTTGTCGAGGTGGGGGTAGAGGACGATCCTGCAGGCGGGGCGTTAAGCTTTGGCGTGTTATGTGGAGGGGAACTTTTTTGTGTTGCTGAAATGGTTTCAGTTGTGAGTGTATTTAGATTGAATATTTTAAAGAATTTGCTTTTATTTGATTTGAGATTTCGTAATAATGTTGGCAACTGCTCTATTAACGGGCTTTTTATTTCTACCACGTCATTCAAGTTTTTTCCTTTATTAAAGTATTGATCCAAATAAATATATATGTTTTCGAATTCTGTCATTAGCTTCCCCTTTTCGATTCTTTTGATTATTGTAAGGTCTTTGTCTATTGAGGTGTAATGATGGCCGGTTTCTTTCATATGATTACTCATTGCAGAGTATTTATTGTGTTTTAAGGCGTTACAGTGTTCCATGTATCTGGTTAGGAAACTGCGTCCAGTTTGGCCAACATATGAAGATTTACACTGTGCGCATGTTAGTCTGTATATTCCGGAGCCTTGAAATTTGTTATTGTAGGTATTTACTGTGTTATGGTTAAAAAATAAGTTTTTGTTAGTGTTATATGTTTTAAAGGCTATTTGCATATCCCGTTTTTTGAGTGGGTTTGCTATTTGGTGAATCTTTGAACTGGTGTAAGTGAAGGTTGCGTATTTGGATTTTTTAGTCTTTTCCGGTGTGAGGTTTGTAGCTATTTTGAGCTTTACTTTGTTGATGATTCGATTTACTATGTCTGCTTTATATCCATTGGCTAGTGCTAGTTCTTTTATAAAATTTATTTCTTTTGTAAAATTCGCGGGTGATAAGGGTATTTTGTAGGCTCTGTAGACCATACTGAAAAAGGTTGCTTGTTTGTGGGATTTGGGGTGGAGTGAGTCATTTCTTATTGTTATCGGCGTATGTGTTGGTTTTCTGTATATCTGATAATCAAATTTGGATTTCAAGCGTGTTACAGTAACATCTAGATAATTCAATGAGTTGTTTTTTCGTCTTCTTTGGTAAATTTTACGTATCTATCGATGTTGTTTAAAAATTCAAGGATTTTTTCACTGTTATTTTTTCGGTTGTCTGTTATTACAAATGTATCGTCAACAAATCTCAGCCAAAGACAGATTCCTTCTATGTTTGGTTTTATTATGCTATGTTCTATGTTATCCATATAAATATCTGCTAATATTCCTGAGCTGGGGTCACCCATGGCTAAATTTTATTGTTAAAGGTGAAATAGTTGTTATTTAGTGCGAATTTAAGTAGTGTAATAAATTCCTCTACTTCTAGCTTACTTAAGTTGCTATATTTGGAAAGGTTTGAGTTATAATTTCGATCGTTTCTTTAATGGGGATATTTGAATACATATTGGAAATGTCAAACGAGCTCATTCTATGGTGGGGTTGTAAGTTGAAGTTTTTTAATCTTTCGCAAAATTCAATTGAGTTTCTAATTGAGGAGTTACTCTGGAACTGATAATGCTTTTTGAGGAACTGATGTATACATTTTGATATTTTATATGTTGGGCTATTTCTGCTGTTTATAATTGGTCGAATGGGTGTATTGTTTTTGTGTACTTTAGGTAGTGCCTTTGCCTTGGGTAATGTTGGGTTCATGTTGACCATTTTTTGTTGTTCTTGCTCATTAAATAAACAAATTGAATTTTTAAGGATTGTTTTTAGATTCCTTTGAATTGTAGCGACTGGGTCTTTATTTACTATAGTGTAAGAATCATTAGAAAAGAATTCTTCGGTTATTTTGATGTAGTCACTTTTATTTACCAGGACTATTGTTTCGCCTTTATCTGCCTTAGTCACGATAATGTCGTTATCTTTTATTTTTGTCTTTAAATCTTTTATTTGTTTTAGGAGGGTCTGGTCGGAATTAGTTTTCATTTCTTTTACTAAACTTGGGAGTTTCTTTTTTACTTCATATTTAATGTCATTTTGTATTTCTGCCGGCAGTTTCCCTATATTTGCTTCAGATTCCGCTATTGTGATAGTTAATTCTTCCATTTTGTACGGGTTAGGCCAATTGAACTTAGTTCCTTTGTTGAGTATGTTCATTTCATTTTCAGAAAATTTCGTGTCTGATAAATTAATTGTCGCGGGGTTGTTTATCTTTAAAGGAATTGAATCATTTTTTCCCTTAACGGTTAACTTTTTTTGATCTTCTATTAGGTGTTTTAGTTTGTTTTCTAGAGTTTTTTGCTTTCTGTCTAAGATGTTGGAGAGTTTTTCAATAGTATGTCGTTGGAATAGAGCTCCAGTCTAAAGGCAATGTAAAATGGGATATACTTAAGTGTGCTTTGTAGAGCTGTAAGTTTAGTAGCGATTTTTTTCTGTACAATAACTTTAATTCGTTTTTTAGCCATGACGATGACCTTCGATGTTAGGCCCCTTTAAACAACAAGCAGCATCATCATCATCATCATTTGGTCCGATGGGTCCCGGGTTAAATTCCCGGTTGGGCCAGGGATTTTAACTTTCATTAGTTAATTCCTATGGCTCGGAGGCTGGGTGTTTGTGACGTCTTCAGCATCAGGTTTCATATCAGGTAGGGTCCCATCCTCACAGACGCCAGGTCGTCTATATGGCATCATTTCGAAAGACCTACACCAGGCCTCTTCAGAGGCCGCACACCATTATTATTATTATTATTATTATTATTATTATTATTATTATTATTATTATTATTATTATCAGCATATCTGTTCCTATCATGCTAAGATATTCTGTATGCTTGTCACCTGTGGCTATCTTATATAGAGCCTCAGAAACTCATCTTCTCTGCCTCAATTCAGTGATAGTAGTGTTGTTGCCACTATTGTTCATGGATTTCAGTGGCATAGCCTAAGAGAGCTCATCCGCCCAAAGCCATTAGCTCTGATAGTGTGTCCGGTTATTTTTGCCACCAAACACTCAGCATTAAGTCACTGGCAGAATAGTCTACTCCATATCGTAACAGGACAAAACATTCAGGTTAGGCCTATGTAAAAATTTGAAATGCTGGGAAAGTTTTATTTATTGAGTGTCTAGTGACAGATTAGGTGAATTTGATGTATCTTGTTCAAAACTTATGATTGAGGAAATAAATGGGGTAATTGAAGCAGATCAGACTCTTTCTTTAACAACTTCTTTTCTTCTTCTCCTTCTTCATTTCCAGTTTCCAGTCTTCTGGGTTGCGTTGTGAATCGAGGACCTCTTTTAAGTTTTCTCTCTCTTCATCACTTCCTCAAATATTTCTTCTACTTTTACTTCTCTCTTCTCTATATTCTCCTTCACCATATCCATTCACTTCTTTCTGGATCTTCCCCGTTGTCTTCATCCTGTTATTTTCTCCATAAATATCACTTTGGAATTCTATCCTTTCCCATTCTCATCATGTGTCCATAACATTTCAGCTTATTGGTCTCTATCTTGTCTTGCAGTTTAGGGAATCTAATTCTCTCTCTCTCTCTCTCTCTCTCTCTCTCTCTCTCTCTGATTTTTATGTTTCTGATTTTATCCCTTCATGATTTCTCAATTATTCCTCTAAAGAATTTAATCTCGGCTGCTTGGATTCTGCTTTCGCCATGTTTTGTTTTTGTCTTTGTTCCTGCCCTGTATGTCAAAATTGATGTGTAATTAATACAGTGAGAACAGAATTTTCTCTGAGACATCCCGGTTCCACACTATACCTCTTACACATTGGTAAAACCCCATTGGCTTCTTGGATTCTCTTCCCAATTTCTTTGTTTATTTTCCCATCTTCTGCAAGTATACTCCCCAAATATTTGACGCTTTTCACAACTTCTAATGTTCTTCCATTTACATCAATATTCTGTCTTTCTTCTCTATTACCTCTCGTCATCACCACTGTCTTACTCTTCTCCCCGCTTATTTTTGTTCCATATTCCTCTATCTCTCGATTCCCTACAGTAACATCATCTTGTCTCGTTGCTTCCCAATTTTTTGTTGTACGCTTTTGTGGATTTCATCCATGACTGTGTTTAAAAGTAGAAGCGATAATACACTTCCTTGTCGAAGTCCTGTTTCTACATTGAACCAGTTTGTTTGTCCTGTCTTAGTCTTCACACTACTTACAGTTTCCAACTTGGCTTTGATCATTTGTACTTCTGCTCTGCTTACCTTCTTTTTTTATCAGTGCATCCCAGACCAGTTGGCGTGGTTTACTGTCATGCCTTCTAAATATCTATAAATTTCATCACTAAAGCCTTGCTGAACTCCCATCTTTTCTCCATGTTCTTCAATGCAGAAGTTAGATCAAAAATTGATCTATCTCTTCTAAATCCATATTGCTCGTCCTCCATTTCATTTTCTACTTTCATCCTTGGTCTTCCCTGTAACATCCTCTCAAAGATCTTTGATACATGTGAAGTGAAGGTAGTTCTCCTATAGTTGCTACATTCTTTCTTTTCACTTTTCTCGTGTACTGGGATTGTCAAACCCAGTCATCTGGTACTTCTTTTTTCTTCCTTATCACTCAAAATCTATGTATAGAATTTGAACGTGTAACACAATATTGTGAGAAAACCACAATACTAACGCGTATGTGTTGTATGTATGTATGTATGTATGTATGTATGTATGTATGTATGTATGTATGTATTTCTGTTAGGTCATGTTATGTAATATCACTTGATATATTGTATTCTTATAATTGCACTTCAATACGGAACAAAAATGAAATTTATAGCTTATGTGTTATACATCAAACGAAAGGTCTCAATCTCAGAATTACTAGAAAAATATTATTTAGTTCACTAATTACTTTATTTGCATAAAATAGTCATTTATTTGTATAATAATATGATGCTCAGGTCATTGCAGTTAACTGTAGCTGGCTTTATGAAAGTTGTCTCCACTGATCTTTCTAATGATAGAAGGCTCTGTGAAAGTTGTCTATGCAGGTCTTTCTATGTTAGTCCAATGGATGGAAATCAAGTCAAAACTTTTTTGGAAGCTCCAGGAGGCTGCGGGAAAACATTTATATATACAAGTCTAGTATACATATCAGCAGAAGTATGTTTGCAATTACTGCTGCATGGACTGGAATTTCAGCTTTGTTATTACCAGATAGTACAACAATTCACAAAACTTTAGTTTGCCTGTTCCAGTAACAGAAAGTTCAGTTTCTTGTATTAAATGTAAGATTATGGTAGTGCAATTTCCAGGGTTCAAAAATTCCATCTGTATGGTCATAACAGAAATTTTAGTTAAAGGCAAAAAAAATGGTCTTCCGGAGTTCATTATATTTTCCATCACTTTTCTCATGCTTCCTTTATCATCAGCTTTAGTTTTAGTCTTTGTTCGCAGCTATTCCTGCGACAAGCCACTCACTGGTAATCTATATATCCAGTGTAACACTACTGCTCCTGCTGCTTTTATCATCTCTGTAGCCATTTCATCCACACCTGTTGCCTTGCCACTTTTCATCTTCTTTATAGCTCCTATTTCCAGCATTGTTATATCTTCATTTTGGTTTTCGTCCATCATTTCATGTTCCTCCTCTTCCTCCAGTTCATTGATTTGATATTAAGAAATTTAGCAAAATACTCCTCCCATTGCTGGAAAATATTATCTATCTCTTCTAAATCCATATTGCTCCATATTGTGTCCTAATTTGTCCTGTATCTGTCCTTATAAATTTTATATTTTCTCTCCTGTTTACTTTGCTTTCAATCAATCCGTACAACACTTTCTTACATCCTTTAACATCTTCTTGCAAGGTTTCTGTGAAGTTTTCCCAGCCTGTTTCTCTTCCTGTACAGTCTTCTGACATGCTTTCTTTGGTTCATGATACTTTTGCCTACTCTCTGTATTTCTGCCTCCTATCCAGCTCCTCCATGCTTTTTGTTTTTCCTTCACTGCATCCCTTACTTTGTTATTCCACCAGAATGTCTCCTGTTACTTCTTTTTCCCTGATACTCTACCTCATGTGTAGCCTCTGTGGCTCAGTCGGCAGCGTGTCGTCCTCTCACCCCTGGGTTCCGTGGTTCAAATCCCAGTCACTCCATGTGAGATTTGTGCTGGACTAAGTGGAAGGGGGACAGTTTTTTCTCTGGGTACTCCGGTTTTCCCTGTCATCTTTCATTCTAGCAACACACTCCACTATCATTTCATTTCATCTGTCAGTCATTAATCATTCCCCCAGAGGAGTGCAACAGGCTTCGGCAGCTGGCACAATTCCTATCCTCGCCGCAAGTTGTGGGCTTCATTCATTCCATCCCTCACCCAGTCACTGACTGAAAAACAGGTTGTAGTTCATTTTCATTCTACCTCATGTATCTTCTGTACATTTTGCCATTCTTTGTTTGGACTTGGCCCATTTCTCTTAAACACTTCTAACCTCTCCTTTAGGAATTTGTTTTTACAGTTCTTCTTGGAACTTATCTTGAACTCCCTTTTCCTTTAACTTTCATACTTTATTTTTCTTTCTCTTGTCTCTTTTAATTTCACTACTTTACTAAGTCTTAATTTGTCCGGCCCCGCGGTGGAGGGGGCAACACGTCCGCCTGTCACCCAGCGGCCCCAGATTCGATTCCCAGCTGGGTCAGGGTTTTTAATTGTAAATGATTAATATCCTGGCCTGGGGTCTGAGTGTTTGTGTCGTCCTTAATGTTCCTTTCCTCACATTCAACACTGTGCACTTCCTCCATTCCAATTACACACAGGTTCATATCACATGGTGCAAGTAGGGGCACAAGATCTCTATAGAATGTATAATATAACTATTTATAATAGTTTATTTAAATCCACCTTGATCAATACACTCATTAAATGAAAGAAACATTATTTATTAAACCATACATGTTTCGGGAAATCTCAACCATTCCCTTCATCAGTGGTTAGATCAAAGAATAACATAATATGACACAATCTTTTGTTTTACAATTTGAAGGAGTATTGTGTCCCAATACATCATATCAAAGAGTAAAGAGAACTTATGAAATATTATAAAAATAATCAATACATACAATTTTGGTTGAACTGAATGAGAAACACTATAAAAATTTAGGATCTTCAAGTTTTCTTCTTTTCTTCTTCTTTTTGTTCCTTAAATGATTATATGCTAGCCTAAACAGTGGGTTATCTTCTGTACTTTTCTCATTTAAACTTGATTCAGAATTACATTTTTGTGTAAGGTAAATTTCTAAATTTTCCAAAACATTCATCAGTTTTCCCTTTTTGGTCGAATGTAATAATTTCATGTCATTGGAAATGTCTGTAAATTTATGATTCATTTCAACCTTATGTTCTCCCATTGCCGAATATCTTTTACGTTTGACCGCATTAACGTGTTCTTTGTACCTTATAGCCAAACTTCTTCCGGACTGTCCTATGTATCGTTGTTTACATGTTTGGCATGTTAATTTGTAAATTCCTGATTTATTAAATACAGTATACATTTATTCTCTATTTTATCTGAATTGAAAATTATCTTATTAGTATTATTATCCGTTTTGTATGTGACATTGATGTTCTTTTTCCTGAAAATTTTAGCCAGTTGATAAGAGTGCTTATTTCGAAAAGTTAGAACAATGAATTTCTTTTTCTCTTTTCGCTTTCATTTAATGAATGTATTGATCAAGGCGGATTTAAATAAACTATTATAGTTATATTATACATTCAGACCAGTCAATATGGACCAAACACAATATTAACTTATCATGGTTAAGTTTATTAACAGATCTCTATAGGTCGGCACCCCGAACAAATAGCATTTTTTTTTTTTTTTTTTAGTCTTAATTTAGCTACTACAATTTTATGGTCTCCTTCAAAATCTTCTCTTCACAGAGCTGTCACATATTCCAGTTGTCTGCATTTCTCTCTTTCTCTCAACAAAAATCTGATCAGTCATTGTTTTTGTTCTCTCTTGTCCCCATCCCTATCAATTTTTTTTTTTTTTTTTTTTTAAATCATGTATCGCGTACTATTAATTGGATAAAATCTTGCACTCCAGTCTCTAAGCCAAGTCTGATTTTCATGATTCTGTCATTTACCTGGTAGACATTCTTTATGTCCTGTACCAGGTCTTCCCTCGTAAAAAAAACTTACTCCATTATTCCAGTTTGCACCTCTACTCTAAAATAACTGAAACCCCCTTCGTCAATCTGTTCTGTCCATTTCCTTTCCACTTGGTTTCATTCAATCCCAACAATGCAATGTCCTCCTTTTCCATGTATTCTATTAGTTCTTGTGTCTTGCCGTTAAGGGTTAAGACATTTATGATTGCAATCTTTGTTGCTGGTTGCCCAGTTTTCACAGTTCCCCTAGGACAAGAACACCAGGAACTGTGCATCCCTTTTCGGGAACACCCCAGCGGTTTCCAAGGCCTCAAGTCGCTTTCAATCATTTTATAGGCTATTAGTACGATGGACTCGTGGTCAGACTCTTTAAATGGGAAGAAAGTATAGAAATACTGAGGAGGGATCAAAATGACAATTTAAAAGAGCATAGTGGAGTAAAAATTTAAGAGATCATCATCATCATCATCATCATCATCATCATCGGTTAACCGTCTCCAGTTTACCAGGTGTGGTGTATGAGCGCTCACCACTTCAGTCGATTCAGGTACCATTCTTCTTCCTGTACTTGGTTCCAATCAACTCCTCTATGTTCTGGATCTTGTTTGACTTGTTCGATCTCTCTCCTTCGAGTTCTGCCTCTAGATCTTTTGCCGTCTAAGGTTTTCTCCAACCATTCCATAGTTACTGAGCAAGAATCCATTCTCATTACATGGCCATACCATTTCAATCTTGATCTGATTATGGTATCACATAACGATTCTCTTATTTGGATCTCTTGGTGAATCCTCTCATTGCAGACCTTACCTCTCCTGGTTTTTTGTAGTATTGTCCAGAGGAATTTCATTTCTGCAACTTGGAGTCTACTTTTATCTATGCCTGTGATGATACAAGTTTCGAGGCCATAGGTTATTATGGGCAAGAAGTAAGCTTGATAAAGTGTTCGTTTGGCTAGTAGTAGAATCTGGCTGTCCCAGAGAAGGCTTCTAACCTGATGGTAAAGTACAGCTCCTCTTTGAATTCTGTATGTGAACCAGCATTTGATTGGTTATCTTCAGTCAGGACACTACAGAGGTATTGGAAGTGGTTAACCTCTTGCAATTTCTGTCTGTCTACTGTGATATTTACTCCTGACGTTTGTCTGTTGACTGTCATAACTGTTTTCTTAAGGCTGATTTTAAGTCCAAATTCCTTAAAATGACAATTTCAAGCATTAATCTTTCCTTGAACTTCTTCCTCATTACCTTCCCAAATTACCACATCATCTGCAAATGCAAATGCCTTGAATGCACTGTTCGTGCTGTGCTGTTTCACTCTTATCATTATCTCATCAATTACTGTGATAAATAGTAGAGGTGACAAAGTGCTGCCTTGTTGCATTCCTTTTCTTGTTACATACCAGTTGAATAGCCGTTTCCTGTCCTTACACAGCTCTGGCAGTGTTTGTACAACATTTATACTTTACTGATGAGAGATTCTGGAATTTAAAGTTAAAAACTTCATTATTGTTCCGTATTGAATAGAGAAATAAGATGTACAATATTATAGGTTAGGATCCACCTTTCAATACTCCGTAATAAGATGGTAAAAAGTAGTTACAACCTGTTTAATGGGACCGGTTTCAACACATTTTAAGTGTCATCATCAGCCAATTTGCGAAGATCTTAAAACAACTAGCACACTGAATACAGGCAAAAAATTAACATTGTATCATAACGTTATGATACAATGTTAATTTTTTGCCTATATTCAGTGTGCTAGTTGTTTTAAGATCTTCGCAAATTGGCTGATGATGACACTTAAAATGTGTTGAAACCGGTCCCATTAAACAGGTTGTAACTACTTTTTACCATCTTATTACGGAGTATTGAAAGGTGGATCCTAACCTATAATATTGTACATCTTAGATTCTGGAATGTTTCTCCTTCTCAAGCAATCCCAAAGTTTATACCTCAGTATGCTGTCATAGGCTTTTTCTAGGTCCAGAAAGACAAAGATGACATTTTGTCCCTTTTCCCGATGTTTTTCCATTATCACCCTAACAGCAAAAATGAGATCTGTTGTTGATCTGTTACTTCGAAAGCCGTATTTGTTCTTTCTCAAGCTGTGGTTCGATGATCTTTTGTAATCTTTTCTCTATCCCTTTTTCCATCAACTGTCCATGAGACAGGAGCATGATTCCTCTATAATTGCCACATATCCGCTTACTGTATTTCCTTTCTTGAAGATGTAGGACTATACAACCCTTAGTCCGGTCAGTCTGGACTGTTTCTTCATTCACACAGCATTCATCATTCTAAATAGCCACTGAAGTCCACGAGTTCCAGCAGCTTTAATCGTGTCTGAGCTCACCTCATCAAGGCCAGGTGATCCGACTTTGCTCATAGTGTTCAGAGCATTTTCAGTCTCAAACCAAGTCAGTGGGGATTAACTTTTTTCAACCTTGTTCCTAGTATACATTTCCAAATCTTCTTGAGTGGTTTCTGCTGGGTCTGTTCCATTATACAGGGAAGAAAAATACCTTCTGATCTCTTCCTGAATGTCTTCCTCTCTCCATGTTATAATTCCATCATCTCTTTCCAATGCTTTAATTGGTACATGAACACTTCTTTTGTTTTTCACAATTCTATACAGAAATTTATTTCCTTTACTGTCTTCCACTAATTTGTCAGTAAATTCAAGCCAGGTTTTCTCTTTTAATTACTCTCTTTTCTCTGAGTTTTAGGTGTCTATACTTCTGTTCTAGTTCTCTCAGTGTTACGTAATCCTTATCTGCACCTTTTAGGTTCTCTTTATCTCTTTCTCATCTTCCGTATTCCTATCTTTTATGGCTTGCTGAATAGAATCATTCCACCAAGAAGTTTCCTTTTCTTTGGTATACCACTCGTTTTTCCTACAATATCAACAGCTGAGCTCCCAAGTATTTTCTTGACTCGGGTCCATTCCTTTCTCATCTCTCGGGAGCTGGTCAATGATTCTTCTTTGGTATTCTTCCTATTTCATTTTTCTTTTCTGGTTCATCCAATTAAACACCCTTATTTTGGGATTTTGTCTGGTCTTTACATTTTTCACTGGGATGTTTTTGAAGGTTGCCATCAATAATCTGTGATCACTGTCCAAGCTTTCTCCTAGCAATACTTTCACATCGGTGATAAACAAACCAACTTCCTTATCAGAGATAATATAATCGATTAAAGATTTCTGCTGTCCATCCCAGCTGTATCTTGTTACTTTATGGCTGGGTCTTTTCTGGACGAGTTGGTCATGCGGTTAGGAGTGTGCAGCTGTGAGCTCGCATCCGGGAGATAATGGGTTCGAACCCCACTATCGGCAGCCCTGAAGATGGTTTTCCGTGGTTTCCCATTTTCACATCGGGCAAATGCTGGGGCTGTACCTTTATTAAGGCCACGGCCGCTTCCTTCCCATTCCTAGGCCGATCCTGTCCCATCGTCGCCATAAGACCTATCTATGCCGGTGCGACGTAAAGCAAATAGCATTTAATTAATATATCTTCTGAAAAAAAGGTGTTCTTAATTATAAGGTTATTTCTTAAACAGAAGTCTAGCAGATCTTCACCTTCTTGGTTCCTGTTTCAAAAGCCATTTGGACCAATAACATTTTCATACCCTGTTCTATCAACACCAACTTGGGCATTAAAATCTCCCATCACGATTATATTATTCTCTTCAATATGCTCGTCTAGTTTATCCAGGAATGTGTCTTTCTCCTCCTGAGTACAACCCCATTGAGGTGCATATACTTGGATTATGGTTAGGACCTCTTTCCCTATTCTCCATCTTAGCTTAATTATTCCATCATTGACATGTTCTACATCCAACACTATGTCACTGTTCTTACTGATGACAAATGCTATGCCATTACGGGGTTCCTTTTCGTGTCCATGCCAATAGATCTTATAACCCTTCCTCAATGGTTTTACACCTTTCCCTTTCCATTTTGTCTCACTCAGTCCTAGAATATCATGAGGTCCACTAGTTCTTCACATTTTCCTGTCAGGGTTATAATATTCAGTGTTCCAATTTTTGTTTCATTCTCTCTCATGTAGATTTTCCCGTTAGCATATCTTTGCTGATTATCATCGGGCTGCCAGCCATCGTACCTAGCAGAAGTATGTGAGGGCAATGTCATATTCAGGACTTGAATTCCATCGCATCTGGGGCTCGTTTTAGAGATGTTTGTTAAAAGATAAAAGATCTTTGCACAGGATATTGAGTCCAAAAGTATTGTTGAAATTGTGGTGGCCAGGAAGACCCAAAAGCAAGAAAGAAACTTGCACTACAGCCTACTGCCTCTGGCTGACATTGTGTCACTCTAGTTACCCTCAAGTTGGTTGGATAGTTTTCCAAATTGATTCTACGTGTTATGAGTAGTTCTCATAGTGGGTTCACTAAGTTCAAAAATATACTGAATACTAACTGTACCGGGCGGTACACCTCTACACCGTTTATTTAAAAGTTGCGCCAGTTGAAACTCCTCTTCTGGAGGAAGGTTGAACTTTATCTATTCTATTAATTCTCTACTTTCTCCGAAGATGTCACCACGTGGAAAATTTTGAGTTTTTGAACTGTGTCACTTTTGATGTGTTTTTGTTTCGCTTGAAGTAAGAAGTGTGAACTTTCTCTTCTAGAGGACACTACTGAAGAATTACAATAGTGCAACCTAGTGCGAAATCAAAGAACTATTTTGTTGGAGAAATTTTTATTTCAAGAGTTTGTTCTTTGTTAAATTTCTTTCTGTCATGGTTTAAGTTGGCTGTATACCCCTCTTTTTCCCCTTATTTTGGATCTAGCCAATCCCGAATTTCTTTAATTAATTTTCCACCAATAATGTGTTTCTTCTTCCTCTATGTAGGGGTTTCTTTTCCCTAGCCAATAAAAACTTTGAGGGAGGGTGTTTTATTTCCCCTAACGCCTAGAATCTTCCGCGAGAGGATATAAACTGCTGATTTTGGGGTCTCCGGGCCACTTCTGTTCCATCTTTCAGTGTATTAAGTACATAGCAGGAGGCGGGAAGCGCCTCTTTCTTCTTCAGCCGTTCAACACCAGGTAATGGCCTATTAATAACTTCTTTTCTTGCTAGGTCGGCAGTTTAACACTCGCGGCGGGTTCGAAGCATTTCCATCATGTAACCTTTTCCTAAAATGTAATTACTCTTTTCATCTTTTTCTTGTAAAGCTACATATTGGGATAGAGAGTGCTAACCCTCTCGAGCTCCCACTCACATTTGTTTTGAGGTGAACTTATTTTCTCAAACTATTCTTCGTTTATGTAATGTAAAGTGTTCTTCTCTAAGTCACCTCTGTAGTATGGGATTAGCCCTTGCGTTAGCGGCCCAGAGCCAGATTAGGTTTTAAAAAAAACAAAGTGTATTAGGAGTGCAAGATCGCCTCCTCTCAAATTGTTATTTTAGAGGTCATGTAATCAACCTTCTTTTCATGTAATAGACCTCTGTAGGTTGGGTATTTTACCCCTGTGAATACGTCCTTAGAGGACAGCTTGAAGGTAGAGTTTGGTGTGGCCTTTGAGAGGCTTAAATTTTAAGAGCGGATCGCTCTTTTGAAAATGGAGTGTCATATGCCTCGTGGAGGCTTTTCTGTGTAATTCGGAGCCAGGGGCTCCTAGGGATGAATGGGGTTTTCTGCCCCTCTGTTAAAACTTGTGTTTGTGGTAAAACTGAGCTGATCGCTGAAGTTAGGGCGTGAAGCCCAAAACCTGTAAATATTGTATCTCCCCTTGTTTTGCTACATTGTACCTGCCATGTCTGTTATTGCTTTGTTTTTGAAAAGAAAATATAACCTAGTTAAATTTTAAATTAATTTTACATTAACCTTGATTCCGTAGTTTGAAACCCATTCACGCCCGCACCTTCTTACGCCTCTACCTACCGCTAAAACACGGTAACAAGTGGTAGCAGAGCGTGGTTGAATGGGTCTCAATTTAGCCCCTTTTGACGGCTAAACATTGCTTTGATTCGAACTCTAACAATTGTCTCAGTTGCTGGAATTTTTTGAGTTTTTCAAAATTGTTCTGTCATCATGCCCGGCCCTCGCGATGTTCTCCTCCTTAACTATTTGCGCAAAGAGGAGTTGATATACGAGTTAACTATCAGAAATGTGCAATCTGGAGGCACGGTTGCAATCGACACCAACAAGCTTAGAGAGTCCCTTGATTTGCCCATTTCCATCCCCAATTTGGGAGAGAAAGAAATTGATGACTCTCTTTCCACGATCGTCGAGAATATTACTGGGCTAGCATCTGTAGTCAGCTTTTTTGATGAAAACGATCCGTCTCCTAATCAAATTAAGCGTGTGCAAGGCAGGCTGTATCACTTTGCAAATAGAGTTAATGATCTGTTGTCTCTAAAGGTGAATGACGTTCAGAGGAAGGACGCTAATACGCTCCTTGAAACTATTTCTGAATTGTCTAATAAGGTCACTCAATTGCTAACCGGCGAAGTTCCTCCCAAAACTGATCAACCCGCCACAGTGAACGTAGGTAGTGATGAAGAGCCTCCTCAGGGAGAAGTCAATAGGATGACCGTTGCTGCTCAAACTATCTCTGCCCCATCGAACAACGAATCTGAACGCCGTGCGTCATTGGGTAACATCCGCTCGGAATTAACTTCTTTGCCATTGAAACCTTTAACGACTATGTCACCTGGGTTCAGTAGCTTGCCTCATCCATTGGCAATGTTGCTTAGAGGTATCTCTAAGTTTTCCGTCAACACCACCAGTGATGTAATTTCATTTTTAAGATTTCTAGTGGAATTTCAGGATCATGCTCTGGTTTTTTCTCTTTCGCCATGTCAAATTTTGCAAATTATCTATCCGTATGCTATTGGTATTCTCTCTGATAAAATCGTAAGAGCCATTGCCGAGCAATCATCTATTGAGGATTTCCATGCCCATTTGCTAGCTAACTTCATCCCGGCTAGGGCCAGGTCCTCCCTGATTCAGAAGTACTATTACCGTGTACAGCGCTTGGATGAAAACTTGGCTGATTTCATTCAAGATATCAAATTCTACACTAGGGTGTTTGCTCTGCACTTTCCTGAAGATCAGATTGTGCAGGCTATTGTAGAAGGTATTTCGCCATCCTACAGGTCATACTTGTGTTTCGCGGCGTGTCCGCAAACCTTCTCTGAACTTGAAGCATTGGCCGTCTCAGCGGAAGGAGTTAGATACGCCGATTCTTTGCGTGTCGCGAAAGAACCCCCGCCTTCCTTTAGTAACACTCGGCCTCCACCTCGCCGACCAGTCAATCCCCGTAAATGTTATGCTTGCGGGTCGCCTGAACATCTGCGGAATAAGTGTCCTCTGATCAAGCCAAGTGGGACTAGGAATGGAGCTGGTTCATCACAAGGCTGCTTTAAATGTGGGGCTTTCTCACATATCGCCAAGAATTGCCCAAACTCAAATAGCACCCCCTCCTGCTCAACTTCTGGTGCAAATTCCAGCTATTCCAATAATAAAAAGTGACTAGTGGCGTCGGCTGAGCCGACTAATCCATCTTCCCGAGACTTAGCCCCTAGTAAACAGGTTGTAAATGCAGAGAACGACCAGCCTTCAAATTCATCTTTTGAATGCCCTAAAGAGTGTCTTAGGATTGCGGCGGATACCCCCGCACCTGTTCCTTTTCTTAAGATTGAGTTAAATAACGAGCCTATAACCGCTCTCTTAGATTCAGGCAGTGTTTGTTCCATTATTTCGGCTGATTGGTATTCTAAATTGAAATCTGTTTGTAAACTCCCTGACTATGACTCATCTCCTGTTAAATATGTTTCGGCTAATTCATCTCCATTAGAAATTCTAGGTTCCTTACATGTCAAAATTCGGGTTTTTAAATTTACATGGAAGATCAAATTGTTTGTGGCCAAGCGTTTGTCTTGCCCCATCATATTGGGAGCGGACTTCATTTCTCACACTGGTCTTGTGCTCGATCTCCAGAGTAGGTCGTGCACATTCAAATTTGCGTCCAATTGTAGAATTCCCTTGTTAAAGTGTAATTCTGGATCATGTTCATCTATTTCGCCTACCCAGGATGAGATGTTGTTAGACCTTAGACATCTACCTGAGGAGCAGGCTGATAGTATTCGGAAACTGTGTCAGTCGTTTCCCGAGGTGTTCTCTGATACTCTTGGTGTTACTGACCTTATTGAATACAAAATTGAGGTCACGGATTCAATTCCTGTCCGTTTTCCACCGTATAGGCTATCTCCACCTAAAATGAAGGCTCTGAAAGAAATCATCGATCAGATGTTGAAAGATGGTATTATTAGGCCCTCTAAGTCAGCGTATTCTTCGCCTATTTTTCTAGTCCCGAAACCCCAAGGAGGCTTCAGGCCTGTCATTGATTACAGGGCTCTCAATCGGAAGGTGGTGTTGCAATCTGTGCCCCTTCCCGACCTTCATTCTTGCTTTTCATGGTTTCGTAAGGCCAAGTTCTTCACCATCTTGGACTTGAATCAGGCCTATAATCAAATTCCCCTTGCCGAAGAGTCTAAACATCTTACAGCGTTTGCCACGGACTGGAATTTATATGAATACAACCGCGTGCCTTTCGGGCTCCCCACGGGGGCAGCTGTGCTCACCAGGCTACTAGATAGGGTCTTTTCCGACATCAAATTTGAGTACTTATATCACTACTTGGATGATGTCGTCGTATTTTCCGAGACCTTTGAAGAACATCTAGATCATCTGCGAGAAGTTCTCGATCGCCTTCGTAAGGCTGGGTTAACTGTTAAGTTGTCCAAGGTTGCCTTTGCTAAGCCCTCTATGTCATTCTTAGGGCATATTGTGTCACCTGATGGTGTAGCAGTCGATCATTCTAGAACACAGGCCATCCGTGATTTTAAACCTCCCAAGGACATTAAAGGTATCGCCAGGTTCATTGGCATGGTGAATTTCTTCAGGAAGTTCATTCCTAATTTTGCTAATAGAGCGGCGCCCTTAAACCTTCTTCGTAGGAAAGGCATCAAATTCGAGTGGGGACCTTCTCAACAAGCCGCTTTTGAAGATCTGAAATTAGCTCTCTGTAATGCCCCTGTACTTGCTATGCCTGATTTCTCGAAGAAATTCATCGTCCAAACCGACGCATCGTCGTCAGCAGTAGCTGCAGTTCTTCTTCAAGAGACTGAACTAGGGAGGCGCCCCATCGCCTATGCATCTAGGACTCTCTCGGCTCAAGAAGCAAAGTACTCCATATATGAGCTTGAAGGTTTGGCAGTTTTATTTGCCTTAGAAAAGTTCCGTCTCTATCTGGAACATGTCAAATTCGACTTGGAGACAGATAATCAAGCCTTAAGCTGGGTCTTAGGTAGGCCGCGTCGTACTGGTCGTATAGCCCGTTGGGCCATCCGTATTTCTGCCTTCCAATTCGATGTACGACATATCAGAGGTACTGAAAATGTTGTTGCTGATGGACTCAGCCGTATGTTTTCTAACGACGTCGAGACCCATGAACCTGTCGACAGTTCATCACCTTCCGAGTCCATACTATCTGAGGTTAATGCCATCCTAACAGATGCTCCCATGCTCTTTAGGGATATTGAGAAATACCAACGTGAAGATCCGACGCTGGCTCCGATAATGGAAACCCTTTCTTCTGGGGAACATGCTGTCCCTTATGTTCTGAGGAATGGTGTTCTATGTTGCCCTTCGAGGCATGATAAGTTGATGAAAGTTGTTGTTCCAGCGGTTCTTGTACCTATGATCTTCAAATACTATCATGAGACCCCATTGGGGGGGCATCTTGGAATCTTTAAAACTCGTGAAAAGATTCGTGAAATGTTCATATGGAAAGGTATGGACGGTGAAATTCGGGAACTGGTAAAAGCTTGTAAATCTTGTTTGATCAGTAAACCCACCATGTCCACCAAGGTAGGCCTTTTGTCTTCGCATCAAGCGTCGCGCCCCATGGAACGCCTGTATATCGATTATGTGGGACCCTTCCCCCAGTCAAAGGGTAATGCCAACAAGTTCATCTTTGTGTGTGTAGATGGTTTTACAAGATTTTCCTGGTTATTTCCGACTAAGCTGGCTACCGCTCAGTCCACCATTACTTGCCTAAATTCTATTTTTGCTTCTTTTGGTCCGTGCCAATACATTGTATCTGATAATGCTAAAGCTTTTACATCAAATCTGTTTCGTAAATTCTGTTTTGACTTGTCCATCTCTCATGTAACTACATCTGCTTATTACCCTCAACCATCTCTGGCTGAACGGGTTAACCGTAATCTCAGGTCCGCACTTATTGCCTATCATCATGAAGATCATTCTAGGTGGGACACGTCCCTGCATTGGTTAGCTTTTGCTTTGAATTCGGCGGTTCATGAATCACACAAATTTACTCCAGCTTCTTTGATGTTTAAGTTCGTTCCCAACACGCCGCTCTCTAACCTCTGGTCTCTGAATGACATTCTGCCCGAGACAATAGATCCGGACAACATTAAAGATCTTTGGAAGAAGGCTAAAGCTAATCTTAAAGTATCTCATGAAAAGGTTAGGGAAAGGTATGATCGTGGACGGAGACCCACCACCTTGAAGGTAGGTGACCAGGTTATGGTCAAAAATTTTGTTCCCGCGGGCAAGCTTGCCCCCAGATTTCATGGGCCTTGTATCATTCTCGATTTTCTTACGCCGGTTACCTTATTGCTAAGTAATCCAGCCACCGAGAGGATATTTAGAGTTCACCTGTCCCAGGTGAAACCGGTGTAATTTCTGTGTTAACTTGCTTCATATTATTTTGAAAGGATATGAGGGTTATATTTTTTTTTTGAGTTTCACTTTAAGGCATTCTGCCCCTTCTGTAATATTTTGGTTTTAGATGTAAGCCTTGTGTAAAACCTGCCCCGACCCGTTAAACTGCCATCCTGTTCTTGCCACGGCCATTACCACGCTCCCGTCTCCTGCTCCACCTTACACTGTGGCTTCATAATAGTAAATGCCATGGATATCTACACGCCGCTGGCCCCTCAACCTCTCCACAAGCCTGTACCCTCAAAGAAAATGATTGTCCAACACAATTCTGCCGCCTAGCTTTAATGTTTCAGCGCCCCCGCAGCCGCGCAGCGCCGTGCAGCGACTGGGGAGGGGTATGGGCCCCCTCCTCTCCAGCGAGGACGACATGTGCACGGCGAGCCGGAGCTCTCCTCCCGGCCAAGGCTGATGTGCGGCGCACGACCTGCTACATGCCCGCAGCCTGTATCTGTTCACCGCGGGCGCGGCGTACTTCAACACCTCTGCTCCCCTCATAGTGCGGGCGAGCGGTATCTCAGGGTACTTGAGGGGTCCGAGCGGCCTCCTTTGGACGCAAGCTGCAACGGCCGGTCTGGCCACCTCACTTCATCAACATCAACTACATGAACAGTTACTATAAGTAATGATTACACTGGGGAATTCAACAACAATATTTGGTGGACATTGCAAAATTTTTCTTCTCCTTTAAGTATTAAAAGTTTATCTTCAGAAATTCAAATTCTACAAACATAAAGACTTTCATTTACCTGCAACAACAACATTTTGAAACTGAATTAAGAAATCTTGTAAATGCTTCTGCTATCTATCTTCGTATCAACATCATTACTTGGACTTTGTTTCAAACGGATTTCATGTGTCACCCCTGGAGGAACTTTTGGGGGGGGGAGGTCTGTACCGGGCGGTACACCTCTACACCGTTTATTTAAAAGTTGCGCCAGTTGAAACTCCTCTTCTGGAGGAAGGTTGAACTTTATCTATTCTATTAATTCTCTACTTTCTCCGAAGATGTCACCACGTGGAAAATTTTGAGTTTTTGAACTGTGTCACTTTTGATGTGTTTTTGTTTCGCTTGAAGTAAGAAGTGTGAACTTTCTCTTCTAGAGGACACTACTGAAGAATTACAATAGTGCAACCTAGTGCGAAATCAAAGAACTATTTTGTTGGAGAAATTTTTATTTCAAGAGTTTGTTCTTTGTTAAATTTCTTTCTGTCATGGTTTAAGTTGGCTGTATACCCCTCTTTTTCCCCTTATTTTGGATCTAGCCAATCCCGAATTTCTTTAATTAATTTTCCACCAATAATGTGTTTCTTCTTCCTCTATGTAGGGGTTTCTTTTCCCTAGCCAATAAAAACTTTGAGGGAGGGTGTTTTATTTCCCCTAACGCCTAGAATCTTCCGCGAGAGGATATAAACTGCTGATTTTGGGGTCTCCGGGCCACTTCTGTTCCATCTTTCAGTGTATTAAGTACATAGCAGGAGGCGGGAAGCGCCTCTTTCTTCTTCAGCCGTTCAACACCAGGTAATGGCCTATTAATAACTTCTTTTCTTGCTAGGTCGGCAGTTTAACACTCGCGGCGGGTTCGAAGCATTTCCATCATGTAACCTTTTCCTAAAATGTAATTACTCTTTTCATCTTTTTCTTGTAAAGCTACATATTGGGATAGAGAGTGCTAACCCTCTCGAGCTCCCACTCGCATTTGTTTTGAGGTGAACTTATTTTCTCAAACTATTCTTCGTTTATGTAATGTAAAGTGTTCTTCTCTAAGTCACCTCTGTAGTATGGGATTAGCCCTTGCGTTAGCGGCCCAGAGCCAGATTAGGTTTTAAAAAAAACAAAGTGTATTAGGAGTGCAAGATCGCCTCCTCTCAAATTGTTATTTTAGAGGTCATGTAATCAACCTTCTTTTCATGTAATAGACCTCTGTAGGTTGGGTATTTTACCCCTGTGAATACGTCCTTAGAGGACAGCTTGAAGGTAGAGTTTGGTGTGGCCTTTGAGAGGCTTAAATTTTAAGAGCGGATCGCTCTTTTGAAAATGGAGTGTCATATGCCTCGTGGAGGCTTTTCTGTGTAATTCGGAGCCAGGGGCTCCTAGGGATGAATGGGGTTTTCTGCCCCTCTGTTAAAACTTGTGTTTGTGGTAAAACTGAGCTGATCGCTGAAGTTAGGGCGTGAAGCCCAAAACCTGTAAATATTGTATCTCCCCTTGTTTTGCTACATTGTACCTGCCATGTCTGTTATTGCTTTGTTTTTGAAAAGAAAATATAACCTAGTTAAATTTTAAATTAATTTTACATTAACCTTGATTCCGTAGTTTGAAACCCATTCACGCCCGCACCTTCTTACGCCTCTACCTACCGCTAAAACACGGTAACACTAACAATAAACATACATTTCTCAAAGTGATCCAAAACTTAATATCTCATGTTCTCCAATCTTTTTGACTTTTCAGATGTTTTAAATGTTCTTGTAGCTTTTAATTTTACTAATTGTTTAAATTTATAGATCTGACTTTACAGTTCTTTTTAATATTTAGAATTCTTTATAAACTTTATTTTTAGTCAATATTCACTGCATTGTGTATTCTTTGTCTTCGGGCAGCCTCTAGGTTGAGGAAGAATTTATAATAAATCCAAAAAATTCAGTACAAGTTCTTTGTTTTGCTGTGATCTTAAGTATATATTCTCTAATATGCAACTTCACAGCTCTTCTGACTTCATCTAAGCATGTGCATCTTGACAAAAACATGCAAATGCATTATTGTTTGCATATTAGACGTGTTTTTTAATTATATTTTTCTTCACTTTTATTGTCATGAAATTTTTCTAGCCAGTTAGTTTCATGGGAGTGTCTTTCAATACCTTTTGATGGCATGATATCTTGCAACTTTGAAGTAATCTCTTCATTGCATTTTAAGTAGTTAAATATATTTATAAATTTTTTTTCTGCATATCATTGTAGATTAACTCTTTGTGTTCTTTTCTTTACCAGGTTCTGTTTTGAAATCCTACTCTCAAGTTGGAGGCAAAAGTGAGGATCTGGGACGAACCCAGCGCTTTCTTGAAGATGCGTTCCAGTCGGGTGCTGCCGTCTGCCTCATCTGCATTGGCTCTGTCAAGAGAACTGAAGCAGTAAGATCTCATCTTTTTATGAATGTTAATCAGTAGGTTATCTTATGACATTTTATTGTCTAATGAATGAAATCTTTCTGAAGAACTATAGAAAGAGAGAGCTGGCTGAGGGGTGAGAATCAAGTAAAATACAAGTATATTAGAATACTTGAAGAGTGGGTGTGAACAGTGGTATTGCATGTAAGTGAAATGTGGATAATAACTGGTGGAATAAGACAGAGAACAGAAGTCTTTGAAATGTTTAATTTCAGGAGAATGTGCAAGATATGGTGGTAGATACATTGATCACAAGTTAAGAGATGGAATGATAGGATATAAATATGTTGAGATACCAAGGCAGTGTTCAGTTTGGGTTGGAGAAAGGTGTAGGAAGTAGAGTGTTGGGTCTCGTCAAGATATGAGTATAAATGACAGATTAGAGATGATACACGATGCAAAGGATGTTCAAAGGAAAGGGCGATAAATATAAAGCCGATAATTACAGGCAAGTCAGCTTGACATGTCTTGCATGTAAGATTTGGGAAAGCATTCTTTCTGATTATACCGTATTTACGCAAATAATCTCCGCACCCTAATTTTAGGAAGGTACATTTTGAAAACAATGTAATGAACTAAAATTCCTTCCATTGAAAGAGTAACGTAAACATAAACAAACATTTCATATCGCTCCGCGAGGTCCACGTAGTCTCTACGCAACTCCCCATTAAAAGTTTATTTCCTTTCGTAAATCATCAAGTAACTTATTCAGTGTTGGGTATTCACCCTCTACATAATACCTGAGGATTGTTGTTCTTATTACATGTTTATCGAATCTGTTGATTGCCTTTGTTATACAGCCTTTAGATTTGTTTACGCTGTGATTAAAAGGAGATAGAACCAGATGACTCGATACTATCTTTGCCTTCTTTTACATATTCTGAGCGGTTCACATACTAACTTGATAAGCTTCCGACACACTCTATTGCACTTTATACACATTCACTTAAGGACCTTTATTTTCTGCTTCCTTCTGAAAGTATTCATGAACATTGCTGATTATTTTTCTACCTTGGCTCCTTATTGCTTTCCTTTCACCATTGTAAGATATTTATTGCAGTTATTACATAGAACAACACAAATAGAAACGAATGAATGTCACATCAAATGCCACATACAAGCCAATCGAAGAATGCAATAAAAGACGTGGCAGTAATTACTCACGGATACAAAACAGTGACAATCTTAAAACAAACTTGTGTACATTTTTGTCACTGTCAAACAAAAGGAAACAAATGGAATCTCTGTCAGACTTATTTGGAGTAGAGAAGAAGACTTGTGAAGGCTTACTGCTTGACAGATCAAAACTGATTACAAAGGGACAATACTTTCTATGTTGAACAGAGTGTATTAGCCCATTGAATTTACTTATCCTGTATGATATAGATGTTGATTTCCATAGGGGATCTGAAATATTTGTCCCAAATGAGTAAATTTATAATACCAATATGAAGGGTCCATTATTGGTCAGTATAAGTTTTCCAGCTAACTCATTCCTGGTTACCAGCATTTCGCCCTCGTGTGCTAAGTTGCGCTTATCAGTTGGTACCTAGCACACCTACCAAGATGCTGGCTAGTGCATACCGTGGCGGCCACTGTGTAGGCTACTTGGAGCCACCGGCAGTGCCAATGCACTAAGAGAGACTTTCTCTTTACCAAAAATTGATGCCTGCTTGGCTATCAGATGATATAGATGTTGATTCCCATAGGGCATGCACTAGCCAGCGTTTTGGTAGATATGCTAGGTACAAACTAATGAGCCCAACCTAGCACACGAGGGCGAAATGCTGGCAACCAGGATTGAGTTAGCTGGAAAATTTATAATGTCCAATAACGGACCATTCATATTGGTATTATAAATTTACACATTCGGGACAAATGTTTCAGATTCCCTATAGGAATCAACATCTGTATCATCTGCTAGCCAAGCAGGCATCAATTTTTGGTAAAGAAACAAAGTCTCTTTTAGTGCATTGGCACTGCCGGTGGCTCCAAGTAGCCTACACAGTGGCCTCCCCGGTATGCACTAGCCAGCGTGTTGGTAGGTGTGCTAGGTACCAACTGATGAACTCAACCTAGCACACGAGGGCAAAACGCTGGCAACCGGAAATGAGTTAGCTGGAAAATTTATAATGTCCAAGAACGGACAATTCATATTGGTATTATCCTGTATCTTCATGTTGTAAAATTTTATTACATTCAACCTGGAAGAAGAAGAAAGGCTGGGACAGAGAAGTTAGTAAAGGAATCAGGAGAGTGTTTCTTAAATGGGTCAGTGAACTTCTATTCTAGACAAAGATTAAAGTTCCCAGATGGATAGGTGTATGCAGGGGAACGAAGCTGAGTTTACATACATTCTGTGGTGCAAGCCAGTCTGCTTATGCTGCTGTAGTGTATATTAGATGTGTCACAGTTACAAGAGTATCTGTAGAGATGATTCAAGCTAAGATGAGAATATCTCCTATGAAGAAGACGACAATTCCCCATCTGGAATTACTTGCAGCTACTCTCAGAGCGCAGTTGCTTAATTGCATCATGAAAGGTCTTGGTATCGAAACCACTGAAGCATTTCTGTGGAGTGACCCAGCAACAGTTTTTTCTTGTATTCGTCGAGGAAAACAATGGTGGACATTTGTTGGAAACCAGGTGACAGAAATTAAGAAATTGACTTCAGTTGATCAGTGGAGACATGTTCCTAGTGAAATTAATCTGGCTGACTTACCTTCTCGAGGATGTGAAGCAAAACAGCTTTGGGAGTCACATTGGTGGGAAGGTCCTGATTGGGTGAAAGGACCTTGAGAATCATAGCCGGAAACTACAAAGGAACCTGATGAAACGGAGGTTGTGAAAGAGAAGGAGAAATGTGTAATATTCTTGTTGCTAACTGAAGGAAAGCATGTTCAAGATTGGTTGTATTGATACTTTTCCAGTTTCTTTAGGATTCTTCACTTAGTAGGATGGGTGTTCCGGTTTACTTATAACTGCCATCTTCCAGATACTTGGAAAGCAGGACAAATTACAGTTGAGGAATTAATATGTGCAGAAACGTATGTCATTAGAACTGTACAGCAGGAGTCATTTGTTAGCGAAGTTATCGTCATTGTGTCCATTTCAAGATGAAAATGGAATCCTACGCATCAGAACAAATCTAACGGAATGAGAAGATATGAGGGATTTCAGGTATCCTGTGATTTTGCCTGCTAAACATCCTGTGGTGTTTCTACTCTTTCAAGACCAACACAATAGAAACAACCGTGTGGGTGTGCAAGGACTGTTGTCATTACTACGAGAATGTTACTGGATACTTGGAGGTCGAAGGTCCATTGATTCTCTACGTTGACTTATTCTGATAGAAAACGCATCTATGATGTTGACGCATTGTGCCTGCACAAGTATACCCTCGGATGCATAACGATGACACACAGACACATAAGAAACATAGAATGTGTTCAGTGGGTGTCCAGAGATTTTTTGTTTCATACTGTATACAACAGCTGAGATTAAATTCCTTAGAGAAATTATTGGGAAGACATGAAGGGATAAAATCAGAAACATAGAAATGAGAGACGGAATTGGATTCTCTAAACTGCAAGACAAAATAGAGACCAATAAGCTGAAATGGTACGGATGTATGATGAGAATGGAAAAGGATAGAGTTCCATAGCAAGTGTTTACAGAGGAAATAATAGAAGGAAAACTACGGGGAAGTCCCGGAAAGAGGTGGATGAATACGATGAAGGAGAGTTGGAGAAGTAGTAAAAGTAGAGGAAATATTGGAGGAAGGAAGGGAGTGAAGGAGAGATAGAAACTGTGGAGGTACTTGATTCACAATCAAAGAAGAAGAAGAAGTGTACATGGAGCAGGTGTGTGATGTTATATTACACAAAGATCATACAGTAGCATACATCCTATTTGTATGAATCCCATCTGCCTCCTTTCTTCCTATTTTAACTCAACTTTCTACCTGTTTGTTCCATTTTCAGCATTCCCTTTTATTTGCAGTGGCCAGGCATTAAGGAGTATGAGGGAGGAGTTGGAGAGCTTGAGGGAGATAATTAGGATTCTCTCAGAGGACAGGAAGGAAAGTAGGCCTCCAAACAATGTACAGGATACAGTAGGTGTAATAGAGGGATGGGAAGGAAAGGGGGGAATTGTGGAAGACAGGTGTTCTAATGTTTTAAGGGGAAGGGGATTGCAGGCTAAGGGCTCCATTCAGAATCAAAATTCAGGACAGGTGTCGGTGAGAAATCTGTACGAGTCACTGCAGGTAGAACAACCAAGGGAAGATGAGGAACAGGGAATTGTTGCCGAGAAGTTTAGAAGTAGGAGAAAGGGAAGAGGTAGGAAAGGGAAATGTGTAGTAGTGGATAGGAAAAGATAGGTGGAACAGGGTCATGGAATGGAGAAAAGGGAGGAGGAAGTAGCTTCTGCAGCTGTCAGGAATGATTGGACTGACCAGGTGGGGAGGGGATCAAATGAGGTGGGTAGGGTTGAGGCTGTGGTCATGGGGGATTCTATCGTTAGACATGTCGGGAAAGTGTGTGGAGGAAAGGGTACCAGAGTAGAGTGTTATCCAGGAATTAGGCTAAGGCAGATGTTGAGGAAAGTAGAAGAGAAGGAGGAGGGAAAGGAGAAGGTGGTAGTGTTTCATGTTGGTACTAACAACGTAAGACAAGCAGGTATAAGTACCAACATAGTTGTGGATGTGTGGGATCTGGTAAAGGCAGCAGGGTGAAGTTTAAGGAGGTGGAGATTATCAGTGGAATACTGTGTAGGAGGGATACTGACTGGAAGGTGATTGGGGATTTAAATGAGACTATGGAGTGGGTATGTGGGGAAACTGGGAGTGAAATTTCTAGATCCTAATGGGTGGGTAGGAGATAGGGATCTGCGCTCAGATGGCTTTCACTTAAACCGCAGTGGTACATATAAGTTAGGAAATTTGTTTAAAAAGGTAATAGGGAGGTACACTCAGGGAAACAGGGTGGCCTAGGGAGCGGTGTTAAGGGAACAGGGAACTGGAAATCAAGTAGGGATGACATAAAACTGTTAGTGCTCAACTGTAGAAGTATTGGAAAGAAAGGAATAGAATTAAGTAATTTAATAGATATATACTTACTAGATATTGTAATAGGAGTTGAATCATGGCTGAGAAATGATATAATGGATGCAGAAATTTTCTTACGGAACTGGAGGGTGTATCGTAGAGATAGGATAGGAATGGTAGGAGGGGGAGTATTCGTTCTCGTGAAAGAAGAATTTGGAAGCTACAAAAAAGTTAAAGATGACAAGCACGAAATTCTAGGGGTAAGGCTCATTCCTAAAGATAATAGTCAACTTGATGTCTTTGAAGTGTACAGACCAGGAAAGGGTAGCGCAGATGCTGATTCAGAATTATTTGATAATCAGCTACGTGGGAAACGATAAGGAAAGGAACATGATCATAGCGGGTGATCTCAATTTACCAAATGTCAATTGGGAAGGTAATGCAAACGACAGTAAGCATGACCAACAAATGGCAAATAAGTTAATATGGGAAGGGCACCTGATTCAGAAAGTGATGAAACCAACTAGAGGGAAGAATATTCTGAATGTGGTGCTGGTAAAGCCAGATGAGCTCTATAGAGAAACCGAAGTAATAGATGGTATTAGTGATCATGAGGCTGTTTTTGTGGTAATTAAAAATAAATGTGAAAGGAAGAGATTAAAATTAGGACTGTTAGGCAGTACCATATGGCTGATAAAACAGGCATGAGGGAGTTTTTAATAAGTAATATGATCGGTGGAAAATGGTAAATAAAAATGTAAACAGACTCTGGGATGGGTTTAAAGCAATTGTTGAGGAATGTGAAAATAGGTTTGTACCTTTAAAGGTGGTAAGGAATGGTAAAGATCCACTATATTATAACAGCGAAGTAAAGAGATTAAGAAGGAGGTGCAGGTTGGAAAGAAATAGTTAGAAATGGCTGTGGAAGTAAGGAGAAATTGAAGGAACTTACTAGGAAATTGAATCTAGCAAAGAAGTCAGCTAAGGATAACATGATAGCAAGCATAATTGGTGGTCACACTAATTTTAGTGAAAAATGGAAAAGTATGTATAGGTACTTTAAGGCAGAAGTTCCAAGAAGGACATTCCAGGAATCATGAATGAACAAGGGGAGTGTGTATGCGAGGATCTTCAAAAGGCAGAATTATTCAGTCAGCAGTATGTAAAGATTGTTGGTTACAAGGATAATGTCCAGATAGAGGAGGCGACTAATACTAAAGAAGTATTAAAATTTACCTATGACAGCAATGACATTTACAGTAAGATATAAAAGTTGAAAACTAGAAAAGCAGCTGGAATTGATAAGGTTTCGGTGGATATACTAAAGACATTGGGCTGAGATATAGTACCTACCATATCTGAAGTAGCCTACTTGTTTGATTATTGTTTGCATGAAGGAACTTTACCAAATGAATGGAGAGTTGCTATAGTAGCACCTGTATATAAAGGAAAGGGTGATAGACATAAAGCTGAAAATTACAGGCCAGTCAGTTTGACATGCTTTGTATGTAAGCTTTGGGAAAGCATTCTTTCTGATTATATAAGACATGTTTGCAAAATTAATAACTGGTTTGATAGGAGGCAGTTTGGGTTTAGGAAAGGTTATTCCACTGAAGCCCAGCTTGTAGGATTCCAGCAAGATATAGCAGATATCCTGGATTCAAGAGGTCAATTGGACTGTATCGCGATTGACCTGTCTAAGGCATTTGATAGGGTAGATCATGGGAGACTACTGGCAAAAATGAGTGCAATTGGACTTGACAAAAGAGTGACTGAATGGGTGGCTCTGTTTCTAGAAAATAGAACTCAGAGAATTACAGTAGGGGAAGCTTTATCTGTCCCTGTAAAAATTAATAGGGGAATTCCTCAAGGCAGTATTATTGGACCTTTATGTTTTCTTATATACATCAATGATATGTGTAAAGAAGTGGAATCAGAGATTAGGCTTTTTGCAGATTATGTTATTCTGTACAGAGTAATAAATAAGTTACAAGATTGTGAGCAACTGCAAAATGACCTCGATAATGTTGTAAGATGGACAGTAGGCAATGGTATGATGATAAACGGGGTAGTAAGGATGTAAAGAAGAGAGCATATTTGTCTCTGGTGAGACCCCGACTAGAGTATGGTTCCAGTGTATGGGACCCTTACCAGGATTACTTGATTCAGGAACTAGAAAAATTCCAAAGAAAAGCAGCTTGATTTATTCTGGGTGATTTCCAACAAAAGAGTAGCGTTACAAAAATGTTGCAAAGTTTGGGCTGGGAAGACTTGGGAGAAAGGAGACGAGCTGCTTGACTAAGTGGTATGTTCCGAGCTGTCAGTGGAGAGATGGCGTGGGTGGACATCAGTAGACGAATAAGTTTGGATGGTGTCTTTAAAAGTAGGAAAGATCACAATATGAAGATAAAGTTGGAATTCAAGAGGACGAATTGGTGCAAATATTTGTTTATAGGAAGGGGAGTTAGGGATTGGAATAACTTACCAAGGGAGATGTTCAATAAATTTCCAATTTCTTTGCAATAATTTAAGAAAAGTCTAGGAAAACAACAGATAGCGAATCTGCCACCTGGGCGACTGCCCTAAATGCAGATCAGTAGTGATTGATTGTGTACAAAAATGCCGTCCAACAATTACTATTTTTATGAAAAAATGTCTCTTGAGACACCTTTTCAATACATTTGACTTTTATTAATTGCATATGTAATATTACAAGAGACATACCATCATTGTTCATTGTTCAGACAGACCCAATTATAAAATTTATAACTTGTAACAATTACCGAGCATGATGACGCGCATTAGGACAATTACCATATTTATTTGCATAATAGATGCCATTGCATAATGGACCTCATTGCATAATTGATGCACCCCAGTTTTTTTCCGTAAGATCTTGGGGGCATATAATATAACTTTTTCAGGCTGTCAAAAATACAAAATGTAATGCTATAACATACCTGTAAAAAATGGACAGTTACAACTAGAATGATATGTTCCGTTCTACAAGAACATCCTCAGATTCTATTGACCATGTATATATTACATGCACTCTCCACGCAAAGTTTGGCCTTTAGCGAAAATAGAAGAATGCAACATCAGAGACACACCAATCAGGGTAAACATGTGTAGTACTGGTCATGAAACAGTAGTATACATAGTATCTGGCTTCTAGATATCACTGAGATCCGATTTCTAGATCAGTGCATACCACATAAACAACAAACAGTGCAGGAAATTGTTTCTAGAAGGTAAAGGAGCAGCTACCTTTCCAATAAAACCATTAATAATATACCCCATCATTAAGTTGAGGTTATGCGACCTACTCTGACAGTGCAATGTACAGTAAAACCTTGATAATTCAAATTGATCAGGACCAAAAAAATCGGACTTTGAATTACGTAACTTTGAATTAAACTAATTTCTGTCTAGCAAAAAATATTGAGAATATGTAAGTTAGTGTTGTATTTGCGACTCGAACCCAGATACCACCGATCCTCAAGGCAAATAGAGCAGAAATTGTAAGAAAGATAATAATTCCAGTATTTTTTCAGTTTAGAATAAAACAATAAAAGGAAACTGAAAAAATTGGGTGTACAGTACAGAGACTTACATGGTAATAATAACAAAGAAGTCCAGGGTTCATCAATCTTAAAATAGACTGGCCAGCTCTTCCTGAATGTTTAGAACACACCGATCCATAATTTTGATTACTTTTTCGTAAATAAGAAACGATAAACTGAAGCAACTAAACTATTGTCAGTCACCTGCTATCGTCAGAAAGGGTGTGCAATTGTAGGGAATTCCATTAGACAATTAGAAACAATTCACAGGCGGTGTCTACAATCACGAAAAGAATACAGTAATAAAATGCGGCTGCAGCAAGAACTTTGAAATTGACGAGTTATGTACAGTTGATAAGCCAGAAATTGGGTTAAGTGCGCAACCAGATCGTTGCCGGCTGGCGCGTGACATACTCCGTTTTCGATATTTCATCTGCTTGCAATTCCATTAGAAACAAATTTAGACTCAACAAAACTTGAACAAAGACAACTCCGCAACCGTACCGTACGTGTACCTCACGACAATATAAAGCCTCGTTGACAATGCAGTAAAAAAAGGAGTAACAAAGAAGCAGCAATATAAGCTTTAATTACTGAAATTGAAGAGCGTATGCGATAATGAGGGATACGAGACAGTTGCTCACTGTCAATTATTGTTGTCTACAATGACTTTATTTGTTAGCTGCTTTGCAGCAACCAGATTACAGTACTGATTTGGAATTACATAGTTTAGGGCTCTGATCAGAACTTTGAATTACATATTAACTATATTTCAAATTAACTTATTGAAAAAAAACACATGAAGGCCAATATTTTAATTCAGGAATTGGCATCTACTTTGAAATACACGTATTTCAAATTAACCGACTTCGAATTAAAGAGTTTTCACTATATTAGCTTAGTTGCTAGAGGCACAGTATATGGGCGGTTGGTAGAGGCACCTGTTTGTGTTGAAAATTTTTGCCTAATTTTGTCATTTTTTTTACAGTCATTTCAGTATATTTTTAGCTATTTTTATTTTGTTTCGTCAATAATTTCACAAAATTTTATTTCCACTTTTCAGCAATAACAGGTAAACCAAGAACTTAGTTGATAACACTTTTGCAGTATAACAACGTTGTATTTTTGCATACAATTACATTCATAATTGCCTGTGAACATGAGTTATGCTCCTGCTTAGAACAAGTACAGTATTACACATTATATCAAAGCATGGAAATTTGAAAAAATTGTATCAGCTGTCACTTTACTAGCCTATCATTTACACATCAGTCTGAAAAAGACAAGAGATACCATGAGTTCCATATTAATGGAAGTCAGAGCTGTCCTCCTGTCAGGCATTACATTACAATACGTTGAGAATGCCTTTTCACTATCAAAATCACTGACTGATCACGAAGATATTCTCCAAGGTACTCAACAATTTTAAACCATGAGTTCCACCTGGTGATCCAGCAAGGGAAGACATAGTAATAGTAATATGTTTTATTTATCCTGGCAAAGTTAGGGATGTACTCCCTTTCTTACACTTAACCTGTCTTAACCTAGAACACTTAATAATAACTACTGATGACAATAATATGATAATATGGACAATAGTAACAGTAATACCATTAACAAAGGTAACCACACTTTTAAAACAAGATCATATCATCTATCTAATATAAATCGTACGTAAAGTGCAGAATATAATTATGAACAATGAGTACTAAGAATATAATTATGAATAATGAGTACCGGTACTAAGAATATAATTATGAATAATGAGTACTAAGAATATAACTATGAATAATGAGTAGTAAGAATATAATTATGAATAATGAGTACTAAGAGTATCATTATGAATTATGAGTACTATAACAACTACTTAAGAAAAAGTTTAGAAAATATATACATTTCTATAGTACACCGAAATATTGCCTTCAGTTGAGAGGTGAAGAAAAGGATTAGTAAGAAGTAGAAGAAGAGGAAGAAGAAGAATATCTGTGAAGGGAAGAGGGAAATGATGATGAAGAGGCTGTAGGAGTAGGTGTTTTCAGGTCATAATTTGATGATTCATCCATGTTTACCTAGTATTTCGACACAGGCATGTTTAAAAGCTAAGCTGCTGGACATGCTTCTGACGTCCACTGGTAAGAGATTCCATTGTCGGACTCCGGTAACGGTGAATGATTTCATGTAGACTGCTGTTCTGTGTACAGGAAGGGATAAACACATGGTGCTGCAGGATCGGGTATTTTTGTTATGGTCTGTGGAGAAGAGCTTCATTCGATCACGGAGATAGGCTGGTTGAGAACTTTTAAGAATAGTATGCAAGAAGCAAAGAGTATGAAGTGTGCGTCGTTCTTGCAGGCGAAGCCACCCGAGCCGCGTGTAAGACAGTGTGACATGGTCAGCGTAACGAAGTCCACAGATAAATCTTACACAGGCATTCTGAGCGCACTGTAATTTCCTTCCCCAGTCTACTCCTAGGTTGTTGTAAACTATGTCGCAATTATCAAAATGAGGTAATACGAGTGATTCCACAAGAATTTTCTTTAGTTTCAAAGGGAAGGTGAATTTGAATTTACTGAGACAGCGTAGCGTTCCGTATATTTTCCTACACACAGATATAGTTTGGGCAGACCAGGACAGATGTTCGTCAAATATTATGCCAAGATTTCCTACATTTTGGCTATACTGTATGGGAGTACCACTTATGGACAACTGTGGTAACGCTGTTCGATTGAGCTTGCAAAGTAATTTAGGGTAACCAATAATTATTGCCTGGGATTTTGATGGGTTTAATTTTAATCTGTGATTTCTGGCCCATATATCTATAGTCATCAAGTCTTCATTCAGGTGACGTGTTTCTGAGTGTAGGTTTTCGGGTTTGCTGTGTATATATATATGTAGGTCATCAGCGTATAAGTGGTATTTACAGTGTTTTAATCCGGAAGATATGCCATTTATATACAAAGAGAAAAATAGGGGGCCCAGTACAGATCCTTGTTGTATTCCTACGTCGACCGTACGCCAATTTGAATATTCATTGTTGTTATTAAGTACACACTGCTGGCGACCGGTGAGATAAGATCTGATCCACTGGAGTGCACTCGCGGAGAAATTTAAACTATTTAATTTGGATATAAGTATGTCCCTGTCAACAGTGTCGAAAGCTTTACTAAAGTCCAATAACGCTAGAACTGTCAGTTGTTTGTTGTCCATAGCTTGCCTTATGTCATCAGTCACATGTGTTAATGCACTGCAGGTGCTGTGTCTCGGTCTAAAGCCGGACTGGTGGATATCAAGAAGATTGTGTTGAATAAGATAGATGGTAATTTGCTTGTGAACTATGAATTCTAAAGCTTTTGACAATGTGCATAAGATGCTAATCGACCGATAGTCACCGACGTCCTTCGCCAGTCTTATTTTCGGAAGCGGGCGAACTATGGCCATTTTCCATATTTCCGGATAAGTCCCCTGTTGCAGGGAGTAATTAAAAATATTTACCAATGGATAAATGATGTGGTGGAGAATTTTCATGAGCATTTCATGGCCTATATTATCTACGCCCCTAGCCCTGGTCTTGATGCGTTTTATTGAGTCAATCACTTCTTGCGGTGTGACGTGACTGAAGTAAAATTGATCTCTTTGTGGAGATGGCGTATTATCATATGTATTAATAGTTTTCTCCCTTACGACCGGATTAATTCCCGTTGGCGAGATGAAATGGTTGTTTAATTCATCTACGTTAACATTTAGTTCATCGTTAGATTTCTGGTTATTGAAACCAAAATATTTCATAGATTTCCACATTGTCGCAGGGCGTACGTCAGGTCTAATCAAGTTATGGGCATAACGTAGTCTAGCGCTTCGAATTTTAGAGGTCGTTTTATTACGCAGTGTTTTATAAGTCTGGTGGTTCACTTCCGTTGGGTAGTGCATGTATCGTCTATGAGCAGCGTCTCGTTTAGCCATTAAGTGGCGAATTTCGTCATCTATCCACGGCTTAGGAGCTCTGGAACCTTTTCCCGTATGCACTGGGGCGTGCCGATCGTAGAGTTGCGTTACTAGGTTATTAAATGTTGAGACCATTTCCTGTAGATTATTGGCGCGATTTATCTCCATCCACGGCACGGAAAGAGCATCTTCTACTAATTTATCTGCGTCAATTCGTCGGAGGTCCCTGAATGATAATATTTTCGACCTTGGTTCCGGAGTTTGTAATTGGTAGGACAGGTAGATTATGTCATGTCCAGATAGCCCCGGGGCTGATGTCTGTCCATGTTGCAGGACTTTCGCTGAATTGTTTGTTATTATTAGATCGAGAAGGGTGTGACTGCTATTAGTGTGGTGGGTTGGTCCGAGAGGTAGAATTGTCATGTTACATGCTTCGAAAATGTTACGAAACTGTCGAGTTGAAGCTGCGGTACTGTCTAACAAATTTGTGTTGAAGTCGCCCATTACAATAACGTGTTCATAGTCTGGCAGAAGGTTTAGTATTTCAGTCTCAAGGTCGGTCAAATACCCTACTTTCGGAGGCTTGTAAACTACTCCTAGCAAGCATTTCGTTCTAGACAGTGTTATCTCTATAAACAAAAACTCTGGTTTACGTTCATACTGTGAAGGTGAATGGTTAATTACTTGAGGGTTGAGGTCTCTGGCAACATAAGCAGCCACACACACACACACACACACCCCCCCCCCACCGCCTTTCCCCTCGCGGTCATTTCGTAGAAGGACGTACCCGTCTATGTCAACAGCTGAACTGGGGCATTTGCTGCTCAGCCACGTTTCAGACATAAGAATTGCATGGAACTGGCGCATAAAAAACAGGTTATGCATTTCATCCATGCGCGTTTGGAAGAGCAAAGACTGCACATTACAGTGACAAACATTAAGAGCTCTTGGAAATTGGTCCACGGTTTCCTTCAAGATAGGAGCGGCTGAAATAGGACCTGGGTTTGCTGTAGCACCTATGTGAGTGAAGGGAGCGGTTAACGGAAGAGGGGAGCAAGGGGATGGAATTAAAGGAATGCGCTTAGACCTGCTGTCATCAGAAGCATGCCCTTGTTGTGTTAAAAGGTATGCCATCTTCGGAACAGAAAATTAAAACTAAAACAGTACTAACGAGAGGACTAGGGTTAAATACAGTTCAAGCAATACTGATCACTGGAGAAATAAAAGACAGTGCAAAGCTAATAACAATGACAGAACACACTACAAACAGATTATACAAGGTAAATCACACAAATGAATCCAATTTTAAATTAGAGGGTTCTAACTAGCGATGTTATACTTGGAAAACAGATACCTGATATAGTAAAAGATGTGATGGGAAGCATGTTATGGGAGATTGATGAATGGGAGGGAGGAAGAGGAGAGAGAGAGAGGAGAAAGAGAAAGTGAAACTTAACTGTAGTGAATTCCTACTATGAAAGCAAGGGAAGACAATATTTCGGTACTCACATTAAAAGCGAATGTAGTTCTGTACTGATGTGGTGATGTTTGCAGATTACAATCTAGGAATATCACACATGCGGTTGATACGACACCTTGTACCATTTGCCAACTTAATTATGATATCCCCGTGATCAGTCCAAGTGTTCCTTAGTCCATGAACAGTGATGGCTGCCTTCAGATTTGCTAGACGAGTTGCAGTCAAGTCTTCTCGTATCGTGGTAGGTGTTCCTTTCAGTTGGCGCTTCTGTGTGAAAACCTCTTGCCTGGAACGGAAGGACGTGAACTTCACAATGATGGGCCGAGGTTTTCCAGGCACCTTCGGTCCTACTCTGTGGCTCCTGTCAATGTCAGTTTTGGTTACCGTGGCATCCAGTTTATTGCAGAGGCTCACAACAATGTCGTCTGTGTTCTCACCCTCACTTTCATCAATACCAAACAGACATAAACTTGACCTCCTTTGGTACTGTTCCAGGGAGTCGCACTTCGCCTCAACTTCTTCTTTGAGATGTTTTATTTCTCTTTCGCGGCCCTCGAGTTTTTTGTTTAGGTCCTTCACCAATTCAGCATTGAACTGGAGACTACGCTCAAGTTCTTTCACCACAATTTCCGTCACCTGTCTTGCCACTGCACTTACAATACTTTCCACGAAGTGTTCGGAGAGCACGGCCTCGTCCAGTACCTTTCTCACCGCCTGTTCAATTTCGTTGGCACCACTGCTGGCACTACCGCTGCTAGCTTTGTTAGGATGACGGCCCATTTTTAATATTATGCTGATATACACAACAATATCGATTAAAAACTGGTCTCAACTTGAACCCTGGCACAAGTTCCACAGATCTGCACTTTTACACACCACACACTGCTTCCGTTCACCTACAAAATTCGCTTAAACGGAGAGCCGATTTACGTGTGCTTCCATGAGCAGGAGCAGGAATAGGGAAGAGTTTAGCTTTAGTGGGTTCATCTTTAATATTTCTGTTTCAAGAATTGAATGTATACATGCTGTCTCTTCCATGTAAAGGAAGATGTGTTTTGCCTGTACAACACATTGGTTCAAAGCACTAAGTTCCACAGCCCGCACACTGCCTACCAAATTCAGTTTATGAGCCCAGCACTGCGTGTGTACTAACCCTTCTGAAACTAAAACCCTAACTGGGTTTATGCACTTGCTTATGTAACATGCTGAATCTGAAGTTATAGAAACTACATTCTATTACTGAATTTCAAGTTTGTGAATTACATTCACAATTGCCTGTGAACATGCTGTAGCATTAGCATTTGCAATAACTTTCACTCCCCCTATAAATAGCTTCTGAACGGTTCTATCGCCACAGTTAAGCACTTTCACATGAACCATAAACACATATTGCCCTTTTTTATCAGTCGTTTCATCACACAGAATTGAAACTCCCTCATCTTTCACAGCTTCTTTTAATCTTTCCTCCTCCTCTTTGATGATTTGCGGTACAGAACCTTCCCGTAGTCTTCTAGCTGTGGGCAAGTCTCCAGCACCTTAAAAAATCAATAGGCCTAATATTAGAGGGCTCTTTAACATCATTTGAATGAATTAAATCATTTATAATTTTAAGTAAATGAGGGTTCTAGCATGCATTATCTAGGCCTAAATGTCATTAAACGAGAAAACTAGCATAACCACACAAAGTTATTAGAAAAACATAACCTCAAATTTCTTCCTCAGAAAATTTTTATAGTATTGCACAAACCTGGTATATATTTCTCCATCCACTCTTTCATCTTCGGATGATCAGCTTTTTCCAGTGGAGTATTTGCCTCCGTAAAAACTTGAGTTGTAGATAAAATGAATTCGTCTTTATCGTATTTCGCTTGTTTTGCCACTGAACTGGTGTCTGTGAGACTAGCATGTCTCCTGATGCTTGTCGTCGTGAGCGCCTTTTCCTTGTTCTTCTCTGCCATTCAGTTCGCACATTACAGTATTTGCATATCAGTACCGGTATCTTTCTAGTTTTGTCAAACACACAAAATCCTTCCGATGCAAATTCTTTTTCTCGATCAGAAACTGTCACAACTATTTTAATAGACTGAGCACAAAATAAGAAATTAAACGCACCAATCAGCAGCGATTTTCAACAGGCAAGAGGACACCGTCACTCCATCACATAATTATGAACACGATAAATTTCTCACTTCACAGGAAACTGACGAGCCCACCCTAGCACACGAGGGCGAAACGCTGGCAACCAAGAATGAGCTAGCTGGAAAATTTATAATATCCAATAACGGACCATTTATATTGGTATTATATATATATATGTATCAAACAGGTATAAAGTCAATTGTGGCATCGTTTATCAAATTTTATTGCCACAACTTTCCTCGAATCTCCGTCGTTAACTTCAAATGATGCAACTCCGAATAATTTTGTAAATTATTTTGCGATGTTGCTTAAACGTAAATAGTTTTGCGTTTTTGAGCAAAATTTGTAAAATTCTGCAAAAGTTTCACAATTTTGTGCTTTGCGAAAAACAGGTGCCTCTAGCGACAGGGTATAAACTGCAATGGTTTGAATCCACCTAATGCTCCCATCCCCTTTTTAATCGGGTCGTGTCAAACACCATTGTTGACAGTGGAGGTTCAAATCGAACTTCCTACCTTTTCTTTTGCATGTTTAACATTGTTGTTATGTTCGGGATTACTAGCCGTCGCATGACGCCACAGGGATGGGTAGTGTCAAACACCATAGTTGACAGTGGAGGTTCAAATCGAACTTCCTACTGTTTTTGTATGTTCAACATTGTTGTTATGTTGGGGATTACTAGCCTTCGCATGACGCCATAGGGATGGCTAACTGATCCCTAGTGAAATAAGAATAGCTCATTGTTTTGAGAGTTAATGACTGGTGGCAATATTTTTACAGCAGTTAGAATATATATTTTTATGTGAAATATGAATCCTATCACCGGCTTGTCATGTCACTCGTATAAAGGCTTACTGCTTTGATTACCATTTGAAATGTGTGTGTGTGCACTTTTTACCAAGTAGGTCCTCCGAGAAAAGTATTCTTTGTTAAAAAATGTTTTGTCTTCTGTTTAGTTTGTGTAAATATTTTTAATTAATTCAATAACTTTTTTCAGATTTGGAATTGTGTGGAGTGCTACTGCTTCTTTCATTTGACATGCATCCAACGCTGGGCAAGAGATAGCATTGCTTTCCAAAAGCAAGCATTGGAAGACCTGCCTCATCAGAAAGGACACTCTGACCTTCAGTGGTCATGGTAAGTTTTAATTGTTCCGTTTCACTATCTGTAACCTTCTATTGCTTGGCTAATGTGACAGTGACTTAGTTCAGCTTTTATCAAACTGGATCTTATACTTCCAATAAATAAATATTTACAAGTAGTCCATCTGGTGGCCATGATCGTATACAATTTCTAATCACTAGATTGCATGCCAAGAGCCTGGCCTGGAATCAGTTCCAAACCTCTCTGCAGTGTTCATGTGGAGTTAGGGCATAGGACGCTGTTGATGGCAATTCATCCATCAGATGGAATCGTTAAGCCTTAAGCAGACCCCTTGGTGCTATTCAACAGGAGTAGGCTATGTGCTGGCACCAGATTTCACCCTCTCCTTTCCTGCTGCCGTATAACAACATTCTATCATGTTGAGCAATCCACTCTATTCATCAGACACTTATAAAGAAAGTGGGCATTGGTACATCTGTGGCCCGAGTGCAATGTTCTCATATTCATAGCCTCACAAAAAGACTCATAATTAGATGAAGTGAGAGTTACGTGCAAACCTCTGTAGCTGATCTTTTTCGTGAACCTCTTTTGGACTATTTTCAAGTTTAGTGTAAATACTGCTGAGAAGGTAGCCACACCTCGCAACAGTATTCTAACGATGGCCTGATTAGTGTGCAAAACAAAGTTATCAAAGTTCTAGGAGAAACTAGTACAGTGCAGTTTCTTTCCAGAAAGCCAACTAATTTAAAACATTTCCCAGAAGTCTTGTCTAAATATTTCTCGAAGGAAAGACCGTAAAAGTTTGAAAGTGTCACAGCAAGATAATTTCTTTCTTTCACACAAGCTATTTGTTAATTGCATAAATGGTAAGGGTAATTTATTGGTTCCAACATATGCAAAAATGTAATTGCATTGCATTTTGAAGTATTAAATTAAACTAGCCATTTTAGACACTAGTTACTTAGGAGATTTATGTCAGGCTGCACCAACTTACAGTCCAACTCACTATTTACCACCTTAAAGATCTTCATATCGTCAGCAAGGAGAAGGCAATTACTTTGTTTTACTGTAGAAGCCTGCTATCGCAAACCACGAGAAACATCATTTGGAATCGAGCTAGCTTAACACCCTAATCAGCCGAGCAAGGGAGGTTTGTGAGGAGGATAAATTAAACGGTGAACTTGAGTTCCTGACCAGAACATTTCTGAGCAATGGCTATTCAAGGAAATAGATTGGCGAAGTGTTACATCCTAAGCTAAAAGACAGATTGTCACATGATTCTCGTCCTTTGAGTCTGGCCTTCTTGCCATACATACAATCTAAACCTAAGAATTTAAACCTAAGAATTTCCTATCATCCATACATACAATCTGTCACGGATAGGATTGGCAATATTGTCAGAAAGCACAGTATCAAGACCATTTTTAAGTCTAATATCATCATAGGCAATTGTTTGCGATCTGTCAAAGACCCTATTGGTTTAAACTGCGCTGGAATATATATGATTCCTTGCTCCAGTGGATCGGTTTATGTTGGCCAAACGTGTAGGAAGGTAGCAACAAGGGTTAAAGAACATTGCAGGCACTTACGTCTTTGCCAGCCAGAGAAGTCTGCTGTGGCAGAACATGCCATACATAATGACCATCAAATAATTTTTGATGCAACTTCTGTCAAATGACAGAATCATTTGTGAGGCGATAGAAATTGCTAAACGCCCGAATAATTTCAACAAAGGTGACTGCTATATACCGAGTAGATCATGGCTACCCTCCATAGTTAACTCGCCAACATCTTTCTCCATGACTCGGGAGGCCCTGGAATGAACTATATTTCTAACAGGGGCTCGAACATGCCATACATAATGACCGTCAAATAATTTCTTATGCAACTTCTGTCATTTGTAAAGAAAAACTTTTTTTTCCTAGAATCATTTGTGAGACGATAGAAATTGCTAAACACCCGAATAGTTTCAACAAAGGTGACGGCTATATGTTGAGTAGATCATGGTTCTCCTGCATAGTTAACTCGTCAACATCTTTCTCCATGACTCTGGAGGCCCTGGAATGAACTATATTTCTGACAGGGTCTCTCTATCTTGAGTCTGGTTACTATGGAGTGACAGTTGCCATTATGCTTTGTTACTGCTCTGAAGACGATCCTGGTCGCAGAATCGAAATGCGTCAGCTGGTATTTAATATTACACGACCTAATATCCCCAAGTAATTATCATAATGTCATTTAGTGGTCATGAAAGTCTACATATTAAGATGAATCAATTTACCGAGCTCGATAGCTGCAGTCGCTTAAGTGCGGCCAGTGTCCAGTATTCGGGAGATAGTAGGTTCGAACCCCACTGTCGGCAGCCCTGAAAATGGTTTTCCGTGGTTTCCCATTTTCACACCAGGCAAATGCTGGGGCTGTATTTTAATTAAGGCCACAGACGCTTCCTTCCCACTCCTAGCCCTTTCCCGTCCCATCGTCGCCATAAGACCTATCTGTGTCGGTGCGACGTGAAGCAACTAGCAAAAAAAAAAAAAGATGAATCACTTAGTTCCAATTAACTTCCAATCAGAGTTGTTTTAAAACTAAATTCAGTATAGTCGGGTATGATAATCCAATAATATCTTAATGATCCAAATTGTAATCCAAGAAATAATTAAGATTAAAATCTTTAACAAACTTAATTTCAGTAATTGTCTTTGAAAATGTAATAAATACTCAGTGAAAATAAACATTTTTTGGAAAAGTGGTAGTGATGTATATTCAGTATGAAACCTAAGTAATTGAAGAATCATTTCCCACTGCATATATCTATGAATCATCTGCATCATCAGTGTACAGACTCTGGTTGGAAAGACAGAATGGTTAAGAAATAAAACTGTACTAAGACAGGGGAGTGTGCTGTTGCCTCTTTTGTTTCCTGTGGTTATGGATGAAATTGTAAAGGAGACTAAAGAAGCTATGGTAATAGAAAAATGAAGTTGTTATTATTTGCAGACAATATTGTGATCTGAGGAACGAACTGCAAAGAAGTACAAGAACAACTTGAAGCAGTGAATGAGAAAATTGAAAAACATGGTATGAAAATTGGCACGGAGAAAAGCAAGACCATGGTGATATCAAGAGGAGAAAGTCAAGGGAATGGCAATGTGAAAATTATTGACAGTTTCCAATACCTAGGGAGTTAATTAACGCAGAATACAAGGCTGGACATGGAGGTTAGCAAGAGGGTGCAACAGGGCAGTGCATTCTACCAGACTGGAAGAAACCTTGTCTAGAATAAGGAAGTACCACGGAAGTGTAGAGAGATAATGTATAAAATGCATTATGTGCATGTAATGACTTATGCAGCTGAGACCTTGACAATGACAAGTAGGGGGGGAGGCGGGAGTAGTGTTCAATCCTATGAAATGAAATGCCTAAAAAGTATAACAGGAAAGACAGATTGAGAAACAAAGATGTGAGAAAGAACGTCAAAATAGAAAACCTAAATGAGAAAGTTGATCGTAGTAAAATAAGATGGTTTGGACATGTAAAGAGGATGGAGATGAAGTTCAAGGAAAAGAGAGCCTGAGGAAGATCTAGAACACACTGGATCGATTCAGTAAAGAGGAGTACAAGAAGAAGAAACCTGGACTGGGACAAAATGATAGAAGAGAAATAGTGGAAGGAGAGAGGAAGGTGCAGAAGTGACATAAATCCTCTGACCTGGTAGGAGCTGGATCAGGGAAAAAGAGGATGATGATGATGATGATGATGATGAATCAGCTATGTGGGGAGCGACACAGAAAAGAGCATTATTGTAGCAGGTGATCTCATTTCACCAAATGTTAACTCGGGGCATTAGTACAGCCCGTAGACCGGCGTAATTTGTAATGTTACAAGTGAGTGGAATTAGTGAAATTTTACTTGGAGAGCGTCTCAAAGGAGAGATGTGTTCATTGCGATGTCCAGGAACCCACCATCCCGCCCCAAAAAGCACATTTACTTTTATAACCTAATAAAGATTATTACACGCCATGTTCATTTCTGAAGTAGGTACCTGTATTCTTATTGGCCAATGTAAAGTGGCACGTGATCTCCTTCCCGTCAAGTATGTTGATGATAATCCCTTACCAACCGCAGCACAATAAAAGCGCAAGTAAATGTAACGTGAAGAAAACAATGTACAATTCGGAACAACAATAAAGATAGAGCAATGGTCTTGTCCTCAGCAAGAATCCTAACAGTCCAGACCAACGGTCTTGCCTAGATCCTATCCTAACCGTATATAAAACTAGGGGCCTAACGCCGCTTCGCGGCTTCTAACAGTCCAGACCAATGGTCTTGTCCACGGCAAGAATCCTAACCGTCCAGACCAATGGTCTTGTCCTCAGCAAGAATCCTAACAGTCCAGACCAACGGTCTTGCCTAGATCCTATCCTAACCGTATATGAAACTAGAAGCATAACGCCGCTTCGCGGCTTCTAACCGTCTAGACCAACGGTCTTGCCTAGATCTTGTCCTAACCGTATACGAAAATAGGGGCCTAAGTCCGCTTCGCGGACGGCAAGAACGGGGAACAATTCGAAGCATAGTTCCGAAGTATTAGAGGTTCGCAGCACTGAGCACTGCTGCAGAACATCCTTTCCAGGAAGGCCGCGAGCGAGAAAACAAACGACAGTCGTTACCTGTCTGTGTGAATAGCGGTCCACGGGCTGGACTACTGATTAACTCGGTAAGTAATCCAAATGACAGAAAGCATGATCAGCAAATTGTAAATAAGTTCATCTGGAAAGCACAGCTGAATCAGACATTTATAAAATCAACTAGAGGAAAAGATATTGTAGACATGGCACTGATAGAACCAAATGAGCTATGTAGAGAAACTTAAATGATAGATGGTATAAGTGATTATGAAGCTGTTTTTGTCATTTAAAAAGAAATACGACAGAAAGGAAGGTTGTAAAAATTGGACTATTAGACAATACCATATGGTTGACAAGTGAGGCATGGGGAAGTTTTTAAAAATAATCATCAGTGGAAAATGGTAAATCGATGGGATGGGTTTTAAGCAAATGTTGATGAGTGTGAAAATAGGTATGTACAGTAGAAGTCTGCTATAGTGAGTACGGCACATAACGAGAACCCCGTTATAACGATAACTTTTTTCCGTCCCTTGAAAATTCCTATATTCAACTGTGTATTATCCTTCGGTTACAGCGAGAACCCTATCACTGACACATCCGTTATTACGAGCGATTATGCGCGCTCGATTTTTCCCGTTGCCGATATTTATGCACCCAGCCATTATACTGCATGCGATCGATCATCTTCGGTACTGTATCATTTCCTCGCTATGCACACCAGCGAGCTCTCTCGTCGACATTCGAAGGCAATGTCGGAGTCCATTAGTAATACCCGTCAACTGCTCTTCCGCGAGGAAAATGAAAGATGAGTACATGTTTTCGTAATAAATGCGTAAATAATCTGTCCGATACCATTGTTAACTCGTTAAAGATAAACGCTGAATAAACGATTGCTAAATTTTAATACTAAATACCGCAATTAAGTAAGGATGAGATAGGCCTACACCTCAAGATATGGCAGAGTGCGTCATTGATTACGAGGGTCGTTTATATTTTCTCGCGTCCAACAGCGAGAGTTATGATGGTTCACACGACTATTAAGATGAAACCAGGCCTCATCCAAAAAGAACACAAGCTGTGGGTCGAATAAACGATCATTCAATGATGCAAGATACCACTCACAATATCTCACTCTTGTGGCTGGATCAGTAGGTTTTAAACAATGGGCCCGTGTAAACCTGTACAGTTTGATATGTAATAGCTTTGTTGCTGTGTGCAGAAGAAACTTGTGCTAAATTTGTGAGTGATTTATTCGGTGACTGTTCAAGATTCTCACCAATGTAATTTAGCTTTTACTCTGTTAAAACTGTTCGTGTGCGCGCATGCTTATTATCGAGCACTGAGCCAGTAATTTCAAACTTATTTACAGTTATGTGAATCTGTGCTTGTGAAGGTGGCACTTCTCTAGGAAATTGCTGAACAAGTGCATCATGTACCCGTTGGTGTGCAGAAAATCCTAATGGTGTTTATGAAGTCCCTTATTATGAAGGATGACACTTCCAGCACCTTTTATAAGGTAAGATTTCATATAAGATTGTATACATGCTTAAAGCAAGGTGTCCACGCGCAACGTAAGTTGGGCTGAGGCAGCTGCTGTAGCGTAGAGTACAAACACTGTGCACTCAGTCTGGGTTTATAAGAGAGATCCTGTATTTAAGAATGGCTGTGGAAGTAAGGAACGATTGAAGGAACTTACTAGGAAATAGAGTTTATCTAAAAAGTCAGCTAAGAATAACATGATGGCAAACATAATTGGCAGTCATATGAATTTTAGGGGAAAATGGAAATGTATGAATTGGTACTTTAAGGCAGAAACAGGTACCAGGAAGGACATTCCAGGGATATTTAATGAACAAGGCAAGTGAAATATATAGATTTGCAAACAAACAAAAATAAAAAATATTCACTTAGCAGTATGTAAAGATGGTTGGAAGAAGAGATCCAGATTGAAAAGGTTACAAATACTGGCAAAGTACTGACATTGTCTGATCCAGCAACGGGTACATGATGCATTCGTTCATCGATTTCCTGGTGAAGTGCCACTGTCACAAGCACAGATTCACGTAACTGTAAATAAGTTTGAAACTACTGGCTCAGTGCTCAATAAAAAGCATGTGCGCACACGAACAGTTTTAACAGAGGAAAAGCTAAATGATATTGGTGAGAATCTTGAACGGTCACCGAATAAATCACTCTCAAATTTAGCACAACAAGTTTCTTCTGCACACAGATCTACAAAGCTATTACACATCAAACCATACAGGTTTACACAGAAGTTGAAAGCTAGAAAAGCAGCTGGGATTGATAAGATTTCTGGGGATATATGAAAGGCAATGGGTTGTGATATGGGCTAGTGCCATATCTGAAATATTTATTGGATTACTCTTTGCAGGAATGAGCTATACGAAATGAATGGAGAGTAGCTGTACTAGCCCCAGTGTACAGAAAAAAGGGGTGATAAAAGTAAAGCAGATAATTACAGGCCAGTCAGCTTGATATATTTCATATGTAAACTTTGGGATTATACTGAGAGAGAGAGAATCCACAAGGGATAGCTTCCCTAGAACAAGGGGTACCGTACGGTAACAGCATCAAATTATCTATTTTCGCACTATTTATCTTAGGATAAAATGAACTTATATATATATATATTGAATTTTGAATTTCCCCTGTTGTAGCCCTACAGCTACCCCCGATCAGGAAAACTTTGTTTTTCTTTACACATACCGTACAAATGATGATTTACCATTGCCAAAGAATCTTGTAAAACATCTAAACAAATATGTTTTAGATATGAAACGGGAATACCAAAACGAAGGAAGAAATTCATTGAAAATTTTGTGACAGATCCTCGCGCACCGAAGAGTAACCCAATCACTTCCCAGCAACTGGCGGGTATGTGATACTTTTCTTCAAAGTACTTAAAACAGGGTTCATAGTTTCTCTTCTTTTCAGAATCAACTTCTTTGGCCTGTGAACTCTTACTCTCAAACTTTATTGTTGGATCAATAACAACGCCGATGTTTCTCGTCCTGTCAATCGTGACAGTGTCTGCACGTTTACTGGATCCATCACTAGAGATACAGTGCACTTCTTCAAAGACTTCAAATCTGCCAGATTTTTTGAGAAGTTCTGCAATACTGCTCCTGACCCTCTGGTGCCTGTTATTTCTCAATAGTGTCCCTTTCAAGCAGAAACCAAGAACATGAGGGAGGGTTTCTATCTCGTTGCAGTGACGGCAACAGTTTTCTTGGCTTCTACCGTGAACGCTTCGGACTGCTATCACATTGCAGTTCATTTTAATGGCATTAGTCCATTGGTAAGTTGAAAGTCCTTTCTTCGTTGTAATCCAGGTGTTTGATTGTGTCCATTCTGAAAAATGCGAAACACCTTTTCCACGATGTGGTAGTTTTTTCCATGTTTCAAACTGCTGATCTCTCATTTTCTTCCGAAGGGTCTGTACCTTAGGTTGTTCATCGGGAGTGAAGCCAAGGCTTCTCAGACTACCCTTTATTTCTTGTTGAAAATTTCTTGTTTGTACCAGAAGTGGGTCAGCAACAGAGTCCAGTCTGTTACAGATGTTAATGTGTTGAAGGAAAGCTTCCCATGACGCTCTCATAATGCCCAATCCACAAACTTTTTTTGAGCTGTAGAGCATACAATCTGGACAATTCGTTGGTAAACCAATTATTTCCTTTACTGTACTTCTGATTAATTTATCAACATCGTCTAAAAACCCGCGTCTGAGTTTCGATAAGGGTGCACACTGTAAAGGATAAATCAAACTCGGCCAAATGTATTGATTTATAATGTTAATTTCCTGATCTAGTTTAAGAAAAATTGAGTTCACAAGTCTCGATAAATTATCGCTTAGTTTAGTTATAATGTTCCTTTCATCTAATATTATTTTGTTGTTGTATGTAACACCCAAATATTTAAGGTTTTCCTGCTTATCAATAGATAACACCTGAAGTCCACTGATAGTCCTAATAACAACGTTTATCAGTTGCCCATTCTCAATAACTATAGCTTTTGATTTAGAAGTATTCAGTGTGAGCCCTACTTTGGAAAGTCATTGGCTTGCTGTGTCAATCATAAGCACTGCTGATTTTTTATTTTTAGATATTAACGCAATATCATCAGCAAAACCTAGCGCTGCCACATTGTCGAGATCTTGCACAAGATTGTAGCCGAATTGAGAAGCATGTTCTAAGTCGTATAACTCCCTTAATATGAAATCAATTGCCAAATTAAACAGAAGAGGCGACAGAGGCGATCCTTGAGCTACTCCCCTATGAACTTGAATTTCCTTAGTTTGAATGATCGCGTCTATTTCCACATGAATCGAATTATTCCTGAAAAGAGATATTATTAAATACTTTAGCTTCTTGGGAACAGATGTTGAATTTAGTGCATATTCCAAATGATTATGACCAATATTATCGAACGCTTTGGATACATCTAGAAAAGTGATGCAGCAATTCTTTTTTTTTAAGTTTTGCGTCTTGAAGAGAACTGTTGACCAAAGATGAATTTATGAATGTACCTGGTGTAGACACAAAACCTATTTGCTGGGTTGATAAGTCTTTGAAAGGCCTAATTTTTCTTTCCAGGCTTCTTTCGATGATCCTTCTTAAAATAGAATAAATTGTTATTGGATGCCAGTTACTAATTACGTTTGGATCTCCCGATTTAAATAACAGGATAGTACAACCTCTTCTAAAACTTCGCGGAACATAATCCCAGGTTATTATATTTGCTATAATACTGATGATTTTCGAACATTTGATTTCCTTTATGAGCTTAAGAAATACTCGATCAGGGCCAGGAGCAGTATCAACATTTATTCCCTTCATAGCTTGTTGAATCTCCTCGTCTGTCATGGAACAGTCATATTCATTATCCTCATCATCAGAAGAAGTGTAGTTACTTAGAACAACAGAAATTTCTGTGCCTATGGAATTTGAATAGAAGTCATATACTTCTGAAGCAGTAAGTGTACATTGTTTACCTTCAGTATTTGTCATAATATTCTGAACAATCTTCTTTCTTTTATAATAGTAATAATGTTGAATCAGATCATATTTATACTGATTTTGTTTCTTACCCCTAAACAGTTTATCACAGCGCTGAGGATTGCTACAGGTAGAATATTTTGAAGGTTCACATTTAATTTGCCTAGGCTTTCGAGCTCTGAAATATTTTACTGCTGGATGTTCAGGACCTTTGCATTTAGATGTTGCCCTACGCAAAAATTCAGTGAACTTCTCTATTACACTGTCAAATTTTTCCTCATCTTTAACTCCATTTTTAATTTCTAAGAACTGTTGCTCCCAAAACATCAAATTATCATCATCGGAATTCGCGTCCAAATTACAAGTTTTGACAGGACGGGGTATGAGATCATCCTGCACCCCATATCACTGGACAGTATTTTGCCTGTGTATATCTGGATGAGCACGAACTATATGAATATTTACACAACGAAATGTTTTACCACATTACGGACAAGTATCAGGTTCTTGCAATTCAGGATTACTCTGTTCCCATTTATGGTTATGGTGTTCCTCGCCGTTGCTGATAGTTTCAAATATATTATTGACAGAAGAATTTAAACTATCATCTGATTCTGAATCAGATTCTCTTTAATTAGGGTGATGATATCTACCCAGGTTAGAATTGGGTCTAACGTCAATGATGGTAGTAATGAATCAGTGTGGCTAGCATGATAAACTATATTTTCAGAGGTTAATTTGTCTCGATGCGACTTTGATAAGTGTATATGCAGACCAGTAATATTCTTAAAATTCCTTTTACACAGTGTACAATTAGCTTGCGACAGCTCAGTATCTGTTCTGTCCATCCTTGGTGTAAGGTTATGTACCAAACATTCATGTAGATAGCATTCAAAATTCAAACAGAGTCAATAAAAACTACGAACTTTCAAAAAGAAATGGAATTAAAACCTCGAAACGAAGCAATCCAAAAGAAAAAAACAATAAGGGGAACCAGGTAACTTATAAAATAGTAATTTTACGAACCTCAACTTCGTTGTTTCGTAGCAATGATGTAAACAAAATAAGCCTTATGAAATAAAATCACATAATAACTTTTTTTAAAGCAACGAGCAGAAGACTGTTCTATAAAACATGAAATACATCTCTCTAAAGTCGCAAGAAACTCGGTAATGATGTAAAAATATCGTAAGAAACCACACTAATGATTATAAATAGAGCCAGCATGTAAACAAATCAGCAGTCAGTTCACAGCCTTCTATACAGTTTGGTAGAAGGCAGTTCATGTTTTGAACAAGTTAGTCCAGTGAGGCTCTACTTGTAGGATTAGATTCAGGAAGTTAAATGGACTGTATTGTTATTGATCTATCCAAGGCTTTTGATACGGTAGATCATGGAAAACTGCTAACAAAAATGAGGGCTATTGGACTAGACAAAATAACGGTTGAATGAGTGGCTAAATTTCTAGAAAATATAACTCAGAGAATTAGCATAGGTGAAGCATTATCTGATCCTGCAACAATTAAGTGAGGGTTCTGCATGGCAGTGTTATTAGATCAAGTTTTTTTATATATATGAATGGTATGAGTAAAGAACTAGAATCAGAGATAAGGCTTTTAGCAGATGATTTTATATTATACAGAGCAATAAGTAAGTTGCACAAGTGAGCAGTTGCAAAAATACCTCGATAATGTTGTGAGTTGGGCAATAGACAATGGTATGATGGTAAACAGGATGAAAAGTCAGGTTGTAAGTTTCACCAAGAGGAAAAGTCCTCTTCATTTTTTATTACTGTGTTGATTGGGTGAAAGTACCTCCCTCACCGTCAGTACTTAGGTTTTAATATTAAGAAAGATCTTCATTGGGGTAATCACATTAACAGGGTTGTAAATAAAAGTTACAGGTCTTTTCATACGGTACAGAGTATTGGGAGAGGGTGTATAAGTGTGGTAAAACCCCAGTTAGAGTACAGTTCCTACACCAGCATTACTTGATATGAGAACTGGAAATGATCCAAAGGAAAGCAGCGCGATTTGTTCTAGGTGATTTCCAACAAAAGAGTAGTGTTACAAAAATGTTGCAAACTTTGGTGTGGGAAGACTTGGGAGTAAGGAGATGAGCTGCTGGATTAAGCAGGATGTTCCGAACTGTCAGTGGTGAAATGGCTTGGAATGGCATCAGTAGACGAATATGATTGAGTGAAGCTTTTAAAGGTAAGAAAGATTATAATATGAAGACATAGTTGGAATTCAAGAGGAGGACAAATTGGGGCAAGTATTAATTTATAAGATGAGGAATTTCTCTCCTCACATCACATTGTCGGATGAAGTCTTGACTCACACTCATTCTTCAAGGTAGCTTGATGCTCTCTCCAACCAAAGGCAGGGAGCAAGGGGAATGAAAATTTTTGCTCAAGTCATGCACGTGAGTCAGTAGCGGAGATTTAAAACGTTATCAAGCAGATTGTTGACAAACACACTAACATGCAATCCTTAGGGATATCTGCAGCTGACAATGTTTTGTAGACTGGTTCTTACAATGTACACATTTGGAATAACTTTCCACTGCATTGAGTATGTTGATGAAACATACGTACTCATTTCTTTGTCACATTAGTCTTTCCATTACTTAAAGTAGAAATTTGGCTGCTTTAGTAATAATTCATCCTTTTCCTCTTTCAAATCTGTTTGCTTGCTACAGTTAGCTTTCCAATGTTTCTTTTTAATAGATTTAAGACAAGTTTTGTTCGGGATAGCAGTTGGTAAGCTGTTCAAAACTGTTGCTTCAGAATATTCATATTTCCACAGTTAGTATTTTATGTTAATCTTTCGTAATTTTGATTCACTCCTACACAGCCCAAAGTGCCGTCATGACTACTCCCAGAATGACATTCCGCAGCGTTACTACTGCTTCTGTAACCGAATGGAAGATCCTCCATTCCATCCATGGTTAGTACCTCACTCGTGTGGGGAGACATGTGGTCGGCCCCTACAACCTCTCTGTGGACATGACTGTTTGCTGCTTTGTCATCCAGGTTTGTATTCCTAGGTGAGATCATATTCTTTGTTTCAAAAGTAATTTAGTTATATAGGAGATAGACTTTTGAAAGTGAGGGCTTGGTCAGCTGATGATTATCTCATAACTGTCCTGTCATTGACAACCAGGGGGTTGATATTGTTGAAATGTTATTTTTTCTGCCTTTGCATTAGGATGTTGCTCAGTACTATAGAAAATCATTCTGCAGTTTAACAAATGATAATAACATGGTTGTTTTTTTCTTCCGATTTGGAATGATCAGTCATTATTTCAACTTTCAAGAAGGTTTTAGGTCATTTTAATTTTTTTAAATTTATGCCTGTATTTTTTATTATGCTATCACTTATCAGTCACAGTGTAAAAAAAATTATTGCCTCAACCAGGTGTAAGCATAAATATGCAATTTTAAGATGATCCCAGAGTTTTGTTTTGTGTATTCAGCAAAAGAAACTTTGTCTTATATTCAGGTAAATGCAGTAAATATCATACTGTGAGGGGCGGAATTCCAGTAGCCTAAAATTGAGGAAAATTTTCAGATTTAAACACTATGTTATGCTCTGTTTCATGCAATTAGTCATGACAGAACAGTGTACCAAAATAAATAACATTACATTTTTAGCCATTTGAAACAAATGGAAATTTAATCATGCATATTGTAAGTCTTAGAACATACAGTACATAGGAACTTCAGATAGCAGGAAAAATGATACTCTATAAAATAGATAACTCTTAGAATATGAAATATCATTCATATTGTCTTCATGGATTCTTTTGAAAATTTTTATTTCTGTTATGGCACTGAGAAGTCAGATCTTGTTGTCTCTCTGTTTCAAGGTCCTTGTCCACCATGTCCCAAAACTGTGAAGAACACGTGCCACTGTCGGAAGCAGCCTCCCCGTCTACAGCGCTGCAGCAATAAGATTTGGTCATGTGGTTCTCATTGTGGACACAAGCTGGGATGTGGACGTCATGATTGTACAGAAATTTGTCATCCAGGGGACTGTCCTCCCTGTCCCAAAACTAGTATGCAGTACTGTCAATGTGGTGACAAGCAGATGCTTCGGCCATGTGCTGACCCAGTGTGGAACTGTAACAAGGTACGGTGCACATAGTAGACATTTGTATCTCTTGACCTGGAATACCATTTACAGTAAAACATCGTTAAGACTATTTTGCAGGGGATGCATTACATGACCATCAGAAGCAAAGAACATATGAGTCATTACCAGGTGCCCATTGATAGCCTCTATCATCTCAGCTGTGGTACAGTTGATATCCTCGTTTTTGTGGCCAGCAGTGCTGTTTCCAGACATGATGTAACGTGCAGTGTTGTACCAGTCAGGAGACAACCTCAGGGGGAGGAACCATATATAGCCCTGCTTAGCGGTCATCTCCAATTTATATCCTTGGCAAATGACATCCCGTGCTGCTTGATTGTAAACATCACCAATGATAATTTGTGCGTTGATTTTTGTATGTCTTCCAAATACCCAAAAACGAATGTCTCAAATGAGAAAATGTACTACTGAATATATGAATAAAAACTATCCAGCAGGGATATGGAAACACTAGATATGATTTTTTCCGACATTAGGACATTTACAAATATGAAGTATTGAAGCTTCCACCTAATCAATACATATATATTATTGTTCTACAGGACTGGTTTCGACCTTGTGAAGGTCATCTTCAGCTGACAAGACGACCTTCACAATGTCGAAACCGGTCCTGTAGAACAATAAAGTATCAATATATGTATTGACTAGCAAGATACCCGTGCTTCGCTACTGTATTATACTGAAATTTATAATTGAATGCTTATTGTTTTAGATATATAATCCGCCGAAATTCGCGATCTGACTCGTTTTCTGTGAGAATCCACCAAAATTCCCGATCTGACTCGTTTTCTATTAGATTACGGCACGTTTCCTCCCATTTTTCAATCTTCCTTTCCAGGAATCGATTTCGTACTTCCCGGGCTAGGCTCAGGTATTCCTCCCGGTCAGTTGGGTCCGTAAATCTTTGCCATCTTTTCCTATAATCATTTTAATATGTATAAAATCATTCAGGAGATCCGGCGTGGTGTCATATTGGGTGCTTTGGTGGCACTGAACCCGCGGCCGGACTGCATTCTTAGTCATTACCCGTCCAGGAGTCGTTTCCAGCGCGGTCCGCACATTTGACGACGGTCGGGAACATTATTATTATTATTATTATTATTATTATTATTATTATTATTATTATTATTATTATTATTATTATTATGTGTTGCTGGAATGGCTGATGACAGGGAAAACCGGAGTATCCGGAGAAAAACCTGTCCCGCCTCCGTTTTTTCCAGCACGAATGTCACATGGAGTGACCGGGATTTGAACCACGGAACCCAGCTGTGAGAGGCCGGCGCGCTGCCGCCTGAGCAACGGAGGATACTTATAAATACATTAAGAACAGTAAAATCAATAGGTCTCACCTCCTTCTACACTCCACCGCCGTTAAGTTTATTTACCGCCACCCCCCCCCCCCAAAAAAAAAATTAAAAGAAGGCTTGTTTCTTTATGTTTAAAGGAGATTCCAAACACCAATGTTCACGTCTATTGCCTTCAGTTTTGAGATATAAATATCCCCATAAAAATAATTTACTTTTTCACTTCATTTCACACTACTCCCCCCCCCTAAGTGAATTTTCCCGCAAAAAAATACTTGTTTCTTTAATAGTAAAAGATCTTCTAAATACCAATTATCACGACTCTAACTTCTTCAGTTTTTGATTTATGTGTCCTCATGAAAGGAATTCAACTCCTTTACACTCCCACCCTCCAAGATGGTTTCCCCACCAAAACACGTTTCTTTTTGTTTTTAAAGGAGATCGAAATACGAATTTTCACGTCTGTAACAACTTTAGTTTTTATTAGATGTATGCATTCTCATACAATTAAGTCAATTAAATTTTCAATTCTTTCACCCCCCCCCCCCCCCTTTCATTGGATTTTCCGAGAATACGTCTTTCTTTACTTTTAAAGCAGATTGCACATATCAAATTTCACGTCTGTAACATCTTCATTTTTGAGATATCAGTAGCCTAATTAAAAGAATTCAACACCATTTTCAGTCACTTTTACCCACCCCCAACCACCCAAGTGGTATTTCCGAAAACTAAAAATAAACGATTCGTTATGTTTAATAGAGATAAAAAATACCATTTTTCACTTCTGTAACATGTTAAGTTTTTTTAGATATACTGTAAAAATTCTCATTTTAAAATTTCACCCCATTTGAGTTCCCCTTAAGTGGAGTTTCCAAAAACAAATCACCTATGTTTCCTTACATTTACAGGAGATTCCAAACACCCACTTTTTACGTCTGTAACATTTTACGTTTCCAAGATATTCTGTAGATATGGTCTTTCAAAAAATTCACCCCAATTTGTCACTCCTGTTTAACCGCCATTAATTGGATTTTCCAAAAACTAAAAAATACGTGTTTCTTTATTTTTAAAGGAGGTCCCATATACCAATTTTCAGGTCTGTAATATCTTCAGGTTCTGAAATATAAGTAGCCTCATTAAAGGCATTCAACCCATTATTCACCCTTTTACACCCTTCCTATTGGGATTTTCCGAAAACAAAAGAATACGTGTTTCTTTATTTTTAAAGGAGATTCTAAATACCAATTTTTACATCCATACACTTTAAAAGTTTTGAGATATAGATACACTCATTTTAAAAAATCGCCCCCTTTTCACCCCCCCCCCCCCCCCCCATTAATTGGATTTTCCAAAAACAAAAAACACGTGTTTCTTTATTTTTAAAAGAGATCCCAAACACCAATTTTCAGGTCTGTAATATCTTCAGGTTCTGAGATATAAGTAGCCTCAATAAAGGCATTCAACCCCTTTTTCACCCCTTTTCACGATTCCTATTGCGATTTTCCGAAAACAAAAAAATATGTGTTTCTTCATTTTTAATGAAGATTCAAAATACCAATTTTTACATCTGCAAACTTTAAAAGTTTGGAGATATAGATTCACTCATTTGTAAAATTCACCTCCTTTTCACCCTCCCATTAATTGGGTTTTCCAAAAACATAAAAATACGTGTTTCTTTATTTTTAAAAGAGATCAAAAGTACCAATTTTCAGGTCTGTAATATCTTCATTTTCTGAGATATAAGTACCGGTGTCCTGATTAAAGGCATTCAACCCATTTTTCCCCGTTTTCACCTTTTTTCACCCCTCCTATTAGGATTTTCTGAAAACAAAAAAATACGTGTTTCCTTATTTTTAAAGAAGATTCTAAATACCAATTTTTACATCTGTAAACTTTTAAAGTTTTGAGATATAGATACACTCATTTTAAAATTTCACCCCCCTTTTTACCCCCTTAGCGAAGGAATATCCAAAAATCCTCTCTTAGCGAGCTCCTACATCTTAATATGAATATATCCCCAAAATTTCATTTCTTTATGTCCAGTAGTTTTGGCTCGGCGATGATGAATCAGTCAGTCAGTCAGTCAGTCAGTCAGGACAAGTTATTTTATATATATAGATTAGGTGGAAGCTTCAATACTTCATATTTGTGAATATAATCAATACGGGAATGAAACTTCCAATGTAACCGTAATCGGGACAATTACCCTTACACATAAAAATAATAATAATAATAATAATAATAATAATAATAATAATAATAATAATAATAATAATAGGCATAAAATGTGAATACAGAAATAGTAAATAATAGAAACACTTAATAATATGAATAAGGAAATAGTAAAATGACGCAGGGGCAGTGAATTCACATCAGAACGTGGAAACGTGACGAGTATCTTTAGATACGGAAACTTACATCAAATACTAGGGAACACTTACAGGCCTAAAAATGACAACTAAGACAGGAGAGTGGAAGGTGCTGGGAAGCTCTACGAGGTCTATGGGAACGTATAACGTTATGGGGGAGAAAAGACTTACAATAATACACCCAACAGACAAATAATTATTAAGAAAATGAACATACAATTATAAATTAGCGCATAAATGAACTGCGGATTAACTGATACTTGAGATACAAAACAAGAAGTATAAGGGAAACAATTAAGCTCTTCGGTTACGGACCAACTTTGACATACAGATCCAGAATTTACAGAATGAAAGGAGGCAACCTCGAAAGAATCAAAAATATAATTACACAATTCAAGAAGGTGTTACAGTTACTTACAATTACAACTAGACTTAGGAAAGAAGGTCTGCCTCTGAAAACAACACGTTGCAGACTAGCATAACTGCTAAGTCATATAAATGCTCTATTTTGGAAAATGTGGAAAACTAGAGGAAACTCTGGCACACAAGATGAACTTCTACATAATTACTGAATTTACATTAAGTGGGAATTTTCCAAAACATAAGAATGCATTTAAATAGCATAAGGCAAAAATGCGCTTACCTTAGGCGGCAGAAGACCCATGGTGGGACGGACGCACACAAAACGCGTCCGTCCGCTCTAGTGCTCCAAATTCAAAGACGCGGGCAAAGTGACTCGCACACGCGAGGAGCGACAAACAGGGAATAGAGTGATTAGAAATGACCAATAGCAACACTCCAGTTTGCCACATTTACCAATTAAAAATTCTAATATACCAGCCAATAAAAACACTTGTACTTTTGACCAATGACAATAATATTCTAGAATTATGCTTTCTGCTGAATTTGTATCTTCGCAGATGTTACAAAATGACAGGAAGGGCCACCTACATGTGGCACACCCTACCTCACAAGTCATGTATTAAAATTCCAAATCCCTTTCTATAATTTACAGAAAAATACAATTTATATCAGGAAATGTAAATACCATAAATTTTATTTTTAGTCCATTTCTTCATAGGCCTAAATATGGAATAATAATTCTTCTAAATAAGAAAGCTTCATACAATAATTTACTTTGCATAAACACTTCAGTTCTTTAAATGTTTTTGTTTACCCAACATGATAACAAGACAAAATTAAATGATAACGAGACAAAATTTATATTACAGGACTTCTGTTGCTTTACTGTTTTCTGTTCATTGCTGTTCAACAACGGCCACACTTATAGATTATGATGAGGGCATTTTTCGTCATGAATCCGCGGGTACAGTGAAAACTATATCTACCCTTTCTAAAGATGAGAGGAAAGTATTAAAAGGTGTGAAAAACACAAGAGAACAAATATGAAAACCTTTTCTGCTGGGGCTTATAAAATAACAAGTGCACTGAAAGGTGTGAAAAACACCAAACAACAAATACAAAAACATATGCACGAGGCCAATAAAAATATCCAAGTATTATTGCAGATCACACTCTTTCTAAAACAAATGTTAGTAGAAGCCTTTTATTTCAGAATAGTGGGTTACTAAACATCATTTTCTGGTCACAGTCTTAGACAATGAATTGGAGGTTATACTTGACCATATGCGACCAGGAGGAATGACTCTGACCGCCATTTTGAAAAACTTTGACCAAGTCAAATGATCGAGTTGAAACTCGAAGGTGCGAGTTTAACATTCGTGACCTCTGCGTACTTAAAGATTCTGATACTAGTCTCCTACATGTAAATACTCTCATATTTAGGCCCATATTGAAATTCGTTATAAAATAATACAAACATTTATTTGTTTTCCACTTATTCAATACATAAAATGTTTTTATTGTTAGGATTTTATCCTTGACATAATGCTACAGTTGGGACATGTTTCGCTCGTCTACCGAGCATCCTCAGCCTTTACAATGTCTCAAGGTTAAGTTATAATCTTGATGTACTTATAATTAATCATATTAATTCTTAATTTATGACTGGAAGAACGTCTCATTTGTTCATGTTTCACGCGTGACACTGCCAGCTGGCTGATTTGCCACTAAGGATCTCCTAAACAGTGCGCATTTAAATCTTGATGTACTTATAATTAATCATATTAATTCTTAATTTATGACTGGAAGAACGTCTCATTTGTTCATGTTTCACGCGTGACACTGCCAGCTGGCTGATTTGCCACTAAGGATCTCCTAAACAGTGCGCATTTAAATCTTGATGTACTTATAATTAATCATATTAATTCTTAATTTATGACTGGAAGAACGTCTCATTTGTTCATGTTTCACGCGTGACACTGCCAGCTGGCTGATTTGCCACTAAGGATCTCCTAAACAGTGCGCATTTAAATCTTCACACTGTAGTATGCAGTGCAGTGTTTATTTTATCAGTAGGATAATATTGATCAAATAAAAAATCAGTGATAAATGTACAATTCTTTAGGACAAGTGGATTTTGTTTGTGAAGTCGGTGTAGTTTGCGAGTGCGTGCTTGTGCATGGGGGTTCATAGTAGTTCAAAGAACAAAGGCAGAAGAGTGCACAATGGATCCTCAAATTAAGAAGAAACATTCTATAGTAATAATTGTCACTGATAGTAATTACTAACCTCTTTCCACGCTTATGTGCATAGTGCTGTGAGAACTTGAAGTTTGTAAGAAATAAAGACTTTCTTTCATTACCGATAAGTCATTTCTGACCATGTTAATGACAATCGAGCATACTCCTTAATATTTAATTGTAGTCTTAACACTAATTAGATAAAAACATTTTGTTGAAATGCAGTTTTGATATGCAGTAAAATACCATTTTAACAAAATTTTGGGGACCTCTGAAATTAGTTATACTGAAATTTTGTTATACTGAATTAAGTCAGTTCTTAAGAACTCGCCTAGTATTATATCCATTAGTTACTGTTGTTTTTAGGGGCGGAACTACGAAGTCATCTGCCCTTTTATGTCCGTTACAGGATCTATATAACTTACAGTATTGACAGATGTTTTCAGAAAATCTATTTTCACATTGTACCAGCAAGTCTACACATTATTCCAGAACCTCATTTTTTGAAAGGGTATGTGATTTTCTTCTGAACAGATCCAGACACAAAAGCTCATTCCAAATAGGCACCATAAGACCTATCTCTACGTCACAACACTAACAGAGAAAGGCATGCCCACTTGCGTGCCGCAGAATCTGGGGAACAATATGGGGGGTGGACAAAAAATGTAATCATGCACATCCTAAGTGATTGTCCCATCAACGACATATACTACAGCTGGTTCATAATAAAACAACACTTAATGTACCCCTGTTATAATTTTTGACTCGTACTTTCTATCCAGAAACACACAGTACATATATCCTTCATTATAACGCCATCATTTGTTTAGAGCATTTCTTGGCACAATGAAAAGGGTGGCATTAAATTGAGGTCACTATTTTAAAACAGCCAAATGAATGACTTGAGCATCTACGTTGTGATATATTCTCTAGGGATTTTCTGGAATAGTATTCATCAACATTTTATTTTAAATGTGCGTATTTTGCATTAGAACAATCCTGTGGCAGATGTTACATACTCCAATACTTCCTCTGATTACAGTTTTCTCCCACAGCAATGAAAAATGGTTTGCAATTTTCTTCTGACTAACAGAAGATACTGTTCTTTATACATGTGCGCATTTCTCGCTTTTCTTTCTTACATAAAATCATTTGTTTATTCATCATAGAAACTTGTGCGCACAGGACAGGAAGACAGAACTGAAGTTTATAACAGGTCAAGATGTGCTTCTGTCAAACTCTTTATCCTCAAATTACTTTGTCCAGGCTTCCAAAGCTTTTCTCGGAAACAGTCCATTGTGGTAAGCCGATTTACTTCAGCCTTTATTTCTAATGAGTTAACAACTACTATCGGCCACATTATTTATGCATTTATTACGAAAACGTGTTCTCTTTTCGAATGTTATTTACAGAATATCAGTTGATGGGCTATCAGTCACGTTATTTACATATTTATTACGAAAACAAGTTCTCTTTCTTTTCAAATTTTGTTTACAGAACACCAGTCGATGGGTAGTATCTCTAATCGACTCCAACATCACCTTTGAATGTTGATGAGAAAGCTCGCTAGTGCAGGTAGTGAGAAAATATTGAAGACGATTGATCACATTCATTATAATTGCTGGAGAGCGTAAATATCAATAACAGAAAAAAATAATTCATGCTTAATCACTCGTAATAATGGATGCATCATTGACAGGGTCCATGGTGTAAACAAAGGATAATACACAGTTTAATACTGTATAGGAATTTTCAAGGGACAGAGAAAAACCTGTCGTTACAATGGGTTTCTTGATATGTGCCATACTCGCTAAGTGGATTTCATTGTTAACTGCCCCTCTATGAGGTCATAAAAAATATATGACATGAAGTCAAAGACATTTTATTCCTAATACGTATTTATTTTCCAAGAGGTTTAGTGTTGCACCAAGGCAAATAATTCTTCGGTATCAGTTGGATAGGAAAAGGCTAGGAGTAGGAAGGAAGTGATTGTGGCCTTAATTATTTAATTTTAGTGGCTTTTATTTAATTTTGTTTCTTGTGAATTCCTTCAGTCTACCCTATTAAATATAATTAAATATCAGTATTCCTTTAATGGAAGTAATGAAATTAACCCTGAAATGAATAACAGACTAAGTAAAGGTACAACATTTTATCATCAAGTCACAGAGCTTAAATGGGGTGACAAAGTACCCAAGGGAACGAAATTAACATTATATAAACAGTATTTCATACCAATTGTAGCATACGGACTAGAAATGCTGGTAACTAATAAGAGACAAGATAGTTAGATTCAAGCAGTAGAAATGAAAGTTTTAAGAACATCGGTAGAGCCATGATTTTTTCGCATTAATTTTTGAACGTTTTTGCGAGGATAATAATTTTCGCGTTATTTCGCGAAATAGATATTGCCGTATCGCTTTAATTTCGCTTTAATGAACTTCTAAAATTAATCATTAAAGGTTTCATTACTATCACTGATCGTTGATTGTGGAGGTTTAATTGATAGACTGTACATACCTGGTACATACTTTTGAAGCCATTTCCGGACTGCAGGGTCGTCTACCTTCTGCAGCGGGATGTTGGCTTTGAGTAGCATTGTTGTTGTCTCATGAATAAATTCTATTTTTTCACTCTTACCTTTCTTTTGCGTATCTAATGAGAGTTCTATTGTTACCTGCCGTTTCACTGTTGGATGCTAAATTTACAGTACATTCTGAATGTTCCTTATTTTTAAAACAATGTTTTCAGGCCGTATCTTTTTTCTCCCACTCGATACGAACATTAAAAAATTTACACATTAAAATATTGCTTTCCGAAACGTATAAACCTTCACTCGCAAACTGTTTAGCTCTGCTGTGCACCGTAACACTTGTTGAGCGACCCATCTTTGCTTACTGTTTGTGATCACTTTCTTAATTTTACCTGATCACGAAGCCGAAATACACCAGTCAAATGTGCTGCTTGTAGACGTCATTAGGGATTCCAGGATTGCATAATGCCGTGAGGATACAGGCAGGGGTGGGATTACCAGCCACCACAAGAACAGCATTCCAAACATTTTGTTCGGCAAGAAGCCTGGAGCCAACCCCTTTTCCTTGATGCCGTGTCGTAAAGAATTTTCCGGAATATTATGATAACATATTTCTTTCCCGTTGATGAATCTTTCTTCGCTCTTCCTTTTCTTTTCATACATAATCTTGGAACAAAATGTCAAGTTCGTTATTCATTATAGATTTCGCTGTAATATCGCGCTTATTGTGAAATGATTGAATTTCGCTTTAAAATGGCCTGATCGCTTTAATTCGCGAACATAATATCCATATTTTCTTAACCAGAAACATATGATTCGTAAAGATATCTCAGAATCGCTTCAAAATAATTTTTGTTGCGTTTATCGTTAATGCGAAAAAATCATGCCTCTAAACATCAGTTAAAAAAACAAGAAGAGATAAAATCCAAAATATTAAAATCGGGAAGAGCTAAATATAGAACCGTTAGTACAGAACAAACAGAAAGCAACTCTGAGATGGTTTGGACATGTAAAAAGAATGGGAAAGGAATGGGTAGCAAGAAGGGAATTGAAAAGAGAAGGTAAGGAAAAGAGACCAATTGGAAGACAAGAAGAAGTTGGGTGGATCAGATTTGGAAGGGCATTAGAGAAGTGGGATTGGATGTGGCAGAAGTAATGGAGCAGGAAAAGTGGAAGAACAGAAAGGAGTGGAGGAGGCTTGTTAACCACACCCGGGTGACCGGAGCGGGACATTGATGATGATGATTTTCTTTAATTACCTTCTAATATATGTAGTTCATTGTAAGCCCTGATTTCACCACTGCTAAAGACATAAATATATCTGTATTGTATATTGATGTAGAAATACTTAAAAAGATGAAAGTAAGATTAGTTTTTGTTCCTTATACATTTAATAATGCCATTATGTGTGGTGTACCTGTAGGTGTGCAATAAGCCTCTGAGTTGTGGCCATCACTTTTGTGAGAAGATATGCCATGCTGGCCCCTGTGGAGATTGTCCCCTTACTGGAGCCAGAACTTGTCCCTGTGGTAAAACATCATATAACCTGGCCTGTACTGAAGAAGTTCCTACCTGTGGCGACACTTGTGGTCGGCTGTTAGAATGTGGAGCTCACACCTGCTCACGACCTTGTCATCAGGATAAGTGCGGCACCGTAAGTAAATTACTCTGTTATATTAATATTATTATTAGCCCGTCCGGTGGCCCTGATCTTTAAGGTGCTGAAGTGTAAACGCTCTGACACCGTGGTTAGCCGGTTCGAGTCCCATTGGTTGAAAAAATTTTCACCATCAGAATATTGGCCAGCAGGGCAGGGGAGTTGGTGGTATAAAATTTGTAATCACTAGATTGCGTGCCAAAACCGGGATTAAATTACAAACCTCTCCGCAGTGCTCATATGGAGTGAGGGCATATGACGCTGTTGATGGTGATTTGACCGTCGGATGGAGACATTAAGCCTTGAGCAGACCCCTTGGTGCTATTCGACAGGAGTAGACTGTGCCGGCACCGGGTTTCACCCTCTCCCTACTATCATATATCATGTCATTCATTTCATCTTATTAACTCCCCTGATGGCGTTAACGTCAGAAAGGACCTCCGGTCATAAAAAAAAAGTCTGCCACAACAGATTCATCATACCTTATACCTGACCCCGTAGAGAAACAGGACAATGGTTAGACAAACAAACAACATTTTTTTTCTTTTCTTTTTTTAAAATTTTTACAAGCGAATGGACCACTAAGGATCACGCTACAACTTCATTTCTTTCTCTTTGTGCAGAGTTTTCTCTGTGTCCAATACTCCTTCATGCATTCGCTGGCCTGCTTCCGTTGTTCATCTGTCCAGGCTCTTCTGGTCTTCCTAGTTCTTCCTGCACCTTGAACACCTTCCAAATTTTCATTGTGTTCCTAAACGTTTCCATATCCTTCTTCATTTCCTTAATCCATGCTGTAGTGGTCTTTTCTCCATTATTATTATTATTATTATTATTATTATTATTATTATTATTATTATTATTATTATTATTATTATTATTATTATTATTAATATTATTTTTATTATTATTACACTGGTCCACAGTAGGTGGAGGAAGAAGCAGCAGGGTTGTAGCACTAGACTAATAAAATGACCACATAAAGGCAAAACTTCAATATATTTAGTATATATAAAATCAATATATATATATCTCTTTTTTTTTTTTTTTTTTTCACGCACCATGGTAACCACTGTCAAACACTCATGCATCCTTTTGAAATATAATAGCCATTTGTGGCACCTACATTTGTTCACAAAGCAACCAGAAAAATCTACTTAATTCAGGAAATAATCAAGTTAACCAATCCCCCACATTAAGACAGGCAAGGTAATGCCACGACCTTAAACTTTACATTCTAAGATGGCATATTACTTGCAGTTTTTAACACTATACAGTTGGTATTTTAGGTCACTTTTTGATAGTTTTTAGGACATTAATTGTATGTACACCATCCTACTCATAACCTAATGCTTCTATACCCTTTATTTATTACGTTTAATATATTTTAATTATCTTTTATTAAATGCTAAGTATGACTATACCCTGTAAATGTGTATTGTACATTTGTATACATATTGTGAATATGTCTAACCTCAAATTCTGTATAGTCTAAAAAAGTCTGTAATATTCATATATTGGGTTAATACACGATCATTCCGGTACATATGGAGGTTTCTGGAAACTTACGGTAATGATTTATTATCCAGATACATGTAGAAACTTCAGGAATTTTGTACATTTTGTCACTGGTTTGATCTTCTCCAATCAAGATTGTTCCTTGTAAATTTGGATGTGTTCCATTTAGAGTAATGCAAGAACATTTCCAACCGAGCTCAATAGCTGCAGTCGCTTAAGTGCGGCCAGTATCCAGTATTCGGGAGACAGTAGGTTCGAACCCCACAGTCGGCAGCCCTGAAGATGGTTTTCCATGGTTTCCCATTTCCACACCAGGCAAATGCTGGGGCTGTACCTTAAGTAAGGCCACGGCCGCTCCCTTCCCACTCCTAGTCCTTCCCTGTCCCGCCATAAGACCATTCTGTATCGGTGCGACATAAAGCAACTAGCAAAAAAAAAAAAAAAAAAAAAGAGAGAGAGAACATTTCCAGAAGTAGATATTTCTAGACTGTGTGTCGAACCGTATATATATATATATATATATATATATATAGCTGACACGCTGAGAGGCCAGACTGTAAAGTCTAGCAGTCTTGCCTTGCGGTGGTAAAGTGAGTAATCAGTGTGTGGACTGTTGATACCTGTACTTTTCAGAATTGACTGTGTGATGGTCAAGTGAATGATCAGTGTGTGGACTATTGACATTTGTACTTGGCAGAATCGGCAGTATTTATTAACACCAAAATAAAATTGCAGTAAGAACAATAACTACATGGTATCAAAAGAATTACAACCTACAGATTTTCGCATATCTTCTTTCTAAGGAAACCTTATATTCCATAAAAAAGAACTGAAATAATGTGACGTAAAATTTATAAAAAGTATAAAGTATGAATATTGTGCATACCTAGAAATGCATAAAATTTAGTTTTTAACACTAAACAGTTGGTGTTTTAGGTCACTTTTTGTTAGTTTTTAGGACATTATTTGAGAGTTTTGAGATCATTTTAAAGGTCTTTTCTGGCATTTTTAGGTCAACAAAATGTGAACCCTGCTTATCACACAACGATGTAAAAGATTGTAGCTTGGAAACAAACTCCTCCCTAAAAATGTACATATTACACTGAAATGTGACGAACAAGAAATGTCCTGGAAATAGTACAGTAAAGAAAAATAGTTTAAGAAACACTTTAATTTTGAAAAAGAACATCTTACCCCAACGATTTAACAAATGCTCCCACACAGCCGCAGCTCCCTGGAACACAATCTTCAAGCAGTAAATCCACACATGGTATGCTTCACTTCATGCAAGAGCTCCTGACATAGGGCGTAAAATCCTAAAGCAGAGTGTGTCCACAACAATTGGAAGAATTTCGACAGCTCTACATGAAGATAGAATGATTTTCATCAAATGTTCATACTTGCAAATGTCTAGGCCTACATTATGTCCAGGGTTAGATGAGTATTTTTTTTATTTTTTCGAGTGTATCACCAAACAGGTTTTCGGCATTTCCCTCAGGGCACTGAATAGCCACTGGGCTTTCAAACAGGAATTGAAAATGTACCTTCTTACGTAAGACAAATTAAGTATTTTAATATTATTGTATATGATTGTTATCGAGACCAGAACAGATGTTGCACCTTACATACATAAAGCCATGGAAGGTTTTGGGATTGCCTATTACTGTTTTGGTCCTAATATAAGGCTGGGAATTTCATGTTTTTAATGTTAAAATGTTATAAAAACCGCAGCTGTTTTATTTGCGCACGTTACATTTAGAAACTTTGTATAATTTTTCACTCGTACCGACTTGTACAGCGAGCGCGCTTTCCAGCTGAGCTCAAATAATTTTGCACTCGTACTGACTTGTACAGCGAGCGCGCTTTCCAGCTGAGCTCAAGGTCGCAAATAATCATAATTTCGGAAGTGTTAATGATATTTTTTCTCTTTCCAATTTGATTGTGGTTAGTGACGGGCAGAATTGAATATAATGCATTCGAGAACTTTAGGATCAATACTTACATTTGAAACAAGACCATTTGAAACCATATTCTCGAGTTCAACATAACCTTTAAAAGTCGATGTAGGCCTAATTTATGCGGTACAAGATTTCCATAAACTGACTAAGAACAGGATCCCCGGTGACCAAATTACAATGGAAGATAAAAAGAAAGGATTTTGCCATCATTTATTAGATTAGAGAATTAATAGAATGATAAGTAAAGTGAAAAATGAACCTAAAACAACTTTAATTAAAGAGCGAAAAGAGAAAAAGAAATTCGTACTTTTAACTTTTCGAAATAAGCACTCTTATCAACTGGCTAAAATTTTCAGGAAAAAGAACATCAATGTCACATACAAAACGGATAATAATACTAATAAGATAATTTTCAATTCAAATAAAATAGAGAATAAATTTATATTTAATAAATCAGGAATTTACAAATTAACATGCCAAACATGTAAATAATGATACATAGGACAGTCCGGCTATAAGGTACAAAGAACACGTTAATGCGGTCAAACATAAAAGATATTCGGCAATGGGAGAACATATGGCTGAAATGAATCATAAATTTACAGACATTTCCAATGACATAAAATTATTACATTCGACCAAAAAGGGAAAAATGATTAATGTTTTGGAAAATTTAGAAATTTACCTTACACAAAAATGTAATTCTGAATCAAGTTTAAATGAGAAAAGTACAGAAGATAACCCACTGTTTAGGCTAGCATATAATCATTTAAGGAACAAAAAGAAGAAGAAAAGAAGAAAACTTGAAGATCCTAAATTTGTATAGTGTTCTCATTCAGTTCAACCAAAATTCTATGTATTGATCATTTTTATAATATTTCATAAGATCTCTTTACTCTTTGATATGACGTATTGGGACACAATACTCCTTCAAATTGTAAAACAAAAGATTGTGTCATATTGTGTTATTCTTTGATCTAACCACTGATGAAGGGAATGGTTGAGATTTCCCAAAATATGTATGGTTTAACTAATAATGTTTCTTTCATTTAATGAGTGTATTGATCAAGGCGGATTTAAATAAACTATTATAAATAGTTATATTATACAGGTATTAGATTTGTCGAAGTTTGGCTGAACCGAAAGAAGTTTTAAGAGGAAACTAACGAAGTTACCCCAGTAAAACTGAATGTAAAGTTTTGAGATTTTTAAGTTGCGTACCGCTAATTAATATTTGAAGCCGGCTCCGCGGTCTTACTTGGCTGCCTCTCGCCCGGAGGGCCCGAGTTCGATTACCGGCCAAGTCAGGCATTTTTACCTGGATATGAGGGCTGGTTCCAGGTTCACTCATTCTACCATTACCTTTAATTGAGGAGCTGTTCAGTGGTGAGATGGCGACTCTGTTCTAGAGAGACTGGAATAATTGCCGAGAGAATTTGTTATACTGACCATGCGTCACCTCGTAATCTGCAGGCCTTCGGATCGAGAGCGGTCGCTTGGTAGGCGGAAGGCCCATTGGGGGTATAGTTTGGTTTGGTTTAGAGGTGTTTATAAGATTATAAGTATACATATTTCATTTTTGTGATGTTTAGCCAAATTGTTGATGGTTCATTCATTCCCAGATATTCAGTTTTCCTGTGTTGCACGTTTTTTTTTTTTTTTTTTTTTTTTTTTTTTTTTTTTTTTTCGTGGTCCCGCCTAAAACGGAGAATCGAGGTTCCACTGTACATGTATTCTATCCTGATACTGTCCAGCATCTGATTTTTCTCCATCCTCTTTGTCTTTTTCCATTTACTGTTCCTTCTATAGCACCTATAAGCAAGCAATCTCTCCTCATCCAATGACCAATCCAATTGTGCTTTCTCTTCTTGATTACTTTTAATATATTTCTCTCCTCTCCAACTCTTCTTAAGACTTCTTCATTCTTAACTTTTTCTATCTTATGTATACTTTCTATTCTCCTCCAAATCCACATCTCAAATGCTTCCAGTCTTCTTTCGTCTTCTTTTCTCAGTGTCCATGTCTCAGCTCCATACAGTGCCACACTCCATACAAAGCACTTCACGAATCGCTTCCTCAAGTCTCTATCCATGCCCCCACAAAAAAGTCTACTCTTCTTATTGAGTGCTTCCTTCGCAAACGCAATACGAGTTTTCACCTCTCGACTGCACCTCATGTCCTCTGTCATTAGCCAAAAAACATAACAAACGTTATCTCCAAGTGTTCAGAGATACCTATAAAATTACATTTCCATTCATTTTACAGTTTAATAAAGGAAACTATTATGTGAATCACCTCGGGAGAATTTTATTTCGAGTTATTGAAAATTCTAGATATAGAGAATACCGTTTTTGAGCATGTGTAGCACATCATTGAATCATATGTATCTACAGGCTTTTACTGAATACATTTTGTTTAACGGTACCAGTACTTAAAAATATACAAAGAAACTCTATTTTTTAATGCTGGGGCTATACCTTAATTAAGGCCACGGCTGCTTCCTTCCCACTCCCAGGCCTTTCCTGTCCCATCGTTGCCATAAGACCTACCTGTGTCGGCGCGACGTAAAGCAAATAGCAAAAAAAAAAAAAAAAAAAACCTCTATTTTAAGGCATCATTTCAATTATAACCCTTATTATAATAATTTTTTAGAAGACAGGATACAGTACGTACAGTAGTGAAATAAGAAACATAGCTCCGTTAACACGTTTGGAAAAAATCTGTTAGTTTCTTCTGTTTGTTGCGGTTAACCTTTCCTCCCTTCACATTGAAACTTTTCGTCAAACTGCATTATTTTAGAGTGGTAGTGTTTCCCATGCTACATATAAAAAAATAGAGCCTTATGTACAATATTACACATACATACATACATACATACATTATCATTATAGACTGTTATGCCTTTCAGCGTTCAGTCTGCAAGCCTCTGAGAATTTACTAAACGTCGCCACAATCCTCGATTTGCAACTAGTGTTTTCGCCTCATTTAGTTCTATATCTCTTATCTTTAAATCGTTAGAAACCGAGTCTAACCATCGTCGTCTTGGTCTCCCTCTACTTTTCTTACCCTCCATAACAGAGTCCATTATTCTCCTAGGTAACCTATCCTCCTCCATTCGCCTCACATGACCCCACCACCGAAGCCGGTTTATGCGTACAGCTTCATCCATCGAGTTCATTCCTAAATTAACCTTTATCTCCTCATTCCGAGTTCCCTCCTGCCATTGTTCCCACCTGTTTGTACCAGCAATCATTCTTGCTACTTTCATGTCTGTTACTTCTAACTTATGAATAAGATATCCTGAGTCCACCCAGCTTTCGCTCCCGTAAAGTAAAGTTGGTCTGAAAACAGACCGATGTAAAGATAGTTTCGTCTGGGAGCTGACTTCCTTCTTACAGAATACTGCTGATCGCAACTGCGAGCTCACTGCATTAGCTTTACTACAACTTGATTCAATCTCACTTACTATATTACCATCCTGGGAAAACACACAACCTAAATACTTGAAATTATCGACCTGTTCTAGCTTTGTATCACCAATCTGACATTCAATTCTGTAGAATTTCTTACCTACTGACATCAATTTAGTCTTCGAGAGGCTAATTTTCATACCATACTCATTGCACCTATTTTCAAGTTCCAAGATGTTAGACTGCAGGCTTTCGGAACAGTCTGCCATTAAGACCAAGTCATCAGCATAGGCCAAACTGCTTACTACATTTCCACCTAACTGAATCCCTCCCTGCCATTTTATACCTTTCAGCATATGATCCATGTAAACTACAAACAGCAAAGGTGAAAGATTACAGCCTTGTCTAACTCCTGTAAGTACCCTGAACCAAGAACTCATTCTACCATCAATTCTCACTGAAGCCCAATTGTCAACATAAATGCCTTTGATTGATTTTAATAATCTACCTTTAATTCCATAGTCCCCCAGTATAGCGAACATCTTTTCCCTCGGTACCCTGTCATATGCTTTCTCTAGATCTACGAAACATAAACACAACTGCCTATTCCTCTCGTAGCATTTTTCAATTACCTGGCGCATACTGAAAATCTGATCCTGACAGCCTCTCTGTGGTCTGAAACCACACTGGTTTTCATCCAACTTCCTCTCAACGACTGATCGCACCCTCCCTTCTAAGATGCCAGTGAATACTTTGCCTGGTATACTAATCAATGAGATACCTCGATAGTTATTGCAATCCTTCCTGTTCCCTTGCTTATAGATAGGTGCAATTACTGATTTTGTCCAATCTGAAGGTACCTTACCAACACTCCACGCTAATTTGACTACTCTATGAAACCATTTCATCCCTGCCTTCCCACTATGCTTCACCATTTCAGGTCTAATTTCATCTATTCCTGCTGCCTTATGACAATGGAGTTTATTTACTAACCTTTCCACTTCCTCAAGCATAATTTCACCAACATCATTTTCCTCCTCCCCATGAGCTTGGCTGTTTGCAACACCACCATGATGATTTCCTTTTACATTGAGATGATGTTCAAAATATTCCCTCCACCTCTCCAGTGATTCCCTAGGATCTATTATGAGTTCACTTGAATTACTCAAAACACTGTTCATTTCCGTTTTCCCTCCCTTCCTAAGATTCTTTATTACTGTCCAGAAAGGTTTCCCTGCTGCTTGACCTAGCCTTTCCAGGTTATTACCAAAAGCTTCCCATGACTTCTTTTTGGATTCAACAACTATTTGTTTCGCTCTGTTTCTTTCATCTACGTACAAATCCCTGTCTGCCTCGGCCCTTGTTTGGAGCCATTTCTGATAAGCCTTCTTTTTACGTTTACAGGCTGCTCTCACTTCATCATTCCACCAGGATGTTCGCCTTTTCCCATCTTTACACACAGTTGTTCCTAGGCATTCCCTTGCTGTTTCTACTACAGCATCCCTATACGCCACCCATTCACTTTCTATATCCTGAACCTGCTTACTGTCTACTGTTCGAAACTTCTCACTAATCATATCCATGTACTTCTGTCTAATTTCCTCATCCTGAAGATTTTCTACCCTTATTCGTTTGCAGACAGATTTCACTTTCTCTAGCCTAGGCCTAGAGATACTTAGTTCACTACAGATCAGATAGTGGTCTGTATCATCGAAAAATCCCCGAAAAACTCGTACATTCCTAAAAGATTTCCTGAATTCAAAGTCTGTTAAGATATAGTCTATTATGGATCTGGTACCCCTAGCCTCCCATGTGTAGCGGTGAATAGCCTTATGCTTGAAGAATGTATTTGTAACAGCTAAACCCATACTAGCACAGAAGTCCAGCAAACGCTTCCGATTCCCATTAGCTTCCATATCTTCCCCACATTTACCAATCACCCTTTCGTATCCTTCAGTTCTATTCTCAACTCTCGCATTGAAATCGCCCATTAGCACTATTCTATCCTTGCTGTTGACCCTGACCACGATGTCACTCAATGCTTCATAAAACTTGTCAACTTCATCCTCATCTGCACCCTCACATGGTGAATACACAGACACAATTCTTGTCCTAATTCCTCCGACTGACAAATCTACCCACATCATTCGCTCATTTACGTGCCTAACCGAAACTATGTTGCGCGCAATGGTATTCCTGATAAAGAGCCCTACCCCAGACTCTGCTCTTCCCTTTCTAACACCCGTCAAGTACACTTTAAAATCTCCTGTCTCTTCCTCCTTATCTCCCCTTACCCGAATATCACTTACTCCTAGCACATCCAGATGCATCCTCTTTGCTGACTCAGCCAGTTCTACCTTCTTTCTTCCATAAGCCCCATTAATATTGATAGCTCCCCATCGAATTCCATTTCGTTCGCCAAGTTGTTTCCAAGGAGTCCCTCGCCTGTCAAATGGGAGTGGGACTCCATTACTCCCATAGGTCCGAGGCTTGCTTAAAGTGTTCTGAGCTCGGTAAATTCATGAAGCAGGGTGCTGCCCTACTTGCACATAGTCCAAGTGAGGATCTCTCCTCTAACGGGTTATGGACCACCGGTGAATTGTATAGTCCTAGCCGCCTGAGCACAAGGAGGGCCACGACTCAGAATATGTCCGAGATGCCCACTCCCATTCCATAGCAACTGGTATCCCGACTCTCAGGACCACTTACTAGGCCACTCAGCCGTTGCCCATGGTTCACGAACTAGGACGTGACTACAGTAACCCACAAACATGAACCACTATTATAGTTACAATATTTTTATTATTATTATTATTATTATTATTATTATTATTACATTAACGTGAAATTTTCTAATCTTACATTATATGCAAATGCTGCAGTTCCTGGTTCGTTTTAAGTAGAATAATGATTACTAATGTCTATTTCACACAGATTTAACGCTCAAAAATTCACTTTTTGCCATAAAAATATGATACAAGAAATATATTTACACATGTTTATTACGTGTTCTAGCAAATGTGCTTAGGGAGGCACGAAGGGTTGTACACCCTTCTTACATTGTTTACAAATGTATCTGGTCTTCTTTCCATTTGCCACCTTGACTAGTACTAATCTTTCTGAATACGAAACAGTTGCGTTCCTTTTTTTTTTTCTGTAAAATATTAAGGGGCTCGTTACCCGCCCGCGGGAGCTGAATTGCCGCTCGGCCAGCAAGCCACTCGGCAGAAAGTTCCTCAACCAAACTTGTTGTATAAAGTCTTATTTAATCCAATACTAGTCCAAAACATGTATTATAGATTATTAAAACAAATAAATAACTTGGAAAGTATTTTTTCCAGAACGTCCGATTAATCGTTCACGGTTAAAGGGTTAACAATGTTCCATGGCGACATAAAAAACTTGGATAAATTCCATAATTGTTTTCTTTGTTGAGTCAATTTACGGGAACATCTTCTTGAATAAGACCATGCTAGTAAAAATCCTCCAAAAGTTTTTAAAATGTATTATTACGTTAGCACTGCTCCAAACCTTCATATAACTAGGCACTCACTTGAAGATTGGCACACAGCCACATGATCAAAATCCACTCCAGAAGAAAAATGATGAAAAGGAATTAAATAAAATTGATTGAAGTACGTAGAAAATTAAGGCATGGCCTTAATTTTTGGTAAACTTATTCCAGAGTATCACACTACATTCTGCCGACTAGCAAAGATGTCCTCTTGGACACCAGCAAGTAAATTTCGATCTTGGATCAACGACCCTGAGCTAGTATAGTGTGCAAGAAGCTCTCATTGAAGAAGCGAGTTCAGCGCATGCATGCCAGTATTGATTTCTACAGTGAACGAATAGCATACAACTCAGCCGTAACACAATAATTACAGATCACACCTTTATAGGTGGGCCGGTACAAGGTTGCACGTGACAGTTATAGTTCATGTTGGCACTATTACAAAAAACAATTGAAGAACGTCACCCGTCAATCAGAACAACCAATCCACTACTTTTTATGTCAGAGTTATGGATTTTATACATATTAGTCCGTATTTAATTCTGTAGAGTGCGTATAACCTTTTATTTACTTACAAAAACATGAGCATTTTCAAAAAAGTGTAATGCTTAAGGAAGCTGCAAAATAAAGATTAACTATTTTCATTTCGTTGTTGTTGGCAATATGACTAGTATAGTGGTGCCATATATAACTACCTTGACTTCCGTATGGAAGTATTGCCGCTTGTCTGTCGTCGCTAGCATGTGGTCAGGTGTGATTCGCGCGTTGATGAAAGTGGTGTTCTTTGTGAGATAACTGTAACTAGTGCAGTGCGATGCCACGGAAATGACAATGTGATGAATCGCGAAGTGATAATCCTTTGCGCCGAGGAGTGCCCCTTAATAGTCAGGCATGTGAATTAGTGCGGAGAACACGTGAGTTTTACGAGAGGGAGAGGGAATTCGTATGCTTGCATGGTCGTCCTTCTGTTCCTGCAGATCAAGTCGTGGAACATACAAGTCAAACATTATGGCTTTCAAAGCAGACTGTTATTCAGAAAGGTGTTCTCCTCCAGGAACTGAAGGAAAAAAGGACTGGGGAGTCTAGCAGTAGCGGAAACGGGGCTGATACTGGGGACTTATTTCTTAGCACTCCAGGAAAGAAATGATTTAAGCCATCTCCTGTAACAGGAATTGATTCTTTCCAGGGTGATGCAGTACGTAGACACGTGTACGATAATTGCAGCAGGAAGGAATATCCTATCATGGCAAAATTATTAGTCCCTTAAATAGGAAAAGCTTTTCTCCGGGGGGTAAAACTTCCTTAAAATTGGTACTGCGAGCCTTGGGTTTCAGATATAAAAAACTGAACGGAAGAAAACTGCTGCTTGAAAAGCCGCACATCGTGATGGCTAGGAGTATTTTTCTAAATAAACTTGTCGGTAAGGATCTCCATGAGGTAATATGGTTGGATGAGACGTGGGTGAATGCTGGGGAAGTGCATTGATAAGTCTTGGACTGATGACAGTCCTAAAAGCTCCGGTAATCAACCGACTGGAAAGGGCACCAGATTAATAATAGCGCATGCAGGTTCATCCAGTGGTTTTGTGGAAAGTGGACGTGTAATGTTCCGATCGAAAAAAAACTGTGATTAAAGCTCCGGTAATCAACCGACTGGAAAGGGCACCAGATTGATAATAGCGCATGCAGGTTCATCCAGTGGTTTTGTGGAAAGTGGTCTTCTAATGTTCCGATCGAAAAAAAACTGTGATTATCACGAAGATATGGACCATGTTCACTTTTTAGATTGGTTTAAGAAGCTCCTGCAACAGCTAAAAGGCCCTTCTGTCATTGTTATGGACAATGCACCTTACCACTCCGTAATAATGGAAAAGACCCCTGCTTCGAGCGCCCGTAAAGAATTGTTAGTGGAATGGCTGCAGGCAAGAAATATCCCACCGCATATGGGTATGACTAAATTAGCCTTATATGCACTGGTGAAACAAAACAAACCGGTTTCACCGACGTATGTAGTCGATTAGGTAGCGAAGGAACAAGGCCACGAGGTTGTTAGGTTGCCGCCGTACCACTGTTTCTTCAACCCTATTGAATTGGTATGGAATGATGTGAAACATTACGTACGCACACATAACAAATCCTTCACAATTACTGAAGTGGAAAGACTGTTCCGAGAGGGTATTGCTTTAGTGGATGCAGCTTTGTGGAGGAAGAAAGTTGGCCATGTTGCAACATAAATTAACTCGGCGATGGCCATAGATGGCATCATCAGTGACTGTCAGGAGTTGATGATCTGCCGGACGAGGACGAGGACGACGACGAAGAGAACAACAACAACAACAACAACAACAAAGGTGACGGTGGTGATGGCAGTGATCTGGAGGGTATAGAGCCTCTACCAATGTGAATAAGGTAAGAAGAATAACGTTAGAATTTTCGTAAATTTAATAGATTTTACTCGAAATCTTCTGTGTTAGCACCGGTGAATATTATTGTGACATTCATTGGTGTATTTAAAGTGAGTTTCTTGTCTTCCAGTTTCTTCCGCATTCTCTGACATCGAGATAATAAGAACTTCGTAGTAGATTTATCTCGTGTCATTTTGTGTGATGATATATTTAATTGTAAATTTAATCGGTGTGTTGAAAGTGCGATTGTTGTCGGCTGATTTCATTTGTATCGTGTATCATCGCGATGGCATTAAAAAACATTTCTCTCATGTTTCTAAAATCTTACGTGTCGTGAAATCAGCTGTTGCTATAGCGGTAACATCGCTTCGTGCGCCACTGCAGTGTGACCAACTTTTTGCGTAGCTGTCATGGGCAACCTTACGCCGGCCCACCTATAAATAATTAGAACGGCAGAACGCACCAATTAAACAGGCGCACCAAACAATGGACAATAAAACAGAAGTAATATCCCAGTACACACGTCAAATATGTTCCAATAAATGAAGTTTCACTTATTCATGTTACTATTGTTGTTGTTGTTGTTGTTGTTGTTGTTATTTCTTGACATAAAATTAAAGTAGGTACATTGTCTGCTGCTAGTTAAAAGAAATTGTCAATTGGTTGTGCTGGGGCTTATTTCCATTATGTGGTCAGAAGACAGCATTTTCTTAAATAAGGAACTTCATTTTACAAATGCTAAAAATTAAGCCAGTTCATTCATCTTTATTGCATGTCCTTTATGTTATTGTTAGTGCAAATAAGTGTATATTGATAAACATACTCAAGCATCACTCTTGTAGACTATACCCCTCTGAATTTAATGCAGAGAAAATGGAGAGTATATAGAGAAAATACAGGGCAAACAAATTCAGGCGACCCACAGACACACTGTATTGTGTGTTCCTGTCTGTATCTTTCTTCTGTATATAGTATTGAAACTAATAGTCAGACATGCTTGTTATAAACACACTAACATACCTCAGAAATTAAAAACTTGTTTTTTCCCAAACTCTGCTTGTCAGCGTTCCCATGGCTCCCAACATAACTGCCTCTTCACTACAAGTCTTGTTCTTCTTTGATAATGTCAGGTGTCAAAGATGCTTTGTGTCAATGTTGATATCTTGTTACAGTGTTTGGAGGTTGTGACCAAGACCTGTCGCTGTGGTCTACACGAGAAGGAACAGCCCTGCAGGAAAGAATACTTGTGCGACACCAAATGCAAGAGAGTTAAGGACTGCTCGCGTCATCCTTGTAACCGTAAAGTATGACCTGGTATTCTGTGGCTAAAATTTCTTATCATTATCTTTAGAACCTGATCAATCCCTTTTAGGCGCAAAGGCCGCCTGCATCATCTTCCATGTCCTGTCTTGGGTAGTTCTCATCATTGGCCAGGCAGTTTGCCTCATATCTGATGCCCTAGGCCAGGAATGGCAAACCTTTACTGACTAGTGTGTCAGTTTTCTTAACTCTTTCGCTGCGCTATTTTCCAACAGAACTTTTACAGAAAAATGTAATTTTTTTCGTATTTTCTAAATGAACTGAAACTTCATTTTTTTTTTTTCAAGGTCAGTGACATTCAACACCATTGCACCATTTTTAACTCAAATTTGGCAATCTAGCAGTGACATTTGACCTTGAAACACACATTACTGTGATACATCTCCGAACATGGAAGTGGACACATTGCAGGCTGTCCTGGGCAGTTCTTGGAAAAAATACTGTCTGTTTTCTCTTGCACAGTCCCTTTCTTTTCTTTGAACATTTTTCTGGTAATATGGAACAAGCAACACAATTATGTTTGTGACTCTTGTCCTGCTGCTCCCCAAGAAAGTGCCTCTCCGTCAGGCGCGCTTGAGGTGTGTAATCGGAAGTTCTTCCTCGTTTCGCCGGCGGACTTTGCTGATACTCTCGTAGAAGTCCCATTATGACAGAATTTCTGAAGTCAGGAGCATTAATTGCCCTCTTTTAAAGCTTATTGTACAATATCCTTTCATTAGTGCAGTTTCAATGTCATAACAAATATCCCGCTAGACCGATAAAAAATGAAGATCTTCCTCGTTGGCACTTCCTTCCGAACAATCATTATGCACATCATTACTTGTTTCATTGTTCAAATTTACCGAACAGCCTGAATCAGAATCGGCCACTAAAAGATAGAAGATTTCTGCACTTCCATTACTAATGTTGTTCCGCGCGCGCATAGCTACTGAGTAAAGCCTGCTATCGGCCAGACAGCTGACAGGGATGTTGGCGGGCGGGCGGGTGAAAGAACAAATAAACATAGGTCCAGTATTGGCGGCAAAGTTTTCAAACAGTGCTTAGTACATAGTGAATACATGACTATAGATGTTGTATTATTAAATAGGCCTTTATTGAAGAAGCGCGAGGAAATTATAGCAGGAAAGTACCAAGTCGACAAAAGTCGATTACCGCAGCGAAAGCTATAGGGAAGTAAGTCGACAAAGTCGACTTGCGCAGCGAAAGAGTTAATACATTTTACTGTCTGGTGTACCATAGGTTGATTTCCTTTAAAATCATCATGAAACTTCTCATTTGACTTCATTTAGGTATTAGATTCCATTACATATCAATTTATTTGACTGAATGTTTCATGATTTATTTTGCAAACATCACTGAAAATTACATTTTATAAAACAGGTACATTTTAAGAATAAGATATACTTTTGCTTTAACCTTAAAAAATTGTAAAAAATATCACCATAAAATTAACTGGGGCATACTTCTTTATTAAAGCATAACGTTAAAATGTGCCATGTTGTCCGACACGTTGGCTGAGTGGTCAGTGTACTGTCCTTCGGTTCAGAGGGTCCCGGGTTCGATTCCCGGCCGGGTTGGGAATTTAATCACTTGTGATTCATTCTTCTGCCTCGGATACTGGGTGTATGTGTCCGTTCCAACACACTCCTCATCATATTCAGACAACATGCCACACTACCAACCACCACAGAAACATGCAATAGTGATTACATCCTCCATATAAGGTTGGCGTCAGGAAGGGCATCCAGCCGTAAAACAGGGTCAAATCCACATGTGCTACATAGTTCGTACCCGCGACCCCACAGGTGTGGGAAAAGCGGTAGTTAAAATATGTCATTTTGCTAGATTTTAGACCTATTTATTACATGTTAAAATAATTAATATATATTCGTATGTTGTCTGATGTGCCACATAAGCCGTGTTCATGTCTGACTCGTTGGCTGAATGATCAGCGTACTGGCCTTTGGTTCAGAGGGTCCCGGGTTCGATTCTCATCCGGGTCGAGGATTTTAACCTTCATTGGTTAATTCCAGTGGCCCGGAGGCTGGGTGTTCGTGCTGTCCCCAACATTCCTGCAACTCACACGCTACAAATAACACTATCCTCCACCACAATAACACGCAATTACGTACACATGGCAGATGCCACCCACCCTCAATGGAGGGTTTGTCTTACGAGGGCTGCACTCGGCTAGAAATAGCCACGTGAAATTAAATTAAAGTCATGTTCGCGTGTCACCTAGTGGCATGCGTCATAGGTTTGCCATCCCTGCCCTAGGCAATGGGCATCTACTCTATTATTGCCTGTATCCATACCTGTGGATTAGATCTTGCTACATGCCCAGCTCATTTCCCCTTGTTGGACCATCCTATGGTATATCCTTCAATCCAATTTTATGCCCGACTTTATCTACTAAATTATTGAGAAAGTTGGCTGTGTGAAATTCACATTTATTTATTTTTTCCTTTTTACTGAAAAAATAGTTTTTGTTCTACATACTCAATACATTATGTAACTGTATGTACACGCCATTATCGATAACAAGGCTTGCACTGCAGAGCACATTACAAATGCCCATCAAGCTAAAAAATACAAATTGTTAGCTAAATCTCAAAATAAAAATGATAAAGATTGGTAAAGAAAGAAACCTTTTATAAATGCTAGAAGTTTCACAGAATCTATTACTGCTAGAATGGGTCTCATTCCAAAACTATGTTAATTTAAAGCTTCAAAAATTCATACCTAATAAACAAAACCTTCTGAAAAATGTAGTGTCTTTGAATAGGTGAAATAATTTTTTTTTTTCCAATTAAAAGGAAAAAACTATGTGAATTCTATTACAGTAAGTCAATACAGAAAAAACATGAAGTTGATAAATTGTAATTTGGCTGCATAGTACAAGTTGCGTAGCTGTAAGCTTGCATTCAGGAGATGGTTGGCATCTGTAAAGGTAGTTCCTATGGTTTCTCATTTTCACTTCACACTGTACTTCAGTTAAGGCTACAGTCACTTCCTTCTCAGTCTTAGTTGTTTCATACGTATTCAATACATTCAATATGTAGTTGTGTTAGCAAAACATTAACCACCTAGAAAGAAACCTTCTGAAATTGAAGTCCTAAAATAAGATACAGAGACTAAATTTGAGAATATAATTCACCTCTCTCACTTCAGACCATTGCTATCCAACATTTTGGTGACAGAGGATATATTACTTCCTTTTCCATTTGCATATTTCATAATCATTTGTTTTACAATTCCTGTTAATATTGATAAACCTCTTCCACTCTCTCTTATTCCTAAATGTCCTATTCTTTAATGCAAGGCATCTGTGAAAATTTGGTTGAAATTGATTAAATTATTTTCTGACTTTCATGTTTTTATCATGCTTACACTTTATATTACCATAATTCACTTTGATTTTTTGATATTTCAAGTATTTTAAATCTATGACATCATCATCACCATTTAAATGCCCTAATGGGGAGTCATCATGGTGCTTTTACGATCATCCTTTGTCGAGGACATGATAAAAATACCATTAAAACAGCGTGGTCTCCAACTGTAGTTGTGAAGATGATGCCAGTGTACCGAAGGATTGCATCTATTGAGATTCTGGGAAGGTGTAGCAGGAGAAACACTCAGAATCCCAATGAAAGTTTACACAGTGTGATATAGAGCAAATGTTCCTAATATACTTTCATTTCCAAGGAAAAAACTGGACATTGCAGTGATCTCAGCAATGAGTGAGTTTAATATGGGGTGTTCTGTATCAACAAACTTAAAAGAAACAATAAAAAGACAAACAATTTCTGACCCAGCAAGAAATGTGTGTGCTTTTAGGGACAGGTGTCATGTGCACTGCAGTGTAGAATCTAGTAAATTTTTTTTTTTTTTTTTTTAATAGTGAGAAATAAGCAAAGGCTGGCCAAAATCACCCAGGAAGGAAAGAATCTGGTATCTGAAGGTCCAAAATATACATCAAGGAGCTTTTGAAGTCATAAGAGGCTGAAAAATGATCTTTAAGGATGTACAATATTTTAGACTGCATTTATTCAGAAATGATATTTTGAATTGAATTTTTTTCCACATTATATTTTAAGAAAAATTCATTTAATTTTCAAAACTTAATTCTGGGTCATCTACTTGTTCAATTTCAAAAAGCATATCTGAATCCTCCATTATAGTGGAATATACTTAAAAAATGTAATTAATAAATAAAAATTTGCATCATGTGGAGCTATTTTAATTAATTGTAATTACAGTAGAACGTCGATTATATGTTCCCGGAAACTACGTTTTCCCGTATTATTTGTTTAAATTACGTGGTCCTGTGAGCATGTTGTAAAAATCCCGCATTATCCGTTCCTCGAAGAAACGATTTCCCAGATCAACCGTCCAGAAATTTCAATCCCATCAACGCTACATCCTGGATCATGCCTTTTTCAAGAAACTGTATCTCACGAAAGGTCGGCTACGGCATCCTTACAGATCTTGGTGTTAACGTCCAGTCGTTGCGCTAATTTGAGAAAGTACTGTACTGGAAATGCGATCGGCAGTAAACTTGCACAAGGGACCATCTTAGCATCGCATTCGGGTGGTATTGCTTAGAGAATCCTAGGAAATCCTAAAGCAGAGTGTGCCCACAACAATTGGAAGAAGACAGAGTGCATTTCAACAGCTTTACATGAAGACGGAATGAGTTTCATCAAATGTTCATACTTGCAAAACGTCTAGGCCTACATTATGTCCAGGGTTAGATGAGTATTTTTTTAAAAATTTTCGAGTGTATCACCGAACAGGTGTTCAGTATTTCTCTCAGGGCACTGAATAGTCACTGGGCTTTCAAACAGGAATCGAAACTGCTCCTTCTAACGTAAGACAAATTTAGTATTTTAATATTATCGTATACGATTGTTATCAAGACCAGAACAGGTTGTTGCACCCTACATACATAAAGCCATGGAAGGTTTTGGGAGTGCCTATTACTGTTTTGGTCCTAACATAAGATTGGGAATTTCATGTTTTATTTTAAAATGTTATAAAAACCGCAGCCGTTTTATTTGCACACGTTACATTTAAAAACTTTGTATAATTTTGCACTCGTACCGACTTGTACAGCGAGCGCGCTTTCCAGCTGAGCTCAAGGTCGCAAATAATCGTAATTTCGGAAGTGTTAATGATATTTTTTCTCTTTCCAATTTGATTGTGATTAGTGACAGGCAGAATTGAATATAATGCATTCAAGAACTTTAGGATCGATACTTACATTCGAAACAAGACCGTTCAAAACCATATTCTCGAGTTCAACATAACCTTTAAAGGTCAATGTAGGCCTAATTTACGCAGTACAAGGTTTCCATAAACTGACTACGAACAGGATACCGGTGACCAAATTACAATGGAAGATAAGGAAAAAAAGGATTTTGCCATCATGTTGGGGCTTTTGTTTCTAATGTGCTTTGTTTTATTAGATTACAGAATTAAAAACCACTTGTGGTCGATTGTTGTTTGGCTTGGCGTTACGGGTATTAGATTTGTCGAAGAGTTTGGCTGAACCGAAAGAAGTTTTCAGAGGAAACAGACGAAGTTACCCTGGTAAAACTGAATGTAAAGTTTTGAGATTTTTAAGTTGCGTACCGCTAATTAATATTTGAAGCCGGCTCCGCGGTCTTACTTGGCTGCCTCTCACCCGGAGGGCCCGAGTTCGATTACCAGCCAAGTCAGGCATTTTTACCTGGATATGAGGGCTGGTTCCAGGTTCACTCATTCTACCATTACCTTTAATTGAGGAGCTGTTCAATGGTGAGATGGCGACCCTGGTCTAGAGAGACTGGAATAATGGCCAAGAGAATTCATTACACTGATCATGCATCACCTCGTAATCTGCAGGCCTTCGGATCGAGGGCGGTCGCTTGGTAGGCGGAAGGCCCATTGGGGCTATAGTTTGGTTTGGTTTAGAGGTGTTTGTAAGATAATACATATTTCATTTTTGTCATGTTTAGCCAAATTGTTGATGGTTCATTCGTTCCCGGATATTCCGTTTTCCCGTGTATCACGTTGTTTTTTTTTCCATGGTCCCGCCAAAAACGGAGAATCGAGGTTCCACTTTATAAAAATTAAATTGCTGATATCTTTGAAAGGGATAATGTTGCAATTCTGAAAAATTGTATGCTGGTGTTTGTGTGTAGGATACCCATGTAATCATAATTTCAGCTTCCTAGCATGAAATCTGTAGGATTTCCAAATTTCACAGATGCCTTGCCTTAATGATGTCATTCTCGTGTAGGTTCAGTATCAATATTGACCCATCCAGCAAGTTCTAATTCTTTCAACCGGATGTTTTCCTTCTACCTCTTTTTCCAAGTGCGGGCTGTTCTCGTAGGCTCCATTCTCATCAAGTGTCAGGATGTGCTGACTCTGGGAGAGATGTCTTAATCTCAGCTTCCTTCTCTCCTCATCATTTCTTAACTTGTTCATCTTGGTCTTTTGGATAGCGGACCTCAGAAATTTCATCTCCAATGCCTGCAGTATTGACAAGTCTCTCTTCCTGAGGATTCATATATACTGTACAGTAATTGTTCAGAATATTTGTTTCAAATACTGGAAGAAAATAAAAGAAAATACTGAAAGAGTCTAATTATTTTGTTTTCTTGTAAATATTACAGGACAGTAGAAACATGATGAATTAAATAAAAATAAAAGAAAGTAAGAGAGTAATAAACAAAAATTAAAAGGATGCAGAGCATTATATCTTCGATGTAAATCTTCCACAGTCTGTTGAGTTACTTAGTTCTTCTTCTGGGTTGAACCGTGTTGTTTTCTGTATATTCCATATGGTTTGCCAATGTTTCAAATACATTACCGTATTCTTTGTCGAGGTGACTGAAATCCCACCTTTGACATAGAATGCTGCAATGTATTTCAAACATTGGCAAACTGTACAGGATATAAAGAAAACAAAAATGCAGTTTAACCTGTAAGAAGAACTAAATAACATACTAAATACACTGACTGACAGAGCAAATGCAACACCAAGAAGGAGTGGTTCGAAAGGGATGAAAGTTGGGGAAAGAACAGAGACGGCACGGACGAATAATTGATGTTTATTTCAAACCGATATGCAGGTTACACAATGCGCACGGCATCGACTCAGTAGGATGTAGGACCACCGCGAGCGGCGATGCACGCAGAAACACGTCGAGGTACAGAGTCAATAAGAGTGCGGATGGTGTCCTGAGGGATGGTTCTCCATTCTCTGTTAACCATTTGCCACAGTTGGTCGTCCGTACGAGGCTGGGGCAGAGTTAGCAAACGGCGTCCAATGAGATCCCACACGTGTTCGATTGGTGAGAAATCCGGAGAGTACGCTGGCCACGGAAGCATCTGTACACCTCGTAGAGCCTGTTGGGAGATGCGAGCAGTGTGTGGGCGGGCATTATCCTGCTGAAACAGAGCATTGGCAGCCCCTGAAGGTACGGGAGTGCCACCGGCCGCAGCACATGCTGCACGTAGCGGTGGGCATTTAACGTGCCTTGAATACGCACTAGAGGTGACGTGGAATCATACGCAATAGCGCCCCAAACCATGATGCCGCGTTGTCTAGCGGTAGGGCGCTCCACAGTTACTGCCGGATTTGACCTTTCTCCACGCCGACGCCACACTCGTCTGCGGTGACTATCACTGACAGAACAGAAGCGTGACTCATCGGAGAACACAACGTTCCGCCATTCCCTCATCCAAGTCGCTGTAGCCCGGCACCATGCCAGGCGTGCACGTCTATGCTGTGGAGTCAATGGTAGTCTTCTGAGCGGACGCCGGGAGTGCAGGCCTCCTTCAACCAATCGACGGGAAATTGTTCTGGTCGATATTGGAACAGCCAGGGTGTCTTGCACGTGCTGAAGAATGGCGGTTGACGTGGCGTGCGGGGCTGCCACCGCTTGGCAGCGGATGCGCCGATCCTCGCGTGCTGACGTCACTCGGGCTGCGCCTGGACCCCTCGCACGTGCCACATGTCCCTGCGCCAACCATCTTCGCCACAGGCGCTGCACCGTGGACACATCCCTATGGGTATCGGCTGCGATTTGACGAAGCGACCAACCTGCCCTTCTCAGCCCGATCACCATAACCCTCGTAAAGTCGTCTGTCTGCTGGAAATGCCTCCGTTGACGGCGGCCTGGCATTCTTAGCTATACACGTGTCCTGTGGCACACAACAACACGTTCTACAATGACTGTCGGCTGAGAAATCACGGTACGAAGTGGGCCATTCGCCAACGCCGTGTCCCATTTATCGTTCGCTACGTGCGCAGCACAGCGGCGCATTTCACATCATGAGCATACCTCAGTGACGTCAGTCTACCCTGCAATTGGCATAAAGTTCTGACCACTCCTTCTTGGTGTTGCATTTGCTCTGTCAGTCAGTGTATAATTCAAATTCTGGAAGCATTTAATTGATTGGTTATGCTTCCAGTGCTTGTCTCATAAGATGAGGAATGGAATATCAAGAACAAACAAAGGAACAAACCCGTCTCAAATCAAGTCAAGAGAGAGTTGAACATGAAAAAGAACTGATTATTAGATAGACAATGGCAGGTCAGCATCAGAAGGAGCAATAGAGAAGGAGACAAGGAAAAAACTATTGTGTGTCCGTATTCATATTCTTATCTTTCTCTTCTTCTACTTCTACTTATTTTATGACCACATAGGATCACTTTAGTCAGTCCTTCGTTCAGGTCTCTTTGAAGGGATTGTTTAGGCTTTGCGGTCCTCCCAGTACTTCTTCAGTGCCCTTTCCTCAGTTGAAAATATGCGTGTTGTTGGTTTGTTTTGTGTAAGGGTAAAGCGGAGATTTGTGTTCTTGAGTTTTGTATTCAATTTTATCTTATTTGTGATGTCTTCTGTTGTAAGGCCTATTTCCTTCAGATCCTCTCTTACTTCTCTGATCCATTTACATCCTGTTGTGGTATTTTTTGAGACGAGATTGTGTTGTACTAGTTGTTTCAGAAGTCTCGAATCCTGCATCCCCATGATATGTCTAAAGAATCCCAGTCTCCTCTTACGCATATTATCTGTAATGGGTTCTAGCTCTTCGTACATGACTTTGTTAGGTATTAACCGCCACTGTCCATCTTTCTGGTATTTTTTATTGATGCAGGTTCTTCCAATCCTCCTTTCAATTTTCTGAAGTCTGTCAGTCTTTGATTGTTTATTCAGGTAAAAAAGTGTTTCTGCTGCATATGTAGCTTGCGGTTTTATAACTGTGTTGTAGTGTTTTATTTTTGTATTTATTGCTAGACATTTCTTTTTGTAGATATCCCATGTTAATTTTTGTGCTTTAGCTAATCTATTTGTTCTTGTTTGGATTGAGATTTTTTCATTTAGGTTATGTGTTATTACTTCTCTAAGATATTTAAATTGAGTTACTATTTTGATTGTATTACCGTTTATGGTAACTTCCTTTAACTGTGTTGGTTTCTGGGGCATAATTTCTGTTTTTTCGAATGATATTTTGAGGCCAATATTATTTGCAATGTTTTGAGGTTCTGATATCTGGGTTTTTGCTGCTTTTATGTTCACTGCTAGTAATGCTAAATCGTCAGCGAAACCCAGGCAATTTGTTTTGATTTTTCGGCCAATCGTTATTTTGGGGGGACATTTCCTAAAACATTCCCTGATTACCATTTCTAGAGCACAATTAAATAATAGTGGTGAGAGCCCATCTCTCTGCTGTAGTCCAGTTTTAATTTCAAATGTCTCTGATGTTTCACCCCTAAACATCACTTTTGATTTGGTGTTGGTGAGAGTCAATTTTATCATGTTTATTAATTTGGGGTGTAGTCCAAGGTGTCCTAAAATTTTAAACAGAGATTCTCTATGGATGCAATCATAAGCTTTCTTGAAATCTACAAATGTTATCACCATATCTCCGTTTCTTCTCCTGTTAGAGTCCATTATCAACTTAAGACTCGTGATCTGATCAGGACAGCTCCTCCAGGGTCTGAAACCTCCTTAATATTCTCCTACTTCTTTCTCAAGTTGTGAACTTATCTTATTAAGGATGATTATTGAAAATATTTTGTATGTTATGTCTAGGAGCGAGATTCCCTTGTAGTTACTAGGGTCAGTTTTGTCTCCTTTTTTGTGCAGTGCCTGAATGAGGGCTGTTGTCCAGTGTTCTGGTAGTTCTTCTTTAATCCAGATAGAGACAAGTTGTTGAGGGAGAGCAACTTTTGCTGATGTTTCTGCATATTTCCAGATTTCCACAAAGGTCTGATCTTCTCTTAACGCTTTGTAGTTTTTTAATTTATTCAGAGCTTGGTAGACTTCCATTATTGTGGGGGGGATTGATGTTCTCTGGTGGTGTTTTTATCGGGGTGTTGGTGTCCAAATGGAGGAGTTCTGTGGGTTCCTCACAATTTAAAAGCTTGTTGAAATATTTAGCCAGAATTTCTGCATTGTCTTTATTGTTATGAGCCAGCTTGCCATTTTTATCCTTCATCAGTAGGGTCGGGGGTTCATATTTTTGGAGCTGCTTTTTGAAGATTTTGTAGTAGTCCCTTGATTGAGTTTTATTGAATTGTTCTTCAATTAACTGTAGTGCATCCTTATGATATTGTCTTTTAATTCTTCTTAAGACTTGGGTAGTTTCTTTTCTCTGTTTTACTAGATTCTGATAGGATATTTCAGTTTTTTGGGACTGATGTAATAGCCATGCCTGATGTCTTTTCTCCCCTGTTTCATCACATTCACTGTTCCACCATTGGTGTTTTTTACATGGTTTAATTGGAGCCAGGACTTCTGCAATTTGTTTAAGGTTGTGTACTAAGTCTTCAAGTTTATCTCTGATGTTTATTTTATCAGTTGCTTTCTGGTAATTTTTGTTGTTGATTAGCTGGGTAGGATCTATTTTTCTTTTAGTTTTAAGGGCTTGCTTTTGTTGTCTCCTCTGGGGTGTGAGTTTAATTTTAACTACGTAGTGATCTGAACCTGTGTCTATTCCTCGGAGAACTTTGACGTTATAGATCTCTTTGTGGTGGTATTTGTCCATGCAGATGTGATCCAGTTGCCATTCTCCTTTAGTGTAGTCAGGGTGTTTCCATGTTTTGAGTTTTTGAGGTTTCCTCTTAAAACATGTAGATTTTGAGATTAAATTTTGGGTTCTACACAGGTCAACTAGTCTTTCTCCATTTTTATCTGTTTTCTTGTGTGCTGGCCATTTTCCGATGATGTCACGGTATTTTCTTTCTCTGCCTAGTTGAGCGTTGAAGTCGCCCATTAATCATTTTACATGGTGTTTGGGGATGTTATCTATGGTCTAGTCCAATAGGTCCCAAAATTCTTCTGTTTCCTCATGGTCTTTTGAGGAGTTTTTATCATTAGTGGGAGCATGGGCATTTATTATAGTACAGATTTTATTAGATGCCTTTAAGGTGAGCGTTGAGAGTCGTGGAGACTGTGATTTGAATTCTTGAACTGAGTTTATTATTTTAAGGCTGATCAAAAATCCTGTTCCAAATTCTGGGACATTCTTCATCACCCTCTTCCCGGGTATACCTTTATAAAGTCTGTACCCTTAAGATTCCAAGGCATCCTGGTCAGTGTTTCTAATTTCCTGTAATCCCATGATAAGAATTTTGTGTTGGTCCATTAAGTCGGTGATCACTCTTAGTTTACCGGTTTGCATGAGTGAGTTTATATTGTGTGCCGAGAAGTATGTTACCTGATTTGGTTTGATTCATGATTTTGTCTCGTTCGTGTGTGTGGTACTGGGGTATTTCCGTGCCTCCAACTTCACGGTATCTTTCAGGTGGCAGCCCACCATATCCGAATGCTGCCTTCTCTGAACTCTTGGTTCAGCCGGTGGAATATTCCCTAAAAGACCTTCCATGGTTGACTGTCAAGGTGTCACCTATGTGGGACTAGGTCCCGAATTACAACTCTAGATGTGATCCAATGAGGTGATAATGAGGCCGCTCCTCTGGAGCACAGACGCCTTGTGCAGCCGCCCCTAACCTGGAGAACAGATGCTGCATAATGGATTTCAGTGGCATTTCCTCCACTGTGGGGACCATCACCCTACCCAAAGGAGCTAATTTGCCCGAAGCCGTTCGCCCCCTTAGGGAGTCAGGTTATTTCCTGCCGCCCAACACTCGGCGTTGGCATTTGGCGTTGGCATTTTTACAGCTTGGTGCCAGACCAGCGAACCCTCCTCCTTTCTCATTTCGGACTTGGGACCGGACAACGGCGGAGTTCTTATCTTTCTTTTATACAGTAAAACCTTGTTAATTTGAAGTCGTTGGGATGCAAAAATCAGAGTTCGAATTACGTGATTTCAAATTAACCGCCAGCTCGTAATTCAAAAATGCCAACCTTTGCCGCGTCACAAAATATTCTAAAAGGATCCGTTACTGCATGCAGTTAACCTTGATTCACAGTTAAAAGAACTATTTCCAAAATGTATCCAACAAGGTGCATTTACATTATTCAAATAATGCACTTGGATAATTCACTGTCAAACATAACCTCACGCAACAAAAGAAGAAGAAAAAATCCTGATTCAAAGACGGGGAGAAATCTATATATGCTGGCTCCCCTGTGCAAGTGCTTTATTCATTGGATTAATGTACTGTATGAATTTTAGATGCCCTGAACTTGAACAGAAAGTATGTGATGCCCTTAAAAATCATCATGGCTTGTCAAACTTTGCTATGACGAGGGGAGTAAGTGTCTCACTTCCGTCTGCATTACAACACAGTATAGTGACTCTATCCTTGTACAATTTCCCGGCATGGCTTATCGAACTTTCCTATGACGAGGGGAAGATGTCTCTCGCTTCCGTGTGCATTGCAACGTAGTACAATGACCTCCCACCTTGTACGATTTCCCAGGTGGTACTTCTCTCCTTTAAAACATAAGTCCGTTTGCACTCTGCATAAAGAAAAAACAATGCAGTTTCATCAGCATTGACAATATTGTTTGGTGTGTACGAATTGATTATACAAGCCACGCTTTTTCACCAACTGTTGCATTGCTAGTGTTTACAATGAATCAAAAACAGTAAATTTCCACCTTTTTGATACTTATATTTGCATTAAGCAAATCAATTAATTATAATACAGTACATGTTTCATTTCATGTAGAACATCTTCAGCCGTATTACAACGCTTAGGTGAAATTAAAAAGTACCGTATTTCACGGCATAATCGTCGCCACCGCGTAATCGTCGCATCCTTTATTTTCAATACAAAAATCGGACTTTAAACCTTTAATTACATAATCGTCGCACGTCCAAATTTTGTTCACTAATCTGGTTAAAAGGTAAATGGAACTGCAACGTAAGTTGCACATGAATGCGCAATTCAAATACGTGTATGGTTTATGGGCAATTTGGCAACACAGTCACGTTTGCGACATGTTGCACAACGTATAAATAAATAATACCGGTATATGTACGACGCATGGCTTACCGGTAGACTATCGGCAGTTTGACAACGTGGTCGCGAGACAGTGTAGGCCTACTATTTATTCACCACCTACATATTATGAGTTCCCATTTGAAATACGTAAGGCTGTAAGTTATCGCTTATCGGCAACGTCGCCAGGAAATACCGGCTAGGTAGGTTGAATGGACCTCGAACCAGCCCTCAGATACAGGTAAAATTCCCTGACCCGGCCGTGAATTGAACCCGAGGCCTCCGTGTAAGAGGCAAGCACGCTACCCCTACACCATGGGGCCGGCTCCTGTGTTATTGCGCACGAAGTGAAATCCAAGACGATAATGCAGATTTCCACGGAATTATTCAGCCGAATTATTTACGATGTCTCAGTTGTCATCGCTAGACTCTTATCTTACTACTACGTCATAAGTGTCCGGGCATGGGATGAAAACTTTTATCCAAGCAGTCAAGATAATTATTATCCAATGCTATTAAAATTTTATTTTATAAACTCATCAGTAATGTAATGTAAAATCATCAATAACTGGGAAGAAATATTAACCTAATTACCGTATGTTTAAAAGAAATTGAAAAAAATGAATGTTTGTTACTGACGTCTCGGAATACAGTCAACTATACAGTAGATCTACACCGCGCTAGCTAGAGCTCCGGTTTGCGAGCTTTGCGCAAGCGCAGTAGTGTGTCACAACCAACGAGCTAAACTGATAAATTGTTGCATGCTTCCTTGCTGCCTAACAGTATTGGCTGCTCTGGAATGGACAGATCACAGATGCATTTATTTGTTTCAGATTTACGTGATTACTGTAGACATGTGTGCGTGAGAATTTAAGTTTTTAATTTGTATTTTGGGTGTTTGCAGAAATAATTTGTTTTAATAGTGAACAGTTACGGAAAGTCATTTATATCGCAAAACATTAACGTGTGAAGCATTTATAAGCGATTATGGGTAAATATAGAAACTATTCTGCGGGCTTCAAGCTAAGCGTAATTGCCTTCGCTGAACAGCACGGGAACAGAGCTGCAGAAAGAAAATTTTCTGTGAGTGAAAAGTTGGTGCGTGACTGGCGGAAAGTAAAAAACAAGCTAAAAAGCACAAACCCTTCTAGACGCGCGTTTAGAGGTCCTAAAACAGGGAAGTTTCCTATAATTGACGAAGAAGTGTTTAGGTACGTCAGTGAAATACGTAACAATGGCTGCAGTGTATCATATGAAATGTTACAAATTAAGGGACAGGAGGTAGCGCGCAAACACAACATACCGGTAACTCAGTTTAAGGCGACTCGTGGGTGGATTAAGGGGTTCATGCGACGACACAATCTGTCAGTGCGAAGGAGAACAACACTAAGCCAAAAGTTGCCTGCTGATTACACGGACAAGATTGTAAATTTTCACCGATTTGTCATACGTTTGCGCAAGGAAACTTCGTACTTGCTTTCTCAAATCGGTAATGCCGATCAGACTCCAATCTTTTTTGATATGCCTCGCAACAGCACTATTGCGCTAAAAGGATCACGGAGTGTATTAATGAAAACCAGCGGTAGTGAGAAGTTGCGATGCACGGCAATGCTAGCCATTAGAGCTGACGGGAGAAAGTTGCCGCCTTACATCATTTTCAAGAGGAAAACGATGCCTAAGAATATACAGTTTCCCCGTGGAATTCATGTACGAGTGCAACCAAAGGGTTGGATGGACGTAGAACTCATGCTGGACTGGGTTAAAACTGTGTGGAATAGAAGACCTGGTGCACTACTAAAACAACCAGCTCTGTTTGTTTTAGATAGTTTCCGAGGTCACCTCGTGAACGAAGTGAAGCAAATTCTCACTACAAATAAGACACGGCAGATAGTCATTCCTGGTGGCCTAATATCTGCTTTGCAGCCACTAGACGTATGTGTTAATAAACCCTTTAAAGACCACTTACGTCGATTTTACAACGAGTGGATGATGAGCGGCGATCAGCAATTGACACCCGCCGGAAATATCAGGCGTCCACCCTTGGACTTGTTATGCTCGTGGGTGAAGAAGAGTTGGGATCTTATACCACCTGAACTAGTCTCCAAGAGCTTCAAAAGGACTGGGATTTCGAATGCACTAGACGGTTCCGAAGATGACGCAGTGTGGCAGGGAGACGAAGAATCTGATACTGGTATTAACAGAGGCGAGGACGGCGCATCAGATAGCGAAACCTGCGATAGCGACACCGAAGATTTGGAATAAATTACGTACCGGTAAGTCCGCATTTCACAACAAAGCGATATTTTTTTGCAAGCGTAATATTTTAACTTTAATACTCAAATTAATGACAAATTAACTTAATACGTTCATTTTTATTTTCAGGTTGGAAAAACGTTCGCCGAATTGTTGCGAAAAATTATGAATTTTGTTTTAGACTATTTTAATTATTTTGATGTATAAACGCGAGTATTACGTGCATCTTAAATTTGTATCAAATACAATTTAGTTATAAATACATTTTTTGAGTAATACAAATACTGGTATTAAATATTCATCGTATAATGGTCGCACCCTACAATTTTTTTCGAAAATTTTGGTATAAAAAGTGCGACGATTATGCCGTGAAATACGGTATTTATCTTCTTAAGAAGATCTTAATAAGTACAGTAAAAGTCCATTGTAGCAAGAATTCATAACAGCGAAGAATTTACTCACTATAGCAGGTTATCGTTACATCCAATTTTGGTATTAAAGTCGGAAAACTCACCAAGCACATAAAAATCAGTATGAAACGCCAATCAGTTTGTTCAAAACTTGTGTTTCTGCAGATGATATCCACACTATGGCTTACTTGTTTTGTTATTTTTCGAAATCCCGTACTGCGTGAATGTTTTATTTCATTCTGAAAAAATATAGTACTGTATTTCTCGGAATACAAGATGAACCCCACTTCTTCCTTCAAAAAATTTAAATAAGCTCAAAAAATACGTACTTTGTAAAATCATATGAATGCCTTTTGTTGTACAATAGGCCTACGCATCCTTAGACGCCAAACATTGACTTTCGTCATGCCCCTTTTTTTTGCCCTGCGCAGTTATTTTTTTATTTCCACGGGGTTAAGGACCATTAACTTAAAATCGGCATCATAATACCGAAGAGAACCCGTTGAAAATTTGCCAGCAATACCTATTCCAAATGGAAAATTCTAAGTTCCCATGGAGGGAATTAGATATTTTTCACCAATAGAGCATATCAAAAACAGAGCAGATGTAAGGCTTTTCAGGCGTTTGCTCTATTAACCAGCGTTTCGTCTTAGGTCTGACACTAGACTCATCAGAGTGGGATGTGTCAGACCCTACCCACTGACGCTGGGGTGTATGCAGGTGAACTTATCAGAAGCCCTTATAAGAGGCACAGTCTGGTAACTGCATACGGGAGATAAATCTCCACAATGGAATTATTGCCCGCCTAGTAATTCTGAATGGAAAATGGAATTGTATCTAATTCCCTCCATGGGAACTTATAATTTTCCGCGTCGGTAGGTAGGGTCTGACACATCCCACTCTGTCAGACCTAAGACGAAACGCTGGTTAATAGAGCAAACGCCTGAAAAGCCTTACATCTGATCTGTTAATACCCATTCCATGCGTCTCTACAATACAACAGTCCATCAGGATATTATTCTTGCTCTCTATAAAACTGTTACTTTTACTCAACATCAGATATAACCAGCTACCGCTACACGCACGTCTCACTTGCTGGGTTCGGCCAAATTCAGCGGTGAAGTATAGGCCTAATCGCGGACGTTGAAAGTGATAGAACCAGTTTATTGTGTCATGGTATGGCCATTCCACCCTTGTGTGTTTCGTGCACATACCTCACAATTTCATCTTCGACTTCTTTAAAGCATCCTTGTTGCGAACCACTGAATGCATTTTTTGTACAGTACGCATTTTTTAGTTCTTTGTCTTCACAGTAACGCCAAATATTGGTTTTAGTTAGGCCTATGCCGTATTTTCTTGCGGCTGCACAATTATTCTACATTTCCGAGTGTTTAATAGCCATTAACTTAAAATTGGTATCATAATATCGATGAGAACCTGTTGAAAATTTGCCGGCAATACCTTTTCCATGTATCTTTACAATACGACTATCCATCACAAAAATATTCCTGCTGTCTATAAAACTTAATTTTACTAAGCGTCAAGTACAATAGGCGCGTTATAACTCTGCCACTGAGTAGCCATGGCCTTTCTAAAAATTCAAATGCAGGCATATTTTGATGCCATTCTGCAGATTTGGGAAATGTTTTTGTAGAGGCTAATAGAACACCATTCTCTCTTCACTATTTCCTGAGATCCAGTGACGTTACACACAGCCCTGTACAACCGGTTGTCATGACTAGCGATGTATAGTAAAGAGACGGTCGTTTATTGTCAGCGAGTTTTGTGTGTGCGTGCGCGTGTGAAAAGAAGCAGTTGCCAGTGGTATCTATCGACTTACTGTTAGGCCGCGAATGCAAAACAACCCTTGAGTTTTCGCACGAGATTCTGAGAAGGAAAAAAAGTCTTGGATTCGGAGAAATACAATATCACTCCAGAGGTTTCTGTGGCAATCACTTCAGTTTTCTTCTTCAAATGGAGTCACCTAACCTAACCACGTATGTATCATGAAAACATATTTGAAATCCATGTAGAGAAATGATAACCTCCTCACGAAAAATTTACATGTAAATAGCCTTTCCGAAATTTAACTAGACACGAGAAGATATGAAATATCCTCTGAAATCAGTGATGTACTCTGCCATATCTTGAGGTGTATCACATTCTTACTTAATTTCCGTATATAACATTAAAATTAAGATATCGTTTACTTCAGTCTTGATGTTTAATGAGTTAACAATTGCTATTGACCACGTTATTTACGCATTTATTACGAAAACGTGTTGTTCTCAACCAGCAGTTGATGGGTATTACTAATCAACTCCAACATTGCCTTTGAATGTTGACAAGAGAGCTCGCAAATGCACAAAGTGAGAAAACTATACCGTACCGAAGATAATCGATCGCATTTTGTTGCAAACGCTACGGTTTTCTTGTTCAAACAGCATCACTTATCCTAACATAACTGTACTATACATATGATGATAACACACTTCAAGCGCCAGTAGAGAAATGATTACCTTCTCGCTATAAATTTTCATAATAACCTTTCCGTAATTTAATCAGACATGAGAAAATATAAAGTAACCTCTGAAATCAATTAAGCACTCTGCCATATCTCGAGGTGTATCCTGTTCTTACTTAATTGCAGTATTTAGCCTCAAAATGAAGCGGTCCTTTATTCAGCCTTAACTTTTAACGAGTTAACAACAGTTATCGGACATGTTATTTACTCATTTATTGCGAAAATATGTTCTTTTTCATTTCAAATTTTCTATACGGAACAGCAGTCGACGGGTATTACTAATCGGCTCCGACATCGCCTTCGAATGTCAACGAGAGAACTTGTTAGTGCACATAGCGAGGTAACGATGCCGAAGGTAATCGGTCGGATGCAATATCATAGCCGGGGTGCATAAATATCGGTAACGGAAAAAAATCATGCCCGCTTAATCGCCCGTAATAACGGATGCGTCAGTGATAGGGCTCTCACTGTAGCCAAAGGACGATACACAGTTTAAGATAGGAATTTTGAAGGGACAGGAAAAAATTGTCGCTATAATGGAGTTCTCGTTATATGCCGTACTTGCTATAGCGGACTTATACTGTACCTTGTTTTATTTAAAATCTACGTGATTTTAAAAATTGAAATAAATTACAATCAATGTGGATGAATGGGGTGGTGAAATGGGAGGGAAAATGGATTTACTTATTTTAGCCTATTTTAAAACTATATCTGTTCATTTGAACAGATGTTATAAAAATGTTTTTGTTTCCAGCACATTTTCACTGTATGATATCCTGCTTGTCTACTAATAAAAAGTTTTTGAAAATTAATTTTCCTTTGTCACTGTTCTATATTTTACAAGGATGTCTTCTTCATTTGATCCTTCCAAGGCGAATGTTGTTTGTTTTAATTTTATAAAAATGTCTCTTGAATTCAATGAATTCACAATCCCTGAAGCTGATTGCTGTCATACTATTATTAAAAGAGCTTCCCCGAAATCTGCAATCTTAAGGCCAACCAGGCAAATAAACATGCCAACATCTATTTTAACCTAAGGTTAGCTAAGTTAGCAGAGGATATAGTTTCCTTAAAGAACTGTCTCAAGGATAACGTAGTATCTAAATTTTTAAATAAAACCCAAAGGGAACACCTACCCTCCAGCTATCACTATGATACACAAAAAAGAATTAATCGAATTTGGCTGAAAAATGAAATGAAATACCTATATAGGAAGAAAGCATTTCTTAATGGTGCCCCCTTATTACCTGGCTACTCAGCCGGAGAACGAGAGTCTCAGTCGCAGACTGTTCGTTTTCTGGCTTTGCAAAATTTTTAAGGGCAGGGATAGATATAAGGACTAGCGACAATAAAATCAACACTAAATATAAGGTTTTAACATTTATTACAACTAAGCACTCTTAACAACAAACTTTAAAATTGAACAAAATCTTGGAATTTTAATTTTTCTTCTCTGCCGGTATTTTCATTACAACGGAATTATTCTTCCCAGAATTCTGCTGATATAGTTTTCTGTAAATATATATAGACGAATATTAGCCTACATCTAATATAATAAAATAATTAACGTAATTTATGAGAAGACCTTTCTCTAATGATAACAGGATTAATTTCAAATTAAAATTTTTAATAATTCTCTGACTCATTAATCGTCAGCGGTTAAATTATCCCTTTTCTATTGAATGAGAAAAATTTAAAATAAAATTTTCCTGTCGAAATTCCATTCAACATGCCTTCCTCAGACTTTAAATTTATAAAATGAAAAATTTCTTCATAATTATTGTCTCAAAATTTTCCATAATAATTTCATAAATTAACGCAATATCCTTCTTCAATGTTACACTCATTGAGAATATTTAGCTTTGTAGGTTTTACAATAAATCGTTCGTGACTCCTGTCCATGGACATGACCCTTGCTTATTCATTTTTTTCTAAGACATTAAATCCTACTCTATCTAATTTTGGAATAAAATCCACTAAAGATTCCCTTTTCAACAAAATTTGAGCAACATAAATAACGATATATTAATCAGAACACACGCAACAAACAAGAGATCGAGGCAAATTGTAGTCATGAGAAATATCACAATTCATAGAATTAATGACTAATCACACATACAACATTCACACTTAGGGTACACGGTAACAGTTTATAATATTTATGACGATTTCTAGTCCTTGATTATTATATTTAAATTTTAATCTAAGTCATGAAGAATTTCTGATGACGGTATCGGCTAAAGAAATACCATTACAACAATTAGGAATGTGGTGTCAGGATTATCACTCAAATAAAGAAACTAGGTTCAACAACGATGTTCATGAGAATATCAATGATAGATATCATTGGAAAATTATCATATAGAAACGCATATAACGCAGATCAAATATAAACGTACGCGTTTATGGTTCATGAATTACGACACTATTATTATTACAATACCATAGCTATCAACTAACACGTGCTCCACTCGAAGAAATTATGTTCAACAACATACTCTCTTCACATAAGACTCAATAAATGGATTCACAAGTCAAACAAATAATAACTGATCCATTCCCAAGTCCATAAATACAATAAATATAATAAATAATCCGTCAAGATTCGGCCGTCTACCAGGCTCACATTTACCCTACTAGAGCACACATTAATATTTCACACAAGAACAAACAATATTTACACTCATGATCCTTATTTCCATATTTAACCTGTGATGAAGTTTTTTATTATCATTATTATTGTTACCGTGTTTTAGCGGTAGGTAGAGGTGAAAGAAGGTGCGGGTGTGAATGGGTTTCAAGCTACGAAATTAACGTGCAATGTAAAATTAATTTAAAATTTAACTAGGTTATATTTTCTTTTCAAAAACAAGAGATAACAATCATAACAGGTACAGAGTAGCAAAAAAGTAGGTACAATATTACTGGATTCGGGCTCAGTGCCCTTACTTCATAACTCTTGGGCAATCAGCCCCGCCTTACTCCAAAAAAAAAATTTTAGCCAAGGGGCAGAAAACCCCATTCATGCCCAGGAGCACTGGCTCCAAACATTACACATAAAGCCTGCACGAGGCATACAGAAACAAATTTCAAAGAGCGATCCGCTCTCAAAATTGTAAGCCTATCACAAGGCCACACCAAACTCTACCTTCAAGCTGTCCTTCTAAGGACGTATTCACAGGGGTAAAATACCCAACCTACGGAGGTCTATTACATGAAAAGAAGGTTGATTACATGACCTCTAAAATAACAATTTGAGAGGAGGCGATCTTGCACTCCTAATACACTTTGTTTTTAAAACCTAATCTGGCTCTGGGCCGCTAACGCAAGGGCTAATCCCATACTACAGAGGTGACTTAGAGAAGAACACTTTACATTACATAAACGAAGAATAGTTTGAGAAAATAAGTTCACCTCAAAACAAATGTGAGTGGGAGCTCGAGAGGGTTAGCACTCTCTATCCCAATATGTAGCTTTACAAGAAAAAGATGAAAAGAGTAATTACATTTTAGGAAAAGGTTACATGATGGAAATGCTTCGAACCCGCCGCGAGTGTTAAACTGCCGACCTAGCAAGAAAAGAAGTTATTAATAGGCCATTACCTGGTGTTGAACGGCTGAAGAAGAAAGAGGCGCTTCCCGCCTTCTGCTATGTACTTAATACACTGAAAGATGGAACAGAAGTGGCCCGGAGACCCCAAAATCAGCAGTTTATATCCTCTCGCGGAAGATTCTAGGCGTTAGGGGAAATAAAACACCCTCCCTCAAAGTTTTTATTGGTTCGGGAAAAGAAACCCCTACATAGAGGAAAAAGAAACACATTATTGGTGGAAAATTAATTAAAGAAACTCGGGATTGGCTAGATCCAAAATAAGGGGAAAAAGAGGGGTATACAGCCAACTTAAACCATGACAGAAAGAAATTTAACAAAGAACAAACTCTTGAAATAAAAATTTCTCCAACAAAATAGTTCTTTGATTTCGCACTAGGTTGCACTATTGTAATTCTTCAGTAGTGTCCTCTAGAAGAGAAAGTTCACACTTCTTACTTCAAGCGAAACAAAAACACATCAAAAGTGACACAGTTCAGAAACTCAAAATTTTCCACGTGGTGACATCTTCTGAGAAAGTAGAGAATTAATAGAATAGATAAAGTTCAACCTTCCTCCAGAAGAGGAGTTTCAACTGGCGCAACTTTTAAATAAACGGTGTAGAGGTGTACCGCCCGGTACAATTATTATTATTATTATTATTATTATTATTATTATTATTATTATTATTATTATTATTCATCACAAATCCGCATAAGCTAAAGTTCAATAAAGTTACCAGATGACACTAACACATTTGAAATCCACATAAAGATCGTAATAACGTCTAGGGAAATTTGACGTAATGAAACGTACCGATAATCTGTCCCACATGACTTCAAAATAAATTTACAAATTATTTCAAAATTAAATTATTATTATTATTGGAGAGGTAAATTATTTTAAATCACTCCTATACTGTTGAATTGGGACAGTCAGAATAAATATCGAAGACACTCACACATATCTAATAGAAACCAATAATCATTCACACACAATAACTAACTACCTTACACCATGGAAAGAAGAAATGAAATAGCAAACTACTGTAAGACTAGAAGAAAATTATGCCAAATGAATAAGGAAGCGTTATTTCTACATTGTGTTTACAAAGATGAACAGATATAAATTATAATATTATACTTAAGTGATTGATGAAACTGGATTTCGGCCGATGACCCTGGACATGAGGTAGGTCACCTACCGTCGATCGCCGTCTCCTCCATGTCGGAAATTGCCTCACATTTTAGAATACCATTGTAGCTGCGATGATGAACATGGAGTAGTAGTAGACTTCCTCTTGCTGATGTATTGGCATCTTGAATTTGTCTCGATCTGCACGTAGTCTTCCTCTTCTTTCTTCCCAAGTAGGAGCTGAAACTGACAAATAAGTTTTAAGATGTGCTCAGTACACACACACGATGAATGATATTTCTGAATAATACGTATCTTCTTCCGTAAATCTGCTAAACTCGTAGATCTAGAATATGTAATGAGTCTGTTCTGCCAAATGATCGAACCCAAGAATGTCTGCAATGTGAACGTCGGCGTTGAATTCCCAAGACAGTCAAAGAGAACTCAAATCGAAGAAAGAGGCGCAGACCAAAGAAAAGCTCAAATCACAAAGAGGCAGTTCCTTCGGGAAAACACCGCTATATAATTGTCTTAAGATGAGGGTGTGTCGCCGTAATCGTCTGTGATTGGTCAATGACTTGCACCTGATAGGTTGTTACATTTTTATTAGAATACTGTCAGGTGTAGAGCGACCTTGATCGTATCGATCAGGCAGCCTTGGTTTCTCCCTGTAGGTCACGTGACAGGCAGCTGGTAGTCTGACACACAAAAAATCCACTGTTCTCCCCTCGCTTGGAAATTCCGGTTTCGAGCGAGCTCACCTCTCTGTAACACAGAGTTGGGAAAAATTTCCACCCTTGCTGATGAAATAATACTCTTACACTCATAGATATTAAAATATTGCTTTTATGCCAAATTTGAAGGGGACAATGATAACCTTCTTATATTGAACCTTTGGGTTCCTTTCCTCCTTTTGTGTTTATCCTGTGGTTTTATTCTTATCTGTATTCATCTTTTTGTCTTTTCCTTTTTTCCTTTGAATATCCAGCTTTCTTCTTGTCTTACACATCCCACATCAAGACTGAAGAACTGTCAAAACTGTCCCCTCAGTGACTGTTGAGGCCCTCTTGGTGGGAAGCAGAAATTACCTCATCAGGGGATGATAAGAATAGATGTAGAAGTACAGGGATTGATGAGGAGAAAGCCAGTCTGTCTGTAGATGATATTGTATGAATATGTGGAGATTGTCCTTATCCTTTTTATTTTCCTTTCTGTTTCTCCCTCTTCCCACACTGACATGTAGTGCTTTTCCTTTTATGTATTCCTGTTATTCTTCCTCTCTTTCTGTATGAAGAGTCCACTGCAAGAATGATGGATGTCATTGAAATACACTTTTATCAGGAAGTTAATTTATGAAAGAAAAGACTCATTACTGATACATAGGCCCTTCAATAATTATAAAATAAGCCGCCAACTTGTTTCATAGATTATTAGTTATTAGTGAATACATACACAATAGAACAAACTAATCCAACTAGAAGAAACCAAAGGAAAGTGATTTTAGCACAAGGAGTACGAAATATAAAATGTAAAAGCGCTGTATGTCCCAACTTCTTTATTAACAATGATGGATGTCACCTTATTAAACTGTTTCAGTGAGTAAATCTCACTTCACCAATGCTTGCTCATTATAATGAATAACAAAATGAATATTACAAGAGCATACTAATTGCAAACTTTAGAAGGTAAACAAACATGAGTTATAGGCCTGCATATGATTTCAGGTAAATATCAAAACAAGCAGTATTATTGAACAATGTCACACAAAGAACGTCAATATTTTGATTGAATTTCATATTTGAAAAATGTTCTTCTCTTGGACAGGAGTATTTGTCACTTGTTGGCTGCATAACATCAAGCCACTTTTGGTTTCATTCATGGGGAAGTATAGCATAGAAATTTCTATCACTTGGACAACAGAATTGTGCTAGGTGTAGTAGATTCCCATATTTGTCCTGAGAAATTGGCCACAGCGCTTGGTAAAGAATATTTGGAAGAATGAATTCCCCTGCTGCACATTCTTGTCTCCTTATGGGATTCACAACGATTAAGATACTTGTTTCCCATGCATCATTGAAGGTAGATCTATGCTGCACAAGTCTAGTATGAGCTGCTTCAAACAGTATTTGTTGAATTGGTCTTGAGGCAAAGGTACATTTCTTCTTGTACATAGATTGCAGAAATGAAGTTTACTTTCGCAGGAGTGCCTAGTCGAACTCAATGACTTGGAATGGAGATGGACTCACCCAGGCAGATTCAAATGCATGAATGCAGTCTTCTGGGACTTCTGCTTGCGATTGAGTTTATTAGGGCCATGTTAGAATCACATTCCAGATAATGTCCCCAAACTGGGAAAGTGACTTTGATCATGACTATCAATATCACCCATACTGTTGAGTTAATAATACACAAAATTATTCACAAATTACTTAATCCAAGTCCTGATCTGCTGAATGGATTCATGCACTGATGTTACAGATGCACAGGAACAAAGTGACCTCCGTCATTTTTGCAGTGTATATATACTATAGACATCCAGCATTCTTACAGTACATCAAACCGAGTGAGTTGGCCATACTGTTGGGGTGCGTGGCTGTGAGCTTTCATTCGGGAGATAGCGGGTTAGAACCCCACTGTCAGCAGCCCTGAAGATGGTTTTCAGTCGTTTCCCATTTTCACACCAGGCAAATGCTGGGGCTATGCCGTAATTAAGTCAACGGTTGCTTCCCACTCTTACCCCTTTCCTGTCCCATTGTCCCCATAAGACCTATCTGTGTCAGTATAGCATTAAGCCAACTGTAAAAAAGGGTACGTCAAATCTTATTTTATGCACAGCTCTTTGGCTATTGGCGATGTTGCATTGACATAATAACCATGTGTTCTACAGCAAATAATGCATCTGATGCCACCCTTAACTCCTTCATATATGACTTGTCAGCATGTGAAATGAAATATTCCAATGGTTACTGAAGACTTGGAAGGTGAAGCATAAGGACGTTTGGTAAAATATCCATCATTAATTCCATATGGATTTAGCAACAGTGCCAAGGTTTTGCTACCTTGATTCATCTCCGATAGATAAAGAGGTTTATTGAGGGACAACAAAATGGAAGTGATTATCTGCTTCAATTAATAAATTGAGTTTGCACTTCAATGTAAATTAATTCAAAGAAACAAACCTAATTACCAGCTTTGAAAATAAGTTGTAGAGGATTAATAATGTTTGTAGTGTCATGTTTGATGTGTACATTTTGTTTTTGGACTGATCGATGGTAAAATGCAAGTGCAATTTTTTTTTATTGTTTCGCCATAGTATGCCATTGCAACTCCAAGTTCTATTGTATTACTGTTTATCTTAATGTTTATTTTGTAGTTGTGAGATAAAACCTCTCTCATACCAGTTTGATGTTGAAGTAGTATTTAGCCGTGCCGCTCATATTTTTTAAATGTTTTATATTGTCAGTGCTGTGATGGTAATTGTCCTCCTTGCGAGAAACCCTGTGGTCGCACTCTCACATGTGGAAACCATAAGTGTGCTTCTGTCTGCCACCGAGGGCCTTGCTATCCATGCCCATCCACAGCAGAGGTTAAGTGTCGTTGTGGCCACACTGTGCTAGTAGTACCATGTGGCCGCAAAAAGAAAACCAGACCTCCACGGTGTATGAAACTTTGCAGGTGAGATTTTAGTGTACCTTAATATTCTTTAAAGGACTTGTATATTCTGGCCTTCAGGCTTAGCAGCGGTTGCTTAGTAGACCAATGCCCACCAGAGCTGTAGTATCTCAAGTTTTCTGTTTGTTTTGTATGCAAGGTAAGCAGTTGAGATGGCCATCTGGTAGCATTTCGCTGGGCAAGCTGAACTTGCTGACTCACCAAAAAACCGACAAATTTTCTCTATTATACCGGTTGTAACAAAATTCAGTATTCAAAGCCCTAGGGGCTCTTAACTTGGGAGTGTGGGTTGGAAACCGTGGGGCCCTTAACTGAATCCTGGTGTTGCTTAATGGTACATTAAAACCTCTATGCATTGTTTTACCGGGGCGGGGGATGACGATGGATGCAGGAAAACGATAAATGCGGGTGACATATAAAATTGGGGGAAAGCAAAATATGGGTACTGTATTTAGACATTTTTCGTCATGTAAATATAATAATAATAATAATAATAATAATAATAATAATAATAATAATAATGGTGTGTGGTCTTCGAAGCTGGGTGCAGATCTTTCGAGTTGTCAATTTAGGATCTATGCCCTCATGAAATGTGGCTCTACCTAAGATGAATCCTAATGCGTAAGTCGGCACGCACACACAGCCCCCGAACTTCGGAATTAACCAACTAAAATTAAAATCCCCAACCCAATCGTGACCTCTTGAACTGAAGGCCAACATGTGCTAACCATTTAGCCATGGAGCCGGACATGCTCATACTATACGTAACGGTATCAAACTATTGCCATCATGATATACACGATGAAAATAAAAGGCGCTACCTTTACGCAGTTTTGTTTCACTTTTCCTTACATCTAATAGTAATTGGAAAACCTTCAAGGTCAGGTCTCTTATATTGCAAATTAATGATATACGTGGATATTACGGCGATAACCTGTATTTTAGTTAAAGATTCTGTAGACCCTTCACGAACAATAGGTTAGAATTCCACATGGCGTGGCTTGGACGATATCGCAGAGGTTAGAAATTCAACATGGCACGCCTCGGACGATGTCACAGCGGGCTAAGTGTTGCTGGCAACTTAGGAATATAGTTTCAAGACCAGGCTGGTAAAAAGATTATTAGTCTGGCTTGGTTAGGTCCGGCTTGTAACAAGACAACTGGGCAGGGGGCAACAAAGTGGCCCATACACATCACAAGGTACGACGCGATTAATAACCCTGTGGCTAATTAAAACGTACCCGGCGTGCGCCGTAACTATTTTAAACTGCATGATTTTCTCACTTTTAACATAGCTGGCAGCCCTATCCAGCCAGTAGCAACACGGAAAATGGTGGCAAATTTGAGGTTTACAGTGCCTCTGATTTAATTCTTGTAAATAAGAGTACTTCTAGGGGGCAGTTAGTGGGTCGAGGAGAAGCGTTGGCACCTGAAAGCTTATAGTGAGCTTGCGCGTGAATAACCTGCGCACGGCACTCCAGCCTACGAGATCCTTTCTAAGACTAGCAACTCGTAATCGCTCGTACAATCTTACTTAACAGGTTGCCGCTATTATATGCTAGAGTATTCAGCTGTCTCTTTAGATTCAAAAAACTGGTGGTGGTGGTGGTGGTGGTGGTGGTGATTATTATTATTTTAAAAGGAAGTACAACTAGCCAACCATCCTCTATATAACACTAATCAGAGAGAAAAAATGGAAGGGGTCCGACACTTCGAAAAATGAAGGTATCGGCCAAAGTAACACAAGGACCATTAAGGGCATGAAAATGAAAGACTCCCTAGGCCTCCATATGTAATACCGTCGGGGTCTGAAAAGAACAATAGGTGACCAAGGGAGGTCAGATAGGATAGATGAAAGTGAGGAGCCTGGCACAAGTAAGTGGAATCAATGCCAGGACTCAGCTGAGGGCCCCGTGGTCGCCATCCAATGCTCCAAAGTTCAGAGCCCCTGAGGCCCATTTTAGTCGGCTCTTATGACAGGGAGGGGATACCGTGGGGGGTGTTCTACCACCCCCACCTACAGGGGGACCACATCATCACTATTCAGACAAGTTCTGCAATGAGATGCCATTGCCTGTCGTATGGTATTGATATTTTTGTTACAACTAGAATGTACCACAGACTTTTTGTCACAGTGTAATAAAATGCCATATGGACATTATGTCACGATATTAACATCATCACAGGTACAGTATGCTACACTAAAAATTATCTCTGGGACAATATTTAGATTGTCCATTATACAGTATGCAACACTACAAAATGAAGTCAATGGCTTGTATGGAAATAGCTGATTTGCACAGTTGAACTTTGAAATGACAGATCAAACAAAATTCATTTATACATCTAAAGGGGGTAAGCAACTAATTTATAAGGTTACATGCACTTGAAACATAGGCCTTTGAAAAATTGTTTGTGATGAAGATGTGTGGATAGACATCGATGCACTGTAACGTTTACAATGTCAATTGCTCAGAACACTCATCTGTACTATCAGAGACAGAACATAGCCGTGCGCCTGATTGAGGAGCCTGCAGGCTGCTGAACTTGAAGAAATTAAGAATGCAACTGCCACGTCTGCAGAACCAACTTTGTTGAATGTGAAAAATATGATTGCTTCAATGTCCAGCAAAACAAATTATTAAACTCCCAAAGAAGGAAACATTGAGAAGAACTGTTAGATGTATTAGGAGGCAGAACTTGCCTACTGAAGTGAGAAATATGGAAGAATTTGAACATTTGCCTCAAAAATGTACCATTGTTGCTTCACTTCAGTGTATGGAAAGGAGTAGTATGGGATGTGCAATGGAACATTAAAGGTTGCTCATAAAATTACATCCCAGTTGTATAGTATATACTGCAAAGTGCATGATGGTTTTCCCCATTCTCTTTCTACTGTCAAAAAAGACATATCAGGAAATTTTTCATGTCCTTAAGTATGAAGTCTGAACCAATTTCAGAAAAATCTACATCCTGATTACATATCAACCAATTATGAGTTGCATCCGTGGAAGAAATTTTCCCAGTACTGAAATTGCTGGTCGCTTTTTCCAGTATGCACAGTCTGTGATGCAGGATACAGATGGAAGGTGTGGCAGCCCTATACACAGAAGAGAAAAATGTTGAACTTCGCACACAATTCCACTCTATACTAGCACTTCCCTTTGTTCCAGTAAGTAATATTCCTGAAGTTTTCATGTTGATGAAAAAAGATACTGACGAAAATCTGAAGGCAATTTTGTTCTACATGGAAACAATTTACAGGATACAGATGGAAGGTGTGGCAGCCCTATACACAGAAGAGAAAAATGTTGAACTTCGCACACAATTCCACTCTATACTAGCACTTCCCTTTGTTCCAGTAAGTAATATTCCTGAAGTTTTCATGTTGATGAAAAAAGATACTGACGAAAATCTGAAGGCAATTTTGTTCTACATGGAAACAATTTATGTTCTTGGAAGATATGGTAGAGGGTGAGGAACACCAATGTTCCCTCCAAAGATGTGGAATTTATAATAGAGTTTCATATTTGCCACATACAACCAACACATACAAGGCCTGGCATAGTCACATTAGTAAAATGATGTGTAAGAATCATCCTTCAGTTTATCATCTCAGAGAACACCTACAGAATAAAGCTGCAGAGATAAGTCATGGTATTGATGACTGCAAAGCAGACACTCAACACAAAAGAAAATGAAAGATACTTGGATCTCAGATTGTTGCTACATATCATGAACGTTGAAATGAAAACAGGTCCTCAGAACACCTGCAAACACTTGGACACAATTTTGCAGATATATTTTAAATAATATGTAACATTTGCAATAAATGTACCTGTTTCTTTAAAAATGTCTATAAAATTATAAACGCCATATGACATTAATGTACATAAGACATAAATTCTGCTTTGACATTATACTACTTTGACAAAGCAGCCACATGGCTTTGTTCTACTTACGACATAAATTCTGATATGACATAATATTTATGTGACTAAAAATCTGTGACAAGAAATCTGTGGTTCGTTTTACTTATGAAAAAATTGACGGGAACTCTGTCATGCACATACAAACACTCCAGGCATGTGTTCTAGAGAATAAGCAACCACAAGCACCTGAACAACGAGCTCTTTTTTCGATGCAGTTGGAGTCGTGTACATCTAGCTCTCCCACTGCCCCATTATAAAAATATCATTCTGGGTGAGATAAGGAGAACAAGCTTTTATTGCAGCACGAGGCCACACTTTTGATCAGTTTTTTAAATGATTAATTATATTGAGATATAATAGCTTCATTCTCAATCGTTTCATAAAGTACCCCAATTATCAGTTTCTGACCCTTTTTTTAATAAAAATAAAAAAAATTGTTTTGCTGTCTTGTATTATCTCTCAGAGTTTGAGTATTGGATTTTGTTATGAATGCTGGAGTAGAGACAAAGGTGGACGTCATTACGATAAGTTTCAGATTTCAAGATCCTAAGTACACTAGTGTTCAGAAATTAAGCATAAGTTACGAGTAAGCAGGGCAACAGGAAATAGACCGCAAATCACACGACATATGCACCTACCAAACTTACATGTTTGCTCTGTATACGAAAGGAGTGTTCCCTGCTTTGACTAATGGCATAACCGCAAGGTAAACACTGCCTGCACCACATATTCCCTCAGTCATGTTTGCCCTGTTATAGTGTGCAGAGTGTAGCCTCATGGTGAAAGAGGAAATATGTAGTAACATTTCGAAAAATTCAGTTGGAAATAATGAGTAACTATTTGTATCGCATGTTTAAATAGCTGTGTTATCTGTACTGATACTGAATGTAACAAAATGTAACTTAAAAGCTTTTCAGTCTGTTGAACACACAAGTTAAATGTAAATATTACATTTTAAGATACCTGTAAAAAAAACACATTATTAAATAAGGATTAAAAATACATGGTATTAAACAAACAATGACATGTTTCATTCTTGAAAGAACAAGTTTTTATCAAGTCACACTCAAATATTTAGAATATGTTTCTGTTTAATACATACACTAGTGTCCAGCATTAAGCATATCACTAAATGAGGCCATACCGCCTGATAGCAATGTCAGACGGATTGGTGAACAAACGGAAGCTGAATCACACGCCATATGTCACACAACTTGTCCAGAAAAACAGTGTCAGGAAAGTTCTGATAGCTAGGTACACCTTTAACAACTAACAAAACTTGGCAATGTCTTCCACAACAAAATATGCTGTTAATAGGGTGTATGGTTACCCCTAACGGCCACACATGCTTCACAGCGACGTGGTATGCTCTCTATCTATAGCCAATACAACCACAGGAACATCATGGAACGGGACCAGTATGGCGGTGGTGGCATCATGTTGAATGGTAGCTTATAAATCTCATATCATGTTGAATGGCCGTACGGACATGCACATCTTCATGGATGGCCCGAGAAACACTGTTAACGCTCAGAGATACAGGGATGAGGTACTGAGGCCACATGTCCGACTCTTCAGAGGTGCAGTTGGTCCAGATTTCCTTCTACAGTAATGAACGATAATGCCCGACCGCACCGCGCTGCTCTAGTGGGTGAATTTTTGGCTGAGGAAGACATTCATCGCATGGACTGCCCAGCGAGGTCTGCGGACCTGAATCCTATAGAACATGCATGGGATACATTGGGGAGACGAATTGCATCCCGTCAGCCTCCACCAAGGACCCTCCAAGACCTTCGCATTGCCCTTTCGGAGGAATGGAATCAACTGCCACAGGAGCTCTTGGACCATGCCTTTTTTTTATTCAGGCTATTATGTACTGGAAAACTGTCCCTTCCCCCAAATGGCGACACTTCATCATTATTACACTGCTTCCAACATTTTATCCTGTGCTACCATCCAAAGAATAAGTAGGTACTTTCATATTCTTATAATTTCAAATGTTTGTTTTTTAAAGCAAAATTTGCTTTCAGGATAGAACCCGATTGTCACCATCCACAGCGTGAACCTCATCGCTGTCACTTTGGAGACTGTCCACCTTGTCGCCAAGTGTGTGGTCTGCCACATGACCCTTGTGGTCATAGCTGTAGTGCAATGTGCCACTCAGCTGTGTGGGTCAAGGTAGGCTCTGAACAGAAACCTGCAGGGCCCTGGGAGAAGGTGGAGCCACAATTGGAGCTTCGAGCACTTCCCTGTCCAGATTGTAAGGTAAACTTCACTTTGCTCTACAACTTATACCCATAAATATTCTTGTAGGAAAAGTGACTAACCAGGAGCATGACAGATACTGGTATAACATTGAAAACAGATAAAGTTCAGCTGTAAATAGTTTTTACTGTACTTTATTTAACTACGCATAGCAATAAGGTTGATACAGGCAAGCACTTAGAATTGAGTATGTTGGTCTTCCAAATAAAGCAGCTCTTCATCTGCAAGTCCAGATATGATTGTACTGTTCAGCCAAGAACTGGAGGCGAACAGTTCACCACACCGTGATGAGAGGCATTCCTTGGTGGGTCAGCCAGAGTCCATTTCTCCTCAGTAGTTCATTTTAAAACTCCAGAAGAGTGTGAAAATCATTAATATGCATTGATCACAACACACACACACAAAAAAAAAAAAAAAACTTTATATATCATATATAAGTTTGGTCTCTACATTGCTCAGAATTTACAGACGTACCAACTCTCCCGATTTAAGCGGGAGACTCCCAATTTTTCATCGTTCTTCCTAATTTCCCGATTGCCGGGACCTATCCCCCAATTCTCAGAGCAGTTTCAGTAATTTTTGTATTATTTTAAATTTCCGTGCGTTTCCTTGGTCTATCGATACATAGCTGAGTATGGCTGGTCGATAGTAGTATTAATAATTACAATCGAATGGCAGCACGGGGCACGGTGGCCAGCTATGTGCTCCTCTTTGGTCTATAATACAGTCATATACACAAATAACTTAATAATAGGAAGTTGAAGTCGCAAGTGAGTAACCTAACCTCAGAAGTAGCATGCTATAGACGTCTACCCGGGGCAGGACCTGCATAAGTACTCGTGTTATGTCATGTAGTAGTGCTTCTTGGTTATGTCTTCATTTTTGTTTTGGCCAAAATGTCAAAACACAAATATGCAGTTTTTAAAAGCGCTTATAGAGAAGAGTTTCAGTGTGTCAGTGAATCCAGGAAAGAACCAACGTTCACATTCTGTACTATATGTAGGTGTGATTTTTCAGTTGCACATGGTGGGAAGTGTAATATACTCAAATATGTGCAAACGAAAAAACATGTAGAGAGCATCCAGTGTGTAGAAAGAAACCAGACTGAACTTTTCATATAAAAACCAAGATTTAAATCCTGTGACTAATGCCAAGGCTTTATTTATATCACTTATCGTAGAACATAACCTGCCTGTAAATTGTGCCAACAACGCGGGGCCTTTGTTTCGCAAAATGTTTCCTGATTTGGAAATCGCTAAACAATATGGGTGTGCTATCATTACAGAAATATGCATGGAAGAAAGGGTGGAAATTGTATCACATTTGCAGGTGAATGCATTTTCTGTTGCTACTGATGGTAGCAATAATAGCGATTTGAAAATATAGCCTATGTTGTAACATTTTTAGGCCTGAACTCAGTGAAATTCAGAGTTGTCTACTCTCTGTACCTAATTCAGAAGAAGATGCTACTGGAACTAACATTGCCAATCTTTTTCCCTCAACTTTTCAGGAATTCCACATTCCATTAAAAAACTGCCCTAGCTCTTGGTGCTGATAATGCTCCAGTAATGGTAGGATTAAAGAATGTTATGGCAGGATGTTTGGAACTGGGAAGATAGTAACATAATCATCGTAGGCTGCTCTTGTCTCCTAATTAATCTTGCTGCAGAGAAGGGTGTGGCGTGCTTGCCTGTAAATGTAGATGAAAGTATAGTTTATATATTTTATTATCTGAAAAGGAGTGCAAAGAGGAAAGAAAAGTTCAGAGAATTTCAGAATTTACACAACACAGGGATCAGGAAAATTCTGAAGCATGTGCCTACTCGATAGTTATCACTAAGAAGGTGTTTAGGATTTGCTGCAGTGGGACCCTTTGGTTACTTTATTTAGGAATGATATTGTGAGTAAGGATTCTCAGATGGGAACTTTGAAGACTTACAAAATTCCTAAGCACAGTCTAAGTGCAGATGTGTCTTGTTTGCCTGAAAAGGTGAAGCAACGTCATAACATTTCACCACACTCCTCAGTTAAAAAGAAAACCCAGTCATCAGTTTCACCCAAAAACAAACAACTGATGACACTAAAAGCCATGCTTTGTCACGTGAAGAATGACTGTTCATGTTCCTTTCATCAAATTTACATAAATCTTTTTGCCTTTTTCTCTCAAGTTTTATGGATATCTTTGAGAATCCAAATGTAGCTCTTCGGTCTAGTATGCCGCACATCCACTTATTGAAGTCAGTTTTGGAGTAACTATTGAAGAATGTTATTGCAAGGTTTGGAAAACCACACGTTATTAAAAGCTCCTCCTCTCTCCTTGATGTAGATTATCATACTCCGGAAAATCAAAATGATTGATAGGGAACTCTGCGTTTATTTTGGTGAACACTTTGAAGTTTGAGGAAAAGTGCATATTCTTTAAGTCTGTTAGGAAGTGTTTCTGTTCATCGTATGACTACATGGTACACAAATTTCCGTAAAAGATGAAGTTTTAATTAATGCAGAAGTTGCAAATATTTCTGCTATAAGTAAGGCATCATTTTCTAGCCTTAGATTTTTCATTAACAAATTTCCGAACATTCTGGGTAGTGAAATGGAACATTTAGATAAAGAAACTGATATTCTGCACTCCCAGTTCTGTAACTTTCAGCTTGAGGAGACAGACCTGGCAAAAAAGAAGAATTGATGTTCAGTGGGCATTGGTAGATCAGATGAAATCAGCTGATGGTGTACTTAAATATGACAGAATCTCTAAGGTGATGCTTGCCATTTTATCAATTCCACATAGCAGTGCAGAATATGAAAGGATTTTTAGCAGAGTCACAAAGACAAAAACACAGTTCAGGTCCTTGCTGTCTGAACAAACTTTGGAGAAACTTTTAACCTTAAAATCAGTTCAGCAAGGCAAGTGCTTTGAGCAAAAATTTAGTTCAGAGTTTCTGAAGAGTGCTAAATCACCTACGGGTGTGTTGAACAACAATCAGTCGTAATGTGTTCAGTGTGCTGATAAATCACATGTTCCTAAAGTTCAGGTATGTCCAGTATTTAGTATCCGCATATAAATAATGAAATATATATATATAGGCCAAATAGATAATAAAAAAAGTATAATAATATATTCAATTATAATGAATTAGTACATGTTCTGCCATCAGAGATGTGTCGTAATATATCCCGATTTGCTGCCAAATCTCTCGTGAGTTTTTTTACTTTTGAAAGTTGGTATGTCTGGAATTTAAGAAGAATGGTATTTCTGTGTCAGCTGTGTCCACAAAAATCAAAATTATTTTACATTTAATAGTAAAATTTACCAACAAAATGGACTCTCTATGGGAGCCCCAGCATAAGGAATATTGGCTAACATAGACTATTTGGAACACACAAAGATTATTCATCAGATAGAGGGATTGGATTTTTGGACAAGATATGTAGACGGTGTTTACGCTATAATAGATAACAGACTCACTGATAGTAACAATTTTTTTAATATATTGAATAATTTGGATTCCAGTATAAAATTCACTTTTGAAGAAGAAGAAGAAGAAGAAGAAGAAGAAGAAGAAGAAGAAAGATCACTGAATTTCTACATGTAGTCACAACAAGAGAAGAAAAAGGATTTTCTTTCAAAATACACAGAAAATCCACTTTCACACCCGACCACTATCAGAAACATCTCGTTACACCCTGAGACACAGAAAAGATCAGCATATTATAGTTACGTTAACAGAGCATTTAGTATACCATTATCCAAATCTGAAAGGAATAAAGAACTATTGTTTATCTGATAACAAGCCCTCTTGAATGGTTTCAACAATAACATGATGGATAAAATAATTAATAAATTTTCGGAGAAGCAACAATCTAAATTAGCAATCGAACCTAGTAAAGCTGAGAAATACATTAAATTCACATATAATAATCCAAACATAGATGTGATAACAAATTTATTTAAGAGAAAATTTTCAAAATCGCATTTTCCACCAATAACAACATGAAACAGAGTATTTTCAACCATGATACAGTAAATCTCTCCGAAAAAGATACATTTTTGATTCGGGAATATATAAACTTACATGCTTTGAGTGCAAGACTACATACATAGGACAGTCTGGCCGCAATGTTAAAGTAAGATATTTAGAACATGTGAATACTGAAAAACATAGATGATTGTCAGCTATGGAAACACACATGACTACCACAGGTCATAAATTTACCAACATAGAACAAGACCTCACCATCATAAAAAAAAAAAAATTTTTTTAAAAGGGCAGCTTAATGAACACATATGAAGATCTATACATTCATCTAGACCAACTTGTAAAGAAAAATGATAAACTTAATGAGGCTGTAGAATATAAGAACCCATTGTATGTATGTTCAGTCGTCAGCCCTAAGGCTGGTTGGATCCTCAACAGCTCCGCCATCAGTTGTCATAGATTGCCTAAGCAGCACTGAAGAGGCGTACTAGGGAAATGAGGATTGGGGTAGTTTCCCGTTGCTTTCCTCGCCGAGCCAGACGTTGCTATTACATATCAGTCTGCCAAGCCCACTGAAATGCATGCATCAACCGACCCTATGAGCAACATTTTCACACCATTCATAGCAGGGACTGGCTGCATAAGGAATGGCCTTACTAGCATCACTCATACCTCAGTCACTTTCATATTGTCAAAGCCTAGGATAAGACTGAGACAGGTCAATGAAAGTAACAAAATTGCTCTAGCCTATACCAGAAGAAATAGTGCACTGTAAACACTAGGTCCTGCCAGCAAAGGCATAATATGTGTTGCCGGTGGTGAGTTGATAGTTGGTGGAATTATTTAATTCTAGACTTGTCAAAAGAAACTAAGGAATTAACATTTTTGAAGAATTCGATTAAATTTTTGTTGTTGTAAAAATGATGTAAAATTTTGTGTGTTTTATTTCTGGTGAAATTGTGTGATTTTAAAGAATTTTCAGGACTCACAGAAGAGACAATAATTTACTTAATCATTGAGTGTTAAAAGAAAAGACAGTGATATTGGAGATCTCCAGTAATATGTTTGTAACACATTTTTTGTATCACCCTGTAGTACGTGGAGGCTTCAATCATGAAATTGCTGAGTTTCGCATTCGAAACCTCTAGAATATATTTCCCATATTACCATATACGGTGCTGTAATTCTATTGGTGAAAATAACGCCAAATTGTATTGGTGATAATTCGGGTCGAAACATAGGTAGCTTCCCTGATTGGCTGTCTGAGTATTTCCTAATTTCCGGCCTTTTGGCTCCTTAGCAGAAGCAAGGCTCTGTTCAGCGTCTTTGGTTTTCGTACGTCTTAACGTCGGACGCACCGGCTCCAGCCATCCCGGGGTAAGCATGTTTTCTTTTCTCAAGTGTTAAATTAAAATGTAAATTCATTTGTGCGGAGTTTACCTTAGACCCTGGTTGTCTCCGTTTTGATTTTCTAATGCCGTAGTTCGTCAGCTAGGCATATCCTTTGTTTTGGAGGCAATTCCTTTTATTAACCTTTTGTGAATATGTAAACTTTAATTATTTTTTTTCTTCCGAGTTGCCTCCAGTAATTTAGCGTCAGTTTAGTGTACGCCTGTTGAGTTATGCGTCCCTCATTGATGTGTATTAGGAGAGGACTGCCCCTCTATAGGCCTCTGCGCTAAATTTACCTTCTGTTGTTTCCTTTCCTTGTAACATGTTTCTACTTGACGTGTATGATGTTTGTAATTATGTTATTTTCCCCTTAATTTTTCATGGTAAATTTCAACATCAAATTTATGCTCACTTATTTAGAAGTAATTGTAATGCTGTGTAAATATTCACATTTCTGAAGAAACACTGATAGGAACGTCGTGGTTCGATGTAATTTTTAATTGAAGATGTTATCTTTTTACCTTGTGCACTTTATACTTTGGTTCAGTTCTATATGTTGAGTAAATTAGACAAAGGGTTAATGTTTTCACGTTTCTTTCCCTACAATGTCACGTAAGATCTCGTCCTCTGTAGGATTTCCCGGCCTGCTTCCCATACTTCCTTTCCCTAGATGTCATGTTGGTTATCCTGCGAAGCCACGTTTTGTCAAAATTAAGAATGTTTTTCCGAGTGTATCATCGGCTGACGTTATTCTTTCAGGTTTGTTATTTTGGATTATTAAATCATTGCTTGTTTTATATGTACCTTGTATTATGTGCTCCTACCCGTTAAAAGGGGGGGTTACATCTGGTCCGTTTCAAGATCAAAAGGTAGATGTTCAAGATACATTCTAAATATCTCCAAAGAGAAAACAACAGCTAAGGCTTCCAATTCATATATAGAATAGTTGCGTTCAGCAGGATTTAGACTACGGGAAGCATAAGAGATAGGACGATGTCCATCTTCAAATTCCTGAAGGAGTACACCAGATATACCTGTAGATGAGGCATCGGTTTGGAGAATGAAACGTTTAGAAAAATCTGGCCTCGCCAGCATAAGAGCGTTACATAAAGCAGATTTTAGATCATAGAAAGCTTCAAGTTGGGCATCACCCCACTGAAATTTAGCATCTTTTCTCCTCAAGGCATTTAATGGGGCTGCTCTTTTAGCAAAATTGGGGATGAATTTATGGAAGAAGTTAACCATGCCAACGAACCTAGCGATAGCTTTGACATCTCTAGGAGTTGGAAAATTTTGGATAGCTGCAGTACGAGATTGGTCAACAGAAACGCCTTTCTCGGACACGATATGACCTAGGAAGGACATCTGAGGCTGTGCGAAAGTAACCTTGCTATCCTTAAGGGTTAATCCTGCTTTACGGAGTCTTTCAAGGACTTCATTGAGATGAACAAGGTGTTCTTCAAAAGTTTCGCTAAAAATTACTAAATCATCCAGATAATTATAAACGAATTTGAATTTAATGTCTGACAACACATTATCCAGCAGCCGAGTAAGAACAGTGGCTCCTGTCGCCAGCCCGAATGGTACACGCTCAAATTCATAGAGGTTCCAGTCAGTGGCAAAAGCCGTGAGATGCTTGGATTTTTCAGCAAGAGGTATCTGATAATACGCCTGATTCAAATCAAAAGTTGTAAAAATTTTGGCATTAGCAAACCAATAGAAACAAGAGTGTAAGTCAGGAAGAGGAACGGATTGAAGCACATCTCGCTTGTTCAACATTCTATAATCCACTACAGGCCAAAAGCCACCCTGTGGTATAGGGATGAGAAATATGGGAGAAGAGTATGCAGATTTAGAAGGATGTATTACACTATCAGCAAGCATTTGATTGATGATAGCCTTAAGGTCTTTCATCTTCAGGGGCGACAACCGGTACGGAGGAGAATGAACAGGTTCATTATCAGTTACTTCAATTTTATATTCCAAAACATTGGTTACCCCTAACTTATCGGTAAACACATCGGGAGATTTATCACAAAGATTTCTAAGCTGGTTGGCGTGGTCATCAGGCAAATGATTAAAGTCAAAAGCTTTTGGTTCACTTGTGTCCTCAGAGACAGCACTGACATGATAAGGAAGGATAGGAGAACGGTTACTCAATTTAAAGATTCTAATGGAAAACTTAAACTGGAATTCATTGCATTGAAGATCCAAAACCATACCAGTTTTGGCAATAAAATTTGCACCAAGAATGAAAGGACAAGATAAACCTTTCGCCACTAGCACAGGCATTTTCCATGTGAAATTACGTATTCTAATTTTGACGCTCAGACTTCCAATCACATTCAAGGAATTAGAATTAGCTGTATAACAGGTTAAGGACACAGGTGTTAAGGCAGGGAACTTACAAACAGATTTTACAGAGTTATACAAATTTTCACTCATCAAGGTGAGGTTACTTCCAGAATCAACTAAGGCACAAACAGATTCATTGTTCACTTCTAGGCATATGTACGGTAATTTACACGGAGGAATAGCAGAAATACCACAAGATTTTGGAAAATTGACACTAGGGTCAGACTGAGGCTTATAATCAACTACAGGGTCGGGTATGTCATCATCTAGCTGACAGCGATAACAGACGAAACACGAAGATACGCTATAAGGTTTGGCACATGAATTGGCGGTTAGTCATCTGGCATTGCCATTACCAGAACGCCCAGAACCGAACTGAGCATCAGACGGTTTAAAGGAACAAAAGGATAAAAGAATAGCTTCAGATTCGATAAATTTACCTTTAACAAGGGTCAAAGATGCACATACTTCGTCTGTTGATAGGCTGGGTACGGCTATAGTTTCGTTAAGCGATTGCTTTAACAAGCTCGCGTGATCCCTAATTCTTCCTGTCGACTTCAATTTACAAATACGAAGTTCGTAATTCCTCCTCCCTCAAATGGGACGGAACAGGGACCACACGAGACATGTTAACAAGAAATTACATTAGGAGATGATACCAGGTTATTTTAGGTTAGTTAAGGTTTACTGTTCTCGCATCTCTTTCTTCTACGACCACGCCTCGGCTAACAGATGTAACCCCCCTTTTAACGGGTAAGAGCACATAATACAAGGTACATATAAAACAAGCAATGATTTAATAATCCAAAATAACAAACCTGAAAGAATAACGTCAGCCGATGATACACTGAGAAAAACATTCTTAATTTTGACAAAACGTGGCTTCGCAGGATAACCAACATGACAACTAGGGAAAGGAAGTATGGGAAGCAGGCCGGGAAACCCTACAGAGGACGAGATCTTGCGTGACGTTGTAGGAAAAGAAACGTGAGAACATTAACCCTTTGTCTAATTTACTCAACATATAGAATTGAACCAAGGTATAAAGTGCACAAGGTAAAAAGATAACATCTTCAATAAAAAATTACATCAAACCACGACGTTCCTATCGGTGTTTCTTCAGAAATGTGAATATTTACACAGCATTACAATTACTTCTAAATAAGTGAGCATAAATACGATGTTGAAATTAACCATGAAAAATTAAGGGGAAAATAACATAATTACAAACATCATACAAGGAAAGGAAACAACAGAAGGTAAATTTAGCGCAGAGGCCTATAGAGGGGCAGTCCTCTCCTAATACACATCAATGAGGGACGCATAACTCAACAGGTGTGCACTAAACTGACACTGAATTACTGGAGGCAACTCGGAAGAAAAAAAATTAAAGTTTACATATTCACAAAAGGTTAATAAAAGGAATTGCCTCCAAAACAAAGGATATGCCTAGCTGACGAACTATGGCATTAGAAAATCAAAACGGAGACAACCAGGGTCTAAGGTAAACTCCGCACAAATGAATTTACATTTTAATTTAACACTTGAGAAAAGAAAACATTCTTACCCCGGGATGGCTGGAGCCGGTGAGCGGACTACCTTACAAGGTGCATCCAATCGTTAAGACGTACGAAGACCAAAGACGCTGAACAGAGCTTTGCTCCTGCTACGGAGCCAAAAGGCCGAAAATTAGGAAATACTCAGACAGCCAATCAGGGAAGCTACCTATGTTTCGACCCGAATTATCATCAATACAGTTTGGCGTTATTTTCACCAATTGAATTACAGCACCATATATGGTAATGTGGGAAATATATTCTAGAGGTTTCGATTGCGAAACTCAGAGATTTCGTGATCGAAGCCTCCACGTGGCACTACAGGGTGATACAAAAAATGTGTTACAAACATATTACTGGAGATCTCCAATATCACTGTCTTTTCTTTTAACACTCAATGATTAAGTAAATAATTGTCTCTTCTGTGAGTCCTGAAAATTCTTTAAAATCACACAATTTCACCAGAAATAAAACACACAAAATTTTACATCATTTTTACAACAACAACAAAAATTTAATCGAATTCTTCAAAAATGTTAGTTCCTTAGTTTCTTTTGACAAGTCAAGAATTAAATAATTCCACCGACTATCACATTCCTCAAGAATGTGAACAAGAAAGAACACATCACTACTGCACCAGACACAAGACCTTAAAAAAGACAGGAGATACCGTTCCAGAGGAAAGCAGGTTTAAAAAGAATTGACAACTAGGAATTAGTGATATTTTCATCTGCAATAGTAATAGGAGCCACATTATAAAACCTAGATTTCTTCATTTCGACAATTAAAAATATATAATTTTGAATTTATAAATTGGCTATTTTTTAACATGAACTTTTTAAGAAAAGAATATTCATCAGAACATATTCTCTATGGACTATTGTACAAGTGTTTCCTTGACAATTGCTTTCAATTGTAGAAAGAATTTATTTATTTTCTCTTGAATATTTTGTTTTTAATGTTGTCATTAAATCTTATGTTAATTTTAAGGACACTTTCTCTCAAAGCATTGATACTTTGTCAATATATGAATTTTTCATCTAAACAGTGTTATGTGGCTTAAGATGTTAATAATGTACGAAACGTGTACCACTTTTAACCAATAAGTTGCCTTAAGCAACTAATATATCGACAAGGTGGAAAATAAAAAATACTTAGTTGTGAATCTGTTAAAGTGCGATATGGACCATGAAACTGATTTTATGTAATAAAGTAACAAGGAAACGCACTCTTTTATTTTCTGTCATCTCTGTTTGTAAGTATGTATGTAGGAGCATCACGAGAAAATAGCCAAAGAGAATGTAATGAAAATTGGTATGTAATGTCAGGGAATGGGGCTCTACAATCTAAGCTGTAAATAATTTTATTCATGCTGAGTGAAATGGTAGTTCAGGGCAAGGCCTAAAATGTAATTCTCAAATATCTAAGTTATTAGTGGTCCTATCAATAAATACTCCAAAACTTAAGTTATATAGAATTAAATTTTCGATATTTATGTCTTGTACATTTTTACCATTCCGGCTGTAACAAAAGAGGTATTCATGAATTTTGATTTTTGTTGCTAAGTCCATATCAATGCTGAATCACTTGAAAATGATTGAACAGAGTTTAATGAAAGTCGGTATGTAAAGACCGGGAATAAGGCACTACAGTCTAGGCTATAAATAATTTTATTCACGCTGGGTGAAATGGTAGTTTAGGGGAAAGCGCCTTTGTGGTTTTAATCATAATATGATTAAAAGGTGGGAGGATGTTACAAAAATTTGGTTGTGTCGTTGTGCAATAAATAGTATTTCCTATCATTGTGGTTAATATTAGTTCGGTGAATTAGTCCCTTAACAAAACATTGGACATGAAATCTGGGTTTGGTTCCTGCTGGTGTCCAGGTGGCCATTTTTGTTCTGTACCTAACATCTCTTTGGATATACTATTTGTACTTAACATGATCTAGTAGATTGAAGGTCTACTTCAAATCAAATCAAAATCTTTATTTGCAAATGAGGTCTCTACCTCGGTGGAAAAATGATACACAAAAATACTTTATTCTCAACAACTAAATTTTAAATAGAAAAGAAAAGAAGGCATTTTTCTGAAAATACAGTATTATACTATTTACATTAACAATTTTTCTATTAAACACACAGTTCATCCGTAATAAATTAATATTATTTACAAAATTCTACTCATATCTTCTGTAATTACATAATCAACTCATATACTGTATGTGGAATCACTGCAGAAAATACTGTACATTTGCTAGAAGATTTAAATGCAGGGGCGGTTATTCAATGGAATGAAGGGAATGAGTCATTCCCTTAAAAAATATTACATAAAGAAAAAAATTAAGCATGTTATTGCAACCAGTATTTATTTTAAGTTTTGTGTCGTTTGGTATAATATATAATTAACTTTATTTTAACGTGACAGTGGGCATGGACAGTTGAGAGCTGCAAACATGCGTCTGTCTCCATGAGCTCGCGTGATACTCACATCACGGCCGCTCGTCAGCAAGTGGCTTGCCAGACTTGACCTTGGCTTCACTCTGGTCCGTTTGTAATTATTCGTTTGGGTTCGGCAAGCTTCGTGGGGCTAGCCAAGGGAATGCATCTGACTACTCATTCCGTTCGAGACTATTTGTATGTGATAATTGTGATAAAACTTGTGAGAAAAAGATTTAATTGTGCTTGTGTTTCCAACTGAAGTGAAATATCGTACTGTGAGTTGTACCATTTAATTTACTTTGTGTTATTTGTGAAAATTACACCAAATTTACGTGTGCACATGTAAATTAAAGGAACTACTGCGATTCTGCCGGCTTAGAAGGGAATGCATTGACTGTGTTCATTCCGTACTTTGAGTCTCTGAAGCATGGCAACTGTCGACGCGAGTGATGAGAGCGGAGGGGGATGTGGATGCGTATTAGAATCTCTCTTAATCCAGGGCATGAGTTCGAGGGCTTTTCAGGAGAAGAGTAATATAATTTCCGGTGGCAGGCCAATGCCTGATTTACCGGGTGTAAAAACTAAAACGAAACGTTGTGTTCGACACTTTAATACAGAGCAGTATGGAAAAATAGGCTTGTTATGTGGTTGTCAAAAAACATCAAAACTCTACTGTTGGCCTTGCGTTCTATTTTCAAATGAAAAGGGGGTGTGGAACAGTGTAGGCTTCGATGATAAGAATAACTTGCTTAAAGCATCCCAGCGTCATCAGCAATCACAAACACATATCCGAGCTGAAATTCTGTTAACAACTTTCGGAACGACCAGAATAGATTTGCAACTCGATCAGCAGCGTAAACTGTAGGCAATAAAACATAACGAGTTGGTAAAACAGAATAGAAAGGTGATCCAACGACTGATTGACGTTGTAATGTATCTTGCAAGACAAGAACTTCCTTTCAGAGCGCATGCAGAAGATAAAAGTTCCTTAAATCGTGGAAATTATATAGAACTCATAACGCTGCTGAGCAAGTATGACGACACACTGGCAAATCATTTGCAGAAAGCAACGGTGTTCACAGGTCTTTCACATCAAATACAAAATGATTTAATTGACGGAGTAGCCAGTGTGTTATTGACCGAAATAAAGAAAGAAATATCACAGTCATCATTCGTGGCGATTATTATTGATGAAACTACTGATATTTCTGCCCATTCCCAACTTTCAACTTTTGTTAGGTTCACGTCTGCTGATGGAGAAGTACAGGAGCGATTTCTTGGATTTACTGACGTAAGCGCCGATCGCAGTTCTCCTGCTCTTGCAGATCACGTGTTCCACATAATGGACGAGTTCAACTGTGGTTCTAAACTAGTCGCTCAATGTTACGATGGAGCCGCAGTGATGTCAGGAGACCTCAGTGGTTTACAGAAAAGAGTGAAAAACATATATCCCGACGCTATATTCATACATTGTTTTGCTCACAGACTGAACCTTGTCCTTACACAGACAACTTCTAATATAAAGGAATGTAAAATATTCTTCATGACTCTGAGTAGCTTGGCCTCTTTCTTTTCTAATTCAACTAAGAGAACTGCTGTATTAGGTAAAGAAGTCAGGAGACGATTTCCTAAAGTGTGTCCAACACGATGGAATTACAACGGAAGACTTGTTGAAACAGTTCGTGAACAAAAAGAAGAATTAGTTCAGTTGTTCGAGAATATCCTGGATAATCCAAAGTAATGGGATAGTCAAACGTATCACGAAGCTCGAGGTTTTAACAGCGTTCTCTCAGAATTCCAGTTCAATTTCATTTTATTAGTTTTCAGCGAGATATTTTGCTTAACCGATTCTCTCTTTGAAATTCTTCAAACGAAAGCACTGGATGTAAATTTCTGTATTGCCAAAGTAGGGGAAACAAAAATTATCATTCAGGGAAAAAGAAATGAATTTGAAAGAGTATGGAACAAATGTCAAGAGAGCTGCGAGCTGCCAAAGAAGAGGCTACGTCAAAATGAAACCTGCGACATAAATTCACACTACCGTCGCATATATTGCGAGATATATGACAATATACATACCCAACTAGAAGTTCGATTCCAAGCACTCGAGAAATTAACATTTTTACAGTTAGTTGATCAAAGGAACACGAAAAAAAGTTTTCCTGAAGCAGCATTCTGTTCTTTGAAACAAAGTTGCGGTCAGCATTTTGACTTCGCCCGTCTCAGAAGCAAGCTCAGCGTAGCTTATTCCTCCGATGAGTATCTTACGATGGGAGTTCTAAAACTTTTGTTTTATTTAAAAAGTAGTGGATTGTCATATTTTGCCTTTTCTGAACTGTTTAAGTTATGTGCATTGATTTCAACTATCCCAGTGTCCAGTGCTAGTGCCGAACGTTCATTTTCGGCACTTCGGAGAATCCACACCTACTGCAGAAACACACAGGGACAACAGAGACTCTCGAACTTATCTCTACTGTCGATTGAGAAGACGTTACTAAAATTGAAGTCATCAAAGAATTAAGAAGAATTCTACAGCCTTGTCATAGAAGAATTCGTCAAGAAGGAGAGGCGGATTGAATTAACATTCAAATAGCACAAGATAATGTGAGTTATTATATTTATTTTATACATCTTCCTAGCTTATGATATGTGCTTCCCTTACTGTAAAAGTCACGCGCCGCCACTGTTTAAATGTGAACATGAATATCCACAGCCTGTTTCCAGACATTCGACCGGGTCAGGAATGGATTGAAGGAAGCCCCATCTAGCAGCAAGGATAGGAATTGTGCCGGCTGCCGAAGCCTGTTGCAGTCCTCTGGGGCAATGATTAATGAATGATAGATGAAATGAAATGATATTGAAGAGTGTTGCTGGAATAAAATATGACAGGGAAAACCGGAGTACCCAGAGAAAAACCTGTCCAACCTCCGCTTTGTCGAGCACAAATCTCACATGGATTGACCGGGATTTGAACCACGGAACCCAGCGGTCAGAAACCGGCTTGCTGCCGCCTGAGCCACCGAGGCCAAGATTTAAATGTACATTGCTTTTTTCTTTTTTTTTTTTAACCAATTTTGGTACCTAACGTGCATAACGACCTAAAACCAAACCAAAGCCCATGGCGCAACAGCCCCGAAGGGCCTTGGCCTACCAAGCGACCGCTGCTCAGCCCGAAGGACTGCAGATTACGAAGTGTTGTATGGTGAGCACGACGAATCCTCACGGCCGTTATTCTTGGCTCTCTAGACCGGGGCTTCCATCTCACCGTCAGATAGCTCCTCAGTTATAATCATGTAGGCTGAGTGCACCTCAAACCAGCCCTCAGATTTGGGTAAAAATTCCTGACCTGGCCAGGAATCGAACTCGGGGCCTCCGGTTAAGAGGCAGGCTTGCTACCCCTGTACCGTGGGGCCGACTGCTTAACGACCTGCTGCGTCTTAACCAGAGCCACTTTTGCCACTGCTTTTCAGAGTTCCTGAAGGGCTTTCGCAGCTACCGCAGTGGTCCCAGGGTTCTTGAAGTCCCCACTGTACTTCACCCCTACAAGTAGTCCCCTACTTCAGCTGTCCAGTCTCCATAGACAAGGGGATGGAATTAATTTATTCACAAAAATTCTTTAAACCTACACAGGTTGAATGCCCTCTAACATTTCTTTTCTCTGTTGCTGCTTATTCTTTTCTTGAATATCTGTACAGATTTTGGAAAAGGATCAAACACTTCCCCAGGTAAACTGTTCCACTCTTTCACACCCTTCCCAATGAACAAAAATTTACCCCAGTCATTTCTGCTAAAATCCTGTCTAATTTTATACTTGTGATCAGCCCTGCTGATATAATTATTTTCCAACTGAAGCCTCTCACGGATCTCTCCCCATGCTTCCTCTCGTGTAGACTCTATATAATCCTACAAGTCTAGTTTTCTCCCTTCTCTTACTTGAAGCTTCCCACCCAAGTTTCTCTAACATTTCTGATACACTACGTTTTCTCCTGATATCCCCTGTTACAAATCTTGCTGCTTTCCTCTGCACACCATCTATTTCTTTTATTAGGTACTTTAAGTACAGTACAGTATGTAACCGTAGAGGGACAATTACGCCTACACATAATAATAATAATAATAATAATAATAATAATAATAATAATAATGCAAAAACAATAATAATAATAATTGACATAATAAAAATAAATGCTAATAAAATGTGAATGAGGAAATAGTAAATGTCGCGGCGGAGAATTCACATCAGAACATGGAAACGTGACGAGTATCTTTCGATACGCAATATTAAATCAAATACAAGGGAACACTTACAGGCCTAAAAATGACAAATAAGAGAGGAGAGTGGAAGGTGCGAGGGCCCTATGAGGTCCATGGGAACGTATGACGTTATGGGGGAGAAAAGACTTACAATAATACACCCAGCAGACAAATAATTATTAAGAAAATGAATATACAATTATAAACGAACTGCAGATTAACTGATACTTGAGATACAAAACAAAAGATGTGTAAGGGAAACAATTAAGCTCTTCAGTCACGAACAAACTTTGACATAGAAATTCACATTAAAAGTTACATTTACGGAACAAAAACTTTGACATAGGAGGTAACCTCAAACGAAACAAAATTAATTACACTATTCAAGAAAGTGTTTCAGTTACTTACAACTACAACTAGACTTAGAAAAGAAGGTCTGCCTCTGAAAACAACATGTTGCGGACTAGCATAATCGCTAAGTCATATAAATGCTCTATTTTGGAAAATGTGGAAAACTAGAGGAAACTGGCACAAAAGATGATATTCTCCATAATTACTGAAGTTACATTAAGTGGGAATAGTCCGAAACACAAGAATGCATTTATATAACAAAAGGCAAAACAGCGCTTACCTTGGCCGGCTGAAGATCCATTACGGGATGGATGCAAAACGCGCCCGCCCGCTATAGTGCTCCAAATTCAAAAGACATGGACAAAGTAACTCGCACATGGAGGAGCTACAAACAGGAAATAGAGTGATCACAAATAACCAATAGTAACACTCCAGTTTGCCACATTCACCAATTAAAAATCCTAATATACTGGCCAATAAAAACACTTGAATTTTGGCCAATGATAATTATCTTCTGGAATAGTCCTTTCCGCTGACTTTGCATCTTCACGGATATTACAAAACAACAGGAAAGGGCCCACTTACACGTGGCACACCCTGCCTTACAAGTCATGTATAAAAATTCTACATCCCTTTCTATACTTATCAAAACAATACAATTTAAATCAGGAAATGTAATAGAACATAAATCTTCTTCATAATCCATTTCTTCATAGGCCTAAATGTTTAATAATTAAATAAGAAAGCTTCATACAATAATTTGCTTTGCATAAACACTTCAGTTCTTTAAATGTTTTTGTTTACCCAACATGATGACAAGACAAAATTAAATGATAACAAGACAAAATTTATATCATAAGGACTTCTGTTGCTTTACTGATTTCTGTTCATTGCTGTTCAACAACGGCCACGCAGTACAATCATATTAGCTAATTGTTCACTTAGAAATACTTATTAACAGAACATGCATGGTGATAGAATTGTTTTCTTTGGAACTGGTTTTGATTTCTTGTTTTGTTCTTGTACAGGTTCCTGTTGCAGTGTCATGTCTGGGAGGTCATGAAATCAGTGAGTGGCCATGTTATATTGCCGTACCTACATGCTGCCATCGACCATGTGGCCGGAAGTTGGCATGCGGAAACCATACTTGCACCATCCCATGTCACAAGGTTGAAGGAGCTCGGGATGAAATAAATGTAAGTGTTTAATGAGGATTTACTCCCTAAGGCATGATTTGTTTCTATTACTGTTCTTACAGCCAAGCAGTGCACACTCCAACATGCGCATGCTATAAATATGTCATCATGCCTTCTTTTCCTGATAATTCTGCAGGATTTAACACACAATTCTAAGTGCAAGCATAATCCACAACAGCCGAAATTATGTTCTGGTCGAGCTGCAAAAGACATGAAAAAATCTGTAACGAACTACACATGCCGTGAGAGTGATGTATAAGATTCCATGGAGCTTCAGATTGGGCCATGTCTCTAGATGGCAGTACTACAGGGTGGGCCAGACACAGTTAGGCATTTTTTGTTTAGATGTTATTTTTTATTGATAAGTGTTACCAATTGCAATGGCTAACAAAAATGGAATCATAAGCAAATAAGTCATTGGTATTAAAAATGGTGGTGAACCTGGTTACTGTTTAAGTAAATTCGGGCTTGCAGATGCAAAGCAACATTTTCACACACCTTTCTACACATATGCATTGGAACATTATTGAACTCCTGAACTATCACCTCATGCAGATGTTGCACACAGTCAGTAGGATTAGCGTACACCTTTCCTTTGAGGTAACTCCAAAGGAAAAGCTCTGGTGGGGATTTGTCGGGTGTTCAGGCTGATCACACCAAAGACCCACAGTGGCCAATCCAGCGTTGAGGAAAAACTTCATGCAAGAATGTTGGTGAAATCTGGTGGGACATTATCTAGTTGCCACCACAGTTCATCAAAATTCTGTCTTCTCTGAAGTTCTGGGATGACATGTTTCCTCATGAACTTTAGGTGGGTTTCCCCCATTATACCACCTTCGAGGAAGAACGGACCAATCACTCCCTACGTCTTGTTGCCCCACACCATCACTCCCAGGGACTGGAAATCATATTCAGTGGTAGCATTGAGGTTCTCTGGCTGGCAAAACATGCAGTTGTGTCTGTTGACTGACCGTGATGTGTGAAATTTGGTCTCATCAATCCAGACAGTATTCCGGATGAAGTCAGGATCCTCCTGAAACTTGGTCAGCATCAACTCAGCAAACTCAAGTCGCCTGTCGACGTCATCCTCATTAAGCACATGAATATACCGTGGATGGTATGGCATCAGCTTCATGTCACTCAAAACTTTCCACAAACTTTACCTTGAAATGTCCAGTAGAGCCGACAAAGAGTGGGTAGACTTCAATTTCTGATGAAATTGTGCCAGTTCCGGAGCAATACATGCTTGTGTGTCAGCAATTTGGACAGTTCTCAGCTGACCATGATGCTTGGAACTTAAAGCACTGACAGTTTCATCAAACTGTTCGTTTATTTGGGCAGTTGTGTCCCTATGGACTGCTGGTGGTCCAAACTCTTACAATATCCTGCGCCGGACTTCTGATGCATTGTTAGTAACTGAGAAAAGGCACACACATTTTACACGCTGTTCAATAGTCCACTGTCTTCCATCCATGATGTTTCCTTAATGCACACTAAGTAGGCAGAGTATTGATCTTGTTTGCAGCATACCGTATGATGCAGGTATCTACTGACAACAAAAGGTACTTTCCTATTTTCCCTTGTGTTGTTGGATTGATTGGTTATTAATGATCAAAAGCTGCCTAATTGAGTTTCCACCCTGTAATACCCAAGTCAGTATGTGTGATATTATCTAAGTTTTCCATCTTAGAAGATTATCTCTAAACATGGCAGCACAGTAGGGATATGCTAGATATGAGTATAAGTTTTGACATTTTATTTGGTGATAGTGGCTCTGAGGGGTGTGTAATTTATTCATGGTGGCTTGTCGATAAAAATAACATGTTCTGCCCCATTTAACCTGTCAAGGTTTTTGTTTATCTTGAAAAATATGTATAACACAACACCCATTAGTTGATTTCTTTGTTTAAATGTAAATGTGGGATTTTTATATAAAATAGGCAAATAACCTGTGCGTACTGTGTTTGACATTTATATACGTAATGAATGTTGAAAGTCAACCCAATCTATGGGGGGAAGCTCATGGAACAACTGTAATGGTTGCCGACACAAAACGAAACTCAGACCAGAGTAATTGGTACAAATTTCTTAGTCCAGGCTGGGGGACTTTATGTGACACTACCCAACACACGATATGGAGTTGTAAGTGTTGTGGATACATTCAGAAATTGCTGTTTTATGCTATTGTAAAAAAATGCATTGCTTTTCAAACTGTGCATACAGCGCTTGAATTTGTTTTCAGATGTAAATGTCTATACAAAGAAAGTTATTGTTAAATTTCAAAGGGTTAAAAGCATTCATCCATTCATTTGTACATTATCTGTTCCAACAGGCAGGCAGTAATTGTGAAGTTTGCGAGGCTGGCTGCACTAAAGAACGCCCAGAGGGCTGTTCTCATCAGTGTTTCAAGCCCTGCCACCCAGGAGATTGCCCTCCATGTAGTCAGATGGTACGCATGTCATGCCATTGCCTGGTGACACAACTCTATGTACGCTGTAGTGATTGGACGTCGGCTGACGATGACAAGAAAGTGGCCTTGCTAAGTTGTGGGAACCAATGTCCAAAAAATGTAAGTTGATCTCTGTATGACTGAAAGAATGCTGGCACTCTTAATTTGATATTCAGAAAAAGATCCTAGCAAATGTCCAACTAATTTTTGTACCAATTAAATGTCCAAATAACTGCTGTATCCATTCTTTTCAGATTAGTTTTTGGACAATTGCAGCACTAATGATAGCCAGTGCCATAGTTCTTAGTGTCTGTTTTGTGCTTGCACAATGCTTTTTATGTGTGAGAACATGGTCAAAAGTTACATCTAAATACTTGAGAGGTTAGCAGTAATCTAAAGTTGACCTTGAAAAGGCTATCGATAGTGTGTCGCACCACTTGCTCCTCCAGAAATTGGAAAAATACAGCATTAGGGGTAAAGCGCTGAATTTGCTTGAAATTTATGTGACAGATTGAGTACAGTATGTCAAAATTAACCAATCTCTGAGTGCACCCATGATGAAAAATACCATGGTTAGTTGTTGGGTCCACCCAGTTAATATTTATTATAAAATTCATAAGTTACATAATTATTACCCATACATGTTTCAAGAGATGGCCCACTCTCTTCACCAACGAACTTTACATCTCAGAACAAAATTCCTCATATTCTAAGATCTATTAATACTAACTTACACTAAAAACATAAATAGTTAAAATCTAAAAATGTTATTATAACCCACACACACACTACAATGTTTCCTTTATAATGCTTATCTAAATAGCCTTAATAGTTATTGTATTTTTCCTTATTGTTCAGGAAGCATTTTTAAAAATTTGCATTAAAAAATGCTGATCTCTTGGATTAACTCAAAATAAAACAATTAACATCTTGGTCTGGCTTGCTGTAAAAATCAATCTAAGCCGTTCTTATCCTCCACTGAATTTCTTTCTACCTCATAAGATCTATTTGGAATAAGTTGCCAAGTTGCCCTTGAACAGTAACTTACTTGTACAGACTTGTCCTATGATGGTGCTTGACCAAGATCCAAGAGGTCAACAACTGTTTTTAATATGAATTTTTTTTAATGCTTCCTCAACAATAAGGATAAATACAACAACTATTAATGCTATTTAGATAACCATTATTGAGGAAACTTTTTAACTATTTATGTTTTAGTGTAAGGTAGTATTAATAGATCTTAGAACATGAGGAATTTTGTTTTGAGATGTTAAGTTCGCTGATGAAAAGAGTGGGCCATCTCTCGAAACATGTATGAGTAATATTTATGTAACATGCGAATTTTATAATATTGACAGGGCGAACCTTCAACTAACCATGGTATTTTTCATGAGCTTAGTCAATACGGACCAATCCAGGACCAAAAATTGTGAAATTTATTGATCCTGACGAATGATGTAATCTTTTTCTTTTTTTTCTTTCTTTTTTTACAATTTGCTTTATGTAGCACCACGACAGATAGGTCTTATGATGACCATAGGATAGGGCTAAGAGTGGGATGGAAGTGATCAGGGCCTTAATTGGACGGTGTTATGCATGACTTGACCAAGCGCCAAATTGTCATTTCGAGATATTGACGTGAACGCGTTTGTTAGCATATAAATTCGAGTCGTGAATGAATTGGCAGATTTCTTTCACCATAAGAAGGATTAAGGTCAGTTCTATTTACAGACCAATCACCAACTGCATAGCAAGTCATTAAGTGTCTGATTTTCCATAAAATGTCGCTTAGTCAATTTTAAATTTCTGAAGTAATTCATTCTTTCTGTTTCGCATCAACTGACCAAGTGACAATTTTGTCGGTTGGTCATGTGATGCATATTAATGTTATGCTTTTACTTATGTTTTACATTTGGGATTGTTACTACGGAAGGGTAATAATCTAGGTAAACAGACGTATAAATAGTTTTATGAGTAATGTTGAACAAAACTTTTGTTTATTATTCTACAATACGTTAGCATACATACAAAGAAACATATTATCCACACTATTACATACTGACATTTTACAGATGGGTTTCACTTATGCCGGTCTATCTACTTGATATCACTAACAACAGAAATTGAAATAAACTTCAGAATGTTCAATCTGACACAAGAATGGGAAGTATCATCAGCTTCATCTTTCCTCTTCAACAATGAAATCAAGTTCCTGGCAATCGAATCCATCAGTATCGTCTTCAATACCCGGATGACTGCAGAGTTTACGATAAAAATCAGTGGCATCTTTTGGAATAAGTGACATCAAAGAGCGTATGTCGCTGAGCTTCGCTTCTGAAATGGGTTTTCCATTCGGCCACAGAGGTGTTAACACATTGCTAAAATAGTGGGTCACGCCATTTTGTGAAGGACGACCAACAGCTTTCTTCATCTGAATGTTTATTTCAACTGGCTGTCCTTTATATTCCTGCTTGAAGAAAATGCTAAATGGTTTGTCTTTATGTAACTCTATCTCTTTTACTTTCAGCCAGTTTATCTTCTCTCTCAAATTATTTGTCTTCCGGTTCACGATTTGTTTCTCAAGTAAATCTGTACTTTTAAAATCCTCAGACTTCATTCTGTGAACTACTAAGGGATTCCTCTTCCTACAAAATTTCATCACATTGATGTAGTCCTCTGCTGTATACAACCTTTGCTGAAGTTTCAGTGCACATTCTATGTCCCCGAAATCACTGTCATTGGGGAGAAAGCTGTGTCCTGGAACAAGGAAACGTTGAGTGATTTTTTTCACTGTGGGATGCTGTTCTAAGATAGCTTTTAACATCAAAACCATTTTTATGTTTCGGTTCTGTCCTCCACAGGAATCTGACCACAAGATTACTTCTTCAACAGCTGGTAGCTCTTCCATTAAATATTTCATCAGGCATGAGGATACCTCCTGTGACCCTCGGCCTGCCTCACCCTCTAACCAGACATCGCAGTGTCCTCTTTCATCCTTACCGCTGCGTATTCCTAAGTTATAAAGCCATAACTGCCTTTTATAAAAGACTGTATTTGTAGGAATTCTAGGCAATGGCAAGGTTTTCTCTAGGTCAAAACAAAGAACTTCCAGGGCGCCATTTTGTTTTGCCTTCGACATGTCCGATAATCTCATATCCTGCGCAATTTTGGCTTGTTCAAGATGATTTCCTTTTTTTTGATTTAAAATTCTCGGCTTCGCATCCAGTTGTGTTTTGGATCTGAACTTCCAATGTGTCACAAACATTGCATGTGTCGTTTTTCAGTGGTTTCCTTTTGATGTTGAACTTCGTGAGGAATATCTTCTTATAACTTGCTTTTGATACAGGATTTGAAACCTTGTCCTTGTACATATCATACATGACATTGACCGTTATTTCTGGGGCAAGAAATTCTGCTTGTGTATCGCTTCTCCTAAAGTGAGATTTGTAACGTGGAAACTTCTTTATGTGGTCTATGACTTCTCTCAGTTTATTTTCAGGATGTTTATTTCTTCCACCAGCCAATTCACGACGATCCACAACGCCCCTTGGTGACTGTATCTTCTTAATTGCCAGATGAACCTTTCCACTGGAGATCCTAAATGTTTGCAAGAAGAAACTTTTGCATACTTTGACACCGCGGATGGTGTAAGTTCTTGTGGCTGTTCTTTTGTTGGAGTCCTTCACTCTCTTCCGTTTGACATCTTTTGTTGTTACCATGGCACAAATAAGAGCTGTTTGTGCATCGTGTGATGTAGTACTATAGAAGTTTTTAAACTCTTCTTTCACTGCATCAATTCCTATCTTGTTCAGACATTTACATGAACAAATGTATTCTCTAAATTCTTTGGGTTCTTTAAGATATCCCCGCTGTGTGATATAGGTTTCATTTTTAACACATTTCATCTTCCTAATTCTTCGATTCTGAAATGGATATTTTCTTTTCCGACCTTTTCTTGGTCTCCCTTCTCCCAGAGAATCGTTATTTTGAGCGTCCAATATCTGAGATGCTTCATTCATCGGCTGAGGAGTTGAATAATGGGTCTGGCTAGCCGCATAATTAGAGATGCTGGAGTCTAAAACAACATGTTCATTAGTAGCATTACTATCATCTAAACTAACGTCTGTATGGGAATGAGAGAAGTGATGTTCGTCCAGTAATACAGGAACGGACTGCTGTTGATCTTCAGACCGTGTATTTACCTGTAAAACAGAAACACTATATTGTGGAGTAAGAATGTATGTCTTCCTAGAAAAACCTTACCCGACTCTGATCTACAGTACCTGCCTGGCAATGCTATAGGATATGATGGTGTTTCTTTTCCATTAACTAAATCGTACTTACCTTCAACAATGTTGTTGCATCCATTCTTCCCTCAACAAAGTTTAAATCACTAGAGCATCTCAGTTTTAAATCTGAATAATCATCCTGAAGATTGCTAGTCGTGGCTGTATTACACCACAGAACAGTACTTTGGGTAGCATGACAGCATTTCATTGGACTCAGCTCAGTCAGACTGCTGGAGAAAATGACATCTTTTGGAGATTCGTAAACGGGTGTCGCAATAGCTGGTGTCTGTGGATGTAAATCCGGCTCATCTTCCTGCGTAATGAGAAGAGGATATAGAATGGTGAAACTGTTTGAAAAACAATCCATAAGTAACATGTATTTGTCATTTATGCTAGTGGTACTGTTATATAGACCGAACAACTAACCTGTAATAATGTTTGCAAGTAGATTTCCTTCCTTGCTAACTCAACGATTCGATGGGCTCTTGAGGAAGACCTAAAGTGATCCATGACAAAACAAAAGTGAATAGTGTTATTAAGCACTCTCAAAATAATTTTGTTGATATGAAGACGGTAGACAATCATAGAGAAACTTCACTGTTGTCACAGGAATAAAAAGGCGGGAAAGAGCAATACGCATAACATGACCAAGCGACAGCTAAATGTCGTTTAGTCAGGTGATGCAAAATTCAACTGCATGAGAGTTTCTTTAGTCAGTTGATGCAGAAATATCTTCAGGCGATATTTAGATTGGCGCATGGTCCTAATCGATTTATTTTCGTTATAAATGATGTTCGAGAGTACGAATATTTTTTTCCATTTAGTTTAAGCCTCGGCTGCCAGGTGGTGTAGATATCTCGAAAATTGAGAATTGGCGCTTGGTCAAGTGATGCATTGCACAGTCCAATTAAGGTACAGCCCCGGCATTTGCCTGGTGTAAAAATGGAAAACCATGCAAAACCATCTTATAGGCTGCCGACAGTGCAGTTCGAACACACTATCCTGAATGCAAGCTGATAGCTACGTGTCCTAGAAAAAACTGTAGCATTCTATGAACATACACACATTGTAACATACGCAGATTATCCAGTCATTTATGTTGAAGAAAATAGCCGGAATCTAATCAAACAGTGAGCAGCTCAAACACTGCATGGAGTTGAAGCTTGGTTAGAAAATAACAGGATAAAATTTATGAATTTTCCAGTAACAGATACAAGGAATGATTTTAACCCGCGAGTGGTTGCTATATGAGATTTTCTCACGTTAATTTTTATTGTGATATTACTTCACAGTGATGAAAGGGAGGTGCCTGTTCCCTCCTCTAGCTGAGTTTATAACTGTTGTGAGTAGAGCGATTCACATTTGAAGGGTAAGCACCCCCTCCCCTAGTCAGAACAAAGGTTCCTATGTGTCTGTGTGCACTGCGTGAGAGTTTATGTTACGTTATGTTGAAGTGGAGCGGGAAACTTACTCCTGTTGTACGCGGTAGTATTTGTATTATGAGCACTTGTTTTTGAAAAAGTTATTGTGTTCAGAAACCTTGCTTTGTACGTAAATATTACCAGATATAATGCATGTGTGAGATTTTATTTTTTTACAACTTCAGGACGGAAGTTATTTTTATGTACATTGCATATGTTATTTTAAGTAGTAATTTGTGTCTTTAATAAACAGCTAATTATTTCATTTTTATCTAAAATATCTCCGGCCCTACGGCTAAATGGTTAGTGTGCTGGCCTTTGGTCACAGGGGTCCCGGGTTCGATTCCCAGCAGGGTTGGGAATTTTAACCTTAATTGGTTAATTTTGCTGACGCAGGGGCTTGGTGTATGTGTCGTCTTCATCATCATTTCATCCTCATCATGACGCGCAGGTCGCCTACATCTCGGCGAGCCGAACTTGTCCTCGGACACTCCCGGCACTAAAAGCCATACACCATTTCATTTCATTTATCTAAAATATACAAGGTAGAACTTGCGTTTCATTTCAGTAGTAAATTTCAGCTTTACACCCTACAAAACTGTGAAAAATGTCATATTTATTTTAATGTAAGAGAAAGTCTCACACGCGACCACTCACGTTACATTTCGGCTAGCGACCACTCGCGGGTTAATGAATTGACTGGACACGATATCGGCTATAATCTTAATTGTAACTGCTACAAAATTTATCACGTAAGTAACATTAAATATTACGGATTATTACTTGATGCGAACATGAAATTAAAAAATCACTTTAACAATTTAAGAAAAAAAACTCAAGAGAGAACTGTTCGTATATATTACATAATTTAAAATACATAGCCAGCGTAAAACTTACGAGAGGTTTATTATGCTTTGGTTCAGTCTCTTCTCAGTTACAGAATATTGGCATGGGGATGGGCTTACAAAAATACAAGTTAGTTAAAACCTTATACAGTAAAATCCTGATGCATCTTCCTTAAAAAAAAAAAAAAAGGGGGGGGGGGGGGGGGGAAATCAATAACATACGGATACTGTATTGAACATATTTCTTCGAAATATTGCAACCACCATTATACGCAATGAAATTTAAAAGCATGATTTTTTAATCTGCTTCTTTTCACTTTACCTCTTATAATAATTTAAAACCAAGGTCAGTTCCCTTATCGTAAATAATGCTATAAGTGGATATTATGATGATAACCTACAGTTTCAACAAAATAAAAACTATTTCAAAGAATGTGGATCAAAATTCCGTAGACCCTTCACGTACAATAGGTTAGAGATCCAACATGGTGCAGCTCGGACATGTCACAGCGAGCTACGCGTGCCTGATAACTTAGGAACTAGTGACAGGACCACTATTTTTACAAGAACAGGCTCGTGAAAAAGCCATTGCTCTGGATTGATCAGGTCCAGTTTGTGACAAGACCATTGGTCTGGGACAACGAAGCGGTCAACAGGCCTCTTAGCATTTCCACACGGCAGAACACATTTAATCACCCTGTGGCTGAAAGTCTGTGCATTTCCTTTTGTCACTAGTTATCTTGTACACGTCTAGGAGGACCAACTCGCTCCCAGCACATGCCATGACAATTTTAAATGTGCAGTTTTCTTAATTTCAACAAAGGTGGCAGCCTTGTGGGTACACATGATGCGAGGTCTTTTTTTGCATCGCACCGACACAGATAGGTCTTACGGCGACGATGGGATAGGAGAGGCCTAGGAGTGAGAAGAAAGCGGCTGTGGCCTTAATTAAGATACAGCCCCAGCATTTGCCTGGTGTAAAAATGGAAAACCATCTTCAGGGCTGCTGACAATGGGGTTCGAACCCACTATCTTCTGTATGCAAGCTCACAGCTGTGCGACCCTAACCGCATGGCCAACTCACCCGGTTATGTATGCGAGGTCTATCGGGACAATAGAAAACTAGTTTTCATGACAGCTGACCTAATCCAGCATATAGCAACATAGGAAATGGTGGCAAATCTGAGTTCTACAATGCCCCCCCGTTTTAATTCTTCTGTATATGTAAGAATACTTTTAGGGGGCGGATAGTGGGTCATGCAGAAGCCTTGGAGCCAGGAGGCTCGTAGGCGTTGTTATATAGTATGGTGGTGCGTGAGTAACCTGCGCATTGCACTCCATCCTACGTGATCCTTGCTAAACGCTAGCAACTCTGTATCACTTGCACATTCTTGCGTCAAGGGGTTGTCGCTATTCTGTGCGTGAGTATTGAGCTGTTGCTTTAATATTTTTTTTTTAATTTTTGCATATACAAACAATCAATGCGGGAAAATTTTGCCTGATAACTGGAATTTTGATGATCGATGCAATAAAATGATAGTTCGAGGAACAGTAGATGCAGGGAAAATTTAACATTAATTTATGTGGAACATTTTTGCGACCTAATAAATTGAACTATGAATACAGGAAAAATGCTGGGGCTGTACCTTAATTAAGGCCATGGCCGCTTCCTTCCAACTCCTAGGCCTTTCCTACACCTTGTCGCCATAAGACCTATCTGTGTCGGTGCGATGTAAAACCACTAGCAAAAGAATACGGGAAAACGACAGTCCCAGGAACGATGCATCGATGTTCCGCTATAATACGAATAATGTAACAGAAAGAAAGATTATACCCAAGTGGTTAATTATATGCTGAAGGAAATATATATATATATATATAAAATAAGAGTTTTGTCCGTAAATTGCTCTGAATTTTAAAAGGATGATAATTCTGTATCGGTCATGTCCACAGTAACATGTCCACTTTTTTAATTTTCCGTAATGTCTGTCTGTCTGTCTGTCTGTCTGTCTGTCTGTCTGTCTGTCTGTCTGTCTGTCTGTCTGTCTGTCTGTCTGTCTGTCTGTCTGTCTGTCTGTCTGTCTGTCTGTCTGTACACTCATCTCGAGAAAACGGCTGAAGAGAATTTAAAGACAATCGGTGTGCAAAGTCGGGGAATAAGTCGCAACAATCTTGGCCATAAATAATTTTACTCACACTGAGAGAAATGGTAGTTTAGGGAAGGCTTAAAATTTAATTCTCAAATATTTAAGTTATTAGTGGTCCTATCGTAATGAAAATTGGTATGCAAAGTCGGGAATAAGTCACCACAATCTAGACAATAAATAATTTCATTCACGCTGAGTGAAATGGTAGTTTAGTGGAAGGCTTAACATATAATTCTCAAATATTTATGTATCGTATTAATGAATACTACATAACTAAAGTTATACAGTTTTAAATTTCCGATTATTTATGTCTTATACATTTTTACCGTAGGCCTACCGGCTATGATCAGACATATTCATTAATTTGAATTTTTGTTACTAAGTCCATGTCAGCGCCAAGTACGAGAAAATGGGTAGGCAGAATTTAATGAAAATCTGTATGTAAAGTCGGAGAGTAGGGAACTATAGTCTACACTGTAAATTATTTTATAAGAAGCCCTAATACCACAGAGCCAAAAGAAAACTAAATGTGAAGGCCTACAATATAGAAAGTTCATAAAATTGATCAACAATAACATTACGTTTACCATTGTTTGTTGTGATGTGCTTTGTATCTTTTGTTGCCACTCATCTCTGATAGATAGGATTACTTCTGCGTACCGAGTATTTTTTTTAATTTGCTTTACGTCGCACCGGCACAGATAGATCTTATGGCGACGATGGTATAGGAAAGGGCTAGGATTGTGAAAGAAGCAGCCTTGGCCTTAATTAAGGTACAGCCCCAGCATTTTTCTGGTGTGAAAGTGGGAAACCACGGAATACCATCTTCAGGGCTGCCGACATTGGGGTTCAAATCCACTATCTCTCGGATGCATGCTCACAGCTGCGCGCCCCTAACCACGTGGCCAACTCGCCCGGTCGTACAGAGTGTAACAGCCTGCCTGAATATTAGTGAGAAGTAGCTGGGGAGTTAGATAACTTTCTTCTTTAGCATACCATTCCTCTTGTCCATAAATTTTCTGATACTACTGGTACGTAACACACTGGTTCATCATAGCATTCAAGCTATTCAATCCCTACTCTGAGGCACTGATTGGAATGGGCAGTGTGCATATTTAACAGAATAATGGCAGAGGAGTGCTCATGGCTGTCTGCAGCCTGGTTATTCCAGCTCTGGAACTTTGGTCTGTTAGATTGGCACCGTAGTACTGTTCGTTAAAAGTGAAAGAATGTGCGGTTTTTCATTTGATCAAGTTTTTTATATGTTAACATTGCCTTTAATCACTACATTCCTACTGACATTTTTGTAAAGACCTATGTTGACTTCCATTAGGAAAACCACAAAGACAGTCTGAGAATCCTGTTGCGAAGCATGGGTACATCAGCTAGTTAAATATAAAGCAACTGTATGCCCCAGAAATATACAACTATACCGCATTTACTCAAATATCAGCCATATCCCTAATTTTTGACTGAAAACTACTTCTTTTTCCATCATTTTTCCCAGTCCAGATTTCTTCTTCTTGCACTCTTTGTTATTGAATCGATCCACTTTGTTCTAGGTCTCTCTCGCTCTCTCTTCATCTTTTTTTGGGCATCCTTTTCTCCCCCATCCTCTTTATATGGCCAAACCATCTTAGTTATACTCCTATAAATTATCTTGTTTAGGTTTTCCATTTGATCCTTTTCACATTGTTTCTCAATCCTTCTTTCCTTGTATTTCCTATGATACTTCTTTGGTATTTCATTTTGCTGACTTCAATTCTACTCTTCTCCCTACTTGTCATTGCCCAGGTCTCAGCTGCATAGGTCAGTATGGGTGCATAATACATTTTGTACGTTATCTTTTTACACTTCCGCGGTACTTCCTTATTCCAGACAAGATTTCTTACACTCTGATAGAATACATTGCCCTGTTGCATCCTCTTGCTAACCTGAAAAGGTCTGCATTTTGTAGTGGGGGGGCTGACTGTGTGGACTTGCTACGTTTTAATACAGCTACAATCCTATCCCGTATTGACTATGGTAGTGTGGCATATAGTTCAGCATCAAGAACTGTGCTTAACCTTTTAAATAGTGTACATCTTAGTGGAGTTAGGCTGGCAGCCGAAGCTTTCCGTACTAGTAGAAGTCCATTATAGCAAGAATTCATAACAGCGAAAAATTTACTTGCTATAGCGGATTGTCGTTTTACCCGATTTTTGTATAAAAGACATAAGGACCCGCATACACATTAAAATCGGTATAAAAAGGCAATCAGTTTGTTCCGCAGATGATATCCACACTACGGTTTACTTGTTTTGTTATTTTTCTTGAAAGTGTGAGTTTAATTTCATTCTGAAAAAATTATAGTACTGTATTTCTTTGAATCCAAGACGAACCCCACTCTTTTCTTTCAAAAATGTAAATCAGGCTCAAAAAAGTGCTTTGTAAAATCATTTGAATGCCTTTGTTGTTCAGTACACATTTTAGATGCCGAGCATTGGCTTTCATTACGCTTTTTTTGCACAATTATTCTTTATTTATGCGGGTTTAATGACCATTAACTTAAAATTGGCATCGTAATACCGAAGAGAACCCGTTGAAAATTTGCCGGCAATACATATTGCATGCGTCTCCAAAATATGACGATCCATCAGGAAAATATTCTTGCTGCCTATAAAACTGTTACTTTTACTCAGCGTCAGATATAACCGGCAACCACTATGTGCACGTCTCTCTTGCCGGGTCATTTAAAGTTAAAAACTTCATGATTGTTTCCGTATTGAATAGAGAAATATACAATATTAAATAGAAGGAAGAATCCACCTTTCAATACTCCGCTGTTAAGTTGAACCAAATAGAGGTTACAACCTGTTCATTTGGGACCGGTTTCAACACATTTGAAGTGTCATCATTAGCCAATTAGCAAAGCAGTGCAAAAATTAAGTCATAAAGGTCTAAAAACAACTAACACAGTGATCACATTAAAAATTAAATAATTGAAAAAGAGGTTCAACCTATTCAATACATAAAAGAAAGGAATGTAGTGATTACATTCTTATTTAACACGTTCTGTACCTGCTTCTGAGCGGGACACTTGAATGCCTGGACCAGCCATTTTCATGCCCGGCCCTCTTGACGTGCATCACTTAATAAAATTTACAATTACTCCTAAACTATGGATGTTAGAAAAATGATACTTCGTGCTTACCTCTAGTAAATATTTAGGGTGTGATATCTGTTGTCACAGGTTTCAAAATACATCTAATTTTATACAGCCTATCTGTATTTTCGGCGTAATGATTATTGTCACTGAAGTGAAGAAATGAAGGAATATGAAGGAAGCGTATTCGGAACATTGTTTTAGAAAATATCGGAGTATGAAAAACAGGGTCTTCGGTCCAGTATATTTTTATATCAGGATTTTGGACTAATCGGTTTCCACGATTGCATGATCGAATTCTTTGTGAAAGGCCGGGGCGCCGCACTTATCACTTGACTCGCGTATAGATTGGTCTGCTCACACACATACTGATAAAATTCGTCATTCATGAAAATACTCACGTAACTCAAAATATCCTGCTTATTTTCTATTTGAATATTTATAACTGAATTCTCTGTAAATAGTGGAACAGGTGGACAATAACTAGGATGATATGTATCAGGCACTTCACCTTCCTCTATAGGCCTATCGGATTCGGGAATCGGAATTTCCTCGTCACTCTCACTTTCACTATCTGAGTCTATTTGAGGAATAATTTCATCACCAGAATAATCATTGTGAACAATATGTAATAATTTATCTTCCGTAAGAAACTTTTTTATAAGCCATTATACTAAACTCGGTAAGAACGACACACAGTGCATTGAAATCTCAAGTACCGACTTGACACGCGAGGAAGTGCTGAGATATTCCCGCTAAAACAGCTAAGATAACATGAGCCCACTCAACGCCACGGTTATCTCAAAAAGGTAAACCAACTTCCTGCTACAACCAGTAACGCTGACTAAGGTGTAAGACTGCATAGATGACGAATATAAACAGCATTGCTTCGCGCAGAACATTAAACGTCTTACGCCGTCTACGGCCCGCAGCATAGGAGCAAGCTTAAACGTTTTACGCCGTCCACGGTCCGCAATGAGTTAATAGTGATTAGAAATGGGACCGGTTTCGACCCTAGTCCAGGTCATCGTCAGCCGTTCAAAACATAAAAAACAAGAAAAACAATGCATATGAAAAAGAATAAGTGAACTCTGGATCGGTATAAGATGAAATATAAATTGATGATGGGGGTAGAAATTGTGAGTCACTTGAAATAAAACAGTACGTAATATTATGAAAGGTAGTACCGCACACCCAATGATAAGTAAAGTCTCTCAATGTTTATGAATAGTGGAGAACGATCAAATGGGTCAGTTTTTACACTCTGTCAGGTACAAAGTCACAACACTATCGAACAACATATGAAGATCCGTAAATATTTTGAAGTCGCAGACGAATAGATTTATAGAAGCAAACTGCCAGCTCTCGGTGATCAGCGCGGCACATCCAAGGTTATGCGCTGTGGTCTCGAACGCCAAAGTAGAATGGAGAATATCCTGAAGGTCCAGCATTTGCCTCGGTTGCGGGAAGTTAAGTACGTATATATAGAAATATACAACGCAATTCAGCACAATTACTCATTCAATTATACTGAAATCAGTGATGTACTCTCCCATATCTTGAGGTGTATCGCATTATTACGTAACTTCAGCCTTTATTTTTAACAAGTTAACAACTGCTATTGGCCACGTTATTTACCCATTTATTACAAAAACGCGTTATCCTCTTTCATTTCGAATTTTATTTAGATTACAGCAGTCGACGGGTATTGCTAATCGACTCCAACATCACCTTCAAATTTCGACGAGAGAGCTCGAAATGCACATAGTGATAGTGAGAAAACTATACCAGTACCGAACCAAAGATGATTCATTGCATTTTGTGGAAAAAACGTTTCAGTTTTCTTATTCAGACAGCGTCACCTATCCTAACTTAATCGTATATACATACCTATGATGAAAACACGCTTCAAGCGCCAGTAGAGAAATTATAACATTCTCGCTATAAATTTACAGGATAATAGCCTTTCCGCAATTTAACCAGATGCGAGAAAATATAAACTAACCTCTGCAATCAATTATGCACTCTGCCATATTTTGAGGTTAGCACATTCTTTCTTAATTGCAGTATTTAGCATTAAAATTAAGCGATTGTTTAGTCAGCCTTTATTTTTAATGAGCTAACAACATTTATCAGACACGTTATTTACGCATTTATTATGAGAATGTCCTCTTTCATTTCAAATTTTCTTTACGGAACAGCAGTCGACGGGTATTACTAATCGACCCTGACATCGTCTTCGAATGTCGACGAGAGAACTCGCTAGTGGAAATAGCGAGGATACGGTACCGAAAGTAATCGATCGCATGCAACATAATCGCTGGGGTGCATATAAATATTGCACGCGCTTAATCGCTCGTAATAACGGATGCAACAGTGATAGGGCTCTCGCTGTAACCGAAGGATATTACACACTTTAATCAAATACTTTAATACACCAATACCGGACAGCTGTATCTCAACAGCATTGAGTGGAGTGCGAACAGCGACGGTAGTGACATCTAGCGTGTTGGTGTGAACTGCATACTTGTCTGTGCTGCAGCTGAGAGGAATGCACCACACTCATTGGAAATATTTTTGTTAAAATAATTGAATAATCACAATAATTAAGAATGAAATTTTAAAATATGAAATTCCTCCTTCATAAACCTCCAAACGAGCATTATGTTAGCCGTGTCTTAAAAATTATAAAGCAGAATCTGTTTGAGGATCCACCCAGCCTCTGGGGAAATACTTAATAACTACACTCTCCTCTTCTTTCTAACCTTTTCTCAATTACCTAGCGCAGGATTTTGTATGGACTTAGCCTAGTTTTCCGGCCGGATGCCTTTCATAACAGCAATCATATGTGGAGGGACATATACCGTACTCACTATTGCGTGTTTTTGTGGTTGTTTTTTGCATGATGTGTTGTACATACTTGAAGATGCGTATGAATACGAACACAAACCCGTAGCCCTCGATCTACAGGAATTAATAGACGCAATTAAAATCTCCGACTTAGCCGGGAATCGTACCAGGGCCCTCTGACCGAAGGTCAGTACGCTGACCATTCCGTGGTGGTGATTATTTTAAAAGTAAGTACAACTGGCCAGCCATCCCCTATTAACACTAATCAGAATGGAAATGGGGCGGCCCCGTGGTGTAGGGGTAGCGTGCCTGCCTCTTACCCGGAGGCCCCGAGTTCGATTCCCGGCCAGGTCAGGGATTTTTACCTGGACCTGGGGGCTGGTTCAAGGTCCACTCAGCCTACGTTATTAGAACTGAGGAGCTATCTGACGGTGAGATAGCGGCGCCGGTCTAGAAAGCCAAGAATAACGGCTGAGAGGATTCGTCATGCTAACCACACGACACCTCGTAATCTGCAGGCCTTCGGGCTGAGCAACGGTCGCTTGGTAGGCCAAGGCCCTTCACAGGCTATAGTGCCAAGGGGTTTGGTTTTAGAAGGGAAATGGAAGAAGTCCAACACTCCAAAGAATGAAGGTATCATAAATTGGGGGGGGGGGCACGAAGAGCTAACCAGTCAGCCAAAGAGCCAACGGGGGCAGATAACCTAACAACATCCATGATTTATTAAGATTTTGGGAAAGAGAAAAAGCTGTAATTAAGAAACAGTAGTTTGGTCCATTATGTTGACTTCTTTCTTTCTTTCTTTCTTTCTTTCTTTCTTTCTTCCTTCTTCTTCTTCTTCTTCTTCTTCTACTTCTTCTTCGGTACAGCCGATCTTCCCGAACTCTACAGAGCAACTCAACCTCACGCTGCTATCTCGCTTTTGCTGTTCTTTGAATTTTTTGTTTTACCTCTGAAGACAAAACACATATTGGGGTTACGTGAGTGAACTACGATGTTCCTGACAAGGATGAAGGGTCCAGAATTTCCTAAAGTCTCTTTCACAAATTAATGCATGAAGAATTACCATACACACGTTTTAAATTAATTGGACTGGTGCTCAAGCCTATGCCAATAATGCACTGAAATAATTTTCTTACGCCGGGCTGAGTGGCTCAGACAGTCGATGCGATGGCCTTCTGATCCAATTTGGCAGGTTCGATCCTGGCTCAGTCCGGTGGTATTTGAGGTGCTCAAATACGTCAGCCTCGTGTAGGTAGATTTACTGGCATGTAAAAGAATTCCTGCGGGATTATATTCTGGCACCTCGGCGTCTCCGAAAACCGTAAAAGTACTTAGTGGGACGTAAAGAAAATTATTATTTTCTTACAGTAAAAGAAAAGGTGACTGGATTCGATACTCATGGCTTTGAATTTTCAATTTCAAGACTACCACGATAACCATTACGCTACAGACCCACAAGTTTTCAATTGTGAAATTTATGGCACTGTTTAACAATATGGACCCTCAAGCTTGAGTATACTAGAGTTGCACATTTGTTAATATTATTGGTTTTACGTCCTACTAACATTTCAGTAGGGTATTTGATTGAATTTCTTAATATAAGGAGCATAGAATGTAACCTCAACACAGATGCGAGGTCATTACTTTTTGTAATACTTGCAGTTCTTATCATTTCCCACGCCCATTATCTTGCTGGGTAATTTGTTCAGCGCATAACACTTTTCTTGGAATATAACTGCAATGTAAGATTATTTAGTGACAAACACTGATACATTATAAACAACACGGCAGTGCGCCAAGAATCATGCGGATGGCAATATGTTTTTGAAGAGTTGGTCACACCAAGCCATGTAGGTAGCAGCACTATCGGCTTTCTCGCTGAAAACAGCAAGCTGTCTGGTATTATCATATTAAAGTATTTGGTTTAATATAGGAATTTTCAAGGGACAGCAAAAATAATGGCGTTATACCAGGGTTCTCGTTATATGCCGTACTCGCTATAGCGGACTTATACAGATTCCCAGACTACTCGTTGAATCGAGAGTTCCATCTTTGTGAAAAAAGCCAGCAGCAGATACTCTTCACATACTGTTGAAAGAATGGTAAACCGATGACTTGTGTGGGCCTTGGAAAAGATAGGTCCCCTGATTCACTACCAGGGAGGTTTTCGCTCTCATCAGTCTGCCACCGATCACCTGTTCATTCTGGAGAGTGCCATTGAGTAGGCCTTTCTTTAGAAGTAGCAGTATTTGTGAAACGCCTCAACAACCAAGCCTCATTAATATCCAATACCAGCAGAGGTACAAAAACCGGCCAAATACCACATGACTGGTTTGGATTTAGATTGAAAGATTCTGTCGTGAGTTGGATGTGGTTGCCCTGTGCAGACCCCTAGCAAGGTACCTCCTTGGCTAGTTCTGCGACCGGATATATGGCTGGATCTACTCCATGGACATAAATTCATCATAGTTATTTCCAATACATCGTTTACCAGTTTCTGGACCGTTGACTTTTGTTCATGGAGATAATGTTGGACAATTGTTCGTCTCCGATGATGTCAGCAACAGGATCTCATTTCCTAGTGTCTGTAGCATGTATACTGTGGAGCTCTTCACCATCTTAGAAACTCTGCAGTTTGTACTGAGTTGTGAACAAGGCAGTCTCTGCAGTCTGTTGGAATATGTTTACCACAACACCTGCTGGTGTAGCAGTTTCAAGACCTAACCTGGTTTTCCGATACTGGCACAAAAATCACCTTTGCGTGGCTCCCAAGTCACATTGGGATTGTGGACAACAAACTTGCAGATCAAGTTGCAAAAGAAACAGTACTTTAACACCTAGGCCTATGAACGTGCCTTGTTCTCAGCCCCACCGAACCATCTTTACGTCCTAAGAAGCAGAGTGGCTAGCTGTCTGAACTCCTAACAAGCTGAGAGCAATTAAGAAGACAAGCGATGTGTGGTGGTTCTCTTTCCAGCCTTTATGGAGAGAGGCCGTTGTTTTGAGGATAGGTCATGGAAGATATATGCACTCTTACCTCCTAAAGAGGAAAAAAAGACAACCGCCCCCCCCCCCCCCCCCAATATGTACTTATGATGTTGATTTCACCATGGCCCAAATCCTAACAGAGTGCACCTATCTCTCTGGCCTAATAGGAAACCTCAACCTGCAGAAGACACTCAAAAACTCATACATCTTATTTTACAACAAAAAGTTATAATAATAGTGTTATGTATATGGGCTGAATGTTATTTCACACATTTTTTGGTTAAACAAAACCTTCCCTTACCTGCAGCAGACCTTGCTAGACCATTATTCAAGGCCATTGCTAAAATGTATGGAAGTGGCAGGACCAAGACAACTGCAATAGTGAGAAGCATGTCTGAGTCCAATAATGCTCCAATAAATATGTGTAGAAAGGCATGTGAAAATGTTGCTTTGCATCAGCAAGCCTGTCCTGACTTAGGTGGTGCCCAGATTGACCACCATCTTGAAAATTGATGCCTTATGTGATTGTTATTTCAATTCTGTTAATAAATTATGTTAATAAAAATAACATCTAAACAAAAACTGCCCGATTGGGTCTGGCCCATCCTACATTAACACCCATGAGTTGCTCTCACCCTATCAGAGAGAGTTTGTATGGGTCAAGAGCATTACAATCCATTTGACCTCCTGAATCTAAAATATCTGCTAGATCTTGTCTAGACCGACACTCTCCATAGCTTGCCGAGCAATCCTTGCACTGGTTAAACTTTCAACCTGACTTTTCACCCTGTTTACCATCATACCATTGTCTGCTGTCCATCTCACATCTTTGTCAAGGTCTGTTTGCAGACGCTCACAGTCCTGTAACTTATTACTCCATACAGTATAACATCATCCACAAGAAACCTTATCTGTGATTCCAGTTTGAATTCACCACACTATCAATCAATAGCTTTTCTTATATTTTCCACAGTACTGGCAGTAGGTGTCTTCTGACGTTCTGTTCTTGTATACATACGAGTTTTAGAACTTTTTTCGGTGTTAAAGTATGGAATTTAGAATAATGTATCACTTCCTGCGTTGGAACTATAGATTTGTGTAAATTTTGTGTGTATATGACAATTTCAGCCACAGCTAGTTTTCAATCTGATTATGTTAATTATTCTTTCATAAGTGGAGCAATCAGTTGACGTAGCAGGATGATCGATCTTAAAGATTTCATATCGTGGCCTGGAGGCCATTTTCTTATTTGTGCTTTAACAATTCATACATTCAATTTTACTTTTCAAAAAAGTTCCTGTTATCATGCATTTGCTAAATTTCTCCATTTTATTTACAAGTTATCCCAGTTTTAAGTTATATTATGTATTCATCTAGTTTTGTTATCTGTAGTCCTAATATACCACGTGTAAAATAGGATTTGTAATTGGATAATAATAATAATAATAATAATAATAATAATAATAATAATAATAAGCGATAAACATAATGTGCTGACTTAGTACAGTGTGTACCATTTCCACCTGTTCCAGCTTTGACTAGTACACCAATGTAGAAGCAATCTAGGAAGTCTCTTCTTTAAAAGATGTGAAAACTTCATGTGCAAGTATACATGATGACATATTATTCTGTCTTCGTCCATTTTTTTCCTTGTTTTCTTATCTGTTTCACACTGCTTGGTGAAGACTATATACTTTACTTAGTGTATTATATTATCAGATAAGTATATTTCTATTCGTTCTTTCATTTCAGTATGCATGTGGTCATCGCTGTAGATCCAACTGCCATCTTGGCGATTGTCCAAATGAAGATGCCTGCCGTAAAAAAGTGAAACTTACTTGTCCTTGCAAAAGGCTGCGCCGAGAGTTCACTTGTGATGTGGTGCGAGCTGGCCAAATCAAAGTTGACTGTGATGATACATGCAAGCTTAAAAAGGAAGAAGAAAAGAAGGTAAAATCTGTAATTTTTTTACTTTTTAGTAGAGATGGGGAATCTGATTCATTTTGAAGAACCGATTCATTTGAATCGATTCACAAAAATGATTCGTTCATTTGATTCGTTCATTTGATTCGTTCACTTGATTCGTTCATTCCATTAACACGTGACCGAAACTATGGACTCAGATGAACCGTTCCGTTATGTTATTTATAACTGCTACTGCTTTACAAGTTACAAGAAGTGAAATGTAGTTAATCGCTAGTATTTTAACTAAAGTAATATCCTTTTTAGAGGTTACAGTCGAAAAATGCTACGCTACTGCCCGACTAATCCTTTCCAAACTTAAGAAACTACCATACGAAATTATACAACAATCGAATTTGAAATTTATAGTAGATATACGAACATTTTTGTGGCAATTCGAAAGTGGATATTGACAGCAGCTCACCATCAGTTCTTTACTATTTTTTTTTACTGAAGAAATATTTTTATAATATATAAAACCAAATGTAAACGTGATGACCTGACTGTGAAATAATCAACCGTGACAAAGCAACAGCTAAGTTACGTTTTTTTGAACTTCGATTATTCTTAACATTCCTTACAATTTTCATTATGTTCGTAAGCTAATACTCACTACGTTACTAGCTAGCAACTTTAGGCAACTCTCTGTAGTAGGCAGTGAAATAATAGGAAACAAATCTGTACCCACATGGGTGTAATGTCATCCTCAAATGGATCATGGTCAAATTGACAAGATTAACGGTTCATAAACAGTAAATACCAGAAGACTATGCCGGGCTGAGCGGCTCAGACAGTAGAGGCGCTGGCCTTCTGACCCCAACTTGGCAGGTTCGATCCAGCTCAGTCCGGTGGAATTTGAAGGTTCTCAAATACATCAGCTTCATGTCGATCGATTTACTGGCTCGTAAAGGAACTCCTGCGGGACAAAATTCCGGCACCTCGGCGTCGCCGAAAACCAAAAAAGTAGTTTGTGGGACGTAACGCCAATAACATTATTATTTAATAGCCAATAAGGCATTACGTCATCGACGTAAAGCATCTGACTGTCTTTAAAAGAATACAGTCTTCTTTACGTCGCACCGACACAGATAGATCTTATGGCGACAATGGGATAGGAAAGGGCTATGAGTAGGAAGGAAGCAGGGCTGCCGACAGTGGAGTTAAAACTCACTATCTCCCGAGTGCAGGCTGACAGGTACGTGAACCAAACCGCGCAGCCGCTTTCTCAGTGATTTATCTGTTTTTAGTATGGTTGCCCCTTAATATTCTGCCGCTCCTCAGAGTAACCATAGAAACCAGAAAGGCGAACGCCAAAGGGGGAAATATGGAACAATTTACGAAAATGCCTCAAAAATACTTGAGGTTATGTGTCAGATAGTAGCTGGTTTACATATCACATTCAGAAGAATCTATCACTTGCAAGATTTATGCCTTGCTTTATTTGCTCCCTTCGTACCTTAATAGTCTTGTATTGCCTACATACTACAAAGAAGCCATGGTTAGCTGTTTCACTTCAACTTGCATATATACTTCATGACATGGCAAGATTTAAAAACAATATCGATTCTTACTAAGGGCTGAGAACTAGAACGGGGAGGCTTCCATGTTCCACAAGTTAGTTCACAGTAGATCACGAGAACGAGAACGAGAACGGGAACCTTGAAGTAAACTTAACCTAACATTTCGCAACGACCTGGAAGTTGGATGTATATTACAGTTCCGTGAAGTGTGTGACATGAAACGACGTCATAATTTCTTATAAAAAAAAAAAAAAATCCTGTAAGGTTAGGTTAGGAGTGTTTGACTTGTGAGACTTTTAGTTCTGGTTAAATAAGAAGTAACAGAGTCGTTCTTAACATGTTCTCATTGATTCAAAAATGGCGGATTCCCGATTTGGCGAATGGCGATATGAATCAGAACGAACGAGGAACGAGGAACCAGGGAACGAGTTGTGGCAGCCATCTCTCGATTCAGATTTCGATTCAAAAACGAGTCGATTCATTTCGTTCACTGAATCATGATTCAATCGTTCAGTGCAATGATTCGTTCCTTATGAATCACTCATTCAGAATCTCCCCATCTCTACTTTTTAGCATTTGCTTAGCATCCTGAGTGCCAGACCAAAACCCTTAGTATTGCCGTATGAGGTCTCACTTATACATTAATGTTCCAACGCTAGGCCATACTACCTTTTCCTTTGAAGGGATGCATTATACAATAGAAGTCCGTTATAGCGAGAATTCATAATGGCGAAAAATTTACTCGCTATATCGGATTGTCGTTATATCAGATTTTTTGTAAAAGTCGGGAAAACCCCATACACATTGAACTCAGTATGAAATGGCAATCAGTTTGTTCAAAATTTGAGTTTTCGTGGATAATATCCACACTGCGGCTTACTTGTTTTTTCTTTTTCGAAATCCGATACTACATGAAAGTGTGTGTTTTAAATTCATTCTGAAAAATAAATATTACCGTATTTCTCCAAATCCAAGACTATTCCCACTTTTTCCTTCAAAAAAATGTAATCAGGCTTAAAAAGTGCTTTGTATAATCATATGAATATCTTTTCTTATACAGTACACATAGGCACTGTATGACTGGTCGCCGCGGCTAGCGATGTAGGCCTATGATAAAGAGGCGGTCGTTTGTCAACGAGTTTTAAGTACGGGGTTAAAAAGAAACAGCGTGGTTACTGAGGTAGTTGCCAGTGAGATACAAAAAAAACTTGCCTAATTTCAATAATTACAATAGTCCTTATTCTTATTCTAGGGCCATCCACTGTATTTCTACATACGTCATACGATCAGATATTCTACCTAATTTTTAGTAAGAAATGTCAACTTTGCACCAATTAGACGATCTTTATATCATCTCGCTGTGGATTCCCTACACATGCTCGTTGATCGTCTTTTTTCTACTAGAAATAACATTGTGCACCTAATTATCAGCTTTTACCGACGGACCTGAATATTGCATGTCAACAGCACCCTCAAGAAGAATTTTAATACCAAGTTTTACTGCATCATCTCGTGTATAATTTTAAGTTTGTTCATCAACAACTTTTGAATGTTTGTGCTCGGAACAATCTAGAACAGACTCACTATTTTGACGTATTCGGCAACCCGATTTATTTCAGTGTGTTATTCTGTCCTTGTCTTTTTTGTGCTTTTTGTTGAATATTTTACGGCTGATGATGTCTGCAAGTTAGACGAAACATGTCCCGTCATATTTTAAATAATGTTGTTTAAATAATTGGACAATAAACCTTAAAAGTATTGTAGAGACGCGTGGAATGTGTATTGCCGGCAAATTTTCAACAAGTTCCCTTTGATATTATGATGCCAATTTTAACTTAATGGTTATTAAACCTGCTGAAATAAAGCATAATTGTACAGCTGCAAAAAAATATGGCATAACTAAAGCCAATGTTCAGCGTCTACAGTCTAAAAATGCGTACTGTATAAGAAAAGACATTCATATGATTTTACAAAGCCCTTTTTAAGCTTCTTCTGGCTCTAGGAAACCCTTAAATATGTATAACATTTTTCTGAAGGTGGATGTCTTGATGTGTGATGTTCGTTTGTGCCGATGTGATTACAGTACTCGTAAATTTGACAGTGCGCGAGACACAGTTTTGGAAAGAGTCCTAGTGTTTAATAAATGCAGTTTATCTGGCCTCGTAGCTTCTCTCAACGGCTCGAGGTACTTGGTGTCGCCACACCGAAGTGCAAGGTGCGCCCGCAGCCAGGGGAGGCAGGCTCGTCCGCAGGTATCCAGCTATGTACTAGTCGTCCTAATGCTAGCGCTCTCCGGAGATGAACAACTGAACCCAGGTCCCAACCAAAGCAATCAAGGTATGACATTTTTCTATCAAAATGTGAGGAGTATACGTAACTCGCTTGCTGACTTTAATGCTGGACTAAGTGAAGGGAACTATGACTATTTGTATCAGCGAAAGTTGGCTTAACGAAACTGTAGTTGATACTGAAATAGTAACAGACAGTTACATTGTATTTCGTAAGGACAGAAATTCCGTGAGCACTGCAAAACTGGATGGTGGGGGTGTTTTACTAGCAGTAAAGCCTGAGCTTGGACCAGTGTCGAAGCCTGAGCTTGCTGGGAAATGGCAGTGTCAAGTAGTGAAAGTCAACCCTCAACCCGGTTGTGCTTGTTGTCTTCATTGTATGCTGCTACCTGCCACCAGATGAAGTGAACGACCGGCTTAGCGACCTACGTCAAACATTGGGAAACATTACATCTGTTCTCAACTCACAGGACACTGTTATTGTGTGCGGTGATTTTAACTTGAGCCAATTAGCTTGGAAAACTGATGAATCGTCGAAAGTACATCACATTATCAAACAGAGAAGCGAGGAGGTATTCTTATTTCTGGAAATTATTAATGAATTCTATCTCAGTCAGATTTGTGATTTCCCTACTAGGAATGATAATTTTCTAGACTTAATTTTAGTCTCAAATGAATTACTTCGGAGTGGAGAGTGCGTCAAAACTGAAAATGTAATTCACTCAGATCACCAAGCTATCGAATCTTCCTGCCTATGCCAAGGACATTTCGCTTCAAAGCGCAAAACAAAGTCATATTTGCATGGAAGAAAGCTGATTTTTCTTTAATGAGGGACCTTATCCCTGTGCCCCTGGTATATGGTTAAAGAGTCCCACTCTGTGGATGAAGCTGTGAGCACTTTTTATGCAGTCATAAAAGACAGCGTACCATTTCGAAAAATTAACATCAGAAAATATCCTTCTTGGTACGACTCAGAACTAATTCAGAAACTGAAGGAAAAAGAAAGGGCGAGAAGGAAATACAAACGATCAGGCCAAGAGTGCGACTGTGCAGTTTTCCACATTACGAAGTGAATGTAAAAAACTGCAGTGTGCTAAGTACAGGGACTACGTTAGGTCGGTAGAAGATGACGTCATCACACGCCCTAAGCGCTTTTGGAATTTCATTAATAATAAAATAAACTCTTCCCGTCTGCCTCCCACTATGCTAATAAATGGAACTGAAATCCTCGAAAAAGATAAAATTCTAAACACATTTGCGCAAACTTTCGCAAAGTTCCATTCTCCTTCCGAGCCCTGCAATTCAACTTTTTCTCCCCCATTTTCAATAGATCCAGTGTCTATTCAAACTTCTGTGGTAGAAGTGAGACGGATCCTGTCATCAGTGGATATGAACAAATCATGTGGGCCTGATGAGATACCTGGCATCGTCCTCCATGAATGTGCTTCCGAACTGGCAATTCCACTACGTGAAATTATAAATAAATCATTTAAGTGTGGGTGTTTTCCAGCTGAGTGGAAAAAGTGTTATGTAATCCCTATCTTTAAGGAAGGTGATAAGGTGTTGTTCGATAATTAGACCAGTAGTGCTGCTCTCGCTTTTATCGAAGGTGGCGGAGAAAGTCATATATATTCGCTTGTATGACTCTTTTAGTCAGTACATAGACCCATCTCAGCATGGATTTGTTAAAGGTAGGTCAACTGTTACCAATCTGGCAGTTTATTTATCTTCAATTTCCGATGCATTGGACAAAGGTAAACAGGTTGATGCGTTATATACTGATTTCTCCAAAGCCTTCGACTCTTTACAACACGAAGCGTTGTAGAGAAAGTTGCCTGTGTATGGAGTGTTCGAGAGTATTTTCGAGTGGCTAAAGAGCTTTGTTTTGTCAAGTCCGAGGGTTTGATCTCTAACCCCTATCAACCTTCATCTGGCATCCCACAGGGATCACTGTTAAGGCCTCTTCTATTTGTTTTGTTTCTAAATGATATCACTGCAGTCGTTCAGAGCAGTGAATGTCTCTTGTACGCTGATGACTTGAAACTTTATAAAGTCATAGAAGAAGACAGTGATGGTGATTATCTACAAGAGGTTCTGAAGAAAATATGAGAGTGGTGTGATAAATGCTCCCTTAAAGTGAATAATTTCAAGTGTGGTGTCATGTCATTTACTCGGAAATTAACACTGTATTTTACTGGTATAAAATCAGTGGAGAAAGTTTAAATCGTGTGGAGGAGTTTAATGATCTAGGTGTAATTCTTAGTAACAGGAATGGCTTATCCTTTGAGAAACACATCGATGGTATTATAAAGAAATCTTTCAGTCTCCTGGGGTTTGTTAAGAGGAATTATAAAGATTTCAGTAATATTTCATGTGTCGAAACACTGTTTTGTAGCCTGGTGAGACCCTGTCTCTAGTATGGTTGTGAGGTGTGGCTCCCGTATCAAAAAGGCCACATACACCATCTCGAGAGAGTACAGATAAGGTTCATGAAATGGATTAGTTTCATATTCCTGGGCATGCCACTCTCTTCAAGCAGGTATGAAGAATTTGTAATCATTCTTAGAATGAATACGCTGGCAACATGCGAAAGTGTGCGAACGCAATGTTAGCGATTAAATGCTTGAAAAGTAAAGTGGACAGTCCGGCTATACGAGGTTGATCCCACTTCATGTTCCAAGCAAACGAACAAGGCAGAAATGTACATTCCACCTGCCCAAATGTAGGACGGTTGCGCATGAAAATTCTTGGCTCATGCAAGCCCTTAGGACAATAAATCAGCTGGAAGGGTCACTCGACATTTTTCACCACCCTTCCACTGCAATTCGTAAAGTTCTTCTCAAGGTTGGAACGTGTTAATTTTGTAAATTATGTGAATAATCTGTATAAAACATGTGAAGATTTATATCTGCTTGTATATATATGTATATTATTTATTACCGAGCTCGATAGCAGCAGTCGCTTAAGTGCGGCCAGTATCCAGTATTCGGGAGATAGTAGGTTCGAACCCCACTGTCGGCAGCTCTGAAAATGGTTTTCAGTGGTTTCCCATTTTCACACCAGGCAAATGCTGGGGCTGTACCTTAATTAAGGCCACGGCCGCTTCCTTCCCACTCCTAGCCCTTTCCTGTCCCATCGTCGCCATAAGACCTATCTGTGTCGGTGCGACGTAAAGCAGATAGCTATATTATTTATTTTTTATTTAATTTAATTATGTTATTTTATTTTTTATTTTATTTTCTATTACATCATCTGTAATTGGGACATCCTGTAGGTGATAAATAAATATATTCTATTCATTTCTTGCAAATCCTTCTTCGTGTTAACAAACCATTTTTCATAAGAACTGTCTTTCCTATTGGGCTTATTGAAGTGGTTAAAGATTTTCTTAGCAAGTCTGTCATCAGGCACTCTTGAGATATGTCCAAAAAATTTAACTCTTCGCTTTCGAATGGCATGTGAAATCCTACTGCATGTTTTATATATTTCTTTGTTACTGTTTTATTATTATTATTATTATTATTATTATTATTATTATTATTATTATTATTATTATTATTATTATTATTATTATTATTATTATTATTATTATTATTATTATTATTCCCAGTTGTTCCTTGTATCAAAACCCCATCCTCTTTTTCACTTTGAGACTCACTTTCAGCACTTTCTAAATTGTCACTACTTTCTACAATCTCAACTGTACTTGGTTCAGTATCACTGTAACTATATTCTTCGTCAATATCGTTGTCTGACTTGTTCAATAAATCATCCAGACTATGTACACTAAGTCCTTCATTGCTCAGTTTACTCATAAAGATTTAAAGATATACTGAGCAAGTTGGTCGTGCGGTTAGGGGTGCGCAGCTGTGAGCTTACATTCGGGAGATAGTGGGTTCAAACCCCACTGTCGGCAGCCCTTATGGTTTCCCATATTTTTTGCTATTGGCTTTACGTCGCACCGACACAGATAGGTCTTATTGCGACGATGAGACAGGAAAGGGCTACGAACTGGAAGGAAGAGGCTGTGGCCTTAATTAAGGTGCAGCCCCAGCATTTTGCCTGGTGTAAAAATGGGAAACCACAGAAAATCATCTTCAGGGCTGCCGACAGTGGGGTTCGAACGTATTATCTCCCAAATACTGGATACTGGCCGCACTTAAACGAGTGCAGCTATCGAGCTCGGTGGTTTCCCATTTTCACACCAGGCTGAAGCTGTACCTTAATTGAGGCCACAGATTTAACACCACACACTCACACTAAAAGTTAACATTCAGTTTACCAAGTGTGAGTCACTGCTATATGGCGTCAGTAAACACCCACTGCATACTTCCAAGTGCAAACCGGGCGTGGCTAGCTCATGGATGGGTGACCACCAGGACTACCACAGCCGACACACTCGTAACTGCCGTGTCAGCTAACACTGAATGAGGCAAACGACCTGGTCGCACATTTACCAACGCACACATATACGCATAACTTTCAACACATACACATACAGAAAACTTGAAATTAAAATAATACACAGCTGTTGAAAGCAATATTGGGCGTGCTCACCTACTGGATGGGTGACCACGCACTCGCTCACAACTGCTCATAACCAACCAACTAGTAATACACACACAAGCACACACACATGACTCACACTCACTACAGGCCGTCAGAGGAGTTCGGAAGAGACACCGGTATCGGCAAGTCACAAACCACCTATCTCTTTGGAGAGAGATAGGTGGAACGTACAGATAGCCAGGGATCGCTGCTTCCTGCCAACTCCTACCCCTTTTCTATCCCATCATAAGACCTGTCTGTCCTGGTGCGATGTAAAAACAATTGTATAAACAAACATACATTTAAAGATAGTAACAAACATACTTAACTCTCACAAAAGAAAAACTAACAGCACTGCACACAACAAACAATGCACAAGATATATACAGTAATGACTTTGTCTGCTTACAAAGCTCTTCTGACGTACCCAAATAGGGTCACACCAAACCAGGAATTGACAAATTAAAGGTGGACTATGCACTTCCTTAAATATCTTGATTTATTAGTTTCATTATGTTCCATACTGATATCTATCATATATCATAGAAAAGAAAAGATCCACCTAATCAATACAAATTTTATTGTAACTCTTTGAATTACAGTACCGATTTCGACTCTTTACGAAGTCATCCTCAGCTGTACTATACCCTTACATTAGTTACAATTTGGTGTTATGCCTTGTTAAGTGATAATGTGTGACAGACATTGACATATTACAAAGTGGTTAGTTATATGCTCTTAGTCTTGAGTATGTCTGATGACCTAAAACTCGTGTTGAACACCTTATTAAAATATTAATCATATAACACATTAAAATGCTCACAACACTTGGTAAAAACACTTTAAAATACATATGTCTTGTTACAGTCCAAGATAACGGGTAAAAACACGTTCTTGAATGAATTTGTCATCTTGCGTTGTTTGTTGAATCGTCCAGCATGAGCTATGCTTAAGTTCGTATGGAGTACTTTTGTATTATTATATTTTGTATGAAATTCAACCACTTATCAGCATACAAATATTCTAATATTGTTAAATACGTGTACATTTGAAGGTGGTATGTGCAGCCAAAGTTGTTGATGGTCTTGAAAGCGTAAAATGCAGTTCACTTTAGTGTGTAAAATCAGTTGTTGGTGGTGGCTCTTTCTCTGTCTATGACTATTGATAAATATCTGCAAAAGGCGAAAGATGAATTTAAAATTAGAAGTTTTAAAAATATTATTCTGAAAGTGCCTGCTTCTGTGTTTGTGATAGTTACTTACTGCTGCTGAGTGGATAAGATGCACACAACCTGGCTGCCTGACGTGTACTGTACCGTGTTCTACTGGTGTTAGTATCTGTTGCTGTAAGGGGAATGGAGGGATGGGTGGGGGGAGCTGTCGTATGTGTAGGGGCAGAGTTGGGCGTGTCAGTCGTCTGCGCTGTGGTTCGCGTCCGACGTTGTTTGTTGATTATTTTAAGGTAGTAATTTTTTGCAAATGGGATAACTTTATTAAATAAGATGTTGGTTTTTTTCGGTTATTTCATTAATATTGTAATTAGGGTTAGTGTATTGATCCAGTGTTATGTATAATTCCTCTGTTATATTGAGCAAGGGGCTTTTGGGGTTTGTGCTTAGTATTTTCATATCGTTATCTATATTCGTAAAACTATGTTTGTATTCGTCCATATGTTGACCTATTGCAGAAAAATGGTTGTGTTTTACAGCATTAATGTGTTCATTGTATCTGATAGCAAAATTCCTACCGGTACGTCCTACATAACTGTTGAGCAATTATTGCAGCTGATTCAGTATACTCCAGAGCATATACTCCTTAAATAGACAGCCAACAGATGGCAGGAAGAGGCTTTATACAGTTTCGAAACATTCACTTACTGCGCACCCAAATAGGTTCGCATAGTTCTCGATTTCGAACAAACGTACGACTCCATACGGGCACGTGAATTTCAAGAAATTGGGTGTTCTCACATGCCCAGGTGGGATCACTTGGCACTCAACATATTAAAGGCTTCTCATAGATCCAAGAGTCACAAATCAGATTTGACATTTATGTCACTATCCATCTTGCATATAGTTATGGCCACATAGGACCACAGTTGAGACTTCTCAGCCTTTCTGAATTTCCTGTACTCCTTCCTCATGGCAGGGAATCCAGTTCTTCACTCTTCAGACCTCTTTGCACCTTTTCTACTTCTCACTCTTTCCGGAAGATCTTTTATCCTGTACTCCCAGGTCCTGACCGTACTTATTTCTGGGACAAGTGTCTCAGAAGCACTGGCCAGATCCTCCTTCAATGCACTTGTCCGTGGAGTGGTATATTTCTAAGTCATAATAAAATCAAGAATTCTGCATGATATTCTGGTGTTGGACATTAGAGATGACTGTAAAACATGAAATGGTACCTCCCCATAACAAGTGAGACCTCTTCAAACTTAGAGTAGCTATGCATTTGATCTCTGGCAGTATTCACCCTCGAAATTTTGATGTGGGCTAAGAATCTTTCATAAGAATTTTCTCTCTTTTATTTGGACCCTATTTTTCTTGCTGTTGCGAGTGAGGGCCAAGCACTCGGCAGAAAACAGAGCTTAAAGTTATAGTTTAACAGAGCTTATTAAAGTTATAGTTTATTTGGCCCGATATTCCAGGGCTTCTTTCTCTAATGCATTAAAGGAAATGATCTCTCCAAGATAGTTAAAATTAATACAATGTTTAAATTTTTCATATTTGATATTGTTGTGATGCCTAGAAAAACCTCTATGTGATAATATTTTAGCTTAGAACTCTGACCAGGAAGGTTCTGTCATCTAAGGTTCAGTATTACATCAACGAATTTTTATTCTAAGTGACGTGCTGTGGGTCTATTTCTCCTATCAACATTGTCACATAATGGTATATCGAGGCCAACGCCGATATCAAGAAATGTGCTGTTATTATGGTGGTCAGCCCCCACCCCCACCCCCCAATTTTTTTTAAGGGGCTTTGAATACTTCTCGTAATATTTCAGCCTAGAGTTGGCCATGTTGAGGTCATTTCCTATTAGGACTGTATAATATACAAAAGCAAAACAGTCTGTTTTCACTGCTTTGGATCTAGTATACCATGTTTCTGTTACAAGTAAATAACTTCAAGTTAAGTAAATGGTAACCATTTCCTTTAGAGGTTGTGGTAAGTCAGTGCCCTAAAATATTATTTTCAGCTTTATTACTGTTAGCTCTTAATATTTGTCCATGTTCTGTCAGTTCTTTTTGTCTTTTAAATCATCTCTCTTTGTCCAGACTTCAACACTTCATGTAATTTTGTTTTAGGCTCGTGAGCTAGAGTTAGAACAGAAGAGACTGGAAGAGGAACGTCGTAACCAAGAAGAATTGGAGCGCTTTCAAAAGAAGTTTCAAGGCCGGAAAAAGCAGCGTGATCGCCGCCATTTGGAGGAAGAAGAGAAGCATTCACTAGTCCGACAATACTGGGCGTTTATTTGTGGAGTGTTGGCAGTGCTCTTGGGAGCATATCTGTTAATTAGCAAGCCTGTTGCAGAAGAAAGTAGCAAGATGTGATTGAGAATTTTGCTCCCAGGAGAAGGAGGAGACTTTCCCAGAAACATAGACCTAAAATATAGTTGCTCTCTACTGAGACAATGTGTATTTATCAAAATATAAGATGATTCCATGTGTATACAATGTTATTTTATTGCAGCCTTCTCTCAGTCTGCAGGTGTTTCATTGTCAGAGCTGGGAGCAGTGTGTGTTTTTAACAAATTTGTAACAGGCCCTAAACTCACAGAGAAAGTGTCACAACCTTCATGCAGAAACCTACTTGAAACTTTGGTTGCATAACTGATGTTCTACGAGAAGATCACATCCAAAAAATTAGCTGCTTGTCTCCACTGCAAGGCCCCAAAATAAATCCCTGAATTATGCATGCAAGCAGTAGGAAAGTGACATTAATCACTATAGTTTGGATTGCACAGCCCTGACTGTGGGCAAGCCAGCTGTGGAATGGTGAGTAGAAAACTGTGAATCAAGGTTCACATAACTTTCCAGTGAGTCAAAGCTGTCCAGCAGCACTTTTACCGTTTGGCCACATAGCATTCCGACTTTGATTTTGGGGCCGTATAGAAGAAACTTCTTATTACTCCACTTTACCCCACACCTTGGTGCTGACGCAGATGCGAACTGTGTTGGAAGTGTAGACTTGGTCCTTTTTTATGGCCATGTGCTTTTCCTGATGCCAACCCTATGTGAAGGGCTGTATTCACTATTGCACATTTCTGTTGGTGATAGGCAGTGTGGTGTGAAAGGAAGATAGGAAACTTAAAAGGGTCCACCTTTTCAATACAATAAATGTTATAATTTATTTACAACATATATTTACACTTGGAACTAGTTTCGATGCTGTTTGGCGTCATCTTCAGCCAAAATGTGGGAAATAGGCTAGCATGTAGACATTTATATTACACAAGGCGTTATATTAAACAATACACATCTTACGAGGAGATAAAAACAGGGACGAATATAGAAACAAATGAATCGTTGAGAAAGCAAAAGATATACATATTAAAAATAACCTTAACCACACATCTTGCAGTGCGAAAATATTCGCCTTGAATGATTCCTGAATACAAAATGCACGCGCGCACACTTCTGAAGAGCCAGCAGGCAGGAAAAAGTAAGGTGAAACCTTAAGAGTTCTTCTGAGAAGAGTTCATCATTTTTTCTATGTTCTGACAAACTAATGAAGTCTTCCTTGAGTTCCTGATAAACATACACAACAGGAAATTCTCCTTCACTCTCAAATAGCTATAAAGACCAACGGTAAATTGCATTTTAAATATTGTGCAGAGACGTGAAAGCATGATCTTGAACATGATATAACTTCTTCATTTAACCTATTTTTTTAACACAAGGTGTTACATTAAACAATACACATCTTACGAGGAGATAAAAACAGGGACAAATATAGAAACAAATGAAACGTTGAGAAAGCAAAAGTTATACATATTAAAAATAACCTTAACCACACATCTTGCAGTGCGAAAATATTTGCCTTGAATGATTCCTGAATACAAAACGTGCGCGCGCGCGCGCGCACACACTTCTGAAGAGCCAGCAGGCAGGAAAAAGTAAGGTGAAACCTTAAGAGTTCTTCTGAGAAGAGTTCATCATTTTTTCTATGTTCTGACTAACTAATGAAGTCTCCCTTGAGTTCCTGATAAACATACACAACAGGAAATTCTCCTTCACTCTCAACAATAGCTATAAAGACCAACGGTAAATTGTATTTTAAATACTGTGCAGAGATGTGAAAGCATGATCTTGAACATGATATAACTTCTTCATTTAACCACCTTTGAAAGTCTCTCTCTCTATATTACATAGCTTCATTAACACCACTATTCTGTAGATGCACAAAATAATCTTGTAATCTTCACAGGTCCGGTATTCAGCTCGACAAGAATATAAAATTGATATTAAGGAATACGTTTTTGAGAGTTTGGAGGTTGACTGTGCCAGTATTTGTGGTGTATTGTTGCAGCGTTACGTGTAGGGTGGGGGTAGGTTTCTATGATGTTTATTGCGGGACATAGGGCTGGTTTACACGGGTAGAGTAGCGAGGCGAGTAGAGTAGTTAGTAGAGTAGCCACGTTACTCTACTCTACCGCAGTCTGGTAGAGTTGACACTCGTATCGTTCATACGGGAGTAGAGTCGTACAGTAGAGTCGAGTACAGTAGTAGCACCATGTCAAGACGTAAGCACATCGTAAGGAAGTGTTTAAAGACATTTACAAACATATTACTGCAAGAGGTTAGTGAAGCGTTAGAAGAAGAAGTAAATGAGGAAAAAAGGGAATGGGTAAGAGGCTGGCTTAGTAAGAGAGATACACTCGGGGCATCGGCATTAATTCTGAGAGAACTTGCGACAGAGGATAAAGATGAATACAGAAAGTGTATGAGGTTGACGCCTGATAACTTTCAGACATTGTTAGATATTATAACACCGCAAATTCAAAAACACGACACAGTGATGAGAGATGCAATAACACCGAGGGTTAAGCTTGAGGTGACTCTGAACTTCTTGGCCACTGGTAATAGCTACCGTACCTTATCTCACTTTTTCAGAGTTTCAAAGCCGGCCATATCGAAGTTTATTCCGGAAGTCTGTGATGCAATCTTCAGCAGTCTAAAGGATTTCATAAAGGTACAATTCCACACAATATTCTAAAATATCAATTATTAGAAGTATATATTAAATCTATTTCCTAAAAGGTTTTATATATAGTTTTAATCACATTAGTTGGTAAATAATTTAGGATTAAAATGTAAAACAAAGAAGAAAGATAATACAGGCTATATTTAACACATTTTGTAAGTTTGTCAAATAATTATCACATTGTTCACTGTTTTATTGGTCGGACATTTGCCAAGATTGACATAGCACGTCATTGCTTGGCGTTGACACGTCTAACTTTTGTGGTGTATCAACTGCTTTCACTGATGAACGCGGGGAAAGCAGGGAGTTCTGGAGTAGGAACATGGAGTGTGGAATGGACGTAGTGGAGGTATCTGATTCATATGAACAGCTAGGAGTGGAGATATCTATGGTTCTGTTACTTTCTAAAGAACTTGCTCCAAGTGAGCGCAGTCTGTACCGTGTTAAGGTACTTTGGATCTCACTTTGCGCCAGAACAGCCAGAGTGGGAGGTAATGCATTTAAGGAAAATGCTACAAATTTCCCAAACGCGTCATTTTCATTTTTGGGAGAATCCTCCTCAACTAGTGTCTGGTTGACACTGCGAAGTTCCTTTACTGCTTCCGTTAACTCCTCCAGTCGTCTCTTTTTTCCTCGCTGATGTTTCCTGTATGTTGGTGTTTGGAGGAGCTCTGCAGTCGTCTCGGTTGTAGTACCATCTTGTGCGTCATGCACGGCTCCTTCTTCAACCTCTTCCTCTTCATCTTGTGGCATAGTTTCCTGTAAAAAAACAACCATTGTATTCGAACAATTCGATAAATAGACTCATATATTATAGAATACATAATTGTTTCAGATACCGAGTAACGAAGATTGGATCTCTATGGCAGAAGGTTTCGAAAAGAAGTGGAATTTCCCTAAATGTTGCGGGGCTATAGATGGAAAACACATTTTAATTCGTGCACCTACGAATTCTGGGAGTGAATACTACAATTACAAGGGCACTAACAGCGTTGTACTGATGGCAGTCGTGGATCATAACTACTGATTTACGTACATTAACGTTGGTGCTAAGGGATCTAATTCTGATGGAGGTGTGTTTCAAAACTGTTCCATTCGTGAAGCTTTGGAAAATGGACTGTTACCTGACGGATACTTTTTAGTTGGAGATGATGCTTTCCCATTGAAAGTGTACTTGATGAAGCCATATAGCAGCTACAGGAGAAGTCTAACTGTCCCAGAACAGATATTCAATTATCGCTTAAGTCGTGCCAGAAGAATAGTAGAAAATGCTTTTGGAATTTTAGTTAGCAGGTTCAGGGTGTTTGATAGTCACTTGGCGGTAAAGTTGACAACAATAAACAAAATTGTTTGTGCTGCTTGCACTCTACATAACTGGTTACGATTAACTTCGCCAAGAACATATTTCCAGCAGGGTTCCGTTGATGAAGAAAATATCGATACTGGAGAAATAATTCCAGCACATTGGAGAGCCGAAATAGCGGAACTCCGCAATTTGGAGAAATATGGGGGGACAAACTCGACACAGTTGGCCAAGAACATGAGGGATCGTCTCAAGAATCATTTTGTTAATGAAGGAGCAGTTCCCTGGCAGTACAAGCATGTATTTTAACCCAGGAACACAAACGATTGAATTTTTATGACTTTATTCATTATTGTACAGAAAGTAACGACAGTGTAATCATCCCCTCAGGATTTTACTAGTCTTCGTCTGTGAATACTGTAGTGGTGATTTCTAAGATAAAACTATATGAACGAGCTCCAGTCTAATTATAGATCATAATTCTGGCGAAGGTTTATGTTCCACGGTGAAGGGGTGAGGTACTCCTTTCCCCAGTTAGACTGTAGTGATGTTTCTATTTCCATTTTTTTGTATTTCAGCCAACCTAAATCTTATCCGAATGAAATTTTACAGAATTCATTTCAAAAGTTATAGAAAGAATACCCGTTGGCCATCAGTGTGTCGTCTCAGAACCCACGAGTCTCAAAACTCACGAGTATCAAAATTCACGAATTCTAAGAAGAGGATTGGCAAGAATAGGTTTCTCTGTCTGGGCCAGTCTCAAACCTCACGAGCAGGACCAGTTCTTCTTTGAATGGATATATGCCCACCCTACTAGTAATGATACAATCGGATATTTAAAAAAAAAATCAAATAGCTTCCATCCGGTTATTTAAATAATGGAATAAATAATCAAATGAATTGCAAATATCATTCAGTTATATTGCGTAGAATAATCGGTTGCGTCATGAATAAATTTTTCGGTGTAAATGTGTCGGATGGATAATCGATTGAATTATGTGAACAGATGAAAAATAGAAATACTCCTCTTTTTTTGCAATCCATGAAGTCCAATGCTGAAGACGGCACAAACACTCAGTTCCTGAGCCATAGGAATTAACAAATGAAAGTGAAAATCCCGGCCGGGAGTCGAACCTGGGACTCCCTGGACCCATTGGACCATAGGCCAGCATGCTAACCATGTATCCATGCAGCCGGACGACATAAAATTAAAGTAGGTATATTGCCTGCTGCTAGTTAAAATAAATTTTCAGTTGGTAGTAATTACCGGGGCTTAGTTCTATTATGAGGCCAGAAGACGGCATTCACTTATATAAGAAACTTTATTTTACCGATATAAAATATTACGACTGTTAATTCACTCATTTAGTTTCATTAGAGATTAATTTGGTCATAAATCTCATCGCAGGGAAATTAAATTACTTATCTCCATTCCCTTCAGAAAGTGGGCGAGTATGATGAACGGTCTCTGATACGCTTTCCGAAAATAATATGAACTCATGCTCCGCACGTATGACTGAGTCATGTACTGCCAGATGCCTTACTTAGCATAGATTAATATATTACATCACGCCCCCACACGATTACATGAAACGCAATGTTTTATACTTGTAGTGTTGACTACTTGGGTCACCAAATTTATAAATTCATAAATTAAAATGTGTCAGAATTTTATCTAAAATATAGCGAAGTAGCTAATCACTATCTTTGACGTTCTGTTGCTATATGACTTAAAAAAGACTCCACAGCGCTGATGTTGATGATATTTTATGATGGTGGTTCTTTCCCCAGCCAAGAAAATGTGGAAAGGTTCTTTAAAAATCAGTAAGTGTTGAAGACAATGAAAGGTGGTGGTGGTGGTGATTACTGTTTTAAGAGGGAGTGCAACTGGGCAGCCATCCTCTATTAATACTAATCAGAGGGAAAAAATGGAAGGTGGCCCATACTTCGAGAAAATGAAGGTTTCGGGCAAAGAAAGACAAGGGCCTTTTCTAAAAAATGTAAGTACCCCTGGGGCTCCTTTTAGTCACCTCTTACGATAGGCAGAGGATACTGTGGATGTTACTCTGCCACCCCAACACAGAGGGGAAAATAATGGTCGGTGAATGACACAGAGGTGTACTATTATTATTATTATTATTATTATTATTATTATTATTATTATTATTATTATTATTATTATTATTATTATTATTATCAAAACATTTTTCTGTGGTCTTAAAGGTAATATAACGTATTTTTCCTTTTGATATAAATTTAATGTTAATGGTATTGTGGCCTCAGGAGAGGCCTGGTGAGTGAGTCACCGCGCACCTCACCCCTCCTGCCGTCATCGCAGGCACCTGCTATCCGGAGTCGTGAATTTTGAGACTCATTGGAATATTAATTTAGCTATTAGTTTGCAGTCGTGAGTTTTGATACCATTTGCTACTAATTTTCGCACGTGAGTTTTGAGACGTAACCGGCCATAAGTACACTGTAAATTACGCTGGCGTAGGCCTAATTTGCAGTAGCTTCTTCGCCATAAATATCCCAATTATTGATCTATTTTTTTTGTTCGTTGCTTGTACGGCCCAGGTGTAGAGCTTAGGCTTCTAGATCTGACACTGTACTGTAAACAATAATTATTTTGGATATTCCAAACAACATATGGAAACTATTCAATTTGTTGGGGAAATTACTGTTATTGCTGAAAATGAATGGCAGTGGCATTGGATATGTAGTAGGTCCCTATGTATGTTATTAATATGATTAATGTTCACAGTCCTGCACCATTGTATTGCCTAACTTAAACATGTCGAGACACATGATGAACACGCTGTGTAACATTGAAACTTGAGAAATCTTCATTTTAAGTAAAAATCCAGCTGACACTTGTTTATATTTTATGTTGCATCTTCGAAACTATTATAGGTATAGGTATTTTTAAAATCCTTCTTCCATAGAAAAGATGGTAGTCTGTTCTTCATTACAGCACAGCACACCTACATTTGTTTCACCTCCAAAGGTGTACCTCCCCTTAATATCACTCAGCTATAACGTTACGTTGTGGATGAATTGGCCTAATGTACTTAACTTTTACTATTACTTTACAAAATATACTTTACTCAGGATGACAAACTTTACAGTGAATGTTATTGCTTTTTACTTAATGTGAGATATGTATGAACAATATAGTGTACTTACCACAGCCTGGGTTTCATTTTTACTCCTAGCATCCTTTAGCATGGCATCCATTATCGTGAACCACTTAAGAGACGGAGTGTAGATGTCTGCGGCACCACCTCCAGACTTCTTGGATCTTCGTATTTTAATGAGTTCTTGATTGTATGTACATCGTAAGTTTTTTATTTTCTGTTTAAGTTCCGTTAACCCAAAACCCTCTTTACCCATTTTCGCAATCAAGTCCTCTTCCGCCGCCCGTCTCATATTCTTATTTCTATAAGTAACGCTGTTTATGTTCCATAAACATTCTTTTTCGCTGTAGAGCTCCACAAATTTGCAAGTTTCTTCTTCCGTCCACTTCATTTTGCTGCCAAATAAACGCTCAACGTAATACCACCGTATACACACATGCAAATACAGCAGTCGAATGATGCGCCAGCTGAAAAATCGAGGGTCCTCGGACTTCTCCGCCAGCTCTCGGAGCTCGGTTCCGGTGGAGGGGGAAGGATAGTGGTAGAGTTACTTTACCGCAGCGGAAACCCACTCTACTCTACTACCTACTAACTACTCTACTCTACTTGCTACTATCCCGGTCGTTTACACGATGCTAGTAGCTCTACTATCCACTCTACTCGCCTCGCTACTCTACCCGTGTAAACCAGCCCATAAGGCGGTAAAGCTATGGCGCGAGATGAAGAGGAACAGAGCGTGTTGGATAGTTTAGGTCTGGGGAGTGGCCTGTTCCTCTTCATCTAGGCTGCACACGTACATGGTTAATTAACAGAATCAAGTTAAAACTTCAACAAACATAAGTGAACTATTGTCGCGGCCACCAAATTAGGCGGGTGAGGAAAACTGTGCTTTCGTCAGATATGGGAACGGTGAAGCGACAGATGGTCGAGAGTCGCTTATCTCCGAGCATGGATTGGCAACGCTGATCGTGCAGTGCTGTCTAGTTGAAGCCTATCCGCTCCAGGCCACCTTACCGAGTCATTCCCTGTCATGCATCTGTTGAGTTCGCACTGTAAGTGCAGTTAAAGATGGATAGTAAATGTGTTCAGCCTGGTGTTTTTTCGGGTCTGTTATCTAAGTGCGAGAAACTAATTTCAGGATCTATTTTTCAGGATAAAGTCTTCAAATTCTAAAAGGGGAGCTTGATTTACTGATTGTGTTGGCTGGTTTGATAGATGGAAGAAGCCCTGCAGCATCAGTAAGTTAAACATTTGTGGCGAAAAACTATCTGCTGATTTGAGAAATGTTAACGAATTCAAGCCGGGCTGAGTGGCTCAAACATTTGAGCCGCTGACCTTCTGACCCCAACTTGGCAGGTTCGATCCTGGCTCAGTTAGGTGGTATTTGAAGGTGCTCAGATATGTCAGCTTCGTGTCTGTATAGTTTCTGGCATGTAAGAGAACTCTTGCGGGACAAAATTCTGGCAGCTCAGCGTCTCCGAAAATCATCAGAAGTAGTTAGTGGGAATCTACATCTATATCATCTGATCGCCAGGCAGGCATCAATTTTTGATAATGAGACAAAGTCTCTCATAGTGCATTGGCGCTGCCGGTGGCTCCAAGTAGCCTATGCAGTGCCCTCCACGGTATGTATTAGCCATGCGTCTTGGTGGGTGTGCTATTTACCAACTGATGAATCCAACTTAGCACACTGGGGTGAAATGCTGGCAACCAGGAATGAGTTAGCTGGATAATTGATAATGTCCAATAATGGACCAATAATATTGGTATAGATTAAATACCGCTTTGATGGTGGCCTTTTCAACTTGGCTAGACTTCATTCGCGAAGACATACCAGTCTTACTAGAGTAACTGAAATGCAGTATGCTGATGATACTGCATCACCGGCTATTACACCTGAGGAATTGAACAGTCATTCAACAGTTTCAAGGATGCAAATGACCTTTTTGGCCTCACCATCAACACCAAAAAACCAAGGTACTTGCTCAGCCTGCACCAGGGACTAACATTCTAGAATTTAGCATTACCATCTTAAACATCAGACATTAATAGCTCTGTACCAGCGTTTCTGGTACTCTACAGTCAAAACCAGTTATAACCACTTAGACGATAGGTGATAGTCACACAAACCAGTCTTTTTTTTAAATTGCTAAAAATGTCGTATGAGTAAATTCTAGGCGAACAAGAAACTCCTCTGAAACGGTTGGAAGGGCTTAAGAGGAAGGATTTAGCTAGCCAGACAAAATCCGTAATTTTGAATGTGTTGCAATACGTGCAGAAGTTTGCTGACTAATAATTTGCAGACTGTGAACTTTAAGAAAAGCCAAAAATTGATTGCAAAATGTGTAATTTTAGCCTTCGTTCGGTCCAGAGATTTGTTAATGAAGTGAAATATTCACCCAACCATAAAATACTTTCATCTTCAAGGAAAACTTGATAAATTAGCTCTCTCTTGGGACCATAAGGTAGTAAGGTTGCCACCCTACCACTGCCAGTACAAAACAGTTGAAATAATTTGGGCTCAAGTCAAGAGAGAAGGGGCAGAGTGGAACAAAACAGTCAAAATAAAGGACCTAGAAAAACTCACGTCAGAAGCCGTTGACCGTGCGACTGCTGCAGATTGGGAAAAGTGCTTCAATCGCATGGAAAATCTTCAAGCAGACGATTGGGCCAAGGAAATAATAAGGGACAAAAGAATGGAGCCATTCATCATCAGTGTAAATGACGACTTGACTGATAGTGCGATGCGTGATGACAGTGACTAAGAAATTTTAGACTGCCTTTTAGCTAGAAACCGATTCTTAATTCATTGTAAATTAATGTAAACCTATTCTTTAAAGTTGTTCTTTTTCTGTATTATTCAGTACAAGATACATTATTCAAATATTTAAGGTTATAATGTAATAAAACTCATACAGATTAATATGTAATCTGAAAGTACTTAGGCCGTCCTGCAGCCTGTGCTTGCGTGCACACCCCGAACTGCAGCAGCTACCATCATTTACATGATCGCTTGCTGGGCAATTTTCCAGGAAAACTACAAGAATTACGGAAATATGTTTCAGATAAAAAATGTAAGTCAGGCGATTTTTTACATTTCTTTCCGCAGACAAAATGTTATTGGCTGAAGAAATAAAAACTTGGCCGCTTACTGAAATTTTCAATACATGATTCTACGGATTTAAATTTACTCGTTCAAGATTTTATTTTTAATAATTATTTAAAGTGGTTTATTTGGAAAATAGTTATATCACTGAAATCAGTAGTCTTATCTGAAGCTTGTTAGTATAATTTGTTTCGAAACTTTGTATGAAGTAACATCAGGAGCTTGAGAGAGAACAACCTGCCTTGCGCTCCGAAATGATGTGTATTCAGTTAGACCTTGGCAACAGCGTAATTTCTCTGACCCGCCTAATTTGGTGGCCGCGAGAATACAGTATTTGTGGAGTGGAACTGAGAGAAATGTTTATACACACTACGTACTCAAATAATGTGTCAGCAGGAAAGAAATTGCATAAATTAATCAGTAATGTCGCATATGGTCTTGGCTGATAAATGAGATGTTCTCTTTCTCCTTCCAAATTGTAGAGATTGTTGAGTGTGATACACTCAATTCCTTCCTGATACTGGTGTTTGTTTCCCCATTTTGAAATCACCATATTATTTGTTAATTTTTTTCAGTGTTAAATACTTTCCCTTTCTTTTGGGTCATCTTCACAGTGATGCTTGCACTGACCATTTTACAACAAGACTGATTTGATATCTATAATATTCTGAAAACAAGATTTTGAAAATAAGCTTTATATTGACATGATACTGTATAGACTTTTGGGCTTATGCCGTGTCAAGAAAATAAAGTGAAATTCTTGACGTTTTGCAAAATTTTTTACATTTCGCAAAGAACTGTGCTTTTATTTTCTTGACACGGCATAAGCCCAAAAGCCTTTACAGTATCATGCCTATAAATACAGCCGTGCAAACATCAATGGCAAGCTTTATATTGTCAGCAATTCTCAAGCGCGTAAAGGGCTCCATACACGTACAGACTTAGTCGGAGGTAAGTCTGCGCAAACCAATCTCTTCAGACATGTCTCTGTGTGTATGGCTGATAAGTCTGCCGACAAAATGTCTGCAGGCAAGTCTCTGACATTCTAGCGCTGCTTGAATTCAGCCGGAGACTTTGCAACGAAAACGCTAACTCAGAGTTGCGGCAAAAAATGTAAACGTGGTAACCTACAAATATGAAACTGAATATTTTTTTGAACGTCTTCATGCAGAGCGCTACATTATATCCAAGTAACAACTCATCTTCTATACCGTCTCTCTCTCTCTCACACACACACACACACACACACACACACACAACTGTGATGATTCTTGTCTGAATTTTCTAATGCTGTCTTTGAAAACGTTTGCATCAAAGGCAAAAAAAGTCTGCCCCAGCCTATAAAAGAAGTAAGGAAGGAGGTACCGTATATACTCGAAATGCAGCAATGCAACAGGCACTCGTGAGCTCACACTAACACTTGCTGGCAAATCGAAAATTCCTTGGGTATTTGAAAACTTAAAACCATCCACTGATCGGACTGACAACTTCTATGATCTGCTTGTTTGGTTCAGAAATCGGTCAAAGACAAATGCATGAATGAGTGGAGTCGTTTATTTATTTACACCCACATTGGAGCACTTAAATCACATTATACACATCTAAGTCTTCAAAGAATTAACTGTGAATTTAGCTTTCACCATCTTCCACCCCTCCCAAAATCTCTTCATTCTTTCCAACGTGGCTGCCCTTTCTTCATCAGATATGATGTTTACATTTCAGAGATTTTAGTTTAAGTCTTATATGTTTGTTCTTCAGAATCCTTTTCTCTGTTTGCAATTTGTTGCATTGTAACATTCATCTCTTCTAAATCATCTTGGACTTCTTTGAACCAATTTTTGTTGTTTTATACAGAGTTTGTTCTTGCAGTAGAAAAGGTCTTAAAATCGAGAATCCTAACGTAGGAAAGCACTTCTCATTCTCGACAGTGCCATGTCCCATCCTAATGCAGAACAGTTTCGAGACGAAGATGAAAGTGCCATGTTTCTCCCTCCTTACACAATTTTGGTTTGTCAACCCAGTGAGCCGGGGCATTTTGGAAGAATTGAAGAAGAGGTACAGAATGTAAACTTGTTTCTTCTGTTGTCTTAGCCATGGAGGAAGGGTGTGACATTGATTGTTAAACTAAAGAAAATACATATGTTGGACATAATCAGATAGATATCTAAATCTTGGAATTAAATTGAGAATATAAGCTTCATTTGGACTGTGTTATGCATCACTTGACTAAGCGCCAATTCTCAATTTTCCAGATATCTACACCACCCGGTAGCCGAGGCTTCAAACTACATGAAAAAAATTATTTGTACTCTCGAACATTGTTTATATCGAAAATAAATCGATTAGGACCATGCGCCAATCTAAATATTGCCTGAAGATATTTCTGCATCAACATTTAAAGTTAAGAACTTCATGATCGTTCTGTATTGAATAGAGAAATAAGATGTACAATATTAGAAGGATCCACCTTTCAATACTTCGTTGCAAGTTGAACTAAAAAAATGTCACAACTTGTTTATTGGGACCGGTTTCAACACATTACAAGTGTCCTCATCAGTCAAATAGTAAAGTAGGGCAAGATATAAAGATCTTAAAACAACTAATACATTGAACACAGGCAAAAAATTAACATTGATTCTTATCGTAGCAATTCAGTTAAAGTCCAAAACGCAATGATCGCAGTCAAGAGAGTAAACAGAACATCATTGTCTTGCGCCGAAAACAAATATGGTTGAAGTTCACAAGCAGGTGAAGTATGCACTTATGTAGAGTCGTTGCTAGACAGGTCTTGTAGGCATTTGTTTCTCAGGCTGAAGAGTAAAAGGTGACGTAATTGAAGTCTTAGGAAAACAGTGTAGGATTTAATTTCGTCAAATTCAAAGTAGATATATAAGTTTGAGAATAATTTAAAACATTAAAAAGAATAAAGCCAAATAAAAATATATTAAAAATAGGAAGAAATAAAAAAAGAAAATTGGAATGTGAGGTTCAACTCGAAACAACTTGCTGTAGTAATTGATAGATGAATGGGAGATGATAAAGAGAAGGTTGGGGAATGTTTATTAGAGGGTGGTGGTGGTGATGATTATTGCTATTAGAGGAAGTACAAATGGGTAAATATCTTCTATATAAAACTAAACCGAGGAAAAAAGAGGAACAGGTCCGACACTTCGAAAAATGAAGATATCGGTAAAGGGAGAAAAGGGCCACGAAGGGCGTGAAAATGAAAGACTCCCTAGCCCTCGCAAACCTAATAGCGTCGGGGTCGGAAAAGAACAAGAGTTGACCAAGGGAGGTCGGACAGGATAGATGAAAGTGAGGAGCCTGGCACAAGTAAGTGGAAGCAATGCCAGGACTCAGCTAAGGGCCCCGTGGTCGCCAACCCACGCTCCGAAGTTCAGAGCCCCTGGGGGGTTAGAGAGTGGGAAGGAACCTTTTCTTTATCATCTCCCATTCATCTATCAATTACTACGGTAAGTTGTTTCGAGTTGAACCTCACATTCCAATTTTCTTTTTTTATTTCTTCCTATTTTTAATATATTTTTATTTGGCTTTATTCTTTTTAATGTTTTAAATTATTCTCAAACTTATATATCTACTTTGAATTTGACAAAATTAAATCCTACACTGTTTTCCTAAGACTTCAATTACGTCACCTTTTACTCTTCGGCCTGAGAAACAAATGCCTACAAGACCTGTCTAGCAACGACTCTACATAAGTGCATACTTCACCTGCTTGTGAACTTCAACTATATTTGTTTTCAGCGCAAGACAATGATGTTCTGTTTACTCTCTTGACTGCGATCATTGTGTTTTGGACTTTAACTGAATTGCTACGATAAGAATCAATGTTAATTTTTTTGCCTGTGTTCAATGTATTAGTTGTTTTAAGATCTTTATATCTTGCCCTACTTTACTATTTGGCTGATGATGACACTTGAAATGCCCATTTTCACACCAGGCAAATGCTGGGGCTGTACCTTAATTAAGGCCACGGCCGCTTCCTTCCAACTCCTAGGCCTTTCCCATCCCATCGTCGCCATAAGACCTATCTGTGTCGGTGCGACGTAAAGAAAAAAAAAAAAAAAGACACTTGTAATGTGTCGAAACCGATCCCAATAAACAAGTTGTGACTTCTTTTTAGTTCAACTTACAACGAAGTATTGAAAGGTGGATCCTTCTAATATTGTACATCTTCTTAAACAACATTTGGCGGTTGCTTGGTCATGTTATGCGTATTGCTCTTTCCCGCCTTTTTATTCCTGTGACAACAGTGAAGTTTCTCCGTGATTGTCTACCGTCTTCATACTAACAAAATTATTTAGTGAGTGCCTATTAACACTATTCACTTCTGTTTTGGCATGGATCACTTGAGGTCTTCTTCAAGAGCTCAACGAATCGTCGAGTTAGAAAGGAAGGAAATCTACTTGCAAACATTATTACAGGTTAGTTATTCAACCTATATCACAGTACCACTAGCATACATGACAAATGTATTTTACTTATGGATTCTTTTTCAAATAGTTTCACCATTCTATATTCTCTTCTCATTATACAGGAAGATGAGCCAGATTTACATCCACAGACACCAGCTATTGTGACACACGTTCACGAATCCCAAAAAGATGTAATTTTTTCCAGCAGTCTGACAGAGCTCAGTCCAATGAAATGCTGTCATGCTACCCATGGTACTGTTCTGGGGTGTAATACAGCCATGACTAGCAATCTTCAGAATGATTATTCAGATTTAGAACTGAGATGCTGTAGTGATTCAAACTTTGTTGAGGGCACAATGGATGCAACAACATTGTTGAACGTAAGTACGATTTAGTTAATGGAAAAGAAACACCATCATATCCTATAGCATTGCCAGACAGATACTGTAGATCAGAGTCGGGTAAGGTTTTTCTAGGAAGAAATACATTCTTACTCCACAATATAATATTTCTGTTTTACAGGAAAATTCACAGTCTGACGATCGGCAGCAGTCCGTTCCTGTATCACTGGACGAACATCACTTCTCTCATTCCCATACAGACGTTAGTTCCGATTATAGTAATGCTATTAATGAACATGTTGTTTTAGGCTCCAGCATCTCCAATTATGCAGCTAGCCAGACCCATTGTTCAACTCCTCAGCTGATGAATGAAGCATCTCAGATATTGGAAGCTCAAGACAATGATTCTCTGGGAGAAGGGAGACCAAGAAAAGGTTGGAAAAGAAAATATCCATTTCAGAATCGAAGAATTAGGGAGATGAAATGTGTTCAAAATGAAACCTATATCACATAGCGGGGAAATCTTAAAGAACCCAAAGAATTTAGAGAATACATTTGTTCGTGTAAATGTCTGAACAAAATAGGAATTGATGCATTGAAATAAGAGTTTAAAAACTTCTATAGTACTACATCACACGATGCACAAACAGTTGTTATTTGTGCCATGGTAACAACAAAAGATGTCAAACCGAAGATAGTGAAGGACTCCAACAAAAGAACAGCCACAAGAACATACACCATCCGCGGTGTCAAAGTATGCAAAAGTTTCTTCTTGCAAACATTTTTAGGATCTCCAGTGGAAAGGTTCATCTGGCAATTAAGAAGATACAATCACCAAGGGGCGTTGTGGATCGTCGTGGATTGGCTGGTGGAAGAAATAAACTCCCTGAAAGTAAACTGAAAGAAGTCATAGACCACATAAAGAAGTTTCCACGTTACAAATCTCACTTTAGGAGAAGCGAGACACAAGCAGAATTTCTTGCCCCTGAAATAACGGTCAATGTCATGTATGATATGTACAAGGACAAGGTTTCAAATCCTGTATCAAAAGCAAGTTATAAGAAGTTATTCCTCACGAACTTCAACATCAAAAGGAAACCACTGAAAAAGGACACATGTAATGTGTGTGACGCCTTGGAAGTTCAGATCCAAAACACAACTGGATGCAAAGCCGAGAATTTAAAAAAAAAAAAAAGAAAATCATCTTGAACAAGCCAAAATTGCGCAGGATATGAGATCATCGGACATGTCGAAGGCAAAACAAGATGGCGCCCTGGAAGTTCTTAGCTTTGACTTAGAGAAAACCTTGCCATTGCCTAGAATTCCTACAAATACAGTCTTTTATAAAAGGCAGTTATGGCTTTATAACTTAGGAATACGCAGCGGTAAGGATGAAAGAGGACACTGCTATGTCTGGTTAGAGGGTGAGGCAGGCCGAGGATCACAGGAGGTATCCTCATGCCTGATGAAATATTTAATGGAACAGCTACCAGCTGTTGAAGAAGTCATCTTGTGATCAGATTCCTGTGGAGGACAGAACCGAAACATGAAAATGGTTTTGATGTTAAAAGCTATCTTAGAACAGCATCCCACAGTGAAAAAAATCGCTCAACGTTTTCTTGTTCCAGGACATTGCTTTCTCCCCAATGACAGTGATTTCGGGGACATAGAGTGTGCACTGAAACATCAGCAAAGGTTGTATACAGCTGAGGACTACATCAATGTGATGAAATTTTGTAGGAAGAGGAATCCCTTAGTTGTTCACAAAATGAAGTATGAGGATTTTAAAAGTACAGATTTACTTGAGAAACAAATCGTGAATCGGAAGACAAATAATTTGAGGGAGAAGATAAACTGGCTGAAAGTAAAAGAGATAGAGCTACATAAAGACAAACCATTTAGCATCTTCTTCAAGCAGGAATATAAAGGACAGCCAGTTAAAATAAACATTCAGAAGAAGAAAGCTGTTGGTCGTCCTTCACAAAATGGTGTGACCCACTATTTAGCAATGTGTTAACACCTCTGTGGCCGCATGGAAAACCCATTTCAGAAGCGAAGCTCAACGACATACGCTCTTTGATGTCACTTATTCCAAAAGATGCCACTGATTTTTATCGTAAACTCTGCAGTCATCCGGGTATTGAAGACGATATTGATGGATTCGATTGCCAGCAACTTGATTTCATTGTTGAAAATGAAATTTAGATGAAGCTGATGATACTTCCCATTCCTGTATCAGATTGAACATTCTGAAGTTTATTTCAATTTCTGTTATCAGTGATATCAAGTAGATAGACTGGCATAAGTGAACCCCATCTGTAAAATATCAGTATGTAATAGTATGGATAATATGTTTCTTTGTATGTATGGTAATGGTATTTTAGAATAATAAACAGAAATTTTGTTCAACATTACTCATAAAACTGTTTATACGTCTGTTTACCTAGATTATTACCCTTTCGTAGTAACAATCCTCAATGTAAAACATAAGTAAAGGCATAACATTAATATGCATCACATGACCAAGGGACAAAATTGTCACTTGGTCAGTTGATGCAAAATAGAAAGAATGAATTACTTCAGAAATTTAAATTGACTAAGCGACATTTTATGGATAATCAGACACTTAATGAATTGCTATGCAGTTGGTAATTGGTCTGTAAATAGAACTGACCTTAGTCCTTCCTGTGGTGAAAGAAATCTGCCAATTCATTCAAAACTCGAATATATATGCTAACAAATGCGTTCACGTCAATATCTCGAAATGACAATTTGGAGCATGGTCATGTCATGCATAACACCGTCCATTTGTTCCTGGAGAAAGTTGCTGGACCATTCAGGAAACTAGTTTCAAGAAAGCAGGGAAGAGAAAGAAAATTGTGAAACTGTGGACTTATTGAAGAAAATTCCAGTCTACGAAGATGCTACTGGTGGTGGTGTTTGAAAATGGATGGGGCATTATTTAGTTTATTTTCGAGGTTGAACTGTGTTGTTGTAGTCTGTACATCACGTACAGTTTGCCGACGTTTCAAACACATTGCAGTATTCTTTGTCAAGGCGACTGAAATACCCCTACTCGATCCGAGGTAATCAGTCTCCCAGGCAGCAATCACACTACTAGAGTGGCCCTGACCTTGGGCTTTTATATCCTAGCCTTTCTGCCTGACATAAGCCCTGGCTGTCTCGTGAGCATTTTTGGAATGTATGTGTCACAGCCAGGTAGTGGGGGCTTACCCGCGCTGTTATGTACTTGGAGTATTTCGGCCTGCGTGCTTATGTTGTGGTCTGTATGTCTTAAACTATGAAAGATAGGCATCCAAGAATTACTGATTTTATATCCTTCTTCTAAATTGATATTGTTCGGTTCTTGATTTTGATAGCCTCGCAGATTTTCCTTTCCAGATTCCAAGGGATAGCTGCTAGGATCATGGTCTTGTCAAATGATATTCTTTGCCTTGTTTCGTAGGAATGCTTGGCTACCGCTGAAATCATTTGACAAGACCAAGATCCTAGCAGCTATCCCTTGGAATCTGGAAAGGAAAATCTGCGAGGCTATCGAAATCAAGAAACATCCGAACAATATAAATTTAGAAGAAGGATATAAAATCAGTAATTCTTGGATGCCTATCATTCATAGTTTAAGACATACAGACCACAACATAAACACGCAGGCCGAAATACATACTCCAATTACATAACAGCGCGGGTAAGCCCCCAGTACCTGGCTGTGACACATACCTTCCAAGAATGCTCACGAGACAGCCAGGGCTTACGTCAGGCAGAAAGGCTAGGATATAAAAGCTTAAGGTCAGGGCCACTCTAGTAATGTGATTGCTGCCTGGGAGACTGATTACCTCGGATCGAGTAGAGGTATTTCAGTCGCCTTGACAAAGAATGCTGCAATGTATTTGAAACATCGGCAAACTGTACGTGATGTACAGACTACAACAACATGGTTCAACCCGGAAAATAAACTAAATAATTCTTCACACCGTGGAAGCTTCACTTCTAAGATGGGTGGGGCATGATGGAAACTGTGAACTTTCGGATAGTGAAAGAAAATGAAGATAAGATGAATAGAAAATGAAGAAAGAATGCTCCATTGAATGGAGGAACAACCTGTGTCTATTCTGAACATTTTGTTTCTCTGTTGCCTACATGATGAAGCTGCTCGAAGATGAAATGAGTGCGAGAAATTCAAGCATCACAACATTTTTTTCCTACAAAGAACTAGTGATTTCTTCAGTTTTATCATCATAAATTCTCCATTCGTAAGTGACAACGGGTGGGGACAAATGTGGTTCCTCTCCACTTCATCCTGTCACTTCACCATTCCTCATCCAGCACTGTGTCCCAATCTAGGTTCCGTTGTCCTATGCTGTACCTCACAGTCTTTCCAGTGCTAAACCACAATACTACCACTAATTTCTCCTTTTTGAAGTTTTGATACTAAATTATTAATTTCAGTTTGTCTTTAGGTTATTTTTTCTTTTTGCCACTTTCAAATATTAATTTGAATAAACTGACATTTTTGAGTGCTCTTCTTCAAAATTAAATTGTTCTGGGTATAATAGATTTTATTTTCACTCTTTAATGCAATTACAATTTTAAGCAATGAAAATGATTAAACCTACATTTCAATTGAATTACGCATATTATTTTATAATGGTACCTCTGTTCTATTTGCAGAGTTTTACTGATATTGACCTATTATTAAAGTACAGCCCACAGTCATGGCTAAGGTTTCAAATGTGGCCGTCAAGCCGTTACAAGTTGGAAACTCTTATGCTAGATGTTTAATTAGGACAATATGCAGTAAGAGAGTTGTGAATAATCCCCCACTTATTCTGTAAAACTCAACACCCTCTCAGTCCACATCAGGTAGAATTTGCAGGACTCCAGTATTTATTATTATTATTTCATTTTATTATTGTTATTACTGAATGTGAAACACCTATCCATACAATGGACCATAGTGAGATACACCTTTCATATGAGGTGAAGTGTCATATGCTTATCACACAGTACTCCTATGATTCCCTTCCATCCAAGCCATGTTACACTCACTCTAATACCATCAGAGAAACTACCAGAATTGGATGCCATTATGCACCAAGCGCCAAAAGTTGGTTTTGAGATATTCGCGTTTAACTTTAGGTTTATGTGTAAATTTGAGCAAACATAATTGTGCTAAACATGGTATTCTGGTGGTGTAGGATAATAGATTGTACCTTCTCACCAAATTCAACATTTTTATACTCACAGTGCATAGATTTTCTTGAAAATTGAGCTTAATCTACCGGTGCAATTTAAGGTATTTCACACATGTGAATAATGCATCAAAATACTACACCAATAACCCTTTACTGTTGAGTATTTACTGAGTAAGACTTCAAAAAATACGGTACCGCAGTCGTGATCAAAACCACAACTCTGACACATTATTGAAGTTTTAGATGGAGAAACTCTAGAAGGGGAGTTATTTCCTAAAATCATTGCCATAACCACTTATTGATTTGATGAATTTCAACTGATCTGAGTCAGATACAAATGGTAAGAAATGAGCCATTGTAGTCTATACAATGCATATTTATTTATAGATTTTCCTTCACGATAGGCCTATTATGTTCTGAGAGTACAGTACTGACGTGATATTTTCAAGCCTATTCTGCTTTACACACACATTAGTTGATAAGTAGAATGGCAGTCATACCATTAAGGGACGTTGACCTAGACGTTAGGCCCCTTTAAACAAGCATCGTCGTCATCATCATCATCATCATCATCAGAATGGCAGGCCCTTAAACTAAGTAAAGGATATGGAGACTGGTGTATGTGGTTATGATTACCTTATTCCAAGAAAAATAAAGCAATTCTGAAAGAAAGTATAGAATTTTAATTACTTATCTCAGTCGAACAGGAAATGTAATTAAAATATCTGCTCCCATAAATTCATATAAAACACTGGACAGGTAATAAGACTTTTACGCTCAGTTCTTTCAGTCTCAAAATCAGGATCGCCATTGAATCTATCTATGCCGTCCACGATGTCCGAATATCCTTGAAGTTTCTGGTAAAATTGTTTGGCATCTGCAAGTATTAGGTTCATCAGCGACTTAAGGTCCCAAAGTTTGGCTTCAGAGAAAGGTTTTCCATTTGATCACAAAGGTATTAATGCCTGATTAAAGGGATCTCTAGTTTCCCGTCTTCATCTCAGTCTTGACATATTTAGATTTACTTCCACATATTCACAATCAAATTTATTTTTGATGTACATACTGAATGGCTGTGATTTCAAGAACTGGATTTCTTTTAGTTTTTGCCAGTTTATCTTGCAACTATGGACATCTATTTCCCGATACACAATCAGTTTTTCAAGTTCTGCTGAACTGAAGAACAACATGCGTTCCATCTTGCAAACAACAATGGGGTTTTTCCGCCTGCAGTTTCTCATTATGTTTATGTAGAGTGTCGGCCTCCGGATCCCAAGATAGCGGGTTCAAACCCGGCAGAGGTAGTCAGATTTTTGAAGGGCGGAATAAAGTCCATTCGACACTCCATGTCGTACGATGTCGGCATGTAAAAGATCTCTGGTGACACATTTGGTGTTTACCCGACAAAATTCATTAAATCTCAGCCATAGACGCCCAGGAGAGTTTCGGTTTACTCGGTCTGCCATCTAGTGGAGGTCTAGAGTAAAACGGAACGTCGAAATTGACGAGCAGACAGCCAGATGGCGTCAAATTGAAATGTCTGCACACGGTAGCTGAGGCCATACGATTATTATTATTATTATTATTATTTGTAGTCCTCTGCAGTGTATAAACGCTGATGAAATTTGAGGGCATGCTAAGTCACTGCTTTCATTATTCTGATCTGGAATTCACCAACTTTGCACGTATTACCTAGCATAACATCATAGTGTATCGAAGAGGAAGTGCAACATCTTCACGAGTTACTGTGGACCGCCGCACAGATGGCACTGCCATCCACAGTGATGACTGAGCGCGAGGATAACGGAGGCATTGTCGGGACTACTACTACAAAATCTACTAAGAAACTCAAGCATGCAACTTATGTTTGAAAATGATTTCATCTGCTGGACACTTTGGAATATTTCCTGGATGATTTTGCTGCCTTCGAAATAACCAGCTCACTTATCTCCTTCGTGCGGAAGAAGAATCGACATATCAAGTAGTGAAATACTAGTTTTGGTAGCAAACACAGCACATGATCTTCACAGCACCCCAACTGCGATGACTTCACCTTAATAACATCTAATTTATCCAAGCACTCGAAGAAAGTATCGCCCCATAAACTATCCATACACAATAGCTTTCCTGCAACAACATTTTCCACTTGCAACAACACATTATAAACACTTTCCGACACATACGTGAGATATGTGGCGCTTTGCATTGAGCCGTAATCTTTAATTAGTGTTAGGGAAGCAGGCACATTATCAGTCGGTTTGCCGAAAAGGAAAGGACGACATAAATCACACTGAATCACTTTTGAAATATTCCGCACTATGTATCCGGCTAAATGATACACTAAGTACTCTTTGCTACAATTCTGCCCACTTAACTCAGGTAAACTGTTTTCCCAGTCTGGTATTTGAATGTCATTTTCAATGTTCACAATTTTTTCCCTGATTTCATCTACAGCTTGTGTCTTCACTGCACGGTTTTTACTTTCAATTTCTCTTGCAAGAATACGCATTTGATTAACAAAAGACGTCAGTGGGAATTCAGCTCTGTACTCAGTTTCTGCCAGACGATAAGACAAGTTTAGTCGGTACATAAATATACTGCAACGTGTGTAAATGTAGAAAGTCAACAGTGGACGGATGATCATCACAACTTAGTGATCGCAGGATACCGAAATGACGTTCTAGGGGATCTTGATTAAATTTTCCTGTCAAAACTTAGCTATAATTTTGTGTTCCCACAAATATTCAGACACTTCTAAGGTACTTTCCACAGTAACTCTTAAAGACTCCAGTGTTCTTCGTGAAGCGAGTGAATTTTGAGTATCTCTGAGAACATTCTGCCATTTAATTAAAGTTTCATGTGCCTGTGATCCTTTATACAGTGCTTGAGTGGGAATAGCCGAATTTAATGCGTCAATCAGACAGTTTAAATCGGTTGTGAATATTTCCGTTTGTTGACTGTCTTCTAAACCCTGTGTTTTAATATCCCGATAGAATGCTATACCATTAGCGACTTATCTACTGAATAGTTGAAATGCCAGTCTTACATTCATTTGCTGAAGCGAATTAGGATCCAAGTGGGCAGAGGTCAGTTTGTAGCAAACTTTCAATCCAGAAAATTCAGGAGACGAGTCACATTCGTATACTTTCCTGTAGAATGAATAATCAACAATATTGCCATTATAATTAACCTGTCCTTTATCATGAAAATAATTTCTTACACATTTAAATATATGTGGTGCATCTGAAAATGCCCATAATTTTCTGTTGGAGTCAGCTGGATTGGAAATATAACACTTCAGATTCTTTATGTTACCAGATATTCCTAAGCATTTCCACAACTTTTTATTTGACTGGCTACCATCCGATGTGAAACCAGTGATTCGGACACCTACTTGCTCTAATTGTATGATGACTTGAATGAGAATGTATGTCAAGCATTAATTGATGTTGCCCTTTCTAAAGGGAGATGCCGTAAGGAAGCACCATGTATGAGTGTGTCCAAATTGGGCATATTAAGTGTGAATTAATTATATGTTATAATTTTGACTTTCAGGTACTTGAGTATAAAGCTATCTTCCTCAGGACTAGAATTTGTCTGTGAAATCTAACCTAAGCTTAAATCTAAGTTACAAATACAATAAACACATTCAAATACACAGTACATATTAAAATTCATTAAAATGATGAGTATAAAGCACTTCATGGGTTTGAATGTGTGTGTCTTGCATGTATTTTCATTGGACTCAAAAACGGGAATGAAGATACACGCAAGACACACACATTCAAACCCATGAAGTGTTTTATACTCATTATTTTAATGAATTTTAATATGTACTGTGTATTTTAATGTGTTTATTGTATTTGTAACTTAGATTTAAGCTTAGGTTAGATTTCACAGACAAATTCTAGTCCTGAAGAAGATAGCTTTATACTCAAGTACGTGAAAGCCAAAATTATAACATATAATTAATTCACACTTAATATGCCCAATTTGGACACACTCAGACATGGTGCTTCCTTACGGCATCTCCCTTTAGAAAGGGCAACATCAATTAATGCTTGACATATATATGAAAGTATTTATGTTCAGCTGATGATGACCAATTAGGGTTGAAACCGGTACTGTAAGCTAATTCTTAGAATAAATAGTATTGATAAGGTGGAAAACCCCTTCTTCTTCCTCTTCTTCTTATTCTTCTTGCGTTACGGCCTCTGTAGGACCACGGACAGCTCCTTCATGGATTGCATTTTCTTCTTCTCCTCCCAGAACCTCTTCATCCTTTCTCTTCTTCTCTCCCGCTCTTCTTCCGAGATATTCAGTATCCTCTTCTCTTGTCTACTCCACTGGTGACTCAATCCTTTTCCTGTATCCATCCCTATCATTGATCTCTGGCATATTAGTCGGTATGTACTTGCTTCTCCAATTTTCCTTTTCTTCCACCTTGATCCCCAATTCCGACCAATCTTTCCGGAGTTCAACTACCCACTTGGTTCCTGTCTTTCCTCGTGTCCTCGCTGTTGTTTCCCATACTCTTTTCATCATTCTATCCATATTCATCCTGATTACAATCATGTCCCGCAAACCTTGCTCTTTTCAGTCTGATTTCTTCTGAGATTGTCCTCATGTTCCGGTATAGTTCTTCCCTGGGTCTCCTCATCCATCTCTCACCTCCTCTCTTAGGGCCTAGTATTTTCCTCAATATTTTTCTCTCCTCTTTCTCTAGTTGTTCCGCACCATTTCTTCCTAGTGCTATTGTCTCAGCAGCATATAATACAGCATTTCTCACCGTTGCCTTGTAATGTCTAATCTTTGCGTCTGTAGATACATTCTTTTTATTGTATATATCTCTGGTCATACAGAAGGCTGATCGCATCTTCTTTATCCTCTCTGTTATTCCCTCATTGCTCCTATTCCTTCCTGTTATAAATTCTCCTAGGTACTTTAATTTGTCCACCTTTTGCACGGTGCCTTCCGGTGTTGTCCCATCCTCAGTGGTATTCAATGTCTTTGTCTTGTTGTAGGCGATCCTCAGTCCTACCCTTCCGGCTATATTGCTTAAGTTGTTGAGTTGTGTCTTTGCATCTTCTTCTGTCTCACTTATTATAGCTATGTCGTCCGCAAAGGCTAGACAATCTACTTGGGCCCTATTGTCCTTTTTGTCTCCAACATGCGTCTTTGGTATTCCCATTGTCTCATTCATTGTTCTCCACTGCCTGATGACTTCATCCAGAGCTATGTTGAACAACATTGGTGATAATCCATCTCCTTGTTTGACACCAGTGTTGATATCAAATTCTTTAGAGAGTACTCCTCTGAATCTCACCCTTGCCTTTGTGTCTGACAGAATTTCCATTATGAGTTCATGTGTAGTGCCATCTAATCCTCTGTTCTTCAGGATTCTTCCAAGGGTTTGTCTGTCGATGGAGTCATATGCCTTAGTGAAATCTACAAAGGTTACCACCGTTTTTTTTGTTCTTTAAGGCCCTATGTTCTATCAGTTGTTTCAGTATAAATATCTGTTCTATGCTTCCTCTTCCCTTCCTAAATCCTGCTTGGTAGTCTCCAATTGTACTTTCTAACTGTTCTTCCAGTCTATTGAGCAGGACTTTCGACAACACCTTATAGCCAATCTCTAGTAGCGAAATTCCTCTATAGTTGTTTGCATCCCTCTTGTCTCCATTCTTATGTATTGGTATTATGATCGCATTCTTCCATCCTTCTGATAACTTCTTTGTTCTCCAAATCTGGCCGATGATGTTGGTCATGTTGTCTACTGCCTTGTCACCTCCCCACTTAATCATCACAGCTGATATTCCATCTTCTCCGGTTGCTTTGTTATTCTTTAGATCGCTTACGGCCTGTGCGACCTCATCTCTAGTTGGAGGGCATGACTCTCTCTCTTCTGTGTTTGTCCCCAGCTCCAGCTCTTCTTCAGGTGGTTCACAGTTTAACAGGTCATGAAAGTATTCTGCAAGTATCCTACAGTTCTCCTTCGCACTAACTGCCAGATCCCCATTCATCTCTTATAAAGAGTTCTCTGCCTTTATATCCACTCAGGCTCTTTTTGAATTTCCCAAAAAAGTATCTACTATTGTTTTTCCTGAAGTTGTTTTCAATTTCATCCAATTCCTGCTTCATCCTCTGTCTTTTGGTCCATCTTATGGTTCTGGCTGTTTCCTTCCTTACTCGTAGGAAAACTTCCCATTTTTCCAGGTACTTCTTAATGTTCCAGTCTCTACAGGCTTTCCTGCGATTCTCAACCGCTTCCTCACAGTCCGTATTCCACCACCAGTGTTTCTTTTTCTTTTCTTCCTTTCCCCATATTTCAGCCTGGTTCCTCATATTCAGCTTCATGTCATCCCATCCATTGCCAGTTTCTATTCCTTCCTCCTTATCTGTACATGTGTAATCTGTCAATACAGAAATGAAACTCATAAAAAAACATCACATGATTTTTTAGTATTGAGTAGGTGGAATATTAAAATTTTGTATTTACTTTAAGCATGATATATATATTATTTATTTTATATTTTAGTACTCTCTCTTCCATAATTTTAATATATCTTCCTATTAAGCACATGTAATTAAGCCATGTATACAAAGATTTTATATTTTATGATTTTTCTAATAGAATAAGTTTTAAGTTTGTCAAAAATGTTCTAATAGTTCTTGAGTCTTTATTTACGTAAATAACAATTATTTGAGATTCAGATTTGGCTGATGATGCTCTGTAAGGGAGCGAAACATGTCCCATATATAACTTTTTAACTAATGAAGTTATTTTAAAGGTAACAACATTATAATGTATTGAACAGGTGGATTCATAATAAAACTTTATTATTGTATATGCTCATTTATGCCGTACAAACATTTTAGGCCCTTCACCAAATTTCTCAAGTAGGATTCAGAAGGCAAAGGCAGCAAGTCGTGATTTAAACAGTGCCGATAACCCTTGGGAGACTATTTTTAAAAGAAGTGCATCAAGAAGAAATTCACTTTATCTCATTCCTTTTTTACTTTTCACTTGACATTTCTTTAACATTGTATCGACAATAATTTTCTGTTTTTTTCTGAGAGAACCAAATTGTTTTGACTGAGTGAAATTTCTCTTTGATTTTGTCAGAAATGTCTTTTTCAAGCAAATGTTTCTTAGCTTTAGCGGCACTGAGTTTATTCTGCATTCCAATGAAATTATGTTTCTGATTCTTCAATCTCCTCTTTAATAACACAATTGTTTTCCTAGCATCAGCGACATTAGAGCTATCTTCAACTGCTGAGCATACAGGTTGATCACTATCACTGATATTTACGATCTGCCAGGGCTTTTATTAGAGAAATCTCTTCGTGTGGATTGCCTATTCGTGGGGGAGTTGGGTTTCTTAACTGCCTTAGAAATATACTTGGGTAGATTAGGAAATATGTGAGGAAATGCTTCTGGTTTTAATTTCCAGCACAATCTTGGTATCTCTACTCTTTCACCATTCACCGTAAACGAGTCTACTTTTACTAGAAAGTCATCGCAAAAATGAATGTCACACACAAAACAGTTATGAGTTAATTTTCGGTCTTTTCTATGGATAGCCTTCTCCCATTTCAGTAAAACACCACTCCCTTTAGGGGGCCTAAAGAAAAGCCTACCTGAAGACGATCGGTCATATCCAGATCTGCAGCTGGGTACAGAACACGAGGGCATGATGTGGTAGTTTCCTCCCACACTGATATACGCTGCCGTATAGCACAGTAGCGACAAAGACTGAGGTATTTAAAACATAACACTTCTCACACCACTCAATCGTTAATACACTAATAATGCAAACTGTCGAAACATCTCTGACAGCAACAATAATGAGCAATAAAAATTACTACAACTGGAAGCGAATATGACACAGGATAATAGCCAAGGGTCTCTGTTGACATCACAATCGCCTGTGCTGCCACCAAGCGGGTGTCCCAACAACCTCTTGAGCTCTCTTACGGGCGAACGGAGATGATGTCGCACTTCCTCTTCGATACGCTATAATAACATGTTAAAATACTGTTACAGTAAAGCCTTCGCAGCTTATCCCATGACGCAGTGTGAGGAATGAGACGCTTGGTCTAATGATGAAAAATGGAACATCACATAGTCTACTGATGCAATTTACAGTTTAACTGATTCTTGCCATGTCGCTTAGCTTTTCAGTTTACTGACGACTAATGCCTTCTTGTAAGACAGTGGGGAATTTATTATAAGTAGTTCAAGCTTTCCTCTACAAGATAGTGCTAAAATCTCAATTTTCGTCAAATGGCGCTTAGTCTATTGATGCATAACTCCATCCAATTCTGGGAGACTGTTGCAAATGTACTAAGACTCTGTTTATTACATACTCATAACTTAAAAACACAACATGGTTCACTTGGCAAGAACTAAAAAAAGGTCTTATCACTAGCCTGACTGATAAATCTACATAGTTGTTAGAGCAAAACTATGATGAAATTGTCCATCACTAGTAGCTGTGATAGGAGGAGGAAAGAGAGCAGTTCTGATCCCTCAGATGAAGGGGACAAATATTGGGAAACCGCTAATTACCTTTTGTTGAATTCCACTTTCTGCATTTAAAAAGCTTTAACAGCATTTACACGCACTACCCAAAGGGAGCCACATCAAATAACAGATCAAAAGTTCCAGAACACAGGAACCAAAGCTCATTCTGCATGGCTAAGATATGGAAAACCAAAGGTTAATGGAAAAGACAAGAACAAAATGAAAGAGAGGCCGAACTCTGTACAAGCCTCGTTATAAAACCTAATAGGGCATAAGGCCTGGTGATACAGAGGTAAGCCATTGTACTTTGTGACTAAGCTAGGAAAAGTGTAAGTCCAAACAACAAGGTAGAAAACTTGTCACCAGAAAATGAAGTGAATAAAGGGAACGAGGGTACACACTTGTGCGTTTTACATAGTCCCTGTGAGGGATTTTACATTAAGTCTATAGACTGCCTTGAAAATCAGCATTCTAAATCCAAAAAATAGGAGAAATCCCTACATTTAAATTTGAGGAAACTTGGATAGACCTCACAGTTACATGCTAAGGGAAACACTGGAATCTTCCCTTTGCACACACAGATAATGTTCGCATAGGTATAGGTGATAGTTCTGCTATGCTTTACCTTTTAATGCCATAGCCAGCCTTTGCGTCAGGTCCCCAAATGAGAGCATCTCGATTAATGTTGCACTCTCAAAGTCCCGATCAGAATTGACACTTTGAAACTCACAGCAATATAGGCTACAGTGAAAACTACCGCACCATTAGTTTAGTATCTCATGCCTGCAAAATTTTAACACGTATTATTTACAGAAGAATGGAAAAACAAGTTGAAGCTGAGTTGGGAGAAGATCAATTTGGCTTCAGAAGAAATGTAGGAACACGTGAAGCTATCCTGACTTTACGTCTGATCTTAGAGGATCGAATCAAGAAGGACAAGCCCACGTACATGGCATTCGTAGATCTAGAAAAGGCATTCGATAATGTTGATTGGACCAAGCTATTTATGATTCTGAAGATGATAGGGATCAGATACCGAGAACGAAGAATTATCTACAATCTGTATAAAAATCAGTCTGCAGTGATAAGAATCGAGGGCTTTGAAAAAGAAGCAGCAATCCAGAAAGGAGTGAGGCAAGGCTGCAGTTTGTCCCCTCTCCTTTTCAATGTTTACATGGAACAGGCAGTAAAGGAAATCAAAGAGAAATTTGGAAAGGGAATCACAGTACAAGGAGAGGAAATCAAAACCTTGAGATTTGCCGATGATATTATTTTATCTGAGACTGCAGAAGATCTCGAGAAGTTGCTGAATGGTATGGATGAAGTCTTGGGTAAGGAGTACAAGATGAAAATAAATAAGTCCAAAACAAAAGTAATGGAGTGCAGTCGAACGAAGGCAGGTGATGCAAGAAATATTAGATTAGGAAATGAAGTCTTAAAGGAAGTAGATGAATATTGTTACTTGGGTAGTAAAATAACTAACGATGGCAGAAGTAAGGAGGACATAAAATGCAGACTAGCACAAGCAAGAAAGAGCTTTCTTAAGAAAAGAAATTTGCTCACTTCAAACATTGATATCGGAATTAGAAAGATCTTTTTGAAGACTTTCGTGTGGAACGTGGCATTGTATGGAAGTGAAACATGGACGATAACTGGCTCAGAAAGAAAGAGAATAGAAGCTTTTGAAATGTGGTGTTACAGAAGAATGCTGAAGGTGAGATAGATAGATCGAATCACGAATGAAGAGATACTGAATCGAATTGGTGAGAGGAGATCGATTTGGCTAAATTTGACGAGAAGAAGAGATGGAATGATAGGACACATCTTAAGACACACAGGACTTGTTCAGTTGGTTTTTGAAGGAAGTGTAGGGGGTAAGAACGGTAGGGGTAGACCAAGATATGAATATGACAAGCAGATTAGAGCAGATGTAGGATGCAGTAGTTACGTAGAAATGAAAAGGTTAGCAGAGGATAGGGTGGCATGGAGAGCTGCATCAAACCAGTCTATGGACTGATGTCTCAAACACACATATGGGGTGGGTGACTGTTCTAGAAAATGATGTGAGTAGACTTTTGATTGGTGGAATATGACATCATAAGGCAATAATCTGATTGGTTGATTAGGCAGTAGTGGCAACTAAAAAACAGCTGAAGGAGATCAGGTCATCAAAATCCAAAACATAAGCATTTCCTGACCAAGTCAATTACAGTTCAATCCACTAGGTGGCATGTAGAAACAACAGTGATGACATCTGATGAAGATTCATAAAACTCAGTTGACATGCCAGAGTTCAAGCAGTCTTCATTAGATTACACTGAAAGGTTATATGGCTTTTAGTGCCGGGATATCCCAGGACGGGTTTGGTTCGCCAGGTGCAGGTCTTTCTATTTGACACCCATAGGCGACCTGCACGTCGTGATGAAAATGAACTGATGCTGAAGGCAACACATACACCTAGCCCCTGTGCCATTGGAATTAACCAATTAAGGTTAAAATCCCCGACCCGGCCGGGAATCAAACCCAGGACCCTCTGAACCAAAGGCCAGTATGCTGATCATTCAGCCAACGAGTCGGACATTAGATTACACTGCCGTCAGTTGATGAAGTGGGAGTTCAAATTGAGGGAGAGACTGTACTACTTTCACAATAGTATGATGTCATAACTTTCGTTACAATATCTTCATTGGTATTGGAATTATTGAGGGAATGCCGGGTTCAGTAGTGAGCCAAACATTCTGTACAAACAGTACCAGACTCAGTTGAGGGGCTCCATGGTAGTCAACCAATGCTTCCAAATTGATAGTCCATGAAAAGTCACCCTTATGACAGGCTGCAGATGCACTGTGCTACTCAATCCTTAAGATAGTTGGAATAATTCTTCATTTGCTGCACTTGGTGCAAGTTAAATGGCGGGTTCGATCATTTTATCAACTCTGACCGCAAGCACTTTGTGAAATGTAACTCCTGCATCCTGTAGATCATCTTCCTATTTAGTGGCACACCACACAGATGTAAATTTTTAATTGTTCTCCTGTGATCAAGGTACTTGTGAACAGACATTGTGTGGGGCTTTCAGTGATAGACTTTTCACAGTTCCAGTCTGCAGAATTAGTGAATGAAAAGAAGATCCGAACACAAAAATGTATAAACAGGACTCAAACTGGCTAGCCATGATGTCAGATTTGACGCCTTAACAATCATGACCACCAGGCGGGCTGGTTAAAGAACTGTAAGTAATTTTTGTAATTTATTTGTGTAGCCAGTCACTAGAATCTGATGATATTGCAAATGCTTACAGCTGGTTAAGTTACTGGAGGAAAATGAGATACTTTTGATCACTCGCTTTGTAGTATTAATAGTGCTTGGCTTGAGTTTTTTAGTGTATTGAATTAGTAAGAAGTGAAGTGTTAAATTGTAAATGTTTTTTTGTAGTTCTTATAGTATGTTATTATTCAAAGGCAATGTCTCAACTAAATTTAAGTAAACAGGTGATACTGATGCATAATTATGTAATCAAGCCCAAACACTAGCTCAGTTGTTTTTCATTCCTAAACAGTTGGAAATGACAGAAATATTGGAGCTGTTACTGGAAGTGTTAATGGGGAAGGAAGGGTTGCTGCAGCCTGCATATTACAGTAAATATTCTGAGACCAGATGTAATTTAAATAGAGCAAGGCATTTTGGATGGTGTGAAATACAATTTATCATGCATGCCTTAGACACCCAACTCAAAATATGAGTCAAATTTGAAACGATCTGCAAGTTTCAAATGAAGTTGGTAGAACAGTTTCCTTGGTTGACGTATGATGATAAATATAACATAATAGCGGTATGTTAAGTTATGTATAATAAAAATGATTAAGATTTTAAATGAACTTATATTTCACTTTTACATTATCATTCAAATTAAGAAAATACATACATACATACGTACATTATCATTATAGAATGTTATGCCTTTCAGCGTTCAGTCTGCAAGCCTCTGTGAATTTACTAAACGTCGCCACAATCCTCTATTTGCAACTAGTGCTGTGGCCTCATTTAGTTCTATACCTCTTATCTTTAAATCATTAGAAACTGAGTCTAACCATCGTCGTCTTGGTCTTCCTCTACTTCTCTTAACCTCCATAACAGAGTCCATTATTCTCCTAGGTAACCTATCCTCCTCCATTCGCCTCACATGACCCCACCACCGAAGCCGGTTTATGCGTACAGCTTCATCCGTCGAGTTCATTCCTAAATTAGCCTTTATCTCCTCATTCCGATTACCCTCCTGCCATTGTTCCCACCTGTTTGTACCAGCAATCATTCTTGCTACTTTCATGTCTGTTACTTCTAACTTATGAATAAGATATCCTGAGTCCACCCAGCTTTCGCTCCTGTAAAGCAAAGTTGGTCTGAAAACAGACCGATGTAAAGATAGTTTTGTCTGGGAGCTGACTTCCTTCTTACAGAATACTGTTGATCGCAACTGCGAGCTCACTGCATTAGTTTTACAACACCTTGATTCAATCTCACTTACAATATTACCATCCTGGGAGAACACACAACCTAAGTACTTGAAATTATCGACCTGTTCTAGCTTTGTATCACCAATCTGACATTCACTTCTGTTGAATTTCTTACCTACTGATATCAATTTAGTCTTTGAGAGGCTCATTTTCATACCATACTCATTGCACCTATTTTCAAATATACATACACTGACTGACAGAGCAAATGCAACACCAAGAAGGAGTGGTCAGAAATTTATGCCAATTGCAGGGTAGACTGATGTCACTGAGGTATGCTCATGATGTGAAATGCGCCGCTGTGCTGCGCACGTAGCGAACAATAAATGGGACACGGCGTTGGCGAATGGCCCACTTCGTACCGTGATTTCTCAGCCGACAGTCATTGTAGAACGTGTTGTCGTGTGCCACAGGACACGTGTATAGCTAAGAATGCCAGGCCGCTGTCAACGGAGGCATTTCCAGCAGACAGACGACTTTACGAGGGGTATGGTGATCGGGCTGAGAAGGGCAGGTTGGTCGCTTCGTCAAATCGCAGCCGATACCCATAGGGATGTGTCCACGGTGCAGCGCCTGTGGCGAAGATGGTTGGCGCAGGGACATGTGGCACGTGCGAGGGGTCCAGGCACAGCCCGAGTGACGTCAGCACGCGAGGATCGGCGCATCCGCTGCCAAGTGGTGGCAGCCCCGCACGCCACGTCAACCGCCATTCTTCAGCATGTGCAAGACACCCTGGCTGTTCCAATATCGACCAGAACAATTTCCCGTCCCGTCGATTTGTTGAAGGAGGCCTGCACTCCCGGCGTCCGCTCAGAAGACTACCATTGACTCCACAGCATAGACGTGCACGCCTGGCATGGTGCCGGGCTAGAGCGACTTGGATGAGGGAATGGCGGAACGTCGTGTTCTCCGATGAGTCACGCTTCTGTTCTGTCAGTGATAGTCACCGCAGACGAGTGTGGCGTCGGCGTGGAGAAAGGTCAAATCCGGCAGTAACTGTGGAGCGCCCTACCGCTAGACAACGCGGCATCATGGTTTGGGGCGCTATTGCGTATGATTCCACGTCACCTCTAGTGCGTATTCAAGGCACGTTAAATGCCCACCGCTACGTGCAGCATGTGCTGCGGCCGGTGGCACTCCCGTACCTTCAGGGGCTGCCCAGTGCTCTGTTTCAGCAGGATAATGCCCGCCCACACACTGCTCGCATCTCCCAACGGGCTCTACGAGGTGTACAGATGCTTCCGTGGCCAGCGTACTCTCCGGATCTCTCACCAATTGAACACGTGTGGGATCTCATTGGACGCCATTTGCAAACTCTGCCCCAGCCTCGTACGGACGACCAACTGTGGCAAATGGTTGACAGAGAATGGAGAACCATCCCTCAGGACACCATTCGCACTCTTATTGACTCTGTACCTCGACGTGTTTCTGCGTGCATCGCCGCTCGCGGTGGTCCTACATCCTACTGAGTCGATGCCGTGCGCATTGTGTAACCTGCATATCGGTTTGAAATAAACATCAATTATTCGTCCGTGCCGTCTCTGTTTTTTCCCCAACTTTCATCCCTTTCGAACCACTCCTCCTTGGTGTTGCATTGTCACTGTCAGTCAGTGTACATTAAAATGTCTTTAAATAAGTATAAATCCACTTGGAAAGTCAAGGATAATGTTAAGTTTTTTGTCTTTATCGGTACTGTCAACTGGGGTGAGATTGTTCCACTTGAGGAAGTTTTAATTTTTTTCTTTTTTCCCCCCCTTTGCAGTCGGTGGGGGAAATTTGGATTGTGTGGCTTGTCATGTTTTAAGGACATATGTTGACCACACTGAAACAACTGTTTGAGTTTCAGGAGAATTCCCCATTGGGACAGCACTAGTTTGTTTTGGCTTTATGTTTTATTGGCGGGAACAACATCCGATAACTTTCACATGTGTGATTGGCAAGAAAAGTGGCAAAAATTTGGTGAGTGTACATTTAGTGCTGAATATTATGCTAATCAAGAAGCAGCCAATATCTTAAAGAATAAATGTATATTTTCTGCAATAATTAACAAATTAGTTAAGAAGACAATTTTGAGTTTAAAAGGGGGTTACTTTGGTCCTGGAACAATGTCACCCCATTTTAGGTTAACTAGTTGAAGGAAAGAAATTTGATACATTGGAGTTGATGAATTGAATCAAGTGATGTTAATTGAGTTTACCAAACAAAATTTCTAAAATAGAATGAACTTTTCCCTACTTTCACCTCGTCATGCCTAGAAAGTACAAACGTGTGATTGGATCTCGTCCCTATATTAGATATTCAGCTGAAACATTAAGCAAATGCCTAGAAGAGATCAGATGTAAGCGTCTCTCTCAACATGAAGCTGCAGAACAGCATGGTATTCCCCGCAGTACAATAATAAACAAGTTGAAGGGTGTGTGCAGCTCAGTTATTGGAGGGCCAACAGTGTTCACTTAGCAGGAAGAGGAGGGTTTCAAGAACCATCTGTTGAAACTTGCATAATTTGGATTTCCTGTTACTGAAATAGACTTACGGTTCTCCATCAAGAATTACTTAGTCAAGACTGGCAGGGTTGTCTCCAAATTTAAAAATAATATGCCAGGGCCTGATTGGGTAAAATTATTTTTAGAACGGCATCCCATTCTAACATCTCTCTTTTTTTCAAACATAAAAGAATAAGAGCTGCTGTTAGCAAAGAAATGATTGAGGAATACCAAGAAAATTTGACGAAAGAGATCGAAAATATTCCACCAACACATATCTGGAACTACAATGAAACGAACCTGCAAGATGATACACATCCAAAATGTAATTTGTCACAGAGGGACCATTATTTAGAGCAGGTCTGTAATACAACAAAAACATCTACATCACTGATGTTTGCAGGCAGTGCTAGTGGGGAACTAATACCTCCCTAGGTTGTGTATAAGGGAGAGCATATGTGGGATACTTAGACACTGAATGGGCCCAAACATTGCCACTACAACAGAACAAGCAGTGGCTGGTTCGACAGTTCCACATTCGAGGACTGATTTATGAACCTGATGTTGCCAAGGTCCAAAAGTAATAATTGGTGATAATGTTGCTTCCCATATCAGTGAGACAGTTATTAAAGCTTGTGCAGATTTTAATATTCGCTTCATATGCCTGCCACCCAATTTTACTAATTTAACACAGCCATTAGATGTTGCAGTATTTAGACCAGTGAAAATGGCATGGTGAAGAATTCTCTCAGAATGGAGAGAAACCGAGAGTGGTTGCAGAGTATCTGGTATCCCAAAAGACATTTTTCCTTCTCTTCTAAAGAAGTTAATTAAAGCAATCTCTCCCAATGTGGAGCAAATTTGATTTCAGGCTTCAGCAATGCAGTATCTGTCCACTGAACAAACAAGAACTTTTGGACAGATTTCAAAGGTGTTAAAAATTAAATAATTGAAAAGGAGGTTCAACCTATTCAATACTTAAATAGATTTCAAAGGCTCGAAGAGGTTGGCATGAATACCATAGGGGATGCTCTTCTAAAACACCTACTGGAGAAACCTAAAGACATTGAAGGAGTTAACACTGGAAAGCAAAGAAAGAGAGAAACTAAGAGTGCCTGCTGGGCAGAGTATAACATTTGAAGATTTGAGAACTGAGTCTGAAAAAGAAAAGCCAAAGAGAAAACCTGGACATCCAAAACAAGCAGTAGATCTGAATACAAGTGATGATTCAAATTTATTTATTCATATCAGAAGCAATACATCATATAAACTGTTAGTTAAGAAAGAGAAATTATTAAATAGGCCTAACTGGTAAGAAACACAGTAGAGGTACATTCAAAGTAACAATTATATCATATCGGACCAGAATTTGGCAAGATCTCAATCATTTGGTGTGGCCTTCACTAAATCTTGCATGGTGCACACGAGAGGGCAGGAGTTGCAATTAAGGAGGTGCGCAATGATTTGTTCTTCTTTGCAGACACAGAGGGTTGACTCTTCAGATAGACCCCACTTCTTCATATTGTTCTTAGATCGACCAACCCCAGGCCGTAGCCTATTCAGACTCTTCCGTGTAGACCATGACTTTTCATAACCAGCTGGAAGAGTTTCAGATGGATCCATCCATCCATTGAGATGAAGGTTTCTGGATCTCCAGGAAGTTAGTCTTGATGATTGAAGTGACTCTGAAAGACACTCAGTAGAATGAAGAAAACTTCTCGATTTCAATCGTTGTTGAACAGGTTGATAATCGTGTAATGGATGTGTTTGGGAAATGTCTACTTTAGATTTTTCATGTTTGGCAGTTACTTCACGTCTAATATCTGGAGGAGCAATGCCAGCCAAGCAATATACCTTATCACAAGGTGTAGATCTTAGGCAACTAGTTATAGCTGGCAAGTTTCATTTAAAGCAATATCCACCTGTTTGGCATGACATGATCTATACCAAACAGGGCATGTATATTCTGCTGCAGAGTAGCTCAGTGCTAAAGCAGTAGTTCTCATTGTTTGAACTTGCATTCCCCAGCTGGTACCGCATAACTTGCGAAGAATGGAATTTTGCATAGATACTTTGTGTTTCGTGTTAAGACAATGTTGTTCATACGTGAGTGCACGATCCAGAGTCACCCCTAGATATTTAGGTATTGAGCAATGATTCAAGAGAGCACCTTCCCAGAAAATCTTCAGTTTTCTTGTTGCCTGCATATCCTTTAAGTGAAAAGCGCAAACTTGCGTCTTTGAGGTGTTAGGCTTTAGATGGTTTTCTCTGTAATATGGACTCGGTTCATCTAAGGCTTCCATTAGTCTCCATTCAACACTCTCAAACTGATCACCCTGGGTGACAATAGCTCGATCATTGCATAAATGAAGCTTTTTGTTCCTTTTGACAAGGGTTGATCATTCGTGTAAATATTAAATAATATTGGAGACAAAACACTACCTTGGGGTAGGCCATTCCTGAGGTTCTTCCAACGACTATGTTGCCCTTGGAAATCTACAAAGAATCTTCGATTTTCAAGAAGACATTGAAGAAATTCAGTCAGCTTCTTGTCTTTTGTCATCTTATAAAGTTTACTCAACAGAATTTGGTGATTAACTGTGTCATAGGCCACAGTTAGGTCGATGAAGACTGCTCCAGTTATTTTCCGATTTTCAAAACCATCTTCAGTATATTGGATCAAATGGAGGATTTGTGATGTGCAGTTCTTCCCTCTTCTAAAACCAGCTTGTTCTGGGATCAAAAGTGGTTCAACTATTTTTGGAAGCCTTACCAGGATCATTCGTTCTAAGATCTTGAATAAATGACAGAGCAAGGAAATTGGTCTGTAATTTTTAGGATCATGTGGATTTTTTCCTGGTTTGAGGAATGCTATAACTCTAGATTTCCTCCAAATTTTGGATATTCTGCATGTTCGAATGCAATAGATTTAGTACCCATTCTCTAGTAACAAGTCCAAAATTCTTGATTTGTTGAATACATATTTCATCTACACCAGGAGAAATGAAACTGGGATCTGACCATTTCAGCAAGACCTTCAGTGATGAAGAGAATTAAGACTTCAATCATTCAACTACCAGTACATCATCCTTGACATTCAAACAGAAGAAAGAGTTGAAGAAAGGTGACTTTATAATTGTTTGTTACAACGGAGAAGAGCATCCAGAAATTATCCAGAAGCTACCTACTGATCATGAGATAGGACCTACTGTCAGCTGTATGGAGAAGTCTGTTAAAAGTTGGAAATGGGCCAAGAAAGAAGATTCCCTAGAATACAAATAGGAGAATGTAATCAGTAAAATTCCTCCTCCTGAACTACTAAGTAAAAGGAGGCTCTTCAGTGTGCCAGAATTAAATTCTTTTGTTTAAGTAGAATTTTAATGAGTGCAGTACTTTAACAAGGTTCTTACTGGTACTTTGAACTGTGTTAAATATATTCAGTTTTTGTTCATTTGACCTTTAAATACTGGTGTTTGAAGAATTGTTTAGCATTTTATATTTTTTAAACTTTTTTTATTTTTTCCCATTGGTTTTGTACGTTTTGTACAATAAACCTAATTTTTTGTGGTACTTTAATCACAGATTGTATTCAACCTTACCTGGTGTAGAGGTGACATCTCCAGGTGAGATTGTTCCACATTTTTCTGACTCTTTATCTCAAATCGTATGATACATTCTTGGTTTATTAAATATTAGATTAGTTCTATATTAGTTTATTTCATATAACAGAAATTTTTTTAATTTTTGCAATTTTAGATATCAGTTTCAACACAATCAAAACATAAGCGAACATAGATAATGGACCAATCTCACCCTGGTTGACGGTATCATAATTCATTTCTCTTGTTCTGATAACTTAGGATGAGAGTTACGCTTTATGCATGTTTTTGGATTATCATAGTAATTCTGTGGGTCAGGAAAAAGGTAAGTATTTCTTATTATCAATACATGTGCTAATATTCACCTTAACATCTAACATTATTCATCATTGATCATTTATCAAAATAATCTTCAATTCAAATTAACCATAAAATATAACTAATTACGGTAACCATATTTCCCACATGAGTGGGAATTTTAATGTATGACCTTGTGTCATTTATCTAAATATGCAAAGCATATCTTTCATGAAGATATTAGAAATTATCTATCCTCCTGGGATTATTTATAAGAAAATAATAATGCCTATCCATGTGATTTGATGTATGCCATGCTTATCATTCAGAAAATATAACCTTATGGTAGAGATACTAGGTTAAAATTTATCAAATTACTAACTGACACTTCCTAAAATGATTCAATGTGATGATCTAATCATGCCATAACACATTATAACTACCACAACACGTTGTCACTATCGTAGGATATGGATTCTCTCTCAATCTATCAACACATTGAATTAACCCTACACCATAACAAATTTGTTATGCCAAAGCGATGAATATTTAACCTCCTCAGTCCCAAGAAAATAAAGGTTTCCTAAAATTTAAGGATTTTGGATATTTTCTCCACAATTACCACTAGATTCAGGATATATAGTTGATTTTATGTTTCCTCAAGGAGAAGTTGCCAAAAATTAATGTACCCTATAGGCGACATCAGGATTCAATAATATTACTTACTTAATCCGGTCCTTGTACCATGAGGTGTCGAGGATATGAGAGATCTCCATCTACTCCTATCTCCAGTAATGGCAACGGTCTTTCGTACAGAGAGTCCCCTCTCCTGCAATCCTTTTTCCTCACCACATTGCCATCGGGTTCAGCAGTCCGGTACATCTCTCGTTTTGACTTTTCATGGAAGTTATTTCGGGCATGTGAGGTATGGGCCCACAGTACCTATAGAGCAGTGAGGGGGCTGCCCTCTTTTGGCCTCTGCCCCTGCCATGCTGCGACTTTAGGACTGATGGTGTTCTCATTCCCTACTCCCTGAGACAAAGATTTCCTTCCTTCAGGACCTACAGCTGAAGGTCTGTCATTTAGTCTGGCCCCTCACCCTCAACCTTACCGGCAAGGGTGACCGTGCCAGGAGCCGAAGCTCCCACCGGCATCGCTCTTGGGATCACTGAGGCACGCAAGCCCCCCCACCACGTCAAAGTACCAGACCATGGGGGAGGTCAATGATATACAGTTCATTATTAATATAATTTTTCAAAGCTGTTTCGTATTCCAATTATTTTACATGTTACATACAAATTTAAATTCAAAACACATTTAGAAAATCTACATCTGATATTTAAATACATCAAATTACTGTTTGTTATAAAGAAAAGAAAGTTATAGAATGCATACAAAGTAATGAAACTTCAAAATTCGTGCAAAAAGTATTTGAATTATGCACATTACATTTTTCATTTCAGTTAAATCTTTTAGCATCAATTGTATCAATTTCTGATGCAGCTTCACAGTTCATGGAATAATTTGAAACACTCTCTTCCTTCTAAGCAACAGAGATAAACCTTGCACGGGGAACATCTAATTTTAGTTGAATTTGCAGTGCAGCCAGGCAGGCGGCAGCAGTTTTTTTTCTCGCAGGCATGGGAATTTCTGCCATATGGAGAGCTCCTTTTCTCTGCCGATGATCAGATGGATGTGGAACGTTCCCTCGAAACTTCTTGGTTGGTGGTGCATCCTCAGCTTCAAATTCCGATGTACTTGTAGCTGTATCAGCATCCATCAAGTACTCCTCAATTGCAATACGGAAGCTCAGAAGGTCTAAAATTTCTTTCTATGGCGTTCCTAGAGCCTGCTAGTCTCTGCGATTTTCAATCCAGCTTGTAGCAATAGCAAAATGTAACATATGCATAATAACCCTCATGGTCCACTTCCATGTGCGGAAAAATATTCTATAGTAGCTGATTATCCTATCTAAGAAGTCCACTCCACCCATGAACATATTATACTTTCTCACTATGGATGGTCGCTTCACTGTAACAAAGGTTTTGTCTTTCTTTGACCATCGCCTGCATTCATCCTCTTCAGCCACTCTATCACATGACGAAGCCAAGATCACAGGCTTATTATCGAACCATTTCACTAGGCTTATCTGACCATAATTTCTCACAAGCTGATCTGATGTTCCTCGCCCAAGACGCTTCATTTCCTGGTCTGTTTTGAAACATGCATTTGATGGGATGCGGCTTTTCTGCAAAGTACCTGTACCTTGACACTTGGCGTGGAAATGCAACGTGTCTAGCAATGGTATGGAGGTAAAATACCGATCCATATATAAAACACTACCTTCCTCTAAATTTTCAGTTAACTGTATTACAGCTTTTCCACCCAGATCAAGGTCTTCAGCTTCTTTGTCTTCTGTTATTGTGTGGTTCTGTCCCTCATATAAAAAGAAATCTAGCGGGAGTTCTTCAGGCGTTGCAGCAAAAAAAATCTTTAAAACACAAGGGTTTGGTTTTCCTTTCACGTATTGCCTGCCGGGAACATTCTCCCAGAAAGGAATGATTTGTTCATCTACGGAGACATTTTCGCTGCGGGTGTTGGTAACAGGCAAACTGTGAGGACACACTCAAGTATAGATCTGACATTCCAAAATTTGTCGTTCTCCTTCTCCTGCTTGTTTACTTTGTCATCATCAACTAATTTCAAATTATGTCTCATTAGGAAGTAATAATCTCTCGTCGTGTGGTCTGCTATACTTGGAACTCTAGTTTTGGCTGCCCAGTACATACGAATTCTGGGATATCTTGAATAGGACATGGCGACTGTAATTCCCGAAAACTTTCTCCTTTCTGTTTCAGTTAGTGCAAGACCCTTTCCCGTATCTTTCAAATATCGGATATTAGTGAATGTTGTGAGGTCTTGATATCTGCAGGTGTGTATTTGCTGAAATAGTCATGGGGTGATAGATCAGTTGCTCGTATCTGGTTTTCTGGGGGTAGGAGCTGGTGACAATGGCTGGAATCCATCAGAAGGTACTTGTTTCCAAAATACTTTCTGGGAGAATTTATACATTAAGGGTTAAAAATTAAGTGATGTTAGAATTTATACAGCTGGGATCTTCCTGTGGTAAATCTCCTTCTTCAGTCTCGCTTTCTGAAGAAGATTGCTGATTACTTTCGGGCAGCACAAAGTTTCTATCCTCCTCGTTATCATCATCAGAAGCTGAGTCTGATAAGAGCTCACAGTCTGAATCTTCACCATCAAGGCGATCTTCAACAAACTGTGAAAAGCCAGGTGAACCTGTAAAAGCACACTTGAATTTAGTTCTAGGAACCTGAATTTAACTTAAAAGATACTAGAGTACATAAAAATAGACTAAGAGTATAATTTTAATATTTGTTTGTGTCCTACAGCCCCTACAGTGTGCGTACACTTTTTCTTGTACTGAATTCTTACTGTTGGCACATACACCAGCAAAGTTAGTTTTCTTTTTGATTAGTTTTTTTATTAACATGAATAATGATTCAGCCTTTTTATCTTACTTTATTTGGAATCCCTAAAATAATGGCACAGTTGAGGGAAGGTTTGTGTATTGTTATTTCTTCACTTTGTTGTCCGGCTCCATGGCTAACTGGTTAGCATGCTAGCCTTTGGTCACAGGGGTCCCGGGTTTGATTGCCGATAGGGTCGGGAATTTTAACCATCATTGGTTAATTTCGCTGGCACTGGGGCTGGGTGTATGTGTTGTCTCCATCATTTCATCCTCATCATGATGCGCAGGTCACCTACGGGCATCAAATAAAAGAAAGACCTGCACCTGGTGAGCCGAACTTGTCCTCGGACACTCCCGGCACTAAAATCCATACGCCATTTCCATTTCATTCACTTTGTTCACTTGCTTCCCGACCCCTTCCCACTCTCAGTGTTTTAAGCATATGAATACATTATTTATGTGATTAAATAGCAAGAAATTAAAAATATTGCCATGAAATTGTGTGCTTTTTATCAAATTCAATGACCGTTTTAAAAAATATATATATATTGCTTTGGAACTCAACATCGCCTATAGGATACATAAATTTGGTCTCCATATTATTGACATAAATACTTCAGTATAGCTAATCCTATTGCCCATCCCCAAATCACTAGGGTTTACATTTCCTCGAAATAGCATTTTCACATTGTATAAGAAGAAAATATGAGGTGGAAAAGTAACTTACCTGGAGCAATACACGTGCGTAGCCAATTCTTGAGATCCGCCATTTTGTCTATCACATGTAAGCTGCCATGTGGTAGTTCCCTCCAATTTTTTTTTAAATCCAGTATGAAGAGCCATCTTTTAGCCAACACATGAATTGCTTCCAAATGAATAACAACCAATACCATGTAAGTGGCGGGAATTTGAGTCAATACAATTTTATGACGCTGGAGTCGAGCAGATAAAGGAAATGAGAAAGGACCAAGCTAAGGGATTCAAAAATATGAAGGTATGGTTCCAAGAACAATGGGGAGACATGGTAAAAAAGGTAGAAAGTAATGAGATTACAACTGGAGTGGTAAGGGAGAAAATTAAAAACCTGGAAAAGGAGGTGGAATTTTTGAAGAAGTAGATGGACAACATTAGCCAAGAAAGAATGAAGAAATTTTTATTCACATATGGGTTGCAGGAAGAAGTGAGAAAAAAGTGAACATTATATATAAAGTGGTGGACGTCGTCCAAAATAAAATGAAAATCAATTTCAGTGAAGCGGATATTGACGATTTTGAAAGAGTAGGAAAAGTGAAAGGATAGAGACCAATTAAAGTGAAGTTAATATCAACTCTGATGGTGGACATAGTGTAAAGAAATGCAAGGAACTTGCAAGGTGAAAAAATTTGGGTCAAGAGAGACTTAGGAAGAGAAGGGAATGAGAACCTGGAAATATTGAAGAAGCATCTAGGGAGAGCTAGGCACCAGGGTCTTAGGGCATATATAAAGGACCAAAAGCTGGTGGTATCTAATGGTATTTGGTGGTGTGTCTGGTCTGTGGCAAAATTGAAAGTCAATGAGGAGGAGCTCATAAAGGAAGAGGACCTAACAAAGCGGCAAAATAGCAGGCAGTAGGCCGTGTAAGAGGAGGGAGGAAACGTGGTAAGGATTAATGAAGAGTCGAGTCAAGAGGACAGTTCAGTGCAGTGCAGTGAGAGTGAAAATTTAAGACCGCCGGTTCAGGAAGTGCTACTAGATAATGTTCTTAAAGAAAAAAGAGATACAGTGATTGATGGTTTGAGGGAGGAAAAGAAAGGGCAAGATTCTATGATGACAGGGAGAAGCAGGAGCTTTAAGGACCTGTGGAGGAAAAAAAAAGTTATAGATGGAAGGGAAAGGAAGGATGGTAATAAAATGTCAAAGTACGATGGAATGGAGGTAGAAGGAGAGAGGGAGATAGTGACGAGAAGCAAAAACAAAGATGGGAATGGGGAAGGCAGGGGGAAAAGAAAGCTGTAACTAGACTGGAAGGTAGGCTCTGTAAATATTGAAGGATTATTGGGTGAAATAGGTAACATAGAAGTGAAAAATTTAATAGAAAGTTTTGACATTGTAGCACTCTTGGCAACATGGCTAGAGGTAGGCAAGAAGATAATGTGGGAGAGGAGGGGGTTTACAGTTAGGCACAAGTCAAGAAGAAAATTGAATAATAAGGGGCATTCGCCTGGAGGAATAGTCGTGCTAGTTAAAGAAATCAATGATTTAATAGAGGATATTGAGAGCTACTTGGAGGAAGTTACGTGGTTAAGATTTAACATGGGTAGGGAGAAAGGGAGAGAAAAATATGTTTGCTTGGCTTTTGCCTACTGCACCCTAAGGGATCCCTATATGCAAACGATAAGTTTTTGAGGAATTACTAGTAGAAACTAGTATCATTAGAGGGAGGTATGAGGAGGATGGAATATTATTACTTGGGGATTAGAATGCCAAAATAGGTGAGCGAAGTCCAATGTACAGTAAGAAGGCGAGATGACAATAGGGATAGGAAGAAGAAGTAATGATAAGGAAATTAATAGTTATGGTGGAAAACTTCTGGAATTCTGTGAAGTAGGGATTTTTTTTCATCTTAAATGGTTGTTGGTAGGGTGACAGAAAAGGCAAAATGACCTATATTACCGGGGGGTGGGGGAAGTGTTATTGACTTAGTAATGAGTTCAAAAGACATGTTAGAGAAAATCAAAAGTATAGGGGTAGGTGATTGGGTGGAGTCGCACCATGCATCGGTATGGGTGAGAATAGTGAGAAGGAGAGAGGAATTAAAGGAGGGAGTCAGAAAAAGGTACTCAGAAAGGGGTAGCGGCTATACTAGATACAAATGGACAGGGAACACAAAATGAGATATGGACGACCTTATGGACAATGAGATACAATTAATTAGAAGTGGATGGGAAAGGCCTCTAGAGGAAAATAACATAAATAGAGCACTGGAGTTAATAGAATATCCTATAAAGAGGATGGCATGGGCAGTTCAAGGTAGTAGAAGGAAAAGGATGAAAGGTGGTATAACAAGGAATGTGAGGCTGTTAAAAGAGTAGCCTAGTGATGAGAGTGTTTAAAGATTATAGAGTAAAAGGAGGGAGTAAAGAATGAGAAGACTTTTATAGATTAAGGAAAGAGTACAAACTAAAAATTGCTAAGATGAAGAAGCTATGGATGAAGGAACAAACAGAGCTTATAAATAGGGAATACAGGATGAATCAAACTGAAAGAATATGGGAAAGAATAAATATAATTAATAAAGGAGGGAAGGGATACAAAAAACTAATATTGATAATGATCAAGGGTGACATATTTTAGAGAGTTATTATAAGGAAGAGATGAATAGGGTGAATAGGGGTATAAGGAAAGGAGGCAAGTCATATGGAACAATATGGAAGTACAGTAAGTATATATGAACTAGATAAAGAATTTACAGTAGAAGTTCAGGGGGTGATAGAAGTAAGTAAGAGAAGGGAGAAAACTAGACTTATAAGATTATATAGAGCCTATACAGGAGAAGCAGCATGGGGAGAAATCCGTGAGAGGCTTCAGTTGGAAAATAATTATATTGGCAGAACTGACCACAAATATAAAATTAGAAGGAATTTTAGCAGAAGCGACTGGGGTAAATTTTCATTCATTGGGAAGGGCGTGAAGAGTGGAACAGTTTACCAGGGGTAGTGTTTGACCCTTTTCCAAAATCTGTACAGGTATTCAAGAAGAGAATAAACAGCAACAATGAAAATAAATGAAATGTTAGAGGGCATTCGACCAGTAAATAAAAAATGTGTGTTAAAAAAAAATTAATTCCATCCCCTGGTCCATGGAATTTGGACAGCCAAAGTAGGGGACTGCCTGTAGGGGTGAAGTACAGTGGGGACTTCGAGGGCCCTGGGACTGCTACGGTAGCTGTGAAGGCCCTTCAGGAACTCTGAAAAATGGTGGCAAAAGGGGGCTCTGGTTAAGACGCAGCAGGTCGTTATGCTACTTAGGTTCCAAAATGGGTTTTAAAAAAAAAATGTAAATAAATGCAATGTAAATTTTTAATCTTATACCAGTTGCATAGTATTATTTGAAGTAATTCCACATACTGTATATGAGTTGACTATGTTTGTAAGTATAGGAGATATTATAAGTAGAATTTTGTAAACAATATAAATTTATTAAGGATGATCTGTTTGTTTAATAGAAAAAAATTGTTAGCATAAATTGTGTATTATTGTATTCATCATCATCATCATCATCCTAAACCATCTCCAGTTTCCCGGGTGTGGTATATGAGCCTCCTCCATCTCATCCTGTCCTTGTACCATTCTTCCTCCACCAACTTGTCCCAATCATGACCTCTCAGCAGTACATCGCTCTTAACTAAATCTATCCATTTCCTTCGTGGCCTTCCCACGGGTCGTCTTCCTTCTACCTTTCTGTCAAATTCCTTCCTTGCAGTTCTGTTTACTGGCATCCTCTTCATGTGACCAAACCACTTCAGTCTTGATATCTGAATCTTATTGAGGAGAGAATCATCTATTTCTACTTCTTCTCTAATTTTCTCATTCCTAATCTTGTCTTTCCTGGTTTTCTGGATCATAGTGCGTAGGAATTTCATTTCAGCTGCCTGAAGTTTGGAATTATCTCTATTGGTCAGTGTTGTGGTTTTGAGACTGTATGTAAGAATTGGTGTATAATAGGACTTGTACAATGTCATTTTTGTTTTCATGGGTATTTGCTCATCCCACAGCAGGTGTTTTACCTGGTGGTAAAATTGTGTTGCCTTATTGATTCAATTGTTCACCTCATGTTTTGCCAGGTTGTCATTTGATATAACGCTACCCAAGTATTTGAAAACTGGAACGCAGTCCAGTTGAGCTTCATTTAACATGACTATTGGTTCTGCTCCTTCCCCATACACTTTCATCACCACAGTCTTGGTCTTGCTGATGTTTAAACCATATTTCTTAAACTCCTCATTCCAGTTTTGTATTCTCTCTCCCAATTGCTCTTCTGAGTCACTCCAGATCGCAACATCATCTGCAAATGTGAAGGCTTTGATATCTCCATGTTCTTTCCTTTTAATAAATTTCATTACTACATCCATTACAATAATAAATAGAAGTGGTGACAATGAGCTGCCCTGCTGCACTCCTCTCTTTGTTTCAAACCAGTCCGACAAACCACATCCTACTTGAATACAGCTTCTGTTCCCACTATACAACATTTTCACTTCGTCTATGAGGCTGTCTCGCACTTGAAGTTCTTTCATGCATTGCCAAATTCTTTCCCTTGGTACACTATCGTATACTTTCTCAATGTCCAAAAATATTAAAAATAAAGGCTTGTTCTTTTCCCAGTATTTTTCCATTAGCATCCTAATTGCAAATATAAGGTCTGTAGTTGACCTTCCCAGTCTGAAACCATACTGCTCTTCTTCCAAAATTGGTTCAACAATATCTCTGATTCTGGTCTCTATTATTTTTTCCAATATTTTCAGGACATGAGGCAGTAGTGTGATACCACGGTAATTAGTACATTTTCGTCGGCTTCCTTTCTTGAAGAGGTACAATGATGCCCATCTTCCAGTCCTCAGGAATAGTATTTTCCTCCCATATCTTGTTGAGCAGTCTGTAGAGCCAACAAACAAACAACCTTACTCCTTGTGGGTGGGGTTAACTTCCAATAAGTAGCCAGGGGAACCTGACCCCTACAGAGCGCGTCCCCAGGTGGCGGATAGGGGGCCCCTACAGTATGTAGGGCTGGTTGAAATAACCAATTCAACCCGCGGACCAACAGGTAGCCCAATTCCTGGGGGTTTTAAAATACTGGGACACCCTCTCTCCAGGGGTCATAAATATGGAGGGCCCTTGCCCTGGGTTAAGGGTGAAGACCTCAACGGCATCTACGGCGGAGAAGATGGACTTCGGTACGGCGGAGATGGCGGAAGAGGCAACCCATCCTTCTGGGGTGTACAGATGGAACCTACTGCCTTGTAGGACGAGGAAGGCATCCTCAAAGGCTAAGGGAGTAAACCCTGAAAGAAAATCCTCTTATGCGTTAGGCCTAGCAAGTCAGCAGAAGAGTATTGAGTACAGTTGCTTTCAATAAGAAAAAGAGCCTCGGAAAGAATATATTATTGTATTCTAGAAAGAAAAAAATTCTTCTCTTGTTAATTTAAAATTTAGTGCTTGACAATAATGTATTTTAGTGTACCATTTGCCGCCGAGGTAGACACCTCATTTGCAAATAAAGAGATTTTGATTTGATTTAAACCAAGGAAGAGGCGGGCGGGTGGGGGGGGGGGGGGGAGAAATGGTATTAGCAATGAATTTTAGAAAGAAATAAGTAAATACAGTCAGATGGTGGAGGGAATTGTAAAATTATTTAACAGGATTTTTAATGGCGGTAAAGTACCAAAAGTATGGGAATATGGGATTATTTACCCAATGTATAAAAAGAAAGGGAATAAAATCCTCTTGAATAACTACCGAGGGATAACTCTGAGCAAGATTTACACAGGTGTCCTGGCAAATAGGTTAAGAGATTGGTCTGAAGAGAATGCTATATTATCCATATTTCAAGGAGGTTTCAGGAAAGAGAGGCAAACGATAGATAACATCATGACTGTGAAGATGATAATAGATAAATACATGGGTAGGGAAAGAGGTAGCATTTTTCTAGCAGCGATTGACTTTGAAAAAGCTTTTGACACCGTGAGTAGGAGAGCACTAACAGAAAAATTAGGGAGGTTGGGAGTTTCTAGAAAGATGATTCGGGCCATTGAGGCGTTATATCAGAGCGTATGTAGCAGTGTCAAATTGGAGGGAAATTTAATTAGCAGGCTGATAGAGTGCAAGGTTGGTCTAAAACAAGGCTGCAAATTATCTCCTATATTATACTTATTATTTTTAAATGATATACTGGATGGGCACGAAGGAACAAATTAGGCTGCACCGGCAGTGAACAATTTAGAGGTTCCAGGTTTAATATTTGTGGATGATATATTGTTAATGACTCTAACAAGGGGGGTTGGGGGGATTGCAGAGAAGTATGAATAAATTAGCAGAATATGCAAAGAAGTGGTCATTAAAAATCAATTTAACAAATCAAAGGTATTGATTATACATAAGAGGAGGAGGACGAAACATGGAATGAAATGGATGATACAGGGGGAAAGAATTGAGGACGTTGAGAGATTAGAATACCTAGGAGTGCTGCTAAATACCAGAGGAGGATGGGATGATCACATCAAGAGGGGTAAATTGAGAGGGATTGCAGCTCTCGCAGCAGTAAAATTCTAGTGCCTAAATACCCAGGGATAAACTATAAGATACTGAGATTAGTGTTAAAGACATTAGTACTAAGTAGAGCTCTATATGGGGTAGAATTATGGGGATTGGAAAAGAAAAGAGTCAGTTTGAACCAAATCATACACAAATTTAGCAAGATAGTTATGAGACTACCACAATGTTCAGCTAATGTGGGGGCATTAATAATATGCGGAGAGTATTTGGAGGTGGAATGCGTCAAAAGAGTAGTGAATTGTTGGATGAGGTGAGGGAGGTATTTTGTTACAGGAAGCATTCAAGCAAGAATTAAAAGGTTTGTATGATAATAGCTGGCTGGCAGAAATTAAAACCTACGTTGAGAATCTGTGTATGGGATATATTTGGAGAGAGATATGGAAGGGAAAAGACAGTAGAAGCCAGAGGGCTATGATGGAGAGAATTAAGGATATACAAATGCAGAAATGGTTGGAAGAATGTAGGGATAGACCTTCGCTCAGCTTATTCTATAAGGTACTCCAAATCTCTAAGTTAAACATAAGATTCTGGGATAGAAGTTTGAAAGGTGGCTTATTATGGTGGCTGATGGAATTGTACAGAAACAAAGGATGGACGGGGAGCAAAGAGAGCTCTCAATGTATCCTATGTGAGGAAAAGACTGATGACTTGCACTTACTGTACTAGGCTGTTGTAAAGAAACACAGAAGTTGAGGGCATTGTTTCTGAGCCCGAAACAACAGGAGCTTTGCAAGCAAAAGGATGAACGAAAAATTTTAGTGTTGATAGTGAGCCAATGGAACAGTGAAGGTATTTTGAATAAGTTTTTATGTGCAGTTAAAAAACTATGTTTATGAAAAGTGAAAGATATGGTATGCTAATGTAGATGGTCAGGGATAGCAAGAAGTAATTACATAAAGGCATAGGTGGTCTGGTATGTAAACAGAAAAGTGGCCAGCATAAGTAGGTCAGTAGTCAATTGGCACTCAGCGATTTAGCAATGTTTTGATGTCAGCGTGGAGTGGCAATCTATTGCCAGACATGCTGATGGGGTCAGATGAATGTGTAGAAGGAGGCCAACTCAAGGTTGTTTAATCTTTTCCTCTCCATATTATGGACCCTCATCAGGATTCGTAACAATTCTTATCACCAGGCCCCATCCAGTGGTTAGCACTACTGGTAGGAGCAATTATTCCGATTATTCTAATATCCCTTTAATGTCGTGAGTAGCCTCGCTATTCCCAGCAAGCGTCCAACATCTGGTAACCACTGGACTACAACGCACAGTGATCATTGCGTGGATGGCCCACTATCCCTATTACGGTTTATTCTTTTGTTAATAGCCAGTCTCCATCCAGCAGTTATCACTGCAGGAGGAGCTATTATCTATATTATTATCTATAGTAAACACCGGGCTCCATCGGGCAGTGATCACTGCAAGGAGGGCCACTATACCTATCACAGCATGTTTATTACTTATAATTGTATATTACATTGATTTTTCAATACTAACAGCACAGGATCTAAGTTGGAGGTGAACTAAATAAATTATAAATGGGGGTACAGTTTTATGTCTCCTATAGGAGACGCCAGGACTGAGGAGGTTTTAAGGTTGGGATAAAAGCTTTTAAGTTCTTTCCTTTCAAAATATTGTGAGTGAGAAAAGTGTTAGCTGCCTGAGTATTTACAAATGTTTGTCTTCCTTTGGGTTGAATGTTGCTTATTCCTATGACTTGTTTTTCATAGAATAAGTGTCCCATGGCCATAGGATGTATGTTTCCAAGATTTCTATCCAAGATATTTATATTGTGTGGAGAACTTGACCTCTTGATCTGCATTTACTGTCTGAACATGAAATTTTTGTCTATTGGATGTATTGTTCCTTTTTACGTATTGTTGCTTGCTCACAGCATTATAGTTAACAATGGTATCCATCATGGGCGCCCGCAGGATCTTTTACAATTTTCTTGAATATAAAAACCAATATAACGTCAGTAACATGAAATTGTTTACAGAAATTTCCAGTTATAACAGATGCTAGATGACTCTCGGTAAATTAAGTTTATGAAATAATCTGATATGATATTAAACAATTGAATATCAACCTTTTTAGAATTCCAGGGGGGGGGGAGGGAAGCGCCCCCCCCCCCCCCCGTTGCGGGCGCCCATGGTATCCATTGTTGTACTGACTAATTCCATAACATTTGCATCCTCCAAAAACACTCTTTCCTCTGGGAAGCGAGCATTATACAGAACATTATTATTTTTTTGTTACAGTTATATTTTTCAAGTATTCTGCTTTGCCAAAGGTTTCTTCCAGTTTCATCCCCAGGAAAAGGGAATGCGGGCATGTATTTTAATTTATCATGAATATTTTTGCAGTCGAGAACATAACTACTGTTAGGCCAGCCGCAAAATGAGACGCAGGTCCGTGAGGTGATGCAGGGTGTCTCACGTCGAATTCTTCACAGCAGAGTGAGTCATGGCGACAATCGTCGCAAGTTGGATCACAGTTTCAGTACGCAGTTCACCACGGAACTTCAGCTCTGGCTCACTACAACTCACTTTTTGTATATGGAAATAAGTTGTTTTCAATTTGTATATGTCAGTTTAGCCATTAAAATAATTTGTATTTGTCACACGAGTTTACTGTTGGAATTTCAGAACTTTTTTTTGCTAGTGGCTTTACGTCGCACCGACACTGATAGGTCTTATGGCGACCATAGGATAGGAAAGGGCTAGGAGTTGGGAGGAAGCGGCCGTGACCTTAATTAAGGTGTACCTCAGCATTTGCCTGGTGTGAAAATGGGAAACCACGGAAAACCATCTTCAAGGCTGCCGACAGTGGGATTCGAACCCACTATCTCCCGGATGTAAGCTCACAGCTGTGCGCTCCTAACCGCACGGCCAACTCGCCCGGTACAATTATTTTTGCATTCATCAATAGATAAAACATTTAACTTCAATAAATTGATATTTTGTTGCTTTATATTGTACATTATTTCTTCCTCAAAACACAGTATATAGTTTATGGTGGTTTAGACAAAAAACTTTTAATATGATTTTTCAAAAAGAATTCCTGAGTTAGTAAAATGGTTTAGCAACGGGAGTTTTAATAACCACATGAAAGGTTAACAAAGAGACCCCCTGTGGGTGGGGTCGGTAGAATAACACCCACGGTATTTTCTACCTGTCGTTAGAGGCGACTAAAGAGGGCCCCAGGGTCTATGAACTTGGGAGCATGGGTTGTCGACCATGGGGCCCTTAGCTGAGTCCTGGCATTGCTTCCACTTACTTGTGTCGGGCTCCTCACTTTTATCTATTCTATCTGACCTCCCTTGGTCAACTCTTGTTCTTTACCGACCCTGACGGTATTATAGCACTCGAGGCCTAGGGAGTCTTTCATTTTCACGCCCTTCGTGGCCCTTATCCTCCTTTGGCCAATATCTTCATTCTTCGAAGTGTTGGATCTCTTCCATTTTTTCTGATTAGTGTTATATAGAGCATGGCTGCCTGCCTTCAGCTTCGTTTTCAAGTAATCTTCGTGCCTTGTGTCATACAGAACTTCGCGAACATGCACGGCTTCAATGAGTTTTTATTCAATTTCGAACTACAAAACACAACATGAACAACCAAAATCACCGTGAGTCTTGCAGGAAACTGCGGAAGAGAGACTGCGGTCCGCAGGGTCACCACGGGCAGGAACTGCGTCACGTCACCCTGCGCCGTAACATGCGCGGGTCTAGTCAGTTCTGCGGTTCGCAGAAACACACCGTGAATCACCCTGCGTCACCTCACGGACCTGCGTCTCATTTTGCGGCCGGCCTTAGGCTTTATATTGATTATTTCTTCCTCAAAACACAATATATAGTTTATGGTGGTTTTACTTAGGCTGGCCTCAAAATGAGACGCAGGTCCGTGAGGTGACGCAGGGTGACTCACAGTGACTCACAGTGAGTTTCTGCGAACCACAGAACTAACTGGACCCGCGCATGTTAGGCCGGCCTCAAAATGAGACGCAGGTCCGTGAGGTGACGCAGGGTGACTCACAGTGAGTTTCTGCGAACCACAGAACTAACTGGACCCGCGCATGTTATGGCGGCGCAGTGTGATGTGACGTAGTTGCTGCCCGTGGTGACCCTGCGGACCGCAGTTTCCTGCAAGACTCACGGTGATTTTGGCTGTTCATATTGTGTCTTGTAGTTCGAAATGGAAGAAAAACTCATTGAAGCCGTGCGTGTTCGCGAAGTTCTGTATGATACAAGCCACGAAGCCATTGTTGTAGGTGCTGAAGCGAAGGCGATGTGGGAGAAACTGAGACATTCGCTGCGAGATGCTCTCAGAAGACAGCAAAAATACATGAAAAGTGGAGTACCGGCTGAATCTGTAACATACCATTTCGAACACAAACTCGGTATCGGAATCCGATTCTGAACTCAAATCTATTAACATAGTAGCAGTATTCGCCATCTCTGCCAGAGCTGAAGTTCCGTGGTAAACTGCAAGGTTCTTAAACACTAAACTGCGTACTGAAACTGCGATCCAACTTGCGACTATTGTCGCCGTGACTCACTCTGCCGTGAAGAATGCGACGGAATCACCCTGCGTCACATCACGGAGTTGCGTCTCATTTTGCGGCCGACCTTACGGATATTCGCTCGAAGAGGAAAATATCAGGGTTCAAGCTCCAAAACGAACTATACCTCTTTTAAGAATCGTAAGGGACGGGTTCAATTAGGTAAAATCACGACTAACCCTCCGCCTCCTTCATTCGGATCTTTTATACTCCCAACAACATTCCGTGAAAGTTTCCATGATCATCCCTGGCAGCCTGGTGAAAGATCACGGATCTTAGTGACCGAGTACGCCTTATAGATTTTTTTACATGTTGGTATTAAATCACATTACGTTTTGTCTTTGTTTCTTGTACAGTCTTTGGTTGCAGGCGGCAGCCTAAATCTTGTTTATGGCGTAAAATAACCTCTGGGACTTAACTTACTCTCCGTGCTATTCACAACTGGAATTTGATATGTAGGCAAAATTGCGTTTTCACCGAGGTTCTGTAATATAGTGTGATGGTCTTTAAATTATCATTTAAGTGTATTTCAACGGGGAATGTGTTTCACATTATTTGTGGTTAGGTGTTGGTGCTATTTCGTTTGTTAAATAATCCTAAGGTAAGTATTTTTGTAAAATACAACTTATTTTTAACCCTTAATTACTCGCGTCGGGTCACAGAGACCCGAGTGAAATTTATTTTTATCAATTTTCTTCGATAAATAGTAATACAAGTTATCGCCAACACTATGTAATTTCGTCTGCTGTTGAGTTATTTACCATATTGCAGTAGTGGTCAATGTTGACAATAATTTCTTGCGCATGTGCTATTGACATGAGATTTGACCTGACGCGAGTGTGTGCTCTGTTAGAAGATATACGTAGAAATGACTAGAATATTAGTGAGCGGCTAAACAAATTTCATATGTTATATGTAAGTGTTATGTTATAGTGCGGCTCTATGGTTTAATTGATTAACATGCTGGCCTTTAGTTCAAGAGTTCCTGGGCTCGATTCCCGGCTGGGTCGGAGATGACTTTCATTGGTTATTTCGGCTACGGTACACAAGCCGGCTATCGCCAGTTCACTCGTAGGCGTCGTCATATATATTGCCTCACTCTTACAGGTGGCAGGTCGCCCATGGGAGTCAACACAAAATATCTGAAGCAGGCCTCTCTGGAGGCCACACACCATTATAATATATAACATTGTGTAATAGTCTGTAGAGTGGTGAGTAGTGTGAGTGTGTGTGTGTGCATGCGTGTGTGACACAAACATCTAGTCCCCGATCCAGAGAATCAGCCATATGAAGTTGACATCCTCTACCCGGCCAAGAAATGAATCCAGGGACATTTGAACTGAAGGCCATGGCAGCTGTCATTAAGCCAAGGATCAGGACTTCATATTATGATAAGAATTAATAATTTCCCTCGTATTAAACTTATATATTTTCATTTACAATTGCAGGTCAAAAAGACCCTTCACGAATGTTTACTGTAGGCCTCTCTGTCACATGCAAACTTAAGGGTTAATTTGATTACAGGTGATACATTTTCATTTACAATTGCGGGTCAAAAAGACCCTTCACGAATGTTTACTGTAGGCCTCTCTGTCACATGCGAACTTAAGGGTTAATATGATTAAAGGTGAATTGCTGTATTTGAGTACAAACCTAGTTATAAGTATTCCAGCATGTAACACAGTTGTAGAATAAAGAGGATTTTTAATAATTTCTCCCAAAAATTAGCATTAAATCGCTCGGTAGCGATTATTTGTTTTTGGATCCCAACCGGCTGTATGGTTCAAGGTTTCTGGAATTACTCCTCATACAATCGGAGGATGCTTAAATTGCTTGTAGATCTATGAGTACGTAAATTATAAGTATTATCTGCGCACTTTTTAGTGATAGATTTACACCCTAGTGCTGAAGCGGTCGACTTTGGTTATCTTCGAGATTCGTATTGGCAACCTTTGAAACACAAACTAAGAATCGCTTATCATCGCTGTGCGCCATCTGGCGTACACTTTAAGTACTCGTACTGTTGTTGTTTACACAGCAAAGCCAAACTATAGAATTCATGCTAGGAACACGTTTCGCAACGGGAAATGTTATATAGTATTAAATATTGTGTGTGTGACACAATTGTTTGTTTAAAATAATAAAGGTTTATAAAATTCATATTGATCGATCATATTATCGATTCAATTCAGATTTCATTTCCATTCAGTTGGCAGTAATAACGGAACCCTTCTTACTTCTCCAACGAGTACAAAAATCTATCACTAAAAAGTGCGCGGATAATATACAACCCGATTCACGATGATAATTTGCTATTCAAGTAGTGATTAAATTTGGTTTTAATTATAATAATGTTATTGGTTTTTACGTTCCATACGGTTTTTGGAGATGCCGATGTGCTGGAATATTGTCACGCAGGAGTTTTTTTACGTCCTGCCGTGGTTTCCCATTCTCTCACCAGGCAAATGCTGAGGCTGTACCTTAATTAAGGCCACGGCCGCTTGCTTCTCACACCTAGCCCTTTTCTATCCCTTCGTCGCCATAAGACCTTTGTCAGTGCGAAGTAAAAAATTAAAAAACTACCGACAAGGGGCTGACGTATTTGAGCACCTTAAGTACCACCGGACTGAACCAGGATCGTACGTGCCAACTTCAACTCAGAAAGGCAGTGCATTAATCATCTGCTTTATTCAGCCTGGCTATAAATTGGATTTATTTTGTTGAATTGTTTTTTTGGTGTATTTTATGTCTGCTATAAATTGACTGGCAGAATGGAGCTGGGGAGATATTTTCATTTTTTTTCCCTTTACCTTCCTAAGTTAAATATTACTATTTTTTTTTAAATTCATAACTTTTTCTTCCACATGTTGTATTGTCATAATTTTGATCAGTATAATCTGCGACAATTTTTTATAACTATACTGTAACTTGTTATATTATACTTCTATGAAAATTAATTCAGCAGATGTTCTTAACCTCAAGAGCAGGTGCACGGTTTTTCATAGCACGGTCAGGCGTGCAGCGTATTTCGTACACACCTAAGGAATAACTATTTCTGTGCTACCAAAGTAAATATTTACAAGCTGAATTTAGGTTAAATTAACCATTAACCAATAATAAAAACAAACCTCCATTATATCATTCTGTTGCTGCCGCTGCAGGCTGTTCTTTCATGCATTGCAATGTGAGCTCTTCCGACAAGTTAAGTGTTAATAAGGGGAAACTCTATGTCTTTCAAGAAAATCCTCTTCTTCTTTCTTTGATTTACACACTGATTCTTCCTGTATATGTTCGAGCATAGAATACAACCTGTGGCCATCTGTGTCACACAGAAGACAGATTACTCGCCTCCCGCTGTGTCGATTCCTTCAGGCTCCCCGTTGTGTACCCTGGGTAATATGGCATAGCCGTGTCTGAATAGTCTGTACATCAGGCTGCTGGACCAAAAGCAGTTTAGAAGGAAGAATACTAAAAAATTGAATGTAAACAGACTTGGATATTGTACAAGAATTAAAAAATAAACCATTACAGTAATTCAAAAAATGCCACATTTGCCTTTTTACGTTATTGGAGATTCCTGCATCCCTATCCTATGTGGTCACTTTAAAATTTCCTTTCAAATGAATTTAGTACATTTTCTGTGTTGGAGCTTTTTTGAGAGAAAAAAATTGTTGCCATGACTTCTCAATCAACCCTCATAAATGAAAGATCAAGATGGGTCAATATTTGTACATTTCATGAATTAAGAGATGGAATGAAATTTTGTTGTGTCATTGAGAGTGTTGCGTTAGAGTTTGTTTAGGAGCCAACTGGAGTTTGCGCTGGGAATGTTCCCACCTTTTGGCAAATATGACAGTGCTCCATGTCATACAATGCCTGGGTGGAGGATGGGAGGCAGTATGTGACGTCATTGTTGTTATTGCACCAATAATTCCACAAACTTTCTAGCACATTTCGGATACCATTCGCTGGGAGATTTTTTCATTGTATTCCATAGGCAAGGTGCGGCACATAAACCAAGGATCACTAAACTGAATCCTCACTGCGGAGTACAGTGGTTGCCTGCGGACTCGAGAACAATGGCTTAATTTGTACGAGAGATGATTTGCACACTGTTTCTTCCTCTATATGTCCGAGCATAGAATATAACCTGTCTTTGTCACACGAAAGACAGAATACTCGCCTCCCGCTGTGTCGATTCCTTCAGGCTCCCCATGGTGTACCTTGGGCAGTATGGCATAGCATTAAGTGAAGAATCATGCTACACGTTGTGGCAATCTGATTGATGTGTATTGACCTGGTAACATAACTTAACAGAGTGCATTATTTCCTCTGTGAAATTTGTCAGAGGAGACATTAATGTGCTAGTTTGTCTGGGTCCACTGGTTTAGTTCCTTAAACCAAGAGTCCCAAAGTGTATCGGGCAATACTGGACAGTTCTGTTCTGCTCACCTTGTGGCAGCAATTTGAAAACTGAGCGAGTTTGGGTCTCGTAGCTGTGAGCTTGCATTCAAAAAATGGTGGGTTTCAACGCTACTGTCGGCGGCCCCGAAGATGGTTTTCCATGGTTTCCCACTTTCACTGCATTGTAATTAAGGTCATTGTTGCTTCCTAATCCTAGCCATTTCTTATCCCATTGTTGCCATAAGACATTTTGTGTCATTGTGACATAAAATAAATAGAAAATAAAAATATGGAACTGGCTTTTACATTTTCAATCTGATAGTGCATCTTAGAAGTGAAGCTTCCACGGTGTGAAGAATTATTTAATTTAATTTCTGGGTTGAACCGTGTTGTAGTTGTCTGCACATCACGTACAGTTTGCCGACGTTTCGAATACATTGCAGTATTCTTTGTCAAGGCGACTGAAATACCCCTACTCGATCTGAGGTAATCAGTCTCCCAGGCAGAAATTTCTGCCTGGGAGACTGATTACCTCGGCAAACTGTACGTGATGTGCTGACAACTACAACACGGTTCAACCCGGAAATTAAATTAAATGATAGTGCTTCTATTCATGAAATGGGATATTCGTAAACTATGGATAGCTGGTAGCCGAAGAGATGATACTTGGAATCCCACCACCTGCACAATATGCTAATCCTATTTCCAACAAGAGGATTTTAAAGCATAATATTTTTGTGATGACCAATTTTTGTGCGCTTGAGTGTACATAGCTCAGTGCATCGTTTTACCAAGGCTCTTCTGTTAGCCTGTTAGCTCACTTTTCTTCCCATATGATATTTAAACTATTCCTGAGCTTTCACTAAAATGATGACTCCTAAACCATACATGCAAATTACATATTGTAAAGTATTTTTGTCTTAAGATTATTGAGGTTAATAAATATTTTCTTTTTATAAGGATACATACAAATTGTTACTGAGGGCTAACTACCTTTTACTAAAAGGTGTGTACTGCTTTGGACTTTGTGGAGAGATTTTTAGACGTGACAATGCTTCCACTCACTTGGAGTCTACTGTTACTGGTTTATGCAGTGTAAGCCAAGAGAGTTCTTGGATGGTTGCTTTTTCTTTGACTTTCTGTACTAAAATCTTCATAGTTCAACTCCTTTTCATTGTAGATTATAACATTTTGTACACCTAAATCTTCCTGAAACTACTCAGGGATAAAAACCACATCAAAATCCATGTGGCAATTCTCGAGATTTGCCTGCACAAACACAGACACCTAATGAGGACTTTACTTTATAATGTGTATAGATTTTTGCAACGTAGATGTTTGAAAAGAACAAGATTTCATACATAATATCCTTATCTTTTGGTCGGCAGTGGTAATCTTTGTTGTAGATTTTACTGTCATTTTGCATACCACTAAATTGAATTGACTACTTTTAATATTTATTTTAGGCAGGTGGAGACACGTTCCTTGATAGTACAAGGAAGCTAAAGTTCAGTGGTTGTCTTGGGCCACCCTATACTATGTATGGTGTATCTGCACCCATTCCAGGCAAGTATTTGAGCACTTTTCTCTATCACAACCATGAAATAATTTCACTAATACTGTTCTGAATGTAAGAGTAGGTCTTAAGGTCTTATGGCGATGATTGGATAGGAAAGACCTAGGAGGTGGAAGGAAGCGGCTGTGGCCTTAATTAAAGTACAGCCCCAACATTTGCCTGGTATGAAAATGGGAAACCATGGAAAAACTTCTTCAGGGCTGCCAACAGGGGGATTCAAACCCACTATCTCCCGGATGCAAGCTCATTGCCGCGTGTGTCTAACCGCACGGCCAACTCGCCCGGTAGACTATTTTAGTAACTTGCTTAGTTGATTAAGAAAATGCCTTCAAAACCCAGGACTAGTTCAGTATGATGGTAGTGATAAGTTTCACAATCAATATTTCATTTATATTAAAGTATTTTCAAACATTTTTCAGTACCGGTTTCGACCTTTATAATAGGCCATCTTCAGCTGCTGAAGAACCTTTATCTTTTTTTTTTTAAATAACATACAATGTTAAACACTGCCTATTCTAAGTTTAGGACGACTTATTTCTAAGTTTAAATGATACATTGTTGTGATAAAACATGCGTCAATGAGAATATTGTAAAAGTCTAGAATTATCTAATACTGTAGTTCGTTATGAAGTGTCACTGGTCTTGATGTTCCTTTAACACACTCTTTTGATTCCTATATTACAATGTTAGACACTATGTATTCTAAGTTTAAGATGGCTTATTCTTAATTTAAATAGTACAATTTTGTGATAAAACTTGCATCAGTAGGAAGTCTAAAATTTTCTAAAAGTTTGTTTATGAAGTATCACTGGTCTCGATGTTTTATTGATGCACATTTATGATTTCTGTATTATTTTAGAAAATCCGGTGGTATTTGAAGGTGCTCAAATACGTCAGCCTCGTGTCGGTAGATTTACTGGCACGTAAAAGAACTCCTGCGGGACTAAATTCCAGCACCTCAGCGTCTCCAAAAAGCGTAAAAGTAGTTAGTTGGGCGTAAAGCAAATAACTTTATTATTATTTTGAAGTTGTATATCTCGATTTTACATCCGATTTTTTTTTTTGTAGTTATTGTGTAATATCCATGTATTCCCCTGCCCCTCCTCTTAAGTTTTGCCTGTAAGTTTTAAGAGAAAAGGGAGGAAATTATGCGAGTAAATACAGTAAACTCACGTGTTTCTAAAAATTGAACATTTTGTGGATGTTGAGATTTGCAAAAACAGTTCTCAGTTTAGTCCAAGTAGGAAACCATCATAATATGGTAATGGAATAACACTTGGAATTTTTTGGAGAAATGCAAATTTTATGTACTAAAATAGTACTTGGTGGACAAGATATCTTGATGAATTCTTGAGGCATCTCTTCTTACATCTTATTATACCCTTATTTAAACAGAAACCATAATTTTAACCAAGAAAACAACACTTAAAACATGGGTGAATAGAAGTCTCTCAAACTGTTCCTTTGGTGGCCTTCGAATTACCTTCCTGCTACGCCACTTTAATGCACCCTTGGCCACTAATGAAGTGCACAACCACTTGAAAATGGTTCCGTACACTCAATAACAGGTACTGCCACCGTTTGAAGCAATAACTGCTCGCATCCTATTCAGCATGTACTGGTTACAATTAGGTGGCGAGATCACTTTGTGGTATAGCATCCCATTCATGAAGAAATGCCTCAGCTTGGCAATGAACTCATCGACCAAGCTGGTCAAATGTATGCTTGATATGGTTTCGGTCAGGGCCATCAAGGGTTATAAATTTCATTTTTGATTGATCTGTATTGAACTGAGATTCACTATCACTATCACTATCAGCCATATTCAATCGTTTTTACGATGTGGCCTCTTTAAGTCCAAAGCAAGGTAGGTTTTCATGAGGTCTCTCCATCTGGGACGGTCTTGAGCGATGTTCTGCCAATTGATCCCAGTAATCTTCCGGATGTCTTTATCCCATCTGTCCGGTGGTCTTCCCCTTGGTCTGAGATGATCTTTCGGACACCACTCAAGCACAAGCTTTGTCTACCTACCATCAGTTCTCCGAGCAACATGGCCAAGTAGGGTCGAAACTAGTTCCAAGTGACTTAATGTAATTTAAATATATGCATTGCAAAAAAGAATGTATTGAATAGGTGGAAATTTTTTTATAAAAATAAATTATATGTTCGGTCAGGACTTTGTGCTGGCCAATCCAAAGTGACTATTCTTGTCTTCTGTAAGAATCTTGACATGCACTGGATAGGGTAAAGATGGGAGTACATATTGTACCATAATATATCCTGTTTCATCACAGTAAGCTTTTCCAGAAATATTATGTTGCACCAGAGATCTCGTACAAAAGTAACTGTCTCAGTGAAATGGCGTATGGCTTTTAGTGCCGGGAGTGTCCGAGGACATGTTCGGCTCGCCAGGTGCAGGTCTTTTGATTTGACTCCCGTAGGCGACCTGCGTGTCGTGATGAGGATGAAATGATGATGAAGATGACACACACACCCCCAGCCCTCGTGTAAGAGAAATTAACCAATTAAGGTTAAAATTCCCGACCCTGTCAGGAATTGAACCGAGGACTCCTGTGACCAAAGGCCAGCACGCTAACCATTTAGACATGGAGCCGGACAACTGTCTCAGTGAAACCAAGGGAAGGGAGTTTCTGCTTAGCTAATCGATATAAGACTCCATAAGGAACCACTCGTGCATAGGTGCAAGTGATAATTTTGTAACAGTTTAGAGGTAGTACTGACATTCCTACTGTGTTACTTGTTACATATATTCTCTAGTTATTTGAAGTGCTTTGTATTAGGCACACCGGGTGAGTTGGCCGTGCAGTTAGGGGCGCGCAGCTGTGAGCTTACATTCGGGAGATAGTGGGTTCGAACCCCACCGTCAGCAGACCTGAAAATGGTTTGCCGTGGTTTCCAATTTTTAAACTAGGCAAATGCTGGAGCTGTACCTTAATTAAGGCCACGACCGCTTCCTTCCCACTCCTAGACCTCTCCTATCCCATCGTTGCTGTAAGACCTATCTTGAGTCGATGCAAAGTAAAACAGATTATTAAAAAAATTGTATTAGGTGTATTGATAGTAATATATAGAGTAGCGTGAATATGGTCTGCATGGTCTTTCCTCTTTACATTTCATGTTTCATGCCGCATTGTGGACAGTGAGCAAGAGACAGAAAGCGAGTCCTCTGTGGCCTTTATCAATGTAACAGAGCATGTAACTAAAAAATGCCTGATATGAATTGTGTGGACAAAAACTCGGTTCCAGGGAAACAGTTTATAATTTGAAGAAACACATTGAAAGGATTTATCCAACAACAACATCAATAATGGAAGATACTGTAATTTTAAAAATCTATAAATTGTACCTGTGCATGTAATTTGTTCATGGTACTCCATGCAATCTCGTATACCTTCCTTCCTGTATCTTCGTCATCAACTGCAATGTGTGAGGCTGTGAAGCAACAGTATCAGTACAAAACAGTGTTCTCCCTGGAAATTTTCCTCAGCCGGGTGTCAGGAATGAGAAGCCGGGTGGGAAACAGGGCATAAAAAAATGGATATGATAACATTTCAGTTTATTGCCCTCGGGGCATTATTAATATCGGACAGGTAAACATTAACCACACAATTGAACTATTTTAGTCTTATCACGAACAAGACATAACAGAGTATTTTGCCACGCTAACCCAGATATTGCTTGCGCACGACACTATGTGGTAGTCAAGCTAAACAGTTAAACTCTAATGTACTTGATGCAATTATTCTGACAATATTGAAGATTTGTTATTTAAATAAACAGTTTTACAGTATTTACATTTAAATTTGGAACACCCAATGGCTCAAATATACACAGTTCAAAAAAATTAGGGGAACATGTTTTTAAACGTATGCCATGCTCCACAAAACAATACCTCACACCAAGGTTTATACCAACTAAGCATTTATTCTTTACCGTTGAAGTAGACAAAAGAATATTGATGGATTCATTTTCAGAATACAAACGGAAATGTCCAAATAGCGGCGAAAACAAAGTGATAACAGTCCTCCAGGGTGGATTTTTATCACAGTTGGAAAGCTTCAGAATGGTGTATGTCCTCCATGAGCATTTATCACAGCTTGGGACCTACGTGGCGTGCTCCATATAAGTCGACGGAGGTCACGTTGCAGTATCAGGTCTCATTCCTCAATAAGAACCTGTTCGAGGTCTTGGAGAGTCTGTAGTGGAACAGGACGCCCACGAACACTTCTGTCAAGGCTATCCCACACGTGCTCTATGCTGGCCGTTCCATCTCTTGAATGTCCAGTTCTCGCAAGGCAGGTCTGGTGATGCGCACTACATGAGCCCTGGCATTGTCGTGCATGAGTACGAATTCAGGGCCAACACCGTATGCAGCAACCAACACATGTTATAGCAGTATCTGCTCGATGTACTCCGCAGCGGTAAGATTACCACGGATGACGACAATATCCATACGAACATCAATACTGATGCTATAACCTTGTCCGAATCGGTCGCCTTCCTGGACAACATTTGGCATGTACTGCCCACCACGGTGTCTCCATATATGTTGACATCCATCATGCTGTGTGAGGGGAAATCTGGACTCATCTGTGAACAACACAGGTCTCCATTGGGTAAGTTGCTAGTTGACGTGGGTACGGGCAAACAGAAGGCGAGCTACGCGATGTTGCTGCGTTAAGAGGGGCACTCGAACAGGACGTCTGGGTCGTAAAGACATTTGTCTTAACCTGTTCCTTACTGTCTGGTCAGACACCGTGACTCCAGTGACCCTCCCGAGGTCTTGTTGCAGTTCTCTGGCAGTTGCTGAACGACGCCGCAACGCACAGATGGTCAGATATTGGTCATCCTGCGGGGCTGTCATGCGTCCATGACCTTATCCAATCCTCCTTGTGAACTGGCCTGTCTCAATGTATCGATTTCTCAAGCGTTGAATGACTGACGGAAAGACATTGAGATCCACAGCTACACATCGAAAAGTCCATCCTTCCTGGATGAAAGTGATGGCCCTTGTGACTTGAACCTCATTAAGATGTCTCAGGGGATGTGCTGGTGTACGTACAGCGTTCTTGAATGACCGCAGTAGTCTTTGTACCTCATGACGACACACGAACACACCGCTATTCACTTTGTTTTGAGGAGTCACCTGACAGTTGAATGCATGGCTACGCCTACAGATGGAGTATAACTTCGATTTGACATACTCTGAGTAGCTAAGGTCTCAAGGAATGCTGTACGACTATTGGAACCCCTTCTACCAAATTAACGTTCATGTACCAGATGTTACAAAACACGTTCCCGTAATTTTTTTGAACTGCGTGTATTAATATCATCTAGCACATATCTAAGTTATATTAGCCAGGCGTTCTGTAAAAACGGCAGGGCGATCCGCTCATTAAAAAGGTTCTAGGGAGAACACTGCAAAAGAAAATGAGTAATGTGCAGAAATAGAAACTGGTCAAGCTGGAAGTTGTTTACTTCCTATTTCCAACCTCTTTCTATAGCGGAAGACTGAAGATTTTGTAGCCTTTTGTACTGGATTTACCGAGTGAGTCGGCTATGAAGTTTGGGTTACATAGCTGTTAGTTTGCATACGGGAAATGGTGGGTTTGAACCTTACTGTCAGCAGCATTGAAGAAGGTTTTTCATGGTTTCCTACTTTCACACCAAGCATATTCTGGGATTGTTCCTTAATTTAGGGCACGAATGTTTCCTTCCTAGTCCTGTCCTATCCCATCATTGTCATAAAATCAGGCTGTTGTCGGTGCGACATAAAGAAAATAAATAGAAAAATTACTGGGTTAAACCTTGCTTACGTTTTGACTAGTAGGAGGACTATTTCCTCATCCCTTATTCTAGCAGCATATGAACAGTGTATGACACTCGATCGTCAACATATTTTATATTGATGGATCCCAGTGTCTGTTAAACTACAGATCCTTGGACATCTAGGAATAAACAGAGCTACTAAGCTGTCACTGCACATTTTGTAAATTAAGGCTTTGAAGTTTTAGTTCTGGAAGTGTAATAGGTTATGCAAAAATTTCTTGGAATAGTTAATGATGTGAGCAAAGAGCTGGTGGAAGAGGGATTGAAGGAAGCGGGATGGAATTATAGTACTGCTATATATGTACATATTGAGGTATGGGTAGGGGCTGCAAGAAGCAACAGGTATAGCGACTGTTCCTCCCATAAGTTGACCTAGAACTTGTATTATGCTACTTTTATATCCTAATACTCAACCTAATATTACAGTGTAACGGATACACTGGAACATGATACTATAAAGTAACCATTTGTCCCAGCCCTAGAACAGGATGAACATTGTTGTGCATTAAAACAAAGTTTTGTCCAATATAGGGAGCAAGAAGATTCTTCTCTATGTACTGGTGTGGATTTAGTGCCCTATTTTCAATGAACACCAGTTCAGTCCAGGCAGGAGAATTGATGCCCCACTCCTCCTCCACCCCATACCATGACAGAACCTCCTCCATAGCATTTCTTGCTGCGAAGATACAAGTGACCTAACACTCTCCATTTCTCCTCCACACTATTTCCGTTCCATCTGCAGAACTGAGATTGAACCTGGATTCATCAGTGAAGAGTACATTGTTCTAGTATCAAATTCTAAATTTTTTTTTTGAGCAAATGAAGACAGGCAAACTGATGCTGGCATGTCGAGTAGGGGTCAGTAAGAAATCTTCTTGAAGGCATATTTGCCTCTCTTGGTCTTGTTCTCTCTGTCCATGCACTAATGTTGACGTTGTGCACCTCCTCCAGATACCTTCTAGTTCGCAAGGTTGTAACATTGTGATCTCTTAATGCCTCTAGAGTTAAACATCGGTCATCTCTGGTTGATGTAGGCCTTGGATGACTTGATCCAGGCCATCTACACAAGTAGTCGTGTTCTTGATTGCACCTCATAGCTTGGTGCACACTTGTGGGTGATGTTCCCAGGACATTCAGAACATAATGGAAGCTGTGTCCATCATCAGTTAGTGCTACAACTCTCGCAGCATCCTACAGTAACTTGCATTCGCAGAACCTCATGAATAAATGAAAAGCTCATCTTCTTTTTATCAACATTAAACTTGTTGCCTCAGAAAGGTGCAGTGAATGATACCTTAAGAAATTACCAGTCTTTCCAAGTACCGTTTTAGAGCATTACATTTACATCCCTCCAAAAAATCCAAGTGTTACGCTTGTTTTGCATGTCATTGAAAATACTCTATTATCACATTTTACTTCTTTTTATTTTATTTTATAACTTCCCTACTTACAGGGTTACCACTAGAGCAAAGTATACTTTATTTTTCAATACACAACTTACCATCGCTGCTTAACAGGTTGTAAAAAATACTCTGTAAAAAATCCTGTCAGCATGGAATATGAAATGTCTTCACATACAGAACAAAAAGGAGTTAAGAAGCAAAAATTACACACACTATGCTATTGACTGTGTAAATGGTTTCTCAAAATTAATATTGAACCGCAGATGTTTTTCTATACCTAATGAAGTCCGACTCCCACCATCAAGCCTGTGACTGATATATTTTGTTTATATTAGGCTTATGCCAACTTTGAAAATCAAATTTCAAACAAATATTGCTATGTGGTGAATTCTGTCAATGATTTAGGAGTGGCCATTACATATAAAATGTTAGATTTTCATGAGATGATGTTCCTGAACTTCACTGACCCAAACAGTATTATGCTCATCTCTTTTTTTGTAAGAAATAGGTTCAAATATGGAATTTGGCATCCTTGGTGCTTCAAATACAAATACAAATTCAAATACAAACTATAGAAATGGTACAGAGTAAGTTTCTTCAGTACAAAATTATGGGAATCACCCCCAGACTTAGATATTTGAATTTAATTCTGGAATGCTTGAATTTTAGCTTGCTGAACATTTCCATAGTCTTTGAGCTGCTGGAGAGCCAACCATGGATGAAGAGTTTGAGGAAGGAAAGGGCTGGGATGGTGATGGAGTGGATGGAGAGGTAAGATTTTCATGGATCTTGTGGTTATACATTTTGTGGTAAATTTGAAGAAAATTCTCTAGTACCTGGTTTGTACCAATCAGTTATCTGTTCATAATGTTGTTACTTATATACCCTGTATCTCCAGTTTGAAGGAGGTGAGGATATGGTGGAGAACCCCCAGGAGGTCCTTAGGGAGTGTCTGGAGAAATTTAGTACTCCGGACTACATTATGGAGCCTGGGATCTTTGCACAGTTAAAGAGGTACTTATTATAGACTAATTTATTCTATTTGTAGGCCATGATTACATAGAACAAGTGCCAAATACTAACCAAACTTAGCAACCAAAATTAAACTGACAGGGATACCTTTTGATCTCCTCCCTGTCAATCTTTTCCCATCTTGGTGACTAACATTGGCACATAATGTAATTATTCTTTGTCTTTTTATTTTTGTAAAATGTATGCATTTATATCTTTGTATAAGGGTAAGGTTAAGGTTCTTAGACCTCTTTTACTTTTAACCACATACACGTTTCTTAAAGATTTTTATAGCATTACCTAAATATGGTGGTAACAAACTACACCTCCATAGTGAACTATGTGACCTTGCTGCAGTGGGGAGGCTTCCAATAAAAGTGGTAGCCAAGCAGAAGTTGCACCATATTTAATGGGTATGTGTTGAGAGACCAGACTAATGAATGGTTCATCGAAAGTGGGGCCGCTGCCTTTCAGAAGTTGCAAGGGCGGCAGTCTGGATGATTGGCTGATAATATAGATTGTAATAATATGGCTTAGCTACTTTGATACTGCTACACCGCTGAAAGAAACAGGAAACTTCAGCCATAACTAACTCCAGAGGACATGCAGCGCGCTCTGTATGAAATATTATTATTATTATTTTTTTAAACGTATTATGGCTTCTAGTGCCGGGAGTGTTCAAGTACATGTTCGGTTTGCTTGGTGCAGGTCTTTCTATTTGACGACGCCCATGGGAAACCTGCATGTTTGGATGTATTATGATGATGATGATGATGATGATGATGATGATGTAGGGAGAGGGTGAAACCCGGCCTTGGCATAGCCTACTGTTGAATAACACCAAGGGGTTTGATCTCAAGGCTTATTGCTGCCATCTGACATATGAATCACCATTAAGAGTGACATATGCCCTCATTCCATATGCACAATCCAGAGAGGTGAATCCAGACTTATGGCACTCAATCTGTACCACCATCTCTCCTACCCTGCTGGCCAACATCCTGATAGTGAAGTTTTTTCCCCACCAATGGGACTTGAACTGGCTTACCACGATAGACTTGATGCCTTAACGATAATGGCCACCAAGCGGGAACTATGAGTTAATGATGTACTGATGATGGCTTCATCCCGGGTAAAATATTCCAGAGGTAAAATAGTCCCCCCATTTGGATCTTTAGATGGGGGACCTACATGAGAGGAGGCATTCACCAGCAAGATAAATGCTGGCATTCAGCGAGTTGGAGTGTGTAATGTTAGAAGTATGAATTGTTGTTGTAGTAAGGTACAGAATCTGAAAAGTAAAATATATACACTTAAATTAGATCTAGTTGGTATAAGTGAAGTATGTTTGCAGGAAGAACAGGAGTTTTAGTCAGGCTACTGCAGAATTATCAATACAAAATCAAACAGGGGAAATGGAGGAGTTGGTTTAATAATGAATGAGAAAATAGGGCAGTGGGTAAGCTACTATGACCAGAATAGTGAACGGATTATTGTTTTCAATATAGACATCAAGCCAATGCCCACCACAGTAGTGCATGTCTATATGCCTACAAGTTCAGTTAATAATGAAGAAATTTAAATATATGAACAGAGAGAATATTCAGTATAATATGTAAAGGAGACTGGAGTCTAATTGTGATGGGACCTAGGAAGAGAAGGTAATCCAGTAGGAGAATTCAAACTGGGACAAAGGAATGAAAGAGGAAGTTGGATGGTAGAATGCATTCTGCACGGATTATAATTCAGTTCTTGCTAATACTTTTTTTTAATGCTATTTATTCAGAGCGTCGACCTAGAGGTCTTTTGCCCCTACTTTGCACCATATGTTGTGAACCTGCATGTATTTGGAAATTGCGGAAGTGTGAAGTGTTGAATGTGAGGAAAGAAACGTTAAGGACGACACAAACACCCAGTCCCCAGGCCAGGGATATTAATCATTTACAATTAAAAGCCCCTGACCCGGCCGGGAATCGAACCCGGGGCTGGCGGGTGACAGGCGGACGCGTTGCCCTCTACAGGCCACAATACCTTACAGAGACACCTACACATCATGAAAATCAGTCAAGATCCGAATCTTTATATATATATATATATACACACACACACCCAAATTCCTACATTAGAACATATTTGCATGGTAAATAAATAAAAACAATATCAGGTTAAAAAAACTGTCTTCGAGTTTCTGTGAGCGTTTTAGGGAATTTTAGCACTCTATCAAAGCACATATTTCTGTAGTATCGGTAAATTGTGCATCACAATCACATTCAAACTTGTCGTTTAATTCACCTATATAAATATTTGTCGCTGTGGTTATCATTTGTATTGCTATGTATAAAAAGTTCTAAACGTTCTAGTTCAGTTTTCGCAGTACAAGCAATTCCTTGGCCAGGAAAGTGCATGATAATATTATGGGCTGTTGTACGGACATTGGAAAGTGGATGATCCCTTAGCCACTTGAAATTGTCCTTGGTAGCGAACCATCTGGAATTACTGCTGCCGGTACATGCATCGTCATTTGTTGCTGGACACTCGAGCGGGGTATCTTCCTCACTGCTTGTACCCTCTTCAGATTCGGTTTGGTGTAATTCGTGTGTAAGTGTATCCTGTTCACTATCGTCACTATCACCGCTAACAATACTATCACTACTTTCATCCAACCACTGACTGATTTGAAAGTCATCTACTCGGCTGCATGCGCAGCAACGTTTCCTTTGCTTGGTCATTATCAGCACTGAAACAGCAATGCTTGTGCGGGCTACTGTTTCAGCCCAGACCACTTCTAATCCGTCTGGCGCCTAAATGCCGCGCCTATTCAAGCCGGAAACACACTCGCCAGTTAATTGCAACATTGAGAGGTAGCTATAGAGAGTATCAACATTCCTAGCAACGAATATACTCTGTACTAAAATGAAATAAATGACTGGACTACACCTGTAGCTCGCTCGGATATCTGAGGGTTAAAGAACAAGCAGCAGCATTATCATCATAAACACAGTGACTGGTCAGTTCATATATTGAGGATAAAAATAATGAGTGGTATGTATAAAAATGAGTATTTAGTATATACTCAACTTTTCTGAGCATATACTCCACTTCATGAGAATGTACTCATTAGCTGAGTACGTATTCAAGCCATGGAGGTGGTGTAGTATAAACTGACATTTTTAACAGCTTGAGAGTAGACTCTCATTTGTGGTATGAATAAAGGAGAGTGCCTTCTCATATTGATGAGTATATGCTTGGTCAGTTTTTAATAGGGGTTATATGCATCTTAAGTATTAGCATCTACTTATTTACTGCTCTTAAATGTGTGATATAAATTGCTGAGTTTATTAATAATGTGGTTGCTGATGGGACTGTTTCCAGGAAGAACATGGGTAGGTGAATTCTAAGAATTTTTAAAGTCTATGTCATTTTCAGAAATTGAATTTATTTGGACCGTGGAAACTGGAAGCATGAGGTGCTGTTTAGAATAACGTTAAATTAAAAGCATTTTTAAAACTGGTAGATCGCCTTGGATTTCAGTGTGGCATAGGGGACTTGATACACATCAAACCACTCTCTAAAAATATTGTTGAGGTTATGTGGGGTACTTCGTAACTAAAGCTGCAGTATGGGTTAAATTTCCTCAAACTAATACAAAACTTGCTGTTATAAAACAAGAGCCTCAGAAAGAGTATAATTTTCCAGCAGCATGGCCTACGTATTAGGGTGGTGAGTTCATAAACAAGGGTCCTTCTGGACCCTCATGATCACCCGGAATATCGGGCAGATGTTTCATTCGAAACATACATAGCCTACATAAGATACAATCCCCCAATGTATGGGGATGGTAGAATATCACCCACAGTATCCCCTGCCCTATTGTAAGAGGCAACTAAAAGGGGCTCCAGGGCTGTCAACTTGCAAGCGTGGTTTGGCGTAGTCTTGGCATTACTTCCACATACTTGTGCCAGGCACCTCACTTTCATCTATCCTATCCGACCTCCCTTGATCAACTCTTGTTCTTTTATGACCCTGGCAGTATTAGAGCACTTGAGGCCTAGGGAGTCTTTCGTTTTCATGCCCTTCAGATCTTTTCCATTTTTTCTCTCTGATTAGTGTTATATAGAGGATGGTTGCCTAGTTGTACTTCCTCTTAAAACAATAATCACCACCTCACCACATAAGTTTTGTTTTATTCTCACTTTCACAATATATATCCGCCGAGCAAGTTCACTTCGCAGTTTGGGTCTCATAGCTATCATCTTGGATTCAGGAGACAGGGATTCGATCCCAACTGTTGGCATCCGAGAAGGTGGTTTTCCATGGTTTATTTTATTACCTGGCATATGCTGGGATTGAACCTTGATCAAGACCATGGTCGTTTCCTTTCCAGTAGACCTTTCCTATCCCATCGTTGCCATCCTGTCTGTGCTGGTGCAAAGTAAAACAAGTGGCAATAAATATAATTTATTTATTTCTTCGTTCTTCCTGCTTGAAATTTGTTTTGAGTTAGGCATCCCAAAGCCTCGAACATGTCCTTCTGAGATTTATTAAAGAGGACAGCCTACAAATTTTGATGAATATTATACACAAACAAGAAAGGCAATGAAAGTATTAATGTGCCTGTAGGGTTAACGCTACACATTTGTTTCATTCTTATTTTCATTTTACTTTTATGCCTGTGTTATCATACATGTTTCTACCTTCTAATGCACATTGCTTGTTATTTGGTTTAAACTGACCCTAGAGCGACGGACCTTTGTCTGAGACTTAAAAGAACAGAAGAGAATATTCTCGTAAAATGTATATGGATGTTATTGGTGGAATATTTGCCGTTGTTTATGCATGTAGACAGAATGGAAATTGAAACTCCTGTAATTGAGGTTGTGTGTGTTGACAGCCGTTCGTAACATGAGTACTTCCTCAATTTCAAAGGATCCACATGGTAGTGCGCTTGAGTATCTACTACATCGAAGGAGACCATTCTTATTCTTACCCATTGGAGTACATACTACTTAGGCTGAGAATATACTTCTACTAAATGCTTATGCTGATGAGTATATACTTTGAGTAAGAACTCAGGGTTTATTCATACCACCCAATGGGAGGTTAGTGTGGGAAGAGGGAGCATTAAATAGGAAGTGAGGGCAAACATGAAAATGCCAAAGGACAGGGAGAAGAACAATCTACACATCAGTCCCAGTTCTTTTACATCAATTTCTTCTCAGCTCCCAATGAGGTCATTTCTGCTTCCTAACTTCATCAGGAGGGCAGGCTTTCAACACTCAGTCTATGGTTGTGAAGTGTGGGATAAGAAAAAGTGAAGGGACCAAAAAGATAAATCCAGGTGGTAAAAGATTAGATCAGTTCTGATATCAAGGGAGAAAAGGAATGCAGTTGGTCAGTATATGGAAAACTTATTAACTGAGGCATAAAAAAACAAAGTGAATGTTACTATATAATCTTAAATAAGAATAATGAAACTCTTCGTTTATAATATTTGATTTCATTCATCAACTATATGTACTCTGTCAGAATTTATGGTTGGCCATTTTAAACATGCTGTACGAAAATTATTACAAATGATGAAAAGTTCTTCCAACCCAGCCTGATACACACTTGATTTAGCACAAGACGAGTTTGTTCCCAACCACTTCATCATTTCTTGTTAAATCCGAAGCAAGAAGATACAGTAATACCGTACACTGTATTTAACTTTTTAATTAGCTTCCTCATGTTTTTCATAATTTTATCCATTTAAATTGTTTTAACATATTTTATAACTGTTTCAGATGTCTTTCCAATGTGTATAGTCGGCTGAAAATATCCTGGTTTGAAACATGTACCATAGCTTTTATATCTCTAAATTTACCACTTATTTTTAGTGTTTCAGTCTTTGGTGTATTGATAAGGTGGACCCACAAATATTTCTTTCAGAATTAATATTCAGGACAAAGTTAAGTTCATAACGTCTTGCTTCATGTTTTTCAAAATGATTATATCAGACAAGTGCTTCTATCAGTGTTCCCTGTATAATTCTGAGATGATTGCACAGGTACTTTCAAGCTGGGGGTAACCCGGAACAGGTTATCGAGCTGTTATCTCGTAACTACAATGCTGTGGCTCAGATGGCTAACCTTCTGGCAGAGTGGCTCATTTTGGGAGGTATGCATGTAATACCAAATTATTTTTTCTTTTTTTTATGAACTGGCTCCTGTTGGCTTTTATAAGTTTTATAAGTTGAGGCATTTTGACAAATGTTATATTTATCTTTTTCCAGGAGTCAAAGTTACAGATGTTCAAGCTATGGTTGAGAACCATTTGAAAGACATGATCCTGAAGACCTTTGATCCCAAGAAGGCTGATACAATTTTCACTGAGGAAGGAGAGGTAAAGTATTGACTGGTTGCCAGATATTCTATTTTCTTGTATAGTGAGTTATGGTTATTCTTCAGTACACAAATAAGGTTAGTCCAAAACATAAAACATATCATAATTGTCACTTTAATATTCAGCTTTTGCGAAGCGGTTGAGAAATGTGACACAAATCCACTTTTGCTATGGACAAGTGTGTTAACTTATTAAAAATCAGGCTGTGATTTATATCCTGGTAAAGTGAGTTGGCTGGGGCTTGTCTAATTAATTCATTTATTATTCATTCATTGTCATGTTCTAGAAGTCCTCTATATTCTAATGGCTTCTTCATCTGTGTGTAATTCCCATATCTGTTCCTCCTTGTGCTCCAGGCACTTTTTGCTAGGTTGACCTCTTTGTTTCTTCCTTAACATTTCATGTTCATTAAGGTAGCAGATTCCTTATCAATTATTTACGTAGCCTTTTGTTGAATGTTTTCAAAGAACTGGGAAATTTATCAAACATTTCCCTCGATAAATTCCTTACTCCTCGTCCTGTAAATGAATATTTGTCCCAATTTGTCCTCTAGAATTCCAGCTTTATCTTCATGTTATGATTTTCCTACTTTTAAAAGCTCCATTCAAGCTTATTCATCTACTAATATCATTCACGCCATTACCACTGACAGTTCGGAACATGTAAACGTTTCAATAGATTTATTAAAAACCACCATTCCAATACTCTACATGTATGTCATTTAATTGGAATGGTGGTTTTTAATAAATCTGTTTGAAACTTTTACATTCTGAACTCCAATACGGTTATCATTATGAGATTAAGTTTAGAACATGCCATTTAGTCAAGCATCCTGTCTCTTTACTCCTAAGTTTGCAACATTTTCATAACATTACCCCCTTTATTGGAAACTACCCAGAACAAATCGTGTTGCTTACCTTTGGATCTTTTCCAGTTGTCATAAGAAGTAGTCCTAGTGTGAGTCCCATACACTGGAACCATACTCTAATTGGGGTCTTATGAGAGACTTACGTGCTCTCTTCTTTTACATCCTGACTACAACCCTAAATACCCTCATAACCATGTAAAGAGGTCTGTAATCTTACTTTACGTCTCGTGAATGTGATTACCTGAATGAAGATAATTCCTTTTGTTAACTCTTTGTTACTTACAGTGATCCCAAGAGGTACTGTCACCCCATCAAAGGGACTATCAGTCCTGCTCGTTCTTTTCATTTTATGCCATATCTATGATGCTACTGCTTCATGGTTATCTTATCCTGTTTTCCTCATGTCCAACTTTCACTTCCCTAAACCAGTGTGCTCCATTCAAATGATTTTGCTAGATTTCCTAATCTCTGTGGTTGTGTAATGCCATTATTTGATTTCATTCTACACTGGTAGACCAAGTTGTTAGACCTATTGAAAATTAACTGACATGCATGTTTACACAAAACAGTATGTGTGCTTGTCTCATATGATTGCTAATGTTAAGTGAATGAACAAATATCGGAAATCCTAAAAGATAAACTTTTTACTAGTACTTTGTAAGACATGAAATTTTAGCTATTTAAAATAAGAATTTGTTCCTATTGCACATTGCCCCACCAGATCTGTGCTGTTTTCACACCATATTTTTAGAGTTCAAGAAGACCTCCAACACTCACAGCGATATGAAGGACAGACTTGAGTCTTGTGACCCTCCAATAAAAATGCAAGAGTGTTAACAAAGGATGGGTTCAGTCTAGTGACTAGTAGAAACCTCGATGGTCATAAGTGGCTCAAGATTAGTATAGCTCTGCAGCTGTGAGTTTGCATTTAAGAGATAGTGGGTTCGAACCTCACTGTCGGCAAACGTGAAGATGGTTTTCCGTGCTTTCCCATTTTTACACCAGGCCATTGCTGGGGTTGTAACTTAATAAATGCCACAGCTGCTTCCTTCCCACTCCTAGTCCTTTCATTCCCATCATCGCTGTAAGACCTATCTGTGCCAGTGTGATGTAAAGCAGCTTGTAAAAAAAAAAAAAAGTAGTGTAGCTGTTCAGTCCTAATTATAGGTATCTTACTAGCTTAGTGGCTCATTTAGGAAGTATGTGCTTTGCTCTCCCATGTAAGGAGTAATAATATGGCTCCAGACCCAGAAGTTTGATAGGAAAGATATTGAAGGACAGGATAAGAAATGAGAATATCGGGAAGGAAATCGGTGTGTAAAAGCTTTTTGATGGAGAGAAAGTAAATTACACTATATGGACTTGCTAACATATTCACTATGATATAATTTGTAAGATGCCTTATCCACTTTTGCAGGGACTGACAAAATTTAAACCAAGGCCCAGTTGCTTCTTTTGTCATAGTTGCTCTTCTATCCTATGGACGGTAAATAAATTAAGTATTTTTCTTCACCCTGCTTATATGCAGCCATGCGTACCGCATGTTTGTTATATCTTCTTTGAACGAAGGTTGAGTTGGAGCACTGGGAGAGCCTCGTTATGTTTCGAAGTGCGCATTGTGAGTTTTGATGGGTGTGTTCTGAAATAGACAAGAGCTATGGCTTACAAAGAAAGTTTGTAAACCGATACAGTATTGGAAATGATGTCATTAATGACTCGGGTGATGAATTTATATCAGTTAAAGGAAAAAGTGACAGCGACAGTGAATATGAAGAATTGCCTAAGAATGTATGTAGACCAACTTAGTCACCATTCACAGCTAATTCAGGACTAAATATTCTGATGATAATGAAACCATGAATTATCTTTCTGAAGATTTTTTCAAAAATGTTCCCAAAGTAACTAACTTACATGCCAGTTAGGTAATTGGCTCTTCACCTTACCCCTTCACCAAATACTCTCTTGTGCAGATATGGAAGCCAGTCGACATTCATAGCTAAAATTATTCTTGGGTTTAATGGTTGTGACAGGACTTACTAAAGAATGGGTTTTGAAACTGTATTGGACTGAGGACTCAATCTTGGAAACCCCACATTAAAGAGCGTGTCTTGGAACCAGTTTGAAAAGATTTTCCCTCTTTTTCTTTTCAGTGACTTCAGCCTCTTTGAGACTAGTTCTGGCAGATTGTACAAAATTCAACCTATACTGGAGGGACTATCAGACAAATTTTCATTAGTGTACACCTCTGAACAATAGGTTGCTCTACATGAAGGGATGTTAGCTGTAGATTCCACGTTTACAAACCTGGCAAACTAACTAAAGTGTGAAATTTTGGTACATATACAGGATGTACCAAAACTCGACGGCAGAAATTTAGGAATGGATTCCCCACATAGAGAGAAGAAAAAAAGGTTATGACAACATGGGTCTGGAAATGTATACTTCCCGATTTATTCAAACTTTATGACACAAATGAATTATAGTAATATTTACATGTCCTCATGCAATCATTCAATCGTCTCAACAACAGAGGTTCACCATTAACATTTGGGCAGGCATTGTTGGTGATTCCTTGTTGGGACCCTACGTTCTTCCGAATAGGCTTACTGGACAGAACAACACAAATTTCTTGTGTAATGCATTGCCTGATTACTTGGAAGACATGCCACTTGCATCCCGTCGACAAATGTTTTTCATGCATGATGTTTCTCCTGCACATTTCAGTTCTGCTGCCCGCAGGTACCTTAATACCTCTTTTTCTGAGCACTGGATAGGTAGAGGAGGACCGATTGCTTGGCCACCACCACGCTTTCCTGACTTGAACCCTCTGGACTTTTACCTGTGGGGACACGTTAAGTCTCTCGTGTACACGGCTCCTATTCCTGAAGAAGCAACTTTACAGTATGCGAGTGCATTGTGACAACCTTTCAGGCAGTACGCACTACACCAGGCATTTCTGATCGCGTGTTTAACTCCATGCGACAACAAGCGGGGGCTTGTATTCAAGCTGAAGGTCGTCACTTTGAACATTTCCTCTGATACGTGTTCAAGGTGTTTCAGCTGCCATTACAGACGTACGGTGTAAAGGACTTAAAGGAACAGCAAAAGACTTTTGAGAACACAGGTTTCCATTGGAAGCTATAGTGTAAAGGTAGTTCTACCCAACTGCAAAAGAACACTATGATGTATAACTTTTCAGTCCTTACAGAAAAGTCATGAGTCAATGACTCGAGACATTTGTGCAGTGAATGGCTGATAGGAGAGGTGTGAAACATGTTTTTGCATAGAATTTTGACTCGCATTTCACATTTCTCCTGATTGTGGAGCTCCTGTCCAGACCATCGATCACATCTTCCCTTGGATTTCCTTCTACTCCTACCAGAGATCACGTAAAGACTTGGTAGTGGCTACGCAGTTTGGGCCATTCAGCTGTGAGCTTGGAAGGTGAGACAGTATGAACCCCACTGTTTGAAGATGGTTTTCCATGGTTTCTCATTTTTACACCAATCAAATGCTTGGAGCTGTATCTTAATTAAGGTTTTGGTAGCTTCCTTCACAGTCCTAGCCTTGTCCTATCCCAGTGTCACTGTAAGACCTGTCTATATTGGTGCGATGTAAAACAAATAGAAAAAAGTAACTTGGTTGATGTTCCTGGCTAATTAATCCAGTGGTTCAATGTGTTACATGAAAACTTATAAAAATCTATGCCTTATGCAGAGATTGTGAAAAGCATATTTCTTTGTTAATGTTTTGAATGAACCCTTGCTGAAGTAATTTAGCTTTTAGCCTATAGCATATTTTTCACATTTCAACGTGTTTTCCAGACCCCTGCTTGGCTGACAGAAATGATTGAACATCCCACGTGGCGATCTCTTATCTACCGCCTTGCTGAAGAGTACCCCGACTGCCTCATGCTCAATTTCACCATCAAGGTAATTTGCAAACTAAATATCAGCCTTTTCAGGGAATTTCTTTTATGGTTTTTAAATTTATAAGCAGTCTAACCCATGCTGAGATATTGTTGTTGGTAATTCTCTATTCTCCTCACTGTACCTAGTTGGAATTTTGGAGAAATAATAGGGGAGCCTCTCCCAGTATCGGTCACCTAATAATTTTCCTTCATTGTTCAAAAATAGAATGGTCAGCAATAAATCTGATCAAGTTAAAAGAGGCCTGATACAGTATTGTTACAATTGCCTTGAGTAGACATGAAGAAAATGAGTGTGCATGTCCATTACAACAATAGAATTCTTACAAAACCTCACATTACAAAAAATGTTTCCCAGTACCGGCCAGCCAGACACTTTCTCTTATTATTTAAAAATGAGGAATGGATACTTTACAAATACACATTTAAACTTCAATGAAACATTACAAAACTTTAATTAACAATACAAATACATAAAGCAAATTTTACACGATAAATAATCCTACATATCAAAGTATGAAAAGTTCAAATAAGATATTTAAAAATTTCAGTGGAATACAGAAAAAATGTTCTAAATACAATGATCACATTTGTAAAAGTCAATGTTCTCTTGATCTGCACATTGAAGATGTCCCCAACCCTGACAAGAAACACACTGAACCCAAGCTTCGTCCGTTGTTTCCAGGCAAATGATGCATTCTGTTTCTCGATCGCCTGATTGCCCTGTGCCATTCTGCTTTGTCTTGGACTCGAAGTTAAGTCTCTTCGCAGCTCTACTGTTTTTTGTTTTTTTTACTCTTGAAAACACTTTTGTATCTCTGATTTTCTTTCTTTCATTAGCTTTCTCCCTTTTTTCTTTCAATCTCTGGTCTTTTCCTTCCAACATTTTCTTATACGGAGTGGATGTTAGAATTTCACTCTTTTCACTTCTCCTCTTTCTTATGGTAATTTTCCTTTCTGTCAAATCTGATTGTGGGGATATTTCTTCTGCAATCTTCAGAATTCTTGTGATGTAGAAGGCATTTCAACTCTGGAAGAAGAAGTAGCTTCTGCAGGAAGATCTTCTTTTTGAGCATCAATTCTTTTTCCCATCTGTGGAGTCACTTCGCCACCAGTTCTTATTACTCTTACTCTACCTCCCAATGTGTTTCTTGGAACAGAATACTGCGTTGAAGCTTCCCTGACGCTTAATTTTCCGTCCATAACCATCTGAATTGCCTCTTTCATGTTTTCCGGTAACCATTTCATTTTAGATTTGCCTTCCATTATCGATAAAATAGTTCTGGAAAGCAAGAAAATCCTATATTGTAATCATATGATAAATTAATTTTATGGCTGGTACTGGGCAATATACACGGCAACATATATATATTTTAAATTTAATCACAAGTCTACCAATAACGCTGTTACGATTACTATCTATCTTACTACAAATAAAAAATAAATATGAATAAATAGAGATCAAATCACCAGAGATTGGTACACAAAGACTGAAAGTTTACCAAGTACAGACTGAAAACGAAATGACAACTTCTCATCACAACAGTTCTCAAGCAAATGAACACTGGCGCGAGGGATTCTGAAGGGCATCCCTTTGTCATTGTATCTAAGTAGCAGACACAGTAAACATCTGCCATCTAGCTGCGTTTCTGAAAAACACGTGGCGGTCGGTACTGGGAAATGGCCGGTACTGGGAGAGGCTCCCCTAATATCCCTTTCAGTACCAACACAGATACATGAATGCTTGGAAATGTTGCGAGATGTAATTGATGTAATTGAAGCTTTATTTAACTTGATGTAATTCTTTCTGCTTTCACCAAATAGTACTGTTGGTTTCTTTAACAGCAGGAACTTTGAGCTTCCTAGTTTGACCACTTACAAGTATCTAATGTACCGTATTTACTTGCATATCGGCCGCACCCCTAATTTCTGACCAAATATTCGGCTAAATTTCTGCACTGATTAAGAGCTGCACATCCAATGTGGGCTTGTCGCAAGAATGCAAGTCTGCAGTAACAAATGGAAAGGGTGCTGCTGCGCATGCAGTCTGACCTCAACTATTGTGGAGTTTGTTAGTAAATATTTGTCATGGGGAAAGTTCACAGTTACACGGTTTCATTCAAGCTGAAAGTGGTGAAAATCATGGGGTAAAAATGATAACAGAGCAGTGGGCTGTGAGTTTTCTGTTCACAAAGAACCAAGTGAAAAATTGGAGAAAGCAGCAAGTGGCATTTCATGGCTTTAAACAGGGGAAGTTCCCAGGTGTTGAGGAAGCATTACTGGAATGGGCGAGAGAGATACAGAACAGTGGTTGCAGTGTTTATCACAAAATATTACAACTAAAAGCATGGAAAATTGCATGATTCCACGATATTCTGGAAACTTATTCAAGGGAAGTCCAGGGTGGGTTACTTGGTTTATGCAGCGTAATAACCAGTTTTGTGGCGGAAAACATCTTTGAGCAAAAAACAGCCTAACGACTGCTCTGATAAAATTACGAAGTTTCATACGCATGTGATCAGATTTAGGCAGCAGAACTCTTATCTCCTCTCGCAGATCGGTACTGCTGACCAAACCCCTGTGTATTTTGACATGCAAGGAACACTACTATTTCTGAGAAAGGAGTGGCAAATTTTATAATTAAAACTACCGGCAACAAAAAATTATGTGTATGATGATGTTGGCCATTACTGTTGACGGCCGTAAACTACCTCTGTACGTTATATTTAAATGCAGAACATTACTGAAAAATATAACAAAAGTAAAACTAGCCACTCTGCTGGTGATTCCGAGTAAATAATCGTAAGCAGGGATTTTTAATTACATATTTCTGTATGCTTATTATGTATTTTTTCTCTCAGGTTTTTTAAGGTAAACAATATAGCCCCTCTGCAAGTGAAAGGCTTTCTGTGTTGGTAAATTATGAACGGAATATAAACTAATAAATAGCTTCTGTGTACTGTTTCAATCTTTCTTTGTGTTTTATTTGTTTATAAATACGTTAATATCTTTTGAGTGTATCTGATAAAATATTTTGTGAGATAAGTTGAACAACAGATGCAACAATACTCATTTCGTACAGTATGTATGGCCATGTTATGAATTATTTTTGTGTTTTGTTGACAATGCCGTATTAACATGTGATAATCGTAAATGTGTTACGAATGACAACTCGGCACGGGAATGGAATCGAGCTCCAGTGGCCTTCACGACAACACGGTAAAATTACATAAAATCAGCTTCATGGTCCGTATCGCACTTCAATAGATTCACAATTAAGTATTCTTAATTTTAAGGACACTTCCTCTAAAGCATTACTTTGTCAATTTTATACATTTTTCATCTAAACAGTGTTATGTGGCTGAAGATGTTGATAATATACGAAACATGTACCACTTTTGACCATTAAAAATTGCCTTAAGCAATCATTGTATCGACTAGGTGGAAAATAAATACTTAATTGTGAACACGGTAAAAAGCGAAGGATGAATCGCAGCTCATCAGGCTGACTACAAATTTGACATCATATTTGCAGTTTAGAAAAATAAATCTGTGATAGAAGTTTTTTTACTTCCTCTGCTCATCACCATTGTCTTGCTCTTCTCCATGTTAATCGTCAATCCCCGTTGTTAAATCCGTATATTCAGTACATTCAGCTGTTGTACTGTCTCCTCAAATCACATCATCGTCTGCAAATATTAATTCTTTCCCCTCTATAATCTCCTTCTGCATCAAGGCAGTAAGATTTTTTTAGAACTCACAAGTGGTTGATGAACATTTCCTTGTCCTGGACTAAGTGACTCTCTTTGGTCCGTTCTTCTTTATATAATGATTACATCTGTCTCTGCTATCCCACTTCTTCAATCAAATCAAATCACTGCTGATCTGCATTTAGGGCAGTCGCCCAGGTGCAAATTACATATGATTTTTTCCCTAGCCTTTTCTTAAATGATTGCAAAGAAATTGGAAATTTATTGAACATCTCCCTTGGTAAGTTATTCTAATCCCTAACTCTCCTTCCTATAAATGAATATTTGCCCCAATTTGTCCTCCTGAATTCTAGCTTTATCTTCATATTGTGATCTTTCCTACTTTTAGAGACACCACTCAAACTTATTCGTCTACTGATGTCATGCCACGCCATAATGAGAAAACGAACAGAACTACACTGCCGATCTAACAGTCCAAAGTTCCAGAGGTGGAATGACCAGGGCGCAGACACCTGTGAGCCGTGAACACTATTTAATTTCGGTGGGGGGGGAAATCTATTCCCTTCTACTCATCTGTTTAATAGGAGTATGTGATGAGTTGGAAAATCTCATTTCACTACACTGGCAGGGGAAAAAACTATCTGACTTGGAGGCAGATTTTCCCTCCAAGCTGGAGGAGAAACTCCCTCTTTGTTGCTTATTTGGAATAAAATGAATGTAGAATTTAATAAAAGTGAAGAGGAAGAAGCTTTTCTTCTAGAAACGGCTCTTTTCAGGATTGAATTTCGAGTTATTTGGTGAATTGTGGTGCTATAATTTAGAATAGGTCAAATATGTAATTCTAGACCAGGTCATAAGTGAGCCTCTGCCTTTAATCCGTTAAGTGCGCACAATGATCATTCCAATCAGTGCGTCAGAGTAGGGATCGAATAGCTGGAATACTATGATGAACTAGTTAGAAAAACTACAGAAAGCAGTGTGTTACGTACCAGCAGTGTCAAAAAATGTATGAACCAGAGGATTGGCATGCTAAAGAAGAAAGATATCTAACCCTCCAGCTATTTCCCACCAATATGCAGACAGGCTGTTATACTCGGTACGCAGCAATAATCCCATCTATCGGAGATGAGTGGCAGCATAAGAGACAAAGAATATCCCAACAAACAGTGGTCAATATAATGTTATTGTTGATCAATTTTATGACCTTTCGATATTGTAGGCCTTCACATTTAGTTTTCTTCCGACTCTGAAGTACCATTCTTATCATAGTCAGTACGGTACCGAATAAGACATAAATGGTCGGAAATTGTATTCTCTATAACTTTTGTTATGGGGTATTTTGGATAGGGCCAATAACATAGGTATTTAAAAATTAAATTTTAGGAGCTCTCTCCTAAACTACCATTTCATCCAGGGTGAATAAAATTGTTTATAGCTTAGACTGTAGTTTCTTATTCCCCAACTCTACATACCGATGTTCATTAAATTATGTTAACCCATTTTCTCCATGGCTCGGCGTTGATATGGACTTAGCAACAAAGTACAAATTCATGAATATCTCTGTTATCATAGCTAGTACGGTAAATTTATAAGACATAAATGACCGGAAATTTAATTCTATATAAGTTATGTAGTATTTATCGATATTACCACTAGTAACTTAAATATTTGAGAATTAAATTTTAGGCCTTCCCCTAAACTACCATTTCAGTCAGGGTGAATAAAATGATTTATAGCCTAGATTTTAGTGGCCCATTTCCCCAACTTTACATGCCAATTTTCATTAAATTCTCTTCATCTGTTTTCTTGTGATGCACATATGTACGTACTTACATACAGAGATTACAAAAAATTAAAAACTGCATTTCCTTGTTACTGTAGACACGGCTGACACAGAAATACCATTCTTTTTAAATTCTGAACAATGAACAGACAAAACTCTTATTTTATAAGGAACGTTTTAAGGAACAGATCAGATGTAAGGCTTTTCAGGCGTTTGCTCTATTAACCAGCGTTTCGTCTTAGGTCTGACACTAGACTTATCAGAGTGGGATGTGTCAGACCCTACCCACTGACGCTGGAGTGTATGGAGGTGAACTTTTCAGAAGCCCTATATAAGAGGCACAGTCTGATAACTGCATACAGGAGATAAAACTCCACAATGGAATTATTGCCCGCCTAGACGCCGTAATATCACGCAACAGGCAGTGTGTGGAGAAACAGAATCCACGAACACTGGCGATGCAGACAGTTAACGAAAAAGCGTGGTTCATATAATCAATTCGTAGGTACCAAACAATATTGTCATTGCCGATGAAACTGCATTGCTTTCTTTTAATGCCGAGCCCAAACAGAAAGTGCCAGCCGGGAAATCGTACGAGGGTGAGGGTCATTGTACTGTGTTACAATGCACACGGAAGCGAGAGAATTCCTTCCCTCGTCATAGGGAAGTTCGATAAGCCACAATGTTTTTAAGGGCATCAGGCTCTTTCCGTGCATGTGCAAGGCATCTAAAAATGCAAATGGTAGAGTAATCCAAAAAATAATGCATTTGCACAGGGGAACCAGCATAATTTATCCTCGTCTTTGAATCATGTGATTCTTTTTCTTTCGTTGCGTGAGGTTATGTTTGTCAGTGATTTATCCAAGTGCATTATTTGAACATTTAAATGCACCTTGTTGGATACATTTTGGAAATAGTCTTTTCCATGGCATTTGAAAGATTTAAACTGTGAATCAAGGTGATTGCATGCATTAATGGATCTTAGAATACTTTATGACGCCCCAAGTGTTTACATTTCTGAAGTACGAGAGAAGTGCCATGCCATGATCCTTCACAGAAAGAAGTGAGAGACTTTCTCCCCTCATCATAGGAAAGTTTGATTAGCCACGATGTTTTAAGGGCATCGGGTACTTTCTGTGCAAGTACAGGGCATCTAAAATGCATACAGTACAGTAATCCAGTGATTAAAGCAATTGCACATGGGAGCCAGCATAGAATTCTCTTCATCTTTGAATCGTGTTGTTTTGTTTGTTTGTTTGTTTGTTTCTTTCTTTCTTTATTTCGTTGCGAGAGGTTATGTTTGTCAGTGAGTTATCCAAATGCATTATTTGAATACTCTAAATGCACCTTCTTAAATGTATCTTGGAATTTTTTTTTTTTTTTTTTTTTTTTTTTTTTCTCCATGGCATTTGACAGGTTTAAACTGGGAATCAAGGTTAACTGCATACAGTAACGCGCCTTAGAATATTTTGTAACGCGGCAAGGGTTGGCACTTCTGAATTACAAATTGGCGGTTAATTCGATGTCCGATTTTTGAGTCCCAATGACTTCGAATTAACGAGGTTTTACTGTGTAGAGACCACTGGCAGGTTAATAGTGTTACATATTTGCAACAACAGATGTCCGAGGCCCATATCTTGTACCCGTTGATTTTGTGGTCAAAATAACATTCATAAGCTCTTCTAACTATGTATGTTGGGTATTCAGCCCGAAGGCTGGTCTGATCCTTCACAGCTCCACCATAGGCTATCATAGACAGCCTAGGTGTCACTGAGGAGGCATACTAGGGAAATCAGGAGTGAGATAGTTTCCCGTTGCTTTCCACACCGAGCCCTCTTCTAATTAGAGAAATAAAATTTTGCTTCTGTGCTTTAAAAGTGAGCTCACCACACATGTTACAGAAGTTGTTTCTATCATTAAGCCACTTTCAAGACAAGTTCCTTTGCACTATTATGCATCCATATACAGTAGAAGTCCGTTATAGCGAGAATTCATAACAGCGAAAAAATTACTCGCTATAATGGATTGTCGTTATATGCGATTTTTGTATAAAAGTCAGAAAACCCCCCATGCACATTAAAATCGGTATGAAACGACAATCAGTTTGTTCAAAACTTGCGTTTCCACAGATGATATCCAAACTACGCCTTGTTTGTTATTTTTCGTAATCCGATACTACGTGAAAGTGTATGTTTAAATTCATTCTGAAAAAATATAGTACCGTATTTCTCCGAATCCAAGATGAACCCCACTTTTTCCTTCATAAGTTTAAATCAGGCTCAAAAACAACTTTGTAAAATCACATGAATGCCTTGTTGTACAGTAGGCCTACACATTTTTAGACTGTTCTTAGACGCCAAACATAGACTTACGTCATGCCGTAATTTTTTTTTTTTTGGCCACAATTATTCTTTATTTCCGCGGGTGTAAAGACCATTAACTTAACATTGGCATCATAATACCGAAGAGAACCCATTGAAAATTTTCCGGCAATACCTATTCCATGCGTCTCTACAATACAACGATCCATCAGGAAATTATTTTTGCTGTCTATAAAACTGTTACTTTTACGCAGCATCAGCTATAACCGGCTACTGTTACACGCACGTTTCGCTTGCCGGGTTCGGCCAAATTCAGCGGCTAGCGATGTATAGTCAAGTCAACAAACGAGTTTATTGCGCCATGGTATGGACATTCCGCCCTTGCGTTTTTCATGCACATACCTCACAATTTCATCTTCGACTTCTTTAAAGCACCCTTGTTGCGGACCACTGAATGCATTTTTTGTACAGTACCAGTACGCACATTTTTTTTTAGCTCTTTGTCTTCACGCTAACGCCAAATATTGGCTTTAGTTAGGCCTATGCTGTATTTTCTTGTGGCAGCACCTTTATTCTACATTTCCAAGTCTTTAATAACCATTAACTTTAAATTGGCATCAAAATATCGACGAGAACCCGTTGAAAATTTGCCGGCAATACCTTTTCCACGTAGGCCTATCTTTATAATATGACTATCCATCACGAAAATATTCCTGCTGTCTGTTAATCTTAATTTTACTAAGCGCCATGTACAATAACTCTGCCACTGAGTAGCCATGGCTTTTCTAAGAATTCAAAGGGTCGCATGTTTTGATGCCATTCTGCAGATTTGAGAAACACACAGGCACTGTACAACCGGATGTCGCGGCTAGCGATGTATAGTAAAGAGGCGGTCGTTTGTCAACGATTTCTGTGTGCGTGTGAAAAGAAGCAGCATGGTTACCGCAGTAGTTGCCGGTGGTATCCATTAACTTACTGTTAGGCCGCGAATGCAACAACCCTTCAGTTTTCGCATGAGATTCTGAGAAAAACAGTCTTGGATTCGGAGAAATACGATTTCACTCCAGAGATTTCTGTGGCAAACACCTCAGCTTTCTTCTTCAAACAGCGTCACCTAACCTAACTGTATATGTATCATGAAAACATATTTGAAACGCATGTAGAGAAATAACCTCCTCGCGAAAAATTTACATGTAAATAGCCTTAACTAGACGCGAGAAGATATGAAATATCCTCTGAAATCAGTGATGTACTATGCCATACCTTGAGGTATATCACATTCTTACTTAATTTTTGTATATAACATTAAGATATCGTTTACTTCAGTCTTTATTTTTAACGAGTTAACAACTGCTATCGGCCACGTTATTTGCTCATTTATTACAAAAATGTGTTATCCTCTTTCATTTCGCATTTTCTTTAGAGAACAGCAGTCGACGGATATTACTAATCAACTCCAACATCGCCTTTGAATGTCAACGAGAGAGCTCGCAAATGCACAAAGTGAGAAAAATATACTGTACCGAAGATGATCGATCGCATTTTGTTGCAAACGTTTCAGTTTTCTTATTCAAACAGCGTCACTTATCTAACTTAACCGTGCTATACGTATGATGAAAACACACTTCAAGCGCCAGTAGAGAAATTATAACTTTCTCGCTATAAATTTTCGTAATAGCCTTTCCGTAACTTAACCAGACGTGACAAAATATAAACTAACCTCTGAAATCAATTAAGCACTCTGCCATATCTCGAGGTGTATCCCATTCTTCAAATCAAATCATATTCTCTTTATTTGCAAATGAGGTGTCTACCTCGGTGGCAAATGGTACACTAAAATACATTATTGTCAAGCACTGAATATTAAATTAACAAGAGAAGAAAATTTTCCTATAATACGATATTATACAATTTACGCTAACAATTTTTTCTATTAAACACACAGCTCATCCTTAATAAATTTATATTGTTTACAAAATTCTACTTGTAATATCTCCTGTACTACTTACAAATATAGTCAACTGATATACAGTATGTGGAATTACTTCAAATGATACTATACAACTGGTATAAGATTAAAATTTACATTGCATTATGTACTTATTTATTATTATTATTATTAGTTTTTTTTTTACCCATTCTGGAACCTAAGTAGCATAACGACCTGCTGCGTCTTAACCAGAGCCCCTTTTGCCACCACTTTTCAGAGTTCCTGAAGGCCCTAAACAGCTACCGTAGCGGTCCCAGTGCCCTCGAAGTCCCCACTGTACTTCACCCCTACAGGCAGTCCCCTACTTTGGCTGTCCAAACTCCTTAGACCAGGGGATGGAATTAATTTATTCACACACATTTCTTATTTACATTAACCTGCACTGGTTGAATGCCCTCTAACATTTCATTTATTTTCTCTGTTGCTGTTTATTCTCTTCTTGAATATCTGTACAGATTTTGGAAAAGGATCAAACACAACCCCTGGTAAACTGTTCCACTCCTTCACACCCTTCCCAATGAATGAAAATTTACCCCATTCGCTTCTGCTAAAATTCCTTCTAATTTTATATTTGTGGTCAGTCCTGCCAATATAATTATTTTCCAACTGAAGCCTCTCACGGATATCTCCCCATGTTTCTTCCCCTGTATAGGCTCTATATAATCCTGTAAGTCTAGTTTTCTCCCTTCTCTCACTTAAAGTTTCCCACCCAAGTTCCTTTAACATTTCTGATACACTACTCTTTCTCCTGAAATCCCCTGTTACAAATCTTGGTGCTTTCCTCTGCACACTATCTATTTCTTTTATTAGGTATTCTTGGTGAGGATCCCAAACACTGTTTGCATATTCCAATAATGGACGAACCATACTCAAGTAACTTTTTTCTTTTAACTCTTTGTTGCATCCTTTAAGTAGCCTCTTTATGACATGTAACGATCTGTATGCTTTCCCAATAATGTCATCAACATGACCCTTCCAGTGCAAATTACATTCAAATCTCACACCTAAGTATTTGCTCTTGCCACTTTTGGGATAACTACCTCATTCAAAGTATATTCAAATTCAGTTTTAAAGCTCCTGTTTGTAAAAGTGGTAAAAAAATTGATTTGCCTCCATTAACCTTCATATTATTTTCTTCAACCCATTGTTGGGTTCTTTCAAGGTCCCTTTGTAATTCTGAACAAACCTCAATGTTGTTTATTTCCCTATAAACAATTATGTCATCTGCATACAATCTTATTTTTGATGTTATATTGTTCCCTAAATCATTTGCATATATTAAGAAAAGTAACGGACCGGTTATACTACCCTGTGCAATTCCCTTCCAAACTTTCTCTCCTGCGATACATCATTTCCTACTTTCTGAACCCTTGAATTTAGAAATGTTTTTATCCAACGTGTAACCCTTACATCCAATCCTATTACCTCCAATTTCTTTAATAATATTCCATGTTCCACTCCATCAAAGGCTTTGGAAAGATCTATGGCTATGCAATCTAACCGACCTCCTGAATCCAATTGATCTGATATGTCCTGCTGAAATTCCACCAGTTGTGCCTCACAAGAAAATTTCTTTCGAAATCCATACTGGCTCCTCATGAACCAGTTTTTATCATCACATATCCCTCTGATGAACTTTGATATTAAACTCTCCAGTATTTTACAAACTATACTGGTCAGGCTGATTGGTCTGTAGTTCTCTGGTTTCCTTTTATCACCCTTTCCTTTATAAATTGGTATTATTATAGATTACTTCAATTCCTTTGGTATTACATTATTATTTATGACATAGTCAAAGAGAAATTTTAAATAAGGCACTATGTACCACCCCATTGTCTTTAATACCTCCCCAGTAATTTGATCACTTCCTGCTGCTTTTCCTTGCTGAAGCAGTTGAATTTCTCTGAGAATATCTTCATTTGTGAATGAGAAGCTTGTTGTTTCCCTCTGTCTCTCTCCCTCTCTATCTTCTGTTTCGGTTTCCAACTCCTGACAGTCATCTACTGAATCTCTGAATTCCCTGCTAAATAGGTTTGCTTTCTCAGTATCTGTTAAATAGTGTTCACCCCCTTCTCCCACCATTGTAGGAATTTGGATTCCTTTTCCTTTTTGATTCCTGATATATGAATACAGCTTTTTCCATTTCCCTTTGTGGTCATTACCCTCTTAAAGTATGCCATTCATATAATTCCCTTTTGCTTCCTTTTTCACTCTATTCAGTTCCCTCATTAGCTGTTTTCTAGTTTCTCTACTCTCCCTACCCTCTTTGATTTTCTTGTTTACTATTCTACATTTTCTTTTTAATTTTCTTATTTCTCTTGTATAATAAACAGGGTCTGAGGTCATTTTACCCTTCTTCACAGGTACGGATCTCTTCTCTCCTTCCCAAATGATTCCTTTAAATTTAGCCCAAAGTGTATCCACATTACTCCCTTCACTTATCCAACAACTGAATTGTGATTTAAGGTAAGTCCCAAATTCATCAACTTTAGTTTTTCTGTACAATTTCTTGTCTTGTGTAACCCTCTTATTAAGCCTTTTTGGTACGAGTCCTACATCCATTATTACAGCCTTATGGTCTCCTATTCCTTCAATTACCTCAGTTTTATCAACAATTTCCCATGGTTTAACCAAGAATTCATCTAGTAAGTTATTGAGACGAGTCGGTTCTTGTACTACTTGTGTAAATCCTCCCTCCCAAATTAACTTATTTGCCAGTTTCTGTTCATGGGCTTCACTTGCAGCTCCATTCCATTCAACTTCAGGCAAATTTAGATCTCCCCCAATTATTACCATATCATTATTATTGTTTTTATGAGTATACTCTATTATTTTCTCAAATATTTCCATGTCTCTTTCCTCTCTTCCAGGCCTGTATGTTCCTATAATTCCCACCTCCTTCATATTATCACAAACTAATTTTATCCCTAATATTTCATCCCTTTCATCGGTAAACCATTCATGTGAACAATAAATTTCCTTCACCAGAATAAACACCCCCCCCCCCCTCCCTTTTTATCTCCTCGGTCTCTACAATAGACTGTATACCCTTCTGGAAATACTTCTCTATTACCCACCCCTTCTCTCAACCACGATTCCACTCCTATCACCACATCAGTCTCATAAGATTCCATCAATGTACTGAATTTTAATTGTTTATTTACTACACTTTGACAGTTTACCAAGAGCAATCTCAGACCCCCTTCCTCCCTAAAACTTGACTGTTGCAATTGGGTAACTTGAAATTCCTTACTTTCCTGAGTTTAATTTTCTAGTTGACTGAGCCAGCTTAAAGTACAGCTGGCTCTTTCTACTAGTTTTCCTGGTCAGTATTATAACTCAAGGGAGTTGCCTGTTTTACAGTACATATCTTAAGATTAATAAAATCTAGAACAATATTTGCTATCTTTCGTTTACCTGAATTGTTTAGATGGAGGCCCTGTTTTGTATAACAGTATCTCTCAAAACTGCTGCATTCAATAACCTGAGTATTCCGAAAATGTTTACAAATTTTAACAATATCTGTATTGACCTTGTCCACTTCAATGTTTACACACGAGTCTCTACTCAGATCATTCTTGTTGGGCACGTTCACTACAAAGACGTTAGTGTGGGTCAGCTTCCCTAGTGTATGATTAAGTTGTGATCTTACATTCTTGGCGTCGTCGTGAGCTACGTCGTTCGTCCCACCGATGATAAGCACTGCATCGCCGCTCCCGAAGTTCCTAGTTGCTGCTTCTACGTTTTCCAGGGCACTGCTGATAGAAGCTCCTGGATATATTTCTCCGGTTGCTGCTATATTCTCGTCGTTAATCACTCCCGCAATTCCCCTTCCTTGGCTATCACCAAACACAGCTACCTTTGTTGATTTAGGCCTAACTGGGTCTTGAATCTGAAATCTAGGCCTAAATTTTAACCTTGGCACGGCAACGGCAGCGGATCGCGATGATTATTTAGGGCAGAAAACCTATTTCTGATGTTTATTTCCGGAAATTCAGTTGTAGATTTCTTCTTAGCCGGCCATCCACGAACTACTTGACACCACGTGCTCGAGTTTGTTACTGGTACCGGTATATCACTTGAAGAACGGTCATTCCCAAATTCTAGCGATCGCAGTCTTTCTTTTAATTCTTGATTTTCAACTTTAAGAGCCTCATTGTCCTTTTGTAGAATGTTTATAATTTCTAATGCACTTTTATATTCCTCATCGATTGTTTTCAGTGCTTCATCGTTAATGCCGTCGCCAACTATAACATTCCGAACACACTACTCACAAATCCAGTCAACATTTTCATTAGTTTTTACGTCTCTAGGGCAATTTCCGCACTTATAATGCCACCATCGATTACATGAATCACACAACATTCCTTTTTTCACTAATCTTCGACATTTTCCGCACTTTTTACGGTTAATTTACTCGGAGGATAAAACACTACGTCGTCATTACCGGGCGCCATTTTGAAAAAATGCACTTAAGTGCAGTATTTAGCCTCAAAATTAAGCGGTCGTTTAGTCAGCCTTAATTTTTAACAAGTTAACAACCGTTATTGGACAAGTTATTTTCGCATTTATTATGAAAATATGCTCTCTTTCATTTCGAATTTTCTTTACGGAACAGCTGTCGCTTATAGTTATGAATTTCATTGGTTCCGTATTGAAGTGGGATTACAGTAAATAATATATAAATTCTTTCAAGGTCCACCTATTCAATACAATGACGTTTTATTGTGATTTAATCCTTTTTGATCTTTTAATCGATTGGCTTAAAAATACCAAACTATTGAAAAACAGTTCGATTTTCCAAGTAATCCGGAATACACACTCCTGTCAATTACCCCCACTACCCCATCCTTCCGCCCCGCCTTAGTTCCATTCCCCCGCAAGTGCTCCGCCTCCTTCCTTCCCCTCGCCTCCTTTACTGTTGCCCACACACTTCGTCCGGCTCCGTCTGTGTAACAACACGTTTACATGCTGCTCAAGGTGAGTCAATCATCATTCAACGATTCTAATGTTTCTAGTAACTTCCATACATTGCTTCCAACGTCTAACTTGGCTATTTTCTCCTTCAGGTTCAAATTGAAGTGGGAATTCATCTCTAATTACATCACGATCTTATATGATCAAAGTAAATTTCCCTGGAACCACCTAATATCTAAAGGAACAAATGTCATTCACATAGACAGCATACAACTGCAAAAATTCACTTCTCCCGGATGCACACAGACTGAATTATGTAACGAACAGCCGGAATTTTAAGAATTTTATATCACACCAATTGTATCATAATTTTATCGTATTTCATGTATCACCACAATAATTGCATGTTATTTTATAATGAGTTAAAATGTGTTTTAGATGTTTTAGGAATATATATCTTGTTTTAAATTGTACTCAAGGCTGATGATGGCACATAGATGCCGAAACTAGTACCATTTGACTATTTGACATGTGATTAAAGCACAATGAAACGTCATTGTATTGAATAGGACCTTGAAAGAATTTATATATTATTTACTGGAACAGCTGTCGACGGGTATTGCTAATCAACTCCAACATCGCCTTCAAAAGTCGACGAGAGAAATCGCTAGTGCACATAGCGAGGATCCGATGCCGAAGGTAATCGATCGCATGCAATATCATCGCTAGGGTGCTATTGCTATTGGCTTTACATCGCACTGACACAGATAGGTTTTATGGCGACGATGGGACAGGAAAGGGCTAGGAGTGGGAAGGAAGCGGCCGTGGCCTTAATTAAGGTACAGCCCCAGCATCGCTAGGGTGCATAAATATCGGTAACGGAAAAAATCGCGCGTGCTTAATCGCTCGTAATAACGGATGCGTCAGTGATAGGGTTCTCGCTATAACCGAAGGACCATCCACAGTTTAATATCGGAATTTTGAAGGGACAGAAAAAAGTCGCCGCTGTAACGGAGTTCTCGTTATATGCCGTACTCGCTATAACGGACTTTTACTGTACTACTCCTTACTCCTTATAACGCACTATTAGATACGGTATTATGCACTTCAATTGACAACTGAGGAGAACACAGGATTACCTTCTTTCTAGTATCATCTGATAATTAGAACCTTAAAATTACAGTTTTGTTAGGGAAATATAATAGTTGTCATTCCTGAAATCACAGGCAACAATCACCAGACATTGTAAGTCAGTTGTTGACACAGTGGAATAAAATATAGAAGTCAAATACTCCTTCTAATCAGTATTTTTATATACCACAAATGCTAATAAATAAGAAACAATTAATTTTTTTTTTTTTTTTTTTTTAATGTTGGATGATGGAAAAATTCTGGCTACATCTTTGGAATCAGCAAAAGGGAATACATAATCAACAGCTGAAATCATTTAACGAAACCATTGTTGACCAGTGTTGTTATTTAGCACTGAGTTTGTTTCATGAATTTTTTCTTTTTTTTTTTCTGATGGTTATAGATTGCTTCTGTTGATTATTATTTCCCATTAATGCTGGAAGATATGCGCCTGTATATTTCCTAGGACTACTGATTTCCTTGGAGATGGTAACACTTTCTATTGTTTCTAATTTGGTGGTACTTTTTTTCATCTTAGGAATGAAGTTGCAATAAACAGGCAAGTAGTACTGACCAGGAACTTCAGATTAGCCCGAATGGCAGCGTCGCTGCTGCTTGTCGCCAGTCGTTCACATGCTAAACCAAGAGAGTGTCAGTCAGCCAGGAGTATAGCCCGCTCACATCCTTTGAGGTTGAAACTACATTTGAAGTTTGGCTCCATGGCTGAATGGTTCAGCATCAAGGCTTTTGGTTTAGATGCTCCTGGGTTTGATTCCCTGAGTCATGGCGAATTTCAGCCCCCTCTTGTTAATTCCCCTGATTAGAGGACCGGTGTTTGAGTTTGTCCCGACACCTTCCCCTTTATATTCACACAACACACCACAGTCGCTGTACCCACTACAGAACACAGAATACATCCCTCCACTTAGGGTTGGGGTCAGGAAGGACATGCAGCCATAAAAGAGGGCCAAGTCTACATATGAATTACAATAAAACTTCGTTAATTCGAAGTCGCTGGGACTCAAAAATCGGACTTCGAATTAACCGCCAATTCACAATGCAGAAGTACCAACCCGTGCTGCGTTACAAAATATTCTAAGGCCCGTTACTGCATGCAGTTAACCTTGATTCACAGTTTATACCTTTCAAATGGCATGAAAAAAGAACTATTTCCAAAATGTATCCAAGAAGGTGCATTTACAGTATTCAAATAATGCACTCGGATATCTCACTGGTAAACATAACCTCACACAACGAAAGAAAGAAAAAAAGCACAATTCAAAGACGAGGAGAAATCTATGCTGTCTCCCATGTGCAAGTGCTTTATTAATTAGATTACTATACTGTATGCATTTTAGATGCATTGTATTTACACAGAAAGTACCCGATGCCCTTAAAATCAAACTTTCCTATGACTCTATCCTTGTACGATTTCCCGCCATGGCATTTCTCTCGTACTTCAGAAATGTAAACACTTGCCATGTCACAAAGTATTCTAAGACCCCTTAATACATGCAATCACAGTTTAAACCTTTCAAATGCCATGGAAAAAACTTATTTCCGAAATGTATCCAACAAGGTGCATTTACAGTGTTCAAATAATGCACTTGAATAAATCACTGACAAACATAACCTCACACAACGAAAGAAAAAAAATTGCACAATTCAAAGACGAGGATAAATTATGCTGGTTCCCCTGTGCAAATGCATTATTTTTTGGATTTCTGTACTGTTTGCATTTTTAGATGTTTTGTACTGGCGTATAAAGTGCCCGACATCCTTAAAACATTGTGTCTTATCGAACTTTCCTATGACTAGGGGATAAAGTATCTCGCTTCAATGTGCATTGCAACGCACTACTATGACCCCCATCCCTCACCCTTGTACGATTTCCCGGCTGGCAATTTCTCCTTTAAAACCACAAGACCGTTTGGGCTCGCATTAAAATAAAGCAATGCAGTTTCACCGGCAATGACAATATTGTTCGGTGCCTACGAATTTATTATATGAGCTACGTTTTTTCCGTCAACTGTCGGCATCGCCAGTGTTCACAGATTCTATTTTCCCGCACACTGCGTGTTGCGTGATATTACTGCGTTCTTTAAAAGGTTGAATACAAAAGAATTCCAATTTCATTCAACTTAGCAATCATGAAGCGCACTGTAGTCCCGCCGAAGTGAGTGTAAGAGTGGAAAGCTACCCCTCTACGTTCCGGAACGTGCGTTCTATTATGGCGCGGAGCAGATAAATTTCGAGTTGAAATTACTCTGTAACATACTATTGTTTTAAAATGTAAAGGCAGTTTCGAATTAAAAGTCTGAATTTTGGTAATGGGGCCGACATTGTACTTCGAATTACGAATTATCCGTATTTCGAATTAAACAATTGAAATAACATGCAAAACTGTATCTCATGTTTCCGGGAACGAGAGCTTCTTCGAATTAGGAGGGATTTTGAATTAACCGATTTTGAATTATCGGGGTTCTGCTGTACTCGTTGTCAGTTAGAACCCATGACCCCACTAGTGTGTAGGAAAAGTGGCAGAAGTAGTAGTTCACATCAATCACATCTGCAAGAAATAGCTAATTGTTGGGAGGTAAAAACAAATATTTCCAATATTTAGGCTTAATTATTTAGTTACTATGGTGAGTTCTTGCTAGTGAGAATGTATAAACATACCGTTTTTTTTTTTTTTTTTTTTTGCATTTTTGAAGTCCCTGTCAGTTTCTGGAGAAGCTTTCTTTAAAAATATGCTCCCTGTAAAAGTAAAATTTACCTCAATTGTAGCATCTGGTTTTGCACCTAGACATCCAATTAGGTCTATGAATGTTTATCAAAACACTACAATTTTAAGGAGATGGACTCAGCACTGTTAGCACAGAACTATGAAGTTTCAGACAGTACTCAAAGGGTTAAGGTGGTATGATGATGTCTATGTTTCTGATCAGTGCTTGATTTTTATAAATTGATAAATGCTCAAGTAAGAAAGCTACCGTGCGCAAAATATATATGCATAAGAAAAAGATGGGGAGCAGCTTAGGTAAAACATTCTTGTTTACCTGTTAAATTGCTGCTTATATTTCTATGACTTGAGTGTAGTATTCAAGATAGCTCATTATTATTAATTTTCTTCTTGTGGGTTATGCTTTTAGCTTATCTCAGATGCAGGGTTTCAAGGTGAAATCACGAGCATCTCTACTGCTGCTCAGCAGATTGAAGTATTTTCTCGTGTTTTGAAAACAACAATAACAAGCTTTCTTCAGAACACAGATGATTGGCAGAGCAGTATTGAGGAGTGTGCTGTGAGTATATGTAGTATATACATGAGTGGTACCTGCCTGTAACTTGGGATGTATTGTCACAGTGACCTCCTTTCTGTCTAGAAAATGGTATGCCATGGTCAACACACGTACGTGTACAGCCAAGTCCTCCTGCAAGTGTTATCTCAGGAACCCAAAGGAGGCTCCAATATGAAACGATTATCTCAAGAAATTACGAGATGTGCTCAACAAAAGTAAGTTGGCATTTACCAGTTTTTTAATATGCTAGATAATGTAGGATACCCAGATGACTATGCTGAAAAAGTGGACATAGACACCTGAAATGTGGAACATTTGACCAAAATTGGTGAACACTTTGCCTCTCGACCAATTTTTTCTCTATTGAAGTTCAGAAGTTTTCCACATTTAAAGGTTGTTGTATTATTTTCAAGACATTACAAATGAATGCAATTAAATTGACATGTTTCATTAACAATTTACACAGCTGTACATTTAATTCGCTATAACAGGGTAGGATTGCCTTTAAACAATATATGTCCATCCCTTGTCCCGTTTCTCTACGATGTTGAGCATGAAGTGAGATGAATTTTCGTATTGAGGTTTTATGACTGGATGACCTCCGTGGCTTTAACCTCATCAGAGGACTTATTGAGATGAAATGAATGATGTGATACATAATAGTAGGAAGGGAGAGGGTTAAACCTTGTGCCTGCACATAGCCTACTCCTGTCATGTTGAATAGCACCAAGGGTTCTGTTTAAGGCTTATTGTCTCCACATGATAGATTAATTGCCATCAACAGCATCATTTGCCCTCACTCCATATGAACACTGCGGAGAGGTTTGGAATTCAACCTAGGCTTTTGGGCACATAATCTAGTGAATAGTAATTGTATACCACCACCTTCTACCCCGCCGGCCAACATTCTGATGGTGAAGATTTTTTCGACCGCAGGGGCTCAGAACAGACTAATATGATGTCAGTCCATATAGACTTGATGCATTAACGATCATGGCCACTGGGTGGGCTTGATTGTTTTTAAACATCAATTTACTCCTTTTTAATTTCTCTGTCGGTAGATTCAGAGTGGATTGTTGTCCCATATGCTCTGTACTCTGACCGGCATACCGAGCAGAGGGTCTGGGGCACAGTGCCGGACTTCACGCCTGGCCCCACCCGTCGGCTGTCCTGAGAATGGTTTTCCGTGGTTTTCCATTCTCCTGCACTAAGGCGAATGCTGGGACAGTTTGTAGTATAGGCCACGGCCGCCCACCCCCTCACCTTCTCCGCACATCTTCACCGTAACAAATTTCCCGGCCTGAGAGACGGCGTCACCGTCTAGGAGGCCCGCCTCCCCCTGCAGGGGAGGAATGAAAACGTAGTAGTAGTAGTAGTAGTAGTAATTTCTCCCTCTTCTTGTGCCAGAGTTCCATTATCACATTCTATTGCTTTTATGGTCTCTTGATCTCTTCACTTGTTTTTCACTATTCTATATAGCAATTTCATATTTCCTCTACTGTCCTCTTCCAGTTTGTCTGCAAACTCATTCCATTTCTTCTCTTTTTCTTCCTTTACAATGTTCTTTACAGCGTTTCTTGTTCCTGTATACTCCTTGGAGTCTTTGTATTTCTTGTTCATTGCGTTCTTGTCCCTGTTTTTGTTTTTCCTTGTCCAGTGCCTTCTTTATTTGGTTTCTTTCTTTCACTGCTGTTTTCACTCTATCATTCCACCATGGCGTCTCCTTTTTTCTTTTGATGGAACTTGTAACTTCACATAGGTTTTTGGCTTCTCCCACAAAGGTGTCTGAAAGATTTCCTCTCTTCATTGACATTGGTTACTTCACCCTTCGGCAGACTCTGTTGAATCCTTAGTTTGTATTCTTCCTTTATTTGGACTTCTTGCAACTTCCAAGTTTTAACCCTTGGTTTTTTTCTTAATAATTTTCGGCGTTTCATTAGTCTTATGTTTGAAGTCTACTACCAGCAATCTGTGGTCACTGTTCATGCTTTCACTAGGGATATCATTTAATCTGTGATGTATCTACCACCATCTTTATTCGTGATTACGTAGTCAATCAATGTTCTATACTGGCCATCCCAACTGTACTTTGTTACTCTGTGACTCTCTTTTTTTTGAAGAATGTATTTTTTATTATAAGATCATTTCTTCTGCAGAGACCTAATAGTTGTTCTCCTTCTGGGTTCTTTTGTCCATATCCATGTGGACCAGTGATGTTCTCATACCCCAGTCTGTCTACCCCAACTTGTGCGTTTAGATCTCCGATAATAATGTTTTCCTCATTAACTGTATCTTCCAGGTCTTGCCGAAATTTCTCTTTGTCTTCCTCACTGCAGCCTGTCTGTGGGGCATACACTTGTGTGACGGTGTACTTAGTGTTCTCCAGTTTCATGAACATTTTAATGATTCTGTCACTTTTGTAGATAACTGTGGCCGTTGTTGAACAGCAGTGAACGGAAATCAGTGAACCAACAGAAGTCCTTGTTATGCGTCTGGTTATCATGTTGGGTAAACAAAAACATTTAAAGAACTGTTTATGCAAAGCTAATTATTGTATGTAGCTTTCTTATTTTTAAATTATTACATATTTAGGCCTATGAAGAAATGGACTATGAAGACGATTTATCTTCAAAGAGATCTGGGTATTTACATTTCCTGTTTCAAATTGATTTATTCTGTAAATGATATAAAGGGATGTAGATTGTTATACATGACTTGTGAGGCAGGGTGTGCCACGTGTAAGTGGCCCTTTCCTGTCGTTTTGTAATATCCGCTGATATGCGAATTCAGCAGAAAGGATTATTCTAGACGATCATTGTCATTGGCCAAAATACAAGTGTTTTTATTGGCCAGTATATTAGGATTTTTTATTGGTGAATGTGGCAAACTGGAGTGTTGCTATTGGTTATTTGTAATCACTTGATTTCCTGTTTGTGGCTCCTCGCGTGTGCAAATTAATTTGTCCGTTTTGTGTCCGTCCCGCAATGGGTCTTCAGCTGGCCAAGGTAAACGCTATGTTATTGGCTTATATTAATTTATATGCATTCTTGTATTTCAGACTTTTCCCACTTATGTAACTTCCGTAATTAAGTAGAATTTCATCTTATGTGCCGGAGTTTCCTCTAGTTTTCCACATTTTCCAAAATAGAGCATTTGTATAACTTAGATGTTATGCTAATCCGCAACGTGTTTTCGGAGGCAAACCCTCTTTTCTAAATTAGGATTTTGTAATTGTAGTAACTGTAAAACTCTTTCTTGAATAGCGTAATTAAATTTTTGATTCTTTCGAGGTTGCCTCCTTTCATTCCGTAAATTTAACTTTAATGTGAATCTCTATGTCAAAGTTTGTTCGTGACCGAAGAGCTTAATTGTTTCCCTTGTGTCTCAAGTATCGGTTAATCCGCAGTTCATTTATTTGTTCATTTATAATTGTATGTTCATTTTCTCAATAATTATTTGTCTGTTGGGTGTATTATTGTAAGTCTCTTCTCCCTCATAACATCATACATTCCCATGGACCTCATAGGGCCCCCGCACGTCCCACAATCCTGTCTTAGTTGTTATTTTTAGTCTTGTAAGTGTTCCCTTGCATTTGATTTAATTTTGAGTATCGGAAGTTTTCCGTCACGTTTCCATGTTCTGATGCGTATTCACTGCCACTGCGTCATTTTACTATTTCTTTATTCAACTTTTATGTCAATATTTATGATGATGTTTATTATTATTTTTCTTCTTCTTTTATTATTTATTTGTGTACATGCATTATCTAGAACCTACGGACACAATAACTTCAGTTGTAACATCAGTCCCTTTGTTAATTAAGAATTCAACACTTTTTTTTCGCTACCTTCTCCTGTCCAATCCAGTATAATTTGTATCCTCCATGAAGTGTCTTACTTGCAATCCCTATCCATTCGGTCTCACTTAATCTCAATATTGATATTTTTCGTCTATCCATCATGTCTAGGAGTTCTTCTACCTTTCCAGTTAATGATAGAATGTTCATAGTTCCAATTCGGTATTTGAATCTCTTATTTATTTTGGGTGTCCTTTCAGAACATCGTATATCATCAGCCTTACGGTCATCATACTTCACAGTTGTCTGAGAGGACGTGTCAGTCCGGTTTATAATCTTCTTTCCGAGACTCTTTTTCTTATTGAAAGCAACTGTATTGTACCAGGAAAAGTTTTTGGGGAAAGGGCATGAGTAGGACCTCAGGGAGTGGAACTTGGTTTTGGAGCCGATACAGAGTAGGATAGACTCGCAGAGCGAATAATAGATGGTTAAACATTTTCTTAACAATTTATTAATTCTTCACCCTGCAATATGATTATTGGACTCAAATCTGGCATTGAAATTAAAAATTTGAACGTAATCTTCCTGAATTCTGTTCATGAAAATTAAATGAATATCACTGATTCCAAAGTCTTTCATATGTGAGAAGACGAGGTATTAGATTTCCACCTAAAGTCTTTCTAAATATGAGCACACACTTGTAATTGTAAATTGACATGAGAAATTAAATTTCTGTTAAAAGTTTTCAGTTTTTCAGTTTGTAAACCTTGATGTATAGCACACTTGAAAAGCCCAAAGTCTTTCTATGAGATATGAAAATGAAATTTGAATTAAATTAATCACTTCTGAGAAACTATGAGAACTCTGAAATATTTGTTAACACGCGGCACTGAAGTTTCCACTGTTCAAAATAATGAGAAAATTTTAGTCAGTTTGTTACTACTCACTTAATGAAAGAAATGTTGCTACAAATGTTGAAAGATGAACATCTGGAATGTTCCGTGGAGAATCAGGATCGGCGATGTTCCCTTAACACACCATGTTGACGTCCCCGATGAGGTGATGATTGCTGGAACTGGATCGTGTAGAATTGCAGCTCGTTAAGGTGATTTTTCGCACACAAAAAATTCACTTAGTGCGAGTAGTTATCACTGACACTGTCATTTACTGTTGAACACAGTTTATGGCATAATTGAACTTTAAGACGTTAAATGAATAATCACAGTCCTTCCTGTATGAAATACTATTTAAAGTCGTTACTGAAACGTCCATAATTACACAGTTCACACTTGAAAAGGCAAATCATAGTCTATAATCACAGTCTTTGAACACGGTCATTAAGTCACTAAGGATTATTTTCTGATTATCTTGTTATTATAACGTCATATTACCTCAGAAAAAGTTCTTAGTATTCACCCAGATTACCACTGTAAGTCGTATACTAATATGGCGTGAATAAAGAAATACAGTTCAATACTCGAAAAGAAATGAGTTCTGGTGATTCTACACATTAGTTTCTGTGGAAGTTCAATATCATGAGAAGTAAACCAAGTCTACACGTAATGATATATTCTGTGAACGTTAAATATTTGGTATTTGCACTTCAATAAGTTCACTCGTATTATATTCTCAAATGTCTTTAGAATTAGACTGTAGTCGCGATGCGATGTACTAAATACAGTGCGACGTCTTTTATAATTTTGTCGGCGATATAACTTCGTGTTCTGGAAATGCGACGGCAAGTACTTTCACCGTGACTGCGCGAACATACTGTACGACACATCTGTGTACTCGTCCTTGTACTGCGCTGCTCTGCTTGTTAGCCTTGACATATATATGCTGGCGCTGGGAGGGGTGGTTTCTCTTGGCCATGTGACCGTGAGTGTATAAATTCCTTAGACTTTAAATTATTATAACTCAACAACCATGGGATGGATTAATTCGAAATTCACAGGGATTAACTTTTATGACGTCCGCTACGATTCAGCGTTTGTCCCGTTGAAATTGGTTAAGGCGTTGAAAAACTTGCGAAAAGAAAATTCTTTTCGAGAAATATCTCTAGGGGAGGTGAGCTTCGGGCGACAGGTGACGTCACTTGACTTCGCCTAGTGCACTCGTGAAGTCTGGTACCTGCTGGAACATTCCTTTATTTAAATGTTCGTACGTCGGATGGATATTTTATGCTGAAATAACGTTTCTTTCGATTGATATGGGCCAGGACATAGGCTTTCCTGGTACAGTATTCAATACTCTCCTGCTGACTTGCTAGGCCTAATCCATAAGAGGATTTTCTTTCAGGGTTTACTCCCTTAGCCTTTGAGGATGCCTTCCTTGTCCTACAAGGCAGTAGGTTCCATCTGTACACCCCAGCAGGATGGGTTGCCTCTTCCGCCATCTGCAACGTACCAAAGCCCATCTTCTCCGCCGTAGATGCCGTTAAGGTCTTCACCCTTAACCCAGGGCAAGGGCCCTCCATATTTATGACCCCTGGAGAGAGTGTCCCAGTATTCTAAAGTCCCCAGGAATTGGGCTACCTGTTGGTCTGCAGGTTGTATTGGTTATTTCAAACAGCCCTACATACTGTAGGGGCCCCTTATCCGCCACCTGGGGATGCACTCTGTAGGGGTCAGGTTCCCCTGGTTACTTATTGGAAGTTAACCCCACCCACAAGGAGTGAGGTTATTTGCAGAATTTCATTCAACCTATCTGTTTAAATATGAATTAGATCTGTAGGTAAATAAACATTTTAATGTGAATACAATCATCCCTGTTTTATTTTCTTAGTCTTTTCTTTACATGCTTTTCTTTCTTTTTTCTTGATTTTTGTATTGTCTGTGCCTTTGCATATTGGTCTTCTTGTTCTAGTGCCTTTTCACAGAAGATTAGTGACCATCCTGAAGTAATTTTTCATATTTTGTGTTTCTAATATCAGGGGTGTCGCATTGTGGGCTTTGAACCACTGTTGGAGGTTCTGCCTCCAGGATAATCGTATCCACCCATGTCCTTGTTTCCCTTATGTCTTGACATCCGTGATCAGTTGTATCACCCTGTCTTTGTTATTTTGGAGGATGTTACCAAAATAAGATGATTTCTGGAGTTTTGCAAGTTTCCCTGGTACAGCGGAGTGTGTCCCACGTGGTCTTCTCATGGCATCTTTAACATTTTCCGATACAGCAAAGGCTTGCAACCTTAGGCTTCCATCTTTCAACACCATAAAGTAGTACCAGTAACACAGAAACTCTGATGACCTTGTTATTTTTATCTTGATATGCAATTAGTCTATGTAGTTCATTTCCAGTGAAACCTTTAGTCTCCCTTGCAAATACAGTAACATAACTACTACTCCTTATGTACTGAGCTATCTACTGATGAATAAGAGGATCTTACACCAATGAAATTTAATTTAAATGCTTCAGTATAATTAGATTCTACCTCCATAGCATAACAGTTGGCACTATTAGCTGCCGTCCTCTGGGGATGTGGTTCGATTCCCGGTACTGCCAGTAATTTAAGAATGGTCGGAGGGCTGCACCACCTCAGGATGAGGACACAGGTTTACTTTCTATTATAACTAGAGCAACACGGTCCTAAGAAAGGAGTATCATCGAAAATTGCAGAGGCTAGAAGTACATTCAGCAACACGAGGACCCCTTTTTTCCATCAGAATATCAGCATTTTGTTGGTGTGCTGTTGCATTTTCCCTGTTCCCTTCTAAAGTTTTGAGAGCTGAGTTTTGAGATATACTTGTACAGAATATTATGGATAAGAAAGAAAACCAGTGAGGAAATCCTTAGATGGATGAGTAAATTGGAGAACTTCTGACAACCATCAAAGAGAAGCTCCAGTACATTGGACACATCATGAGAGGTGAACATTATTAACTTCTCTAACTAATCATTGATAGGAGAAGATGTGGAAATTCATGGCTCAAGGACCTATGCTGTTGGTTCAGACGAACATCTTCAGAGCTGCTGTTCAACAGGTAGTCGTAATCAGTTGGATTGCCAACCTTTGGAGGGAGACGGCATCCTAAGAAGTAGAATACTTCTGAGGATGTGGAGCAATTCAGTACCTTTGTTAAAAGTCAAGTTTCTCATCGAGATAAACCTTTTTAGAGTTAACGACCATGGGCGACCTGCACATCTGTGAGGATCTGGCCCTATCTAGGATGAAATCTGCTGTTGAAGATGGCACAAATGCCCAGTCCCAGAGCTAGGGAAAATAACCAATGAAGGTTGAAATCACCTACCCTGCTGGGAATTGAACTCTGAACCCCTTGGACCAAAGGCCAACAAGCTAACAATTTATGGAGCTAGACACTAAGGTGGTGATACACAGCAACAAACAGTTGACTATATGTACAGTACTTGTTTTTTGCCATACGATGATGATGATAATAATAATAGTAGTAGTTAAAATTATGTTGTTCAAATTTTTTTTTCTAGTGGCTTTACGTCGCACCAACACAGATAGGTCTTATGGCGACGATGGGATAGGAAAGGCCTAGGAGTTGGAAGGAAGCGGCCGTGGCCTTAACTAAGGTGAAAATGGGAAACCACGGAAAACCATCTTCAGGGCTGCCGATAGTGGGATTCAAACCCACTATCTCCTGGATGCAAGCTCACAGCCACGAGCCCCTAACCGCATGGCCAACTTGCCCGATGTTCAAACTTCTGTCTTGCTTCTTATTCCATTAAGCTTTTCCAGTGTCCAGTTGACAGAAAGTTGGTGGAGATTCTTAGTGATCATTCCCAAAGTGATACAGATTTGTTCATCAACTCTTTCACTTATTGTGAATGTATCTGGCAGTTTTATATATATATATATTGGTACTATTTATTTTTATTCCGTGCTACAAAAGTGTCTTCACATTTAATTTTTTTTTTACAGTCACACCTACACTGACAGGTTGTATGGCAATAATGGTATACAAAAGGGCTTGGACTGGGAAGAAGCGACCTGGTGTGAAAATGGGAAACCATAGAAAAAACATCTTCAAGACTGCTGACAGTGGGGTTTGAACTATTTCCTTATTGCAAACCTGATAGCTGTCTTGTTTTCAGGTTTGGCAGAAAAAGCTTATTATTTAGGATAACATAGTATGTCATAGATAGAAAGCTAGGATAAGAGGGGGGGATGCAAACTCATCCGAAGGTTATCGGTAACCTGAATCTGATATGGAAAGTCGTCCATATTTGCAAATAGTGTCATAAATAATGATGTTGGCCCATCCAGATGCAGAAAGAACCCCGGGCATTTTCCTTGCCATATTATTCAGGCTCAGAACTGGCACTGCTGTCACTCACCTATACTAGATGGCATTACTACTGCAATTGTACAGAAACTAACCCATCAACGCTGGGTACAGCAGCTATTTGAGTATACAAGAGGAGGATCGATCACCTGAATTATCAGGATTGGTTGCTTGATTCATGAGGAGAAACTGAAGCAACTGCACAATCATTAAGTGGTGGTCTGATAGAAGAGAGAGCTTGTGATAGTACATATATCATACCCTCACACTGTATGTAGAAGTTACATATATCGTCAGTATTCGATTTTTTTTAATTATTATTATTATTATTATTATTATTATTATTATTATTATTATTATTATTATTATTATTTCATTTGTATATTTTGTCATTAATCTTTGTAAGCTGGAAGGTAACCATATATGTAGTATGAGTAATTTGTTTTGCATGAGTGGGAAAACATTGCTATCCTGACTCTGGTAATTCGTATGACTCATGCGGCCATCCCAGTGTTTGATGAGATGTGTTTGTTGATGTTGTTGTACTAGGAAAGTTTTATGACTCATGTGATATACACCAGCGTTTGTTTATGTCTTGGGAGCATGAAGAAGTTCAGGGCAACCCTGAATGGTGGATCACTCATGATTGGCTGGCAAGGACCAATCCAGACGTATTATGTGAGAGGAAGGGGAATGCTGATGCCTATAAAGGTTGATAAAACAGCGGGAACCACACTCGGTACGGACAAGAAGGAGTACTGACACACTATACGAGAAGGAAGTAGTGCGGACAGACTGTACGAGAAGGAAGTAATGCTGATATACGGTATTTTCGAGTGACACGGTTACAATGGACTGGACTTCAAACGTTCGTGGAACATAGTCTTGTTATGTTCGTGGAAAGTGGCTGATCAACAAATTGTGAAGGGCGTATGCATTAAGTGTTGTAGTACTTGTGGAGGTCTGGCATTATATGTTGGTGAAAGCTATCTCAGACTTTCCATAATTTATGTTGAGGATCGACAGGCGTGTGTGTGTATATGTGTATATATATATATATATATATCTTTACAACAAGTGTTAAAATATGTGAACACAGTATTACAAGGTACAGTATCTGTGTGATGTGATAACTGCCGATTATGAGAATCGGCAAGTAGTTTTGATACAGAGACAGTGAAGGGTATTTATCTACATATATGTACATTGTTCATCGGACTATCTACAAATGATAGTTTAGTTCTCGCTTTCATTTTCCCACTGTTTTCATTGTTGTTGTTGTAAATATGGAGTCTTCCAGCAATATTTTGTGTGTGTATTATGTGTATAATTTTGTGTGTTGATCAGGTACTCATGCACGGATTTTGTTAAGAATATAGTTAGCTATTTTAGAATCAGTGGAGTTATTGATGAACCTAGGTGCAGTTCCTACCTATTTAGTCGTTTTCAGGAGGTTAGGTAAGGCCTGCAGCAGATGTACCAGTACGCAGCATTATGTACATGCCCTGGGATATAAAGTTTATCATGCTCTATCAAAATTCGAGGGATCCATTCTGGTGAACTCTGGCGCCCATACTATGGATATTTTGGTTAATTATTTTTATTAATTTAATTTATTTTCAAGTATTTTATGAAGTTTTTGAGTAATGTTATTTATTTACATGTTTTTATTTATATATTATTCATGATTTTATTATTATTATTCTTGCGTTCTGGCCTTCTAAGGACCACGTTACAATTTCAATTGTTCCTCCTTAGTTCTTTCCTTTTCTTCCAGTATTCTGTCATTGTTTCACTATGTTCCTTTTCCCTGTCTTCAGTCCACTTTGTGCCTGTTTTATTTTCCTTCCTCCCTTGGAATCCTTCCATTTGTAAGACTTTCTTCCTAAAAATCTTTCTTTCCAATAATTCTTCTTCTTGTATGTTGTTCCTTTCCAGGTCTTTCTTGACTTCTTGAATCCAGGTGGTAGTTCATTTCTTTTCCCAAAGGTACTTGAAGATTCGTTTAGTTAGTTTAAGTTTTCTTTATAAGCACTTTTTGTTGCAAGTATTCTTAGTTATACCGTACGCTCTTTCCATCTTTTGTATCCTCTATATTATAGCAGATTTTTCTAAACCATTTTCTTGAATTGTCTCACCCAAATATTTGAATATCTTTACCTTTTCTATCTGACCAATATCCGTTACTAAAAACTTGGGGGCACTTTTTATATTTGTCAAAAATTTTGTTTTCTCAGCAGAGATTCTCAAGCCTGTCATGTTGGCTGTCTTTTCAAGGAGACTGACTTGCATTGCTGCATCTGTAAGGCTTTCTGAAAGTATGGCAAAGTCATCTGCAAATGCTAGGCAATTTATTGCAACACCTTTGTTCTTCTTCCCCAGCATGAGTGGCAATATTTTAGATTCTTTCAGTTTTTCATTCCAAATTCTTACAATTTTCTCCATGACACAATTGAAAAGGAGTGGAGATAGACCATCACCCTGCCTGACACCTGTATTTATTTTGAAAGGTCGAGATACTTCACCCATAAGTTTTACTTTCGAGATAGTGTCTGTAAGTGTTTCACGAATTAGGTTTGCCAATTTAGTTTTAACTCCAAATTCATGGATTACTTTATCTAGGGTTTCCCTATCGACAGAGTCAAAAGCTTTTTTTAAGTCAATAAATGTGATGATGTGATAAATGTGATGAAACAGTGGAGAAAAGACATCAGGCATGGCTATTACATCAGTCCCAAAAGACAGAAATATCCTATCAAAAGCTAGTAAAACAGAGAAAAGAAACTACCCAAGTCTTAAGAAGAATAAAAAGACAACATCATAAGGACACCCTGCAGTTAATTGAAGAACAGTTCAGTAAAACTAAATCAAGGGACTACTACAAAACCTTCAGAAAGCAGCTCCAAAAATATGAACCCCCGACCCTACTGATGAAGGATGAAGATGGTAAGCTGGCCCATAACAATAAAGACAATGCAGAAATTCTGGCTAAACATTTCAACAAGCTTTTAAATTGTGAGGAACCTACAGAACCCCTTCATTTGGACACCAACACCCTGATAAAAACATCACCAGAAAACATCAATCCCCCCACAATAAAGGAAGTCTACCAAGCTCTGAATAAATTAAAAAACTACAAAGCGCCAGGAGAAGATCAGACCTTTGCGGAAATCTGGAAATATGCAGGAACCTCAGCAAAAGTTGCCCTCCATCAACAACTTGTCTCTATCTGGATTAAAGAAGAACTACCAGAACACTGGACAACAGCCCTCATTCAGGCACTGCACAAAAAAGGAGACAAAACTGACCCTAGTAACTACAAGGGAATCTCGCTCCTAGACATAACATACAAAATATTTTCAATAATCATCCTTAATAAGATAAGTTCACAACTTGAGAAAGAAGTAGGAGAATATTAAGGAGGTTTCAGACCCTGGAGGAGCTGTCCTGATCAGATCATGAGTCTTAAGTTGATAATGGACTATAACAGGAGAAGAAGCAGAGATATGGTGATAACATTTGTAGATTTCAAGAAAGCTTATGATTGCATCCATAGAGAATCTCTGTTTAAAATTTTAAGGCACCTTGGACTACACCCCAAATTAATAAACATGATAAAATTGACTCTCACCAATACCAAGTCAAAAGTGAAGTTTAGGGGGGAAACATCAGAGACATTTGAAATTAAAACTGGACTACGGCAGGGAGATGGGCTCTCACCACTATTATTTAACTGTGCTCTAGAAATGGTAATGAGGGAATGGTTTAGAAAATGTCCCCCCAAAATAAAGATTGGCCGAAAAATCAAAACAAATTGCCTGGGTTTTGCTGACGATTTAGCATTACTAGCAGTGGACATAAAAGAAGCAAAAACCCAGATATCAGAACTTCAAAACATTGCAAATAAAATTGGCCTCAAAATATCATTTGAAAAAACAGAAATTATGCCCCAAAAACCAACACAGCTAAAAGAAGTCACCATAAATGGTAATAAAATCAAAATAGTAACTCAGTTTAAATATCTTGGAGAAGTAATAACACATAACTTAAATGAAAAAATCTCAATCCAAGTAAGAACAAATAGATTAGCTAAAGCACAAAAATTAACATGGGATATCTACAAAAAGAAATGTCTATCAATAAATACAAAAATAAAACACTACAACACAGTTATAAAACCGGAAGCTACATATGCAGCAGAAACACTCTTTTACCTGAATAAACAATCAAAGACTGACAGACTTCAGAAAATTGAAAGGAGGATTGGAAGAACCTGTATCAACAAAAAATATCAGAAAGATGGGCAGTGGCGGTTAATACCTAACAAAGTCGTGTACAAAGAGCTAGAACCCATTACAGATACTATGCGTAAGAGGAGACTGGGATTCTTTGGACATATCATGAGGATGCAGGACTCGAGACTTCTGAAACAACTAGTACAACACAATCTCGTCTCAAAAAATACCACAACAGGATGTAAATGGATCAGAGAAGTAAGAGAGGATCTGAAGGAAATAGGCCTTACAACAGAAGACACCAAAAATAAGATAAAATTGAATACAAAACTCAAGAATACAAACCTCCGCTTTACCCTTACACAAAACAAACCAACAACACGCACATTTTCAACTGAGGAAAGGGCACGAAGATCGGAGCGTCTGAAGAAGTACTGGGAGGACCGCAAAGCCCGAACAATCCCTTCAAAGAGACCTGAACGACGGACTGACTAAAGTGATCCTATGTGGTCATAAAAGAAGAAGAAGAAGAAATGTTACAACTATGTCTTTGGAGTTTATTAATCTGTGTCGAATTATAGATTTCAGGTTGAAAATCTGTTCGGAGCAAGATCTTCCTTCTCTAAATCCACCTTGATATTCACCCAATTGACTGTCCAGTGTCGATTTTACTCTATTTAGTAGTATTGTTGAGAATATCTTGTAAGCAACTGGCAAGAGAGATATACCTCTGTAGTTGTTGACATCTTGCTTGTTACCCTTCTTGTGTAATGGGTGTATTAGAGCCACTTCCCAATCCTCTGGGATCCTTTCTGTTTCCCAAATTTCTTCAAAGATTATTTGTAGATCTTCTATAATTTTTGGTTCAGTCCATTTTAAAAGTTCAGCTGTTATGGAGTCTTCCGCACTAGCTTTGTTATTTTTAAGATTTTTTAATGCTTCCTTTATTTTTTCCGTTGTTGGAGGTGAATCAGCTTCTAGATTTTCCTGAATTTCTGAAAATTCTAATTTATGATTTGGCTCAGGGCAGTTCAGCAGGTGTTCGAAGTGTTTTGCCAGAATCTCACAATTCTCTGCATTGTTAAGGCCAATATTACCATTTGCATCTCTGAAGCAAATGCTCTGGGATTGATAACCTTTCAGGTTATTCTTAAAGGTCTGATAGAAATTTCGGGAGTTATTTCTTACAAAATTATTCTCAATTTCTACTAGCTGCGATTTTTCAAAAGATCTTTTAACCTGCCTTATTATTCTTGTTGTTTCCTTTCTTTTTTGTTTAAATAGCTCATAGTGTTCATTCTTTCCGGAACATTTCCATTTTTTCCACTTTTTCGTTCTTTCCATAAGTGCTTCCTCACATACGTTATTCCACCATACTTTCTTTTTAGTTTTAACTGATCCAAATACTTTCTTCGCTGCACTACTAATCTGTTTAGATAATTCTGGCCATTTGCCACGCAGTGTTATTTTAATTTCTTCCTGGAAGTTTTCTATAGTTGCTTGTGTAATGTTGAGCCTATCTATGTTGTATTTCATTAATTTTCTCAGCCTTCTTTGATTCCTGCGAGTTAGAAGCTTTAGCTTAATTTTAGAGAGGTAATGATCGGAGTCAAACTCCCCACTTCTTATTACTTTAACATTCGTAATTTCCTTAATACTTTTTTGAGAAATAGCTACAGGGTCCAACTGAAACTCACCTAACATCGGATTTGGGGACACCCATGTTTTAGCCTTTCTTGGAAGTTTCTTAAAGAAGGTCGACATTAATTTTAGGTGAAAGGATTTACAGAGATTAATTAGTCTCATGCCATTTTTGTTTGTTCTTTTGTGTGCCGGATATGCCCCTGCTGTTTTGCTGAAAACTTTTTCGTTGCCTATCTATGCATTAAAATCACCTAGTAGAATAATAACATTTGATTTTGGAATTTTTGACGTTTCATCTTCTAGAAGACTCCAGAATTCTTCAGTTTTACTTGGGTTCTTCCTATTATCTTCATTTATTGGTGCATGACAGTTAACAAATGTATACTTTTTGTTCTTGCATTTAAGTGTGAGAAGACCGGGCGAGTTGGCCGTGCGCGTAGAGGCGCGCGGCTGTAAGCTTGCATCCGGGAGATAGTAGGTTCGAATCCCACTATCGGCAGCCCTGAAAATGGTTTTCCGTGGTTTCCCATTTTCACACCAGGCAAATGCTGGGGCTGTACCTTAATTAAGGCCACGGCCGCTTCCTTCCAACTCCTAGGCCTTTCCTATCCCATCGTCGCCATAAGACCTATCTGTGTCGGCGCGACGTAAAGCCCCTAGCAAAAAAAAAAAAAAAAAAAAAAAAAGATAAGTGTGAGAAGAGATAACCTTTCTGAACTAGATTTGAATTCCATAACATTATCAACTATTGCTTTATGGACATAAAAGGCGGTACCTAGTAGTGGCATTCCTTTCATAATTTTGATTGCTGGTTTACCTTTAAAGATTCTATAATTTTTGTTTTCTGTTACATTCTCATCCATAAACCGTGTCTCTTGAGCTGCTAAGATCTGGATTTCATGTCTATCTAAGAAAATTTTCAGTTCTTTCTGTTTGCCGGTTTTTAGCAAGTAATTTACATTAAGAGTGCCTGCAAAGAATTTCCTCTTAAATTTAAGTCTGAAAGGATTCCAAGGATGCTCTGACTCACCCTTATTGCAGATGTTGGGACTCCCCAGAACCCTAGGTCCCGATGCATTGCATAACACAATGGTGGATTTCTCTTCCGAGCTACCACCTGGGGTAGTGCTTTCATTCAGCGGACTTTCCATTCTGCAATTGAAATTGTACATTGTACAAGGTAGGAAATTAATTCCAAGATAAGATCGGATTGTTAGTCCGAAATGATTTTTTATTCGTGCTTTACTCCACTAGGTTCTTCCGCTCTCTCCGCCATTGGGACATTAAATTCCTCATCCGCCTTCGAGACCGTTGACCAGGTTTCACCTGTAACCCTGGGCAGGGGCCCTTTCAGGGTGCTACCATTCGGAGCCAGATGGACCCAGGTTTTTTTTACCACGTTGTTACGCCTCCTCCCCCTCCTTCTTCCCCATCACTTGCAAGATGAGGCCCTGCGCTTGGGACCGGCAATGGCGGAGTTTATTCATGATTTTATCTATTAGTATTCATAGAATTGTTACAAGCTGTTTGTTACAAGTTCATGGAACTTGTGGTCAGGTGTCATGTCATTCACTCTAGAGCCAGCTGGTAGGGCATCCCCACTATTTCCGTGGCAGCGATGGTCTTCCAGTTCAATCTGTTTTGGGTTATTTTCTTCAGTTGTTCTATTGTTGGTCTCAGACACTCTTGGCCTCTGCTTTCACTTGGGTGGTCCATGTTTTCTTTGCAGCACTGTTTACAATTTTTAGAGGACGATAGAAATCCAGCTGAAGTAACAAAACCAATGGAATCACTACTCTCTAACATTATCCTTCATTACCAGTTTTTTTAGAACATATCTTTCTAATCTATGAGTTATGGAACCTCTGATATTAGATTAAGGTCATCATCATCACATGCAGTTTCTAACTGCTGGCAGGTTTTGCTTGGAACATAAGCCTCTCCATCTGTTCCCCTCCAAGCATTGTCCGTCTATATCTCTCCTTTTTTAGTTGCGATCACAACCTTGTTTTCTTTGGCATTAAATTTCCTTCCATATTGTTCCACCTCATCATTCAATGCATCTAATTGTTCCTGGACATCCTCTTCCTTTTTTCCCCAATTAACAAGTCATCTGCAAATGTCATCAATTTCGTTTTCCCTGTCCGACTCGTTGGCTGAACGGTCAGGGTACTGGCCTTCGGTTCAGAGGTTCCCGGGTTCGATTCCCGGCCGGGTCGGGGATTTTAACCTTAATTGGTTAATTCCAATGGCACGGGGGCTGGGTGTATGTGTTGTCTTCTTCATCATTTCATCCTAGTCACGACGTGCAGGTCGCCTAAGGGCATCAAATAGAAAGACCTGCACCTGGCGAGCCGAATCCATCCTGGGATATCCCGGCAATAAAAGCCATGCGACATTTCATTTCATTTTCCCTTCACCAATTTTCCTTGCAAATTTTGTCATTATCTCGTCGATTATTGCAATGAAGATCAAAGGTGACAGAGCCCTTCCTTGCCTTAATCCACTATTTTGCTCAAACCAGCCTGTTCTCTCTCCTCCTACTTTCACAGGATTGATACTGCTGTGGTACATATCCCTCACTCTTTCCGTTGTCTGCTTCCCAACACCTTTTCTCCAAGGCTTCCCATACCTTGTTATAAGTATGGAGGAATCTTGATTAATAAATTTCATGATTAATAAATTTCTTGATGTTCCGTATTGATATCTATAGTATGTCATAGAAAGAAAGAGATCCACCTTATCAATACTAAATTTAATAATGTTTTTTTTAAAACAGGACCGGTTTCGACTTATCACAAGTCATCCTCAGCTGTCATTTACATACACATTAGAATACATGTTTTAACAGTTGTATCTTACAAATAAACATGTCATGTTTGATAGACATTAGGTAGTATGTCTAGAAGTGAAATTCTGCTTCTTACATCTAAGTTTAAAGGATCAAGAATATAAAAAAGATTTCTATCTTTAACACATTAAAAAATTATAACACATGATAACATTTGTTATTTACACCTGACCTTGAATATAGCATTAACGTTCAAGTTTTACTAGTAATAGTTCTTTAAAAGGACTTTCATATTGCGTTGTTTTTAGTCGACTAAATATGCTTAAATGTAGCCGCATGTGCTTATACAGTATACTTCTTATTAGGCTTAGACTTTGTCAAAATGAGTAATGTGAATTCGAAGTTGAAATTACAATAACAAAGTGAAATGCATTTGAAATAATAGTAAGCTAGGTAATTGTAACCTCTGTTGAATAACTCCTGCAATTATATGCTATTTAAAATACATTTCATGCAAAGAAGACATTAGCACACTTCAATATATAAAAGTTGAAAGGTATAAGACAATCATATACGTTTTGTGAAATTCATATGAAGTATTGTTCTTTCCTCATGCGTATGTGTCAATTTCAGATGGGGTAGTATACTTTATATAAACTTTGTCAAATTAAGTAATGTGAATCTGAATTTGAGATTGCGTTGAGAAATGAAATGCCAGGTAATTAAAACCTGTATTTAATGACCTCTTCAAATATATACTGTGTAAATACATTAAATGCAACATAAGACAATATGCAAGTTAAAAGGTAAGAGGCAGTCCTGCAAATTTGTAAATCTTCGTATGAAGTACTGTTCTTCACGTGTACATGCCAAGTTCAAATGGGGCACTATTGGCCACTATTTGCTAAAGTCCAATCACTATAAACTTATATTTTCTTGTTAAATATACAGATTGAAGATGAATGTGCTGCTGGGGTTATGAAAGCTGTTGTTATAGGTGGTTCTTTTTCGGTCTATGATACTTGCTAACTATCTGTAAAAAGTAAATGAAATGAATTAGAAGCGTATTAGAATGTTAAAGTGTTAAACACGCGCGTGTGTGTGTTTTTTTTGTAGAGATTACTTACTGTCGTGAGATGATTGGGAAGTGTATCGCTTGGCAGCTTGGCATGTACTATATCGTGAACTTGTGGTATTAGTGTCTGTTGTCGTGAGGGGAATGGAGGGGTGGGGAAGGGGAGTTGCTAACTGTGTAGAGGTGGAGTTAGTTGTGTCTTTCTCCTGCGCTGTGGATTGTGCGTGGTGTTGTTTATTGACTGTTCTCAGATAATAGTTTTTTATAAAAGGGATGATTTTTTAAATAAAATATTGGTTTTATCTGTTATTTCATTAATATTATAATTAGGGTTTGCATATTGGTCTACTGTTATATATAGTTCTTCAGTAATATTGAGTAAGGGTCCTTTGGGGTTTGTGCTTAATATTATCATATCATTATCTGTATTAGTAAAGTTATGTTTGTAATCAACCATGTGTTGTCCTATTGCCGAAAAAAGGTTGTGTTTTATGGCATTGACGTGTTCGTTGTATCTGATAGTAAAGTTTCTGCCTGTATGTCCTATGTAGCTTGTTAGACAGTTATTGCAGCGGATACGGTAATCTCCAGAACGAAGGTATTTGTTGTTATTGAAAATGTTGGTTAACGAGTATATGTGCGTGTTATTAAATTTATCAACAACTAGGCTTACCAATGGGTTCTCCCGCCTCCGGTATAATTGCTGAAATATATTTAGACCACCTCGAATACAACTCAATCAGTACAATAAACGGAATATTCTTTTGGTGCCGTTTTGTTGATGACGTGTTTGCTGTCATCGATAATAGACTAACTAATGACAACACTTTGTTAGACACATTAAACACCATAGACCCACATATACAGTTTACAAAAGAAGCAGAAAACAACTGCAAACTGAACTATCTCGATTTGACCATTACTAGACAAGACAATCATTTATCTTTCAAAATTTATCGCAAGCCCACCCATACAATAAATACAATAGCAACAGATTCCATTCATCCTAGCTCCCATAAAAAAGCAGCATATTACAGTATGGTTTATAGAGCCTTTAACATACCGCTTTCAAAAACAGATTTTAATGAAGAGATACATTTAATCCAAGAAATAGCAAGAAAAAATTGATACAAGGAAGATACAGTCAATTCAATCATTCAAAAATTCAAATCAAAACCCAAAACTAAATTATAAAAAATGGACAAACCTAAGAAAAACCACGCAACCTTTACATTTAGTAACACGCACATATACTCATTAACCAACATTTTCAAAAAACATAACCTTGAAATAGCCTACAGGACTACACATAACAGCAACATCATCATACATAACACAAAAACTATCAACAATAACAACAAATACCTTCGTTCTGGAGTTTACCGTATCCGCTGCAATAACTGTCTAACAAGCTACATAGGACGTACAGGCAGAAACTTTACTATCAGATACAACGAACACGTCAATGCCATAAAACACAACCTTTTTTCGGCAATAGGACAACACATGGTTGATTACAAACATAACTTTACTAATACAGATAATGATATGATAATATTAAGCACAAACCCCAAAGGACCCTTACTCAATATTACTGAAGAACTATATATAACAGTAGACCAATATGCAAACCCTAATTATAATATTAATGAAATAACAGATAAAACCAATATTTTATTTAATAAAATCATCCCTTTTATAAAAAACTATTATCTGAGAACAGTCAATAAACAACACCACGCGCAATCCACAGCGCAGGAGAAAGACACAACTAACTCCACCTCTACACAGTTAGCAACTCCCCTTCCCCACCCCTCCATTCCCCTCACGACAACAGACACTAATACCACAAGTTCACGATATAGTACACGCCAAGCTGCCAAGCGATACACTTCCCAATCATCTCACGACAGTAAGTAATCTCTACAAAAAAAAACACACACGCGCGTGTTTAACACTTTAACATTCGAATACGCTTCTAATTCATTTCATTTACTTTTTACAGATAGTTAGCAAGTATCATAGACCGAAAAAGAACCACCTATAACAACAGCTTTCATAACCCCAGCAGCACATTCATCTTCAATCTGTATATTTAACAAGAAAATATAAGTTTATAGTGATTGGACTTTAGCAAATAGTGGCCAATAGTGCCCCATTTGAACTTGGCATGTACACGTGAAGAACAGTACTTCATGTGAAGATTTACAAATTTGCAGGACTGCCTCTTACCTTTTAACTTGCATATTGTCTTATGTTGCATTTAATGTATTTACACAGTATATATTTGAAGAGGTCATTAAATACAGGTTTTAATTACCTGGCATTTCATTTCTCAACGCAATCTCAAATTCAGATTCACATTACTTAATTTGACAAAGTTTATATAAAGTATACTACCCCATCTGAAATTGACACATACGCATGAGGAAAGAACAATACTTCATATGAATTTCACAAAACGTATATGATTGTCTTATACCTTTCAACTTTTATATATTGAAGTGTGCTAATGTCTTCTTTGCATGAAATGTATTTTAAATAGCATATAATTGCAGGAGTTATTCAACAGAGGTTACAATTACCTAGCTTACTATTATTTCAAATGCATTTCACTTTGTTATTGTAATTTCAACTTCGAATTCACATTACTCATTTTGACAAAGTCTAAGCCTAATAAGAAGTATACTGTATAAGCACATGCGGCTACATTTAAGCATATTTAGTCGACTAAAAACAACGCAATATGAAAGTCCTTTTAAAGAACTATTACTAGTAAAACTTGAACGTTAATGCTATATTCAAGGTCAGGTGTAAATAACAAATGTTATCATGTGTTATAATTTTTTAATGTGTTAAAGATAGAAATCTTTTTTATATTCTTGATCCTTTAAATTTAGATGTAAGAAGCAGAATTTCACTTCTAGACATACTACCTAATGTCTATCAAACATGACATGTTTATTTGTAAGATACAACTGTTAAAACATGTATTCTAATGTGTATGTAAATGACAGCTGAGGATGACTTGTGATAAGTCGAGACCGGTCCAGTTTAAAAAAAACATTATTAAATTTAGTATTGATAAGGTGGATCTCTTTCTTTCTATGACAAGTATGGAGGAAGGCAGAAACCTGGAAAAAGAAAGACTTAACATGGGGAGAAGTGGAGATAGCACTGGACAAGATGGGAAATCTCCAGGTTTAGATGATGTGAGCATTGAGATGGAGAAGGTAGAGAAATAGTGGCTGTATCATATGATGAAATTAGTATGGAACTAGAAGACGACCCCTGAGGACTGGAAGAAGGTGATAATTATACACATCTTCAAGAAGGAAATGGGATAGATTTTAAAAACTATAGGGGAGTCACATTGATACATCACTGTGCAAGGGTGTTTGAGAAGATTCTGGAGAATAGAATCAGAGATAGGGTGGAAGAAAAGCTAAGAAGGCAGTTTGGCTTCAGATCAGGAAGGTCCACAGTGGATCTTATATCCACAGTAAGACAGCTGCAAGAGCATCATTATGAGTGGGGTAAAGATCTTCTTTTGATGGCCTTCTTGGACTTTCAGGAATCAATTGAGGGAATAAGAGAACTAAATGAAAGACCTAATTAAATAATATTAATGATAATTACACAAATTTACTGTGTAAAAGAAAATTGCCTCTTTTCGTGTAGTTCATCACTTACTGTTATTTCTTCTTTCTTCAGCCATCATGATGTCACTCCTATCACCATGGCTTTGAATGGAGCATCTGGATATCCGCAAGCCTGCCAGGCATTGACATCTATGTTGTCACGCAACACATTGAACCCTGCTGACATCACTGTATTGTTCAGAAATTACTCTGCAGCTGATCCTCCTCCAATAGATCTGATTCGAACTCCACAATTTCTTGGTGAGATAACTACTTCAGAGTTGTTTTATCCATTTTTACTATAAAGAAACACATTTGAGGCATGCGACTGATAATGGGACATATGCCAACTTGAGGAAAGTAGAAATTTTCAGTAGAATATCAAGATTAAGGCCTCGTCTGTCGCTATTTGTAGTCTTTCTGGTTGCATGAAGTAGAATGGGTAGAGTAACAATGGGACATGTGCACAGTCTGTCATACGTGGATGCAACATGGGCTGAAGTGTTTACAGACATTTACTATTGCCTCTCTTAAAGGTACCCAGTGACTCTTTCCCGTTGTTCGGCCACATGCTTCATTTGTATAGTTGTTAAGTACGTTTTAAAATAAATCCGTTCTTTACTTATAACAGAAAGGCAGTGGAACACTTCTGCTCCTTTTCTTATCAGCCTTTGAAAATGAAAAACTGTTTTTCTTGCTGCTTGTGTTTCTGTTATATTCCTCCACTCTTATTTTACAGTATTTTTTTTAATACTTGCTTGTTTTTTTCTAAGATCCCGACTAAATTCATATTCTTCCCATGTTAATTTATCTTGGATGTACCTTTTTAGTTTATTTGTAGTTTATGTGTCTCCAGTGGCACTGTGGTCTGGAAAAGGTAGTTCGAGATATCCACAGTTCTTCTGCAATGTGACATGAAAAGGGTCTCTGCGTAGAGTTTGGCCACTCTTCAAACATCTGAATATTGTGAAGACAAACTAAACTTAATGTTACTATGTAATTCTGAATCTTGCCAATAGATATCACTGGTTTTATTAGGGATGCCACCTAGGATATATGTATTGAACTCTCTTTAGTGAGAAAATGTAATGGTTAGGGGTTGACATTTCTGTATCCTCACTGATAGTTCTAAGGTTGCCCTTACCAAACTTTTAAATTTAAATCAAACAATCATAGCCCAGCTCACCATCATAAATAAGGCAGTTTTCTGCCTTCCAGGGACTATCTTGATTGGTGTATCAACATGTGAGGATCTCCCTCACTTAAGGCAGCTGGCGTGCTGGGGCATCATCTAAGGTAGGCCGCTTATTTACCCTAATCATGTCATTTGCGTGTGGTAGTGGGAAGATACCAGCGTTCCCCTTAGCGTGTAATGGTTAGAATTGTGTCGTGTGTACTTATTTTAATGTAGGGTTCTGTAACTTTATGTAGTTTGTAAAACATAGGGTTTCTAGGTTCTCAAGCCACGAATGTAACCACCCGAGTGGGTGTCGTGTCATAAGGAAGCACGAGTGTGGACCCTCATTTTTTATTTCTTGTGACTAAGTTTTCTAAATTTAAAATCTCTTTTCTTGCATTTTTTATAGTTAATTTTCCTCCTTCTAAGTCTCAAAGTATTTTGGATTATCCACTGTGCCCCATTAGGTTTTATTGTGATCATGTCATGGGATTGCTTGAGTGGATTCAGCATCTCCTTCTCTTTGTGTTTGGCCTGTTTTCATGTTGAATATTTTAACTAATTTTTTCTAGGCCTATTAGTATGAACTTTTGCTTCTGTTTTGTTCTGGGTCCTTTTGATCCAAGTTGCCTCCCTGTGGAATAAGGGCAGTGAGCGTCAAGCGCATAGTTAAGGTAAAGGCTCGTAAGCCTTCAGTGTTTCTCTTTCCCCCTTTGGGAATTAAGATGGTGCCTTAATTTTGACATTAGGCTCTTACAGTCTTGAAGGTTTGGAATTCTTTCTCCCCATTGAATGTTAATTAAACAGAGTCTATTCTTGTAAAGACTCAAGGGTCTTGATACAATTGAGAACTTACTCTCCCCAGTGACTTTGAAGCTCAGTGAGCTGATTGTTATGCTTTTGAGATATTTATTCTTGTTATTTTGTTGTTGTTGTTATGAAGAAAAATGAAATGAAAGAAAAGAAATGATCAGGGAATTCACTCAAAATTAAATGTTCTCTTGTGGTCATTATTTGTCCAGCCCTTCGACTCTGGTGCCTCTCCCGATCTCCTAGCTCCTTGGTAACTCATAGGACTGGAGCAGTTTGGTGTTAAGGGCCGCTATGGTGCGGTTATAAATGTCATGATTGAAATTGATTGCAGCGTCCATGATTTTGGCTTCATGCAAATAATCTTCAGAGAGGTCATCTCTGATGTTCATCCACAGTTGTAGAGGGTGAGACATTTAACAGAAGATTGAGATCACAGTGAAAAAAATTTTGTAGCTTTTTGGGAGAGGCTGTGAAGGGTGCTTCTGCAACAGTCTGCTCTCATTGATGATCATCCTCGAGTAGTCCAAGAGCCTTGCATACTGATCGGTCATGAGGGTGAATATAGCCACTCACTGTCCTGAGTGCGTGGTAGGAGGTGGATCCTCTTACGTAATGAAGTAGTAGGTGTTGGTTGAAAGTTTCTTCGTCATTTATGTGTACTGTGTAGACTCGACCAATGACATTTGACTTCTTCAAATCAGGGAACCCCTCTGCAACAGTACTGTGCTCATTGAAGGTTGGAAACTTCATTCTGTTCTGTATTGAACTGGGATTACAGTAAAATGAAAATGTAACATTTTACTCCTCAAGCTGGACTATTTTCTTGTGTATCATACCTTAACAATTGTTACCTTCTCTGATTTGCTTTCAGTCTTTTAACTTGTTACAATTTTACTTTTAACATTAGTCCTTGTATTTGCTGTCATATGTTTTATATTTTAACTAGTCATAATTTAACATTTGTCTTGCAGGTGCTATCATGTGTTTTATATTGCTGTTTGACAAGTTGTGTTTTGCTCAATTGATTTATTGGCTGATGATGACCCACAATGAGCGTCGAAACTAGTACCAATGTTCTATTATCTGGCCCATAGAAGATGTGGATGACACATTCGTAATTATGAACAAAGAAATTAAGAACGCGGCCTCTACCCTTCATGATCTTAACAGCATCGATCCCCACATTAAATTTACACTTGAGTCTGAAACAAACAGGTTAGTCAATTTTTTAGATTTGACTATTCATAGACACCCTTCCTCTTTATCTTACAAAATTTTCAGGAAACCCACACAAACTGCAACTACCATTCGTCAAGACTCCACACATCCCCAAGCACATAAATGTGCTACCTATAATAGTTTAGTCCACCGTGCCTTCACAATACCCATGTCAAAGAAAGACTTGAACAACGAACTTAACCGTTTTCCATGGATTATCTTTGATTCACTGTCTGGCAAAACCTAGAGTAATAATTTGCTTGTTATGTATAGTTGTGGAGTACCTTCACTAAATAATTTATTCTGTAAAAACCATTTAAGATTCGCTTTCAAATTTTGTAACAATGGAAAATACACTATAGTTATTCTAAAATGATACAATGAGATAACCTAATTACACGTACGACCCCCCCGCCTGTTCAGAATGATGCATCAAGAAGCATCCAATATGGTGCATAGTGTTAAATTACTTGTTCTTGAAGTCAGTCTGAATTGCTGGACCTGATGGGGCTCTTATTTTCTTGGTAATGCAGAGAACACAGGAATTCACCCTGAATCTCCCAATTTATTTCATTTTCGGGATCAGTCGGATGAAGATATTTAGATAGCAAATCATACTTCCTCTCGGACATACAAATTATAAATTATTTTTCACTGAATGGGATTGGAAGATAAATTGATATTAGTTGGAATATTATGTAATTACGTAAAGCCTCATAGCCCGAAACAGAACTAACTGGAGAATTAAAACTGATAATTATGTTTTGTACAAGTAGGCCTAATATTTTAAAAGGAGACGGTACCTGAATGAATAAATGCTGTCCTGTTCCATATTTCGATTTCCCTCAGATTCATATCCTGTCCGAACTGCTTCCCATACTATTTTTATTATCATACCTACAACTTCAAACTCACTACCATCGCATTTGTCAACATATTGATCTAATTTGTATCAAATAACCTCCGCACTCAACTGGTTATAAGCAGCCACGTTGCTGCAGTGTGTTTACATTCAGTCAGCTGTCTGTTCTGTCTAAGAAAACGTATAATAGAACACTTCGTGCATGCCAGTTGTATCTAGGAAGCGTAGGGAATTCACTGGTTCCAAAAAGTTATATGTTTAGCGGACAGATGGCAGAGAAAGTCGGTTTGAAAGTCGAGTATGCTTTATAACACAACCTGCGGGAGACAATGTGTGACTCCAGTATGCTTTACTACGCAGTCCACGGGAAAGAGTTAATACTATTCATGCACTCGCCAAATTTAACGGTTACAATAAGTCCTTTATAGAACAGATTATCAACAAATTCAGACACCGACCTAAAACCACTCTTACTGAAGAAAAATCGAAAGACGCCACTTCTTCCACCTTTACTTTCAACAAAGATGTCTTCAAAATCACCAATCTCTTCAGAAAGCGTAACGTAAAAATTTCCTTCAGAACAAATAACAGGAATTCTGAAATTCTGCACAATTTCCCCATCAGTCAATATATCCAACATTTTTTCAAAGTCCAGAATCTGCAGATTCAAATGCAATGAATGCAGTTCCTCATATATTGCGCAAACGGGGCGCAGTTTCACGACTACATATTCAGAGCATGTCAAGGCTATAAAATACAATAGGTTTTCAGCAATAGGTCAACACATCTTGGAATCCAACCACAGGTTTACAGACATTGAAATGGCCAATAAAGGGCCTCTCATGAATATAATTGAAAATTGTTTTATCCATTTTGATCAATACTTTAATCCTAACTTCAACTTAAATGAAATTTCTGAGAAGCCTAATATCCTTTTTGATTTCTTAATTAACTTGTTCAAAAATATCAGATTTCCAAACACTAGCGCAGTATTTCAAGCCATGTGCAATATGCATCCCCTTCACTTACCCCTACTACCTCATCCCTTTGCCCCACCTTAGCCCTACTCCCCCGCTTTAACTCCTCCTTTTTTTCCCCTTCCCCTCCATTACGCGGCCTCTGTTATTGCTCTCTTCAGTAGCCCAGCTCCTCTCCTTTCAACAACTGTGTCATCACGCTGCTGAAGGTGAGTTCGCCTCTTTTCCCTTATCTTTCTTTCGATGTTGTACATTTATATCACACCTAATTTGGCTTTCAATCTTTTCATCAGGTTTCCACGTTTCCATACTGAACTGGGAATTATAGCGTTGATTCAAATTATGATCTTCACTTGACCACATTGTTGGCTTCGAAACCACCTGAATTAAGCCTGTTAATTACTGCAACTTAAGAGAACAAGGTTTATTCTTCCCACTGATAACACATGTTACCTTATGATCTGTGCACCTCAAGCTGGGCTTTTCTCTTGTGTATCAAGACTCAACAACTGGGATACCTTCTCAAATTTTATATTTTATGGTCAGACGCACCTCATCATTTTAACTGGTTATAATCTAACAGTGACTTTATAGGTGCTGTCATGTTTTTAGATGGTCATACACACCATACTTTAATCATTTTAATGCTACATTTAAAATTTGTCTTGGTAGGTGCAGTCAAGTGTTCTACACTCCTCAAGCTGGACTATTTTCTCGTGTATCATACCATAACAATTGTGTTACCTTCTCTGATTCGCTTTCAGTGTTTTAACTTGTTACAATTTTACTTTTAACTTTAGTCCTTGTATTTGCTGTCACATGTTTTATATTTTAACTAGTCATAATTTAACATTTGTCTTGTAGGTGCTGTCATGTGTTTTGTATTGCTATTTGATAAGTTGTGTTTTGCTCAATTGATTCGTTCGCTGATGATGACGCGCAATGAGCGTCGAAACTAGTACCAATCTTTAAACTATATATGATATATACTCACATCAATAAATAATCATTGTATGGAAAAGGTGGACCCTTAATATTTTCATTTTACTGTAGTACTGTGCTGTCACTGGAAGAACTTTTTCAGGGTGTGTTCTCATATGGAAAACAGAGGAAACAGGGATATGCCAGGGAATTTGTTAAGTGTTGGGAAAACCAGGAAATATCAGGGAATTCAGAAAATAATCTGGAAATTCATTCTTCTACCAGATAAAATGGGCATATCATATTTATCCATGTAATAGAAACACTTATCATTCCATTTGTTACATTAATCTAGGGCATGTCTTTTATGCTGGGAAAAATTTGCAAAGAAAAGTTATCATAAAAAACACGTGGGATCTCTACTCTTTATACTAGTATCAATGGTCCTGGTTGCCAGTGTTTAGAATTAACATAAGAAAATAAAAATGTTAATTTTAAGGACAGTTCATCTCAAGCATTGATACTTTGTCAGTATATGAATTTTTCATTTAAAAAGTGTTATGTGGCTGAAGATGTTAATAATATACAAAACATGTACCACTTTTAACCAATAAGTTGCCTTAAGCAATTAATGTATCGACAGGGTCGAAAATAAAAAATACTTAGTTGTGTATCTATTAAAGTGCGATACGGAAGGTGATTTTATGTAATACAATCAATCAATCGAATTTTTAATGTTTTGATTTTCTGCTTATTATTTAGCAGTCTGTGTTGTTGGCGAATGTCGTGCTTGATCAGTCCTATTGTGCTCGCAGCTTTTCTACTTGCTTAACACGTTCACTGCTGCTTTAATTAAGCCTATGAATTGCCCCAGGAGCTGATATGTTTTTCCTTACTTTCTATTAGTTAAAAGATAGTAGATGGTAGTTTTAATATTATAAATGAAGTTTTTACACATACACATGAAAAATCATCGATGTGCGTCATCAGCACTGATGAACGATATTTCCATATAATATTCCACGCGCACATGTGCATCATCGATGTGCATGTTATTAATACAGCAGTTTTACATTGCATTGTAGCAAATGCCATTACAGTATGTTGTTACATAATAATTGTTCATACCAAGAATATCCTTAAGTAACTGTTTTGATGCAGTAGTGAATATTATTATAGTCATTTGCTTTATATATAGCACTAGAGGTAAATCTTAAAGCAAGGCTCTGAACAGAGTGCAGTATTTTCCAGAAACTGAGGACAGTAATAAATGTAGTTAGTACTTTTCCCCTTTTCCTGGCACAATTTACATCACTTTCTCATTGATTTACCTTTTGCAATTACTTTTTGTGTTGGGATTAGAAGTACCAGTAGAATTGTCATTGCCACGTTCCCCATTATTACACCACGTTTGAAAGCAACAGGTGACGAACCAATAACTCAAACCTCAGTCTGAGTCCCGTTAGAGAAGAACAAAGCCCATTTACAGTTCTGACCAGTAAAGGCAAGTAAAAGCAGATCATATATAATGATGCACGTACACGTCAACGGCATGCAGCACGGGAATGACATGGCGCATGTGCTTGTCATGTGGCAGCCAGTGTGTTAATGTGCTGACATTGTATCGTGACATCGTCCGCGGCTGCGCTATGTAGGGTTTTTAAGCCATCTAACGTATGATGAATGTGGCAGTTTTGAGGCACAACTAAAAGCTTGTAATATCACGTATGCATAATTTTGTGAATAGAAAATTGGATTTAAAATGAAGTGTCGTCACATTGTATGATGAAAGTTGTTTGTTGGGTTGGAGATTTTGAGTTTGTGATGTTTTATGTGTTTTGAAATTGGCATTACGAGTTTTAATTGTGGTTACAAGAGCTTAAGTAACATCTCTGAGGTTAAGTGAAATACATTTTGATTTGCATGTTCTGGTGCATATTACTGCATTTTCTCACATAATTAATGCACTTTTTTGATGAAAAATAGAGGCAAAAACTTTGGATGCGTAAATTATTCAAATAATTCAGATATTTAAAAATTATTTACAATTCTTTTACATTTAAAAGAACTATCAAATATAATATAAACACAATTGGTTTAACTCATTTGCGGTTATCGTCATTTTCCAGCGAACTCATTCCTGGTTTCCAGCATTTTGCCCCCGTGTGCTAGATTGTGTTCGTCAGTTGGTAAATAGCACACCCACCAAGATGCATGGCTAGTGCATACCGTACAGGCCTCCGTACATCGTTATATCCGATTTTTCGTAAGTTGGGGGGAAAACCCCTCACACATTATAATTGGTATGAAATGGCAATCAGTTTGTTCAAAATTTGCGTCCATACTCATTCGTAATTTTTCTAATTCTGAAACAACATGAATGCGTATTTCAGTTTCATTCTGAAAAATTGTAGTAGTGTCACTTCAGTGGCTTTTGTGGCAAATGTTTTAGTTTTCTTATTCAAACAGCATTTTCTAATGTAACTTAACCTACATATTTCAACCGCTAGTAGAGTAATGACAAGCTTTTTGCTATAAATTTACATGGGAATATCCTTTCCAACATTTAACCAGACGCGAGAAAATACAGTGAAACCTCATTAGTGGTTTTCCTCATTAAGACGATTTCTCGCTTAGCACGTTGTAAATTCGAAGTCTCGATTCACATCATATTAAACCTATATAAAAATACTTCACTTATTGCATCACAGGTGTTCACTATTACTGCTTAGAACAATCACATTTTTCCTAGCCCTGAAAATGTTCTTTGTCGCTCCCATGTGAAAGGAACGTGATTTCCAACACAGATTAGAGCCTTTGCAATAGGAGGCTGGTTGAAGCATGTTGTGCGAAAACTAGAAATGGCCTTAAATTCCTGAACTTTACAGGGTAAATTACACCTTCGGGGAGCAAGGCTAACCTACAAAAAATTCAGTTTTTTTCTCCGGTTTACTGATATTGCGGAATAACCCAGAAAGCCTGTTTGTGCTTGTATTTCACATTCGATTCAGAAGTTAGAAATTTGTTCTCTGTTGAGTGATACAGTGAAGGGTAGCGAATATTTGTTGTGTGATAGCCTGCATACAAATTAGGAACATAATCATGTGAAGTTGATTAGGGTGGTGAATATATTTGTTTAGCTCAGTTATGGATACTGGGCCGGGCTGAGTGGCTCAGACAGTTAAGGCGCTGGCCTTCTAACCCCAACTTGGCAGGTTCGATCTTGGCTCAATCCGGTGGTATTTGAAGGTGCTCAAATATGACAGCCCCGTGTCGGTAGATTTACTGGCGCGTAAAAGAACTCCTGCGGGACTAAATTCCAGCACCTCGGCGTCTCCGAAGACCTTAACAAAGTAGTTAGTGGGACTAAAACAAATAACATTATTATTATGGATACTGGAAAAGTCATGATATCACGTACTACTGAAAACAAAATTAAAATCCAGGAAGTGGTCAGGCATCTTTCAGCGGTGGTGCATATGTTGAAACTCGCACCTTTGAGTTTCGATTTGAGTCGATGGAAGTGTTGTTGCATTCAAGATGACAGTCAAAATAATCCTCTTGCACATGGATGAGTTTAATCACCAGATAGATGATGGTCGAAGTGTGTGACCAGAAAACAGAATTTAATAACCAACTGGTCCGAAATATAAGGCTTCAGCTGATATTTGTCTAACAAAGAGTTTATATGGTCTGCAAATAATGCTCTGATACTTTTATGGGCCCTAGTGCAAATGATTTTATATTTGTTGTCTGGAGTTTTACACACTGTTATTTAATAAACCCCAATGAAAAGGTTTCTGTATTTGTTTTCTCACATTTTTCACACCTTTTAATACACTGCTCTCAACTTCAGAAATGGTAGATAGCCTATATCTTTCACTGTACCCGTACATACTCGATGTCAAACGCACGGATGTTGGAAAAATATTTTTTAAAAGCCCTTATCAAGTGTTTACATATCCTTGCTTGATAGTTTTGATTTGTGTATTCATTAGTACGTTTTCTTGCTTAACACATTCTCTTTCCTTGTCCCCTGCAGAAACATCCTAACGAGATTTTACTGAATAAACTAACCTCTGAAATCAGTTGTCATTCTGTGCTGTATTTTGAGGTGTATCACATTCTTACTTAATTTCAGTACATAGCATTTAAATTAGTTGCTTCAGTCTTTATTTCTGATGAGTTAACTACTGTTATTGGCCACGTTATTCACGCATTTAAAATACAGAAACATGTTCTCTTTCATTTTCGAATCGTGTTTACAGAGCTCCAGTCGATGAGTGTTACTAATTGACTCCGACATCTCCTTCAAGTTTGAATGTCAACAAGAGAGCTTGCAAGTGCACATAGCGTGAAAACTATACCAAAGATGATCGATCACATTCAATATAATCACTGGAGAGCATAAATATCGATAACGGAAAAAAATAATGCATGCTAAATTACTCGTAAAAACAAATACATCAGTGATAGGGTTCTTGCTGTAACTGAAGGATAATACACAGTTTAATATAGGAATGTTCAAGGGACAGAAAAAAGCTATTGTTACAATGGAGTTCTCGCTTTATACCGTACTCACTATAGCGGACTTCTACTATGTGTATATGTTTATATATATAGATGATTGTATTTCCTTTGTTTCAGAATTGCTGGTTGATTCTCTCTTTAAGCCTGGAGTCAAACTCAACCCAGAACACAAGCCCAAGTATATTTACTTACTGGCGTATGCTGCAAGCGTTTGCGAGACATTGACTCGTAAAGGACAGTCTCGTAAGACAATCAATAAGGATGAGTTGAAGCCAACTGTACAAGCTATCGAGAAAGTTCATGGAATCTGCAATCTCAACAAGGGATCGACTGAACTGATAGCTGAGTTGTCAACACTCTACCAGTGTATCAGGTAATTTAGAAATTAATGTCATTCATTCATTCATTTATTCATTCATTCATTCATTCATTTATTAGGAAATGTATTTTTCATTTTTACCTAATGCAATCAAAAAAATGTATTTGGCCTAAGAAATAGTAAAAAGCACTCTTGAGATAGCAGCGTAGCCAGAAATTAAGGCAAGTACATTAGTAGCTAGCTGACAATAAAATAAAATGAGAAAGTCCAAAAGATTACAATATTTTTAAATTTCTTGGAGATTCATGCACAAAGAAAAATTATACTTCTGGAAATAACAGTGTTCCCGAGGCAACTACATAGTATTAAGAACAGCATGTCAAATTGCAGCACAGAACACCAACTGAGCGGTCTCTCTATTTTTTTTTTTTTTATTTTTATTTTTTTTTTTTTCTTTAAGAGATTGAAACTTCTGAAATCTACAGTAGAATGAGGTCTCGGCATGAAGACAGGTGTTTAACCCTCACGGTAGAACCTCGATAATACAAAATCGGTTAATTCAAAATGCTGCCTAATTTGAACAAACTCGTTCCCAGAAACACAAAGTACAATTTGGCATGTTAATTGTTATTTAACAAGTCAGGTCAGGTACGTCCTGCTACCGTATGTGACAGTAGACGGTACTTACCTGCGACTGTCTGGCCGAGGGTTGGGTGGCTGTTACCAAACCTGACAAACTAAGGGAGAACAAATGGCTATGTGCAGAGGAGTTCACCCTTAGGGGGCTTGTTGAAGCCATTGTGTAGGAAATGACACGTAAATTCAACTGGAAGCTGCTGCCTTGCAGATGAGGCAGGGGACTGCTAAAGGCTAAGGGAGATAATCCTGACAGAAAATCTTCTCTAATGTTAGGCCTAGCAAGTCAGTTGGAGAGTAACTGTAGTCGCTTTCAACACTTACACGGGCCTCCAAACAAAGAATTCGGAGTAGACAACAGGACCCGCAGACCCACGCTAGGTATGATGGCTTACAGCCTGATGATAGGCCAAGCCTTGTGATTGTGCAACAACCCCGGAGAAGTCGACACACTCGAATAGGAACAATCAGTGTACTGAGTTTGACTGGAAAATGTGAAGAGTTAGTGGATATCATGGAGAGAAGGAAAATATCAATCCTAGGACTGAGTGAAACTAAATGGAAAGGTAAAGGGAAGAAAGAGTTGAGGAAAATCTATGCCCTCTGCGGGTATGGAAACAACAGAGAGATGAGAAATGGAGTAAGATTGATGTTGTCTAAAGAGTTAGAGATGGTATTACAGAGATCCAATTCATCAGTGAGAGGATAATAAAGGGAACAGTTCACCTTGGGAAAGAAAAGCTGACACTGGTGCAAATGTATGCCCCTCAGACAGGCTGCAATCCAGATGAAAAGAACAAGTTTCTTGAAGACTCTACGCTCACGGCCAACTCGCCCGGTTGGGATGGAAAGAGCAAGACGGTCATTGACTATGTCATAACAGATAAAGAAATAGACTTGTTGCTGTATTTTGTTTTTGTTCTTTGATATTAGTAAATAAGTTGGACTTCAATAATCGCGTCTTTACATTATTCACGCATTTGTTACGGAAACATGTTCTCTTTCATTTCAAATTTTGTTTGCAGAACACCAGTCGGGTGAGTATTGATGATCAACTCCAGCATTGCCTTTGGGTTCAGTTGTCGATAAGAGAATTTGCTAGTGCATATAGCGAGAAAACTATGATTGATCACATTCAGTATAATCGCTGGAGTGCATAAATATTGATAATGGAAATATAATGCACACTTAATTGCTCGTAATAAAGGATGCATCAGTGATAGGATTCTTGCAATAACTGAAGGAGAGTACACAGTTGAATATAGGAATTTTCGAGGAACAGAAAAAAATCATTCGTTACAATGAAATTCTCTCTATATGCCACACTCACTATAGTGGACTTCTACTATATCTACACCACCAGCAACATCATTAGAAGCTGCTTTCTCCAGCTCCTCAAGTATTTAATTTACTATCAGGAGTATCTGGGACCTATAGAATCGAAACAAAGTAAGGTTAGGTGATATAAATACCAGAATGTCTCATGTGCCTGTTGGTTTGTTAACGACCCACTTATAGTTTCGATGTATTCTATCAACATATGGAGGAAAATATACAAAAGTTCATGTTTATACTAAAATACATTTTCACTACAGCTTAACATACAAGTACAGTCGAACCTCGATTATCCGTTCCTGGAAACTGCGTTTTCCTGGAATATGCTTTCAAATTACATGGTCCCTCGAGCATCGAAATTGAATCACGTTGTAAAAATCCCGCATTATCCGTTCATCGAAGAAACTATTTCCCAGATCAACCGTCCAGAAATTTCAGTCCCATCAACGCTAAATCGTCAATCAGTCATTTTTTAATAAACTGTATCTCACAAAAGGACGGCGATGGCATATTTATGAATCTTGGTGGTAACGCCCCATCATTGCGCTGATTAGAGCAAGTAGGCCCCACTGTACTGGAAAAGCGATCGGCGGTGAACTTGCATAAGGGACCATCTTAGCATCGCATTCGGGTGGTATTGTTTAGAGAATTTCGGAAATCATAAAGCAGTGTGTGGCCACAACAGTTGTAAGGAGACACGGCGCATTTCGACAGCTACAGCTCTACTTGAAGATGGAACGAGTTTCGTCATATTTTGTCCACATTATGTCCAGGGTTAGATGTTTATATTTTTACTTTTTTTTGATCATTCTGCCGAACAGGTTTTCGGCACTTTCGTCAGGGCACTGTAGAGTAACTGGGCTTTCAGGCAGGAACCAAAACTGCTCCTTCTTAACACAAATTTAGTACCGGTATTTTAATGTTATCGTACACGATTATGCTATCGAGACCAGAACAGATTATGCACCTTACATTAAAAAAGAAAGTCATGGGAGGTCTTGGGATTGCCTATTACTGTTTTGGTCCTAATGTAAGACTGGGAATTTTACGTTTTTGTGTTAAAATGCCAAAAAACTGCAGTCGTTTTATTTTTGCACGATACATTTCAATGGTTTGTATCATTTCCAACTCGTACTGATATGTGCAGCGAGCGCTCTTTCCTGATGACCTCAAGGTCACGAATAACCGTAATTTGTGAAGTTTTTATTATTTTTTTTTCTCTTTCCAATTTGATTGGATTAGCGACAGGCAGAATTTAATATAATACATTTGAGAACTTTTGAGAATCGATACTTACATTCGAAACCAAGTTTTCGAGTTCAACATAACCTTTAAAAGTCAATGTAGGCCTAATTTACACGGTACAAGATTTCCAGAAACTGACTACGAACAGTATACCGGAGACCAAATTACAATGGAAGATTATAAGAAAAGAAGGGATTTCGCCATTATGTTGGGCGCTTTTGTATCTAATGTGCTTTATTTTATTAGATCAGATGATTAAAAACTACTTGTGGTCGATTGTCATTTGGCTTGGCGTTATTAGATTTTTCAAAGAGTTTGGCTAATCAAAGTTGCTGAACAGAAAGAAGTTTTCACAGGAAACTGACGAAGATTTCCCTGTAAAATCGAATATAAAGTATCGAGATTTTGAACTCACATACCAAACAAAGTCTAAAACCTACAACTACTTAGGCCTTAATATCAAGATTGCTAAGCTGGGCAAAGATATTAATTTTCTCAAACAGTGTATCGTGCAAAATTTAACCCCTAATTTTCTTAAACCTACCACTTTTAGACATCACAATTCTTCTGATTGTTCTAGAACACAAATAAAAGTGAACGAGATTTGGTTAACCAATGAAATTAAATTCCTTTATAAGAAGAAATCTTTCCTGAACACTCGTCTTTGAGTCTCACCTCAAAGCAACTCGCCTACTATAAAGCGCTCAATGGGACTTACTTCAAACCCATGTAGACGATAAGTTATTCATTACACTTTCCAAAAAGCAATCAACTTTAGACAGAAAGCTCAACAATCTCAAAAACATCTCTATGACAAGAAAACCTTTTACTAAATTACCTATTGAACCGAAAAATCATGACAATATAATTAGTAGGTTTCATCCCCCTGTTGTCAACTTATCCAAAACAATTCTAGATGATAATGACAACTTAATCCTATCGAAAGGCCCTAAACATAACTGGCCTAACTTAAATAAAAATAACACTGTATGTAATTTAATCACTGAATCTGAATTAGCTGTCAATAAAATGCGTAAAAAGAAAAAAATAAGATTTACACCCTAACGATAATAGCAACACTATTCCCTTCACTGAACGTAAACACATTCTTAACCTTAAAAAGAAAATTAAAGACCAAACCTCATTATCACAAAAGCTGACAAAGGTAACACTACAGTAATAATGCATAAAGTTGATTATATCGAAAAGAAAAAAAAAAAAAATCTTCAGTAATAATTCCTTTTCTATAATAAAAAAAGATCCTACCCAACAGATTCAACGTCTCCTTAAACAAACCCTAAAGAATTCTTCTTTTTTATTTACTGAACCACGAACCTGCTACGCAGACGTAGCAGGGGGAGAGGTGATACTCCTACATGGCACGTTCCAGGTGGCGGATAGGGGGGTCCTAACCGGCTTGCCGGCGGACTTGAGGGAAATAAAATACCTCTCGTGGACCAAACACACACCCCCTGTGGGTGGGGGAGGCAGACGAATAATACACCCACGGTATCCACTGCCTGTCGCGAGAAGCGACTAAAAGGGACGACCAAGGGATGATTGAATTAGAACCATGAAACTACGTTTGATTCGTACCATCACGCAGGGAACACCATGGGTCGCCTTTACTTGCGAGTAGTACCACTCTGTTAGGTACTGAATAGTTTTGTGATTCGTAGCACTCAGGCGGGGTTCAATGTGGGTTTCCAGTACCCGTGAGTCGTACCCATGTGAGCAACACCACGGGTCTGGGTGTTGCCTGTGAGTTGTACCACTATATGAGCGACACCGTGGGTTTGCGTTGCCAGTGATTAGTACCCACTATGTGAGGAACACCACGGGAATGCCAGCGCCCGTGATTAGTACACCTAGGTGAGGAACCTTATCGGTTTGCGTTGGCTATGAGTGGCGCCATTGTGTGAGAAACACCATAGGTATGCGTTACCTTTACGACGTACAATACTTGTGAGTCGTACCTTAATGTTTGGAACACCGTGAGTATACGCTACCTTTGATTAGTACCGCAGCTTGAGAAATACCATGGTTCTCCTTTACTAGCAATATGTGCCATTATGCGGGATCGTTGACATAGATATTGACCCATTCACACAAGCATCATCGATTCAGGATTGGGTTTTGGAAGCAGTCCCTTGGTCAGTAATATTGTTTCTGGGAATGTTAGGCATTGCCCGTCTTATCCACTGATTGTTTAAATTCATATTCATCAATTCATTCCTCATCATCACGTTTTGAATTCTGGTCAATGGATGAATTTTGTACTTTTAAATTGTAATTCCATTTCGTCTCATTTCGTACCATAGGGGCCGATGACCTAGGTGTTAGGCCCCTCTAAACAACAAGCATCATCATCATCATCATTATTTACTGAACATGAAAAAAACAAGATTGTTAAGTATGAATCCAGGCCTGCCAACCGCGAAATCTCTTCCTAAAATTCATGAGACTGACGTCCCCATTCGACCAATTATTAATTACAGATCCAGCCCACTTTACAAATTAGCACAATTCATTCAAAATTTTCTTAAGAATAATTACAAATTGTTATCAAGTAAGTCTGTAAAAAACACCATAGAACTAGTTGAGAAATTAAATAACTTTAAAATCCAACCACACCATTCTCTACACTCTTTCGATATTGTAAATATATACCCAAGCATTAATATCAAAAAATTATTTCCTATTATTGAGAAGAATTTAAACACATATAGTCGCTTAAGCAAACTTGAAATTAATGATTTTATGACCATCTTAACATTAGTAGTTAACAACTTCTTCATCTTCGACAATATAATTTATCAACAAGATGGTTTGACTATGGGTTCTCCAGCCTCAGGGATCCTAGTGGAAATATACCTAGACTTTTTAGAACACAATTTCATTGATAACAATGACGAGTTTAAACACGTGTTATTTTGGGCTAGATATGTAGATGACACATTTGTGATCCTAGATGATAGTTATTAATGCAGCATCTACTCTTAATAGTCTCAGTAAAATTGATCCTAACATTAAATTCACTCTTGAAACAGAATCAAACAAATCAATTAATTTTCTAGATATAACAATAAGCAGATTACCTTCCTCATTATCATATATGATTTATAGAAAACCCACACATACAGCTAATACCATAAAACAAGACTCTTTTCACCCACAGACACATAAACGCGCCTCATACAACAGTATGGTTAACCGTGCCTTAAAAATTCCGCTATCGAAGGATAACTTAAATAAAGAACTAAATATCATCCGCTCCGTTGCCAAATTTAATGGTTATAATAGATATTTTATTGAACTAATTATTAACAAATTTAAACACCATCCTAACACAACACTAAAGATAATCCTAAACCAGCTGCTTACTCCACATTCGCATTCAATATAAATGCCTACAGTATTGCTAATGTCTTCAAAAAACATAATACCATGATTTATTTGCCAACTAACAATAGAAACCTTGAATTATTACATAACTCCAACTCCTTAAATAAAACAAGTGTCTTTTCTAAGTCAGGCATATACCGTTTTTAGTGCAACAACTGTAACTCTTCTTACATAGGTCAAACTGGTCGTAACTTCAAAATTAGATACTTTGAACACGTTAATGCAATAAAATACAACAGATTTTCAGCAGTAGGGCAACATGTACATGAAACAAAACATATTTTCACTACAATAAACCAGGATATTGAAATTCTCAGCACTCTAAATTAAGGCCCTCTCCTAGACATCACTGAAAACTGTTTCATACACCTCGACCAGTTTTTCAATCCAAATCTTAACCTGAATAATATTTCTGAGAAGCCCAGTGCCTTTTTCGATTTTCTCATCTCCATTTTAAATAACCTCAAGTCAACAAGCAAGCGATCAATCTTTCACAATTTACACAATACCCTCTCAGCTACTTGCCCCTTCCACAACACCCCCATGATCCTCCTTAGATACCCCCCATTTTTTCCTTTCCTTCCCACCCTCTAATTAGTGCTCATTTTTCCTCACCCGTTTCTCTATTTATCATCTCCCATTCATTTATCAATCACCACGGCAAGCTGTTTCAAGTTGAGCCTCGCATTGTAATTTCATTTAAAATTTCTTCGTATTTTTTATATATTTGGTTTTATTCTTTTTAACGATTTAAATTATTTTAAAATTTATATATCTGCTTTGAATTGTTAAAATTAAGTCCTACACTGTTTTCCTAAGAATTCAATTACGTCACCTTTTACTCTTTGGCCGGAGAATCAAATGCCTACAAGACCTGCCAGCAACAACTAAACATAACTGCATATCACAAGTTTCTCATATTAGAACAAGTCCTTTAACTCGTTACCGATCTCAAATTCAACACCTTCATACATCTTCATATGTGAATGCGGCATAACAGGATTGTACTAGACCTGCTTATGAACTTCAACTGGATTTGTTTCGGAACGAAATAGTGGTGTTCTTTTTTACTCTTTTGACCGTGATCATTGTGTTATGAACATCAACTGGAATTGCTCTGGCACAAAATAGTGTTCATTTTTTGTCTGTGATCATTGTGTTAGTTGTTTTCAGATCTTTATGACTTCATTTTTGCATTGCTTTGCTAATTGGCTGATATATATAATTTCCATTTATTTTGGAAAGACCTCCTGTATTTAGAGGCTGCCGCTAAGAACAAGGTAAAACATATCAATTTTATGTATATGTGTATTAATAAAAGAACATTCAAAATTAGCTGTAGAGGTGGTGCCTCATGATCTTGATGGAGGCTCAGAGGACGAGGGTCACGATTTCCGGGATGAGCTTCATTGGGAGTTGGAAGCGCTTCCGTGTGGCGACGAAGTGACGAGGTATGGTACCGTGAGCTCCGACCATTATCCCTATTATTTCAATTTCCTGAAGGTGGTATTTAGATTTGTAGTAAGGGATAGTTGGTTTGTATTTGTTAATCTTTTCTAGATTAACCTCCTCTGGCTGACCGCTATGGTGCTCGAACCTGACCGTCAGATCTAATATGAATCCTTGAGAGCTGTTTTCTTTAAAGGCTATGATGTCAATTCTTTGCGAACTACCATTTACGGCCAGTCCGTGTACCTCCTCATGTACACTGAATCCCTTCTTTCTCAGTTCTGCGGCAATGAAGGATCTGATCTGGTGGTGCCGCGTGTTTCTAAGGAGCTCCCCGCGTGTGCAGAATCCCAGGACATGACCAAGAGTTTCTTTCTCTCCGTGGCAATGCCGACAGAGGTTGTTGTCCAGGGATCTGCCTGGCACTGAGCGCACCGCAGAAACATTAGCAGTCATCTTTATAGCCTCTCTCCACTCATTACAAGACAGTCCGGTATGATCTCGCACCGAAGAGTTTGCTGGTGTATACTCTTTGTAAAGTTGTACTCCGAGTCCCTTTTGCGGTAGTGAACACCAGGAGGTGAATTCACGTTCTCGTAGCTCTTGACGGATCTTCTTAGTATCGTACAGGCCATTCTTGGCAGTTATTCTCTGGGTATCAGCGTTTGTTAGTTTTAGGCGTTCTATACATTCCCGACTCTCCGCGTGACAATCCCTCGAAGCGACACCAAGTGGATCTTTAGTCTTCAGCAAGATATTGCAGGCATTAATGCATTGTAGGTAAACTTCCCACGACGTTTTAAACAGAGCGAGTCCTTTGTATTTCAAGATGTATTTCTTTCCAGTGTACATCATGCCATCTGGGGTATCCATCGGCAACTGCAGTATCTCCTTTGTTGCACTTTTAATCATTTTATCGCTATCGGATAAAAATTTCTGTGCAATTTTCTTGAAACTGCATGTCAGGAAAGGGTATATCAGGGTGGGACAGATTGAGGAATTTAGTACTATGAGCTTTTGGTCTTCCTTAAGCAGTGGCTACGATGTTAGAAGTTTGAGCCTATTGTGAAGGTCTAATGGTGAGATGGCGACCCCAATCTAGAGAGCCAGGAATATCGGCCGAGACGATTCATCACACTGACCATGCGTCACCTCGTAATCTGCAGGCCTTCGGGCTGAGCAGCGGTTGCTTGGCAGGCAAAGGACCATTGGGCCTGTAGTTTGGTTTGGTTTAGGAGTTTTTGTAAAATTATAATTGTACATATTTCATTTTTGTCATGTTTAGCCAAATTGTTGATTGTTTTCATTCATTTCTGGATTTTCCGTTTTCCCATATACGTTTTATTTTCACGGTCCCTCGAAAAACGGAGAATCGAGGTTCCACTGTACTGTATTTTTTCCAACTAACAGCAGCAACACGAAACAACAGTAGACGATGTGTGATGTAATACAGCCTCAACAATGTCCGACATATTGGCCAATATAACACAGGACATATATTTTCAACAATGGATAAACACACAATTTCAAATACAGATCAATCAAAAACATAAGTTAGAAATACTGTATATAGATGGGTCGTCAATAGCCCAGTGAGCACATATGTGTTAAGTCAGGGAAAAGTATATGATCGGGTGGAAAGATACAGAAATAGAGGACAAAATATCAGTGATGAACCCTGTAGGAAGAGACCAGTTTGGATTACAGTTGAGACATTGAAACTGTAGACTGACCATGGAATTTGTGACAGAGGTGAGTCATTGTTGATTAAATTGCAGCAAAATTCAACACGAGTCATAGTCTGTGTTTGGTATCATCCATGATGACCGTGGCTCGAGAGTAATGTGTTACCGATGTGTGCCATGGCAGTTGGTAGGATGATCACAACCTAGGCAGCATAATTTCAGATCAGAGGAGACCCTTATGCACTGAAATGCTGTGAATGCCTTCTTACCGTCCGACCTGGTGATTAATGCCACTTCTGCTTTCCCACTCCCACCAGCACCCACACTGCCTTCCACCCCATTCCATTTGCGGACAACATGCAGCTTGTTTCATATTGTTTATTGCTTACAGTAGCAGATACCATTGGTACTGAGTCCACTAAGGAGGTGTACTATTTTAGTCATAAAATTAGCACCAGGAACAGAAAACAGAACCATTTAACAATCCAGCAGAAACTTTGTGCGCTAGGATCTGAATGTTTAGGTAATGGTGGAAGACTGTGCAGTTAATTTGTAATCAGTTAGGAATCAGGGAAATTATGGTAAATGATTGGCAGCGCAATTAAGAATGTCTTCAGACCAATTGTACTCGCGTGGAATCATTAAAAATATATTTTGTGTTGTGTTGTAAAGGAACTCCATTATTGGATTGATAATGAAGTATATTATACAGTAAAGTATTGATTATCCAAAACCATTGGGGACTGAGGGCGTTCAAATAAATGATTTTTTGGATAACCGATCATTCATGAAAAAAAAAGTACATCAAACACAAAACTGTATATATATTACGCATCACATGTTACAAATAACCTTACATAATAACTCACTCACGTACCTGTGCTTCGCTACGGAATTCTACGTTGTTTATGGAATACTAGGTAAAATGCTGTACACGTTGTGAGTAAGATTTAATATTAGTTTGCATTGCTCCTAGCATTACCTGAGACACCAGGGGGAGGTCGGCATATTTCGTTTCTCATATTAAGTCTGAGTTGGGGAGTCTTCACAATGGCAAGGCCCCATTTCCTACTGCCAGTCACAGTCAATTTGAGAGTTTAGATTATAATGGCAAGCTCCCTTGGCCTTCTGCCAGTCACAATCGAGTGGATTGTTTTCTCATAAGATACGAATTTCATTTTTGATCTGTATTGACAAATATACGATGTGTAAAGGAATAGATAAGGTCCACTTATTCAATACAAATTTTAATGAAAAATATATTTTATCATTATCTTGGGTCTAGTTTTGACCTGCTGAGAGGTCATCCTCAGCCATTTACATGTACAAATTAGCAAAAATCAATAAAATAGTGAACACTAAAAGAGTAAAACCAGCTGAAGTATGCATGAACACAGACATGTTGAAAAGAATTCATAAAATCTTCGTGGAATCTGTGAATCGCTAGTTATGATGATGTGATGTCTTTTTAAAGTCCTTGGAGAATTTCAATATAATATGTTGAGATGATTAAAAATACTCTTTAGAATTAGCTGAATAGGACAGTCTCAGATAGTGAGTGTAATAACAACAACCAGTCAATTCCTTAAGCTTGAAGAGGCTTGTGTGTTAAAATAGTCATTATTCATAACATTTGTTAAGAATGAAGCCATGTTTTCCAGTGTTGACTTAGTTAAATGTAACAAAGGCTTTTCAGCAAATACAATGTAAATTATAACACTATAAACATACCTCTAAAATACACACTAACATACAAAGAATGACATGTTTCGTTCTACAAGAACATCCTCAGATTCTATCAAATCACTTAAAACAAGCTTATATATGTACAGTATTGTTTACGTAGCGTTAGGGTGCAGGGATTGTTTGGTGGCGGGGATTATTCACGTAAATATGGTTGTTATTCAGAAATTTCATTAGTATTATAGGTGGGGTTGGAATGATGTTATAAGTGAATGTACGAGTTTTCCAGAATTTTGAGCAAGGGGCCTTTTTTGTAACTTTTATAATAACAAGATCTTGTTCAATAGGTGAAAAAGTATGATTGAAATTAAACAAGTGCTGACACATAGCAGAGAAACAGTTGTACACATCACCCAGAAACAATTGTGTTTTATGGCGTTAACATGTCCTACGTAATGAGTAAGGAGTCATGAAGTTCCTGCCTGTCTGACGGTTGTAGGTGGAGTCACAGTTGGTGCATTTTAATTTGTAGACTCCAGAATTTAGAATTTTATTATGTTGGTTAACTGAATAGGTATTATAAAAGTGGACAAATTATAACTAGTTGTAAAAGCTATATTCAGGTTTTGTTTCGTGAAAACATTGGTGATCTGGTATTATAATTATTATTAAATGTGAAGGAAGAATATATTTTCTTTTGGTGGGGGGGGCTTTGTTTCTTTGATTAAAGTCGAAGAAGATTTATTTTTAATTTTATTTATTATTTTGACAATTAATTATTTGTTGTAGCCATTGTTTCTGGCTATTGAATGTATCATATTTAATTCTTGTTTGAGATCCTTTTGGGATAGAGGGATAATGAAGGCTCTATAGATTATGCTGTAGTAGGCGGCTTTTTGTATGTCTGGCGGTGTAATGTATCTTGCCGGAGGGTATTCGCAGTTTGGGTAGGTTTTCTTCGTATATAATATGAGAGGCGATTTGTGTGTCTGTCTAGTGATGGTTAGATATAAATAATTTGTGGATCGATTAGATTCTGATTCGCCAAAGGGTACCGCCAATACTAAGGCAAGATAACTGTTGAGTCATCAAGAAAACTTTCAGTGGTGTGTTCATAAGTTTGCTCAGTGTAATGCAATGTTAATTTAAGGTAATGACATTTTCATAAATAACAGCATCTAAGAACTTTTTGGATAAACTTAATAAAAACTTCAGTAATCAGTATGAAGTATGCAGAGCACTGGTTAACTTAATTTTATTATAGTATGTTGCAGGAATGAAAAAAAACAAGGCTTAAGATAAATTACAGTTTTTGCTCTTAAATTATTTTTTTTAAGTGATCCACTTTTTTGTCTGCCATTGTATTTTTAAAAGATAGTTTCAAATGTTCGGCTGCTTCAGTATCAGCTGACAGTTTTTCATCCTGGATGTCCAATTCTGTAATTCCATGCTTAGATTTTAAACGCATAAGCCAGTCGGTAGTCGTTTTAAAATCAGCGTTACCCCTTAGTTTCTTATTTGTTTCAAGAGGTTTTCCACAAATCAAAGGACTACTTATTAGTTGTCCTTGGTTACATACTTGTATGAAACGTGTAAACTGCAGTGTCTAACTCCTAGTCTTCTTGCTATTTTCGTTGTTTTTCTGTGCAAGCTTACATCTTCACTGTCCAGTACACTCAGACTTTGTAATGGCATCACTGTTCTTTTCAACTTACGACTCCATATTCCTGAGCTAAGCTTGATCCAGAAAGACCATTCTTCAACTGCTCTATTATTTTAACTTTATTGAAAACGCTGAGGACAATGCAATTACGTTGAGTAGCCATTGCAAACGGCACAACTACAGCACTGTGTGTCACAAGTGAAAATTCACAAATCACGGGCGACGCGGGGTGGGTCATGCAAGCCAGTTGGCAGGGAGGGTGAAAGCATTGCAGTGTTACAGCAGTGTAGCGACAGCCAACTGCAATGCTTTTGGTTAACTGATGTTCCAGTTGATCGGTATTTGGACAATCAATGTTGTATTGTAGTAACATAGTACTATAAATTGCATCCACTACACCAGCCAAGTAGATTACACAGCACAGGTCATGTAGCTCTAAGTTCGTTTGACAGCATTGCAGATGGACACAGTGTTTGTGTTAAAACAGCTAACAAGGACAATATATATGCTTGTGCAGGTTTCCTGTGGTGTCTGTGGGCGTGGTCCGATGGGTAGAAAGCACGGTGACAGAGCCCAGCTACTTTAAACTCTGCACCGAACACACTCCTATCCACCTGGCTCTGCTGGATGAAGTGGTTACCTGTCACCAACTGCTTCACCCGAAAGTGCTCCAGCTGCTCATACAGTTGTTTGAGTCCAAACAGGATGAGCTTGAGATTCTTGTTCAGGTGAGTATAGCTACTGAGGCCCAGCTGTTTATGGGAACATCACGTAGTTTTTCTCCTTTGTACTAGCCTAATTACTAACTGGTAATGTTCCTTAACCGGAGTGAAGTCACACACGATCAAAAAGACCCCTCCTTAATGGATCTCTGATAACTCAGCAACTCATTTTTGTGCATGCTTTAGTAGCAGTTGTCATTATTTGTTGCTTCTTGTTTCCTTTATTTTTGAAAAAGAGAAACAAAAAAAGAAAATTTCAGGTTATAAAACAAGAACTAAAATCATAATCTCGTTTGGTTCTTTCATGTTAATTATTATTACACTTAACACTCAACTTTCTTCATGTTATCCCAGTTATTCCTGGTGTCGCTAAGAACCACCCAGGCTCCTCTTGGTTTTGACTGGGGTATTAAGATCAGATGCCCTTTGTGACACCGCATGATTCTTTAGATAAAATCTCAACTGGGATTTGAACCTCAGTGTTCTGGGTTGGAAGCCAGCAGCTATGCCACTGAGCTAATCATGCCTCCCAATTATACTTAATAATAATTTACATAAATATTACACAAAAGAAGCCTACTTAACCGATTGCCCAGATTACGGTGTTGAAAGGGACAGAACAATATTTCATGTTATACTAAACTGCAAACGCAGTAAATACATGCATCCATCCCATCATCGTTCAGTCTGCAAGCTTCTATGAATTAACTAAGTGCTTTCACAATCCTATGTTTGCAGATGGTTCTGTAGCCTTGTTTAATTCTACACCTCTCACCTGCTAGTCATTAAAAACTGCGTTTAACTGTCGTCACCTTGGTCTGCTTCTGTTTCTCTTTCCTTCCACGGTCAGTTCCATTATACTTCATGGCAAACTATCTGCCTACATTTACCTTGCATGATCCTACCACCGAAGTCTGTTTGTGCGTACAGTTTTATCCATTGAGATTATTTCTGACGTGGCCTTTATCTTGTCATTCCAAATACCATCCTACCATTGCTCCCACTTTTTGTTCTAGCAATCATTCTTGCTATTTTCCATTTCTATTACTTACAACTTGAATTAAATATCCTGCTTCCACCGAGTTTTCACTCCTGTACAGCAAATTTGTTTTGAAAGGAGACCGATGAAAAGATGGTTTTGTCAGAGAGCTGACATCTTTCTTACAGTATACTGCTGATTGATTACAACTGCGAGTGCATTGAATTTGCTTTATTACACCTTCCTTTGATTTCATTTCCTATTCTACCTTCCTTGAGGAATACACGACATAAATAAGAACTATCTGTGTCGGTGCGATGTAAGGCAAATTCTAAAAAGAAAATATATATACTTCAAACGTTCCTTCTGTTAGCATTTTGTATCCCCTCCCATACGTTTTTTTACCCGCTGACATCACTTTAGTCCTAGAAATGCTCAATTTCATATCATATTCATCGCACCTCTTTTCAAGCTCCAAGATGATAAATCGCAGGCTTTAAGGAAAGTCTACCGTGAAGATCTAGGGGAACAGTATGGCTTGGAAAATAACAGGGCAACAACAATCCTGATGTTTACACTGAAAACATTAGTATAAAGAAAAAATATCTTAGAAATATCAGGCTGAGTGACTCAGATGGTTGAGGCGCTGGCCTTCTGACCCCAACTTGGCAGGTTTAATCTTGGCTCAGTCCACTGGTATTTGAAGGTACTCAGATACATCAGCCTCATGTCTGTAGATTTACTGGCACGTTAAAGAACTCTTGCGGGACTAAATTCTGGGACTTTTACTTCTCCGAAAACTGTAAAAGTAATTAGTGGGATGTAAAGCCAAAAACATTATTATTTTATTTTCCTACAAATTGAAGAGGTGTGTTACAGTGTACAGAGAGCCTAGGTGTAGAAATGCCTGCTTAGGAATAGTGTGGCATTCTTAATAAATGAGGTAAAACTACTGTAGAAATCATGCAAGAGTTGTGTCCAAATATGTGATGGTTGTTCAGACTTGTTTGTGACTATCTGTGGAATACTGCAAGGATGTGCTTTCATTACTGTAATGGATTATATAATGAGAAGGGTTGAAATGAAGACTTAAGAAACTGAACGACTGGAATTATGTGTTTGTAGAATTTGATCTCAAACTAAGTCACTCCTAAACTGTGGTGCTGTCTGTTAGTGGACGAACAAGCCGATCAAAGATCACCTTGGATGGAGAAAAGCTTGACGAAGTGGATCATTTCGGATATCCGAACAATGTGCTCACAGAAAATAATGGATGTCGTGCAGATATCACCAACAAAGTCCAAAAAGTCCTAACACTATTTTCCTTATTACTGATGAATTGTGATCCTTTGACTGTTTTAAGTATGAACTATGGTTTTCCATTTGAGCTAGTATGCTCCTGGTCTGACTGAGATTTGAAGAGGTTTCCCAGTGAAGTGTTTAATTTGGTCTGACCTCATTGATGGAGCAGTGTCCATTAATGTTTGCTTGAACTATGATATTTGTCAGAGCTAGTACCATAATGTCGTACCACTTGACTGAAATACTGCAGAATGCAGTGTCAGCAAATTGTTGAGAGCCTGACACAATGCTGAGTTCGTTCTTGCTGTCCACGAGATGCGAAGGAACTGCGGTCAACACCACGTTTCAAAGGCATCAATTCGCTTTACATCGGATGCTTTCAGTATTTTGGAATCTGCACCAAACAAAAACGTAGAGAACAGTATAATACCAATGTAGTTGGTCCGTTATTGGACATTATAAATTTTCCAGCTAACTCATTCCTGCTTGCCAATAACGGACCAACTATATTGGTATTATAAATTTACTAACTCGGGACAAATATTTCAAGTTCCCTATGGGAATCTACATCTATATCGTAGAAAACAGTATTTAGAGTTCTCCATAAGCTGCTTCTTTGTAGACTCTCCAACCATATCCTCATAAAACTGACTACTGCATTGTGAGCCATTGCTGTGTACGTTCTGATTTGTGTCTTGCAGCTGCCCTGACTAGAAACTAATGGTCCGAGATAGATGACTTCATTAATCACTACCGAGCAAGTGGCTATGCAGTTAGGATCACATAGTTGTCAGCTTGGATTTGGAAGGTAACGGGTTCAGACTCCACTATCGACAGCCCTGAAGATGGTTTTCCATGGTTTCCCCATTTTCACTCTAAGCATATGCTGGGTTTGTGTCTTAAATAAGGCCACAGTCACTTCCCTCCCATTCCTAGCTCTTTCTTAAACCCTCATCGCCATAACACTTGTCTGTATTTGTATGAGGTAAATGTCTACTATTTCACTAATCACTTCACTGTATGGTGACACGTCCTGCAACTGGAGAGAGTGACCTTTATTGACAGTCATCTCCAATCCAAGGGCCTGATTTTCAGCAGTGATCTTACAGAGCATGGGTAGAAGTTCAGGGACATCCTTGGCCAGTATAGTGGTGTCATTCACATAGCACAAGTTTTTTGCCCCGTTTTGACACGTCCCCACCATGGTCCTCCAAAACCTATCTTATTATAAACTCGCTGCAAGCATTGAATGGAGACAGAATGCATCCTTACTGCACCCCCATTTTGATCAGTTATTTTCTATTCCTACAGCTCCAGTGTGTATATCATACAGTCTATTAATCAGGAAGATATGTCTTGGAACTCCCATTTCAGTTAACACTCCAAGGACTGGCCCTTCACACAAATTCAAATGCCTCTTTGTAATCATTGAAACACAATAACATTGTTATTTGGAATTGATCTTTCTCAGTAAATTACTGGAGATTGATTGAATCTCTTATTCCTGCATGGCCTACTTGTATCTGGTGGTCTAGATAACTTTGCAACTTCTGATCAGTTATATGAAGGAAAATTTTGCTCACACATGATATGAGTTATATAGTTCAATGGTTGTTACATTTTTGTGTGGATCCTGGATTGGAATAAAGATTGAACATGTCCAGTTATCTGGCAAGTTGCCCAAGTGCCAAAAATTGGAGCAAAGATTAAACAGTATGTCGATTATGTTATCACCTAGAGCTTGAAGGAACTTGTGCTGATGTCACCAGGGCTCGGTGCTTTATGTGCTTTCAGGTGCTGTATAGCGAGTTCAACTTATGATTTCAGTATATCTAGTTCCTGATCGTGATTCAAAAGATCCACCCCGTGTTTTTTCTCTAACTCATCATGTTCCCTGTGATATAACTCTGTACATATTCTCTCCATCTTTCCATGACCGTCTGTCTCTCCCAAACTATGTGGCCATGTTTATTCGCAGTTGAAAGGTTGTTGGGCTTTAACTGCTATGTGATTTCCCTAAATTTCCGTTCATGCCACCAAGTACAAAAACTGCTGTGTGATTTCCAAATTCTGCTAAGAACCAGAATGACTTTTTGCAATAGTTTTTGTGTGCTCATCATAAACGTGGACTCCAACCGTCAGAGAAGTAAGCAAGTTCCAAGAAGGGAAAAAGAAATACAGTACAGTACCTCAGAACAGTGGTCAAAGAAAAATTGACAACAATGAGTAATATCCGTATTCATGTAATACGTCTGCAGGTTCAAATTAAAATTTCTCCAAAATGAAGCCTCATCTAGGACCAGACTACGTTGTTTGGACCAAAGGGACACACAGTAGCTGGAAACATTGGTTCAAGCAGGAAATCCAAGCAGGTTTGATTAGATCAAATAAGATGTGGAGAAACAAAGGCTGAAGTGGTAGTAGATCCAGCAGGAAGAAACCTACCTAGAAAACCTCAAGTGATGGGCACTTGGATATCCTACCTGGGCAACTGGAGGCAGTCTTTGATGATATACAAGGTAATCAAGTCAGTTCTTCCCGTTTTCGATTGTCAGGAAAAACAAGTTATACTGCTCATGGCGGGCAGGAGGGGGAACATTGACCTTGCCCAATAGAAGTGCGCTTTGCACTCACAGCCGTTGTGCATTCCGAAGTGGACGGCCACAGGACCTCAATGATAAGGCCCTGACAACAACCATAGAAGGGAACGGACATGTGGTGAACGTGCCTTACACTTGCAGGTACATATGAACCACTTCAACTTCATCTGCACCACATCAGGAAGATGTTCGGATTGAGCAGCTGGGTCAGAAGCCAACAAGCAATGAGTGGCAACAGACAATGCAGCTGAAGGAACTAACATTGGTTAATTGCAAGAGTGTACTGCTCTTGCATGACAGTGCATGCCCACATATGGCACAGGTGGTCAGGGATACAGTACATTGACTTCCCTAGGAGACACTGTGCCATCCACCGTATTCTCCAGATCTTTTGCCAATAGATTATCACCTTTTCCATTCTCTGCACGGCCACTTTAATGGGAAATCCTTTGCAAACAAGGTAAACAGGTGACAGGTATTTGTGGACTACTTTGCATCCGAGATCCCTGCTTTGTCCTACCAATGATAATTAAGGGTTATAAATTTCATGTTGTTGGTCCGTATTGAACTGAGAATAACATATGAGTAACAACACAGTAAAGGTTTCCACCTATTCAATACAAAATATATTCACAATATTTTAAAATTACATGGAACTAGTTTCGACCCATCTAGGGATCATCATCAGCCACATCAAAGCAAAGATCACTCTTGACGAAATCCTAAGAATATGTTGATTTTAACAGTATGATTATTATGGAATAACAAGTGAATGTGATAAATGAAAAGAGATGTTAGTATGGGGCAGGTGAGTAATAGCTAATAAATATACAAGGAATATACATAAGAGGTTTGGAACAAAGTATAAAAGGGGGGGGATAGAATAATTTGTTCTCTACTTGTTGATAGAAAAGTGTCCATTGTGCGTTTGAAAGTGGTTTAGTCGCTGCGAGGTGAGTGTCGTATAATTTCTGATTCAAAAAAGATTTCTTCCTGTACAAGAATTTAATTTCGTCTCTTAACCATATTTTGTTGGTTTTGTTTTGAATTTTGATGGTTTGGGGTGAAATCCGATGTTTCTTTTTATTGCTTCTTAGAAAACCTCTTATGTATATTATGTATATTCCTTGTATATTTATTAGCTATTACTCACCTGTCCCATACTAACATCTCTTTTCATTTACCACATTCACTTGTTATTCCATAATAATCTTACTGTTAAAATTAACATGTTCTTAGGATTTTGTCAATAGTGATCTTTGCTTTGATGTGGCTGATGATGACCACTAGATGGGTCGAAACTAGTTCCATGTAATTTTAAAATATTGTGAATATATTTTGTATTGAATAGGTGGAAACCTTTACTGTGTTGTTACTCATATGTTACTACCAGTGATAGGTAGCTGGAAGCACATTGGCAAAAGATGTTGGATGCCAGTGGTGATTACTTCGTTAACTAGTGCCATGAGCTGTATACTTTGTCATTTCTAATTAAAACTGCAAGAATTTGTTCAGTTACCTTGTGTCAGTTAGTTTATTGTGCTCTGAACATTGTAGCTTCTGAATTGACATTCTAGCCACTTTTCAATCTATCTGATGGTTTTAGGTATACCGTATTTATTTGTGTAATCCCCCCCCCCCCCCCAATTATTTTACTTTATTTCACCCTCAAAAATGGGGAGGAAAAGTTATGCAAATCTTAATTAAAAATGGAAATGAAAAATCAAACATAATTACCTTACCTAAGTTATGAAATTTATTTACGCCTAAAATAGTACGAAATAATCGAAAATATGTGTAACACAATTCATTTTAATAAAAATTCAAAGGCAATATTACGTTCCCTAGCAATAATTACAGTGGAACTTCGATTCTACGTTTTTGGAGGGACCCCGGAAAAAAAGAACGTACAACACGGGAAAACGGAAAATCCGGGAACGAATGAACCATCAACAATTTGGCTAAACATCACAAAAATGACATGTGTACTTATAATCTTACAAACGCCCCTAAAACAAACCAAACTACAGCCCCAAAGGGCCTTCTGCCTACCAAGCGACCGCCCTCGGTCCGAAAACCTGCAGATTACGAGGTGACGCATGGTCAGTGTGACGAATCCTCTCGGCCGTTATTCCTGGTTCTCTAGACCGCGGTTGCCATATCACTATTAAATTGCTCCTTAATTAAAGTTAATCGTAAAATGACTGAACTTGGAACCGGCTCTCATATCCAGGTTAAAATCCTGACCTGGCCAGTAATCGAACCCGGGCTCTCCGGGTGAGAGGCAGGCAAGTTAGACCACGGGGCTGGATTCGAACGTTAATTACCGGCATGTGACTTAAAAATCTCAAAACTTTACATTCAGTTTTACTGAGGAAACTTCGTCAGTTTCCTCTGAAAACTTTTTTCAGTCAGCAGCTTTGATCAGCCAAACTCTTCGAGAAATCTAATACCCGTAACGCCAAGCCAAACAACAATCGACCACAAGTAGTTTTCTATTCTCTAATCTAATAAAATAAAGTACCGTACATTAGATACAAAAGCGTCCAACATGGTGGCAAAATCCTTTTTTTTTTTAAGTCTTCCATTGTAATTTGATCATGGGTATACTGTTCCCAGTCAGTTTATGGAAATCTTGTCATCATCATCATCATCATCATCATCATCATCATCATCATCATCATCATCAGTTTTCCACTCCAGTTGCCCGGGTGTGGTTTACGAGCACTCTCCACTTATGTCTGTCCATGTACCACTCTTCTCTCAAGACGACATCCCAGCTGACTCCTCTTGTTCCTATGTCCTCTTTCACTTGGTCCAGCCCTCTCTTCCTAGGTCTTCCTACCGGTAGTTTTCCGGCCACGACTGTGTGTAGCCATTGTTTTGCTGTCCTTCCATCGTCCAATCGATTGACATGGCCAAACCATTTCAAACGGGCCCTTGTCACTTTTTCATTCAGGGATGGGTACACACCAGCTTCCTCCCTTATTCTTTCATTCCTTACCCTGTCCCTTTTTGTCTTCTGTACCATAGTACGTAGGAACTTCATTTCTGTGGCTTGTAGTTTGCTATCCACTTGTTGGGTTGTTGTGCAGGTTTCTAGGCCATATGTTAGTATGGGGGTGAAGTATGATTGGAATAGAATCTGCTTTGATCTTAAGGGAACTTGTTAATTCTAGAGAAGGTTCCGAACTTGATGGTAAAACTGAGCTGATTTTTTAATGCGGTTGTTAAACTCATGCTGTATTCTGTTATCACTTGAAATGATGCACCCAAGATATTTATATTGGTCTACTGTTTCCAGCTGTGTACCTTCCAGCATTATTTTTCCTTTCTTCTTCTGTCTGTTGACAAACGTAGTAACAGTTTTCAATTTATTTATTGTTAATCCGTGTGCTTTCAAATGTTCATTCCAGGTGTTCAGCCTCTCTTGGACTTCCTTCTCTGTATTTTCCCAAATTACTACATCATCTGCAAATGCAAATGCATTGATGTCCATATTGTTCTTCTGCTTAATTTCTTTCATGACTTCATCCATGACAGTGATAAAAAGTAAGGGTGAAAGGGTACTGCCTTGTTGCACTCCTTTAGTGGTTTGGAACCAATCAGAATTACCATTTCCTATCTGTACGCAACTGCAGCAGTCTTCGTAAAGCATTTTAACTTTCTGGATAAGGCCTTTGGGTACATTTTTCTTTCTTAAGCATTCCCATATAGTCTTCCTTGGAACACTATCAAATGCTTTTTCGAGATCCAAAAACACTAGTGTTAAGTCTTTGCCCTTCTCCCAATGCTTTTCTAACAGTATTTTAAGTGCAAATATGAGATCGGTAGTTGATTGGTGTTCTCTGAATCCATATTGTTCTTCCTGTAGTTGTGGTTCTATTATTTTCCTTAGCCTTTTTTCAAGTATTTTCTCAAATATTTTCAAACCATGAGACAATAAAGTGATCCCTCTATAATTGCTACATTTCTTCCAGCTTCCTTTTTTGAAGAGAGGTATTATTATTATTCCCTTTTTCCAATCATCTGGGACTTTCCTTTCCTTCCATATTGCATTAATTACTCTATGAAGCCACTGTATTCCTATTGCACCAGTTGCTTTGATCATATCTGCACTGACTTCATCAAATCCTGTTGATCTTTCTTTGGGCATACTATTAAGGGCAGTATCTACTTCCTTCCATGTTGGCGGGCTCTCTTGGTCAGCCTCATCATTGCAGCTTAAACTGACCTGCGTGGTTACATCATTGGAGTCTTTCCCAGTACAGTTGTATAAATTATCAAAATAGGATTTCATGATCTTCCTTATTTCTGTCTCTTCCCTAGACTACATCGACTTTTAAAGGTTATGTTGAACTCGAGAGTTTCAATCCTTAAGTTCTCGAATGCATTCTGCCCGTTACTAATCACAATCAAATTGGAAAGAGAAAATATATCATTAACACTTCCGAAATTACGATTATTCGCGACGTTGAGCTCAGCTGGAAAGCGCGCCCTCTGTATAAATACAATACCAATATAAATGGTCCGTTATTGGACATTATAAATTATAAATTATAAATTTTCCAGCTAAATTTACTCATTCGGAACAATATTTCATATTCCCTGTGGGAATCAACATCTATATCATCGTATAAATACAAGTCGGTACGAGTGCGAAATGATAGAAAGTTTTTAAATGCAACGTGCACAAATAAAACGATTGCGGCTTTTATAACATTTTAACACAAAAACGCTAAATTCCCAGTCTTATATTAGGACGAAAAGAGTAATAAGCAATCCCAAAACCTCCCATGGCCTTATGTATGTAAGGTGCAACATCTGTTCTGGTCTCGATAACATAATCGTATACGATAATATTGAAATACAGTAGAAGTCCGTTATAGCGAGAATTCATAACAGCGAAAAATTTACTCACTATAACGGATTGTCATTATATCCGATTTTTGTATAAAAGTCGGAAAACCCTTCATGCACTTTAAAATCGGTATGAAACGGCAATCAGTTTGTTTAAAACTTGCGTTTCTGCAGATGATATCCACACTACGGCTTACTTGTTTGTTATTTTCCGTAATCCGATACTACGTGAAAGTGTATGTTTAATTTCATTCCGAAAAAAATATAGTACCGTATGTCTCCGAATTCAAGATGAACCCCACTTTTTCCTTCAAAAAATTTAAATCAGGTTCAAAAAGAAGTTTGTAAAATCATATGAATGCCTTGTTGTACAGTAGGCCTACGCATTTTTAGACTACTTTTAGACACCAAACATTGACTTTCGTCACGCCGTATTTCTTTTTTTTTTTTTTTTTTGCGGCTTCACAATTATTCTTTATTTTCGCGGGTTTAAGGACCATTAACTTAACATTGGCATCATAATACCGAAGAGAACTCGTTGAAAATTTTCCAGCAATACCTATTCCATGCGTCTCTACAATACAACGGTCCATCAGGAAATTATTCCTGCTGTCTATAAAACTGTTACTTTTACGCAGCGTCAGATATAACCGGCTACCGCTACCTGCACGTCTCGTTTGTCGGGTTCGGCCAAATTCCGCGGCTAGCGATGTATAGGCCTAATCGCGAACGTTGAAAGTCAACGAACGAGTTTATTGCGCCATGGTATGGCCATTCTGCCCTTGCGTTTTTCGTGCACATACCTCACAATTAATCTTCGACTTCTTTAAAGCTTCCTTGTTGCGGACCACTGAATGCATTTTTTGTACAGTACGCATTTTTTTAGCTCGTTGTCTTCACGCTAAGGCCAAATATTGGCTTTAGTTAGGCCTATGCCGTATTTTCTTGTGGCTGTACAATTATTCTACATTTCCGAGTGTTTAATAAACATTAACTTAAAATTGGCATAATATCGACTAGAACCCGTTGAAAATTTGCCGGCAATACCTTTCCCACGTATCTTTACAATACGACTATTCATCCCGAAAATATTCCTGCTGTCTATAAACCTTGATTTTACTAAGCGTCAAGTACAATAGACGCGTTATGACTCTGCCACTGAGTAACCATGGCTTTTCTAAGAATTCGAAGGGTTGCATATTTTGATGCCATTCTGCAGATTTGAGAAACAAACAGGCACTGTACAACCGGTTGTCGCGGCTAGCGATGTGTAGTAAAGAGGCGGTCGTTTATTGTCAACGAGTTCTGTGCGCGTATGAAAAGAAGCAGCGTGGTTACCGCGGTAGTTGCCAGTGGTACGGTATCCATTAACCTCCTCGCGAAAAATTTACATGTAAATAGCCGTAAGTAGATGCGAGAAGATATTAAATATCCTCTGAAATCAGTGATGTCCTCTGCCATATCTTGAGGTGTGTCGCATTCTTACTTAATTTCCCTATATAACATTAAAATTAAGATATCGTTTACTTCAGTCTTTATTTTTAACGAGTTAACAACTGCTATCGGCCGCGTTATTTATGCATTTATTACGAAAACGTGTTATCCTCTTGCATTTCGAATTTTCTTTAGAGAACAGTAGTCGTTGGGTATTACTAATGAACTCCAATATCGCCTTTGAATGTCAACGAGAGAGTTCGCAAATGCACAAAGTGAGAAAACTATACTGTACCGAAGATGATCGATCGCACTTTGTTGCCAACGTTTCAGTTTTCTTATTCAAACAGCGCCACGTATCCTAACTTAACCGTACTATACGTATGATGAAAACACGCTTCAAGCGCCAGTAGAGAAATTATACATTTCTCGCTATAAATTTTCATAATAGCCTTTCAGTAATTTAACCAGACGCGACAAAATATAAACTAACCTCTGAAATCAATTAAGCATTCTGCCATATCTCGAGGTGTATCCCATTCTTATTTAATTGCAGTATTTAGCCTCAAAATTAAGCGGACGTTTAGTCAGCCTTAATTTTTAACGAGTTAACAATTGTTATCGGACACGTTATTTACGCATTTATTACGAAAATATGTCCTCTTTCATTTTGAATTTTCTTTATGGAACGGCTGTCGACGGATATTACTAATCGACTCTGACATTGCCTTCGAATGTCGACGAAAGAAATTGTTAGTACACATAGCGCGGAAACGATGCCGAAGGTAATCGATCGCATACAATATCATCGCTGGGGTGCATAAATATCGGTAATGGAAAAAATCGCACGCGCTTAATCGCTCGTAATAACGGATGCGCCAGTGATAGGATTCTCGCTGTAACCGAAGGACGATACACAGTTTAATATAGGAATTTTGAAGGGACAGAAAAATGTCGTCGCTATAACGGAGTTCTCGTTATATGCCGTACTCGCTATTGCGGACTTCTACTGTACTGAAATTGTGTTACTTAAGAAGGAGCAGTTTCGATTCCTGCCTGAAAGCCCATTGACTATACAGTGCCCAAGAAGGAGCAGTTTCGATTCCTGCCTGAAAGCCCATTGACTATACAGTGCCCTGAGGGAAATGCCGAAAACGTGTTCGGCGATACACTCAAAAAAAGTAAAAGAAAATAAACATTAACCCTGAACATAATGTAGACGTTTTGCAAGTACGAACATTCAACGAAACTTGTTCCGTCTTCAAATAGAGCTGTCGCAATGCGCTCTGGCTCCTTCCAATTGTCGTGGTTACACTCTGCTTTATGATTTCCGAGGATTCTCTAAACAATACTACCCGAATGCGATGCTAAGATGATCCCTTATGCAAGTTCACCGCAGATCGCTTTTCCAGTACAGTACTTCTTCAAATTACCACAATGACGGGACGTCAACACCAAGATCCGTAAGCATGCCGTAGCCGTTCTTTCGTACAATACAGTTTCTTGAAAAACGCATGATCGAGGATTTAGCGTTGATGGGACTGAAATTTCTGGATGGTTGATTCGGGAAATAGTTTCTTCGAGGAACGGGTAATGCGGGATTTTTACAACGTGATTTAATTAGGATGCTCGCGGGACCACGTAATTTGAACGAATAATACGGAAAAACGTAGTTTCCGGGAACGTATAATCGAGATTCTACTGTAAACGGAAACCGTCGTCTGTTAATATCACGCGAGAATTTGCTGAAGATAGGAGCCAGATACCTGAAATAAATTAGAATACTGTATTAGGGTAAAATCTGTAATATTGCCTACGCAAATATGTATTTCACTTCAAAGAAATAGACTTATGTCATTCATCGTCGCTTTCCTCCGAAGTCATCTGCGATGAATCACTCCTATTCTCTTCCATCTTCCAGATGCAGCCATCTTCAGTTCCATCCAGTTCGTTGGAAATGCCAGTTTTCTTGAAACTCTTCACATTAATGTCTTGTGAAATCAGTCCCCATGCATGAACAATCCACTCCCATATTACTGTAATTCTAGTGAAGAAGGCCTCTTGATTTTCCTGATAGGCGTCAGATTACGAGAACCTCCCGCCATCAGTCCCCTTGTATGAACAATCCACTCGCATATTACTGTAATTCTACTGAAGAAGGCCTCTTGATTTTCCTGGTAGGCGTCAGAGTGCGAGAACCTCCCGCTATCCATTCTGAATATACCCGCCGCACATTGTCTTTGAATGGCTTGTTGATGCTTACATCAAGAGGCTGCAAGGCTGACGTCAAGCCACCAGGAATTATTGCAGCATCAGTCTTCTTGCTGACCATTTCTTGGCGAACATCGTCAACAAGATGGCCAAGGAAACTGTTCAAAACTAGGAGAGACCTGTGGTTTAACCCCTTCAGTGGCACGCCCGAGAAATTCTCGGGTGGCGCACGCCTGCCCATAACGTCACCGCCCGAGAAATTCTCGTTTAGCTGCAGTGTTCATTTCGCGATCGCCCAATAATTTCTCGGGTGCTCTAATCGCTTTGGAAAATGTTTTCAAGCATTCTCAACAAATGGCGGGAGGATTTCCAGCTGTATTAACGAAGCGTCTGGCCTAAAATATGCCTTATCTTTTCTACTTTACATATACAACCTCTGGCCAGCTGACGAGGTAAACAGAAATGGCGAGCGCGAAACGGAAGAGAAGTTTGTCTGAAGACAAAATAAGGAACTACATCAAAGATGAATCTCTAAGTGACATTAGTATTTCTGATAGTAGCTATAATGGTACTATTGATTCTTCAGATGATGACCTCAGTAATTGTAGTGAAAGTGAAGAAGGTATTACGTCAGAAGCTAAGGTGATGGTAGATGTTGAATATACATTCGTTTGGAAAATGTGTAAGCCTGGGGATAGTGCGCGACCTAATATTATTCCATTTACGGCAAATCCTGGTGTGAGGATTATCAGAGGTGAGTGCGATTGACTGTTTTGAACTGATTGTAACAGATGAAATTGTAAATTTGACAGTGCCCGAAAAAATTCGTTGGCCATATTCTAAAATTGCATTGAAAAACTTGTAAATAAATATCCGCATGGAAGGGCACAGTTTTGGAAAAAATAAACTCTTACAAAATTTGGCAATTGATTGCGTTAGTGTTGCTGATGGGAATAATACAAAAGCATGAAGTAAGAATGTATTGCTCACAGGACAGTATAGGTCCTACTCAAAACACCAGTGTTTTATGATTTTTATGAAACTATATCACAGACCTGCTGTAAAAAAGTGTTAATAGAGTGTAAAGTAAGATTTTATTAACCTTGAATAATGTATGAATGTGTTCCCTTAATAATTGTTACTCATTCCTTGCTTCCTAAAAATAAATAATTTCCTCCGAAAAACCTCACTTTTCTGGCACAGGAGGTCTCCCAAAACCCGCCACCGAAGGGGTTAAGAAATGCCCGGGCCGTCTTCTCCACACAACACGCAACCAATCCTTCATGAGATCCACCACCATCCATCCTTTCTGCTGGACACGAATGTGCACACCGGGTGGAAATTTCCCTTTAGGAATTATATTTCACTAGAAAATTATATAGGGAGGAAGCTTTCTCCCGTTCACAGTAACAATCAGCATAACTGTGCAGCGAAGCTTCTCTGCCCCAGTAGTCTTCATGACTACGCTGGATGCTCCCTTTTCGGTAATTGTAGTGTTTCTCGGCATATTAAAGAAAATATGAGTTTGATCCGCTTTTGCGATTTGTGATAGCAGGTAATTGTACTTGCGCCGCTTCCTAATTACAAATCTGTGAAACTGCACGGTTTTTACACTGTGGTCCTTTGGAAGTCGCTGGCGTAGAGATGTCCTTCTTCGAAGAGAAATATTGTTCCTTTTCATGAACCGACAGAGTCACCCTCAGCTTGCTCTAAAATCAGGATTTTTCAAGGTTTTCGCTACTTCTACACCCTTTTACTGGAGCATCTCATGGGAAGCTGAAAAGCCATCATTTCTCAATTGATTTACGTAAGAAACAACTTCCTTTTCAATTTCTGGATGCTTCCCGGTTTTTGGTCCCTGTAATGATAAAGTTGTTTTCTTGGTACACTGTAATCATTCTTTCTGCTTTCGCCAGTTACACACGTGTGATGGTGCTATGGAAAATTCACGAAATGCAGCACAATTGCCATTATTTTTGGCAAATCCTATCACAGACAATTTAAATTGTGCGTCATAACTGCTGTTTTTCTTTCCTATCACGTCACTCACTAACACTTTGCACAACAATCCACACGTAAGAACACTGTTGAAAGCGATTACCATTTGTGTGCAAGTCACGGCTGAAAACAGGGGTGAGTTATGGCTAGCAATCACAAGTGTACTCTGGCTCCAGGTGCTGGAATGTTGAGTAATCAGTCACTTCCTCCTCTCCTAGCATGGGAAACGTGAACTGGAATTTCCAAACTAGTTCCCGATTTCTGCACATCGGCATGAATCACGAAGACGAGGTAGTTCCTCTGCTGCTCTTGCCCCTCTATTGAACTCAAAGAGAAGAATATGTCGGAAATGTTCCGATTTCTCCACTTTGCACTCAATTTTCTAGCATCCACAGCTCCACTCACTATCTGCAAAGGACAGAACTTCAGTATGTAACCTCAGATACAAAAATTGAACTACAAAAAAAAAATGACAGTCGATCAATAAACCCACAGCAACCAGAGTACCAACTCTCTAAACAGAAACGCTATGGACTTATGCTCCAAACTAATATATCTTATGAGGTAAAATAAACTCGTGTCCTCATTCTGAGATGGAGCTGCTATATTCAGACATATCCCCAATGGAGGTGAGCTGCATGTACCATTTCAATCGCATACCGGCCCTCCTGCCATTCTAAAATTTCTAGCAGTACCGGGAATCGAATCCGAACCCCCGAGAGCGGCAGCTAATAATACTAATCGTTATGCTACCGAGGTAGACTTCTTATGAGGTAGAAAGCCCATAACTTTGTGGAGGATAAGATCTTAGCAGGATTTTGTAACAGGAAGCAAGACCATAGATGTTTTTATTCTTACTTCATCCAAGTGATCAACGGTGGTTTTTAATATGGACCATTAAAGTGCTTTCTGAACATTAAGGACAAACTTCAGCTATTCTTGCAGAAGCACTATAAAGGAAACTTTTTAGAGAAAGAGAGAGAGTGTATGTATGAAAATGTTTGTTTTTAACTATTTGTGTTTGTCATTGCCATAAGACCCCTCTGTGTCGGTAATAGCTATTTGTGTTTTATTGTACGTTATGTCAATGGATCTTAGATTATGCGTCCGCATCGCAAGGCGTGTTCATCAGACAGATCCCCGGTGTTCCGGCCAACGGCTCGACGGTATGTGTGCGTGGAGTTGATTCGCCGCCCTTCGGGGCAGGCATCCGGCCCCTGACAAACGAGGGCGCTTGGTATGGACGATGGACCTCCGGCCCCGCTCAGCTGTTGGTTTGGGGATGCCTCCGACATAAGAATCTTGTAGACTCCCGTCAGCGGCGCTAAAGCTTCGGGTAATTTCACAAACCGTCTTGTAACACGGACCAAGGAGTCTAACATGTGCGCGAGTCATTGGGTTGACACTAAACCTAAAGGCACAATGAAAGTGAAGGTCCCGCCTCGTGCGGACCGAGGAAGATGGGCCGCGCTGCTGTGCGGCTTCGCATTCCCAGGGCGTCTCGTAATCATTGCGAGTTGAGGCGTACCCAGAGCGTACACGTTGGGACCCAAAAGATGGTGAACTATGCCTGGCCAGGACAAAGTTAGGGGAAACCCTGATGGAGGTCCGTAGCGATTCTGACGTGCAAATCGATCGTAGAAGCTGGGTATAGGGGCTAAAGACTAATCGAACCATCTAGTAGCTGGTTCCCTCCGAAGTTTCCCTCAGGATAGCTGGTGCTCAAACGAGTCTCATCCGGTCAAGCGAATGATTAGAGGCCTCAACCTGTTCTCAGACTTTAAATGGGTGAGATCCCCAGCTTGCTTAAAGCATTTTTGAAGCCGCAAGAGATTTATTTCTTGGATCGGAGTGCTAAATGGGCCACTTTTGGTAAACCGAACTGGCGCTGTGGGATGAACCAAACGCAGAGTTAAGGCGCCCGAATAGACGCTCATGGGAAACCATGAAAGGCGTTGGTTGCTTAAGACAGCAGGACGGTGACCATGGAAGTCGGAATCCACTAAGGAGTGTGTAACAACTCACCTACTGAAGCAACTAGCCCTGAAAATGGATGGCGCTGAAGCGTCTTGCCTATACTTTGCCGTCAGCTCAGCAATGAAGGGTGCACGGTTTTGCTTCAGCGACCCGCCCCGTGAAGCCCGGACGAGTAGGAAGGTCGCGGCGGTGAGCGCAGAAGGGTCTAGGCGTGAGCCTGCTTGGAGCCGCCGTCGGTGCAGATCTTGGTGGTAGTAGCAAAAATATGGACCTTTAAAGTGCTTTCTCAACATTAAGGACAAACTTCAGCTATTCATGCAGTTTAGAGAAGCATTATAAAGGAAACTTTTTAGAGAAAGAGAGAGAGAGAGAGTGTATGAAAATTTTTGTTTTTAACTATTTGTGTTTATCATCGCCATAAGACCTATCTGTGTCGGTAATAGCTATTTGTGTTTTACTGTACGTTATGTGAATGGATCTTAGATTATGAGGAATTTTGGTATATGATGTTGAATTTACTGATGACAAGAATGTTCATTTCTCGAAACATTACAAATTAAAATTGTATAAAGTAAAGTAAACTCGTGTCCTCATCCCGAGGTGGTGCAGCTCTTTTCAGGCACACCCCCATTGGAGGTGAGCTGCACGTACCATTCCAACCACATACCAGCCCTCCTGCCAGTCTTAAATTCCTGGCAGTACCGGGAATCGAACCCAGGCCCCCGAGGACGGCAGCTAATAACACTAACCGTTACGCTACGGGGGCGGACATTGTATAAAGTAACGTGTTTAGAAGAAACATTGACAGGGCGGACCTCACAACAACCTATGGTATTTTTTCAAAAGTGTTTGTACGCATGTGTGTTGGCAATAGCTATGGTTATTTTCCTATGTGAGGCAAACGTGTATTATTTTCAGTACCGTTTTTGTTAGTTCATTTGAAGGTGTCGTGCTAGGTTTTGGAACAAATACTTTTGGTGTGTAGGCCCTACATAATTATGTTTCCTTCATTTAACTTTTTCCCTCCCTGCGAGGTTGCTAATTCGTTCAATAATTTTCTGAAAACTAGAATTTGAAGAAAAATGCATGTGGATTAAAGTTAATATTTTTATTAGTTTCCTAATTTCTAAATTTGTTTCAATGGATACTTTATTAAAAGAACCGTCTTATACAATAGCACAGATAAATGTCACTTCAATGTTGTAACCACTGAGACGCACACAGACGATACTGTCAATTGTGTACAATGTTTTATTTACAAATTATATACACGTTATACACACATGATCCTTGCATTAATAAACTGCCGCCTTGAACAAAACACTGCTAAAAGAAGAAGAAGACGGAGAAGACTGCAACATTTGCATGTCAACCAATTACTAAAACAACAAAATCACAACATAAGTTCACATACTTGACTAAAGACTTTCTTTAGCAAGTCTCGCCAACAACGCTGACTCCAACTCCCAAGGCTGCCTCTTTATATACCTTGCCTGGCCAGGCTTCTAGAAAAGTATCACACAACATGTTTTCTTGTAATTTCTAGAGTCTCCAATAACCTATTTACAAATGGATCGAATGTTCTATAACTCTTTAGTGACAAGATGTATTGTTCTGGACTCTTAACGTGTGTTGCACAACATTACACTGGATTTATACATCGTATTTACAGGTTAATAATAAATGATCATCATCATTTCCCAACTCCAGTTTCCCGGGTGTAGTGTACAAGCGCTCGCCATCTCCTTCTGTCTTCATACATCTTCTGATCCAGTACATCCTCCCATTTGTATCCTCTCTCCTCCACATCTGATCTTACAGTCTCTATCCAACGTTTTCTTGGTCTTCCCTGTGGTCTTCTTCCTATGAGATTAAGGTCGAAATATTTTCTGGCAGGTCTTTCCCTGTTCATTCTCATTATGTGCCCATACCACTGAAGTCTGCGTTTCTTTATGACACTGATAAATAGGAACCTCAATACCAGCTACTTTCCTATTCACTTAATTTCTGATCTTGTCCTTTCTGGTTGTTTGGTTCATGGTTCTAATGAATCTCATTTCAGTTGCTTGGATTCTACTGAAGTCTTTGTTTAGTAGGGTACATGTCTCTAAAGTCTACGTGAGGATTGGTACGAAACAAGTGTGGTACATGATTGTTTTCGCTTTCTGTGGTATTTTGCAGTCCCAGAGGAGATTTCTGACTTGACTGTAGAAGTTCGATGCTTTCTGTGTCCTGCTAAGTATGATATACTATTAAATGTACTCATATTAATATACGTACAGCAGACGTGTCCTGACATAACCTCACATGTTTTGTTAAGACCACAATTTATACCAAATAAAGTCTGTACATAACTACGTAAATAATAATAATTGAGCTTGATATTTTCATTAGAGAATTGTTTCCAAGTTGTACTATCCATTACACCTGCATCAGTGTCACTTCATGTAGAGTGACTAATAGCATAGGTAAATATGCACTACTCATACTTGCAACTTTGAAGGATTTCTTTATAAAGTTTGACATTTCTGGCACCACCAATAAAATAATCACTAGCTGTCAGTATGAACCATCATTGGGTATCGCCTATCAGCCTTTTTCGAGGGGAGATTTGACATTTAGAGTAACTTATCACTATTTACAACCCCTCCTAAAAGCTGATATGAAGGAAATATTATCTGTGTGGCTAGCAGAACAAAACTTCTTCCCTTTCATCAATCTTCATTTTCCTTGTGTTCCTAAATGATGCAGCCAGAATTTGTGGTATACTGCAACATCTAAGCTATAAGTGCCTCTGTGTTGTATTAAATACTACTGGAGGTACAATAACTGGCCAAGAGCCACACAACCAGTTGGGATTCATATTCATAGCTTGTGTGTGTCTTGAGCTAGATGTAGGCAATTGTCTTGTTTGGCCTTCTAGCGAGGTACATCCATGGCTAGTTATGTGGGTGGATATACAGCTAGATCTACTCTGTGAACCTAAGATGAACACGAATGCTTTTGTTCATTGAAGCTATTTTTGTGACCTCATTCACCAGTGTCTGGATGGTGACTTATCTTCACAGATAGCTCTAAGGTTGGAGAGAATGCTGGATGCTGCTTCGTTTCCAATAATATCAGCAGCAAGGTATCATTACCCAATGGTTTAGCGTATATATAATGTGGAGCTTTCCACCATCTTAGAAGCTCTATAATTTGCACTGAGGCACGAGCATGGCAACCATCACATGGAGCTTTTCGCCATCATAGAAGCTCTGGAGTTTGCACGGCAACTTTCTCATTTGTACGGGAATGGAGGGGCTAGTTATCTGAACTCCCAAACAGCTGATAGCAATTAAAAGACATCTATGACATGGTGGTCCTCTTTCTGGCAGTAGTTTTGTGCAGGTTGAGGATAGTTCATGGAAGATCTACACAAAGGGTGTCTTCCTGTGTTGCCAATTTCATGCTGACCCATTTCCTCACCTACTGCATCTATCTATTTTATTTTACTTTTTGCATTGCATTAAGACTGAACCTCAGCCTGCAAGAGTTTTTTTTTTTACGTCGCACCGACACAGATAGGTCTTATGACGACGGTGGGACCGGAAATGGCTAGGAGTGGGAAGGAAGTGGCCTTGGCCATAATTAAGGTTCAGCCCCAGCATTTCCCTGGTGTGGAAATGGAAAACCTCAGAAAACTATCTTCAGGGTTGCCGACAGTGGGGTTCGAACCCACTGTCTCCCGAATACTGGATATTGGCCGCACTTAAGCGACTGCAGCTACTGAGCTTGGTAGGAGATACTCTAACTCAGACTAATAGATAATTAAAATACTCCTGATCTTGTCATTTGCTTTATGTGTGAGAAAGGACTAATGATGTACATATAAATTTTAAGAGTTCTGTACTCAAGGAATTTTGTTCCCTTTATAATGTGCCAGTGTTCATTTCAGCTTTTTCTAAATCTTTTTTTTTTTTTTAATTGCCCAGTTGTGTACTTAAGCAATAACTACCTTCATGACCTTCTTTTCCACTCAGTGAAGCAGGAAGATGAATTTTGTTTCCTCATTCAACCACTCGGCTACATGCTTTTCAGGGTTTGAGGATCATTCTATTCGAATTAGGAAAAAAAAAAAAAAAAAAAAAAAAACATTTCAAGTCAGTTTTGCATTTTATTGCTAATTCAAAACTGTATTCCAACAAATGCAGAAGATGAAACATGAAGACCTGTTTCTAAGGTGTTCAGAACTTATTTCATATTTATTGTAAATACTAAGATCCATAAATTCTCAATATAATGCATGTATAATATAATTTATGTTTTAGTTGGAAATGCGCAAGATGCTCCTGGATCGAATGGTGAATCTCCTTAGTAGGGGTTGTGTGGTGCCAGTTGTGAAATATATCAAACAGTGCTGGCAGCGTGGAGATACTGACATTTCATTGATTCGCTACTTTGTTACTGAGGTAAGGTAGCTGCCTTTAAATTACTTTAACTTACAGTCCAATTTGAATTAATTGGAACAGGGCAGTAATGTAAACATTTAAATTTCTTTGCAGTTATTCATCTCTTACATACATTTAGTATTTCTTAACCCTTTAGGGTTCTCTAAATTGCTAATGAACAGTTCGGGTCCTGTGTCAGAAAATGTTAGACTCTATTCCATTATTCTTTGCCATCTTCGAAGCAGATTTTATCCAAATTTTATTGTTTTTCTTGTAAGGTTCTGGAAGCCATTGCTCCCCCATACACACCTGAGTTTGTGAGCCTCTTTCTTCCTATGGTAGAAAATGAGGAGATAACTGGTACAATGAGAGGGGATGGGGAGAATGATCCAGTCTCAGAATTTATAGGTAAGTGTTTGTGTTCTGTTGAAAATTATTACTGCAACTGCACCTCTGAAAGAAATGTATCTCCATTTCTTCCTACTGTAATTGTTGCCATAAAATTGTAATCATGTTAATGTACAACAGTACTGGTCAAACCACTTTTGTTTGTGGAATGCACAAGCATGCAAATATGGAGAGGAGTAAAGTACCCTTGACCTTCTACAAGTCTGTTCAGTCTTCAGCCTAGAAGCTGGTGGTACAATAATGATATATACAAGTTTGTCATTGCTTTCCTCACTGAACCAGAGAGTGCTATTGCAGTTCTACTGACCCTATGAATAACACCTTTCATAACAACCGGATGCACTAGTCATATTCTGGATGTTATTACTCAGCACCACTTATACTGCAGCACAGCAGCTTTCATAATGTCACAGCCATAAATGGGACTGGGGCTTCAGTGAAAACTACATTTTGTTCTGGTGTGTGTCAAAAAACAGATGTGACGATTCTACATCCATCAAGAAATAGCAGTTGGTGGACATTTTCAAGTGATATTGCTTTATCATGTCAATCCATTGCCATCTTAAATTAATCACTCTGTGTATGCCTTGATGAAATCTCTGGGGTTTTTGTCCAGAATTTCCACCAAATTGAATTTTTCTGGTTTTCCATTGCCTGTACCTATTTTCTTGGACCATTTCCAACCCTCATCCGGTGTTTTCTTTTGCTTTGCACTCGTGGGCAGTAAGTCATCTACCTCATCACAGCCAGTTTCATCTGACGTTGACACCGAACTGAGAATCAAACTAGAACTTGAGTCTGCAGGTTCTTCTGAGCCACTATTATAATCACTTTCCAATATTTCTTGTGCGGAATAATAATTTTCCTGTATTTTCCAATACATTTTCAATTTGTGTATTTGTTAGCAATATTTAGACCTACGGTATATTTATTGTAAAAGACCTGGCCATTCTGCCAGAAACTCTGTCCATGCTAGTAACTCCCCTCTCGGACACTAAGCGCTAGCATTCGGTCTGTTTGAAGCACACACTACAGTCGGCTATCGCAATGTGCTGTGCTTAGAATCATTATTTAATGACAACGTAGATTGCCATGGTTTACTGATGTGTTCCTAATAATAATAATAATGTTATTTGCTTTACGCCCCACTAACTACTTTTATGGTTTTCGGGGACGCCGAGATACCGGAATTTAGTCCCACAGGAGTTCTTTTACGTGCCAGTAAATCTACCGACACAAGGCTGACGTATTTGAGCACCTTCAAATACCACCGGACTGAGCCAGGATCGAACCTGCCATGTTGCGGTCAGAAGGCCAGCGCCTCAACCGTCCGTGCCACTCAGCCCGGCCTGATGTGTTCCACTGTGTAATAATACTAAGGGAAGTTTCCATGTGATAGCCTTCAAAGAAAGAGATGATTGAAAGCTATTTCCTGCCTAGGTAAGCACTGGTGCCTATTTGTTTCCTACTTTCATTAAACATGCGCATGCTTTAAAAGGAAACCCCACAAATTGAAAACCTGGAAATATTCTGACTTCAGACAGGCGAATGGCAGCTAGACCACATCTGCATAGATAAATTTTACCATCAAGAAATCCACAATGTCAAAGTCCAACTTAGGTTTTGATCTTTACGTTGGAAAGATAAATAAAAAATAACTCCAAAAGTGAAGGAAAAACCTCTAAAGAAAAATAGGGGAAAATTAGGACCAACTACATTAATAAAAAATATGGAATACTACAAGAAGACAGGAGAGGGATCTATCAACACCAAATCACTAGAAGAATTGGCCATCAAATTAAAACTGACAGCAGAAGAGTTAGCTCCAATGAATCCCAGGAAAAACACGAATGGTGGAATGAAAAATGCGGCCAGGTGATAGGGAGAAGACACCAAGCTTGGATAGACCATCTAGCCCAAAAGTCAGAAGAATCATATTTAGAACTAATAAAACAAAGAAAGTCAAGCCATAAAATCATCAGACAAGCAAAATGCAAACATCTTAAAAACACCTTAGAAAGGGTAGAAGAGAATTTCCAGAAGCACCAGAAAACCTGCAATCATAAATCTCCGTCAGCGTCTAGTAAAAATGTTGATCATGGAAAAAATTCCGGAGCACTAGACCACAGGAATAATCCATCCATTATTTTTAAGAGGAGATAAAACCAGCCCAGATATTTACAGAGGACTGTAACTTTTAATTACATTATGAAATTATGGCAAAATGCAAACATCTTAAAAACACTGTAGAAAAGATAGAAGAGGATTTCCTAAAATCAACATTGGAGTAAAACACTCAGTAAGAACTGTCTGGGATTTGCAGACAATTTAGCTCCCAGCCCTTGACTTCAAAGAAGTTCATGCCCAGATCACCAGTCCAAAAAAAAATCACCTTGAAAATAGGATTGCGAATATCATTCTGAAAATCTGAGATCATGCTCATGAAACCCCTGAGTAAATAAAGTCTTCATAAATGATCAAACAGTTAACATCGTTCTACAATTTAAAAATCTTGGAGACATTACACACAAGTGAAACGAGAAAGAAACGTGGATAAAAAGAACTAACAAAATTTAAAAAGCCAATTTTTAACCTGATCAACATTTAATAAGAAATGTCTGTCACTAGACTCTAAGATCCAACACTATATAACCGTAACTCTCCCAGAAGCCACTTTTACCGAGCTCAATAGCTGCAGTCGCTTAAGTGCGGCCAGTATCCAGTAATCAGGAGATAGTGGGTTCGAGTCCCACTGCCGGCAGCCTTGAAGGTGGTTTTCCGTGGTTTCCCATTTTCACACCAGGCAAATGCCGGGGCTGTACCATAATTAAGGCCACGGCCGCTTCCTTCCAACTCCTAGGCCTTTCCTATCCCATCGTCACCATAAGACCTATCTGTGTCAGTGCGACGTAAAGCAATAGCAGAAGCCACTTACATATGTGAAACCCTGTTCCAAATTAAAAACTAAAGAAGAACTGATCAACTCCTCGAAACTGAAAGAAGAATCATCAGAACTTGCATAAATAAAAAATACCTAGTCGAAGGAGTCTGGAGAATCCTTCCTAATGAAACTGTCTATCGAGACATTGACCCAGTCATCAGCACAATGAAGAAGAAAGAATATCGTATTTCTTTCACATCTTGTGACTGCGAGGAAACTTGATTTTATGACAACTAGTAGTGAGAAATCTTGGAAAGAAGACAGGAGGACAATGGATCCATGAAATTCAATAAGATCTAATTCAGCAAGTTCTCAAAGCAATTGCACTTGAGATAGCAGATGCAGAGAACAAAAATAAAATGAATACCCTTCATAAGACTCCCAAATTTTCAACAGAAATTATATATAGAAGGGCTGTAGCGATTTCAGAGGAATTGAAGAAATGTACGATCAGAACAAATGAAAAAGTATTGGGCAGATCACAAGAACTAAACACTACAACCTTCAAAGAGAAAGTGAACGTGGAACAGTTCAAGTGGTCCAATGTGACCAATAAAAACAATAATAATAATTGTACCGGGCTGTACACCTCCACGCCGCGAATTCAAATATTGCGCCAGTTGAAACCTCTCTACAGGAGAAACTCTGAACTTTAAAATCTGTATTAAATCAAAGGTTTCTCGGAAGATGTCTCTACTGTAAATTTTGAAGTGTTCTGAACGATGTCTATTTCGATTCGTATTTGTTTGCTCTGTAGCAAGAAGTGTGGACATTCTCTTCTAGATGGCACTACTTAAGAACTATAATTGTGCACCCTAGTGTGAAGTGAAGGAACTGTTTTTTTGAAGAAATTTGGTATTCATAAGTTTGTTCTTTGTTAAATTTCTTTCGGTCATTTTTTGGGTTGGCAGTATAACCCTTCTCTTTCCGCTTGTTTGAATTTAGCCAATCCCGAATTTCTCTAATTAATTTTTGACCAATAACGTATGTCTTCTCCGATATGGAGATGTTGCTTTAAGCTATCCAATAAAGTTGAGGGGGGTGTGGGTACTCATTCTTGAAAGGTCTCGAATGTTCCACGAGGGTATTTAAACTGCTGATTTTCTTGTCTCGGTGCCACTTCAGTAACATCTTTCGCAGTGTGTGAACTTATGTAGCAGGGGGCGGGAAGCGCCTCTTTCTTCGGGCAGCAGTTCATCCACAAGGTAATGGCCGTTTAATAACTTTATTTATTGCTAGCTCAGCAGTTTAACCCTCTTGGCAGGTTCGAAACTTTTCTCATGTAACCTATCTTTAAAATGTAATAGACATTTGGTAAAATTTTGTCTCTTTAACCATAAATTGGGATAGAGAGTGCCTTACCCTCTCGAGCTCCCACTCATATTGTTTTGAGGTGACTACGGTTTCATAACCGTTTTTCTTCTCTTCGTAATGTAATAAAGTTTTCTTATCGTGTCACCTCCTTAGTATGGGATTAGCCCTTGCATAAGCGGCCTAGTGCCAAGTAGGTTTCAAAAGTGTATTAGGAGTGCAAGCTTCGCCTCCATTCTATTTTGTATTATGGGCCAGTAACTTAACCTGATGTTTTATTTTCCTCATGTAAAGGCCCTGTAGGTTGGGTGTCTAATACCCCTGTTTCTTGGTGTGCCTTAAGGGCAGATAGAAATGAAGTTTGTTGTAGCCTTTGATAGGCTTATCAAATTGAGAGCGGGTCTGCTCTTTTTCTTAACACTGTAATTAGGAGCAAGTGCTCCTTGTACTTAGGGGTTTTCCGTCCTTTAGCTATTGTGGTGGTGAACTGAGAGCTCAGAAATTAATCTTGGGGCTCGAAGCCCAAATCTTGTAATTATTGTAATTTCTTAAATTGTTTTCCTGCTACTTGGTACCTGTTACTCTGTTGTTGTTGTTATCTGTTGATTTTGAAAAGAAAATATAACCTTTGTTAAAGTTTTAAATTAACTTTAATTTCGTAAGTTGAGACCTATTCCACCCAGCACCTTCTTTCACCTCTGCAAATCCACAAAACATCGTAACAATAATAATAAAAATCTAACGCTTTGCATCATCTGTTGAAACCAAACTCAAATATGAGAAAGTACAGGCAAGGTCTCAGCTGGCTCAGAGCCATGTGTTGGTAAACAGACCTGCTTTACCAACACGGCTGAAGGCCATTGGTAGAAGCCAATGAGTTAATTTGAATGCAGGGCATTTCAGTCATGACAGACGAAATTTAAGAGAAATATCTTCTTCAGTAGTCTAGAATTTGTAATATTGGTAAAAGAATTTAGCACATTTCTGACCAGGGTACGGTGTAGTTTGGCAGGCACAGATATTGTCTAGCTTGTGCAAGATTCAGGTTGTTGTTATTATTCTTCATTTCCCATTCCCAGTCTTCCGGGTTGGATGGTGAATCAAGTACCTTCACAGTTGTTTGTCTCTCCACTACTCCCTTCCTTTCTCCAATACTACTACTTTTACTCCTATTTTCTGTACACACTCCTTCACCATATCAATCCACCTCTTTCTGGGCCTTCTCAGTTGTCTTCCTATTATTTTTGCTTTGAATACTATACTTGCTTGAAACTATTCAAAACTCATCATGTGTCCACACAATTTCACTTTACTGGTCTGTACCTTGTCTTGCAGTTTTGGAAACTTGGTTCTCTCTCTGATTACTACATTCCTGATTTTATCTCTTTGTGTCTTCCCAATTATTCTTCTAAGAACTTCATCTTGGCTGCTTGAATTCTGCTTTCATCACTTTTCATTGTTGTCCATGTACCCTCTGCGTATGTCAAAATTAGTGTGTAATACGTGGAGTATAGAATTTTCTGGCGTTTCTCAGGAACTTCCAGCCTCTACACTATATGCCTCACATACTGGTAAAACCCGTTGGCTTTCTGGATTTTCTTTTCAATTTCTTTTCCATCTTCTTTGAGTCGTCATCATCATCATCATCATCATCATCATCATCATCATCATCAATGTCCCACTCCAGTCGCCCAGGTGTGGTTAACAAGCCTCCTCCACTCCTTTCTGTCCTTCCACTTTTCCTGCTCCATTACTTCCACCACATCCAATCCAGCTTCTCTAATGTCCTTCCAAATCGGATCCATCCTTCTCGGTCTTTCAACCGGTCTCTTCCCCTTAACTTCTCTTTCCAATTCCCTTCTTGCTACCCGTTCCTTTCCCATTCTTTTTACATGTCTGAACCATCTCAGTCTTGCTTTCTGTATGTTCTGTACTGACGGTTCTATATTTAGCTCTTCTCTGATTTTAATATTTTGAATTCTATCTCTTCTTGTCTTTTTAACTGATGTTCTTAAAAATTTCATTTCTACTGCTTGGATCTTACTATCTTTTATTAGGTACCAGCGTTTCTAGTCCAATGTTGCAGTTGGTATGAAATACTGTTTATATAATGTTAATTTTGTTCTCTTGGATACTTTGTCAACCCATAAAAGCTCTCCGACTTGATAATAAAATTCTGTTATTAATTTCAGGGTTGATTTCATTACTTCCATTAATAATGTTACCCAGATATGTAAACTGTTCTACATTCTCTAACCGTTCTCTGTCTTTGTTTGCTTGGCTTCTACTAATTACCATTTCAAACTTCTTCAGATTTTCATTCCAAATGTCCAGTCTCCTTTGTACTTCCTTTTCTCCCTTTCCCCAAATCACCACATCATCTGCAAATACCAAAGCATTCACTTCATCATTACTGATACTCTGTTTTACACGTTTTATTATTTCATCCATCAATATAATAAACAATAATGGTGACAGTGCACTTCCTTGCTTGAGACCTTTTTTTTGTATAAAATGTTTCAGAGTCACCACTCCCTACTTGTACACTGCTTTTACTCTCATGATACAACATTTTTACCTTGTTAATTAATGATTTTGGCACATTCCTTTTTTGTAGGCATTCCCATACATGTTTTCTCTTAACTGTATCATAAGCTTTTTCCAAATCCAAAAATATGAATATGATTTCCTTGTTCCTTTCCAGATTTTTTTCCATTATCGTTTGCACTGTAAATATCAAGTCTATTGTTGATCTATTTGGTCTAAAGCCATATTGTTCTTCCTCTAACTGCGTTTCTGTTACATCCCTCAGTCTTTTGTCAATGACTTTCTCCATTATTTTTAGCTCATGTGATAATAGTGTTATACCTCTATAATTTTCACATTTCTTCCTATTTCCTTTTTTGAACAGTGGTACAATGCTTCCTTGTTGCCAATCTTCAGGCATACTTTCGTCCTTCCATATGGCATTGAGGGCTCTGTATAGCCACTGTATACTTCTTCGAGTATACTCCCCAAATATGTGAAGCTTTTAACAACCTCTAATGATTCCATCTTTTCTTCTTCTCCCCATATTACTATGTCACCTGCAAAGAGTAGGGACTTTGTTTCTCATTGTCTGTTTTACATTCTCGTGAATTTCACCCATGAGTGTGGTTAAGAGTAGTGTAGTCCTGTTTCTACATTGAGGAGCCATTTTGTTTGTCGTTTTTGGTCTTGAGACTACTTACACCCTTTTCGTACATGTCTTTCACATTTGTACTTTTGCTTTGCATACTTTTTTTTTTCCCGTTGTCATTGCATCCCAGACTAGTTGCTGCGGTACACTGTCACTTGCTTCATCATCATCATCATCATCATCATCATCATCATCATCATAACCACCACTACCAACACCGCCATCCTTTCCCCTTATTTAGCTCTTGCGGGGTCAGGACATTTGTGGTACTTCACCTTCCTGTCTCCTTCCACCAATTCTCCTCCTCCAATTTGTCCCAGTCCAGGCTGTTCCTTCTTGCATTCTTTGTTGAATCGATCTTCTTTGTTCTTGCTCTCTTGCCCCAGAACTTCATCTCTATCATCTGTTTTGGTATTTTCTCCTCCATCTTTACCTGTCCAAACCATTGTAATTTACTCCTATCAATTCTCTCATTTAGGTTTTACACTCTTGACCTCCTTCCTCACATTTTTGCTTCTCAGTCTGTCTTTCCTTTCATACTACTTAGGTACTTCATTTTTCTGACTTGAAGTCTACTGTCCTCCCTTCTTGTCAATGTCCATGTCTCAGCCGCATAACATAGGTGCATAATACATTTTGTATATTATCTCTTTAACCCTCTTGTTAATCTCCATGCCCAGCCTTGTCCTTCTGCATTCATTCATTCCCTAGGTATTTCAAACGCCCACAATTTCAAGGCTTTGACCACTAATTTTCACATTACCTTTCCCTTTCTCCTCTTGAAATCACCATGGCCTTACTTTTCTCTGCGTTGTTTTTCATACCATAATTTTCAATTTTCTTGTTCATTGCATCAAGTTGTTCTTGTACTTCTTTGCTGTTCGTTGCCCAGATCACAATATCGTCTGCAAATATAATAACTTCATCTCCCTTTTCCCGTATGCTTCCTTTGTCTGCTTTACCATTTTGTCTATAACCATTAGAAACAAAAGATGATAACACACCCCTCTTTCTTAGTCATGTTACATTTCTAAACCATTCTGCCTTTCCATCTGGAGTCTGTATTGTGTTGACACAGTTGTTGTACATTGCTTGCACCATTTCTACAGTTTATGTACCCAGTCTCTTTTTGATCATGGTTTCCCAAACCTTCTCCCGGGGAACACTATTGTATGCCCTTGTTAGGTCTATGAATGTCATGACCAGATCCTTTCCATATTGTAACAATTTGATGAATACTAATAAATAAAATCATGAATAATATATAAATAAAAATATGTAAATAAATAACATTACTCAAAAACATAAAATACTTGAAATAAATTAAATTAATAAAAATATTTAATCGAAATGTCCATAGTATGGGCACCAGAGTTCACCAGAATGGATCCCTCGAATTTTGATAGAGCATAATAATTCTTTATATCCCAGGGCGTGTACATAATGCTGCATACTGGTACATCTGCTACAGGCCTTACCTAACCTTCTGAAAACGATTAAATAGGTAGGAACTGCAACTAGGTTCATCAATAACTCCACTGATTCTAAAATAGCTAACTATATTCTTAATAAAATCTGTGCATGAGCACCTCATCAACACATAAAATTATACATATAATACACACACAAAAGATTGCTGGAAGATTCCATATTTACAACAACAACAATAATGAAAACAGTGGGAAAACGAAAGCGAAAACTAAGCTACCATTTGTAGATAGTCCGATGAACAATGTACATATCTAAATAAATACTCTTCACTGTCTCTGTATCAATACGACTTGCCAATTCTCATAATCGGCATTTATAACATCACGCAGATACTGTACCTCATAATACTGTGTTCACAGACTTAAACACTTGCTGTAAAGATATATACATTTGAGTAACACACGCTGTCGTCCCGGAACATAAATTATGGAAAGTCTGAGATAGCTTTCACCAACATATTATACCAGGCCGCCACAAGTGCTACAGTACTTAGTTGTATGTCAGTCACTTTTCACAAATAACAAGACTACGCTCCACGAACGTGTGAAGTCCAGTCCATTGCAGCCGTGTCACTCCAGTACCGTGTATCAGCACTACTTCCTTCTCGTACAGTGTGTCAGTTGTGGTTCACTTCCGTAGTGATGTCGAAGTTTATATAAACATCCGCTTCTCCCTTCCTCTCAGATGATATGTCTGTATTGGTCCTTGCCAGCCAATCATGAGTGATCCTCTGGTCAGAACCGTGCCCTGAACTTCTTGATGCTCCCAAGACATAAACAAACGCTGGGGTATATCACATGACTCATAGAACTTTCCTAGTACAACATCAACAAACACATCTCATCAGACACTGGGATGCCCGCATGAGTCATACGAATTACCTGAGTCCAAGATAGCAATGTTTTCCCACTCATGCAAAACAAATTACTCATACTACATACAGTATATGGTTACCTTCCAGCTTACAAAGATTAATGACAAAATATATAAATTAAATACTATAATAATAATAATAATAATAATAATAATAATAAATCGAATACTGACAATAAAATCTCTCACTTCTACATATAGTGCGAAAGTGTGATATATGTACTATCACAATATTCCCAAGGTATATTTTTCACCTGCCTAAAACGAGACAGTTGCTTGGGCAAACTCATGGCTGCGAACATGTAATGGAATCAATCCCAGCAGTTTTGATCAATTCACGCTATTCGTCAGATACTTGTAAAGAATGTGAACATAGACACATCTGCAGTACGAGAGGAATTTCCTCATACTCACTCTCGCATTAAGACTCGTAATCTGACAAAGTTAAAGAAGCTACAAAACCTTTGTAACTGAACCACTTCATGAACCTTATTTGTACTTTTTCCAAGTTCTGTATTAAATACTGCTGAGAAGGTACAGTGGCCTGATTAGAGTGCAAAGCAAAGTTTTCAAAGTCCTAGGTGAAACAAATTCAACACAGTTTCTTTTCAGAAAGCCTGGTAGTTTAAACTCCTTCCTAGAAATCTTGTCCAAATATTTCTCATAAGAAAGACTAGAAAGTCATAAACAGACAAGTACATTTCTTGTACAACAGATGGCGCCACGTTGAGATGTCTGCAAGTGAATCGATTATTTTAACCATAATGGTCAATTACCTTAGGTCTGTATTGACTCAAAATTAATTAAACATTCATTTATTTAAACACCCTTAAGTATATGGTTCCACCTTGTTAATACTATTGACAGTGTTTTATCTTACTATTGGCAGTACAAAGCAAGTTGGCCTCGTGTTTAGGGGCATGTAGCTGTGAGCTTGCATTTAGGAGATAGTGGATTCGAACCCCGCTGTTGGCAGCCGTGAAGATGGTTTTCTGTGGTTTCCCATTTTCACACCAGGCAAATGCTGGGGATGTACTTTAATCAAGGCCATGGCTGCGCTTCCTTCCCACGCTTAGCCCTTTCCTATCCCTTTGTTGCCATCAGACCTATTTGTGTCTGTGCGACATAAAGCAAATTACATAAAATCAGTTTCATGGTCCGTATCACACTTCAATAGATTCACAATTAAGTATTTATTATTTTCCACCTAGTCGATACAATGATTGCTTAAGGCAATTTAATGGTTAAAAGTGGTACATGTTTCGTATTTTATCAACATCTTCAGCCACATAACACTGTTTAGATGAACAATACATAAATTGACAAAGTAATGCTTTAGAGGAAGTGTCCTTAAAATTAACATAAGATTGACAACATTAAAACAAACAAAAACTCAAGAGAAAATATATAAATTATTACTACAATTGAAAGCAGTTGTCAAGGAAACACTTGTACAATATTCCATAGAGAATATGTCCTAAATGAATATTCTTTTCTTAATAATTCATGAAAAAAGGTCAAATTATAAATTATACAGTTTATAGGTAATTGTCGAAATGAAGAAAACCAGATATCACAATGTGGACAACTAGGAATTAGTTATATTTTCATCTGCATTAATAATAAGAACCACATTGTGATATCTGGTTTTCTTCATTTCGACAATTACCTACAAACTGTATAATTTATAATTTGACCTTTTTTCATGAATTATTAAGAAAAGAATATTCATTTAGGACATATTCTCTATGGAATATTGTACAAGTGTTTCCTTGACAACTGCTTTCAATTGTAGTAATAATTCATATATATTTTCTCTTGAGTTTTTGTTTGTTTAATGTTGTCAATCTTATGTTAATTTTAAGGACACTTCCTCTTAAGCATTACTTTGTCAATTTTATATATTTTTCATCTAAACAGTGTTATGTGGCTGAAGATGTTAATAAAATACGAAACATGTACCACTTTTAACCATTAAATTGCCTTAAGCAATCATTGTATCGACTAGGTGGAAAATAATAAATACTTAATTGTGAATCTATAAAGCAAATTGTAAAAAAAAAAAAAAGTAAAGAAACAGCTAATGGGCATACATGTTGTTTCGAGAACTTCATTGTGATTTTATGATGTAACGAGTCTAAGAGAATATTGATCAATATGCCGCTGAAGAAGGGAACATTCTTAAATTCTCGAATCATGTACGGCCATTAGTAACATAATAGACTGTTAGTGGTATTGACAAGGTGGAACCACATATTTAAAGGTATTGAAATGTATGAATATGTAGTTAATGTTCCAGAGTGCACGTTCACCTAGCATGCCATCTACTGGCATATCATGGAATTGCTTGTAAATGCCATGCCATTGGGCCATGCTTAATTCCTTACCATCTGGTAGCTATTTCGAGCACAAACTGAAGTAATAAGTGTGAAGTTTGTATTACATTGCCATGTAAATTTGCTTTATTTTTATGATTAACTATTAAATTACCTTATCATCGTAATTTCTTCGCTCCAGCAAGCCCGTTGTGGTTGTGTATGAGCCTTCTCCAGTTTGTCCTGTCCATCCACAGATGTTGTTCATAAAGCAACACCAGTTTACATCTCTGATTTCAAGGTCCTTGAAATTCTGCTCCTCCCAAACATCGCGAGGTCTTCCTCTTGCCCTCTTTCCAGGAACACTGAGATCAAAGTATGCTCGAGGATTCCTATGGGGATCCATTCTTTTCATTTGGTCATACTATTGCAATCTCTTTACTTCAAGGCTCTCCAGCAAGCTTCTTTCCAATCCAACCTATTCTTAAATTACATATATATCTTAATTGTTTCTGTTTTTATTAATTTTTAGTTGTTATGAAGTGGTCTAAAGTCACGATAGATGTACTGATTGAGGCATACAGTAGAGGATCGTGTCTCTACAACAAGTTGTCCTGCCCTCATACCACAATAAATATGTAAAACAAATGGCTATGGAAAGTGTATGTGAGGCCCTAAAAGAAGTAAAACCATTGACAGTTAAGTCCAATAAGTAATAAAATGAAGATTTTGTATACCACATTTGTGGCAGAGCTGGAATTACTCAAAGAAAAGTATTGCTGAAATGGACGAAGTATACAAACCTTCAGTTTGGTACTTCAAAAAACTGTACTTTATGGTTGTAACTTGTTTTATACACTCATGTCTCGAGGGTGGCACAGTCATGGTTTGATAAAATTTGGGTTTAGTTTCTTCTCGTTCTTTTGTAACCCATTGGCATACTAATTTTAACATGTAGAACATGCATATATATGCCATTTTTGTTCTTGCATAAGGTTCAGATTTACACTATTAAGTTTTGTACATGTAATCTGCAACGTACTGGATATTAATTATACCTATGTTTGATGTGATGATGAAATGCACCCTGAAGAAAAGTTAAAGCCACTCAACACTTTTCACGTTCATATCTTGCACATTTTTCTTGCAGCCTTGCATACAACATAGTCACAGAATGGTGTCTATTTTTAAGGGTTTGGGGTTATAAACTTTGTGAAATGTGCCCACTGAGCTCATACAGGTTGAGTTGGAATTCTTTGCGAAAAACTGATCGGCAAAACAGTTTGTTTCAATAGCTATCTTGTCCATAGAGTCATGAACCATGTATTGAAAAAAGTCTAGAATGGAGGAATCCGTTTATGCTGAGATTTATTGCAGAATATCCTGTAAAACCCTATTTGGATGGCTTTTCACCTGTGTTACTCCATTCCCAGCTATCTTCCTTTTTTTTAAAAGTATTATTATTATTATTATTATTATTATTATTATTATTATTATTATTATTATTATTATTATTATTATTATTATTATTATTATTATTATTATTATTATTATTTATTTTCCACTAATTGTAGTTACAATTTAGGGATGGTGAATGGAGAAAGGGCATAGCCCCACATACACAAAAGTGCCTCCATCACCACTTAAAATTATAATATACAAGTATACAATTACATTCTACATGGTGTTCTTATATACAGTTACCGTATTTACAAAGGCATATTTACATAATACTCACAAGATCTGATCAACATTCAAGTAATTCGACACACACACACACACACACACACACACACACACACACACACACATAGACTGACTGATGCTTGTTTAAAGGGGTCTAACATCTATGGTCATCAGCCCTTTAAGAAGAACGCTGAACTTCATTATTACCATTGCTTTCAAATGCACCCTCACTCTCATCCAAACTTTTTTGTCATGCTGCTACACTTTTACCCATTAAAAAAAATGGTATCACTTTCTGAAATTGTCACTACCAGATTCCTTCTTGCTATCCTGTAATATACATTCTGTTTCATTCCTTGTAATACAAGGTTTGTTAGGACCGGCCATTTCTGCTCACTATCAAGCGGAAATTGCCCTGCTTTGAGAATGAGATAATCCTGCTTCATAGTGCAATCTGCAGTGTTCATTCCGACACCAGGAAAGAGAGCAGATTCTTAGCTTTCAAATGGTATATGGCTTGCCTTGCCATCTATGGACAGAAGGCTTGAACTAGTTGCAGAAAGCTACCATGTAGTAGAATGCCTGCCAGGCATCTGTGTTTAAATGGTCACTGCGCATGCGACCGCCTGGTAGGCGACTATGTACACCCGTTAGTAATTTTCCCATTACGCAGGGAAATTTGTTGCATGCTATTAGTTGACGAAAATAAGCATCAGTTTAAATGAAAGCTATTGCACAAGGCAACTACGGTTGTATGGCCAGGGTGCGAGAACATTGCATTTTAATGGAACTTATTACACTATACAACACAACACAATAATCAAGATAATGCTAACATCCTTGCAGAATACTTTTAAAGAGTTACTTAATTGTGAGGATCCTGTGGAACATTTAGAATTTGACCCTAACCCAAAAAATAAAACTCCATTACAAAAGATTATACCACCAGTTTACAGTGAAGTGAAAACAGCAATTAATGAACTTAAAAACTACAAAGCAGGAGGAGAGAATCAAATAGTAGCAGAAATATGGAAGAATGCTAATGATCAGACTATTCAAAACCTACATAAGTACATCATTGATATTTGGAACACGGAGAAGCTTCCCGAGGAATGGAATACAGCGATAATCCACCCGCTGCATAAGAAATGTGATGGCTCTGATCCAAATAATTATCAGGGGATATCCTTGCTTGATATTACATACAAGATTTTATCCAAGATTATATACACAAGAATCCAAGAACAACTCGACCAAGAACTTGGAGAATATCAGGGAGGATTTCGACCAGGTAGAAGCTGTCCAGATCAAATCATTAGTTTAAAATGGATAATGAAGCACCAAAGCGTTCGAAGTAAGGGTCTAGTCATCACGTTTGTAGATTATAAAAAAGCATATGACAGTATTCATCATGACTCATTATTAAAAAGCCTTAAAGAATTTGGATTACACCAAAAACTTGTTAACCTCATTAGTATGGCTTTTAAAAATACGAAGGCAAAAGTTAAATTTAGAGGTGAATTATCAGAATCATTCACTATAAGAACTGGACTTCGACAAGGAGACGGACTTTCACCATTGTTATTTAATTGTGCATTGGAGAAGGTTATGCGTGAATGGAACAAGAAATGCCAACCATCAAGATCGGTAGAAGTATTAAACTCAACTGCCTTGCTTTTGCGGACGATTTAGTATTACTTGCAAATACAATAGAAGAGGCTAAATTTCAAATTGAACAACTAGAAATTATAGCCCAAAAAAATGGGATTACAAATTTCATTTGAAAAAACAGAAACTTATAAAGTTGATTTACCAGTTATTCAACTGAACAGTAATAGAGAGATTAAAATTGTTCAGAAATTCAAATATCTTGGGGAAATAATAACATGGAACACAAATGAAAAAGAAGCAATAGAACACAGAACAACTAAATTTAAACAAGCACAAAGACTTACCTGGCCAACCTATAAAAAAAAAATCTCTTTCGATAAACGTAAAGCTGAAACACTATAATTTCACAGTTAAACCAAAGGCAACGTATGCTAGTGAAACTTTATTCAAATTAAATGTAAAATCTACAACAGACAAATTACAGAAAACTGATAGAAGAATTCTTGGAACAATTATTAATAAAAGACACCAAGTTGATGGACAGTGGAGATTGTTGCCTAACAACATTGTCTATCGTGAATGTGAATCAATAATATCTATAATGCGTAAAAGAAGAATTTCCTTTTTCTGTCACATATCAAGATTACCAGACACCAGGATATTGAAACAACTATTTGATTACTTTTTGAAAAATAAAATCAATAATAATTGTTTCAAAGAAGTTCAGGATGATTTGGAAGAATTGGATATAATTCGGCAACAAATCAAAGACAGAAAAGAGAAGAGGATTTTGAAGAACAAAAGCATAAGTCTCAAACTAAAAACAGTTGAACGGAAACAATATACTACTGTATATCGGACACACAAAGGGCTTCCAGGTCGGAGAGGATGAGAAAGTTCTGGGAGAAGAAAAAGAAGAAATTAACTCAAATGTATTGATTTAAGTGCTCCAATGTGGGCGTAAAATATGTAAATAAATAAATAAGTAATACAACCAGTCAAGCTAGAAAGCTCAAGTCTCACCAGAACTAAACCACAAGCAGTTTTGAAGTCGAAGAGAGAGAGAGAGAGATCCAGCAGGGTGGTCCAAGTTACAACCAACTTCTCTTATGGTGGAATACTCCTTTTCATGTGAGTGTTCATGCCAGTTAAGTCTTTAGCCAGCAATTCATCAAATGATGATTCAGATGTACAAAGATACATTTTTATCCATTCTTGAAAATAGTATGGAGTGTACATGCATTTTTCTTACCTTACATCTTCTCTTTTTTGATAAGCAAGGCAAGAAGTATTAGTTCCTCATTCATCGACAGCATTTTCTTAACAGAGTTCAAATCATGTTGACAACAGTGTGCTGTCATGAGTGCCTTGAACTGACTGACAGCTATTTACTGTATATGCAACATACTTCCCTTTGTAATAAGGCCTCTTTTCTGTTTACCATAAACTTAGAACTTGATATTATTAAAGTAGAGCCTTTGCAAGCACACTTTTCTTAAACTATGAAATATATGTCTTAACTCCTTTGCTGTCTGCCCGAGTACATACTCTGGCTCCCCATTACCACGCCACAGCGTCAGCCCGAATACGTACGTGGCCTTGTGCAGCTTTGCCTTAATTGCTTTGATTGTAGCCGAAAATGAACTCAAACGCCATCTGTTGCATATCATTGGAATCACAAAGATATTCTCTTTGCAATAGTATTGGTCTGTTTATCCTCCTTGCATGGCTGAACATAAGCAAAAGAATGATGCTAGTCGCCGTTTGTTTACACTATAGCTTCCTCATCGCGTGCTGTTTCAAGTTTTTTGCTAAATGATTATATTGAAAGGGAGTTGTATCGTGATAATGATTTATTTAGTGAAAGTGAGAGTTTAGTGAACCTAGTGATGATGAAAATATAATTTGTGAAGACGACAGTGGTATTTTCGATATTGTTTTACCGACAACACGTGGCGGTGACGCGACTTCATACTACCCTGCACCAAATTTGTAGATTCTGCTCCTATCCCCGATAGACTACAATTTCCTGAGCAAGCAGGTTTGAAAATAGATATTCTCGACAATGTTACTTAGCTGGATTTCCTTGAATTAATTTAAAAAAATAACTTTTGCAGTTTTTAAGAAGATAAATTTTCGGTCCATGTCTGTATTTCTTGTTTATGTACGTGAGTATTTAGAACACTCTGGAGAAGGCAAGACAGTGAAACAGTTGAGATGAATATAATACTTTTTGTGATGTTTAAAGTACTGTAGAATGGAACAGTTAAAGCTGAATGTGGTTCTGAAGCAGCCACCTGATACATTGAAGATGAAGTAAAGGCTGTGAAATGTAATTATTTTTCTTGTTTCAGTTCACTGCAAGGCTCACTATGGGACATTATAGAGGTGTATCAACCATAGAAAATCTAAGGTAAGGAACACTGTATTTTTACAATAAAACATAAAGAAGTAGAAGCATGTTATTTGTTTTATTGAGTAATTTCCTGGCATAACAATTTGATTCTTGGATACGGTATTTAACATACCAACCATGTCAGAATTCATTCCACAAACATCAAAAAGTGTGTTCATTAATCTATAATGTTGTCAGGGTTCTAAGAAATAAAATGACTAGTCCTATTCAGAGATGTAGCTTGTTTTACCCATCATCATATTCCAAAGGCTAAGCCTTGTCAGTCATTGGTGTTGGTCTTGAACCGTTTTTCAACTCAGCATACTGTAGGCCTTGAAGTAAGACACCCTGGGTTATTCTCTTCTTTTTTCCTGGCAATTCTTTCTTCAGTGATGTTGCAAAGGAACTCCTTATCCTGCAGAATGTGACCAGTAAATTTTCCTCTTTTTTTCCAGTTTCAGTGACCAGACTTTTTTTAAATTCTTCCTGTCTAGGGATTTCAGCATTGCTCTTTGTTTACAATTGCAATTTTTTTTTAAATTACTATGTACAGTTATTACAAGTGCATTCGAGTTTGTCCTCTCTTACTCAGCCAAACACACAGCCCTCTGGCATGTTAAACTCCTGCCCTTCAACAGGGCCTCTTACTGAGCATTTTATTCTACAACACAGCTGATCCTAACTTGACTCACACACTACTCTAAGACTGTCTGATTAACTCACTCGTTGCTGATGTACTCGTGAATCACTCCTGACTGACTTGTGACTGACTCAAGACTGTCTCATGCTCTCATCTTCTTCTTTTATAAGACAACAGAAGATTCTAGATAAAAATCTGTCTTTTTCTGCTTCCATATCATTCTTGGTGTGTACCCATTGATAGTCATCTTCCAGCACCTTCATAGGAGGTTGATTAACTTCCTTGTCGTGTACCTCAATAGTTGGCTGCCCTGCATCCTTGGCGCTCACTAACATAGTAATCAATAACTAGAAGCAGAAAAGAAAATATGTTTGAGTCAATAAGTTGTCATAGACATTTATTTGCTGGCTAGTGTAACAGTTCTTATCTCTTTTCATATGACTTGATCTGACACTTGTTTTGTTCCTTTTCAATACTTATATTACCACCTTAACAAGTTTATGGACTGACACCTAGAAAGTAGGCAGCTACGCAACATGGTGTATACTTACACAGCTCCATATCAGACCCTCAGAATAGTTACTGTTGACCCCTACGGACGTCTGCCAATGCTGGTTGGGAATACTGCTGGAAAATGTTACCAGGAAGATCCTGTATGGCTACTCTTGTGGCAGCGATATAATCTCCTCGGCAGAATGAAATCTACGCCCATATAGCTTTTCTTTCAAGTGGGCAAAGGGTGAGAAATCTTGGAAAAGCACAGAGTGATGTGTAGGCACATAGTCGTATAGCAACAGTCACTTCTTCCCGCATCAAAGCTCAGAGCGATTCGACGAAGTTAATCGCATTGACTTGACTTAATTCCTGTTGTTCCTCGTGGAACATGGGGCATCTTCAAAGCATCTTCATCTGGTCCTGTTGACAGCCAGCCTCTTTACCTCACTCCAGGCCTTGCCTTCTTCCATCGCTTCCATGTGAACAGATCTTTGCCACGTTTGCTTGGGTCTCCCTCTCTTCCTTTTACCCTTGGGTTGTTCCAGTCCAGCTATTCTCTCCTTCGTTCCCACTCCTCAGTGTATGCACGATCCATCTCCATTTCCGCTGCTTTATCTGTATGGTCATTTCATTCTCTCCCGTCCTACTCCAGAGTTCATGGTTGGAGATACTTCCGGCCAGTAGATATTAAGAATCCTTCGTGCAACTTGGATGTAATTACTCCAGTCACTTTCCAAGTCTTGGACCCATATAATAGAACAGATTTGACATTACTTCAGAAGATACGGAGTTTGGTTCTGATAGATATTCTCTTGTTCTTCCACACCGGATAGAGCCGAACAAAGGCACCATTTGCTTTTTGAATGCGCTGCGAGACCTTGTGCAGCTCCCCCATCTTTGGCAACTACACTGCCCAAGTAAGTGAAGCTATCCACATCCTCGATAGATTCACCATTCAAGACAAATGGGCCTGATTTGTTGGTGTTAATCCTTAGGGCCTTGGTCTTCTCTGAGTTGATCATTATTCCCACCTTTTTCCCTTCCTCTACCAAATCTTCGAGCTTTGCTTGCATTTCTCCATGTGCCTCAGACAGGAGACACAAATCGTCAGTAAATTCCAAATCTTCAAGCCTATTGACTAATCTCCATTGGATACCACGTTTCACATTTCGAGTCATGTTCCGCATTACCGCGTCATTCACAACCGAAAACATAGTTGGCGACAGGATACACACTTGCCGAACTCCTGAACGTACAGTTATAGGCTCAGATATTCGGCCCTCATGAATGACTCTACATGTGTAATCACTGTACGTTTCCTGAATGAGATCGACAATTTGTGCTGGCACTCCGTAACGCTTCACTTCCTTCCATATGGCTTCTCTGTTGATAAGAATCAAAAGCTTTCTCCAAGTCAACGAACACTGCGTAGAGGCAAGATGACCATTCAGCACACTGCTCCAGAATTATCCTCAAGGTGTTTATTTGTTCGGTGCATGAGCGATTTGAACGAAAGCCTGTCTGTTCTCATCGGAGCCTTAAGTTGACATACTCTTTAATTCTGTTCAGCAGAATCCTGGTGAAGACTTTGCTAGGGATTGAGAGAAGCGTAACGCCCCTCCAGTTGTTACAATTAGACGTATCCCCCTTTTCTGGCAACTTCACCAACAATCCACATTTCCAGTCTGCTGGCATTTCTCCAGTAACCCATACCTTCTTAAATAGAAGCTGCAATATATTAGCAGTGGTGTCCATATCAATCTTCATCTTCTGATGGAATGTTGTCAACTCCTGCTGCCTTACCAACATGCAACTCTCTGTGCCTTCTTTAGTTCTTCTGCTGTTGAAATGCAGGTTTTAATCCTTGGGTCAGACTGAATCATCATCTTCTTCTTCTTCTTCTTCTTCTTCTTCTTCTTCTTATTCTTCCTGTCTGATATTTTATGGAGTGGTTTAGAACTGCAGAAAAATGTTCCTGCCATCCTTTCAGTTGATCCTCAGGGTTAGTTAAGAGGGATCCATCTTTGTTCCTGACTGGGCAGTTTTTCTGCATCTGCTTCCTTGCCAGAATTCTGGTGATGTTATAGAGTTCTTTGAGATTCCCCTTGTTGGTTGCCTTTTCTGCCTGTTCTGTCCACTTCCTTTGATCCCTCCTCACACTTCTCTTTACTTCCCTATCATTTGCAGCATATTTTGATTGCAGTTCTGCCTTTCTTGCTCGTGTCTTACATGCATTCATTGCCTCCTTTATCTGTCTTCTCTCTCTAATGATCCTGTCTTTTTTCCGACTATCCTTAAAACCCAGGATATTTTCACTCACTTCCGTAAAGGCAGATTTAATCTTCACCCACATTTCCTTAACAGTTTCATCCTCCACCTCAGTGAGTGCCTGAAATAGATTCTTTAGTTCTATCCTGAAGACGTCCTTCACCTTACTGTCATCTTTTAGGTTTCCAACATCATACCACTTCCTTATCTGTTCTGTCCTCCTTTTCTGTGCCCGGATCTTCATCCTAAAGGTAGCCACAACAAGAGGATGATCGCTACCGATGTCTGTACCTCTCTTATTCCCAACATCCAACAGTGAGTACCGCTACCTTCATCCAATCGCCACATGATCTATCTGATTCTCTATCCTATGATCCGGTGATACCCAGGTCACTTTATGTGGAAATACCGTACTACCAATAACGAGATTATGGCTGGCACAGAAGTCCACAAAGAGCTGTCCATTCTCATTTCTTTCTCCTAGGCCATGCCTTCCCATGATGTGCTCAAGTCCTTCATTATCCAGGCCCACTTTTGAATTCAAATCTCCTTCAACTATAACAATATCCTTCCTCTTCTGTTTCTTAATCGTGCTATTTAGATGCATATAAAATGCCTCTTTTCTTCCTTTGCTGTCTCAGTGGGTGCATAGCACACTATCATCACAACATTTCTGATATTGGTCTTGAAACATGCCACAATTATCCTTGCCGACACTGGATACCACTCCATAAGGCTCCTGTTTGCCTCCTTGTCAAGCAATATACCTACACCTTCACATTTCAGTCCATTGCCCTCAGGTCTTCCAGAATATATCAATGTAGTTCCATCATGGGTGGTCAGTTCCCCAAACTTACTCATTCGGAACAAATATTTCAGATTCCCTATGGGAATCAACATCTAGATCATCTGATGGCCAAGCAGGCATCAATTTTTGATAATGAGACAAAGTCTCTCATACTGCATTGGCACTGCCGGTAGCTACAATTAGCCTACACAGTGGCCTCCATGGTATGCACTATCCAGCGTCTTGGTAGGTGTGCTAGGTACCAACTGATGAACCCAGCCTAGCACATGGGGGCGAAACGCTGGCAACAAGAATGAGTTAGCTGGAAAATTTATAATGTCCAATAATGGACCATTTATATTGGTACCATCTCACCTCACTTAAACCTAAGATGTTCAGGCCATAACTCTTCATACATGCCACTGCCTGTCGAAGTCTTCCACTTTCCCGCAGAGTTCTCACATTCCATAATCCAATTTATGTTACCTTTTTCAAGCCAAAAGTCATCTTTGGATCAGTCTGGTTTATCTTTGTTGATGTTTCTGTAATGGTCTAATTGAAGGTTGTGCGAGTTGTTGGCCCACAGCACCCGAGCCTGGTGGTGGGGCTGCCACCTGAAGCCTTCAGGCATGTTGTTTTTTTATTGGAGTTGTCTTCCTTAGCCTTTGAAGATCCCTCTTCACCGTAGGGCAGTGGTTTCCCTCTTCATTTAACCCAAAGTGGGAGGATTGCCTCCTCCGCCAACTTTGCTGTACCAAAGGTCTCCTTCTCCGCCCCAGCTACTATTAAGGACTTCACCAGAACCCCATTAGCCGTTACATTTCAGGGTTCCTGTAAGACCTTCACAGCTACTGTAGCAGTCCTGGGGCACACAAGGTCCCCACTGTACTTCAACCTTACAGGCTATCCCGTTCTTCATACCGTTGCCCGTCCCCCACAACACAACATGGACGAGGGGTTGGACTTGTGGGGGGACGAATCTCATTGACAGCTTAGGATTTCATTGTAGCTGATTGTGTCTTGGTTTATTTGTTTTGTTGTTGTAATAAGGGCATCAAAATTACTTGGAAAATTCATGGAATGATGAGTGGATACATTGAAAGGCAACGTGTAAACAGGTCCGGGATCATACTGAGAAACATTGCGGAGAGCTGGCGTACCTTGAAATACTGCACTTGTGTCTGCATCACTACTGCATCAATTTCACCATCACTTCATACTGAACTTTCAATCTCTTCAGTACTGTCTTCAAAATCACTATATTCACTGTCCAATTTGTCCAAAAACCTTGAAATCTTAGCAACATTTTCATCATATGAGCCCGCCATTTCACGGTTTATTTACATCAGCTGATAGGGTCAAACTCAAGTACCTATCAAACCAATAATGAAAAATATTAATTAAATGATTTACGTAGTCATTCCCAGTTCCAGGTGTGTTCATAAATGTTATCTAATACCTTCCTGCAGTCTACCATAATTATCTGTAAGCTTATGCTACCCTGCAGAATATTCCATAAACGACCAACTGGAGTGGGAAATATATTGCGGAATATATCGTAAACGGCACACAAGAAAAAAGTGTTGCCGTGGAATTCCAGAAAAGACATGGGAAGGGTTAATTGTTAGTAATTTATGTAAGTCAGTAAATATTAGAATAAACTCTATGGGTGGGGGTGGTAGAATAACACCCACGGTACTCCTGCCTGTCGTAAGAGACGATTAAAAGGGGCCCCAGGGCTTTGAACTTGGGGAGCATGGGTTGGCAACCACAGGGCCCTTAGCTGAGTCCTGGCATTGCTTCTACTTATTTGTGGCAGGCTCCTCACTTTCATCGATCTTATCCAATCTCCCTTGTCAACTCTTGTTCTTTTTTGACCCCGATGCAATTAGAACATTCGAGGGCTAGGGAATCTTTTATTTTCACGCCCTTTGTGGCTCTTATCTTTCTTCCGCCAAAATCTTCATTTTTTGAAGTGTCACATCCCTTCCATTTATTTTCTCTCTGATTAGTGTTATATGAAGGATGGTTGCTAAGTTGTACTTCCTCTTATAAGAATAATCACCACCACCACCACCAGCCGTGTATTTATGTATCTACCACCCCTCCATCACATTACAGTATAAATATTTAAGCAAGCTATACAAAGCTATACAGTATATCAATTAAAGAGTACTTTTACCTTAATAAGATCATTGACTTGATTAATACATTTATTTTGATAAGGATTTTGTGATTAATCTCAAAACGTTTCTAATTTTGAAGCTGATTTTCTTTTTTACTGCAAACTGTAATGTAAAAATGTTTACTGGGGGCCACATTTTACAGATTAGTACCTTCCATCATAGACTGTTTTGTTATTGTGGAGCTCTTTGTGACCCACAATTCTTTCCATATTAGATGCCATGTTTTCTTTGACTTTCTTTGCTAAAAATTGCCTTTGCTTGCCTGTCCTTTTTCATAGGTCAATGCTTTTTTCACCTAAACTTTCCTTGTCCATTAATGATTTAGGCATCAGAAGCCAAGAATGCGCTCGGGTGCCTCCTTTTCTTTGACTTCTTTAATTAAAATTGCCTCTGCTTGGCTCTCTTTTGTCACAGACAATGTTTTTAACACCTAAATCAATATAATATTTCCACCTAATCGATGTTGTATCAATTAGATAGAAATATTTTCTTATATTGATTAGATTACATTATCCATACGGCAATGAAGTGGGTGGTTTGTAATACCTAAATCTTCCTCGATAAATGTTCTGTCCGTCGGCTGTAACTCGATCCAAGTACATATAACTTCTTCCTGCATAGATTGACCAGTTCAACTCAGTTTATAGGTGTAATTGCGATGACTAATCAAACCAATCCTGGCATAAAACATACGCCCACACAAATCACACTGGATGGATGGAGGAGGGCGGGCTTGTAATTGACGGAGTTTTCTTGCTTGTCGCTTGGCCTCTTGATGTCTACGGCGTTCTCTTTCAAACAAGTTGACAGCGGTGGATGTAGTGTTCTGCCACAGTGAACGGTCCACAGCACATTCTTCCCATGTCTGTATATCAATATCGCTTATCTTCATGATGTGTTTCAGCTGGTTCTTAAAACGCTTAAGAGGGGCTCCATGAGGTCTACTGCCGGAGCAGTTCACCATAACGAATTTGGCGGGGAAGCCTGGTATCACCCATGCAGTGAACATGGCCTAACCATCTCAGTTGATAAGCGATGATTGTTTTTCAGTGCTATTTAGCTGCGCTTTGTCGAGAACTGCTGTGTTGGTCACATAGTCCTCCCACTTAATATTCAAGATGAATCTCATTTTCTGTTGGTGGAAGCGTTCAAGTTTTTTGATATCATGGCAATAGAGTGTCCAAGTTTCACAGCCATACAGCAGTGTGGAAATGACAACAGATTTGTACACCATGAGTTTGGTATGCAGTTTTAGGTTGTTATTCATGAAGACTCTGTCCATTAATTGTCCGAATGCTGCATGAGCAGCCCCAATTCTTTTATCAACGTCTTGCTCGCAGGTACACTGTTTAGACAAGATGCTTCCAAGATATGAAAATGTTCTGTATAATAGTGAAAACCACATAAGAATCCATTTTGTTGTTCTCGAGATTAGCCTGCATAGAGACCTACCAGAGAATTCATTTTATAATATGTACTGTATAGATTTTCTGTTGCTTGTACCATAATGTTGTAGTGTCTCTGTTTTATCACATTTGTTACTTTGATTTCAGTTTAACGGAACTCTCATGGAATGTCATCTGGAGATAACAGAATGGAAATTGCAGTAGATGCTGGGATTTCTTCAAGAAACTTGATGTTGTCGTTATGTTCTCGTGCCCTGACGTATTTAATTTCTTCCTATTTCTGAAGTGTTGTAATCAAGCCTCTATTGTGTGAGGTTGGTAGGAAGAGGTTTCCTGTACATGAGTCTGCCACATTTGCTGAGAGCAACTTTTCATTGATACATATACCATGTTCATCGACTGTTACTTCTAGTACTGATACTCCAACAGTGCAGTGTATGGCAGACTATGATCTACATTCTTTCATGTGCCAAAAGTAATGGGATAGAAACCAAGGAGACCCCTTTTGTGTGGTGCAAGGCAACAGCTTGTTGAAATTTCAGTTCCACGAGTGAATTGAAGACATTGGGCGAGGTGATAAGCAGTGCCATCTAGACAATCACCTATTATTCATTTATATAGGTGGAGTTCTTGGGTGCTTATTGATCTCTATCCCAGTCATAGATGATCCATTAATTTATGTCAGGCAAACATGGTTGTCAAACAGTTCATCAGAACTGTCGAGAATGTTCCTTTAATCGATTCTGGAGAGACTGAATCCAGTGACATGGTGGATTGATTTCATTGATGTTGTCTAGCTTCCAGAGAGACTTGGTGCCATTCTTTCTAGTTAATGAAGACACCTGGATGTGTGATGTTGATGATGATAATTAGTGCCGGTACATAGCCTGCTACTTTCGAGCAACAGCAGGGGGACAGCTTTAGGCTTAACATCTCCATCCAATGGACGAATCACTATCAACCCATTATATATGACCTCAGTCCATATGAACACAGCAGAGAAATTTGGAATTGAATCCAGGCTTTGGGCACGCCGTTTAGTGATTAGAAATTTTATACCACCAGTTCTACCCTGCTGGTCAACATTTTTTGGTGAAAATTCTTTCCACCAATAGGACTTGAACTGGCTAATCACGGTGTCAGACCTTACAGACTTGACACCTTAACGATAATGGTCATCGGGTGGGCTAATGACTAATGGTTATTTCTGTGTTGGAATATCTCATCATTCTTGAGAGTATGTGAAGCTCATGAAGGGTTGTAAATTGTTGCCATGCTGTGTAATGTAGTGGTTACTAATTGGTGACATGTTCAGGAGAACCATCAGACCTAACCTTTTATCACAAGAACTTATTTATTTAGTGTATGGCATAAAATCTACATATACGCAGTTGAATATATTACAGTAACAAGAGAACAATTTTGTATCAGGATATCCAGCCACTCTAACACTGCCTCTGATGGTATTAAAAAATCAGTTCAGCTACCCGAGTAAGCGCCTAAGAACAAAAGCAGCACCATCACAAACCTTACGGATGCTTTGTTGACAAGTGCACCACTCCCATATCCTATCGTAAGTCCAAAATAACTGCTTCTCTGACTCATCAGAAGCAGTCAAATGTTACCAGTCCAAATGTCAGAGAATTCATAAGGTCTGGTGCTGTTCTGTTAGCGAAGGCTGTCGTGAAGCTTTGGTGGCGTTGTTAATGAAGGTGCTCAAATGAAATTGTTTGGAGGTGGTGTGTTAATGAAGGCGGTCAGCTGAAGCTTCGTCTGGTACTGTTCTGTTAACAAAGACACACTAAGTCTCCCTGGTGGTGTTGTATTAATGAAGGCATTCAACTATTTTAGTGTTAATGAAGGCACTTTTAAGCTCAGTCTGGGGATATTATGTTAACAAAGGCACTCAGGGGAAGTTCTTCTTGGAGGTGTTTTGTTAACAAGTGTGCTTAGCTGAAGCTCTGTTTCTGTCTGCTACTGTTTTAACAAAGGCACTCTAAGCTCTCTCTGGGGGTGGTGTGTTGACAAAGGCACTGAGGAGAAGCTCTGTCTGGTAGCATTGTGTTAACAAAGGCACCAAGGAGAAGTTTTACCTGGAGTTTTGTTTACAGAGGTAGCCAAGTGAAGCTCTGTCCAGTAGTGTTGTGTTAAAGAAGACACTGCTATACTGTGATCTTTGATATTTGAAGTAGGTAAAGGAAGTAAGCCATAAACAAGGACACTTGTGTGACTTGAAATAAGTCATGTTCAGGAAATATAGTACATGGCTGGGCAGATGTACAGAACAGAACTGTCCAAATGAACATCACTGAGAATCAAAGCTACAATCTTCTAATTTTGCATCAAATTTTTTGACATCGGGTTCTGCCTTAGTACCACAGAAAAAATTATTGTGTAATGGTGAAGACTGCCTATAGAGATTTTGTCTACCTGTCAGGCAGCTGTCCTGAAGATATACTGAGTATTTCAGGACCTTGTAATTTATTGCCATTTTGTTTCAATCTTCTGGTTTGAATTCTCATTATTTAATTATCAGGGGAGAAAATTGGTTGTTGATAGAAAGAATGGCTAGAAGTTAATCATACAAAGCCTTCCTTATTCTGTTTCATTGAACACTTCCTTCTTGTCAGAAGTTAGAAGAAAGGTGGCAATTGGGAAGCTATTTGTATTTATAGTGCAACTTGAATTAAGTGGTATAGTGGAAGAGATAGGCTGGAAAATAAGATAATGCCTACCACACAAGTGCATATTACTTGGAAGGATTATTACCGTGGAGCTACTGCCATTTTTCAACAACTGGTTTCTTCTCATCACACAAGACACATTTTGTACTAGTGACCCATCTCATCTTTGCACAGGAGTAATATTGAATTTATGATGATAAGCCTTATTTTCATTATAGTTGTTTTCTCTACTACAGAGCTCAGTGTGGTGTTTTTCCAAAGCCCTCCCAGCTGCCTGCCTGTTAGATCACTTCTTTCTCCTCATGCAGTATTTAAACCATTCCTGAGCTTTCACTTAAATGATGATAACTACAACCAAAGGTGAAAGTTATGTATTGTAAACAGTAATTTTATATTAATAAGATTGAGATGAATAAATCATTTATTTTGATGAGAATTATGTGATTATTCTCAAAATATGGTTTCTGATTTTGAGGATATTTTTATTACAAACTATATATTTTTCTGTTACCATTAATGCTTTCACGGCCTGTACTTATATATATATATATATATAAAAGCCCAAAAGCCTATACAGTATCGTGTCTATATATTTATATATTATGCCATGTCAAGAAGCCTTTCTCGTGGACAGTCGAGATTTCTTCTGAGGACATAGAGCACGTTTCTCTGTGAAACGTTAAGAATTTCACCTTATTTTCTTGACACGGTATAAGCCCAAAAGCCTATACAGTATCATGTCTATATATTTTTTTCTTTCATTTAAGGAATCAACCTCCCATATTTATAGGTTGCCATTTAAACAAGATGATTCATATCAGACTGTAGTTACAAAGTTGTCTAATTAACCTGTAAACGACCAACTGACCACATATCATCAATGCCTACATTTTTGAAAAAGTCCAAATGATGATATATCCAATGGCTCCACTAGCTAAAATGACCAGCTGGCAATATTTTGTCAATGGAATAAACTTGTGTGTTTGAAATATTTCTCTTATTCACAATATCTTTTTTATTTCCTGCAAAAGGAGGACAGTTTTCTCAACATTATGGAAGAAAATCATATCAATATTTTAGTTACAATGTATGTCATGGATGAATAAAGGAGAATTTCAAAAGAGGCCTGGGTCTTCTTCATCACACAATCTATTGAACATCTGGTCTTCCTATTCACATTCTTCTTGAACATCCCTGATCCTGAAAGGGTTAATAAAACCTCTGAAATACATGTAAAACTGGAAATGAAAATGAAAAGATGGTTTTATGGCTAGCACAATACATATTGGGGGCTATCATTTACAGATAGTTTTATTCCAACATGGAACTTTTTGTAGAGTTTTATACTCTCCAAAATTCATCTACATATACTTAGGATACAGTTTAGGCTGCATAAGCCACAAAAACACATAGATGGTTGTTTATTCTACTTCCTCCACTTAAATCACCACTGCTCAGCTGTCTTTTGTTATAGATTGTTTCATACACCAAAGCCTTCCTCAACATGTTCCCTAAATAGCGTTGATGACTTCATCAGAATCTGTTTGGTGGTTCTCAAAATAAGGCCACACAAACAGACAGTCATTTCATAACATGCGTGGATGCTATTTACATTCATTATTAAATACAGTACCTGTACTGTAAAAATAGTAGAATAAAGAATTAATAAATAAGTGTATTTACACTGCAAAGCACAAAAGATGCCCATTTTCATGGGTGTTTGGAAAAATTGTGGTCAAGTTTCTGTCAATTGGAGCTCATTTTGTTGCACTCATCTTTTTTGTTTTACTTAGCAGATTTTTGGATCAAAAGTAGAGGGTTGGATCTGTATACCAAGATCACTGGTTCAAACCCAGCAGGGGTCATCAGAGTTTTGAAGGGTGGAAAATTTGTCGTAATCAGGAGGGTTGGACAGGCTGGGCACTCGGGTTCTTTATTCAGATTTGCCTAAATAATTGAATCGTTAATTGCAGAAACCACCTAAGTGCACTTTTTCAAACTGTTGGGAAAATAATAAAAACTGTGTGGCTGTATAAGTTGAAGTCTGATCTTCTAAATTTTTTAAATGGAACTTTAATGTGCTAGGAAAGTGTAGTAAACATGAAATAATTTTTTTGAAAATTTAAATGCTATAAACAATTTTTTTAAAATCATTGCACTTAGGTTGTTTCAGAAATAAACAACTTTTCCTGTTAATTTCTGTAGCAATTAATAAAAAACAAACAGCTAATTGATTAATCTGTGCAAGTTTTAAGATGAAAGGTTAAGTAAATAACACAGTTCTATTCATCAACATTTAATAGATATCAGTTAATGAACCACAAAATACAAATTAGAACAATAAAAGGCTTTCTGGCTTTATTCAGCCTCTGGCATATTCTGAGCACGTTCTCTCTCGGTTGTTGGCCATTGAATGAAGCTGTCATAAAAGTTTTCATAACCAACGGTGTAGTCCATTATTTTTTTCAAGTCTTCAACTTTTTTTTTTTTTTTTGGATTGTATACTAAAACCAAAAATTGCATTGTTAATTCAATTTTTTAATTTCATGTGGCTATTTCTAGCCGAGTGCAGCCCTTGTAAGGCAGACCCTCTGATGGGGGTGGGCGGCATCTGCCATGCGTAGATAACTGCATGTTATTGTGGTGGAGGATAGTGTTGTGTGTAGTGTGTGAGTTGCAGGGATGTTGCGGACAGCACAAACACCCAGTCCCCAAGCCATTGGAATTAACCAATGAAGGTTAAAATCCCCGACCCGGCCGGGAATCAAACCCGGGACCCTCTGAACCGAAGGCCAGTACGCTGACCATTCAGCCAACGAGTCAGACAGTTGCATTGTGCAGAACCCAGTAAGAGTTTATAAAATTATTATAGACTACAAAATGTTGTTCTTACTTATTATTGTAATCAACTTACCTTTCGCAAGGGATAAGTCTTCTCGGAAGGAGTTCAGGTGGGCTGTCAGTTTTCAGTAGTGCAAAAGTACATGAAAATCCTTCAATAAACGCCTTTGTCACAACTAGTCCTATACTATCTTTAGTGTACAGAAACTGTTTGTAACTAGAAACCTTGAATGGCTCCTTACGTTCTCTTGGTACTTCCCTGCCTGATGTCTCATTGGAGTTTCTTATTTTCTTGCATGATGTAGGCCACCAATGTTTAAAACTTAAAACATCGTCAGAGGTAAGATGATAAATGGTAAAACGTCCAGACACACTTACCTTTAAGATGAGCACAGCATTCTCATCTGAAGTATAAATTCTGTTCACCATCCTCAACAGCCGTTTAATACTCCCAAAATCCCTGTCACAAGGCCAAAGTCAAATGCTAAAGCCACAGTGTCATTGTCTTTGTTCTGAGTCACTTCTTCCATAGCTGAATAATATTTTTTTGGATCTTCTGTTATGCACGCTGCTATCTGTTGGTGAGTTTATGAACACTTTATTGTCAGTTTCTTCCTAGTAGCTATTTCTATCGTTACAAAGGGAATGTGTTCTTTTGTTCAAAATTTTATACGCTTTATTCATGACATTCTTCCCAAAGGAACACACTCATCAGGCAGTAAAAGGAAAGTGGAAGTCATTGGCGTGTTATGTACACTTCTACACAGTTTACTAGAAAATTATTGAGTTTCTATTATGTTTTTTTGGTATGTCACTGGTGTATACTATATATTTAATTATATTTTTACCCTTCCACATATATATTCTAATGATATAAGTAATATGTTTAATAATACTGACTTTGACTTTATTCTTGTAACTTGGGACAGAAAACCAGCCTTGCATGTTTGGGAATGATTTAAGAAATATCACAAAACAAACCCCATAGCACTTAAGCCCCTGGTGCATCTTTTCCTACCAAGCAACCATTGCTCAGCCTGATGGCTTACAGAACACAAGGGGGCAAGTTATCAAAGTGATGAATCCTCTTGGCTGTTATTCTTGGCTACCCAGACAGGGACCAGATCTTACCATCAGATAGCTCCCCAAATGTTCTCACGCAGGCGCTTTGTGGACCCCAGATCCAGGTAAAAATCTCTGATCTGGCCAGGTAAGAGGAAGGCTCGCTATCCTTAGACTACAGAGCCGGCAAAAAATATCACACACTCATAAAACACAGGCCACCTACAAGATCTAGGGAAACAGGTTTCTAAAGTTTAAAAAATATGTATGCCATATCTTTATTTTCCCCCCATAAAATTGCAGCATAAAACAAGTTGTATGTGTACTGATGTTTTCCTATAGTAAACTGTGAAAAGTAGTTCCATTGCGCTAACAGTAAAGTTGCACGAGGGTTAGTTGTGAGATGTGTTTCGTTGGTTAACTATTTTTTGGGAAGCATTTAACAGGTAATGATACAAACATATACACAAATTTCAGTGAGTTTATAAAATATTTATTTGTATACTTTGTTCATCAATGCTCCTTTTTCTTAGTCTTTGACAGCTTCACTGGCATGTTAGGACGTGAGTATAAGTTCCAGAAGACAGTCCCGGCCAACAGACATATGGTACTTATTATTGCAATGTACTCGGTCCTGTTTCTGAAAGGTGTACCACAAGCTGTATACCAGCTAACACCATCCCGTGGTGGTTGTCCTCCTGGGAGACAGCTGAAGTCAAAGTAGTCTTCATCATAGTCACTCACACAAAGGTAGCGGCGCTTCTGCAGAACCTGTAATGTTAAGGTCAGTCAGGGTAATAAGTTATTACACTCTGATCTGCAGAACATAAACGGAAGGATTAGCAAACGTTTTGATCAGTATATTTCAGTCACAAAAATATCAATCTCAGATTTTTGGGGTCTTAACGTATTGATCACTGTATTTTCAGTCAACATGCCATTACCTGAACACAGAATGATTACTGTAACATTAATAATTAAAATGACAAAGGAATTGAAGTCCATTGTCTAGCCTGCACAGATGATAATGTGATTCTGTCCGAATCACTAAAGGAGGCACAGAACCAGATTTCCCAGCTCCAGGAACAAGCAAATAAGGCATGTCTATGGTTCTCCTTTGCGAAGACAAGGGACATAACAAAAATTAGAACAGCACCCGGATGGATGATCTTAGAGGAGGAAAGGATCCAGAAAATGGATAAATTTAGATACCTGGGAGAATGGATAGAAAACAGTCTGCCAGGAAAAGATGTGCTTGTATGGAGGATCACACCTACAGCAAAAAAATATCAATCAATGCAAAACTGAGGCATTACCAGATAGTGATCCATTCAGAAGCCTTATTCGCAGCTGAATGCCTAAAGCTGACAAAATCAGGATTGATAAAGAAAGTGAAACTAGTGGAGAGAAAGATTCTAAAGAAGATGTTAGGACCTTGAAGAACAGAAGGTGGATTATACAGACAGAAAAACAACCAAGAATTGTCTCAAAAGGGAAAGGATCTTGGACATAATCTGGAAAAGAAAAATCATGTTCTTGCTGGCTGAGTGGCTCAGACGGTTGAGGCACTGGCCTTCTGAGCCCAGCTTGGCAGGCTCGATCCTGGCTCAGTCCAGTGGTATTTGAAGGGGCTCAAATACGTCAGCCTCGTGTCAGTAGATTTACCGGCATGTAAAAGAACTCCTGTGGGACTACATTCTGCCATCTCGGTGTCTCCAAAATCCGTAAAATACTTAGTGGAACGTAAATTCAATAATATTATACACTCAACTCGCGATTTACTGTAATCGGGTCAACCACATTGCGGTTTAACCACGATATCATTAACACTAAAAATGCACAAGTGTTAAGAGTTACAGTAATACAGAATTACGAAGGGTTGGGATAATATTGCCGAGTCTTAATAGTAGAAGGGGTGGTGCAACCTTGAAGTTATTTGTAGCTGGTGTGTCACCGGCCGCGAGCACCTGCTCTCCTCCACACCGCCCCACTCTCAGTCATTGTCTTGTTTTTGTTCAGTGCAGTTCAGTTTGCCAACAATGGCAACCATGGAAGCGTGTCGTTTCGACGATTCAGCAGAAGTTGGATGTTGTACAATGTAGAACGAGGTTCTACCATTAAACAGGTGTGTGTCCAATATAACATTGGTGATTCTACCATACGGGATATTTTACGCAACAAAGACAAACTTCTATTATTTGCTTGTTCGTCTGATGCAAACAGTGGTATGGCAAACTGAAAAACTATGAAAAAAATCTATGTTTGAGGAGCTTGACCAGTGTATGTTAGAATGGTTTTCACAGCAGCGAGCTCAAGAAACTTCAGTATCGGGACCGATCTGTATGACTAAAACGAAGTTTTCTTCAAAGCTCTTGGGATGGAGGGTGATTTTGATGTGTTATCTGGATGGTTTACATGCCTTAAACAGGGACATGGTATCCATGCTGTCAGTGTAAAAGTATTTGTTAAGTGGAAATACAGAAGTTGCTCAACAGTTCAATTCAGATTTTGAAAAATTTGTTCTGGATGAGGTTTGGTCCCAGAACAAATTCACAATTCAGGTGAGTCTGACCTGTACTAGAAATGTCTACCAACCTGTACTCTTGCTTTCAAATACAATACGTCTGACTACCGACCTGTCTGCATCCTCACAGCACTTTCTAAGGTTCTGGAGAAGATAATGCATAAACAAATAGTTAAATACTTGGAAAAACATTCTGTACTTGATCCCTTACAGTCTGGTTTTAAGAAAGGACACAGTACTGCAACAACACTAATGAAAATCACGGATGACATTAGACGGGCTATGGAGGAACGAAAACTGACTATACTTATCCTTCTAGACTTCAGAGGTGTGTTTGACACTGTAAATATAGACATATTGTTAGCTAAGTTACAAAAACTTCACATGGCTTATTCTGCTATTCAGCTCTTGGGCTCATACCTCAAAAATTGACAACAGCGAGTTGTATCAAATATGAAGACTACAGAATGGAGGACTAAGCTATCTGGCATTCCCCAAGGGTCCAGTCTTGGACCTCTTTCATTCTTAATCTATATTAATGACTTTTCTTCTCATCTGAATAACTGCAACTATCATCTTTATGCTGACGATCTTCAGATGTACTCACACTTTAAAGTCCCTGACATTGACAAAGCAATCCACCATATGAACTCAACTTTAAATTCAATTAGCTCGTATGCTAAAGAGAACTGCCTATTAATTAACCCGAAGAAAATGCAAGCAATCATAATAGGACAGTCTAGGCTTTTAAATACACTAAACATCACACAACAGCCTAATTTCATGCTCTGTGGTGAAGCTATACCTTTTCAGAAGCCTGTAAAAAACTTAGCCGTTGTCATGAATGACACATTAAACTAAAGTGACCCCATAACAAGTTTCTGCAGAAAGGTATATGCATCTCTTCACCCTCCAAAAATGAAACAATTTATTCCTGTGATGCCGTATTAACCAATGCAACTGCAGAACAAACTATGAAACTTCAAAGGGCAATGAACTCTTGCATATGATTTATATATTCTTTGAACTTTAGGACACACATTTCCCCTTATTATGTGAAGCTAATTTGGCTGAAAATCGATCAACTAAGAAATTTACGTACTGCGACACTAATTTTTCGACTTCTGAACGAATCTACACCTGAATACCTGTCCTCATATTTTAACTTCCTCTCATCTATCCATGGACATAATACAGATCGACTTCTACCCTTATGATACCAGTTAATCACTCAACTGTATACAGCCACTCTTTCCTATTGTCTGGGGCAAGGCTATGGAACACACTCCCTGTTACTTCAATAGTCTCATTCAAATGGTCTTGTTGAGATTTCCTCTTAAAATATGTGATCAGCTTGTATGAATGTTAGTGTGTATGAGTGCAAGTATGATTTAGAGCTATTGTTAGGTGATGTAGATAGGCTAGATAATATTAATCATTAATATTATATATTAATATTAATATATTAATATTATATATTATTATAATATTATATTATTATAATATTATATTATATTATTATTGAATATTATAATATTACTCCATTCAGTTAGGTAGTTCCTAGAGACTGTTAATGTTACTTTTCCAAGTTAAATGACTATGTACTGTATGTTGTGGTTACGTGTAAGAGAGGGCCGTGAGCCCTAAATTCACCACATACAAAGGCAGAAAATAAATAAATAAATAAATAAATAAAATAGAAGCGTTTTGCACCAGGCTATAAAGCATCTAAAGAAAGGATGACGATTATTACCTGCGCGAACGCAAGGGCACTCATAAATTACCTTTACTCATCATTGGAAAAGCAAAAAAACCTCACTCTTTCAAAGGTACAGAGGCCAAAATTTTCATTCATTCATTCATTCATTCATTATTTATTTACCATAAACCTTTACAGCATCTATGGAAGGTCAGGGGAAAAGGACAAGCCCCCTACACGTAGTGCCCCCTGACCTTTGAAATAATTACCTAATTCCTAAAGCAAAACAGTCATATACACTATTTACAGGTAAAGTAACAAAGTATAGCCTAATATATACATATTTCTCATTTATACAACCTTTCACTCCCTCATTCATTCTTCCACATATTCACATGCATTTTCTCACCGTATGTGCTTTCTAACATAACATTTAACTATATTTACATTTCTACATTTAATGTTGGCGGGTAGATCGTTCCAAAGCTGCGCTGAACGAACAAAGAAACCTAGTTTGTAGGACTCAGTTCGCGCAAAGGGGGGTATAAGACACACCCCTTTGCCTCTACGGACGGAGCTGTAAGATAAGGAGAGCCGAGGGAATGGTGAAAGGTGAATGGCCCCTGTGAGAGACTTGTGTAAGAAGGTGATGTCGCTTTGTTTACACAAGGAGACGATTGACGGGAGGGAAGACGGACGGGCAGCTGTTCTTGTTAACTAGTCGTTCAGCGCGACGTTGGATTCCTTCTAGTTTGTGAAGGTTAGCTGCAGTGGTAGGGTGCCAAGCAGGTAGACCATATGTTAGTATAGGTCTCACTAGTGTCAGGTAAGCCGTCCGTATAGCATTCGACTTGCACCCACAGAGGCTTCTGTGCATAAAACCGAGCACCCTGGCAGCTTTGCATCTCACTTCCTCTGTTTGTGCGTTCCATTTTAGTTGTTCAGAAATGGTTATTCCTAACAAATGCATAGTTTTAACTCGCTCAATATGTACATTATTAATGTTATATATACACTGACTGAGAGAGCAAATGCAACACCAAGAAGGAGTGGTCAGAACTTTATGCCAATTGCAGGGTAGACTGACGTCACTGAGGTATGCTCATGATGTGAAATGCGCTGCTGTGCTGCGCACTTAGCGAACGATAAATGGGACACGGCGTTGGCGAATGGCCCACTTCGTACCGTGATTTCTCAGCCGACAGTCATTGTAGAACGTGTTGTTGTGTGCCACAGGACACGTGTATAGCTAAGAATGCCAGGCCGCCGTCAACGGAGGCATTTCCAGCAGACAGACGACTTTACGAGGGGTATGGTGATTGGGCTGAGAAGGGCAGGTTGGTCGCTTCGTCAAATCGCAGCCGATACCCATAGGGATGTGTCCACAGTGCAGCGCCTGTGGCGAAGATGGTTGGCGCAGGGACATGTGGCACGTGCGAGGGGTCCAGGCGCAGCCCGAGTGACGTCAGCACGCGAGGATCGGCACATCCGCCGCCAAGCGGTGGCAGCCCCGCACGCCACGTCAACTGCCATTCTTCAGCATGTGCAAGACACCCTGGCTGTTCCAATATCGACCAGAACAATTTCCCGTCGATTGGTTGAAGGAGGCCTGCACTCCCGGCGTCCGCTCAGAAGACTACCATTGACTCCACAGCATAGACGTGCACGCCTGGCATGGTGCCGGGCTAGAGCGACTTGGATGAGGGGATGGCGGAACGTCGTGTTCTCCGATGAGTCACGCTTCTGTTCTGTCAGTGATAGTCACCGCAGACGAGTGTGGCGTCGGCGTGGAGAAAGGTCAAATCCGGCAGTAACTGTGGAGCGTCCTACCGCTAGACGGTTATGAATTTCATGTTTTTGGTCCGTATTGAACAATATATAATAATAATAATAACTTAAATGTTTCCACCTTTTCAATACAATATATTCACAAATTTACAAAATTATACGGTACTAGTTTCGACCCATCTAGGCTTCAATACGGCTGATGATGACCCCTAGATGGGTCGAAACTAGTACCGTATAATTTTGTAAATTTGTGAATATATTGTATTGAAAAGGTGGAAACATTTAAGTTATTATTATTATTACCTACCGCTAGACAACGCGGCATCATGGTTTGGGGCGCTATTGCGTATGATTCCACGTCACCTCTAGTGCGTATTCAAGGCACGTTAAATGCCCACCGCTACGTGCAGCATGTGCTGCGGCCGGTGGCACTCCCGTACCTTCAGGGGCTGCCCAATGCTCTGTTTCAGCAGGATAATGCCCGCCCACACACTGCTCGCATCTCCCAACAGGCTCTACGAGGTGTACAGATGCTTCCGTGGCCAGCGTACTCTCCGGATCTCTCACCAATCGAACACGTGTGGGATCTCATTGGACGCCGTTTGCAAACTCTGCCCCAGCCTCGTACGGACGACCTTCTGTGGCAAATGGTTGACAGAGAATGGAGAACCATCCCTCAGGACACCATCCGCACTCTTATTGACTCTGTACCTCGACGTGTTTCTGCCGGCATCGCCGCTCGCGGTGGTCCTACATCCTACTGAGTCGATGCCGTGCGCATTGTGTAACCTGCATATCGGTTTGAAATAAACATCAATTATTCGTCCGTGCCGTCTCTGTTTTTCCCCAACTTTCATCCCTTTCGAACCACTCCTTCTTGGTGTTGCATTTGCTCTGTCAGTCAGTGTACATTCTACTGGGTGTCGAGACCTACTTAACCTAATGTATTTACATTTGCCAGCATTAATGCTGAGACCGTTGACGTAACACCACACCGCTATAGTGTCCAAGTCCGACTGTAACCTCAGACAATCCTCTGCACATTGTATATCCCTGTACATGACTGTGTCATCAGCATACTGAGCTATGGTTGAGGTCACACATTTAGGTATATCAGAGACAAATGCATTAAATAATAAAGGTCCGAGGACGGTGCCTTGACATACTCCTGAGGGTACTTTAACGGTCGATGATCGAACTCCATCAAACACAACACGTTGTGTTCGACCCTCGAGAAATGACCGCAACCATGCCAGTACACTTCCCCTAACATTCATCTGTCTTAATTTTAACAAAAGTCGTTCATGAGGGATTTGATCGAAAGCTTTAGCCCAGTCCGAAGCCACGCAGTCAACCTGAACAATTTTAGATTTCTCCAGAGAGAACTGCCACTCATCAGTAACCTTTGTTAATAAAGTATTACAGGATCTTCCTGGAAGAAAACCGTGCTGGCTTTCACTTAGCAGATTACCTTCCCGGAAGTATTCCCGTATATTAGAGGCTACCAGTCGTTCCATACATTTACATACGTGGGATGTGAGAGACACTGGCCGATAGTTGTCAATGAGTGCTTGGTCCCCTTTCTTGAAAATTGGAACTACATCAGCACACTTCCAATCTTCGGGTAGTGATCCACAGTGAAGCGACAGGTTAAATAGTTCGCAGAGAGATGGTGCCAGTGACTCAGCGCAGTCGCGGAGTATACGGCTGGGTATTTCATCAGGGCCGCTCCCTGCATGGGGTCGAATCCTTTTCAAACTTGCTAGTACCTCAAGTTCCGAGAAGTAGAGGCTGGTGAGAGGGAGGGGTGGTACGGGTGTGTTGGTTATATACATGTCCCCAGCTGATTGTGCCTGGGAGAAATTCTCTTTAAATTTGTCACTGAAGGCTGAGGCAATGTCTGCGGGTGTGGAGATGGATTTCCCGTTAGCTTGAAAGGAGCTTGGTGCAGCGCTGCCACTGTTCCTTTTTAACAGCTTCCACAGCTCTTTGGTATCTGAGCAAGCCTTGTGAATGTACTGATCGTAAGCCTCCTTGATCCTATTCTTAGTGTCTTTGCGTGCGGATTTGTACTTTTCCCACGCTTGTTCCGTTTGGTACCGTTTCCACTTTTTGTATAGATTGTTCCGTTTCCTTATTAACTTCAAAAGTTCTTTCTTAATCCACGGGGCTTTCTTCTCTCTTTTTAAAGTGCATTTCGGTACAGTTTGGTCAACGCACCAGAAAAAGGTATTTTTCCAGGCGAGCCACAAAGAGTCTACGTCACAGGTTGATAAGGAGGTTGGAGTGGGTAGGTGATTCAGTAGTAAGGTGGAGAGGGATTTCCAGTCAGCTTTCCTGAAGTTATATTGAGGCCTGGATTTGTTTTTGACAGGTTTTCTGCAATCTAGGGTAGCTAGAGTCGCTTGAATGGCGTGGTGATCACTGAAGCCGGGTATGACTTCAACTCGAGATACTGAGGAGGGATTATTGATGAGAAATAGATCTAATATAGAGCGGGATGTTTTGATGATACGTGTTGCTTCTAAAACAAGCTGTTCTAGAAAGAGATCGTAGAACGCGGTTAGGAATGTGTCTGCCAATGGATTTCCAGGGATGGGAGCGGAATCACCGGTCCATATTATGTCCAGATTAAAGTCGCCTGTGAGGTAGACGGCATTGTACTTGTGCTGAATGAGTTGCATTCGTCTTAGAGATTCCAGTAATCCTTCATTTATACAGGGCTTGGATTTCGGAGCCCGATATATGCTACCTGTCAAGAATTTGTTGCCCCTACATGTCGCCTCCACCCATAGAGCTTCACTGTCAGTTTCCAAGTATCCAAGTCGGATTGGTTGTAACTCTGGTCGTATAGCCAGGAGAACACCCCCTCCAGATGTCCAGGTTCTATCCTTCCTGAATAACAAGTATGGTTGTGGAAATACTTCACCGTCAGAAGTAGCACTGCTCAACCACGTTTCACAGACACTTACGATTGATGGTTCAATACTTGCCAGTGATGTTCTTATCTCCTGCTGTCTCCTATAACCCATTATACTACAGGCATTGAATGAGAGAATGGTGATGTTTCGGGAGCCCTGTACACTGGTAACTGAGTCATTACTATTTACAGAGTTATTTACATAATTTACTTTGTCTGGAACTTCGAAGAACAAGTCCGATGGTACCGGGAGACAACACTTCCAGCACTGCCAAGACGAAAGGCCACGTTTAATTTTATAGTAATCATATGGAGAGATTTTTGCGCAGGTCTTATGCGTCGACATTTCACACGACACACACTTCACGTACAGCTAATTGATGCTGCCCTTAGAACAGCAAATATGACATTCTATGTTACATTTCTGTTCGGAGGTCCTGGATTTGTTTCTACATCTCCACACGCAGCTATGGTAAGGAGAATGAGGTGAAATGTAGAAGAGGGTGGTCTGGCAACCCTGCGCCTCGCTTGAAGCGCACTGCCAGTACCAGCAGTCACGTACACATTTTCACTGGCGCACCATGTTAAGCACGATATTTTACAATTTTTCACAATTAGCAAGTTCTCATGGAGGATTGAACCGCTAGGACACTCACTGAACACCACACCATTAAAGATCACTTTGTTATTTCCACACGTGACACGTTTAACCACTATAAACAACAAGAAAATACGGAGCCCTTGGAACACTACATGTCGACCTGCCGCCATTTTATGGGAGTTGCCTTTCTGCAAAACAACCCTCAGAAATCCAGCTCTTCACACAACTGCAGGCATGGGACTGACATGGCAATTCATCCTTCCTGCAGCACCACACTTTGGTGGAATCTGAGGGGCAGCTGTCAAGAGTCTGATACATCACCTCAGACGAGTGATGGATTCTTATTGCTTCACCAACAAAGAATGGACCACTCTTACAACACATACATCCTCTCACCAAAGCTAAATGATGACCCTTTTGACATTTCTTATCAAACCACATCCCATTTCCTTATAGGACAGCCAATTACTACACTCCCAGATCATGACTATACCTCTTCTCCCATCACAACCTTGCCCACTAACCCAGAACTCCTGGAAGAGGTCATCAAATGAATATCTCTATAAATATGCAAAGAGATACCCCATAGCAACACAGTCATACTGAAAGAAGACGACACACCTGCTATGAAGTGGACGATGGCAGTGATCAAACGTGTATCCTGGTAGTGATGAATTCATTCATGTAACAAATGTTCAGGTGTGTAACGGTGAATTTACAAGGCCTATTCACAAACACTATCCCTTATGAAGCATGAAACAGAAAGGCAAGATCACCACTTAAGGGCTTATTTATTCACTGCAAGTTTATGTAATATTATAAGTCACAATGGACTAGTAACACCATAGACCACATTAGGAAGAATAAGAATGTTTTTCACTTGCCATGAGATGGATACAATGTGTGTAGTGTATAAGTGAACACTCACAGTAAGCAAGCATATCACCTGCAGCTTGTATCTACAAATAACTGTATTATCTAGAAATCAGTAATATAATCAATAAGATTAGAAAGTCGTTTCATTTGGAAGCAACTAGTAAAATATCCTGTGACAGTAAAAATGAATGTATCTTATAGCTACTTTGTGCTCAAAATTATTTACAAAATCAAAAATGTTAGTAGGAATTATACCAGCTCCCCAATTATATAGAGTTGAGGTATTTGGAGCAATCCTAACTGCTGCACAATTCATAATACAAGATAGTGGAACAACTTGAAGGAAAAGTGAATACTAGGTAAGTAAACAGTCCATAGTACTACTGTATCAATCATGAGCACTGAAATGAAGGGTCAAACACTGATATTTGTCAAGCCATTTTCTAACAATTTTCATTACCTGGTGATCGCTTATCAAATTATGTACATTACCTCAAGAGAGTTTTCCTGCATTAACCCTGGCTCTGTTAACTCTGATTTAACTTCTTTCAGAGCTATCATTTCTGATACAGAATCAAAAGTCTGCTTGGATGAACAGTGATAGTTTTAAACTGTGTTTGACAATAACTTCGTCCCCAAAGTTTGTAAATATTTAAAGTCAAATGGACTCTCAGAAAAGGCCGTTCTTTTGATAGATGATGCGCCCTCGCACCCAAATCAAACTGTTTTAAAATCAGCAGATGGCAACGTTTATGCAAAATTTTGCCTCCCAATGTCACTGCAATAATCCAGCCTATGGCCCAGGGCATAATATCTTTACTTAAAAGAAATGATCAGTCATCTCTTCTTCAAAAGAAGGTTGAAGAGGGCAATGATCTCAAAAATTTTTGGAAAGAATTTACAATTCTCTACGCTATTTATGAGACTCATTCGGCCTGAGGAAAAAAAAAAAAAACCATTGACAATTGTGCGGTCTTGGAAAAAAATCATCCCAGATATTTTTGAAGGCAATGAATTTCTCAGATTTGATGAAGCCGATACAGTTAGTACAGTGACTGAAGCCATAAAAACTGTCCCAGGTGGAGAGGAAGTTGACGAAGACAATATTCGTCAGTGGTTCAATTGTTACCAGAACGACTAAGGCTACAAAGAGCTGACAGACGAACAGATTGTTAACAAAATAAAGGACAAGGAGGGAATATGATGTGAAAGTGATGAGGAGGGGGAAACAGCTGCTCGCACTGCACAAGCCATGGAGCTGCCTTGGCAAATGTCGAGTCATTGCTCGAGTACACCGAGGGCCAGGATGTTGCTCTCATCACTTAAAAACTTGTTTTAAGAAACCTGAGAAGCAAAATAAAGAAAAAGTGTTTCTCGGCACAAAAGCAGAAAACTATGATTATTTTCAGAAACAGTAAAGTTAGGTAGTCTGAATATTTTTCTTTGCCTTATTAGTTTCAACGAAAAGTGCTGTTTATTTTTCCATTTATTAATTGTGCTAAGTGCTACTTGAGTTCAACGTATTGGATAAGTTAATAAAAACAATACAGTTGTATCATTTATTGTCATTTTAACTGTACTTTCAGTACGCCTGTTCTGTTTTTAACTGTTTGCAGGTTAACCACGATTTTACTTATGGAGGAAGCCTGAATCCTACATTATTCTGTTTAATTGAGAGTTGTGTGTATTATAATTAGAATAATGTTCTTTGTACACATCTATGAACGGACCAAGTGAGATTAACCCTCGCAGATGGTGATAATTCATGGCCATAGGTGGCAAAGAAATTGAAAAATGCATACCAAATCTTGGAAAATGTACTAAACCTCTGAAAAAATACTTAAATGAACCACGTATCTTGTTTAAGAGTGAAAATACAACTTTGAAATGCTTTGAAGACAAAATAAATTTCGTCACATAATTTTTGCACAGGAAGAACAGCACAAGGGACACTCCATGATATAATCTGACAGGGATTCAATTTAAGTACACATTAGTTCACTGTATGTCTACCCCTCAGTACCGTTTCTGAATACAGCGTCAAGGATTAGATGAGATGAAGTTATATGGCATGTGTTTACAGCCAGATGACCTTTGTGACACTAACTTCAGTTAAAGAGCTAATGAAGATAAAATGAATTATAGTGAATGAAACTGGATAAGTAAGTGGAAGGAAATAGCTGTGGCATATGAATAGGAACTGCTCAAGCCTGAAAGTGAAAATGGGAAAAAACAGAAAACCATTCTCAGGACTGCCGACGGTGGGGTTCAAATCCATGTGTCTTCTGAATGTAGAGCTTGGCTCCATAGCTGTGGCGCGGCCAACCGGCTCGGTACTCCTAGTCCACTATTATGAAATATAGGTACAGAAAGCTACTTTCATTGACGTTTTGGTTTCATTTTGTGTGTTTGTTCGTCAAAAAGTGGAAAAATTATTCAAAATATTAGGCATAGCAGTTGAACCCACCCACAAATAACATAAACAAATATTCTACAGCTCCAAAGTTTGAGGGAATAATAATACCAGTCTTTAAAATGGAGAACAAAAATGTATGTGATGACTATAGAGGAATCACACTCTTTATCACAAGTGGGAAAAACACTGGAAAGAATATTAGAGAGGAAAATGAGAAGAAAGGTGGAAGTAGAGTTGCAAGAGAAACAGTATGGCTTTAGAAGTGAAAGACTACAGTGGACCCAATCTTCAGCATGAGGCAGTTAATGGAAAAGGATTTGGTCATGACATTCATAGATCTAACAAAGGCATACGATAGTGTTCCCAGGCAGAAGGTGTGGGAAACCATTGTAAAAAAGAGACTGAGTACACAAACTGTAGAAATGGTGCAAGCAATGTACAATAGCTGTGTCGGCAGTGTCCAGATTCCAATTGGAAAGATGGAATGGTTTCAAAATGAAACTGGACTAAGACGGGAGTGTGCTGCTGCCTCTTTTTTGTTCTAATGGTTATGGAAGAAATTGAAAAGGAGACAAAGAAAGCATAAGGGAATAGGGAGATGAAGTTATTACAATTTGTAGATGATGTTGTGGTCTGGAAAACAAACAGGAAAGAAGTTCATGAACAACTTGATGCACTGAACAAGAAAATTGAAAAGTATGGTATGAAAATCTGCGCAGAGAAAAGCAAGACCATGGTTATATCAAGAGGAGAAAGAAAATTGGTGGTCAAAACCTTGAAATTGTTGCAGTTTGTAATACCTAGGGAGTGAATTAATGTGGAATAAAAGGCTGGACATGGAAATTAACAACAGGGTGCAACAGTGTAATGCATTGTACCAGAGTGTAAGAAACCTTGTCTGGAATAAGGAAGTGTCAAGGCAGTGCAAAGAGATAATGTACAAAATGTATTATACACCCATGTTAACTTACGCGGCTAAGTTCTGGACAATGACAATTAGGGAGGAGAGTAGAATTCAAGCCAGCAAAATGAAATACCTAAGAATTATGACAGGAAAGACAGATTGAGAAACAATGTGTGAAAGGAGGTTGGAAATGGAAAGCCTCAATGAGAGAATTGATAGGAGTAAACTTAGATGGTTTGGGCATGTAAAGGGGATGGAGGAGGAAATAACACTAAAACAGATGATGGAGATGAAGTTCAAGGGAAAAAGAGCAAGAGGGAGACCTAGAACATGGTGGATTGATTCAATAAAGAGGAATGCACAAAGAAGAAACCTGGACTGGGACAAAATACAGGAAGGTGGAGAAGTGCCATAAATGTCCCAACCCAGCAAAAGCTGGAATGCCATCTTCTACTGGTACTTTGCAAACCCTCTCAATAATGTTGAAATCTTTGTCTTTCAGTTATTTACCTATAGTACGAAGAAGAAATTTAGCCATATTACAGAGAACACCTGCCTCAAGAAGTCCCCAGAATATTATATTTTCTTTTGAATGTATACAATAGTAAGGATATTTTTTTATATGTGTTGGTAACATTCATGATGTAACTTCTACAGAATGTTCCTAATTGTAATGATTGTTGCCTTTGCATGACAACCAGTTTTTGTTGTTTGTTACAATTGCTTTACATCGCACCGACACAGATAGGTCTTATGGAGACTGTGGGATAGTAAAGGGCTAGGAATGGGAAAGAAGTGGCCGTGGCCTTAAATACGGTACAGCCCCAGGATTTGCCTGCTGCGAAAATGGGGCAACCACGGGAAACTATCTTCGGGGCTGCTGACAATGGAGTTCGAACCCACTGCCTCCCGAAGCTCACAGCTGCACGATCCTAACCGCATGGCCATTTGTTCGATTTTTGTTGTTTATGAATGTTCGTTCGTCATATTTGATAATGTTGACTACAGAACAATACTCAAACATGCAGTTTTGTTACACAAATCTCCTTCAGAGACATTAAGAATGCTCAAAGAAGCTTGTGGTGAAGCAGCAGTGAAACAAATCCAGGTTTATACCTGGCATAAACGTTTCAGTAAAAGGCATGACAGCATCAAAGGTGACTCGTGGAGCAGCTGCCCACCAACTGCAACAAATGTAACAAGCATTGAGCATGTATGCATTGTTGTGAGGTGTAATCTAAGAAAGAGAACTGATGAGATAGCAGATCTGTCACCACCTGAATTCTTTGTCTTTCCGCAGCTGAAAACTCATCTGAAGGGACGGAGATTCACAAACGCTGATGAAGTAATTGCAAATGCGACAAGAACAGTACGAGTTGATTCCAATCACTTTATCCGCACTGGTAGAAGGAAGGGAATTAATTTGAAGGAAATGCTGTGTATATATGTTATGGTAACTAATTTCTGTGTTATTAACCAATTCTGGGAACTGTTTGAAGTCAGTATGTATGTAGATATAGTGAGCTCCATTTTAATGGTACTAACAGTTCAGGCAGCATATTCATTTTTAAGGGTCCCTGACACATATTTTTTCTATTTAAAAATATCCTGTTCCCAAGATAATTTTATATGTAGCCTACAAGAATGTTGAAGAGAAGAAATTAGCTTTCTAATACTGAGAGAATTACTGAAATCAATTAAAATAGTTCCCTAGATTATCCTCCTTGTACCAACAAACTTCCTCTCTTTATAGTATGAGCATAGGTATTGGCCTTTCACTGTAGTTAGGGAACTAAAAGTTTTCTTTTAAATTTTATATATACCGACCGTTCCAAAGGCTGTCTGGATGGGAGCTGTCTCATTGCATGGCCCTGTCTTCTCGTGCAGACCAATTGATACCTCATTTTCAGGCGACCCAAATAGCACCATCCCCAAGAAGAGGGAATAATGCAATATAAGGTGTAGGATCATCAGGCCAGTTCCTTTCCCGCTGACCTCTAGAGGGCAAAAAAGTATATAACTTGAACACTATTTATGGATTATTACAACAATGTTAAGGCAGATCTTTATAAGACATACAAGATAAATAAGACCTAAAAAATATATCTGGATAAACATTAATGTACAGGGTGTATGAAAAATTCCATCCAGTGATAACAGGCCATGATAAAGAAGGTTAAGACTGTTAACCCAATAACTGAAAAAAAAAAAAAAATTGGGCCACTTCGCCACTTAATAAAGACACAAATAAATAAATAAATAAATATAATTGAAACTCTTTCCTAAGTTTCTTTAAGCATCTAGTAACTGAGGAAATTAAAAATTATGTACTTTGAATAACTATCTTCTATCAAATGGGGATCAGTCATAAGGTATTACCTATTCAGAATATGATTGCATATGGGCGACAAGGTGCTAGTGTTTGTTTATGGCAGTGTGGGGAGCAGAGGGCACATCAGGTGACCAAGTAGAGTCATCCCATGAATCTTGCAGTACCAACATGACAAGGGAAGAATTTGTGATTGCTTCAAATGCAAAAACAATAGGATAAATTCAGAATGGAATGTGTGTTGACCATTAGTCACTACTAATCTGCATTTAGGGCAGTCGCCCAGGTGGCAGATTCTCTATCTGTTGTTTTCCTAGCCTTTTCTTAAATGTTTGTAAAGAAATTGGAAATTTATTGAACATCTCCCTTGGTTATTCCAATCCCTAACTCCCCTTCCTATAAACGAATATTTGCCCCAATTTGTCCTCTTGAATTCCAACTTTATCTTCATATTGTGATCTTTCCTACTTTTAAAGACACCACTCAAACTGATTCGTCTACTGATGTCCTCCCACACCATCTCTCCACTGACAGCTCGGAACATACCACTTAGTCTAGCAGTCAGGGATTAGCAACAATAGAAAGAAAGGAACCACTGCATCACAAAAGATGCACAGGGGGGTGAGCCAGGGCAGTATGATACAGTCATGGTATCCTCTGCCTGTCATGAAAGGTGACTAAAAGGGGGACTCAGGGCCTTTCAGTTTTGGAATGTGAATTGGCAGCAATGGTTTCCCTAACTGCATCTCACATTGCTTGTACTTACTTGTGCCAAGCTTCTCGCTTTTATGTTTACCATCCAACCTCTCTTGGTCAACTATTGCTCTCTTCCGACTTTGACATTAGGTTTCCAAGGTCTGGGGAGTCTCATTTTCATACCCTCCATGGCTCTTCCCCCTTTTTTGCTGATACCTTCATTCAAATGTAACTTAAGATTTTCAGTTGTTCAGTAGTGTGTTTATTTGTATAGGTATGTTATAGTGTAGTATTTGTATTGAACATGTGTGTTCGACAGACTGAAAAGCTTTTCACTTAACTGAGTCAACACTGGAAAGTATATGGCTTCCTTCTTAAAAAAAAAAAAAAAAAATACCTGACCAACAGGACAAGAGAAGAATTTGTGATGATTGCCTAGTCATACTTCATCTTAAAACTACAATCACCACTAGCACCCTGTCACCAAGGACTGGCTTACTGAGCAATCTCAAATTTAGCACTGTACTGTTCCTGGGAACAGAGCCAAATGGTGGTGTGCCAGACACAAACAAGCAGTAGTTCCTGTCATGGCTGAGTGTACTCATATTTCGAACACATAACACCTCACAACAGCAACAGCTGTGAAAACAAAATGTTATGAACTATCAGAAACAATATTATATATTTGAATTGTATAAGAATTGTATACATAATGCACAAGCTTGAATGAATTCTGGACAGTGATGGAAACCTAAGAATTGATTCCAAATTTCTACAGCAAAAGAATCTCCAAATGGCAGTAGTTACAGGGTTAAAATAAGGGTAGGAAGTAATTTGCAATTTTTATTCAAAACATGTGGTAGTCCTCCAGTATCGCATTATAGTTATTTATGCAACTGCCACGGAAAGTGACCTTTTACATTTTCAGTGAGACGTTTATGCTTGGATGGAATTACGAAATGAGCAAGGTAAAATTATCACTTTAGCGACTGTTGCATACAATATCTTATGTCACACCCTGGTGAATTTACTTATCTAAAATGAAATTAATTTAATTATAAATAATTTTGTTTTGTTGCAAAGCAAATCGTCCATGTTTGATCCATGCATTGACGTTTTGTTGTTCGTGTCTTGCTATGAAAGATGTGTGTACATGGGGTTATGTTGTAATGTTATTTGAAGCAGCAAACTGGCGACCCCGTGGTGTAGGGGTAGCGTGCATGCTTCTCGCCCGGAGGCCCCGGGTTCGATTCCCGGCTAGGTCAGGGATTTTTCTCTTGACCTGAGGGGTGGTTCGAGGTCCACTCAGCCTACATGATTAGAATTGAGGAGCTATCTGACGTGAGATGGCGGCCCCGGTCTCGAAAGCCCAGAATAACGGCCAAGAGGATGCGTTGTGCTGACCACACGTCCCCTCGAAATCCGCAGGCCTTTGGGCTGAGCAGTGGTCACTGGGCAGGTCAAGGCCTTTTCAGGGGCATTAAGTGCCATGGGGTTTGGTTTGGTTTTGGAAGCAGCAAACTGTCCACTAAGCTACCAGAGTCATCAACATGGTCCTCCTGGATTAATGAAGGTAATATGAACTTCATGATATTCTGTGATACATGCGACATTTATCTGTTGGAAATGGATTATACATTAGTCAGCATGGTGATGGCGAAAGATACTTGAGCCGGGAATGCAGACACACCATTTTTTGTGTGGATGGGTATGAAATCATAGCACTGCAATCAGGCAGAGAAACAATTCCATACAGTTAAGATCTTTTCTCCTTGATTCATGATCTCTCTGACTATCAGTGTTTTCATTACTGTGAAGCAGAGTTCAACCAACCAGAGACAATTTCTATTTACAGTCTCATATGATATAAGTTTCATATTGTCTATATTGATGGTGTCCGACTCATTGGCTGAATGGTCATCGTTGAGGCCTTCAGTCCAGAGGGTCCAGGGTTCGATTCCCAGCTGGGTCGGGGATTTTAATCGCCGTTGATTGATTCTTCTGGGCCGGGGACTGGGTGTTTGTGTTTGTCCCAACACTTTCCTCTTCATATTCAGACAACACACTACACTACCAACCCCCACAGAAATACGCAATAGTGATTACATCCCTCCATATAGGGTTGCGTCAGGAAGGGCACCCAACCATTAAACAGGGCCAAATCCACGTGTGTGACACAGTCTGCACCTGCGACCCCACAGGTATGGGGAAAAGTGGAAGAAAAAGAAGAAGATTGTCCGTGTTGATGGTACTTTGTAATTTAATCTATAATTCAAAGGAGAGGATGTTCCACTTGATCAACACAAGATTTAAAGTTCAATTATATTTTATATTTAAAATACTAGTACTAGTTTCGGCCCTTTAATTAGGTCATCCTCAGCTAGATTATATATAAATTCTTAAATACTAAAAAGAGCACTCATTGATGTATAATTTTTTTCTATTTGCTTTACATCGCACCGACTCAGATAGGTCTTATGGCGACGATGGGAAAGGAAAGGCCTCAGAGTGGGAAAGAAGCGGCCATGGCCTAATTAAGGTACAGCCCCACCATTTGTCTGGTGTGAAAATGAGAAACCATGGAAAACCATCTTCAGGGCTGCCAAAACTGGGGTGTGAACCCACTATCTCCTGGATGCGAGCTCACAGCTGCGCGCCGCTAACCACACGGCCAACTTGCCCAGTGTAAAAATTGTTAAAGGCCACAGTTGCTGTTCATAAAATATTCACTATGGTTGTTAAAATTATCTTGAGTGCACCAGCTGTTGTGAACTGTCCTTCACAAATAGTATGAAAATTTGTGCTTAAACTATGTAGAAATTGTGTAGAAATATAGTATATATAGTGCTGTGGAACTTATCCTAATGCAGGTATAGTTAATTACATTATAGTATGAAGCTGACCTGAGGGAACATCCTAGGTTGCCATGAAGATAGTAGTAACATTGACAACTGTTGCTGGTTGCACTGCACCGCAAACGCAACCACTGGGAACATGCCCACATGGAACCAAGGGAACATCCACCCATTTATTCTGATCCAGACTTGCAATAGATACACATATTGCCGATTCCTTAACCATCTATTAATTGATAAGGTAGCCCAAACAAAGTTGCAGTGTTTTGATGTACTTTAAATTCAAATCCATTCACTTGGACACTGAAGCAACGGTTATCTGCGTGCGCTAGAACTTGTCAAATTTTGTAGTGAATTTTGTCTCTCTGCATAGCTGGTTTGTACATTTCTAAAACTTAGTGGACTTTTCCCAGGGGATGCTTGGCCGAGGCAGTAAAGGCGTGCTCAGTTCGCCCAGAAGGACGTGGGTTTGAATCCCCGTCAGGAATAACATATGAGTAACAACACAGTAAAGGTTTCCACCTATTCAATACAAAATATATTCACAATATTTTCAAATTACATTGGAACTAGTTTCGACCCATCTAGGGTCATCATCAGCCATATCAAAGCAAAGATCACTCTTGACGAAATCCTAAGAACATGTTAATTTTAACAGTAAGATTATTATGGAATAACAAGTGAATGTGGTAAATGAAAAGAGATGTTAGTATGGGACAGGTGAGTAATAGCTAATAAATATACAAGGAATATACATAAGAGGTTTGGAACAAAGTATAAAAGGGGTTAGTGTTGTAAAAATTGTATAATCATGGAAAACAGTAAGTTCTTATAATGAAGAATGCAATGTGAAATGACACATATAAAATTATATATGGGGCTTAGGAAGAGTGGAAGTGGTTTGGGAGGGGAAGAGGGCTTAAGGTGGGGCTGAAGGGTACGGGAGAAAAAGTAATTGTCTTGGAAAAGTACCTTTGATTAAATTTAGGATTGAGTTTTGGTTGGCTGCATTATTGTTTCTGAGGAAAGTGATAAATAGATCGAAGAGTATGTTGGGTTTTTCTGAGATTTCATTGAGATTGTGACTGGCGTTAAAGTATTGGTCTAGGTGTATGTAGTAATTTTCCATTATGTCGAGTAAAGGGCCCTTGTTTGCTAATACGAGGATGTCCATGTCTTGTTCGATATTGGTGAAATTATGGTTATAATCTTGCATGTGTTGGCCGATGGCTGAAAATCTGTTGTATTTTATTGCGTTCTATTTATCACTTTCCTCAGAAACAATAATGCAGCCAACCAAAACTCAATCCTAAATTTAATCAAAGGTACTTTTCCAAGACAATTACCCTTTCTCCCGCACCCTTCAGCCCCACCTTAAGCCCTCTTCCCCTCCCAAACCACTTCCACTCTTCCTAAGCCCCATATATAATTTTATATGTGTCATTTCACATTGCATTCTTCATTATAAGAACTTACTGTTTTCCATGATTGTATAATTTTTACAACACTAACCCCTTTTATACTTTGTTCCAAACCTCTTATGTATATTCCTTGTATATTTATTAGCTATTACTCACCTGTCCCATACTAACATCTCTTTTCATTTACCACATTCACTTGTTATTCCATAATAATCTTACTGTTAAAATTAACATGTTTTTAGGATTTCGTCAAGAGTGATCTTTGCTTTGATATGGCTGATGATGACCCTAGATGGGTCGAAACTAGTTCCAATGTAATTTTAAAATATTGTGAATATATTTTGTATTGAATAGGTGGAAACCTTTACTGTGTTGTTACTCATATGTTATTCTCAGTTCAATATGGACCAACAACATGAAATTTATATCCCCGTCAGGAAGTCATAAAAAATTTAAGAAATGAGATTTCCACTTCCGGAGGTGCATATGGCCCTGAGGTTTACTCAGCCTACACCAAAATTGAGTACCAGGTTAATTCCTGGGGGCAAAGGCGGCCGGACGTAGAGCTAACCACTCTACCCCATTACGTGCCGAGGTTAACAATGGTGAAAGCCTTTACCTTCCACTCCTCCAAGGGCCTTCATGGCCTGTACAGAGGTGACTTTGCTTTTCTTTGCTTTAGTGGACTTTTCCCAGCTGAAGGTGTGTGTGGCAATCCAAGGTATTTATGGATTGACTAAAGACTTTGAATTCTAATCACCCTCTGTCATGTCATCCAAGGTTCAGTGTTTGTTTATTGGAAATCTTTGGGAACTGTTAGATGGACTTCGATGTTCTTGATCATGTCTGAAAATTCAAGTAATTTTCAAAAGGCTTCAGATTAAGTTTTGAATGCCTGGCTCCTTCTCTTCTTTCTCACTTCATACTTTTACAGCATGCTTATCTTGCCACGTTTGATAGCCAAGTTGTAAGACCGGTATCAACAGGCACAGAGCCACTCAGCGTTCATGTGTCTTGATTGCTATGAGAAAGACTCGACAGGCATCAATTATGCTTGCTAATTCACAAACTGACTTCTTCCCCTGGTCTTGGTATCAAGTGTAATCCGTTGTTGTTGCTGCTGTTGTTTTCTTATTTAAGAAAATAACACTGTTGTACCTAGTTTTTAAGTATTTTATTCCAGGCCTTCTTGTCCCTATTTCTTGATTAGCTACCTTTTATTTTGGTCTCATGGTTATTGCACAACATATTGTTTGTTATGCTGGACATTTCTTTTTGTGACTGTTATATGTTTGTGTTGTAACAAGTATGCGAAATATTATCGTGTCTCTTATCTTTTGCTGACCTGTCTGAACTGAATACACATGTGCTATTGAACTATTGTTAAGACTAATTTGAACTGCCAGAGTGTTGTCCCGTTTTCATGTCCCTTTCACTTGTCTTCCCCCATGTCCCCCATCTCCAACTTTCCTTCCACTCTTACACTGAAATGCTTGCTCATCATGGCTTATCAGCTCAGCTTGCACTGCGCGTTTTTGCCGCCCTTCAGTATCATCACATGATCCAAGCTAGCTCATAAACTTACCAGTAGCACGAGCAGAGGTAACAAGGTTGATACAGGTGGACACACAAGTACTCTGAAGATAACAAGGGGTTTTATAATAAGGTCGGAGGATATGGTAAACAGAATTTGGCTGGTTAGCTATTGCTCACAATATAGTTATGAAAATTCTGGATGAGGGTGAGGGAAAAAACTAACTTGCTGCTCCTTTCTAGTTGTCCCTACTTAAATGTTAAAATAGGTACTACCAAAATTTGTATAAACTAGTATTAACACGCTAGAGGTCGCGCCCGCGGCAATTTGCCGCACTTTTTAAATATTTGTTAACAATTTTGTTGCTAGCTGCTGTAGGGCTTAGGGTGCTTGTTTCATCCCTCCCCTCCCTCTCTCTCACCTGACGTTGATTATCGTCGGTGTATTGCCTGCTGCATTCCGGAGTAGTTTAAGTTTTCTTTCACTCTTGCATAAGTTTTCTTTCACTCTTGCATCTGCCACAGCAAATTGCCTTCATGCGACCTCTCGCGTAGTGCATTCTTACATGACTGCATTTCCAATAAAGTTTCTTAAGTAATGTTCATGAGGTTTATGGTGGCTTTCAGTGAAGTGTGGTGCTGTAGTTTTATCTTGAATTGTGACCAAATCATTCATTGAAATGTACAAATGCAATTGAATAGGTGGACCTTGAACGAATTTAATTTAATTTACTGTAATCCCACTTCAGTATGGAACACAATGAAATTCATAACTATAAATAAATACTTCGGTATATGACAGTGCGATGTGTAATTGTGTCAAATTGTATGCAACAACTTTAAGACAATGTCCGAAATGCAACGTTAATCGTGGATGTTGGTTATTTTGAAGAGATGCCACATAGCACAGCCCGCTGTGTTGTTTATTCAAAAGATTTATTTAGCGAATGGCTTTACAGATACAATACATACACACATGATTTTTGCAGAGCATTCTTTATCTTGTATACCTGCAATCCTCTCAAGTTCACTCAGAATGCCTGTACACAAATCACAATGTATGTTCAAAAGAAGTAAAATTCATCAACAGAAATACTTCTGGGATGATCCGGCACTTAAAAATGCATAATATCGCTGAGAACAGAGAACACCTACGGCCCGGCCTGCATCACAAGAAGCTATCCTGTCGACAACAATTGCGAGGTATCCAGGTAGGTCTACATCCTATCTACACTTATTCACAAATTACGCAGGGTTATTCAGCTAAGATGTCCACCTCAAATAAGTTGTGAACTGTTTAAGATACTGACATTCTGTTTTCACTTGCGTTAATGGTATAACAGGGTTCAAAGTTGAACATGCAGTACCTTTCTAGGCTTTTGACAAAATGTATCGGCACACACGTTTCCATACGAGAACTGCTGATGACTTACAGTCAAGCTTACGCTGATAGTTACTGGGACGTCGCACAGATCGCAACACAGGAGAATCTGTCTTGAATGCTTTGCCATCACTACCCTGTCGAAAGAACTGGAGCAAATTCAGGCATTTTAGATTACACGTTCCACTCATGTGTAATGGTGGTTGCATATCCAGCAAGGCACATCTTGCCCCATCTCAAGTTCGAATAATGCATACCTCTAGTACCCAGGACATCCTATCTGCACTTATTTACAAATTTTGCAGGGATATTCAGCTAAGATGTCCACCTCCAATAACTTGGGAACCGTTTAAGATACTGACATTCTGTTTTCATTTTCGTTAATGGTATTAAGAGGTTCATAGTTGAACAAGCAGTACTTTTCCAGACTTTTGACAAGATTTATCGGCATACAAGTTTCCATTTGAGAACATTATTTCACGCAATAACTGTGTATGATATACTATCAAGTTTACAGTCATAGTTATTGAGACATCGCAGTACAGGAGAATCGATCTCGAGATTCTCACAAGAGTCTTGAGATTTGTGTCATCAGTCTCAAGAGTCTCGAGTGAGAGCATTGCCTATCACTAGTCATAGTGTCTCTGTTTATCGCAGGAAGTTATGATGTGTTTGGTCATGTGACTGCAGGTTTGCACATTCATTAGATGTTCCGACAATTATGAGTTGCTTATACTTTCTGTCAACCAATGAAATATAATGAAACAAAAAATAAAACGAAAATGGGAAAAAAGATCTAAATCTTAAGGTAACATTTTGAGATGCATTTATAGGCTCTAGCAAATGCATTTTATTTGTCATAGTTTGACCCAAAGCAGATTTTTATCCTTACTGCATGTTAAACAGTTACAGTGCTGCCTCTGTGGATCCGTGGTAGAGTGTCGGCCTCCGGATCCCAAGATAGCGGGTTCAAACCCGGCAGAGGTAGTCGGATTTTTGAAGGGCGGAAAAAAGTCCATTCGACACTCCATGTCGTACGATGTCGGCATGTAAAAGAACTCTGGTGATACATTTGGTATTTACCCGACAAAATTAATTAAATCTCAGCCATAGACGCCCAAGAGAGATCCGGTTTACTCTAGGTCCGCTAGATGGCAGAGTAAACCGGAACGTCGAAATTGACGAGCAGACAGCCAGATGACGTCAAATTGAAATGTCTGCAAACGGTAGCTGAGGCCATATGATTATTATTATTATTATTATTATTATTAACAGTTACAGCAACAAACAGGCATTTTAGGAGATATCCTATGCTTAGTGATGATAGAGCTATGGAAGAATATAAGTTAAGTTAATAATATTTATAATGTTGATCTAAAACATCTAAATAATGCACTGAAGAAGGCCTTATAATAGGATGAAACTTGAATGCAGCATAACATTATGTAACAAATAGTATTGACTGACTGACTAAATGTTAGCTTTAAGATTCAAGCTTAATTTCATTTTCTTTTTCTTTCATCCAGAAATTTAGGAGATCATGGGTCTAACTTTCTGCTTCGTGCAAGAGATAAAGTCGAAAGACTTACTTCATTAATAGTGATCTACTCACAAAAGCAGGCTCCGAAAACCTTAAAAGAGTAGTTAGTGGGACGTAAAACAAATAACATTAATTAACAAAAGCAGGAGTTACAACTCTTATCCATTAAAAGTAATTAGCTGACAAAATATGGTGATGCAGGGAAACACAGAACTGTCATCAACAAATTTTCAAATTAAATACATGATGATGGGCAAGTTATTTCACCTGTAGCCCAACTCTTCTAGTTGAAAATCAAGCTATGACTGTGACATACCTGGTATTTTAGGTGATTTTGGTACTCTATCAGCAGACCAAATAATGAGAAGAAACATCGTCAAGAGCATGAAGAAAGTGACTTCGGAGTGAACGTTAGCCAGGTCATGTAGCGGGTGGTATATTGGCAGGAACAGAAGGACACCACCTGGCATTCCTAACATGGCTGCCAGAGCAGTGCACAATAATTCTTTAGCCACACTGAAACAGGAGGGTACAAAGTACATGAGTTAAGATGTGCACTGGAGTGGCATGGTCATGGTCATTATTCAACTGGCCAACTATCCTCTCTTAAGATTAATCAGAGGGAAAGTGAAGGTGATCTGACCCTTCAAAGAGTATGCATAAAGAAAATTACGGTCCCCTGGGGGCATGAAAATTAAGGACTTCCTAGGCCTCGCAGACACGATAATGTCAGGGTCGGGAGGGGACAAGATTTGACCAAGGCAGGTCAGGTAGGAAAGATGAAAGCGAAGAACACTACCAAGTGGAACCAATGCCAGACTCAGCTAAGGGTTTTCAGCATGATGGTGACACGCTTCGTGTACAAGTTGGTATCTTCAGAAGGACCCACCAGCTATATCTCTCACATACATTGTGGACTGTTATGGCTTTCAACATTCGGTCTGCAATCCTCTATGAATGAACTAAGCACCTCCATGATCCTCTGTTTACAACTAGCTATTTAGCATTAGTTAGTTCCACAGATCTAGTACATAAACAAATGACAGAGTATTTTTATATCACAATTTACTTGACAGATGTCAGTCAGCATTTAGACCAAATTATAGTACCTCCACAGTGTTAGTAAAGGCAGGAACACACTACTGTCACCTCACGTGAACTCACGCTGAGCTGCATCATTGTGGAGGAAAGATTGATGCTGTCACTACATGCGGCGTGAAGACAGGAAACACACTGTCCTCACGCTCACAGTTTACTTCGTCTGATGAAAAGTTACCATAGTACATCCACTTCTACAGATTCTGATGAGCTTTAAATTGCCTGTGTTCTTTCTGTTGCCATGAATACTGTCTGCGACAAAAGACAGTGGGTACATGAAATGAAGAAAAGATTGAATATCACAGTTTTTTTTAAAGAGATACATTTCTTCAGGTTGATCAAAGAAAACTTCAATTACTGTTATAATTTAATCAAGGGTGAAATTGTTGGTCAAAATACACAATTTTGACAGAAGTAGGCTGTATGCTTAAGATAGTGTATTATTGTTAATAATAATAATAATAATAATAAAAATAATAAATTCAGGTGGCTGTTTACACCAACTGAATGGCTATTAAACATATTTCATTTTAGTGCTCACCTCTGAACTTTAATTCCTCTCCTATTTCGTCTCATAGCTCGTGCCACATTTACCGGTATCTATAGTTGACTGAACATATATCATAGATATTCTCATGCATCCTCACCGACTCGTTGGCTGAACAGTCAGCGTACTGGCCTTCGGTTCAGAGGGTCCCGGGTTCGATTCCCGGTCGGGTCGGGGATTTTAACCTTAATTGGTTAATTCCAATGGCCCGGGGGCTGGGTGTATGTGTTGTCTTCATCATCATTTCATCCTCATCACGATGCGCAGGTCGCCTACAGACGTCAAGTAGCTGCACCTGGCGAGCCGAACCCGTTCTGGTATATCCCGGCACTAAAAGCCATACGACATTTCATTTTACCAATTCAATTAGCATTTCTTCCAATTTGCTAGAAGAAACTGCTTCCATACACACGTCACCTGACCAGATATATGCTAGAGCAGAAAATTTTGCTCCTCATGAGGAGTGCTGTCACCTAATTTTTTGTCACAATGACATCAGCTCTCGGGAACAGCCATGACATGAGCTGCAGTGGGATCACGTTTCATTTAGTACACTGTGGAAAAGGCATAGCACATCTTTCTGGACATGTTAGATTGTGAACTCACAGAACGTGACAATGGCGTTTCCGTCTTAAAAGTAACCAACGGCATTCAGCTAGCAATGAGCAAAGGGACAAATTACTTTTCTCCTTGAACTGTATACATTTGTCTGCATAGAGAGACATTTTACTAGCCAAATTAAAAATGATGAATTTTCTGTTGGTGCATGCTGGGTATGTTCCTCTCAGTGGATGTTGACAATGTCCATCATTATGAGATATGTCTGGATGGCAAAACACTGAGAGGAGAGTAATAATACTTCTATTTTCCTTATACAAGAATGACCTATCAGAAAAGCTGATGAATGGTAAATATCACATATATGCATATCATATTCAATTGTATATTCATACTAAACTGCTGCCTACAGGTAAACACATTAAAACCCACAAGCCATCATAATAGGATCCAGCAAAGCACATACCAAATTAGAAAGCATAAATATACTGGTCATCAAGATCAGTTAAACACCTTTAATACTGAAAGACTCTGTAAAGAACCTTGGAATCATTTTGATACATGTTTAAATTGGTCAGAACCTGTATCAAACATTTTTCAACATGGATTCGATTCATTGCATTCACTACAAAAAGGGGGACTTCCTACCAGTCAACACCAGGCAATAGCTCGTTCAAGGACCAATATCCCCAATATTTGATTATGGTGATGTACTTTGTAATAATTTAAGTAATTCACTTGGCTCTAGAATTCCACGAGTACATAATGCCTGTGATCGATTCATTCTAATAAATGTTAGGCTCCATTTCCACATTATTTTTATTTATTTATGACACACATCTGTAAAAGAGTTACACTCCAATTACAACAGACATTACAAAATATAGTACAATAATATATATTGCAAAACAGAAAAAGGTCATGAAAAATTAACAACAGATTTTGAAAAATTATAATAATCAAATTTAGAAGAAAAAATGACAAAAACAACAATAGGTTATATACAGATCAGGATTAGATAGTGCTGCAATTACTGGCTCCTGATTACCTAAGTAGGAAGAACTAACATTTTATGTGCAGTTGTACACATTATCCTATTCATCGATCAGTTATTATGGTTAAGATTAGATGATATATGTATGTACCATGCTGTTTCCCTCCTTCATGAAATACTGCAAACAGGTGAACAGATTACCTCAAAGCAGATTTCAAATACCTCTCGCTTCAGGTACAACACCCTCAAGTAAACAACACGATCCTTGCCACCCATCCCAACTCATCACAGCAATATGTACAACAAAGCATTTGTACCAGAGACCATACATTCCTGGAATTCTATCCCAGTTGAAATTAGAGACGTAAGTACCTAACCTAAAGCTATTCAAAAGAAAGTGTTGGAGGCTGTACCTACCTTGAGCTTAAAGAAACTACAACGCATCCTCATACTGTATTTAGATTATTTGGTAAATACTATGTAAAAGTACAGTTCAGTAATACACACCTGCACGCACAAACACACATGGTTCACTGGTACCTACACTGCAGTAGCATTTTTTATTGCTCTGGACATTTTCAGTAACTGTGTCTATGTGAGTCTTGTAGTCTCTTCTGACCATAAATTGTGTGTGGCAGAAAATTTTAACAATAGTGTTGTGAATGCTCTGTTAATTTTGAGGCCCTATTGCATTAGTTCGAGTCCCCTCCGTGAAGCACATGTAGCATGAACGCAGCACAGAAATAGGTGCCGATTTTGTTTGACAGATGTAGTAGGGCCATAAGAGATGTTCATATTGTACTTGTGTTGGGATGGTAGAATTCTTCTTGCTCAAGAATGTTAAAACAACTCTCGAGTCAAAGCATGTAAACATTTCTGTCAAAGCACAGGCCTCAAACTGTATTAAAATATCACACATGCAGAGCATCTTTTTAAGGATTTCTTGCCTTGAAAGTTCTTTGTTTATATTGGAAGACTGCATAAAGAAATGAAACAGAACAAAACCCAGCTGAGGAAAACAAACTCAATTTTTGCAATTAAATAAAAATTTAGTGTTAATCCTCTGGTTTATTTGTAAAAAGTTTGTATTTGACTGTACAATTATAACTATCTATTCACATAATAATAATATTTATTCTTCTTCAAATGACTGAGGTTGCCAAACCAACATAGAATGTCATACAATATAAATTTAGTACAGAGTAAAAAATAATCTTTTTATTGATAATATACAGAAAACAAAGAAGCAGGAGATAAATTACTTTAATTGATTTAATTAAGTGGATGGAGCATAGAGGTGATGCCTCAAGATCACTATCGAGGCTTTCAATGTTTGTTTGCCCCAGCTCACAATGGTCTCATTCGGTACATCACAGCATCGTAAGTAGGTGACCAGTAGTTAAGGAAAGCACCCAGTATGAGCCCTATGACATCGATGTCCTCAGGGTTGTACTTACTGAGGTAATATGTAATGGTTGGGGAATACATTCTCTTTCTTTTCTTCATCAACGTCAGTGGGCTGTTGTGCATCTGCTTCAGATCTGACAGCCGGTTCAAGAATGAAACTTGTTTTTTTTTTTTGCTTCTGGGCGATCATGTCGATTAGTCTTGTCCCACCATCAACTGCGAGGCCATGGACCTCGTCATGCACTAGGTACCCTTTACCACTTAGTGTATCAGCCAAGGAAGACCGAATGTGATGGTGTCTGGTGTTTCATAGGCATTCACTGAAAGGGCAAGATCTCTTACAGGGCGAGTTGGCCGTGCGGTTAGGGTCGCGTGGCTGTGAGCTTGCATCCGGAGATAGTGGGTTTGAATCCCACTGTCGGCAGCACTGAAGATGGTTTCCCGTGGTTTCCCATTTAATTAAGGCCATGGCCACTTCCTTCCAACTCCTAGGCCTTTCCTATCCCATCCTCGCCATAAGACCTATGTGTGTCAGTGCAATGTAAAGCCACTAGCAAAAAAAAAAAAAAAAAAACCCGGTCCTTTAAATTACAAACACAGCTTGAAAAGTAGAAGAGCTACAAACCAATGTGCAAGGGTCTTAAAATATCTCGTGACTCTCCAGATGGCGAATCATGTCTGATGTTTGAAACAAATACACCGGGAATAACTATGCACCTTACTTCGTGGAACTTCCGTGTAATGCTCCCAGGTCATGATTTTCTCTTGGAAGCCATAAATACATGCTAAATATACAGAGTTGGGAAGTAATTGAGTAAAAGTAATCAAATTACTTGTTACAAATACTTTTTAGTAATTATTGCCTGGAATCATTACTTTTCACAAAATGTGTTGTTTTACTCATAATTTACTTGAAATAAAATTGTAATCTTAACATTCTACTAGTCTACATACATTATATTGAGAGTTTTGACAACTTTGGAGTCCCAGTACTCACAAGGTTATAAAGCCAAGGATAAAACGTGCACTCGTTCATTTACTCACAGCTTGTTGTGGTTATTGGTTGAGATTTAGATAGTCATGTACTACAACTTTGTAAGTTTGCCTATCATCAATATTGAATTCGGAATAAACATGTGACAGCAAAGTGGTTAAGGAATTTCCATTTCCCTATTTGAATAAACCCGATTAGTGACTGGATTCCTTCAATCAAACTAAATCCAGAGTATTTCACAATAAATATAGTACAAGTCTACAAGCCTACTTCTGAAGTATCTGATGAAATTGAAGAATGTTTTGGACAATTAGAAGATGTCATAAGAAAGATACCGGGAAGGGAAATCATAATCATTCATTTCTGTGTCCGGTCAGTATTTCCAAAAACCTGCAGCTGTGATGGCCTTGTTGGTTCCTCAAATAACATCTTGTGGTGTGCTTGGGTTGTCCAGGAGGGGACAGATAAGTAGGTGGCTTGGGTCTTGTTCAACACCACATCCACACAAAATGTCTGTGTTTGCTGGAAGGATCCCTCATTTCTTCAGGTTGGTCTTGCATCGAGGGACACCCACTCTTAAGCGGTTGAGGGACCTCCATGCAGGGTAAGGAAGGTCGGCGCCTGGAGCTAGTTCTTCCTGTGGTGACGTCTGTGGGCAGTGAGCTACTCCATCTGTTGAGATAAGTTGTCTTTGGTGTTCCCTCCAGCGGCAGAGTCCTAGCACGGAAGCTCTTGTGGGACCTGAGGCGAGACCTTGCTGCTTGGCGACCATGCAGTGGATCTCGATGGTCATTCTCCTGCTTTGTTCTCTCGGCTTCTGCAGCAGTGGCCCTCCAGATGTCACAATAGTCCAAGGGTATTTCAGTGCCAAAATTGGTGGTAACATCTTTAACGAAGATCATCTCAGATCACACAATGGTCGTCATGGGCTAGGTACAAGAAATTATAGAGGTGACTATCTATTACAATTCTGTGTTGCCAATGATTTGATTATAGCCAACATCACCCCATACATCTATACAAGTTGATATCAACTGGTGATAGCGTTCAGAATGAATTAATAGTGGTGCTCACGATTCCTGCTGTTTTCTAGCCCATAACCACACATTTCGTTATATTACCCTGGTTTAGGTAGAGGGACCGATGTATTTCAGAATTGTAATAAACATGGTGGGTTGCATAAAACTAGATCAAAACAGGCTGGTGGGCCACCCAGTATAAGATGGTTTGGCATAACAGCAGGCTTCTTAGCCTGAGCCACATCAATAAGTAAAATAAAATGCAGCTCGTTCCTGACAACTTGCTGCTGTACAGTTCAGGGAGGGGGGGACGAGCTACAAAGAAAAGTTGTGCACATTCTCCATTGTGTACTTTATGTAGCGGAAACATTAGGAGACCAGAAAATTACTTCTGAAACCTTTAAATTAGCCATACGACACAGTGGTGAAATACTTGGGAAAGAGCCTCAATTCAGTTAAAGTAATTAGTTGTATTCTTGATCAGGATTTTAAATAAAACATCAGACAATTTGTCCTATTTTATTTTAACCTACAACAACTGGAATACAATATGCTCTTCAACAATACATGTTGTTATCTCTCTGGAGCAGAGAGCAAGAGCATGAGGTACTATTTCAGGCTTGTTGCAATGGCGTTTGTAGTTACTGTAATTATTTTTTATGTACGAACATTACTGTCTGAAAAATTGTATTGAAGTGTTTTCTAAAGTAATTCCTGGCGGTGTTTGGTCTGAGTAATTATCATTTGTGTTGTGTTTGCTGGATCACATTAAAGACAACACTAGGGAACTAATTTTTGTAGCTACTCTGCCATTGCATTGAGCAGTCCGTGACATTACGTACTGAACCAAATTTCACTATTAAGGTGTGCATAGCTCAATTTATCTGATGTAGGCTGTAGCTGTGTCATATCACTAGGATAGAGCAAACCAAGAAAGTCATCTTTGCTTATAAGCTAAATGTTACCCTTATAATACCTGTTAACCTCCCACTTTTTGCCATTCCCAATCCAGCGATGCCACCCATGGAACCAGAAGGTGAAACTAGCTGCAAAGCATGCATGGAAGTAGTAAGAGTTCCAGGGTACCCAGTAGTGTCTGTCTCCAATGTTGGGGTCGGTGTCGTGCCACGTCCAGTGTAGGAACTTGACTGAGACTATGTCGTATGGAATGTCTATCAACACAACCATCAGGCCCACTGTAGGAAGGAAGATTTCATAATTATTCACCAGGACAATTTTTAGAATCAGCTTTCTGAATCTTTGGCTGAAAATTACACAGAGAGAGAGAAAAAAAAAAAATCTTTCTCTTAATTGGGATGGTACACCTTTGAGCAAAAGGAATGCATATTCTAATTTTATTTCCTTGATCCAGTGTGATTCAAGAGAATGGGGTTAAAATACAACTACTTTTGAATAAAATCATACAGTTTAGGATGAAACCCTGCATTGAATGTGGTGGGCAACAGTTCGAACCACTGTGCAATTAAATTTCGTTGATAGTCAGTTCTGCATTGTTCAGGAATGTAGAGCATTTTGGAGAAGTAAATAAAATTAACAGACCATTATTTTGTTTGTGGCATTCCCAATAGATCTTAGACTGTACATTGCTATTCAAACATTGCTGTACTTTGACCCCTGAATGGGCTACAGCAGTTTCTCAACAACCTTTTGAATATATTTCTCTCTTCAGTGTGATGAAAAGAAAAAAAAAATGTTTAATTGTCTCCACTACTTCAAAAGATATGTGTAAATGTTCATGTATGACACTTGCTATCTTCCACTCTGGTTGCCATAACTTTCATTTCTGCATATGGTTTTCATAATAATTTAAACATTTACATGAAATTTTGCACAGTAATGTATTTATATTAACAGCATTCTCTAGGTTCTGTTCTTTGACATAAGTTCAAGATAACTCAAACAAGATAACTAGAGCTTGCATGGAGAAACTTTATTTTACAGGCAGATATAAGGTTACACAGTGGTAGGGCACTGACATGCATTATCATTCAACAAAGTCACCATTCTTTTCCAAGCAGTTATTCCAACAGTACACCAAGGCATCGATGTTAGCATGGAAGAAATATGCATCCAGTCGCTGATGCCTCATCACAACAGCATGCTGAATGGCCATATCATCAATGAATCACTTATTACCCAGGTGCTTCTTCAGCGGACCGAAGAGTTGGAAATTTCTAGGTGTTAAGTCAGGATTGTAGGGAGGATGGTCTAGTACCTATCACCTGAAGTGCCATAACAATTCATATGCACAGTATACCAATACCAACCCTGTTTCCATGACATGCCATTTACACAGTCCACCTCAACAAGTTGCCAATTGATTTCTGCTGATGAGGTGCCCTTCAAATGCAAAAACTGGATCGCACTGCATACTTCCATGTTTCACCATGTTTCCTCTATGCAGCTATCTTTCAACTGGTTGAAAGATGCGTTGCCGGTACAAAGACCATGCGATCAACCCATATTCAGTCACCCAGGCAAATGGACCGGACGAGCTGACCAATTGATTTTGATCTAATAAAAGCGCCCCTTCCCTTTCTGGTCGGACTCTGCATGTATTAGCTCTAGAATTACCACAGTTATCCAATAAAAGTGGTATGATCTTAGGAACCATAACTGATTTAATCAACCATTTGTGGTTTCACCTTAATTTGGCTTGAACTGAGACATATGCATCATCTAACAGCTGCATAATAAAGCTCTGGTCTCCTACTTTGGCCCTGGCAGAAAATTTGAACACAAGGGGGAATGAGAGCTTTTGTTACCTTAAATCAAACATTACAATACAGTCATAAAGCTAGAAGCCACATATGCCTTAGAAACATTATTCCATCTAAACGAACAATCCAAAACTGACAGTTTACAGGAGATCGAAAGACGAATTGGAAGAACTTGTATCAATAAAAGCTATCAAAAAGATGGGCAGTGGCAAACAGTACCTAACAACGTTGTATATCAGAAATTAGAATCCATTACTGATACCATGCGCAAGTAAAGACTAGGGTACTTTGGCCACATCCTGAAAATGTCAGATTCACGACTGCTGAAACAGCTAGTAGAGTACAATCTTGCTTTTGAAAGTACTACAACTGGATGCAGATGGATTGAAGAAATTAGGAAGGATTTGAAAGAAATCGGCTTTATACTGGATGACACTATGGATAAGAAAAAGAAAAAAAAAATTGAATGGCATATGGCTTTTAGTGCTGGGAGTGTCCGAGGACAGGTTCAGCTCACCAGGTGCAGGTCTTTTGATTTGACGTCTGTAGGCGACCTGCGAGGATGAAATGATGATGACGACGACACACACAACCAGCCCCTGTGCCAGTGAAATTAACCAATGATGGTTAAAATTCCCGACCCTGCCAGGAATCGAACCCGGGACCCCTGTGACCAAAGGCCAGCATGCTAACCATTTAGCCATGGAGCCGGACAAGAAAAAAGTAAACATAACACTTAAAAATATGACTTTCCACTTAACACTCACAAAGAAGAGAATCCCAACTAGAATATTCTCTACAGAAGAAAGGGCAAGAATATCAACACATATGAAGAAGTACTGGGAGGACTGCAAGGCTCGGACAGTTCCTACCAAGAAATTGACAAACCAAAGGGTTGATTAAAGTGATCCATTGTGGTCTCAAAATAAGAAGAAGAAAGAGAATAAGAAAAAGAGGGTTCTGAAGAAGTTGTCTATGCAAATCCTTCTATGCTAGTCCAATAGACGGTTCTGTGAAATCATGTTATCACCAGAATGCAAGTTGTTGCTCCATGTTGGTTCTAATAAGTGAAAAACAGAAAGGAATCCATCTTAGGATATTCACTATTTCAAAAAGTCCTTTATTTGACTCAAATAGTCATTTATTTGCAAAATACAATGCTGTGGGTGTTTCATTTAACTGCATTAGCCAGTAGATGGCTGTGTGAGTTTGTGAATATGTGTCTGCGTATCTTTCAGTGCCATGTTTCATTGACTGCCACGGGAATGTGCTGTCCATTCACAACGTTGACCTTTTCATTACATGCACACAGCACCATTGTACCAGTAAATGGGTATTCTGTCAGATTGTGGTTTTGCTTGTGGTTCCTTCAGTGCATACAACTAACTTCGCTTGCTTATCTCATAGTCTGCACCTAACAGAAACATAATCACTGACTCTGTTCATCATTTCTAGTGGTCAGAAGTGCACTTACATGGTTGCATATTTTCTTCTTCGAACCAAATGAACTGCCGTTATTGGTTAAATGAGACTGCAGAGAATGTTGAATGTTAGCTCTTTTATTCAAAGGTGCCATTGTGGCCATTTTAGCCACGGCACCATTATGGCACATTTGATTATTTCTTCGTAGCAAAAGCGCCATTGCATTAAATTTGGAGTGCAGCGACGGAAGGACGTATTATCTATAACTGGATATTCTGTGTTTCTGTCCTGTATGATCTCAGTTTTCTTTTCATGGTTACTTATTCCTTGACTGAATATCCTGCTACCTAACAGAAAGCCAATTATTATTCTATTCTGACGCTGAAGAGTGTGTGCGCACCCCCCCCCCCCCCCCACACACACACACACACACGCACGCACGCACGCACGCACGCACGCACGCACGCACGCACGCACGCACACACACACACACACACACACAGTTTTCAATTTTCTTTTGTGAAATGTTCCTAGAAGAGGACGAAGATGTGCTGTTTTATCAAGCACTGCAGATGTAAGAGCTCAAACTAAGGATCAAGTTAATAATTTCCGCAATAGGGAAAGAAGTCGGTCTCGGGACACTATTCACAGTGAAACTTTCCATTGAATTATGCAGGAAAGGGTTGTAAATGAAATCTGTATGCGCTGCCAAACATGAAATTCCGCTGCAGAAATGGTAAATGAACGTTTTGATTTGTGTTGCCACAATGGGTTGAATTATTTTCCACAACCTCAAGTATATATAATTTCGTGTGGCTATTTCTAGCCGAGTGCAGCCCTTGTAAGGCAGACCCTCCGATGATGGTGGGCGGCAGCTGCCATATGTAGGTAACTGCGTGTTATTGTGGTGGAGGATAGTGTTATGTGTGGTTCCACAACCTCAAGTAAAGGGCGTACTTAAGGTTATGATGCTACAAGATAATTATTTCATGAACCATATAAGGCAGTATAATAGTACAATGTCCTTTGCATCCTTCTCTGCTAACTGTAGCCACATTCCAGAATTAAGTCCTTACTGTTTTAATATTCAGGGCATGATTCATAGATACATTTCAGATTTACTGCCTACTAAAAATTACCGAGCATTATACGGCCAGCTTTATGTGATAGATTCAAGTCTTTCAGACAGAATTCATTGTGAAAACTCTTAATTCAGAGGCAATTGAAAGACTCTTCAACAGTTTGCTAAATAACCCATACACTACATCATATCATAATGCTGGCAAAGTAATGAAACAAGAAATAAGTTTGTAGGCCACTAGTACATATGTCCATCTTCACTACAGACAGTTATGCTGTTCAGCATACGGTCTGCAAGGTTCCGTGAGTTAACTAAGCATCTCCACAACTAGCTCAGTAGTCTCATTTCATTCTACACCTTGAATACTTAAATCAGCTCCCTTTGTAGATCTCTGAATCCCAAGATTATGGGTTCAAATTTAGTGGAGGTAGGGCATGAAAAATGTCCATTTGACACTCTGTGTCATACAGTGATGGCAAATTGAAGATCTCTAGAGACACATTTGTTGTTTACCTCACAAAATTAATTAAAAAACTCATTCATAGATGCCTAAGAGAGATTCAGTTTACTCTACTATCTTGTGGGCCTGGAATGAACTGGTACATTGAGACTGATGAGCAGGCAGCTGGATGGCGTCAAATTAAAGTGCCTACACACGATAGCCGAGGCCATATGTTTATAGGTCATCGCCATCAGCTGATACTGCTATCTGATTATTCATTACTCTCCTGCAATTCTTTCATTATCTCCATGCTCTATGCAGATGGCTTTGATGGGTTACCTGGCACGAAACATGTGGCCATATTGATTGCACGTAATGGAAGGTGGAGGACATGGTTGGGTCTGGCCTACTTTACGTCTCTGATGTTTCCCTTCTTTCTGTCTTTGACGTGCGTGTTCAAATTGTGGAACAGCAGCTGAAATGGTTGTGTGCCAGCAAGTACTATCTTCTGCAGTGGTACACCAATTATATGGATCAATGTTTGTGCTCCTCAAGCTCTTTTTTTTTCTTTTTCTTTTTTTTTTGAGTTGATTTTTGTACTAAGTTCACTACACAGGGTTTGTCGAGGTAGTTTGCTGTCTCTCATACGCTGGATATGCCCAATTCATCCGAAATGGTGACCAATGATGGCAGCCTGTGTACTGTTCACCTTTGTACTCTCAAGAATTATTATGTTCTCTATGTAGTCATCTCATTCGATGTTCATAATGGATCTGAGCTTCTGTTGATTTTAATTTCTTGATATCACAGCAGTATAGAATCCAGGTTTCACATCCATAGAGAATGGTGGAAATGACAACTGCTCAATATGACCGAGCTCAATAGCTGCAGTTGCTTAAGTGCAGCCAGTATCCAGTATTTGGAAGGTAGAGGGTTCGAACCCCACTTCGGCAGACCTGAAGATGGTTTCCCAGTTTCACACTGGGCAAATGCTGGGGCTGTACCTTAATTCAGGCCACGGCCACTTCCTTGCCACACCTAGCCCTTTCCTGTCCCATCGTCGCCATAAGACTTTTCGGTATCGGTGTGACGTAAAGCAACATGTAAAAAAAAAAAAAACTGCTCAATACACCATCAGTTTGGTGTATATTCTTAGATCTATATTAATAAAAACTCAATTTATGAAACATCCAAAAGCTATACAGGCAGCTCAAATTCTGTTCTTCATGTCCTTCTTAAGTTCCACCACTGTGTTGTTTGCAAACAATGTTTCATACAGCATGGCAGCCAAGTACAGGGCGAAGAGTTTTAGTGTAAGTACACAACCTTATTTAAGTCCATTAGTGATGGGAATTATTCTGATGTTTCATTCTGGTATAGCACCTCTCCAAAGATATCATCATAGAGTGCTTGGATTAGGCCAACAAAATGTTCAGAAGAGCCAAACCATCTTACAGCCATCCATATTACTTATCTTGGCACAGTATCAAAGGCCTTTTCCAGATCGTAGAACACTAAAAGCAGAGGCTTTTGTTGTTCTCTTCACTTCTCCCGCAATTGTCTCACACAGATAATATCAATAGTGTCTCTGGAGGGATGAAACTCACACTGAGATTCTGGAAGTACTTTCTTAGGGACTGACAGGAGATGATTCAACAGAATTCTAGTTAAGGTTTTACCAGCTATGAAGATCACGGATATGCTACAATAATTACCACAGATGCTTTGATCCTTTGATTGCTTTTTTTTTTTTTTAAATGATGGTGACAGTGGTGGACTTCTTCATTTCAGCAGGGACTTTTAGGTTTTCGCATATTAGAAGAATGAGGGAAAACAGCCAGAGGTAAGCATCCTCTTTGAATGAGCTCAAGGGGAATGTTGTCGGATCCAGGTGCCTTTCTTGGTTTCAGAATATCACGAGCCTTACTAAATTCCTAAAAGTTGGAGGACTACCATCCAAGGTTGTGGAGGATGCTGTGGCACACGTTGGAGGAAATCTTCAGCAGTAGATCCGCGGGTTAAGAGTAAGCTACAGTGTTCTTTCCAGCAGCTTAAGATGTCCTGACTGTCGGTAAGGATGGTAGTAATGATTGTAAGTATATATCTTTAAAAACTGAGTAGATGTCATCATCTTGGCTTCCCTACACTTCTCTTAACCTTGATGGTTGAGCTCATTATTCTGCTAGGTAGCCTGTCCTCTTCGATCAATCTCATATGACCCCACTACCAAAGATGGTATATACACACAACTTCATCTATCGAGTTCATTTCTAACTTAACCTTCTATCTCATTATTCCAACTACCCTCCTGCCATTGTTCCCACCTGTTTGTACCAGCAATCATTTGCTACCTTCATGTCTGTTACTTCCAACTTATGAATGAGATATCCTGAATCCACCCAGCTTTCACTCACATACAGCAAGTTTGGTCTGAGAAGAGACTAATATAAAGGTACCTGATGTAAACTCACCTCTTTCTTACAGAATGTTGTTAATCACAACTGCATTAGCCTTGTTACATGATGATTCAGTTTCACTTACTGTACTACAATCCTTTCAGAATGCACATCCTAGGTAGTTGAAATGACCCACATATCTAATTTAGTATTTCGTATTTGATATTCAGTTCTCCTAGGTTTCTTCCCTACTGACATCACTTTATTCTTGGAAATGCTAATTTTGATACGATAATAATAGACCTCACCTTAGTGTTAGGCAACACTTTGAACATCAGAATATGGTTAAGTCTTGTAAAGAGAAGCTGAACTTAAGGACACTATGTAATCCTGAAGCCTTTTAACAGATGTCACTATTTTGGTTTGGGGTGCCACCTAGCGAATTGAAACGCTCTCTCTTTAATGGAGAATTTTAATAGTCAGGAATTGACACTCCCTGGTTTATTTCTTCAGTTCTTGAGTTGCCCCTACAGAACTTTCAAATTTATCTCTTGATAGGACACTAATGATTCAGAGTCTATTTTTAAAGACTCAGTGGTCTTTGGATAAAAGAGAGTTTATTTGGAAAGGATTCGAAAGAGTAACTATTTGTGAAGACTCTTAGTGTTGGTACTACTTGGTACTTAGTACAATTGGGAGCATATTCTACCAATTAACCTTTCAGCTCAGTTATAGTTTAGAACAAAGGGAACCAAAAAAGAAAGAAAAAAGCTCTTAAGGAAATACATTCAACACTCAAATTTTCTCTTGTGGTCATTTGTTCACAACCTTCGGCTCTGCCGCTTCTTCTTCTCTCCTACCCTTGTGTAACAACAACAAAAACAACAACAATAATGTACACTGACTGACAGAGCAAATGCAACACCAAGAAGGAGTGGTCAGAACTTTATGCCATTTGCAGGGTAGACTGACGTCACTGAGGTATGCTCATGATGTGAAATGCGCCGCTGTGCTGCGCACGTAGCGAACGATAAATGGGACACGGCGTTGGCGAATGGCCCACTTCGTACCGTGATTTCTCAGCCGACAGTCATTGTAGAACGTGTTGTCGTGTGCCACAGGACACGTGTATAGCTAAGAATGCCAGGCCGCCGTCAACGGAGGCATTTCCAGCAGACAGACGACTTTACGAGGGGTATGGTGATCGGGCTGAGAAGGGCAGGTTGGTCGCTTCGTCAAATCGCAGCCGATACCCATAGGGATGTGTGCACGGTGCAGCGCCTGTGGCGAAGATGGTTGGCGCAGGGACATGTGGCACGTGCGAGGGCTCCAGGCGCAGCCCGAGTGACGTCAGCACGCGCGGATCGGCGCATCCGCCGCCAAGCGGTGGCAGCCCCGCACGCCACGTCAACCGCCATTCTTCAGCATGTGCAAGACACCCTGGCTGTTCCAATATCGACCAGAACAATTTCCCGTCGATTGGTTGAAGGAGGCCTGCACTCCCGGCGCCCGCTCAGAAGACTACCATTGACTCCACAGCATAGACGTGCACGCCTGGCATGGTGCCGGGCTAGAGCGACTTGGATGAGGGAATGGCGGAACGTCGTGTTCCCCGATGAGTCACGCTTCTGTTCTGTCAGTGATAGTCACCGCAGACGAGTGTGGCATCGGCGTGGAGAAAGGTCATATCCGGCAGTAACTGTGGAGCGCCCTACCGCTAGACAACGCGGCATCATGGTTTGGGGCGCTATTGCGTATGAGTCCACGTCACCTCTAGTGCGTATTCAAGGCACGTTAAATGCCCACCGCTACATGCAGCATGTGCTGCGGCCGGTGGCACTCCCGTACCTTCAGGGGCTGCCCAATGCTCTGTTTCAGCAGGATAATGCCCGCCCACACACTGCTTGCATCTCCCAACAGGCTCTACGAGGTGTACAGATGCTTCCGTGGCCAGCGTACTCTCCGGATCTCTCACCAATCGAACACGTGTGGGATCTCATTGGACGCCGTTTGCAAACTCTGCCCCAGCCTCGTACGGACGACCAACTGTGGCAAATGGTTGACAGAGAATGGAGAACCATCCCTCAGGACACCATCCGCACTCTTATTGACTCTGTACCTTGACGTGTTTCTGCGTGCATCGCCGCTCGCGGTGGTCCTACATCCTACTGAGTCGATGCCGTGGGCATTGTGTAACCTGCATATCGGTTTGAAATAAACATCAATTATTCGTCCGTGCCATCTCTGTTTTTTCCCCAACTTTCATCCCTTTCGAACCACTCCTTCTTGGTGTTGCATTTGCTCTGTCAGTCAGTGTATTAATCAGTGATATTATATTTCTGTTGGTGTCTGACTCAGTGGCTGAATGGTCAGCGTTCAGGCCTTCGATTCAGAGGGTCCTGGGTTCGATTCCCGGCCGGGGTGGGGATTTTAATCGAATCTGATTAATTTTTCTGGCCTGGGGACTGGGTGTTTATGTTTGTTCCAACACTTTCCTCTTCATATTCAGACAACACGCTACACTACCAACCACCACAGAAACACGCAATAGTGATTACATCCCTCCATATAGGGTTGGCGTCAGGAAGGGCATTTGGCCGTAAAACAGGGTCAAATCCACGTGTGCGGCACAGTTTGCACCTGTGACCTCACAGATGTGGGAAAAGCGGTAGAAGAAGAAAAAGATTATATTTCTATTGGTATGGCTCCAAGTAGTGTGATTAGTCCAGTCCCTTAGCTGCTTGCTTTCCACTTTGACTGCAGGATTTGAATAATTCTAGTCTATTCTGGGCCAGTAGCAAGGGCAAGTAGCCTTGAACCCATGACCAAAACCCAATACGAGTCAGGTTGGCTCTCATGACCCCAGGAAAACTTGGAATAAACTGAAGAAAGTGGCAACAAACCTGCGAATGGCTCAGCCCAGTTTGGTAAACGCATCCGTGACACTGCTATGGAGGCATGATATATAAACACTGGATCTGGAACAGAAAACATGCATGAAAGTGAAGAAATATATTTGTATAATACAACATTAAAGAGGCAAAGGAAAAGTACAAACTCATAAGTCAGATATTCTTCCTGAAATTGAGATATTTGGACCACAGTCCAAAGTTTGAAAAATCTTGTATGTTGAGCTGCTCGGTGATGAAAAATGGAAAACTGAATTACACTGCCCTCTGGCAACCAGCTCATAAACCACATAACCTATATCTGAGTAGGCAGAAATACTCGTTAGCCATTGATAATGATCAAACATTTTAGATTATTGTTTATTTCAACATTGCCTTTTACAGAGCAAAGCTCCAATTACAAAAGGCGATACATAATATCACCTAGATATTAGGCCCCTTTAAACAACAAACATCGTCAAAATGAGTGCAATGGGACTAGACAAAAGAGTCACTGAAAGGGTGGCTATATTTCTAGAAAATAGATCTCAGAGAATTAGAGTAGGAGAAACTTTATCTGCCCCTGTAATAATTAAAAGGGGAATTCCTCAAGGCAGTATTATTGGACCTTTATGTTTTCTTATATATATAAATGATATGATTAAAGAAGTGGAATCTGAGATAAGGCTTTTTGCAGATGATGTTATTCTGTATACGGTAATAAATAAGTTACAAGATTGTGAGCAACTGCAAAATGACCTCGATGATGTTGTGAGATGGACAATAGGCAATGGTATGGTGATAAGCAGGGTTAAAAGTCAGGTTGTGAGTTTCACAAATAAGAAAAGTCCTCTCATTTTTAATTAGTGCATTGATGGGCTGAAAGTTCCTTATGGGAATCTCTGTAAGTATCTAGGTGTTAATATAAGGAAAGATTTTCATTGGGGTAATCACAAAAATGGGATTGTAAATAAAGGGTTCAGTTTTCTACATATGATTATGAAATTGAGATATTTGGACCACAGTCCAAAGTTTGAAAAATCTTGTATGTTGAGCTGTTGAGTATGTTGAATCAATAAGGCAGCACAATTTTACCACCAGGTAAGACACCTGCTGTGGGATGAGCAAATACCCATGAAAACAAAAATGACATTGTACAAGGCCTATTATACACCAATTCTTACATACAGTCTCGAAACCACAACACTGACCAATAGAGATAATTCCAAACTTCAGGCAGCTGAAATGAAATTCCTACGCACTATGATCCAGAAAACCAGGAAAGACAAGATTAGGAATGAGAAAATTAGAGAAGAAGTAGGAATAGACAATTCTCTCCTAAATAAGATTCAGATATCAAGACTGAAGTGGTTTGGTCACATGAAGAGGATGCCAGTAAACAGAACTGCAAGGAAGGAATTTGACAGAAAGGTAGAAGGAAGACGACCCGTGGGAAGGCCACGAAGGAAATGGATAGATTTAGTTAAGAGCGATGTAATGCTGAGAGGTCATGATTGGGACAAGTTGGTGGAGGAAGAATGGTACAAGGACAGGATGAGATGGAGGAGGCTCATGTACCACACCCGGGAAACTGGAGATGGTTTAGGATGATGATGATGATGATTATGAGGGTATTTAGGGGTTGTAGTAAGGATGTAAAGGAGAGGGCATACAATTCTCTCGTAAGACCCCAAATAGAGTTTGGTTCCAATGAATGAGACTCTCACCAGGACTACTTAATTCAAGAACTGGAAAAAAATCCAAAGAAAAGCAGCTTGGTTTGTTCTGGATGATTTCTGACAAAAAAGTAGCATTACAAAAATGTTGTAAAGTTTAGGTTGGGAAGACTTGGAAGAAAGGAGACGAGCTGCTCGACTAAATGGTATGTAACTTAAAATCCAATAAAGGTATTTAATTAGTCCACCTATTCAATACTGTCCACTTATAAGTGGTTACAAATACATACAATTACATACACTTTCGGGACTTGTTTTGCCCTTTCTATAGAGCATCTTCAGCTTTAAATCAATCTTAAAATATTACTCTTACATATTAAAACAAGAAGCTAGAAAATTAGCCTTGTAATTTTATATACTTAAAATTCTGGTACACTAAGTTTGAGTAATGGACTACACTAAATAAAAATTGTGATAAAATGTCATTGGAGCACTATCACTTAGTCATTCTAAAACCATGTGTTCCGAGACTAAAACTAGATCTTCTCCTCCTTATACAAACTTTTGAAGTCCTTATAAAATGTCTCATTGAATTGTCTCCTATTTCTCCCAATGCAATGGTAAAAACATATGTTCTAACAAAATAAAAGTGATATCATAAGCACAGGAACTATGTCTTGCAAAAGACGTGGCCAATGCTGCTACTGTTGTCATTAAATGTGAAGGTAATTTAAACTCACCTAGGGTAGTTGTAAATGAGGTGCGAACTGGAACCTCTGTACATGATCGTGAGAAATGCAGAATATCATGTAGTCACATTGTGTGTAGGGCTCCCTTGTAGAGAACGTTCGATAGCCTACTGGACCATTCGTTTTGTGTTTGCTGTGAAATGTTACACACGACCAAACAGAGTTCGGTTCCAGTGTATGGGACCCTCACCAGGACTACTTGATTCAAGAACTGGAAGAAAATCCAAAGAAAAGCAGCTCGATTTGTTCTGGATGATTTCTGACAAAAGAGTAGCATTACAAAAATGTTGTAACGGAAGGTTGCGTGTAACATTTCACAGCAAACACAGAACGAATGGTCCAGCAAGCTATCGAATGTTCTCTACAAGTGAGCCCTACACACAATGTGACTATGTATATGATATTCTGCATTTCTCACAATCATGTACAGAGGTTCCAGTTCGCACCACATTTACAACTACCCTAGGAGAGTTTAAGTTACCTTCACATTTAATGACAACAGTAGCAGCATTGACCACGTCTTCTGCAAGACACAGTTCCTGTGCTTATGATATCACTTTTATTTTGTTAGAACATATGTTTTTACCATTGCATTGGGAGAAATAGGAGACAATTCAATGAGACATTTTATAAGGACTTCAAAAGTTTGTATAAGGAGAAGAAGATCTAGTTTTAGTCTCGGAACACATGGTTTTAGAATGACTAAGTGATAGTGCTCCAATGACATTTTATCACAATTTTTATTTAGTGTAGTCCATTACTCAAACTTAGTGTACCAGAATTTTAAGTATATAAAATTACAAGGCTAATTTTCTAGCTTCTTGTTTTAATATTTAAGAGTAATATTTTAAGATTGATTTAAAGCTGAAGATGCTCTATAGAAAGGGCAAAACAAGTCCCGAAGGTGTATGTAATTGTATGTATTTGTAACCACTTATAAGTGGACAGTATTGAATAGGTGGACTAATAAAATAGCATTATTGGATTTTAAGTTATAACAACTTTCAAAACGGAATAATCATGAACTTTATAACATGTAACAAGTGGTATGTTCTGAGCTGTCAGTGGTGAGATGACGTGGAATGACATTAGTAGACGAATAAGTTTGAGTAGTGTCTTTAAAAGTAGGAAAGATCACAATATGAAGATAAAGTTGGAATTCAAGACGACAAATTGGAGCAAATATTCCTTTATAGGAAGGGCAGTTAGGGATTGGAATAACTTACCAAAGGAGATGTTCAATAAATTTCCAGTTTCTTTTCAACGGTCGGCCGGTCGGGCGGTCGGGCGGGCGAGCGGGCGAGCGGGCGAGCGGGCGAGCGGGCGGAGTAGCAACTCTGAGGCTGACTTTTCTGTTATTTCATCTCCTTTTCATATTTCTTCTTATACTGTTTGGATGAGCTTTGGACTCATTACAGTCATCATTATTTCCAACATTACCAGAAGTTTGGTCTACAGTTGCATGATTTTTCATTCCGAAGGCTCATACTTCGTTTCAAAGCAAATTCCACAGTACTCTTCCTGCTGACTTGCTTCATCAAACCTCCTAAGGAGAACTCTTCCATCCATTGCCATTGGTTCGCCCTTAGGTTGTCAGATTGGGTGTTGGTTGCAGGTCATACTGTCATATATGGTAGCAGGATTTCTCTTGACCTGACCATCAGTTAATACTATTATGTTAAAATCTGTTGCATGATTACCAGCTTATATTGCCAGATCTATCTACCCAGAGATATGAAATTTTTTCCCCGCTGTACTCATCTTGCCTGAGCAAATATACCTTTCCTGTCAAAGTTAATCTATGGTTTATGTATCTGTACATTCATTGGTAGTGAAGCCAATGTTAGTGATGCTTAAGGTTCTCTTCACCTTTTGCTTCTATATGAAATTGTCTTTGTCAATTCTTCTTACCATACAAATTTAACAATATTATCCACACATGCAAAGCCTCTGTGGCTCAAGCGGCAGCGCACCGGCCTCTCACCGCTGGATACTGCGGTTCAAATCCTAGTCACTCCATGTGAGATTTGTGCTGGACAAAGCGGAGGCAAGACAGGGTTTTCTCCGGCTACTCCGGTTATCCCTGTCATCTTTCATTCCAGAAACACTCTCCATTAACATTTCATTTCATCTGTCAGTCACTTATCATTGCCCCAGAGGAGTGCGACAGGCTTCGGCAGTCAGCACATTTCCTATCCTCTCCGCTAGATGCGGGCTTCATTCATTCCATTCCTGACCCGGTCGCTGCCTTGTTTTTGGGTTTCCTGAGCATATGACATGTAGGCCTATCTATCATCTCTGAAATGATTTCCAAGTCTTACACTCGACCTACAGTTTTTACAATTTCAATAAGGTTTTCATGTTGCATCTGTGGTATTCCATATATCTCCACTGTATTTCTCCAACCCTATTGTTCTAAGTCATCCATCTGTTATTTCATTTCTTCAATATGTTTTTTAATGATAAATTTTCAGTTCTAGATATCTGGAGTACCGGTATCAGAATTCTTGTCCACATTCTCATATAGAAAACTAACTGATTTGTTGAGATCTTATATTTATTTAATAAAATAAAATGACCTGTTGCAGACACCTACATTACGCTGAAGAAATAATTTCAAGTAAAAATTAAATAATTTCCACCTTTCATGCAGTATGAGTTACGCTAGAGTCTCTGAAAATATATTGTAACACATAATCGCGGAAGTATGAAAAACTCGTACATTCGGTAACAGGCGTATTAAGTAAACATTCTTTAAGGTGTCAGTATAACCATTTTTCTATTATGCAACATAATTATCACTAAATCTATTGAGGAAGACTGAAATCTGAAGATTTTGTTTTCTTTCTTATAACTTGGATACACAATGTTTTTATTCTTATACACAGCCTGAGAGCTGAAGGCGACATTGCTTACAGATAACCTTATTGTATGAAGAACAAGTGGAAAGGAAGTACAAGTTGAACTGAACATGGTAAGTAAGAACTGGAAATGAACAAACAAGTGTCAAATATAGAGAGACAGAAACAGAAAAGAAAAAAAAAGAAGGAACACCAGGACATGGCAGGTCATTGTATTTGTCCTACTATGTGTTCCTTTTCTCATTTCTGTCTCTCTATATAAGACTGAACATGATGAGTGAGAATATTGATAACACTGCAATGAGAAATAAGAATGGAGAAAAGCAAGGCAGTGATGTTGACCACTGCAGAAAGAGAGGGGAAATTTGAGGGACAGCACCTTGAAATTGTGGAAAACTTCATGTACTTGGGAAGCAAACTTTTGCAGGGTGAAGAGCTGGACATGGAGATCAGTAAAAAGATACAAAGAATGTGAGGAACTTGATCTGGAAGAAGGCAGTAGCAAGGAAGAGTAAAGCGGTGATGTAGCAGAAATTGAAAGTGTTACACTATGAAGACCTCAATGTAACGTAACAACATTTTTGTACCGTATGTGATTCCTGTGCCAAGTAAGTGATCTGAATACAGTTTCACTGTGCTGCAAGCATATTTACAGTAACCCTACAGCCGTTCACACAGGATAAAGATGGTATGAATAAGTGATCCTACTGCTGATGGTGATTGTAGTAAGTAAGTTGATAGAAAAGTCATGGTATGATATGAGGATGTATGGAAGCAAATGGGAGTAGAAAAGCTTTCTGACAAAATAATAAATAAATCGAGTTGGTTTGGACATATTACGAGGATGGAAGAAGGAATGATACCGAAGCAGATGATGGAGGAAGAACAAAGACTAAGGTGGTTGGAACAGTATAACAAAAAGGAGCATGGATTGGCACACAGTTACGGAGCAGCAATGTTGGTTGGACACAGGAAGTGGAACCATTAACATCCCAACCTGGCTGGGGCTGGAACAGGGAAACTCATGACAATGAGGGGAAACTACAGGTGCTGTGCATTCACTCTACAATATTAGTTATACCACCTTTATACAATTGATAACTGAGGGAGCCAGAGAGGGATATGTTTCCTGTGTTCATTTTGGTCATTTTAAGGAACATTTTCTCTGAAAGTATTAAAGATAGAAGATCAAAAGTTTTACATATGTTTTGTCATATTTTGAGCTTGCATTATAATTTTTCAATTATATGCTAACATTTTTGTTCAGAAACTGGACGTAACTTGTTACATAAAACATTAATAAATAAAGGAATTTTAAAACTACAAAGGCACCTCAAAAGACTAAGGTAACAGGAATTCACACAGACAAACTTTATTTCGTTGCAACTTTATTTCACTGGCAGATACAAGGAAATACAGTATTAGGATACTGATACGCATCACTATTCAGCATAGTCACCATTCCTGTCTAAGCACTTCTTCTTTTTTTGCTATTTGCTTTACGTCGCACCAACACAGATAGGTCTTATGGGGACGATGGGATAGGAAAGGCCTAGGAATTGGAAGGAAGCGGCCATGGCCTTAATTAAGGTACAGCCCCAGCATTTGCCTGGTGTGAAAATGGGAAACCACGGAAAACCATCTTCAGGGCTGCCAACAGTGGGATTCAAACCAACTATTTCCTGGATGCGAGCTCACAGCTGCGCTCCGCTAACCGCACGGCCATCTAGCCCGGTAGCACTTGTCCTAACAGGACAACAAGGCAAGGGAGAAATCTGCATTTAGTCCCTTAAACCATGTCATGACGGCATGCTGCATGGCCGTATCATTGTTGAATTGCTTGCCATCTAGATGGTTCATCACCAGTCTGAGGAGACGAAAATTAACTGGATGACAGGTTAGAGCTGTAGGGAGGATGGTCCAGATCAGTAACGGCAATTAGGGAGGGGGCGGAGAGGATGGGGCAGTCCCCCCCCCCCCGCTTTGTGGAGAAAACATTATATTTTTATTCCATTTTAGCCAGCTGAAACTAGGAATTATAGGAATTATTTGAATTATTTAAAAAAGCCATTTGTACAAGCCCTGTTGCCTTATCAGCTAATTATTCCCTTATTTTTTTAATTATTAAAAGAATTATTAACAGTAATACGCATAAAATGTTGTTCATCGCAGCTAACTGATTTGTATAACACCACAGCTAATAGTGGGGACTTTGCATGTGCTGTGAAGAAGGGTAGCAGGGGTATATATATATATATATTTTTTCCAAGGTCATGGACACTGAGATGGAAGTATTGAATCAAAATCTCAAAAAATATATTATTACCACACTTAAGTTGGTAAACTGTCAAATTTTACCTCTCTGTGGAAATTCACTCAGAGAGCATTAAAAACCACTTTTTTTGTTCTGTTTTGATGTATATACCCCCCCCCCTTCTGCCCGCTATACCCCATAACCCAGGTACTTTTTGTTGTCTGTACACTATTTGTCTTCCCCCCCCCGCCCCCTAACTTTTAATTGCCAGTCGCTGCTACTTGTCCAGATAGTTGATTTCCTCATCAGAGGACTGACACAGAATGCTGCCAGTTTAAAAAAAAAATTATATTTGTTTGTGGCGTCAACCTCTATAGATATTTTGCCACTGCCTTCACCATATGATATGAACCTATGTGTAAGTGGAATTGCAAAAGTGCAGAGTGTTGAATGTGAGGAAAGGAATGTTAAGGATGACACAAACACCCAGTCCCCAGGCCAGGGATATTAATCATTTACAATTAAAAACCCCTGACCCAGCCAGGAATCGAACCCGGTGCCGCCGGGTGACAGGCGGGCTTGTTGCCCCCTACACCGCGGGACCGGACATGCTGTCAGTTACTAGAGCATTTGCAAAGAAAACAACCTAAGTTCTCTCAACCGGTGTTATGTTGCTGCATGATAATGCCAGACCACACAGAGCCAACAGAACATGTGAATTGTTATGGTACTCCAGGTGGGAGGTATTGGACATTCTCCCTGCAGCCCAACTTGGTACCGTAAAACGGGGTAACTTTGGCCTCTTTCTCGTATATTTTTAAAATTAAAATGTGAAATATTCCCTCTAATTTTCTGAAAAATATTATATAAGCTCTGCCATGTTTGTTCTTCATTTTTAAGTATGAACATAATTCTAATTGTTATTCAATAACGAATTATGATTATCAAAAGAGTGGCTGGAGTTACCCCATGTTTTGGGGTAACTTTGGCTACCATAAAAATAACTCAAGAAACAAAGTTTCCTTCGATGTAGTGTTACTTCGGCCACCGTGAATGTTTTTTAAAAACCTGCAGAATGCCCAGAATCAACAATCACAAACAAATTAAAAATGATTTGTGGTGAAACAGATGTATAGTGATCAAATTCACATTTTCCCCAAAGAAGAAACTATTTTATTTAGCCTAAGTGTACAAGCATTCTATGATATTACAAATTGCATGTTGCATTGCATAAATATTTGTAATGGAACAAAAGATAAAAAATAAAAGGTACAAAAAACATAAAGCCCAGTTGTATGGAAAGAAAAGGAGATCAGAAAAGAAGCAATCTTGTAGACTGTTCTCATAATACACTGTCTTCTAAATTAGAAAATATCTGGGCCGTCAATCAAGTTCTTAAATGTGCATCGTCCATGTCAACTGATATCCGTCTATTTATTATTGAAAATGGGAACCGTCTTTCCCCTCCCTGTCGGGATAAACGTCCCCGTTTATTGTTACTGTGGCTTTATTAATCTCTTCTAAAGCATTCTTGAAGTAAACAGAATTATAATTAAAATACCCATGCCGCGTAATGTTTTCCTGTATGTTCTCGGCATGGCCGAAGTTACCCCAGAAGAGGACAACTTTTATCACAAAACTATTCCCTGAGAAACCTATTTGAATAAAATGCATCAAATTGGGTTGATCAGTTACCAAGCATACTTCCATTTTGACCCCATAAACCACTGGAATGGAAAATCGAATGCTGGGGCTAGAGAACAGTTTGTTTTCTGCTTTTACCAGACAAGACAATAGTCGGGGCTGCAAAAAAAAATTGATTGACTCAAAAATGAGCCCGCCAATGTTCTTTGGATTACTGAGAGTTGATAGAGCATTCTATTGTACGTGGATTTTAGTTGTTGCAAATGGTTCATCCTTTTTCAGTACAGGAGGCAGGAGAAAACAAGTGTTGCTATTCGTCAGTGGCCGAAGTTACCCTGTATGGCCGAAGTTACCCCACTATACGGTACCCAATGATTCCCATCTCTTTGGAAGTGTTGAAGAAGCACCTAGGTGGTTAGATATTCAAGGATGATCCAGCCATTCAGCATGCCATGATGATCTGGCTTCAGGGACTGGATGTAGATTTCTTCCATGCCAGCATCAATGTCTTGGTGTACTGCTGGAATAAGAGCTTGGACAAGAATGGTGACTATGTTGAATAGTAATGCATATCAGTGCCCTACCACTGTCTAACCTAATATCTGCCTGGAAAATTTCCTTTGAATGTCTTTAACAGGTTCTGATAAAATGTTCCCTTTACAGAGAAATGTTTAACTTGCAAGAAATGAGTTCTAGAGCTCCACAGAGCCACAACCACCTCCATGTCTTTGAACAGTTAAAAATTAACTTTACATAGTTAGAACTGGTCCTTTTTCATGTAACAAGCTGAAAATCTGGATATATCTTTCTTTAGACTTAAGACTTACAGAGAGCTATGATGTATAGCGGTAGCCTGCGTCCAAGGAATATGATAGGCGTCTGAGAATGCCAGAAGTTGTCGATATCATCTAGATTGTAAGTTATGATTTCAACCACCACACCATGCAGCAAAGTTGCCAGCCAAAGATATGGTAACCGTCCTCCATTCCTCAGTGCTGGAAGTAAATAATTATTGTCAATACTGTATATATGCTCTGAAAATAATATTCAGCAGTAAGTTAACCTTTTAATTTAATAACCTGGAAAATATCAGGTTTTTAATTTTACAAGAAAAATAAAACCCTGAGAATAAACATACAACCTAACAGTACACTGCAAACAATGGACTTCATTATGGTTCTGTATTGACTTACAAATTCTTTGTTTTAGTTCTTAAGAATTTTAATTTTTGGATCCACCTTTCAATACTTGATAGACTAGCACTGACAATTTAAGGGACAAATCCAGTCATATTTTCTTTGGTACATGTTTTTACCTATTGTGGTCGTCATCAGCCTAATGTAATTAACAAAAACATTGGAATAACATCTTAAAATCTATGAATGAATGAAATGATGAGTTTCATGTGTGGGTAAAAATATTATTTAAAAACCATTCAGTAATGTGTCTGTCATAAAATGTTCTTGCTTCTATCCTTGTTAAAATTCACAATATAATTGTTGAAACTCCTCTTGTTGATTTAAAAAAGTTGACATGTTATCTTGGAGAAAACTTCTCATATTCCTTCAAATGGACCTTGAAATTGTATAGACAGCTTCTGATTAATGAATGTCATTTAAGAAATGCTGGTGTGTTGAATGGAGAAGCTCCCCTTTCTCTCGGTCGTGTCCTATGTGCTGTCTGATCATGTTCTGTTGACATCGAAATTAACAGTCTTTAATTTTCAGGTCCACCTTTCAGTACTTGATAGACTAACATTCACAATAATTTAAGAGATAAATTTAGTCATATTTTCTTCAGAATTGAAACCAACAACTTAACAGTATGCAACAAATAAACTAAGAAACCTGAATATGACCAAGTGAGTTGGCCATGTGGTTAGGATTGCGTAACTGTGAGCTTGCATTCGAGAGATTGTAGGTTTGAACCCACCCCACTGTTGGCAGCTCTGAAAGTGGTTTTCTGTGGTTTCCCATTTTCACACCAGGCAAATGTTGGGGCCATGGCTGCTTCCTTCCCACTCCTAGCCCTTCCCTGTCACATTGTCGCCATAAGACCTATCCGTGTAAGAATGACGTAAAGCAAATTGTAAAAATAAAAATAAAACACAAATATAAACATTTTCTGCACTAGTAGCAACAAAATGGTATATAACTTCACTTTAACTTCTCAAATTCCTGTCATAGTGCAAAGAGGAAAAAGATGATAAGTGAATCAAGATACACCAGGTGGTCCATCTACCCCTTATTATTTAGTTTTATGAAACCCAACCAATATTAAATTTCTCCTTAATTTCGATGTTGCTATGCATCCTGCCTATGTGTCAGCAATGTAAATAAGCCATGGAAACGGGAAACAAAAATTGAGTAATGTACGCACAATTTCCCCACCCAATCCTATGGACCATTGAACAAACATGTGATTTATTACTCCCTGAAATAACACGTACCCATAATACAATCAAATTAATATGTTATGCCACATGATCTGTAATGATAGAAAGTTAAACAAACACTGTCAACCATTATTGAAAACTGGCACAGATATTAACTTTCAAGGTGGAAGGGCTGTGACCCAAACAGCATAGCCACTTGCTTGCTTTTCTTCACTCTTCCCTGTGAGTTATATACAAGGTCATTAAACTTTATATTGTTATCTGTTGTTGTGAGAGAGCATGTATGTAAATTTACAAATTTTACTTGCAAAAACATTTGCAAAGCAGACAAAATGGAATACCAATGGGACGGGCTTGACAACCTAAAATATTGGGACTATTCCAGCGAAAATGTGAGTATGATCACCCTGCATATCAGGTCAAGTCCAACTAAAACATGGGGCAGTTCCTTTTACCTCAAAAAACAGGCAAGCAAGAAGAGAACTAGAAGTCTCATGGGGAGGCAAATGTCTCCAAAACTGTCAAACGTTAAAATATCTGGATATTATGTGGTACCATGCTCAGATATTTAAACAACATTGTATCAACCCAAAGGGGGAAGTAACAGCTCGAAATAACATCATCAGGAAGCTGACGCATAGGAAAAGGGGTGCCAAACACCCAAACATCTGGCTCCATGACTAATTGATTACCATGCTGGCCTTCGGTAAATCTTCCAATATGAGGTTGACGTATTTGAGCACCTTCAAATACCACTGGGCTGAGCCAGGAGAGAAACTGCCAACTTGAGCTCAGAAGGCCAGGGATCTACCATCTGAGCTACTTAACAGAGCATCTTGTCTTTCTGGGCACATTTCTTTGGAATTTTGTTTCATTGGCTTAAATTTTACTCTCCTAGCACATAGGCACCCTTTAGAGCAAGCGGTTCCAACTGAGGTGTTGTCACGGCCCCGACCGGCCCCGGCAGCAGCCCCGGTGCTGTGCTACAGCACCGTTGAGATGGTGGGGGAAGGAGGGGAAGTGGCAGAGGCAGAACCACAGGTCGTCAAGTCAGCGCGCAGCTTATGAAAACAATATTATTTATGACAGTTCTGTGAACACATAAACACACAATTTATTCTGTACATACTTTGCGTTCACCTTAATGTACATTTAGCATTTAAGTTGATTGTTGACATCGTTTTGTGGCAACTAATTTACCAATAATGGGTACAATCAATTTGGCTGTAGAAATTCTAAGTATGGCCTCTATGTCCGCATCAGACAGAGAAGTCCTAGTTCTCCATTTATTTACATTCAGAATTGAAAACATCTGCTCACATGCATACGTTGTACCGAACATTAACGTAAATTTTAAGGCAACTGTTTGAAGTTTTGGTTATGGTTGAACACCTTTGTAAAAATATATTAAACCACCGCTGTAGTGGTAGTACCTGTCCTTTAGGATTTCGTCGTACTGTAGTCTTATCAGCTCTGTTTGGAAATATGATGGTGATTTTTCAAGACGTGCTGAAAATGGGTCCTAAATATTTCAAGTTGAGGTGCCATATCATTCATTTCTTTGAATCGGGCATTGAGTTCAGAGTACAAAGTCTGTAACGACGTCTGATAGTCTTCAAGATTTTCATAAGTAGACAAACATAAGTTCCTGTACATGACGAGAAATGGTTTGTTTTGACAAACTTATCGCCTCAAAGTGAGCCACAGTGCGTGGGCCCAGTACTTCCGAGCACTCTATTAAACATTCTTTTACAAATTCACCATCAGTAAATGGTCGCCCACTTTTTGCAATTTTCAGAGCAACAATAGCCCATAACATGCTCGAACTGCGCCTTCTAAATTGTTGGGTTCAAGTATCTGTGCAACAGGGAGATAAAATAATTAAAATAATTATCTTTGTGGTTTTTTTTGCAATAGGTCTTATGGCGACGATGGGATAGGAAAAGGCTAAGAATGGGAAGGAAGCGGCCTTGGCCATAATTAAGGAACATCCCCAGCATTTTCTTGGTTTGAAAATGGGAAACCACGGAAAACCATCTTTAGCGCTGCCGACAGTGGGGTTCGAACCTACTATCTCCCGGATGCAAGCTCACAGCTGAGCGCCCCTAACCGCACCACCAACTCGTCCGGTGTGTTTTCTTAGCGGCACATCTAAGTCTAATTCTAAACAGTTCTTAAGAATACAAAACCAAAAACAAAAACAAATCTCCTAAATTGCATGTAAAACAATTTCTAATGAGTAAGTTAATACGTATCTCTGAAGAACTTGGCAATTACAATTTTAACTTAGCATTTTGTTCGGTTCTTGCTGCGCCAACAACGTCATGATAGGGTTAAACATGTATGTTGTGGTAGTGTCGTCGAACGGTTGAAGACTTCACGCTTAAAATGGCATGACAAATTAAACATTGAGCTTTCCCTTCGGTATTGAGAACAAAATATGAATCCACCCATGAAGGATTAAACGACATTTTTAATGAAGGAGAAACCAACTGCTCCACTGTCTGTTCTATCGAATAGATTCTACTGAGAATGACACACACACACATACAGAGAATTAGAATGAATGTACTGTCTCTTACGTACACATGCACCGACCACTGCGTGGGGAAGGTGGGGAAGGTGGGGAAGGAGGGGAACGGTGCTGCTGAGTACAGCGCTGGTGCGCCCCAGCACTAAGTGCTCGAGTTGGAAAGGCCTGCTTTAGAGCCTGTGTTATCTCAAGGAGCAGTGTATACAGGCCAGTCCAATTCAAATGCTATGGGAGCAACCATTGCAACCATGGCTAAAGCCTGCTGTGCTGTGGTGTTGTGCTAGTTAAATGGCAGACAGGGCTGGTGTGCTGTAATGGCGGTAGGACACACAGGCCGGCCAAACGCAAATTGATGCGTGTTGTTGAAGGGGGCAGCGTTTTATTCAATAAAATTTATAATAACTTTGATTAAGAGTAACAGTACTAATCACACAGACTGGTTTAAATTCTAAAACAGAAAACTTGAAGCACAATCACTCCGCCCAAAGGCTTGTTTATATTCTTGTGTATTAAGGTTCATAGACTCTACTTTTGACAGTGTTTGGATGCAACTAATTGCCCTATATTTTGGATGGTAGTGTTTGATGAATGAATTCTCAAAACAGTTTCAAGTCATCTTATATTTCTTGAAATTCATTAAGTAATTATTGTTTGTAAATATAGATTCTATCAAATGTGTTGAATCAGACTCTTATAACATGTAATGAAGTCCCCAGCATAATGGTAATTATTGTCTTTAAGGATGGTATCATTGAAGTTTAACCAGGCTGAGTTGCAAGTTGTATAGATTAGGCACATGAAAAGGAACATATTATTGGATGAGCACAATGACAGGTCAATTTAGGAAGAAGGAGCGATAGAAAGAGAAGACAAGGAGAAACATAAAAACATCCTGTCTGACAAGCAAAGAGGCTTCCAGTTTGCCAACTTGAAAATTTGCATGATTATCCAGTGTAATTTAATTGATAGTGTGAACTAATGCCAGTTTCATATGTGTAATTTGCTGATTAGATACCAGTCAAGTACTTCACTGACTCTTATATTCTTATTTTACTTTTCAGGGCACATAACTTGCTATAGCTGAAGGTTCTTCATCTTCTTCATCATCATCATCATCATCATCATCATCATCATCATCATCATCATCATCTTCATCATCAAAGCGTTTATCCTGCTGGTGTAGGGTACAGTTGACAGATCAAGGAATGCCATTTCCTACGATTAAAATCATTACACTGTAGGTGGAAACCTCTTATGTTGGTGTTGATGGCATCCTGTTATTGTTGTTTTGGTCTTCCAATCGGTCTAGTTTTGCTGACTTTAGAGTGGTAGGCAGTATTTGCAACAGTGTTCAGTAGCTTTACATAAAATCAACTTCATGGTCTGTATTGTACTTTTAACAGATTCACAACTAATAGTATCAACAAAGTGGAAAATTTAAAAAAAAAACTTAGTTGTGAAAGTGTTAAGTAGTGCGCTCATAATGTGGCCATGCCATTGAAGATGTCTCTCATGCATTTTCTCATTTATTGAGATGATGCTAATCTTCTGCCGAATAGCATCATTTGTAATGTGGTTAAGGTGAGAGATTCCCATTGACCAACACAACATACACATCTCCGTAACATGAAGTTGGTGCTGTACTTGTCTCATTGCTGGCCAGCACTCAGCTCCATAGATAGACACTGGGTAAACAACTGTACAGTATATTTTTGAGATGTTAGTTATATGTAAATTAAATCAGCTGTAAGATCACATTTTTATACATAAGTTAATCATCCATAAGGTCATTGGACCATTTTTAATGCTTTTTATGTCATATTTGCTTGCATATTTTAAATGTTTTAGGCCATTTAAAATTCACCTTTATATATGACTTTCCTTGTGTTGCGCAGTGAGGTAATTACAAGAAGGGTTGCTGTCCCCCTCCTGGTGTGTATGAATCTGAATACATTTTGGCCATTCTTAAAGAAAATGATTGGACAGTCTTTTATCTTACTCTTTTTATTTGACAATATGAATATAGTCCATCCCACAGGCACACATGATGCGGCAGAGGGAGGGAGTAAATATTAGGCAGGGTGGGATAGGAACAGCCACCATGGTACGAGTTGAACTTGGATTGACCTGGTATATACTATATTGTATGGATCCCAGCTCGGGGTAATGAGCGAAAACCTCAACAGCATCGAAGGTGGAGAAGGTGGGCTTTAGTATGACAGAGGTGGCAGATGTGCTAGTCCATTCAGTTGTAGTGTATCTCTTCCAGAGGAGTGGCCAAAGAAGGCATCTCTTCTTCATGTTAGGAGTAGCCTGAAGAATCACTGCCATTAGCAACTCTCAAATACCATAGGAAGTTGTGACTCTATCATAGTAATAGGCTATACTTACAATGGTCCAACAAAACCAGCCCCGGAAAAGGCCATATATAGTTTTTTTTGCATTTTTTAGTCCTGTAGCCATATACTAAATAAATAACCTATTTTTATCAAAAATATTAAATATCTGCAAAAAAAAAAAAAAAGGATAAGAAATTGTTGGACCAAACATTTATAGAAAACATATTAAATTAAATGTTTTTACATTAGGAAACAATCATGTCATTATTCCATAGATATTTTGTAACTTGACTTAACAGTTTGAAACATTTAGAAAATAAACTCCAGTGAACCAAACTGTTAATACACATATATCTTACCATGGACCAGATTGACAGCAGCACCAAATAGGTATACAGCTTGTGACAGGATGTAAGTGGGTTGAGCTTGCCATAGAATGAATGGGTTATTTATCTTGAGAAACCAGTCTGAAAACTACAAACATATATACAGTAAACCTTCATTAAGACGTTTCTGCAGGGAACAACAAAAATGAACGTGTTAAGTGAGAAAACGTACTACTGAATATATGAATAAAAATTATCCAACAGGGATATAGAAAAACAAGATACAATTATTTCCTACATGAGGGCATTTTACATTGTACAGTGAAAACTATATCTACCATTTCTAAAGGTAAGAGGAAAGTATTAAAAGGTGTGAAAAACACGAGAAAACAAATATGAAAACCTTTTCTGCTGGAGCCAACCTCTTAAGAATGCCGGGCACAATTCCTGGTGAAACACTGGGAGTTACAAGCATGTCAAGATGCCTTTCTTTGTCCCTATATTTCTTTCACTCTTTAGGTGTGGGCTTCCTTTCTCTCTTTGGGTCAAGTTCTTCCAGTCGCTTTCTTCGGTTTGTTCTCTTGGTCAACTTACCATTTGTGAATTTTGGATCTTGTGTGATTCCTGCCAGTTTAATTTCATTTTGAAATTTGCCAATCCATTTCATAGCATCTGGATTTTTGCAGAATTTCTTCATTATTGTTCACAACTGATCTGCATTTAGAGCAGTCACCCAAGTGGGTCTTTGTTTACCTCATCTTTTATAAATAATTTCAAAGAATTTAGAAATTTATTGAACACTTCCCTTGGTAAATTATTCCAATACCTAACTACTCTTCTTACAAATGAATATTTGCCACAATTTGTCCATTTGAATTTCTACTATATCTTCATATTGTGATATTTCCTACTTTTAAAACAGCACTCAAACTTATTTGTCTACTAATGTCATAAAGTCAAATACTAATACTAGATTATAATAAATCTTATGTATTGAACAGGTGGAATTTATAATCTAGTATTATTATTTGACTTTAAGTACATTTCAATATGGACCATAACATGAGATTTGTAACATGTAATACTAATGTCATTCCATGCCATCTCTCCACTGACAGCTCGGAACATGTTGAGCAGCTCGTCTCCTTTCTCCTAGTCTTCCCAGCTCAAACTTTGTGACATTCTTGTAATGCTACTCTTTTGTCGGAAATCCCCAGAACAAATCGTGCTGCTTTTCTTTGGATATTTTCCAGTTAGGCATAGATATAAAGGATAATTTAATAAAAAACCACCTAGTCAATACTTTCCACGTTTAATGTGGTTATTATCTACATGATTTTATGTAGACTTATTTAGGTCAGGTACGTGTTTCACCCATTATTTTGGGCATCTTCAGCCTGTAAACAACCTTTAGGTCAAGGTTTGGGACCTTTTTAACCAATATAAACATACCAATATATACACTATATACAATATATACATTATATATAATATATACAAACATTAATGAACTCTTAAGATGGGTAACATAAGTTAATACAGTTAAGTTTTTTGGTCCTAATCTATCTAATATGAAAAATGTCCAAAACTAAAATGGATCTTCTTTTTGGTAAAGAGGATTACATGTCGGGGTTTATGTGACCCCTATATCATATTATGTTCTTGACGTACCGTCTCTGTTGACAGGATGTGTCGTCAACAATAAGTGGAGATTTGAACTGATTGTTGCTTGTAGGTTGGTCAAGATTGAAAATATAAATTTAAATTAAATGTGTTTTAACTTGGCAGTTCTATTCTGGTTAACTTAAAATGTTCAAAAATAAAATGAAATGGATCTTCTTTTTTATCATAAGTCTTGAGAAGGGGTGATATTAAAACTGGGGCTTATTTGACCCACGATTTTCATTTTCATGTTCTTGACGTAACTACTATTTAAATGTGTTGTCATACACAAGTGGAGATTTAAAAAAACGATTGTTGTAGGTAGACTGGTCAAGAACGTTGTGAATGAAACTGTTAGCGTCTTGACTTTGGGTCTCATGAGAGTTGTTACTTGTAAATAATATTTTCCAATTCTCGAATCAAGTAATCCTGGTGAGGGTCCCATACATTGAAACCATACTCTAATTGTGGTCTTACAAGAGACTTAATATGCCCTCTCCTTTACATCCTTACTACAACCCATAAATACTCTCATAACAATATGAAGAGATCTGTAAACTTAAAAAAGAAAATTCTAAAAAAATGAGAGGACTTTTCCTCTTTGTGGAACTCACAACCTGATCTTAGAAGTGTTGGTTGGCGACCATGGTTTCCTTAGTTGAGCCTGGCATTACTTTCATTTACTTGTGTCAGGCTCCTCACCTTCATCTTTCCTATCCAAACTCCTTTTCTCATCTGACTCCAAATGTGTTAGTTTTTCAAGACCAAGGGAGGCTTTCGTTTTCATGCCCTTCTTTTGCCGATACCTTCTTTCTTCAAAGTGTTGAGCTTCTTCCTTTCTGATTAGTGTTAAGAGACTGTAATCCTCTTAAGACAAGAACAATCACCCACCTCCATAAAATTTTAATCTGGTTTTCTAATGTCACTCTGAATGTCTGTATAGTGTTTGATTTCCTGCTTGTTTCTAAATCTGTTTATTGTTTGCCTATGAGTTTGGATTACAACAAATGAATTTCATTTGCCTCACAATTTTAAGACCTAAATGGGCTTATTCACAACTAATAATAACAATAATAGCTGGGAACAATGGCAGGATGGTACTGGGAATGAGGAGATAAGTTAGGAATGAACTCAATGGATGAAGCTGTGCGCATAACCGGCTTCAATGGTGGGGTCATGTGAAGTGATCTTTTCTTGCTAGTGGCTTTACATCGCACCGACACATCTGTGGAAGAGTGGTAGAGTGTCGGCCTCTGGATCCCAAGATAGTGGGTTCAAGCCCGACAAAGGAAGTGGGATTTTTGAAGGGCAGAAAAAAGTCCATTGGACACTCCATGCCGTACGATGTCAGCATGCAAAAGTTCTCTGGTGACACATTTGATGCTTACTTGACAAAATTAATTAAATCTCAGCCACAGACGCCCAAGAGAGTTTCAGTTTACTCTGTCTGCCATCTAGTAGGCCCAGAGTAAAACGAAACGTTGAAATTGATGAGCAGACAGCCAGATGATGTCAAATTGAAATGTCTGCACATGGTAGCTGCGGCCATACGATTATTATTTTTATTATTATAACAAGAGTACTTTTTCCCTTATAATCTGCTTTACGTCGCACCGACACAGATTAGGTCTTATGGTAAGGATGAGATAAGAAAGGCTAGGATTGCAAAGGAAGCAACCGTGACCTTAATTAAGGTACAGTCTGGTGTTAAAATGGGAAACCATGGAAAACCATTCTTCAGGGCTGCCAACAGCGGGGTTTGAACCCACTACCTCCCGAATGCAAGCTGATAGCTACGTGGCTCAAACCGCTCAGCCACTTGCTCGGTAACAATAGTACTGTATGTAAATTAACGATGCTTCAAGTGTATTATTGGTTAGGACTGCATCAGAATTCAATTTTGCATTGTTCAGCATACAGGACCGAGCAGAGTGGGCTGTGGCTAGTTTTATTAGACTTGCAGCTCTGCGTTTTGTAGGTGGAGGGATTGGTCTCCACCATTGGCTGTCCTGAGAATGGTTTTCCATGGTTCCCCATCCTCCTGCACTAAGGCAAATGACAGGACAGACCCTTTCATAGGCCATGCACTCTTCACCTCAAATCTCCACTACAAGTCTCCTCGGCCTGAGAGATGGCATTACCCTCAAGGAGGCCCACCGTACCCCTTCAGGGAATGAAAGTTATATATTAAAAAAACGTACAGGGAAGTGTCGAACGACAGAGGTATGAAAGACTATTATAAACTGTCATAAATGAAGGCAATTGACATGGGTATCAACTTCCAAACATCCAAAGGCATGCCATGTCATCTGGCGAGACGGCATCGAAAAGCATTACATCCAGAGCAACACTGATGGCAAAAGACAGAGGGGACGAGCTGCGAACTGATACATCGACCAAATAAAGAGCAAGTACAACTGGGAAACCATCCTTTTGTAAGACTATCAGGAGGAAAATGGAAGAGGTCTGACAGTTCGAAGAATGAAGGTATCAGCAAAAACCTAATATCGTCGGGGTCGAAAAAAACAAACAAGAGTTGACCGCGGGAGGTTGGGATAGGAAAGATGAAAGCGAGGAGCCTGACACAATTAAGGGGAAGCAATGCCAGACTCAGCTAAGGGAACTGTGGTCGTCAACGCTCTCAAGATGAAAGCCTTGGGTCCTCTTTCAGTCGTCCCTTACGACTGGCAGGAGCAGTAGTGGTGATTGGGATTTAGAAGTGGAGGGGCAAAAAAGTATACAGAAAACACAAACTACCCGGTTTGTGGAATATAGCAGGGGGGTATGTATATCTGTAAAACCGGAAAAGAAAAAAAATCAAAATGGTAAGTTTATTGATGTTCTCTGAGCAAATTTCAATAGAGAGGTAAAGGTTGACAGTTTACTAACTTAAGTGCAGTAATAACAGCTTTTTGAGATTTTGATTCAATACTATACAATAAACCTTTAACCAAACGTACATTATTACACATGTATTACAATTAAATAGAAGTACGCCATGATTACACAATTAAGAATAATTTAGTATTTGACTACAAACTAACACACTACAGAGACTGCCAAACTGACGAATGCGCGCGGCAAGCGGGTGAAACAAATCTCAGACATTGGCAAAAAGTATACCCCTGCTACCCTTCCTCACAGCACATGCTAAGTCTCCAGTAAATACTTGCTGTGGTGCTGTACAAATCGGTTAGCCGCGACAAACCACATGTTTTGCGTATTTCTGCTAATAATTTTGTTCATAATTAAAGAAAATAATTGGCTGATAAGACAGCAAGGCTTGTACAAATTGCTTGCTTTAATCATTCCTAGTTTCAGCCGGCTAAAGTGGAAAAAAAAAATCTCCACAAAGTGGGGGAGCGACTGCCCCCCCCCCCCCTCGCGCGCCCCTAATCTCCGCTACTGGGCAGGAGATAGAGTTCATTTATTCTAGTGCACCCACGGGGAGACAGTTTGACGAATGTGCTACTTGAAAGAATATGGACACAGCAAACGACCGCGATACGTGGCCGAGTGCTTTACAAGGAACTATATGAAGTGTTACCAGTGGCGTATGCTGGGATTAAGACATGGGCCACCACTAGACTTAGGTTACCTCTTCTCGATGGTTGGTTTATTGAATGTCAAGCCTTCAGTGTTTTGAGCTGCAGCCAGTAGCCAACGGAGAAACCTGCTGTGTTGTCAAGGCTGCTTTTACAGGGTACAGTCCCGACCTCTGCTACTGCCAATGCTCAACCCCTGATCAGTGGAGATGGTAGCCTAAGGTTTAGCAAACAAAAGTCCGGCTTTGTGGCTAATTGGATAGAACGTTTGCCTTTGGTCCGATGGCCCTAGTTTAGTTTCCAGAATCAGCCCCTTATACTGTTAATTCCCCTGGCTTGGGGACTGGGTGTTTATGACGTCTTTGCCATTCATTTTATCCCCATTAGGTCAACACCAAGGCTATATAGATGCCATGCCCCATTATTATTATTTTACAGCGGTTGTACCCATCATTCACCGGATAATTAGCTTCCTCGGGAGATCAGTGGTCGTGTCCGACCCATGATCGCGGGTTCAATTCCAACCAACAAAAGAAAACACTAAACCTGAAAGATGGCATTTCATTTTAGCAGATCTACCAATAAAAATAAAACTATATTGCTCCTCTAACAGCAGCCCAGCAGTCTCTTCCTACAAGGATGTAGAAGTAAACGGGAGTGAGGAATACCCGCACGTATCTATATCATTAAGTCAGAAGTACCGGTATGAGGTGAGGAAGTATATACGATGAGTAACGCATGGTTGATAGCAGTGGCGATCTGACGGACCGAAGCCTAGCACACCTATCCTCCGCCAGTCCCCGCTCCTATCCGATATCCAGCAGCAAGCCGCATGTGTTAGTCGAGGGGAGAGGGGCGAGAGTCTGGGCTGCAATATCAGTCTCGAATGCCTTGCTCTCAGAAATATGTGCGACGTTTCTTCTCACTGCTTTCAAGTTTTGCAAATGGAACTATGTTTCAGATGCTTATATTATAATGTGCTTTAGACTTCCGTCATTCTCAATTGAGATTTGGGCTTCACTGATAGCCTTGATAGCCCTCAGTATACGCTACTGAGTGTTACAACGTTCGGAATCGAACCACAACCAAGAAGATGGACTATATTTGCTCTCTTGACTGAATTAAAGATCGAATTGCAAGCTTTCGATATATCGATATGGCTATAAGGCTGTGCGAGTCAAATCGAGCGGTTGTCAAGGCCAGCGGAATTATAACCTTTTCCGGTCTGTTGTAGTTGAAAGAAGTTTAACAGAACATGAATATTATGAACTATATTTACCCCCTCAAATTTCAGTTCCGACACTTCCTCACCGAATCCAGGTAGGTTGGCCATGTCCACTCCCATCCCAACTGATGAACTGGTAGTTACAGTCTCCCAGGCTCAACACTTGAAACCCACCTTCTGAAAGAAACTAAGAAGTTTTGAATCGTCATCACTGACGAGTGGACTTTATCTCATATGGAGAGCTTAGACTGATAAGTGGAAACGCTCGAGAGCTCCCAGGTGTGCGCTAAACAATATCAAACTTGGATAGTGATTTAATTTCAGTGATAAGCCAACTTCCAGTGCTTCCGAAAGTTTATCAGGAGCTATCTGATACCAGTATATCCCTAGTTACCACAGGAACATCTGGGAAGTGGATCAGTGGTGTATTCTAATCCTAATAATGAGATGTGCTGCTAATGGTCTTTAACAAATTTATGTTTTCAGTCGTTTTACTGTAACGTAATTCTGTTATTAATTCGGATAATTTCACACATTATATACGGATGCCAGTACATTTCTTATAGGAGTGTTTCGGTATCAAAAGAGGAAAAGAAGCTCAAATAAATATTATTAAAAACGATGCCAAAGTTGAATATCAGGTGTATGTCTTTGAAGGTTACAACTTCATTTGTAAATTAGTCCAGTTCTCTCTTTGCACAAGAACCATCTCTGTGACCATCCCATAAAATGAAACTTTCAGACATAGTTCTTGATGCACGTCTTTTTCAATTGCTATGACACTTAAATGATTAAGTCTACCCTGACCTTAGGTGCACCTTTGGTATTTGTGTATTCGTTTCAGAGCTAAAAACAACGTTCAACAGCAGTAGCGGCGATTGGAAGTAAGAAGTGGGGAGGGGGTTTGGCAGAAAAAACTATAGGCAACAAAAAGTACCCGAGTCCGAGGGATATAGCCCTGGAGGAGGGAGGGAGTAGACATCAAAACTGAAAATATAGCCATAAAATAGTAAGTTCTTAATGCTCTCTGACCGAATTTCCGTAGAGACGTAAAGGTTGACAGTCTATCAACTTATGTTCGGTAATAATAGTACCATACAATAAAACTTTCACCAAAGGAACAATAAATTACACATGTATTACAATTAAATAGAAGTGTGGCGTGATTATATAATTTAAAAGTAATTTAGTGTTTGACTACACAATAGGTGACAAAATACCAGACACTATATAGAACTGAACAGACACATTTACTGAGTGAGACTGCCAGACTCACGAATGTGCGCAGCAAGCGGATGACCTGCTACCCTTCGTCGCAGAACATGCTACACATTGCTCCGCGGCAGGGGCGGCCGTACCTTATGTGCTGAAGTGCTGTAGCACATTATCTATTTTAAAAATACATTACTTTAGTCATATTATCTACAATCAAATACAGTGCATTGAAAAAGATGTCAGCCAAAGAATGCGAAATTATTCAACTCCCCTCACAACCAGGTAACTAGTCATTCACCCCACGCCGGGTGCTGTGCAGATCACAGCTCTTGCGAGAATTTCTAAGCTTATTGCCAGAAAACAGGATCTCTGCCTTTTGCGCATGCATGCCCGACTTTTCCGATGTGCTGTGGAAACAACAGCCAAGACATCACTTCACAGCGACTTGTTCGACCACAGAGAGGCAGCACTGGTCACACTTACATTTCGACCGAAATGAGAATGTGGCGGGTGGCACCCTCTTGACTCAGCGGTAGTATTTAAGAGGGGATCGCTCACAGCAAACGGGGGAACAAAATTCTGTAGACCGCCAGGTCTTTTAATACTTCCATAGCCACATTTTTAAATCGATGAACTATAAAAAATGTAATTTTTATGTTATCAAAATAACGACATGCTATTGTGATTTCCTTTAATAACAAAAATGACTAGTTTATAAATTTCACTATAACAACATACCGGTAACATGTAAATTGGCGTTACGACGTTGCTGGTTTTAGTGATTTTGGTAGCATTGAGAAGTTCTGTTTTTGCACACTCACGCCAAGTGTTTCTGAGATCGTGAATTTTTTGTCATGGCAGGTGTTATTGCGTGTTTAATTAGTTTTCTATGAGGGATGTGTAGGCCTACATGTGTTGGTGTTGTTTGCTTGTTTGTTCAGTATAGAGAACTCAGTGGAGAACCTCTTGAAAACCGAATATGTTTCTAAATATTTTTATTTTTTGGGGAGGGGATGGGTTACAGCACACAACTGATTTTCTGCACCAGCCGCCACTGCTCCACGGGTCTCTACTACTTGCTGTGGCGCTGTTCAATTCGGTTAGCCGCGACGAACGACATTTTGCTCGTATTTCCGCTAAGTATTTTTCTTAATAATTAAAGAAATTAAAAGAAAGAATTAGCTGAAAAGACAAAAGAGTTTGCTCATTTTTTATTATAGTTTCAGGCGGCTAAAATGGAGTAAAATGTAATTTTTTCTCCACAAAGTGGGGGGTGAGCTTATGACTCGCGCTTACTGGGAATTCCTCATTCATGGGGAACAATTGTAAGCCTCAATCCCTAATACGAAGGAGGTTCAACGGGTTGCCCGGTCCTTTCGGACTAGGAAGACACGCTGATTCCTTCAGTGTAGCGCGCGTGCGGCCCAGAACATCTGTAACGTGCTACTGCCATAACCTCTCGATCGACGTTCTACGAGTTTCTGCAAACTTCGTCGCATGTATTTATTTATTTATCATAAGTCTGTACAGAGTTCTCCTCCATTTTCACAGACACTATACATAGGTGTACATAAATGCATGAATGAGGTTTTTTTCTGAATGATTCCATGACCGAATAATATTGTCATGCATGCATGAATAAATGAATGAACACTTCCCTCCCAGTCACGGATGGCCACCAACTGAGGAGAGAGCATTCGGTTGGCAGGATAAATGCATGGACGGGATTATGCATGACTACTGCCCGGTCGTGTTATCCACCCCTGGTGAGAAAAAGGAGCCACCTTCCCAAGGATAACACGTCCGGCCCTTTCCCTTGAGGCCCAAACGGAAGACCCCACCTGATCTAATAGCTGTCAAACACTAATTTCTCACCATTCCCTAATTTCTGCGAGGCACACGTAAGCGGAAATCCCGCACCCCATGTGCCCCCCTCCCTATTCTTCTTTCTCTGTTGCATTTAGATCAATCTACATATTCGATTGGGATAGGCCCGTCCTATCCCGTCCTACTTCGGTTATAGCCTTACATAAGTGTATGAATTAATGAATGAATGAATTAATTAATTGGCTATGATTCCCTATCTAAAATAGTGCCCTTTGCACAGGCGGATCGCCATTCCACATGCAAGGGCCACGCCTACGATTATCTACATGAGTGTATGAATAAATGAATTAATTAATTAATTGCCAATTCCCTAACTGTATTGAGAAAACACGTATGGATGGATTTATGAATGGGTATATGGATATTCATGCATGCATGTTAGGAAAAAATACTCATCCCTCCCAGTACGGATAACCAGTAACTGGGGAGAGAGCCCTTGTTATGAATTAAATCAATGATTGAATGAATAATATATGTGGAATGAGTAGTGAATGAATGAGTGAATGTTATCAACCTTCAGCCACGGATCGCCAGCAGCTGAGGATGAAACATTATATCCATTGGGCCCTGTCTCATTACAAACAGTTTGACAGTTAATTACGTTATGGCTTACTAACATATCGACTTTACAGTGCTACATATACTAATATTCCTTTTTTACATAGCCCTATTGGCAATTTCTTAACTAATCGGTTCGCAACACAATCATCCATCCGTAATATGACCTACCCTCATTGTAGGCTCTTTCAACACTCTTCTACATGAATTTCTAATTACAATTAACAGTTTACTGAGATTACCAGGTTTATACCATTCTTTGCCTATCATCTTAATAATCCTATAGCCATTCTCATCCTCATTTATCATATATTGTTCCTTGTTATTCAAAAAATTTTCTTCTCACCGCTATGGTTTCTTTACATGATTTCAACATGTGAAATTCTTCTCTGTTTTCACCACAGAGAAGGCACCTTGTTGCATCTTTCACTTTAATCCATCCCCTATTCTTGTAAATTCCCATTAACCACCATATCAAACCCCTGATTTCTCTTCTATTTACACTCACAATATTTATGTTCATATCCTGCCCTATCCTAATAAACTCTGAGAGGGTCGCCTTGCTTCTACACTCGGATACCAACCACTGTCTTAGAATATCTCTGAGTCGTCTAATGATTAGTTTATTCGTTGATCTTTCCAACCTCTCCCAATAACTTCCATATCCCAACCTATCTAATATACTTCTGATTTTCGTTAACCAATACTCTCCCTGGATATTATCTCTCTGATGTTGATATGCGATCTGCAGAAGCTCGCCACCCTCTCTTCCTTTCAATCTCAACAGATATTTCAGAACTCTCTTAAGAACATCTACTTGGATATTTTCTTCACATATTAATCTTACTCCACAATTCGCTGTACAATTTGGTAACCCCATTACAATTTTACAGAACTTACTTATAACCTGATTCAGCATCTCACACTCTTTTTCTACACCCCATAGCTCAGCTCCATAAAGCATTCGATTTTTAACTACGGCTTGCAAGACATTTCTCTGAATCTTATAGTCTATATTTGGGAATTTATTTTCAAGAATTCTAATTACTGATAATGCTGCAAGACCTTTCCATTTGGCTTGTTTTATTTGATGGATCCACTTCCCATTGTTTGCTATATATATTCCCAGGTACTCTAATCTATTTGTGACCTCCACTTGACAACCATCAATCGTCCATTGTTCATTCTTCGCTCGTTTACAGCCTTTCTTACAGATCAGAACTTTCGTCTTGGAAATGTTAATTTTTAATGACCACGTTTTAGCAAACTCTGTCACAGCATTAATGCTCTTTTGCATGCCTCCGGCCGTTAACGTCATCAGCAGGACATCGTCCGCGAAAATTAGGCCTAGTATTTATTGATTTACTAAAACTGGACTCATCCAGTTATCACCTCCATGTCCAATTAATATATCGCTTATAAATAACAGAAATAAAATAGGAGATAGCTTACATCCTTGTTTCAAACCCAATAAAGAATCTATTTGACCACATGCTACCCCATCATCTACCCTTATACTGCATTGCACCCTTCGGTAAACTGCCTCCAATGCTTGTACCATCTTACTAGATACCCCTAATAGGCGTAATTTTGCGAACAATGCACCCCTGCTGACTGTGTCAAAGGCCTTTTCAAAATCTATAGCCGATATATATAATTTTCCTGCTTTCAGTTTTATATACTTATCTATTATTGTTTTTACAATCATGATGTTATCTATTGTTCTGCGTTTTCTGAAACCACTTTGATATTTCGAGAGGATGGAGAATTCTTCCGCCCATTTCGTCAGTCTATTTGCCAGAATTCCTGTATATAATTTACTTAGGGAGTCCAATAGTGTTATACCTCTGTAGTTGTTTGGATTACTTCTCTCCCCACGCTTCTTGTAAATTGGACATATTATACCTGTCTGCCATGCCTTAGGAAACTCCAAAGAATCAAATATCCTATTGAACAATTTTACTAATATTTCCAGCATTTGTTGACTTTTTACTGCTTCTTTCCAAAATTCATTAGTTATACCACTGAAGCCCCCCGCTTTCCTACATTTGACCTTTCTAATCATTTCTAAAACCTCACATTCTGTTATTTCTTCATCTAAGCAGGGGATACAAATCTCCAAGCCCCTCGAGATATCCATACATGTTCTATTATTTATCCAAGTATCCTGTCCTCCTAGCAATTTATTAAAATAATCAATCCAGACTCCATTCTCAATTTTAACATTGGCATATCCTCTCTCACCTCTACTTATTTTGTTAATTCTATTCCATACCTTATCACTTTGATTATTCTTACAGTCTATGTTTATTAATTTTGCCTCCTCCTGTTGCCATATCCTCTTTTGCTCTACTAACAACACTTTATATTCTTTTCTTAGTTTACAATAGTGTGCCCGAACCTTAGGCTCCCCCTCTTTTCTATATGCCTTTAGGGCTCTAATCACCTCCATTTTCTTTGTTTTACACACATCTTTGTACCATCCTTTCCTTTTATCTTTATTATTATTATTCTGTTTCCTTTTCACATGAGCTATAGTTTTAAAGGGTTTCTCTACCAGTTCTACCACTAAGTCCACCTTACTACTCAGTAACGCAACCTCTATTCCACTCTTAATTATCTGGAATTCTTCTCCCTTTAAATATGACTCTACTCTTTTTGGGGTATTCTCGCACCACTTGTATTTATTAATTATCCTAATATTATCTTTTTCTGTTACAGTGTAATGTTCGTCCTGTTCTTTCTCATACACTTCTAGGGTAACAGATACCGGGGAATGATGTGATTCGGCCCATTCTAATATCTCTATTTCCTTTACCATCTCTAAAATATCTCCCGTACACACAACCAAATCAATTACACTACCTCCCTGCGCTGTAATATATGTTAGCTTTCCCGTTTCATCTCCCCGCCACCATCCATTTAGAATATATAAATTCTCTGCGGTACATAGTTCTAGTAGTTTATCCCCATATACATTACGTTCCTTATCCCGACTGTTTCTGCTACCTCTCATTGGCTATATTCCTTCTTTACTATATGCGGGAATTGACTCTCCAATTCGTGCGTTCCAATCCCCCAACATAATGATTCCTGCTTCTTCATATTTACCTCTCATTAGGTTAATCTCCTCTATTAAATCCTCAAAAAAGTTCACATTGGTATATGGTGACCCCATCGGATGGTTATATATAAAGGCTAAGCATATGTCTCTCTGTTTACTCCCTTCCAGTTTAAGTTTGATCCAAATTACATCTTGCATATCGTTAGGCAATTCTTCTATCTGACTACTAAACTCTTCCTTTATCAGAAGTGTTATTCCTCCCGGAATTCTCCCTCGAGTCCCTCGTTTTCTTTTTATTACACTTCTCGTAACATAGCCCTTCCATGTTAAAATCTTTCCTTCCGGCATCCATGTTTCTAAAAAAGCAAATATCTCAAAATTTTCCACAAGCTCAGACACTCCATCATTCCCCAGTTTACTTAATATTCCTTCTATATTTACAAAACCAATTTTCAATGCTAGTTATTTCACTTTCCTATTATCTGAGACACTACCTGTTTTACTACGTGTGTTTATTGTTTTATCAATTTGTACTATACTTCCATGAGGGGAACTATAAATTTCCCCTAACTTCTTTCCTTCCCGTTTATTACCTTTTCCATCTGAGAACACTCCCTTCTTAGCCCATAAGTCCTTCAAGCTCTGTCCCTGCTTCTTTTTCTTATCGTCCTCTGTCCTGCAGCTGCTTTTTTCAGCTACCGGAGTAGTACACAAGCTATTACCCGGTTCCTCATCAGGTGTAAAACATTTACTTACAGGTCGTCTCTCAGTAGTAGTGGCAACGCCCTCACTGTCAGTAGGTGTCAGCAACCTTGGCGACACGAGCTCTGCTCCTGTTTCCTGCACGTCATCATTCTTTCTTCCGTGTTGCGCCGGTACCGCACTTCCTACTCGCGCCAGGGCTTCCAGCTGGGATGGCGTGTAGTTCTTTCTCCAACCATCGCCTGTGATGAATAGTCTCTTGCCTCTAATAAACGCTGTAAGGCCCTCCCTTCTTGCTCTCCCCAAGTGGAATCGTAGGATTTTCATCTATTTCCTTTCTTCAATTCCCAGGTCTCTCTGGATCCAGACTTCCGTCCCTTTTAAATTCCTGGCATTCCGGAGAATTTGGTGGGTTATCATTCCAGATACCAATTGTACTTTAATCGGTCTGTTCCCTTGGATCCTTCCTATTCTCTGCACGTCGTCCACATCGGATTCCGTGCAATTTACTTTCACTCCTTCTGTGAACACTACTTCGTCGTATGTACATCTCCACATACTCTACAATTTTATGTTTCTACAGGACTATACACTATTATTATTATTATTATTATTATTATTATTATTATTATTATTATTATTATTATTATTATTATTATTATTATTATTATTATTATCTGCTCTGGTTATCAATATTTCTTCCTGTCATCGGAATTACCTTCCTTTTTGCTCACCTGTCGTTACCCTCCGACATTTCTCGACACACTGACTGCTGTCTTCCTGTCTGCTTCGCACCTACTACGTCACCTGCCACCCACGTCACATGATCTTTCTCGAATGAACTGGTCTTCGCTTCCGGGCGTGTATATGTTGGACTGCTTGGCCCGTCTTGGGCAGACTGGCATCATCTTCTGTAAATAGTGTGTGTGTGTGTGTGTGTGTGTGTGTGTGTGTGTGTGTGTGTGTGTGTGTGTGTGTGTGTGTGTGTGGAGGGGGGATACGGACTTCGCACGGCTTGCCGTGTGCTGCCATTTTCTTCCCTACCAGCTGATGGAGTTGACTTGAAAAGGGCTTTGGAGAGCTAAACATTTCTTTAAGTAAACTTGTTTAAAAATTCTAACTTGGCCTGTTTTGGCATTCCCGTGATGGCATGCTGTGAAAATTTTCAAGGCCTTGTTTCGAGCCTGGCTTCTTGCCACCTTCAAACTTATTGAGATTATTTGTTTTTTAAGTGCTGTAATATTGGTGATGTGGAGTGAGCCTGAACATCGTCAAACAGAACTTTCTCAAGCTTAGATGATTCCGGAAAAACATAAATTGGCAGACTGAACTTTCTTGACCATTACGCAGTCGGAGTTTCCATTCTTTTCATCCTCGCTTATCCTTATTTTGCTGATCCTTCTTTTTACCCTACCCTTTTTTTATTTGGTGTATATGGTTTTTATATTAGAGCGCCCTGGAGGCGTCTTCGTTTGTTTTTAATGTGGCCAAATAATTTTTTGATCTTCATAGTAAAAGTATACTTGTTCCTTCCAAAGTTGATCGGATAATAATGATAATAATTATAATTATTTGAGGTGATTGTGTGTGTGTGACACCTCCCTTTTCAAAAAATTGAGAAAACTTGTTTTGTGATCTAGTCCCCTTATATGGTTATCACTCACGCTAGGTGGAGTTATCTGAGATAGTGCTCAAAGTAACGATTTTGTAAATACTTTGTCAAACTTTTGTTGGATTACTCCTTTTTCCAATACTTTTCCTCCTAACGGCGATCCGACCTATTTGCCTTTGTGATCAATGTCCGGGGTTTTGCTCGGGCTTATTCTCCTTGTACTGTGTACTGTGATAAAACTTTTACCCCAATTCTATTCACAAAAAGAAGGGAGTATTTCTTTTAAAGAGTTTAGAAAATTCTAGTCAAGAAATGTATTATCTGATATATTTATCTGTATAACTATTGGAAAACAAAAAAAGATAGGTCCTGCATGGCAGTTCCTTTTTAATCTATTTGTATATTTGGTCAATTCTATTTTGCGAAAAAGGGTTAGATTAATTATCTCTCTTGTACTTTTTTGAGGATCTGTATTCTCCAAGTATGTCAGTGCGTACTGTATTCTCGTAATAGTTGCTGTTCCAATACACTTGGTCACTCTAAGAATTTCTTTCAAAAGGTGTTGTCCTTTTTTTTTGAATGTTGGTACCTACCACGGTAAACCTCTCCTATTACCCCCCCCCCTCGCCCCAGTACTGCTTCCAGCCACTCTGCTTTTTCTTGTTTTGGCGTGACCGACTTCGCACTGTTGCCTGTGCATAGATATCGTTTTGGCATTTTTACTTTTTTATTTCTTACAACCGTGATGGAAAGATTTGTTGTGGAGAAAGCTCTCAAGATATCTTAACTATATTGCACAAACTACGTTACACATCTAAATGTACGATTTGGAACCTCGCCGCCGTGGCTGCGCGCTGCTACTGCCAGAGGCGTCCCGACACTAGCGGCGCCGCCTGAGCAGTTGTGGTGTATTCGTTCCTCTCTTCCTCGGCAGTGCAGTTGGTGTGATTCACCCGTTCTCTACACAAACCATGTCCAAAATGCAAATAAAAAGAAGACTATTGCAGGAAGGAGAAGACAATGACAACTTGATACTTCTAGCATTATTGCTCCGGAAAAGGAAAAGAAAAGCCACGAACGATATCTACAAAAACCGAGAGGAAGAAAGGTGCTTTAAAATATTGATTGAAAGACATCTAAAAAGAGATGAAGTTCTGTTTATACAACACTGCATATTCAACTATGACCAATTCGAGATGATATTGACGTTGGTTGCTGAGGACTTGAAGCCTTCTACACAGCGGAAATGCATCAATGCCCAACAGAAACTTTTCATAACCATGCGGTAAGTAATAGTTAGTCCATTCAGGTAAATAGTTTAAAAATAAATGTGGATGTCTCTAAAGTTGTAATAATCAAGTAAGAATGAAATTCACATTTTATTGCATTTATCTCTGTAACTACATTCCATTTATATCACCTTTTTCCACATTGATTTAATAACCAAAAGAGTGTACAATTTCAAAGATTAGGTGTTTCAAAATTGTAAACAAGAGATCAAATTTTTACGACATTTTGTCACTAAGTGTATAACTCCAATAGCTGTTATTAATCTGGACATTTGAAGCCTGACAATCTTTGTCCGTATCAGCATGAAGGTGTAAAGGCACAGTTTCATGGTAGGTATTGTTGCCTGTGACGTTGTTGTTCTCTGAGGAGAGGAGAGTTGCATAAAATCCTCGGAGACTGATGTTGACTGAAAGTTTTTTCCGGCGTGCTGAAGTTCAAACTTCGTTATAGTATTAAATATTTCAGCTTTTGCCTGTATTATCGATGTTGGAGAAAGAATACTTAACACTTCTTTAACATGTTCCCCGAAACTTTCTATTGGAGAGCTGTATCTTGTGCAATTCAAGTTTTCCATTCCTTTCTGTCGCTGCTCCTCCCTTATTTTCATGAGCTCGATGAGTTTGCTGTGTTGATCATTGTCACTGTTTGTTTTCCTTTTGAGATATCTGCGTGTATGTATTATTTCACTGGAAATACTCGGTATAGGTTTGTCTTCAGTACTCGGTGTTTGGATGTCTGAAATACACTGCGTGGGTGTTTCTGAACCGAGGGATGGTGTCACATCATTACTGCTCTCTTGTGATGGCGCATGTATGTTAGAAATGCTTATTCGCTCTCTATGTACCACATTTAGAAATATCGGTCGTAAAGATGCCTTTTTGGTACTTTGGTAGCTGCTGAGCCCGTTACCTTCTTTTCTTTATTTTTACATCTGAAATAAGAGTCCCTCAGAGACTTCCAACGTTTCTTGCATTCTTCATCTAAAATTAAAAGAAAAAAGTAATTAATGGATCTGGTTTAAATGTAATTATGCACTCCTAAATTATACATTAAGCTACTGTAAACACAGTAAATTCATTTAATTTGTTTTAAGTTTATGGCAACGGGAAAGTCCTTCAAATCACTGGCATTTGCCTATCGCATTTCACCATCCTATGTCAGCGTCATCATGAAGCAACCATTACCGATAATGAGTACAAAACTCATTCCAATGTTCATACCTAATCCGACAGTGACAGACTTAAAACGTATAGCAGACGATTTCTGGTATCAGTGGAACTTTCCAAATTGCATAGCCGCAATTGATGGCAAGCATGTTCGTATTAAATGTCCCAATAACAGCCAGTCGCTATTCTTCAATTATAAACAATATTTTTCCATTGTTCTTCTGGCTCTTGTAATTGCAGATTACAAAATTATAGCAGTGGATATAGGTTCTTATGGGAAAGAAGGCGACAGTGGCATTTTCAAGAAATCTGTAATGGGAAATAAGATTGTGGCCAGGCAGTTCAATATCCCTGAAGAAAGTGCCTTACCGGGTAGTGATGCAATAGCCCCATATGTTATTGTAGGCGATGAAGCCTTCACTTTAGATATATTTATGATGAAACCTTATTTCAGAGAGGACGCCGAACGGTGTTTAACGGAGATATTTTTCAATTTTCGCTTCACTCGAGCAAGGAGGGTATCTGAAAACGCATTTGCAATCCTTTGCCAAGTTTTAGAGTATTTTACGCACTTATTTCCTGCTAGCCCCAAACATGTGATTATCTCATCAGTCCCATGCTGTTTGCACAATTTATTATGGGATGGGTACCTAGAAAAACAATGTAAACCGCATTGCGTCATATCTGATACAGCTAACCTCCCATCAGATAATATAGTACATTTTCATCGAAGGGGTGAATATGCAAACGCTAGTGGCTTCGAAGTGAGGGACAAATTTAAGAGCCATTTCTCAAGTCCAGTTGGGCAAGTACCTTGGCAATATGGTATCGTTAACAGAACTGGCAAATAGTAAGTTTCTGCCAATGATTCTATTCAAAGTAGGCTTTGTTCCCAGTGTACGAAACGGAATGTTTCAATGAGTGCGTACAGTAGTAACATATGTGCAGTATATTGTACCAGGAAGGCCTAGGTCCTGGTCCATATTAATTGAAAGAAATGTTATTTCCAGCATTAAAGATCCGACCGACGTACGAACATCCATGTAAAGAATGTTCCAGTATGTGCCAGACCCTACGAGTACGCTAGGCGGAGTCAAGTGACGTCACCTGTCGCTCGAAGCTCACCTCCCCTAGAGATATTTCTCGAAAGAATTTTTCTTTTAACACCTTTTTAACACCTTAACCAATTTCAACGGGACAAACGCTGAATTATAGCAAACATCATAAAAGTTAATCCCTGTAAATTTCAAATTAATTCATCAAACGGTTGTTGAGTTATAACAATTTAAAGTCTCAACGAAATTACGTAATTACGGTCACATGGCCGAGAGAGAGCTGCCACCCCTCCCTGCGCTGGTATCTATATATGTCAAGGCCAGATAGCCCGCAAACCAGTGCAGTACAGTACAGTACCGTACAAGGACAAGCAGACAACTGTGTGAGTGAGATAGTGAAGAGACCGACCCGCGTACAGTATGTTCGCGCAGTCACGGTAGAAGTACTTTCGTCGTATCTCCAGAACGCGAAATTCTATCGCCGATAAAGGACGTCGCACTGCAGTTAGTATGTCGCGTCGCGATTACAATATAATCCTAAAAAGACATTTAAGACTGTAACACGAGTGAACTTATTGGAGTACAAATATTAACTATTTCATTACGTGTGGACTTAGGCAACGTCAAGTAACATTAAACTTCTACAGAGCCTAATACTTAAGAATCACCAGAACTTATTTTTTTCTTTCTCGAGTATTGCATTATATTTCTTTATTCACGTCACATCAATATTTTGAATGAAAAAGTAAGAACTTTTCTGAGTTAATATAACAGGATTAGCAGAAAATCTAACTTAATGACGGTGTTCACAGACTGTGCTTATCGACTTGCTTTCTTTTTTTTTTCTTCTTTCTTCAAGTGTGAACTGTGTGATTAAGAACGTTTCAATAACGACTGTAAATAGTATTTAGTACAGAAAGGACTGTGATTCTTCATACGCCATAAATAGTGTTCAACAGTGTAAGTGATAACCAGTCGCACTAAATGAATTTTCGTGTGCGAAACTCAACAGTTCCAGCTGTCATCACCTCACCGGGAACGTTAACATCGCCGATCCTGATTCTACATGGAACATTCCAGATGTCCATCTTTCGACATTTGGTAACAACAGTTCTTGTCATAAGTGAGTAACAAACTGACTAAACTTTTTCATTTATTTTGAACAGTGAAACTTCAGTGTCGCGTGTGAACAATTTCCATAATTTCTCAAAAGTGATAAATTTAATTTCAATTTCATTTCTCGTAGAAAGACTGTAGGATTTCAAGTGTGCTGTATAACGAGATTGATGAACTGAGAACTGAAAACTTTTAATAATTTCTCATATCCATTTACCATTATAAAAGTGTGCTTAGGTTTAAAAAGACTTTAGGTGGAAATTCACACATATGAAAGACTTTGAAACCAATGATATTTATGCCATTTTTTTTCAAGAAGATTATTTTCAACATTTAATTTCAATATAAATTTTGAGTCAACAATCATACCGCAGGGTGAGAAATTAATAAATTGTTTTGAAAAAAATTATTTACCATCTATTATTCGCTCTGCGAGACTATCCTTCTCTGTATCGGCTCCAAAACCCAGTTCCACTCCCTGAGGTCCTACTCATGCCCTTTGCCCACAACTTTTCCTGGTACAATATGTATAAAGGAATAAATGTTCAACTTACCGGGTTTGTTTGATTTGCCTCCAATATCTTTCCAAATATTGTCTCGCAGTGCTGCGTCTTTATAACCTGCCACCTTTGCATCGTACAGAACTGGATATCTTGATACAAGCTCCGCGAGTTTTTCGTCATCGGACGGTGAAAAAGGCATTATGAATGCTTGTTCGGTGGCGCGACCAAACTGTCAGACTGCTACTGGCGCGGCTGGGCAGCCTCGCTCCAAACGTGGCGCTGGTTTGGCAGCGGCGGCGGAGTTCCAAATGTAACCTGGAGGGATAATGTGGAGCGGTAGTGAACTTCCGCAGCCATGACAGCGTGCAGCACAGGCAGCGGCAGCGCGTGGCCACGGCGGCGAGGTTCCAAATCGTACCTTAAGGGCATCACTACTCAAACCTATTCAAATCTCATAATAACAATCCAAAACAGACATGGAAATTAATGAACGAAATCATTCATAATAAAAAAAGTAATAAACGTCTCTTGTACCACGCTTGAAATTGAAGGCAAAATAATAACTGATAAATAGGTTCTGTGTGACGCATTCAACTCCTTTTTAAAAAATAAATATTGCCAAAACCTAGCTCTAAGTATTCTTGAACATAATACTGTTTTCTTTTTGTGAATTTACTTGTCTTGAATTCCTTTACCTGTACCCAACGGATGTCGCAGAAGTAAAGTCCATCATATCATCAGTATGAATAGCTGCAGAATAGATTACATTACTACCTCTCTATTAAAGAAAGCAAAGGACCCTATAATAGGATTACTGCTCTTCAGCTTAAGCAATCAACAGGTGTGGACGTATAGAGTGGTGAGTGCGGAGAGACATGGTGGGAGTGGAGCAGTACCGGGCGGTGATAGGGAGCTGGCAGCGAAGGTTTAAGAGGACTTCGATGCGGGCGAGAGGCAAGGGAGTGCAAGGGAAGTTGGGCGAGGTGATATTGATGGCGGCGGTGATAACCATGCTACTAGTTATAGGGGGCGTGAAGTTGAATCCCGGCCCAATTGCCAGTGACAACATGAACTGGGAAGATGTGGAGAAGATTAGGGAGGTGATGAGAGAAGTAATGAAAGAAAACGACTATTTTGAGAAGTTAAAGGAAAGGATACAAGACCAATCTAAGGAATACGAAAGAATGAAGGAATGGGTTCAAAATAAAAAGGGGACACAGTGGAAAAGGTAGGAAGTAACGAGAAAGAAATTGAGACGTAAAGGGAGAAAGTTAAAAACCTGTAAAATGAGTGTATATATTGAAGAAAGAGACGGAAAACACCAATCAGGAAAGAATGAAGAAATGTATATTCATATACGGGCTGCAGGAGAAAGGAGTGAGAAGAAAGTAGACATTATATATAAAGTCGTGGGCGTGATCCAAAATAAAATGAAAATCAACTTCAGCGAAGTGGACATAGACGATGCTGAGAGGGTAGGTAAAGTGAAAGGGTGTATACCAATCAAATTTAAGTTATTATCTACCCTAATGGCTGAAATAGGGCTAAGAAATACGAGTAACTTGCAAGGGGAAAGAATTTGGGTCAAGAGAGATATGGGAAGAGAAGGGAGTGTGAATTTGAGAATCCTGAAGAAACACCTCGGAAGAGCCAGATACCAGGGTCTTAGGGCGTATATAAGGGATCAACAGTTGGTTGTATCTAACGGTAAATGGTGGCGTTTCTGGACTGTGGAAAAATTGAAAGTCATGGAAGAGAAGCTTAAACAAGAAGAGGACCTGGCAACACGACAAGTTGGAAGGCGGGTTTCTGATCAAGAGGAGAAAAGTGACGAGGTAAGAACTGTAATGAGTAAAGGGTGAAGTAGTCAGTGCAGTGAGGGATCGAATACGAGGACACAGGAACAGGAAGTGGTTTTGGTGAGTGTTCCTCAAGAAAAATCAGATAGTGAGTATGATGTTTCGAGGGATGAAAAGAAAGGAAGAGATACTGTGATGAAAGGGAGAAGCAGGAATCTCAAGGACCTGTGGGGTAAAAAAATAAAGGTGTGGAGGAAAATGAAAATAAAGAGCGTACTAAAAGGTCAAAGCACGAAGGAATGGAGGTAGAAGGAGAGAGGGAGATAGTAACGAGAAGCAAAAATAAAGAGGAAAACGAAGAAGGAAGAGAAAAAAGTTAAAAAACCAGAACGTAAGATAGGCTTTGTTAATATTGAAGGTTTGTTGAGTAAAATAGGTAACATAGAGGTGAAAAATATACTAGAAAGCTTTGACATTGTATCATTATTGGAAACTTGGCTAGAGGTAGGAAAGGAGATACCTAGGGGTGGGGGTGGGGAGTTACAGTTAGGCATAAGTCAAGAAAAAATTGCATAATAAGGGCCGTTCGCCCCGGGGGAATAGTGGTGTTAATTAAAGATGAGACCAATGAATGAGTAGAGGGTATTGAGAGTGATTTGGAAGAAGCTCATTTGGTTAAGATTTAACAGGGGAAGAGAGAAAGGGAGAAAAACAGGTGTGCTTGGCTTTTGCCTACTGTCACCCCAAGTTTTTGAGCAGTTATTAGAAACCAGTATTATTAGGGAAAGGCATGAAGAAGATGGAATATTATTACTGGGAGATTGGAATGCCAGAATAGGTGAGCGAAGTCCAAGAAGACATGTTAGAGAAAATTAAAAGGATAGAGGTAGGTGACTGGGTGGTGTCGCATCACGCACCGGCATGGGTGTGGATAGAGGAAAGGATGGAGGAGGGTAATGAGGTAGATAAAAATAGGTTACTATAAATATAAATGGACAGAGAATACAAAAATGAAATTAGATCTGCTTGGCATCCCGCCCTAATTTATAAGCTTCATCTCTTCACCCTTCCTCACTCCCTCATCCGATTCTTTGCCTCTTACCTACACAACAGAACCACCTGCATATCCATCCAAGGCCAACTGTCTCAACCCTTCCCGAAGTCTCTGGGAGTTCCTGAAGGTCTCCAATCTATCCGTTGCTTTTCCTTCTCTTTGTAGCATATATCCCCCAATCACCCTCACCCCGTCCAGCTCCTCCAAATCACTAACGATACAGCAATCCTTGCCCCCCTCCCATCAGTCCAAGCCATGAACCGAATCCTTCAACCTTACCTGAAATCCTTTAACTCCTGGTGTAACCGTTGGCATCTGCGCATTAACCCATCTAAAACCCAATCCATCTTACTCCGACCCCGTCGTGGCCGCCTATCCGCCACCCGAAATCCCGCACATCTCCGCCTCAAAATCAAAAAGACCACCTTCGTCCGCAACCAACTTTAAAATACCTAGACATCACCATCGACCAACACCGGTCCTTTCGTCCTCACTTCCTTACTATGAAATCCAAAACCGCCCGCAGGTCCCAGCTGCTTCGCCAACTGACCGGCACCAGCTGCTGTCTCAACACGAAACTCCTCCTCCTTACCTACAAAATATTTATCAGACCCCCCATAACCTATGGTACCGGGCGGGCTGGCCGTGCGGTTAGGGGCGCGCAGTTGTGAGCTTGCATCCGGGAGATAGTGGGTTCGAACCCCACTGCCGGCAGCCCTGAAGATGTTTTTCCGTGGTTTCCCATTTTAACACCAGGCAAATGCTAGGGCTATACCTTAATTAAGGCCAAGGCCGCTTCCTTCCCACTCCTAGCCCTTTCCTGTCCCATCGTCGCAATGAGACCTATCTGTGTCGGTGCGACGAAAAACAAATAGCAAAAAAAAAGTAACCTATGTTCACTCGGCCTGAGCAAGCGTCGCCCATTCCCGTCTAACCCTCTACCAACCTCTTCTATCCATGGAACGCCGTCTGGTACGCATTGCTCTCCGTCTCCCACCTCTGTATCATACCAAAGAACTCTATAACATATTCCCCTTCCCCAGACTAGGCACCCACATCTCCCTCCTTTTCCAAAGATTCCTCGATAAAGCTCTGATCCCCAACAACCCCGTCACGTCCCTCCTCTGGTCACTACCGTTTAAGACTCCTCGTCATACCTTATCCCCGCTCCACTTTTACCACATCCTCATCCAACCCACAGACCGGTCACCCCAATAGAGAAGACTGTGTTTGGGTACCTTACGCACTCTCTCCACACCATAGTTGCACAGTCCATCGCATCCCCTCTTACTCTTTGATATTACGGTCCCTAAGATGCCACGTCGACCACCTCACCATTGACCACGAAATAGCACTACCTTCTCTTAATTGTATGATATATAACTGGTCTAGATTTTTTCCGGATTTCATTCCTTTAGTAACCACTCATTGTAACGTCATATTTGTATGTGGCTGTATGCTTACTAGTGCTATTTATTTAAAACCTTTCATTCTCCATATTGAAGAAACTTGTAAAGTGTCTTTGTTTAAGCAGTTAAAAAAAAGACGAAATAAGCCTGTATTTATGTATTGCTATAGTTTGTGCATTTATGTAACCAACAAATTCTTCAACATGGATAAAACACCAAAATAATATTATGATAAAAATTTAAAAAATGAATAAAAAGTATTAATAAATAAATAAAAAATAATAAAAAGAAAAAAGCAAACAAAGGGAACACTGAAAGGGGAAAACCAAGACGCCCCCAATCATATCTCCCATTCCCATCACCTCTACTTACCCTCTCCTACATAAAGCACTTCACCTTTAACCCCCCACAACTCTTGGCCAGAGAGTAGGTGTTCTCTACTAGGTGGCCCGCGTCCCCCCTCAGGAGAGGACTGAATGCTTAGTTAGATAGATAATGTTAAGCTGTGATGAAAACAAAAATAGTAATTTTGACAGTTTTTCGTAATAATATTTAACAGTAGTATGAAAGTTCTTCTTCTTCTCCTTCGTTTTCTACCACTTTTCCCACATATGTGGGATCGAGGGTGCGAACTGTATAGCACATGTTGATTTGGCCCAGTTTTACAACCGAATGTCCTTCCTGACGCCAACCCTGTATGGAGGGATGTAATCACTGTTGCGTGTTACTGGGTTGGTTGGTAGTGTAGTGTGTTGTCTGAATATGAAGAGGAAAATGTTGGGACAAACACAAACACCCAGTCCTCGGGCCAAAAGAAATAATCAGAGGCAATTAAAATCCCCCACCCGGCCGGGAATCGAACTCGGGATCCTCTGAACAGAAGGCCTCCAGTCAATTAAATGTAAAGGAATACAGGTATGCTACGAAACAAGTTGTGTACTTATTAACAATGTGACTTAATCCCACAGATTAGGCCTAATACGTTTATACTAGTGATATTGAAAACCACATTACAAAAATACAGTATAAGCATAAATAACAATGTCGATTGCTACACACAGTGTCGAAATGCGTAATATGATTTCCAGACTACCAGGATAGATTGTTATTTCATTATTATGTGGAATAATTCATTCGTTACAACCAATAAGACATTTCACTGTATACAAAAGAAATAGTAAATATTGCACGTTCGAATTTGCCCCACTTCGGAAGGCTCACTCTAGTGCGTGCGCCCAGCACAATCTGGTGACGTCATCGAGAACCGATTCCTCGCATGCGACATTGAATGCGACAGCGGAGTTGTAGGAAGGAACCGATTCTCGCGATTCCAGGCGTCTTTCGCGCCAGTTCGCGCGCATCACTAATTAAAATGATTAATTCCTCTTAAAAAGTAGTAAAGGTATTATTAAAAAATCCCAGTGACTGGACGGAAAACGGTGTACTTGGCGGAGTCCAGTTACTTTAGAGGAAGAAGAATTGAAGGTGAGGGTGAATTGGAAATTTCATTTATCTTCTAACCGGTGAACCTCAAACTTGTAATTGCATTCATTTTTAACCCAGATGTCATATATACATTCATTAATGTATCGTTTATGTTTCAGATATGTGTAAGTAGGCCTTCCTACATTGTAAAATGACATTCTGATGATGAAATCATGTATATTACTGTGTTCTGATGTACCGTGCTGTAATTCTTAGTAGGGTGTAGTTTGGTTTCCAGCTTCGTCCTCGAGTAGCCTCGTTCATTCCACCCTAATCAGTAATATTAATATGGCCTCTGCTATCGAGAGAGCAAGCATTTCGATTTCATGCCACTTAGGCTGCCTGTGTGTCATTTTAGGTGACGCTTCCGTAAGCGGGCCGGCATTGGTAAGCATTAGTAAAGATCCAAAAGTAACGTTTTACAATACTTGAAGCACGAGAGAGGAGAGATCCTTCCTCTGTGCTTGAGGTCCTGCTGTCTGTCTGTCTGTTAGGTCATCAGCCCAGAGGCTGGTTGGATCCTCAAATAGCATCACCAAAGGTTATGCAGTTATAAGGAAAACTCCAAAAACCAATGGCAGCACCAAAATGAGGCATACTAGGCAAGATGAGGAGTGAGGTAGTTTGCCATTGCTTTCCTCACTGGGTCAGAAAGTACTATTGCAGCACGACTGACCCTATGAGCAGCACCTTTCATAACACTCAGATGCACCAGTCATGCTCTGAACGTCATTACTCAGCACTACCCATACCCCAGCAACTTCCATATTGTCACAGCCATGGATGTTGACTAGGACTGCGGTGGAAGCTACACTTTACTCTGGCCTGTGCCAAGAGATGGATGCAAAAGTACTGTATCCATCAAGAAATGACAGCAGGCAGGGAGGTCCTGCTAGTGACAGTAATTTGTCTAGATAGGTTAGGTCCGTTCCGGCTAGTGACGACCATTGGGCAGGGATTACAGTGACAGTAGCGCATTCTGTGCTCGACAGTGGTGAAAAAATGGAAATACTCAACACTGACTTACCTTCATTGTCGTGGGGGGGATACAGCGCGCTAGCTGTCTGTAGAAAGTCTTGGACACGTACTTCACGGAAGTGGCAGTATTTAAATAGGTTTCAGCCAAGTATCTTATGAAGTGTTCCTTCTTACGCCCAGACACAAGGAGAGATTCTCTCACATTCCTCCACTTTCCCTCAATTATGTTGGTGCGAACAGCGGGAACCTCTCCCGTGAGACTTTCTTGGTTCTAGACATGACATAGGCTTTTGGGCTTATGCCGTGTCAAGAAAATAAGGTGAAATTCTTTACGTTTCACAGAGAACTGTGCTTGGCGTCATCAGAAGAAAATCTCGACTGTCCACGAGAAAGGCTTCTTAAACAATGAGCTCAGAATTTAGACGTTATAATAGAAGTGGAAATGGTACGTGCATTCGTCACCAGATGGCTCTCCGGATGTGGTACAGCGCTAGAATTCGAAGCGGAAGCTGATGGAACCATCAGAACCAGTCTAACAGGATCACGTAACGTGTACGTAACATATGACATTGACAGGTGTATGACATTGACACAAGCCTGGAATGAAACATCTGGCAATGAGGAACGTACGAATTTGGAAAATACCGAGACGAAATAACAGTAGTGAAACGTCAGGGAAGGGGACTATCTATGTAAATCCTTAATGGCTGGCAATCAGGTATTACTTAATTGATAGTGTCCCTGTTGAAATTGTTAAGCTGCGTGTACACTAGCAAAACTCCCTCGCGAAAGTCGCTCGGGCGAAACTTTCTCGCTTCGAGTGAAATTTTGCCCTACCCAAAACAGAGCACAGTTCAGAGCGAAAAATAGTGCGAGTGGGGCGAGCTGCCTTCGACAAGCCTGAAAGGTTCAGTTCTGGTTTTGCAGCCAACATGGAAACTTGTTTTGTCCTTCCAGCCGCTACATTATTTCATCATCATATAGTAGATTAGTTTCAACATTAAAATAAATTTCATTGTAAGGAATTGAAGTGTTGGCTGGCATTTTTCGTGCCGGTCAGTGTAAGTTCTTCACAATGACCCAAGAATGCTTCAAAATAGGCACCGGTAGGTTAAAAAAAGCAGTGAAATGACACAATTTTGCATTATAAACCAATAGTAATTGCTTACCTGATCCAGTGACTGCTCTTATTTTCTTTCGATCTTTCGCTTCGATATGATCCCAGTAGCGATTTCATCTTCCTTTTCAGTGTAGAAATAGGAAAGTTTAGTTGAGAACTAATTTTCTTCCATGCATGTTCTCTTTTATTGCGATTTAAATTGTTTTTGTTTTTCGGATTCCACATAAAATCTTGATTTTTGTAGAGCTCGATGAGCTTCAAGCTCTGTTCTTGATTCATCGCTTGCGCAACTATGGGGACCACATTTACACTGAGCAAAATTCGATGAGCGAAACCGTTTGATGCACGGACAAAAACCGACTGAGCTCCGGCTTGCAGCGAGGGCCCTCACTCCGCAATTACTCAGGGGTGGGGGAGCGTTTACACTACGCTCAATTCCCTTGTGAAATAATTTTGCGAGGAAATTGCGCTTAGTGTAAATGCAGCTTTAGGATTTCTATGTATTTCCACAGCTTCCTGTATAATCCCGTATAATCTTGGTTCTGTTCGTGAATGTGTGCACTTCTAGGAGTGTCGGCATATTGAAGTGAATGATTCACCTTCATATGCCGAAAACATTCATCCTGGAGGCAGTTGTAATCCTTCCAACAGTCCATTATTATTGTCACCGAGCTCGATAGCTGCAGTCGGTTAAGTGCGGCCAGTATCCAGTATTCGGGAGATAGTGGGTTCAAACCCCACTGTTGGCAGCCCTGAAGATGGTTTTATGTGGTTTCCCATTTTCACACCAGGCAAATGCTGGGGCTGTATCTTAATTAAGGCCATGGTCGCTTCCTTCCCACTCCTAGTCCTTTCCTGTCCCATCGTCGCAATGAGACCTATCTGTGTCGGTGCGACGTAAAGCGACTTGCAAAAAAAAATTATTGTCGTACCATAGAGGATATACGCGCACAATATGGGTGGCAGCTTTGTGGACTCGGTTTCACTTTGTGAAATGGGGCGAACATAACTTATAAACCAGAATTCCAATTACTTTCCAGCAGAATAGTGACCCTCATTCGCTTTGCGCTCTTGATTTGTGCTAACTTGACACTAGGACAAAGAATCACATAGTTTAACCATTTGGATGAGATTTACTGCTGTAAGCATACACTTGGGTGATAATGGGTTTCAGATCCCACTGTTGGTGGTCCTAAAGATTTTATTTCCATAATTATCCTAATTTCAGACCAGGGAAAATGCTAGGTTTGTTCCATAATTACGGCTGTGGCTGTATCCTTATTCCTAGCGAAACCATAAACCTGTGTTTGTATTAGTGTTGTAATAAATGTCACAGATAAAAAATAACCATCACTGTTGTTCCCTGAAATTTGCTTTAATTTATTAACGGCTGAAATCACAAGTCACAGAAACTTTAAAAAATATTTGTCCTAGATTTTCTAGTTTGGAGGGGGGAGTAAAAAATACTTCCATTTTACAAAACCTCTTATTGGTTGACTTTGAGAAAGATTCACATGATGCACATAAGCATTTGGCCACTACCTTTTCTTGTTTAATTCTCATTTCACTAAACTTCCTCATGTACCGTGGTGTCTTGGATATTTGGGTGGTACCTTGGATATTTGAGTGCAAGTAAAATCTAGTGATATGTGAAATAATAATAACAATAGTAATAATAATATGGTATCAGTTACTGTGTGCAGACAGTTTAATTTGACACCATCTGGCTGTCTGTTTTACTCTAGGCCTATGAGATGGCAGAGTAAACAGAATTGCTCTTGGGTGACTGTGACTGACTGAATTTTAATTAATTTTGTCGGTTGAACAACAAATGTACCGCCAGAGATCTTTTACATGCCAACATCATACGACATGGAGTGTCGAATGGACTTTTTTTTCCCCCTTCAAAAATATGACTACCTCTGCCGTATTTGAACCCGCTATCCTGGGATCCAGAAGCTGACACTCTACCACTGATCCACAGTATATTATTATATCATACAATAAATACAGTATATTTATGGTTGAATATAATCAAGTGTATTGAATGCATTAATTAACGTTCTTGATAAAAGATCTACTTTCGAATGAGCTGAGAGTGACAATTATTTGTATGCGCTTTTCAGGATATTCAATACAAGTAGTTCAGAGAGTAGTGCCAGTAGTGATTAAATTCCAGATTCCAGTGACAAATTATTCCTGCTGGAATTAGTTGAAGGAAGGAAAGAGACCAAAGAAAGAGCAAAATGAGCATATTTTAAAATTGTAGTCCCTAGGTACAATAATGAAGAATTTATTGACCATTTTCTTATCTTTCAAAACGTTGCAGAAAATTTAAGGGTGCAGTGTGCCATTTCACAACTTTTACATATCAGTCGGAGGTAGTAGAAAATTAAGGCCTTCACAACAAATGCTTATTTATCTATGGTATGTAGGCCATCAAACTGCTTCAGGCTCAACATTACATTGAGTACATTAAGATAATAAGGGGAGTCGCTCACTTTATTAGCAGCTTCTCGCCTCAATTATAACTTGGCCAAAACTAGACGAAAAAGTAGAAAGAGAGGGGAGAATTTGGGAGAGTGGATTCCCTGGTGTCATCAGTGGCACACACATAATGACTGACAAGCCATTTACTGTTCCTGATTTGTATTCATGCAGGAAATACAATTTTTATATTTTTCAATATTTATTGACCCCTTTTAAAGATGGGGCAACTAACAGGACACCAGAAGAATTTTAATGTGAAACTCTGTCAAAATAGGTGTACAGTACTATCAATTGTTGCATTGGCTTATTAAAACAAAAGTTCAGGCTACTGCATCACATTAAATTGAGTAGCGTACCAGTACCTGATTTTCATGTCATTAGAGAATGTGTACATTACAATTTGGTCAAAAAGGACAACTTCCAGTATCAAGAAATATAAGGAGGGAATCCAAATGAGGATGGGAGTGAAATTATATATATTTGCTTTTCACATTTTTGGCTAAAATTTCCCACATGTGATTCCTATTTGTTATTTCCATGAAACCATATGTTTTGTAGAAGTCAATAAAAATGGATAACAACAAGAATTAGTTTAATACATTTGTAATGTAAACCAAATTGTTCCTTCAGTGCTCATCCTTGTTTATTGAACCTTTTTCTCACATTTGCACCGTGCAGCCATGTGTTCTAGGGAGTTGGGTAGTGTTCTTGCTGGGATGGTTTGAAACTAGTTTCCAATTGAGCATTACCAACCCTCCTCAGTAATTGTAGTTGACAGCAGTTTTTAAACCACAAATTCACTGCAAGAGCACTGGTGATCCGATAATCTTGAGTTTAATTAGCCCTCACTATGGACTCTGAGCAATGCAGGTGCAGTGGTTGGGTGCATTACTGTTGAGGAGACATACCAGTGTTTTAAACTCTGCCACAGCTTTCTGATGCTACTAGTAGTTGACCCAGAAATTACCTCTAAAATAAATATTTTTTTCATTCATCATATGGTGGGTTACAGGAGCATTTTGTCTTGGTGGTTGTATGTTGGGCATTATCAGACACGGGATATTACTGTCACTGCTTTGTTCCAAATAGCGAGCAATTCATTGAGGTTAAAGTGCTGCTCTAACTTCTTTGTTTTCTGCACCAATAGAATGTCAAAATGTGATGGCTCTTTGCATGAAAATGGATGTGATCATGCCTGTAAGTATTGTCCAGTGAGGACACTTACTCAGTACTATGTATGTTGGTAACTAAAAGAGTAAATAAAGTTATAAAAGCTTATATTTACTTAGTGTAGAACAGTGTGGAAAGGAGTACACGAGAGGTTCTGCTCATAATATTCAACAGCAGTCTGCCATTTCAAGGCAGAAACATTGTAAGCATTATTCACTGCAAGCAGCAGGCAATGTGGTTCCCATGAAAAAATAGGTAAGGACAACAATTAGAACATTAGGATGACTAGAAACAACATGAATGTTCCTGCATCATGGCTAAAATGTTCTGCATCAGATTTCTTGTTGTTGAGTCAAGCCGTTACCAAGTGACAGTAATGTGCGTGTTTACTACAGAAGTATCATATTACATTGGTATTTTTTAGTCAGGATATGTGGGGTGTTCTAAGTCCACATGTGCCTGTAATTCTCCCTTGGAATATTAACTGAAAGAGTACTATACGCGAACCTTTTCTTGACCCCGATTTTTACGGGGTGAGGAGTAAGGAGGGAACGCTGCCGGTTCTGGTTATACTGGCAACTGGATGAAAATGAAATCTGAATTGAATCGATAATATGATCGATCAGTATGAATTTTCTAAACCTTTATTATCTTACGTCAACAAATGTGTCACACATACATTATTTAATATTATATAACATTTCTCGATGCAAATCTTGTTACTAGCGTGAACTATATAGTTTGGCTTTGCTGTGTAAACAACAGTACTAGTTCGTAAAGTGTACGCCAGATGTCGCACAGCAATGAATAAGCGATTCATAGTTTGTGTTTCAAAGGTTGCTAATATGGATGTCGAAGATAACTGAGGTCTGCCAATTCAGCACTAGGGAGCTCAGGGCTCAAGAAAAGGTTCGCGTATAGTACAGATATCTTGGGACAGAAACTGCAATAACTCCTCATATTGGTGCATTAAAAAAACAAAACAAAAAACCCAGTATCTCCAGTGGGTGAAAGGAAACTTTATTCTTTCCAGCTCTCACTCTTTTATGTGTTTAGCTGTCGGATGGATGGAACTGCTTATATTTAAATTTTGTTGCGAACTTTTAAGAGCTGGAAAGAAACCCATGATCTCTTCATAAATGGACAGTAGTAAATTGTGATGATGTTACTTGCTCTGGTCAAGGTTCCTGTAGAGCTCAGTATCATTCCAAATGAGTAATGAGCGGTAGTTGGAACACTTTAGTAACAGAACTTGAAATACCCTCCAAGGATATTGTCTTGGGGTCATTTTACCTGTGAAGCAGGACCCTTGTGTTAGTAATCAGTTAATGGCATGAACAGTGACAAGAACATACAGGTACTTATTAACGAGCTGCACAGATTTCCAGTTTGAAGCTGTTTTGGAGGAATTTGACATTGTTACTCCCTTTAAGGTCTATTGTTTCTGATATCAACTTACTACTAATGTACTGTGGAGTTTGGTTGAAACTAAAACCATTTTAATTCTGTATGTTTACCTCTTTGTTTTACAGAATGAGTTACTTTCCCAGTCTCTACACTCCAATGGTATACCCTGCCAAAGAGTCTTCTAGAGGGATATATGACATAATATCTACGTTACTCCTCATAGGAGGCATCGAACCTAACCCTGGGCCTGTCGAGGTAAATGAATTCGTTACATCTTGTGTAACAGTCTCTTGGTAGAAGTCTGCATCTCATACACCAGCAATTTTTTTTTGTGATCTTTAACTTTTTGAAATAATAGAATACTAGCTGATGTACCCATGCTTCACTACGGAATTCTACATTGTATACAGAATTGTAGGTTAGGTAGAGTACACGTTGTGAGCAAGACTGTATTAAATGGCATAGCTCTTAACGTTACCCTAGAAACGCGACGGAGAAATCACCACACATCTTTTCTCATATGAAGACTGCATTAGGGAATTTTCATTGTAATTATAGGCCCGCTTGCCTACCATCAGTCACAATCATGTGGGGGAATTTCATTATAATAGCAGACACTCACTCTCCACCTGCCTGTTCACATCCTCAGAAAGACTGGCTTAGTCGTTTTCCCAACTGAAATGAACATAGGTCATTACAATGACATCAGTAGGAATGGCGCGAGTAAAAGCAATCATTTCACGTGAAATACTTGATCAAATGAAAAACCACACATTTTCTCACTCTTAACGAACAGTACTGCGCTGCCAATCTAACAGTCCAAAGTTCCAGAGCTGGAATGACCAGGCCGCAGACAGCCATGATCCGCGAATACTTTTAGTTTTTCGGGGGGGGGGGTGGGGTGGGTGGTGTTGTATAGTGGAGAGTCCCAGGGTAGAAACTATGCCCTTTTACTAATCTGTTTCCTAGGAGTACCCGATGAGTCGGAAAATCTCAATTCACTACACTGGTGGTGGAAAAGTCTATCTGACTTGAAGGCAATTTTTTCCTCCAAGCCAGAGCCCCCTCTTCGCTGCTAATTTTGAATAAAATGAATGTTAATTCTGTTACCGTGGTTTGATGGATCAGCAGAGATGAAAGAAGGTGCCGGGATGAATGGTTCTAACTACAGAGTCAAAGTTAATTTAAAATTTTAACAAAGGTTATATTTTCTGAATCACTAATTACAAACTTTAAAAACTTTTCACTAGGTGAGATAACAATTAAACTTATATAGCAATTGAGAACCAAGACTCAGAAGGATCCAAGATTTCAAAATTTAAACACTCTCGGGGCTACAAACCCTAATTTTACAATAATTAGCTCCTAGCTCAATTTTAACAAGGTACCAATTTGTTCAAAGGGCAGAAAACCCCTAATACCTGGAGCACTTGCTCCCTAATTTACAATATCAAGTCTCCTAGAGGCACTTTTCTAACACATGGAAAGAGCTGACATGCTCTCAGTTTTTTTTTTTTTAAGCCTGTCCCAGGCAATACCAGAACTTACAATTATTTGCCAACAAGGCACAACTTACCAAAACTGAAACAGGGGTATCTAGTACCCAACCTACAGGGGCCTTCGTGTAAAAGAAATGACAGTTAAATAAATGGCCTGAATACAAAATGAAAGGAGGCGAATACTTGCACTCCGCTAATTAGCTTCTTAAAACCTAACAGGCACTAGGCCAATGAAACGGGCTATTCCCAAACTCTGGAGGTGACCCGTATAAGAAAGAAATTTAAAACATTAAGGAAGAGAAGAAAATCAGTTACCAAAACGTAGTCACCTCAAACCAAACTGAAGGGGAGCTCGAGAGGGTAAATCACTCTCTATCCCCGAATTACAGTTACGGATTTTATAAGGTTTTTACATAAGCCAGCAAAACTTACATTTTAGAGAAGTTGGTTACATATTCAAGTTTCGGACCTTTCCCGTGGGTTAAACTGCTGAGCTAGCAAGAAATAAGATGTTAAACGGCCTTTACCTTGCTGAAGACCTGCTGCCTGATAAAAGAGGCACCACCCGCCTTCTGCTTCACCTCCACACACTTAGTTAGATGTTATCAAATGGCCAAGAGACATAAAAATCAGCAGTTTATAAACCCTCAGGGAAAGTTCGAGACCTTTCAAGAATGATCAAGACACACCCACGGTGTTTATTGGTTAACTTCAAAAGTTACACTCAAAATCGAAGAAGATATTCATGATTGGTCGGAAATTAATTACAGAAATTAGGGATTGGCTGAATTCAAAACTGGTGGAAAGAAAAGATCAATATTGCCAACCCAAAAATGAATGAACAAAATTTAGTAAGAAAAAACTTATGAATACAAAATTTCTTCAGAAAAAGTTCCTTCACTTCGCACCAGGGTTCATGATCATAGCTTTTCAGCAGAGACACCTATGAGAGAGTCCACACTTCTTGAAGAACGGAAAACAAAACAAGTTGAAATTCACACAGTACTGGCAACTTCATAATCACAAAATTAAGGTAGTGACATCTTCTGAGCAAAAGTTTAAGGAGGTCTAGTTTTAAGTTCAGTGTTTCCCCTGTAGAGGAGTTCTTTAAGGCACAAAATTTAAATGTTCGGCGTAAGGGTGTACCTCCCGGTACAAATTCAATAAAAGTGAAGAGGAAGAAGCTCTTTTAAAGAAATGGCTCTTTTCAGGGTTGAATTTTAAGTTATTTAGTGAATTGTGGGGTTATAATTTGGAATGTGCCTAAATTGTAATTCTATACCAGGTCATACTACTACTACTACTACTACTACTACTACTACTACTACTACTACTACTACTACTACTACTACTAAGTGAGCCTCTGCCTTAAGAGTGCACACTGCTTATTCAAAACAGCACGTCAGAGTAGAGATCGAATAGCTGGAATACTATGATGAACCACTGAGTTACGTACCAACAGTATGGTATCAGAAAATGTATGAACCAGAGGAATGACATGCTAAAGAAGAAAGTTTTCTAACTCCTCAGCTATCTCCTGCCAATATTCAGTCAGGTTGTTATACTCGGTATGCATCAGTAATCCCATCTATCGGAGTTGAGCGGCAGCATAAGAGACAAAGAACATCACAAACAATGGTCAATGTAATGTTATTGTTGATCAATGTTATGCGCTTTCAGTATTGTAGGCGTTCACATTTAGTTTTCTTCCGACTCTGAAATACCACTCTTTATCATATTCGGTATGGTAAAATTGAATAAAACATATAGGGTCGGAATTGTATTCTCTATTACTTTCGTTATGTAGTACTTTTCGATAGAACCAATAACATAAGTACTTAAAAATTAAATTTTAGGTGCCTTCCCCTAAACTACAATTTAATACCGGGTGAATAAAATTGTTTATAACTTAGATTGTAGTTTCTTATTCCCCGACTCTATATACCGACTTTCATTCAATTCTGTTAACCCATTTTCTTTTGGCTCGGCGTTGATATGGACTTGGCAACAAAAATACAATTTCATGAATATGTTTTATCAAAGCCGGTACAGTAACAATGTATCGCATAAATGATCGGAAATTTAATTCTATATAACTTTACTTTTGTAGAATTTATCGATAGGACCACTAATAACATAAATATTTGAAAATTAAATTTTAGTCCTTCCCCTAAACTACCGTTTCTATCAGCGTGAATAAAATTATTTATGGCTTAGATTGTAGGGACTTAGACTTTGCATACCGATTTTCATTAAATTCTCTTTAGTCTTTTTTTAGTGATGCGTGTACATACTGAACCCTTTTGGTCCATATTGAGGGATACCTACCTTTCTTACCTATCAGCAAAGTTCATGAGATCTGTCTCTTGGGTCGTATCGGGTTCTTCGTCACTTGCTGAGGTAAAGGTAGGGTTCAGTAATTCTAATCTATCTACTTGAATGAAAGGTCTGTTTAAAAGATTCCTATTTATTCATGAAATTCTGAAGCATTCTGATTTGTCAACGGTATCATTGAAATTAATCGTGTCCACTGGACACCACAATCATTTTTATTACATAGAAGGTCAGAACACTGGTGTGAGCCTTTGACGTAACTGCCTGATGGGCATTCTTACTAGAAACCATTGTCTCATTTTTTTTTTTATTAAAGAAAGGAAGGTCTGGAAATCCTTAAATTCGGCTTCCATGTGAGACCACATGTACCATCATAGTGATTCGTTATGGTCCAGCCCTCGTAACACGAACTCTGGGCTCTGGGTATAATTAAGGCCGTCCAATCGGTGTGTGCCACACAGTGGTTATACGACATGGACCCTTAATTGAATCGATGTAACCTGCGTCTATGTCATGGACCGACATCCAAACTTCTAAGTTACTTTAAAGTCATTGTGGATGATGACCGCAAGGAAAATGATGCTACAGTGGCATATGGCCCTAATCTTAAGTCACTGAGGTTGATGACCCCCTGACCATCCAAGTTTCTAAGCTGAAGGCTAAACACAATTAAGTTACATCGGTTGATGACCAAAGTTTCCACTTTACTATCCCCAACACGTTCACTGCTCAATCAATCAAAGTTAAATAATACAACAATAGCAATGCTCACAAACTTTGTGGCAGTAAAATCCATTACCTTCGGATATGTCCCCTTAATCGTTACGTTAATATTTACACATCCCCCAGAAAACAAACTAAGATTTCCAGAATGCATCTCCAAGATATTTGCTTGATTTAAAGTTATTTCAAAATGCGGTTTCACTGAATTTAATAATTAAATAAATTTAAAAGATTTAATGAAATCTTAAAGGACAACAAATTCTATCTCCGCGGACTCTGGTTTCTTCACAAATTCCTACGCAGTTGTGTTCTCACAATTTTAACATCCTGTGATGTTTATCTGTTTATTCCTATTGGCTGGAAAAGAATATTACATCATTCATGTCCAGTTTATATATCTTGTTTCATGTCCTCACACTTTAAATCTAATCTAACCCTAGCCATTATTAACACTTGGATATCCTAATAATCTACGTACAAACCAAAAGCAACTCGCAATATAATTACGATGTCATATCTCGTCATAACATTTTATAAAGTTTGCGCACCCCTCACAGGCAGACAATCATCACTACCATCGCTCTATATTTTGGACAACCCTGAATTTGGCTAAACTTGGTCATTATACTCTAAGTCCGTCGTATTAAGTGCACGTTACGTCCCCAATTAAACAAATTTTACAGTATCTAATAATACTCAGGTTATTACCGGATGAAAATTTCAGCTAAATCCAACATTTAACGTTCTCCCCGGCCGAGAAATACAATCTCAATTCCACGTGTGTCCCGTTATATCCCCGCTGTGCTCCCTATCAGCTGAGGCCTTTCACCCCCAAGTTCGCTTGGCAGTAACCTAGGACACCTGGTCCGTTCTACCTGACTGGCTTCTCAAAATGCTCCCTTTTAAACTCTGCCGACATAATTAAACGAATACGATATTCTAACCAATAAATGCACATAGATTATACTTCAAAATGCCCACAATAGTTATACACGTCGCAAATTAATACCAGCGCGGATTCCTTGTATATTGCTTTCCATTCCCAACATTATAAAATCTTCCTCGGGCTTCCACAAGTCCCGGCTTCATTGACAGGTCTCTAACCTGATTCACAAATCTCATCTCGACTCACACGACAAAACTAACCTCTGTTTCCCAACTCAGGACTATCACCGACAAAAGAACTGGAATAAAATCCTTACTAGAATCCACGATGTCTAATACGCACAGTGCTTTAATAATGAATAACTTATGAATAACTAATGGAATAATTTAATAACTGGATTTCCACGAAAATGACTGAAAAATTCTACTAGATCTTTTTATTGTCAGTCAGACGCAGTTTAAAATGGGACTACAAAAACGTTTCACTCCGTGACCAGATTCATCACACTATACTCTCACCCGACAGCACTCTTCCACTTGATTGAAAATGGGTAACTATGGATTTCTTATATTATTTACGTCAAAATTTCAGGCAGAAAAATTTTACGTCGAATGAACATGTTAATTTGACATCACAAAATGTAGGCAGTAAACACACGGAAATGATGATCTACATTGGACGTGATATCACTTCGAAAACCTATTTAATAACTTTTACAACATCATACGGCACTCGCAAGACTTCAAAAATTTATCCAAGTGGAAAATCTTTTTTTTTTTTTTTTTTTTTTTTGTCGTATTCTAATATTTACAAAAAACCACATAGGGGTGACCACTGCGTCGTATATACCCCATTCAAATACACATTTTAGAGATCATGAAACAAGATATAATAGGTAGTAAGATGGTAAGTCACATACCTTATGTTACGCCATCGGTCATCATTGGACTCACCAGCGACCCTGGCATTTTTATTTAGCCATTTTTACATTTCTGGCTTTACAGATAATTATATTTCTTCAGGTTTCCTGGAAATAAAGCATTAAAAAAAAAAAGAAAATGCCCTTCACTTGTTTTTGTTGAGCGCACACTATGGACTGTAATTTCTTTCTGCACACGCATTACTTTCTTTATCACATAAAATTTTATTCGGTACTTTGACCGTCCTATCTGGTACAACTATTTCCACTCAAGAAAACTATCTCCACATGGAGTCAAGACCCCAGCCACAATGGCTAAAATCTGCAGTTATCGTCCGCTTCGTAACACAAAATGCAGGAGAAGGAGCCTTCGTCATGGTGTCCCTTCATATTTATAGCAGTTACCCCCTCTCTTCGGGCATCTCCCTTTGCTGTCAGGAAAATTTCTATAAATTTTCTGACTTAACTTAACTGTAATTACAAGAGTTTTGAAGGTGACTACATACTCGCTTCATTTCTGGCGGTAGTGTTCATGGACATTTAAAATTTATACGTGTCCGATTTGTGGGATAAATGACCTCCTTTCATAGGCTCTATATTTTCGACTTGGCTTGGGCACGCCATATACACGCGCTTTGAAATAGTTCACAAAAATGACTTAAGGTTCTTCCGGCGTTGACACGTGCGACTGACGTCACGTATCCCAGAGCGTGGGACCGAAGGTAATCACCCCCTTGCCACGTGTCAATTCCATGCTATCAAGAATCGAACTTCTTATCCCATTGATAATTTAATGCATAATATTCTTAGGGCACAAAGGTCATGGGTTCAATACATACAGACAGACATTATGGAAAAGTGAAAAGTGCATTTCCTTGTTACTGTGGACATGACTGATACATAAATAGCATTTTTTTTCAAATTAGGAGCAATGTACAGACAAAACTCTTATTTTATATATAGGTATAGATTGTTCATTGTTTCTCTCATTTCTCTGCATGATTTAATGTATGTGTAGCATGCAATTTTGAGCTTCAGTGAGCTTTAGAATTTGTCTATTGACTTATAGAACTAGCTTGCTGTTGAAATCTTAAAATGTTAGACAAAGAGCTTATGGAACACTTTCTCATTAGCCTACCCACCAGTCCTATTAGAAACATGTACTGGGACATATGTATGCTCTTTTATCCCTTGCATCCTCTCATAATGACTTCTGTACTTTGGTTTTTCATTGGGAGGATCGAGATTCAGTTCTTGATCCCCCATCTCTTACAGACATCCTGTGCTATTTTCTCTCATAGTTCTGTTTCAATTAGTAATGATTAGATACCTACTAGAGATGGGCAAAAAATAACACGACAGTTATTTTGGAACTGTTCCGAACTCAGAACTGGTCTCGAAGTGAACAGTACGCCGGAACATCCTGTTCCGAAAGAACAGTGTTCCGTGTCGCCTGCCCTCCAGCGAGATTGGTCTAGCAGCATCCTGTTCCGAAAGAACAGTGCTCCGTATCGCCTGCACTCGGCGGGACTGGTCTACCAACACCCTGTTCGGAAGGAACAGTGTTCTGTATCACCCTGTTTCATAAAATTAACTGATAATATTAGAACTCATAAAAATATTTATTGGTTAACCAAATTCTGTTTCATAAAGATGTATACATGACTAATAAAATGTCTTCACTCATAATATTAGTTAATTAGTCAACTGATCCAATTGGAGGTTAGAATCGGTTTGTTGCATACTGGTATGTTCTTGGTTTGTGTTTGTTCCCAGCAGTAGGCTATTGCTTGACTACAACTGGATATTAATCCATATGTTCAATAGGCTCACTTGATATTTTCGTTGCTCTGACTTTCAGTACATAGGAGAATGGGTACCGGTAAAAAGATTTAAAGTAATGTGAGAGAAGAAATGTTCTTTGAGGAAAGTTTTTGGGTTGCAGCCTATTGCACACTCTATAACCCTCCTTGCTTTTTCTTTTTTACGTGCTCTTAAAAATCTCTGTTGAGATGGACTAGCAACATCTTGGTTTACCGGTGGTATAAGTGGAGCATAAAAGGATAGACTGAGTCTCCGAGCAAAACTGCACCAGGAAAAGGTTTCCAACCATCAGTCATCTTATTGTTCAAGTCACTTAGCCTTAGAGCCCTGGCATCGTTGATACTACCAGGCCAATTCTCACAACATAATAGAATTCTAGGTGCTGGTGGTGGTGGTGGTGATTATTGTTTTAAGAGGAAGTACAACTAGGCAACCATCCTCTATATGATACTAATCGGAGATTAAAAAATGGAAGGGATCCGATACTTAGAAAAATGAAGGTATCGTCCCACGGAAGACAAGGGCCACGAAGGGCGTGAAAATGAAAGACTCCCTAGGCCTCGCAACCTAATACCATCGGGGTCAGAAAAGAACAAGAGTTGACCAAGGGAGGTCAGATAGGATAGATGGAAGTGGCACAAGTAAGTGAGAGCAATGCCAGGACTCAGCTATAAGCCCCGTGGTCGCCAAACCACGCTATCAGTGGTATAATTCTAAATTTGCTGGTTCATATGCACTTGGTGTATCCATTTTTGGCGTTCCACCAAGAACTCCACAAACTAAAGGAATACCGCCAAGTTCAGTGAATATGACAAATGCAGCACTTCGCCATAGTCAGCCAACCAACATGCGACATCATGAGGAAGGGTGTCGTCTGGCTCTGACATAACTCTGCAGACTGTCGTTTTTGAAATACCATGTATATCAGAAACAGAATGCTACTGTGTACCTCTACCTAACCAGTTGAGTGCAATCTGAAGCTGCTGTTTTGAGGTTAGTGCTTCATTCCTTGCATTCTCCTATCAAGCACATATTCAGATTCTGTAATCCAACGTAAATCTCTCATTGTATTCATGTGTTTGTTCCCCACCAGTACAGGCTATTCTGGACTAAAATTTATTGGGTTCGAACTCCACTGTCGGCAGCCTTGAAGGTGGTTTTCCATGGTTTCCCATTTTCACACCAGGCAAATGCTGGGGCTGTACCTTAATTAAGGCCATGGCTGCTTCCTTCCCACTCCTAGCCATTTCCTGTCCCATCGTCGCCATAAGACCTATCTGTGTCAATGCGACGTAAAGCCAATAGCAAAGAAAAAAAAATTTATTGGACAGTGAATATACATTCGCTCCTCATCACTACTTGAATCAGAGTCAACCAGTTCTCTGATCTTCACAATGTTATGCCAAAATATTAAAATACCACTCGCTTTGCCTTTTTTTTTTTTTTTTTTTTTGCTATTTAATTCTCGCCGACACAGATAGGTCTCATGGCGACGATGAGACAGGAAAGGGCTAGGAGTGGAAAGGAAGCGGCCGTGGCCTTAATTAAGGTACAGCCCCAGCATTTGTCTGGTGTGAAAATGGGAAACCACGGTAAACCATCTTCAGGGCTGCCGACAGCGGGGTTCGAACCCACTATCTCCCGAATACTGGATACTGGCCTTACTTAAGTGACTGCAGCTATCGAGCTCGGTCCACTCACTTTGGTTTCACTAATAATATAGATTATGAGTCGAAATACACTCATGGAAATAATCCCAATAATATGAGTAACTTTTATTTGTCAAATTATCCTTGAAACTGTTTACAAGTATTACTAGGAATATATACTAATAATTTTTACTCATAAACTAATAGGCCTAACTAATATTATTACCAAATAACTCTATGAAACGTAATACTCATAATATTAGTTAATATGATTGGTTTCTTACTAATAATATTAGTGAAAAATGTTTTATGAAAGGGGACTCTACTGTACACTCGGCACGATTGGTCTAGCAACACCCTGTTCTGAAAGAACAGTGTTCCGTATCACCTGCACTCAGCGGGACTGGTCTAGCAACACCCTATTCCAAAAGAACAGTGTTCCGTATCGCCTGCACTCGGCGGGACTGGTCTTGCAACACCCTGTTCTGAAAGAACAGTGTTCCGTATTGCCTGCACTCGGCGGGACTGGTCTAGCAACACCCTGTTCCGAAAGAACAGTGTTCCGTATCGCCTGCACTCGGCGGGTTTGGTCTAAGAATGAATCCAACGGTCCTGATTGGTCTAGGTGTTTGAGAACCACGCAGGTTCCGCTTCCCTGGTTGGCTGAGTGTTCCGACTCTGGGCAAACGTGAGTGCTATTTCTCTGCACTGGCTTCGAAGTTCTTTGAAACTTGACTGCACTGGAGCATCAATGGAAGGGGAAGGAACCCACAAAATATGAAACTGTAAGATGTAGAGGCGCGCATCTTAGTCAGCATTTTGACAGACAACGAAAGTGTCACAGCACTGATTTTTAATCATTATTCGTATGAATTCTTGCTGCATGAAACCACGTGCATCGTCAAAGTATTCTTTTAGCGCGATTTACGGCTGTTTGTGTTGTGCTATCCACTGCAATTTCTTCATATATACCAAATTTTATTGAACAAGGCCTAAATATTTCATATTTTACTGGTACTTGTCTTCTTAGTTAATCTATAACTGTTATTCTGTCTGTCGAAACTAATTTATTTATTAGGCTCTAAGATACCTGAAAAATGAAACCTTTAACAACAGATCACACCTGAAAATTAAATTAAATTTAATTACGGTGTTTCTTTCTCAGGTTTCATTATTACCCCACTTTTTGTGATAAAAACCATATTTCAGAGTTCTCTACAGACATTAAGATTAAAGCATGAAACTAACAGTGAGGAAACAATTTTAGAATGAGCATTTGTGAGGTTTGTTAATATTTTCTAATTCCCCACTGCCTAAATCTTTTACTGTTATTTTGGAACTGTTATTCGGAACATAGTATTTTTTCAGAACCAGAACAACCGGAACTGTTCCGGAAAAAGAACAACTTCGCCCATCTCTTAATACCTACCTGTTTTTTGCATTTTTACTTTTGCAATAATTTGGATTTTGCACTTTTTATGCAGATAATTCAAATTTTTATATGCACTCACCAGCAAAAAGTGTGAAACACTATGTATTTCAGACAAAATTTAATGTTAGTCCATTTGAAACCTGGTAAAAATCAAATATTTATGACATTACTATAATATGATAATGTATTTTAAATTAAATAGCCCAATTGAAAAGTTTCAGCACAATAATTGAGAAACATTATTGACCGTGACAGTCACAACAGTCCACCAACATGAATTTGGATATGTCGAAACCTGGAGCTCTGCACCGCTTTGTTTGCAGTCCGTTTGTCAACATGTTTTTAACATACAGTATTTCCATTGCCTCAGTAACTATATGATTTTTCACGAGAGTTTAATCCTGATGTAAACAAATAGGCGGAGCACCTTGGCTTTGCACGTGGACATAGACGTAGTTGATTGGAGAAGCAACCATCGCACTAACTCGACTGTATGCGAGCTCGAAGAAAATTAGTACGTCGCATTAATTTAATCTTAGTTTATTACATTTAGATGGTCTGAAAGAGTACGTAATCAAATTAAAATACAGTTGTCATATATACCGGTATATATCTATATGTTTTTTTAAGTAAAACAGTGTTTAAATAACGAGATATGAAGGCAGAAGGCAAGGTGTAATGCAGGAGGTCTTCTCATAGTGAAGGAAAGTTCCAAGCTGTACAGTGTGTAGGTAAGGTGTTGCATCTTGCAGCAGCTATCATTGTCAGTATTCATAGCGAGAGAAATGGAGCAAGAGGTAGGACCATCCCGTGTAGTGAAGCACAAAAGAGGAAAACCACTCAGAAGTGACCATAGGCAGTGCATTGTGTTTTTTTTTAATAAAATAAGTGAACAGAATCCAGGTTTAGCCGTAAAAGAGGTAGAGAAACTAAGTGCAGAGTTGTGGTGTGTTGGCTAGTTCGGTTCATAACATGTGGACAGAGTTTAGAAAGACAGGGAAATTAACAACACCGGGAAAGGAACGTAAACGACCTCAAAGAATCGAGAAGTACGACGATATCGTCAAAAGTGGTATTAGAAGGAAAATTCATGAATTTTTTTTTGGAATGAACCACCTACTTTACACAAAGTATTAGACAGTGTGTCCTTTTAAAGGACATAGGGTTCCAGTTTGTTAAAAGAGAACGTAAACCTGTGTTAATGGATAGGGAGGATATTGTATTGTCTTTTTGAGTTGTTTCTTTTCGATAGATGTTGTTACAGAATTATCAACAGTTCCGTCTGACATGTCCAATCATGATATATGCTCTATCATGATAGGAACTCTACAAGATAAGTGATATACATTTCAATTCGAAAGTTGATATTCTATTAGGTTACAGTCTACCGGGCGGACATTTCAAACAGCTGTCCTGAGATAAACCTTCCTACGCGTGTAATTTTGTGTTCTAGCCTATGTTAGCTTTCTTTAATATTCAGAAATGAATAAATAAATAACGTAGGCCCTAATCTTCAGCAGTAGATGTCCCTTCAAACCCCTCCGTTTAGTTTCACACAGCTCAAAAACTGTTCCTCGTCTATTTTAGGTCATGTGCAGCACTGTATGTCCGAACACGAGACATTGACGGGGCGGAGGTCGATACTACACGCTTAGCGAATCACAACTCTTCCTTTGGCTGAGGCGTGGACATGCCTTGTTTACATCAGGATTAAACTCTCGTGAAAGATCATATAGTATTACCATCTCTAGCCACAGTTACAGTTGTGATTCGATCAGGCACACTCAGGATACAGTCTCGAATGTTCTCTTGTGGTATGAGCGCAGCTCGAAGTTGAGCCAGTGTGTTGGGGGAACGACTCCTAGCACGTCTCCGAAGCATATCCCAGACATGCTCTGTTGGGTGTAGGTTGGGACTACGAGCAGGCCTCACCATGTGTTCAATTGCTACTTAATCCAGGCACTAGTGTACACAAATGGCAATGTGTGGGCGAGCGTCATCATGCATTAGGATAAAATTCTCTCTGATGACAGGTGCAGAAGGCACCACGTGATCCACTGAAATCTTTCCAGTTTATCGGTGGGCTGTCAGACTTTAATTCTCGATGAACACAAGCTCCGTGTGCGCATCAGAGGTAATCCCAGTAGAGACCATAACGGAGCCTCCATTGAACGATGTCCTTGCGGAGAAAGTACTGGGTGAGTAACGTTCCCCAGACTTTCTCCATACTCTCTTCCTTCCATCAGATGTATTCAAAGAGAATCTGGATTCATCCATAAACAGCACTTAGCTCTACAATTCCACAGTCCAGTTTTGATGGGCGTTGGCGAATTGCATCAGAGAGGCATGGTGCTCATGTTTAAGCAGAGGTCCTGAGGCGGGCTTTTAGGACTTTAAATCTGCTTTGTACAACCACCTTCTTAGTGTCATTTCACTGATGTTCTTGCCCTGTACCTGCTGCAAATGATTTCTGGCCTCCACAGCTGTTGTGTGTTGATGTGGAAAGAAAGACTGGTGCTTTACACTATGAGAAAGTGATCATTGTGCTTGGTAGGGCTTTTATAAGAAATAAATTGACAAGAGGGTCCACCTTTTCAATACAGTATATCAAGTAAATAATATTACAGTCTTGGGACTAGTTTCAGCCACTTAATGGCCATCTTCAGCTAAATAAAAATTAAACAGATTATGTGATAACTAAAACATATGTATACCAGACAAAGACATTGTTGCTGGAATAATTATAACATTAAAATATATATAACAAAAATTATGGTTATGATCTTGTTATGCTATGATGTCTTAAAGTTGACTTAGGACCTCAGGTAAAGAAGTAAATCTGGAAATTATAGCCAGAATTGAAAATGAATAAACATACATAAAAGAAATTAAAAAGTAGAAAAAAATATTTGAGACTTGCCTCTAATATCTGATGTAGAACGAGCACTGACTTGCTGGAGAAAGCAGGCAGGCAATGTAAACAAAGGGGTGGATAGGGAACAAGCACAGACTTGTTGTAGGAAGCAGGCAATGTAAACAAAGGAGTAGATAGGGAAGAGGAGGGGGGGGGGTAAAGAAGGGAGGGGAAGAAAATGGAAAGGAGAGAAGGGGTGTCCAAGGTGGGGCTGAAGGATGTGGAAAGAAAGACTGGTGCTGAGAGGGGAATTTAAAGATAATGAAAGAATTATTTTTATCTGAGACATGATTACTAAAAATAGGAATTAGAACAGATAAAATGTTTGATTTCTCTGAAATTTCATTTAGATTGAAGTTAGGATTGAAAAAACTGTTCCAGATGGATAAAACAATTTTCCATATCATTGAGCAGAGGGCCTTTTTGTATAACTTTGAGAATTTTCATGTCTTGGTTGATGTTAGTGAACTTACGGTTACTTACCCATGTGCTGTCCCATGGCCGAACGTGTATTATATTTCAGGGTGTTAACATGTTCTAAGTATCTTGTATGAAAGCTCCTACCTGTATGACCAACATAAGGTGCGTTACAATTATTACAATTGAGTCTGTCAACACCTGACGTGGTGAACTTATTGCTATGATTAATAGAATTGGTATTGTGTAAAATACCTGTGTCTCTGTTGCAAGTTTTTAAGGTTATTTTGATGTCGTGCTTTTTTATATGTTTGTGATTTGGTAGACTTGTTTCTTATTAAACGTAAAAGTAGATAAAAAATTGTGAGTTTTTCTTTTGTTAAGGTGGTTAAAGGTTGGTGTTTATTAATGATTTTTCTCTGTAAAGAAGTTTAGCTATACTGCGAATGGTGTTTAATTCATTTTTAAGTTCTTTTTTAGACAGCGGGATGCTAAAAGCACGGTGTACCATACTGTGGTATGCTGCACATTATGGGCATGTGGGTGTATGGAATCTTGATGGATTGTGCTAGCGGTTTGCGTTGGTTTTCTAAAAATCTTTTTGGCCTGGCTCAATGAACCAGGTTGTCTGATGATCGTTAGATCTAAATAATTGAGTTTTTTATCGTTCTCTGATTCTAGTGTAAACTTGACGTGTGGGTCAGTGTGATTAAGATTGGATAGACTGGTGATGGCATCAGTTGCACTTTTGTTCATGATCACAAGAGTGTCATCCACATATCTTGTCCAAAAAATATTATAATTATTTTCATGAGAGTTTAATCCTGATGTAAACATGGCATGTCTACTCCTCCGCCAAAGAAAGAGTTGTGATGTGCTGAGCGAATAGTACTGACCTCCATCCTGTCAACATCTCGTGTTCGGTCGTACAGTGCTACGCATCGTACGACAACAGTGCGAAGATCTGAACTTCTGAATAAATTACTAAACCTGGATTCTGTTCACTTGTTTATTGAACACATTCACAATGCACAGGCTATGGTCACTTCTGAGCAGTGTTCCTCTTTTGTGCTTCACTACACATGATGGTCCTACCTCTTGCTCCATTTCTCTCACTGTGAATACTGACTCACTGACTTCTGTAAAATGCAACACTTTATCTCCACGCTGTACAGCTTGGGACTTTCCCCCCACTACGAGAAGACTTCCTGTATTTCACCACTCCTTGTGCCTTAATTTCTCGTTATTTAATCAATATTTTATAAACAAGCATATATAAATATATACACCGGTATGTATAATAACCATATTTTAATTTGATTATGCACTCTTCCATACTCTCTAAATGTGTGTTGTTGTGTTGTGTGTTTGAGTCATCAGTCCATAGACTGGTTTGATGCAGCTCTCCATGCCACCCTATCCTGTGCTAACCTTTTCATTTCTACGTAACTATTGCATTCTACGTCTGCTCTAATCTGTTTGTCATATTCATACCTTGGTCTACCCCTACTGTTCTTACCACCTACACTTCCTTCAAAAACCAACTGAACAAGTTCTGGGTGTCTTAAGATATGTCCTATCATTCTATCTCTTCTTCTCGTCAAATTTAGCCAAATCGATCTCCTCTCGCCAATTCGATTCAGTATCTCTTCATTCATGATTCGATCTATCCATCTCACCTTCAGCATTCTTCTGTAACACCACATTTCAAAAGCTTCTAGTCGTTTCTTTCTGAGCTAGTTATCGTCCATTTTTCACTTCCATACAATGCCACGCTCCACACGAAAGTCTTCAAAAACATCTTTCTAATTCCGATATCAATGTTTGAAGTGAGCAATTTTCTTTTCTTAAGAAAGCTCTTCCTTGCTTGTGCTAGTCTGCATTTTATGTCCTCCTTACTTCTGCCATCGTTAGTTACTTTACTACCCAAGTAACAATATTCATCTACTTCCTTTAAGACTTCGTTTCCTAATCTAATATTTCCTACATCACCTGCCTTCGTTCGACTGCACTCCATTACTATTGTTTTGGACTTATTTATTTTCATCTTGTACTCCTTACCCAAGACTTCATCCATACCATTCAGCAACTTCTCGAGATCTTCTGCAGTCTCAGATAAAATAACAATATCATCGGCAAATCTCAAGGTTTTGATTTCCTCTCCTTGGACTGTGATTCCCTTTCCAAATTTCTCTTTAATTTCCTTTACTGCCTGTTCTATGTAAACATTGAAAAGGAGAGGAAACAAACTGCAGCCTTGCCTCACTCCTTTCTGGATTGCTGCTTCTTTTTCAAAGCCCTCGATTATTATCACTGCAGACTGATTTTTATACAGGTTGTAGATAATTCTTCGTTCTCGGTATCTGATCCCTATCATCCTCAGAATCATAAATAGCTTGTTCCAATCAACATTATCGAATGCCTTTTCTAGATCTACGAATGCCATGTACGTGGGCTTGTCCTTCTTGATTCGATCCTCTAAGATCAGACGTAAAGTCAGGATTGCTTCACGTGTTCCTACATTTCTCCTGAAGCCAAATTGATCTTCTCCCAACTCAGTTTCAACTTGTTTTTCCATTCTTCTGTAAATAATACGTGTTAAAATTTTGCAGGCATGAGATACTAAACTAATGGTGCGGTAGTTTTCACACCTGTCAGCACCGGCTTTCTTGGGAATAGGTATAACAACATTCTTCCGACAGTCGGATGGGACTTCTCCTGTCTCATACATCTTGCACACTAAATGAAATAACCTTGCCATGCTGGTTTCTCCTAAGGCAGTCAGTAATTCAGAGGGAATGTCATCAATTCCAGGTGCCTTGTTCCTATTGAGGTCACTCACAGCTCTGTCAAACTCTGACCTCAAAATTGGGTCTCCCATTTCATCAGCATCAACAGCCTCTTCATGTTCCAGAACCAAATTATCTACATCGTTACCTTGATACAACTGTTGGATATGCTCCTGCCATCTTTCTGCTTTGTCTTCTTTCCTTAGAAGTGGCTTTCCATCTGAGCTCTTAATATTCATGCACCTAGATTTCCTTTCTCCAAAGGTTTCCTTGATTTTCCTGTATGCAGCATCTACCTTTCCCAAGACCATACAGTCTTCGGCATCCTTGCACTTCTCCTTCAGCCATTCTTCCTTAGCTACCTTGCACTTTCTATCCACTTGATTCTTTAATCGCCTGTATTCTTTTCTGCCCTCTTCATTTCTAGCATTCTTGTATTTTCGTCGTTCATCAATCAGGTCTCTATCTCCTGAGTTATCCACTGATTCTTAGTTGATCTTTTCTTCCTTCCTAACATTTCTTCAGCCGCCCTACTGACTTCATTTTTCATGACTCTCCACTCTTCCTCTATTGTGTTTCCTTCAGCCTTTTCATTTAGTCCTTGTGCAACATGTTCCTTGAAACAATCTCTCACACTCTTTTCTTTCAACTTGTCTAGATCCCATCTTTTTGCATTCTTTCCTTTCTTCAATTTCTTCAACTTCAGATGGCATTTCATGACCAACAAGTTGTGGTCAGAGTCCACGTCTGCTCCTGGGAAAGTTTTGCAATCTAACACCTGGTTTCTGAATCTCTGCCTAATCATAATGAAGTCTATTTGATACCTTCCAGTGTCTCCAGGTCTCGTCCACGTATAAAGCCGTCGTTTGTGGTGTTTGAACCAAGTATTGGCATGGACTAAATTATGATCAGTGCAGAATTCAACCAGCCGACTTCCTCTTTCATTCCTTTGTCCCAATCCAAATTCTCCTACTGTACTACCTTCTCTTCCTTGGCCTACCACTGCATTCCAGTCTCCCATCACAATTAGATTCTCATCACCTTTTACATATTGAATTAAATCTTCTATCTCCTCATATATTCTTTCGATTTCTTCATCATCCGCTGAACTAGTAGGCATATAGACCTGCACTATTGTGGTGGGCATTGGTTTGGTGTCTATCTTGACAACAATAATTCTTTCACTATGCTGGTCGTAGTAGCTTATCCGCTGCCCTATTTTCTTATTCATTATTAAACCAACTCCTGCATTTCCCCTGTTTGATTTCGTGTTGATAATTCGGTAGTCGCCTGACCAAAAATCCTGTTCTTCCTGCCAACGTACTTCACTTATACCAACTACATCTAACTTTAGCCTATCCATCTCCCTTTTCAGATTCTCTAACCTACTACAATGATTCAAACTTCTAACATTCCACGCTCCGACTCGCAGAATGTCAGTATCCTTCTTCCTGATGATCGCCCCCTCTCATGTAGTCCCCACCTGGAGATCCGAATGGGGGACTAGTTTACCTCCGAAATATTTTACCCGGGAGGAAGCCATCATCAGTACATCATTCATACAGAGCGAGCTGCATGTCCTTGGGAGGTAGTTACGGCTGTAGTTTCCCGTTGCTTTCAGCCGTGTAGCAGTATCAACACAGCTAAGCCATGTTGAGTATTATTACAAGGCCGTATCAGTCAATCATCTAGACTGCCGCCCTTGCAATTACCGAAAGGCTGCTACCCCCCTTTCGATGAACCATTCGTTAGTCTGGTCTCTCAACAGATACCCATCCGATATGGTTGCACCTGCGGCTCGGCTATCTGCATCATTGGGACACGCAAGCCTCCCCATCGCGGCAAGGTCACATGGTTCGCAGAGGAGGTCTCTAAATGTAATAAAATAAAATTAATGCGATGTACTACTTTTCTTTGAGCTTGCATACAGTCGAGTGAGTGCGACAGTTGCTTCTCCAATGAGCTATGTCTATGTCCACGTGCAAAGACAACATGCTCTGCTTATTCGTTTACATCAGGATTAATCTCTTGTGAAAAGAAGTATAGGCCCTAAAGATGTCGTTACCGGGCGAGTTGGCCGTGCGGTTAGGAGTGCGCAGCTGTGAGCTCGCATCCGGGAGATAGTGGGTTCGAACCCCACTGTCGGCAGCCCTGAAGATGGTTTTCCGTGGTTTCCCATTTTCACACTAGGCAAATGCTGGGGCTGTACCTTAATTAAGGCCACGGCCACTTCCTTCCCATTCCTAGGCCTTTCCTGTCCCATCGTCGCCATAAGACCTGTCTGTGTCGCTGCGACGTAAAGCAAATAGAAGAAAGAAAAAAAGATGTTATTATTAATTTCGGTGTGTTCTAAATTATCCAGATGGTTCTCAGCTAGGATGCCTGATGCTGCTGATCCCATAGCTAACCCATTTTGCTGATAAATGGTATTGTTGAATGTGATATAATTTTGCCATTGACGCTTTCACGGCCCGTACTTATAGACTTGATATGCTCTGTGAAACGTAAAGAATTTCACCTTATTTTCTTGACATGGCATAAGCCCAAAAGCCTATGTCATGTCTGTGAAATAATTGTTATTCAAAACCATTTTTACAATACAGATGAAATCTTGAATTTCTGATGGGCTCAGGCCACTGTGTTTATTTAAATTGTTGTGAATAATGGGACAAATTTGTTGAAATCGGGATGCTTAGGTACATGTTAACAATATTGAAGGAAAGGAGAGAATAGTTGGGTTGAATAGAACATGATTTAGTTTTTCAACCAATTCATTGGTGTTCTTGATGGAATTCCCAGATAAAAAATGGTAATTTTTTTTTAGTTGGCTGAAATGTGAAGTTTTATATTAAGGACTGGGTCTGTAATTAATGATGGGTCAGATAGGAACATCACTTTTATGTATTTTGGAAAGTGCTTTGGCAGTTGACAGGCCTGGATTCATATTAATTAACCTATTTTTTTTTGTATGTTAATAGACATAGCCCTTTTTTAAGCTGATGCTGAATTTTTAGAGTAGGGTCTCCTTTGATTATAGAAAATGAGCTGTCTGTGAAGAATTGTTTAGTTTTTCTATGTAATCAGACTTGTTCATAATAACAGTGGAGTTGCCTTTATCAGCTTTTGTTATGATAATGTCATTGTCAGTGATTTTCTTCTTAAAATCTAATATTTGGTTTTGTGTTGGGAGTTTAGTTTGGCATATATTATTACTACTAGCATTGTTTATTGTGATGGAAGGGTTTCTGTTAGATATAGAGTTGAAGATGTTATTCAGTTTCTTTTTAGCTTCAAATCTCATTTCTTCTTGTTTATCTACCGGCATTTTACTAATGGCTAACTCGGCTTCCACCGTAGTGGTGGTGGTGGTGATGTCATTGAGAAGGTTGGAAGGTGGCCGGTTGTGTTTCGGACCATTGCTCAATATGGATGTCTCAATATCATTTAATGTCACTTTAGAGAGATTAATAACAGGGGAGTGAAACTGAGCAAGTCTGTCAGAGGGAGTGTGTGTGTGTGTGTTCTTTTGGTTGGAATGATAGTGGATTTAGAGTCTTTTAAGAATTTTAACTTTTTCCCTAGACTCTGTGTGGTTTTTTTTAAATTACGTGGATTGTAGTCTATAATTAACATAAGATTGAAAAATATTCCAATGAACATAAGAAAGAAGGTTAGTTATCTCGAGATGAGTCTCAATCTGTTTTTAAGGAAAGTCTTCTTCTTATATAAGAATCTAATTTTAATCTTGTAACCAGATTTTATTAGTTCTGGTTTGAGTTTTCATAGTTTGGAAAGAGTATCTGTGTTTCTTCGTATTTGAGAAAATAAGGTGTCAAATCATAGGTTGTACATTGTTTTAGGAAATCAGTATCTTTGCTTAATTTGTCTTCTTCTTCTTGTCGTTTGGGCCTACTGAGGACCACGGGGCTTGTTTCGACTCCTTATATGGAAATTCTTTTTTTCTTCGCCCAGAAAGCTTTCATCTTCTGGCTGTGTGCTTGTTTCCTTTCCTCGGTCCACTTCGGTCGGGTGGTGCCTGTACTCTGTCTGCTGACGAGATACTCTGGAAAGACACCTTGAAAGGTCAACTGCCGGAATAATACACGATCCTGTATGGTTTGTTCTGAAATCCCCAGCTGTTCTAAGTCGGACTTCACTGTGGTGATCAATTTATTTTTGGGCGCTTTCCCTCTGCCTGTAGTGGTAAAGATCTCGCTGGTAAGTCTGTAAGTACTCATACGAGTCAAATGCCCATAGAAAGTCAATCATCTCTTTCTATGGATGTACTATGTCTTCTTGATGGTCATAGATCTCATTGTTGTGCCTTATCCTGTAAGTACCATCCCCTTCTCTTATTGGTCCTAAAATCCTCCTTAGTATTTTTCGTTCCTTGAGCTCTAGCTTCCTCAGTGGACCTTTTCTGTTCATCAGAAGACACTCAGAGGCGTACAGTACGGACGGTCTTACTACTGAATTGTAATGTTGGAGTTTAAGGTTCTTAGAGAGGCACTTGGATGTATAGATGCTCTTACAGGTATGGTAGATCCTTTCCAACTTGGTGCATCTGGTGTCTATTGCTAATGTCTCATTCTCGGTTGCTAAAATCCACTCCCCTAGGCACTTCACTGCAGGAACCTTACGAATGGTGGTGTTTTCCGATGGCATAGTATGTGGGACTCCCTTTTAGTCATGAACTCAGTTTTCTTTACATTGACCCTCAAGCCGGTTTTAGCTGCTATGGTATAGAGGCTCTGTAACTGGTAAGTAGCTTCTTCTATGTTGTTGGCTAATAATGTCAGGTCGTTGGCAAAGGCCAGGCAAGGTACAATGAGATTATCTTTCTTGTAGGTAATGTGGCAGTCCATTCCCTGATAATCTTCTCTGGAACGCAGTTAAAGAGAATGCAAGAAATTCCATCACCTTGTCTAACTCCCGTTTGGATAGAGAAACTCTCTGAGAGCTCACCTCTAAACTTTACTTTGGAGGTGGTGTTCTTCAACGTAGCTTGGATTAGTCTGGTGGTCTTCTCATCCAGACCTAATTCCCATAAGGTGGAGAAGAAGGTCTGCCTATCTATTGAATCATATGCCTTCTGGAAGTCCACTAGGCCTAGTATGACTACCCATTGGTGTCCGCCACGATTCTTGTACCTCAGGATTGTCTTGAGGTTCTGTATCTGCTCTATGCAAAATCTGTTTGCTGAAAACCGGCCTGATATTCACCTAATTGGGAATCCAGTTGACTGACCACTCTGGTTTGCAGGGCTTTAGAAAAGATCTTGTATGTAACCGATATTAGAGAGATGCCTCTGTAGTTGTCGAGGTCTATCTTACTACCTTTCTTGTGTAGAGGATGGATCACCGCGGAGGTCCATTCCTCAGGTAAGGTCTCCGTTGCCCAAATATCCTCTATGATCTGATGGATGCTTTGTATGGATTGTTCGTCAGCATGTTTCCACATCTCCGCTACTATACCGTCTTCACCTGAGGCCTTGTTGTTCTTTAGGCTCTTTCTTCAATGGTTGGCGGTGTGGAGTCTCGGTTTCTGGAAAGAGGCTCAGAGAATGCGAGTGTCTCTTTAGGTTCCTCTGCATTGAGGAGCTGTTTGAAATACCCTGCAAGTGTATCGGTACAATCCTTGTTGTTGAACTGAAGTTTCCCATCAGGTCCACGAAGATGAAGGGTGGGAGCTGTGTACTTCGTTGTCTGTTTTCTGAGTTCCCTGTAGAAATCTCTTGAGTTGTGCTTCTTAAAGTCCTCTTCCGCCTGTTGTATTGGAGCCTTGTTATGGTTCCTCTTAGCCTGTCGTACTATACTGTCAGTTATTTTCCTTTGAGTAAGGAAGGCCTGGTAGTTAGCCTCATTTTTGGATTGGTTCCGCGTGACCCAGGCTCTTCGTCTATCTTCTATAGGATGATCACATATAGTGGTCCACCATGGATATTTTCCTTTGTTGGATGAGGCAGGCATGGTCTTCTGAGCAGCGTCCAGTAGAGCTTTTTGTAGGTTGGGCCACCCTTGCTTCTGTGTGTTTTCTTTGAGAGTGACTTTGAAATCACAGTCTTCATCACTCAGTCGGAGGATGTTGAACTTCGGTATTTTAGCCTTTCTGCCGACATTCGGTGGCCTTCTCAGTGGTTGTAGGATGGTTTTTACCAGAGATAGGTAATGTTCCGAGTCTAAGTTAGCACCCCTTAGCATCTTGACATTCTGAATCTCATTGTTATGCTTTTTTGTCCATGGCCACATGGTCTATCTGGAAGTCACCTAGTAGTGGATTTGGGCTCTTCCACGTCTTCGTCTTCCTAGGCAGGTGTTTGAAGGCAGTTGATTTTAGGACAAGACCATATTTGTCACAAAGGTCTGTAAGACGTTCTCCGTTCTTAATTTGGCTATTTTAACTTTTATGCCTAAAAATAAAAAGGCTTTCTCCTTTGCCTGGTTGGCAGCATATTTTCAATCATATCTTCAATCTAAATAACATTTAATAGAAATCTAATGTTTTGTTTGACCTTTTAATTCCTATCTTTAGTAATCATGTCTCAGATAAAAAAATAATTCTTTCTTTTATGATCTCTTTAAATTCCCCTGTCAGCAGCAGTCTTTCTTTCAACGTCCTTCAGCCCCACCTTAAACACTCCTTCTTCCGCCTCCCCCTCCCCCTTCCTTTCTTTACCCCGTCCCTTCTTCTCCCTATCTACTCCTTTGTTTACAATGCCTGCTTCCTACAAGAAGTCAGTGCTTGTTCCCCATCCACTCCTTTGTTTATATTGCCTGCCTGCTTCCTCCAGCAAGTCAGTACTTGTTCTACATCAGACATTATAGAGGTGAGTCTCAAATTTTTTTTTTTCTCCTTTCTAAATTCTTTTCTGTATGTTTATTGATTCCTAATTCTGGCTATCGTTTCCAGATTTACTTCTTTGTCTGAGGTCCTAAGTCAACTAAAGACATCACATTATGACAAGAAGATCATAACCATAATTTTTGTTATCATATGTATTTTATTGTTATAATTATTCCTGCAACATTGTCTTTGTCTGGTATACATATGTTTTAGTTATCACATAATCTGTTTAATTTTATTTGGCTCAAGATGGCCACTAAGTGGCTGAAACTAGTCCCAAGACTGTAATATTATTCACTTGATATATTGTATTGAAAAGGTGGACCCTCTTGTCAATTTCTTATAATTGCACTTCAATGTGGAACAAAAATGAAATTTATAGCTTATAACAGGAGGGCTTCTCCTATGACCAGAATCTGGCTCCTGGTGTAGATATTGTCCACTCTGTACCTTTCAACAGTTCTGTACACGTTAGAACAAGACGTGCCTATAATGTCTGCTACACTAATGCCACGGCCCTTGCTGTGTTTTCAGGTGAAAGAGCCATTATGACCTGACTTAGAAGCAGTACGAGAATTCACAGCAATTCTTAGGATAGCTGTTTGTTGTTATTCTTGTCCAAAGGTGGGAATCGGCAGTACAAGGGTATTGGTGTTGTGATTGTCACAATTAATAATCTTTACCCATTAATTGCGCTGAAACTTCTCATATGGGCTAGTTAATTTCTGGTAGGGACCTACATCGCCAAATTGTTGTTGTTGTTTGTCCAACCCTTGCCCCGTTTCCCTACGGGGTCGGGTATGAGGTGAGATGAATTTGTCGTGGCGGTTTTTTATGACCGGATGCCCTTCCTGACGTCAACCTCATCAGAGGAGTTAATGAGAGATGAAATGAATGACGTGATATATATGATAGTAGGGAGAGGGTGAAACCCGGTGCCGGCACATAGCCTACTCCTGTCGAATAGCACCAAGGGGTCTGCTCAAGGCTTAACGTCCCCATCCGACGGACGAATCACCATCAACAGCGTCATATGCCCTCACTCCATATGAGCACTGCGGAGAGGTTTGGAATTTAATCCAATCGCCAAATTGTTGTAATGTCATAATATTTGATTTTTACCAGGTTTCAAATGGACTAACATTAAATTCTGTCTGAAATACATACAGTAGTGTTTCTTTCTTTCTTTTTTTTTTTTTGCTGGTGAGTGTATTTTGTGAGCTTTTGAAATAATTGTGACATATTTAATGAATTCTTAAAATGAAAGTGCCATTTTAAATGAGAATGATGTCACCAGATACAGAGGGCGCTAGGAAAGTTTTGCAATACGCAAAAATGGTTGGCTGGACACCCCTGTTATGGTGAGGGATGGAAAGAGGGGTGAAAACCGGTGTAGAAGACAGCAAGGCGCGACCTTCACACCAGTTGTTACCAAGCAGTGGGATTGAAAGCATGTTAAGATGTCAGTGTAGTCTAAAGGTTAACATTGCATAATTATCCACTACAATTTTGCTCGTCAATTAACTGTTGACCAGTGCCTAGAGGAAATGACTCCTGTGCTGGTGAAAGACTGTCTACATCGGACAACAATTTTCAGCTAGTACAAAGAGTTCCAGAGGGGAAATTTTGGGGTTGAAGACGATCCTCGTTCTGGGCGACCGTCTGAATCAGTGACTGAGGAAAACATTGAAGCTTTGAGGGAAATGTTGCAGCAAGAGAGGCGGTTGATATATCGGCAGGTAGAAGAGACCCTCCACATCCCTACACCAGCTATTCATTGAATTCTACACGACCATCTCCATGTGAGAAAGGTTTGTTCCCTTTGGGTAGCCCATTCACTTTCAGAGGAACAAAGGGCACATCGAGTGAAATGGTGCCGAGAAATATTAAAACAGTTTGAAAATGGGACTTCGCATATCGTCAATAGCATTGTTACAGGTGACGAAACTTGGCTTTATTATTAAGATGTCCCAACAAAATCCCAGAACAAGGTGTGGCTGTTTGAAGATGAGGGTACTCCTGTGACTGTGCGAAAGTCATGGTCAATGAGGAAAAAGATGATTTCAGTATTCTTCACTAAACGGGGCATCCTAACTCGGGTTGTGCTAGAAACACGAAGGAGAGTTACTGCGAAATGGTACAGTGAGACTTGTCTTCCTCAGGTCATCCAGGCTCTCAAGCAGCTCCGTTCAAGTTCACAGCTCAACACTGGACTTTTGCATCATGACAATGCTCCACCACATCATGCTAATGTAACAGTGGATTTTCTTGCCAGATCAGTGTTGACTGTGCTTGATCACCCTCCATACAGTCCTGATCTTGCCCCATGTGACTTCGCACTCTTCCCAGAAGTGAAGATGAAGCTGAGAGGGTGGCGTTTTTCATCTGACGAGGAGCTTCTGGCAGCATGCGATCAAGAGTGTGAAAATGTAACCGAAGAAAAGTGGCAGAGTTGGTTTAGTGACTGGTTTCAACGTATGGAGAAGTGTATTGAGTGTGGTGGAAATTATTTAAAAAAAGTCTAACTCACATTGCAAAACTTTCCTAGTGCCCTTTGTAGTTTTGATGGATTCTGGATATTGTCTGTACGTACAAATGTTAAAACCACATCTTAGTGCAAAGAAAGTGCTAAACAATTCGAGACAAGTGGATTGTCTGCTATTGGTGATGGTACAGTTCTCTGCCATCTCTGCAATTGCTTATGAGAGAGGGAAGGAACTTTCACATCGAGACTGAGTAGTGGCCTGTACATTAAACAAGTGAGTTTGAGATTGTCATCGTTGAGGTGGAAGATATCCGTTTTTTTCTCTCCCCCATGCCTATGGAATTTGTGGTTTGAAAGTCTGTTTCATATGGTTGAGTACAGTTGTAATTCTGCAGACCCTTTGCAGTTGAAAAATCATCTAAGTAAGACGTGAAACGATACCTGAAGTAATGTAGAGCATAGATCCTTCCTTTATGCTTGCCAGGAACCATCCCCCCCCCCCCCCCCTTCCTGTGGTCAATATACATTACGATCATTTTCTGTCCTGCCATTGACCGGCTTGTGCCAACTGTTACGAAGGCTGGTTTTCTATTGCTTCTGATAGTGTGTTTGCTTTATGTGCGTCTACAATGCTGCCACCTTCAATGAAAAGAAGAAAACCGTACAGTTTCAAATTATCATGGCACGTGCTGGGTGCGATTACTCAATTCTAGACGTTTACCTAGTAACAAGTGATGAAGTGATATTCACAATTTTTTAACTACTCTTGGGATGATTAATCATGTTTGTCCTGGTGGAGTGTGTGGCAAAGAACTTGGAAGTGAATGTGTCAGTAGGGCAGTTAACTTTCTTGTGCCGGAAACTTGTAACTTCCAGGAATCTGCTAAGAGGGGTACCTTTTGGGAGACGCATCTTCCCTCTGTAAAATTGGTACCGTTTTTAGCTTTTTATGGTTACTAGGAAACAGGCCCCACTACCCTTAATCAAGCACCAACTGCTGTTCACATCTTATTTATTTATATCGTGTCAGAAGCATACATAAGTTTTAAATGTGAGGAAAGAACATAAAACGTAAATCATAATATAAATTCTTCAGTGACAAAGAGCCATATTAAACTATGTGAGCCCAAAACCTTGTGACATCAAGTGCATTTGGCTTTGCTTTAACCAGGTCTTCTGTTGTGCAGGGAAGGATTGGGGCATATGTAACTCAGCACACACTAGAGTGTATTGATAAAGGTGAATCAATACAAAGTATTTGTAATCTTCTCAATGTTTGGAAAAGCATGGCTAGTGATTGGCACTGTAATTGAAAGTCTATTGAGAGTTTCTGTACTTAAGTGGAAAAAGAAAAAGTACTTTCAGTACACCACACCTTAAACTCCAAAAATGAATTGGTAGACGAAGTGTTCTGGGTTTGGTTCATGCAAGACCGATGAAGAGGCACTCCAATAAGTGGTCCAGTTTTAAAAGTAAACAGTAATTATCCTGCACTCAAAACTTCAAAATGAGGAGACATTTTCTGGTAGTGATAGGCGGTGTACACTCTAGAGGAAACATCATGGATTCATGTCTTTGGCATTTATGGTGAAAATCTTTCAGCTGACAACACATCAGTAAGAGTGTTTTCAAAAAATCATACTTAAATTAGCTTAGTATACTGATAAAAGCATGGTATTGCCCCCATTATTGCCTAGCTAAGCCAGTGAGCGAGAGATCCCAAGGTGGACCGTTCGTTCATTGGCTACTGTTTTCTAGAGGCATTTAAGGGAAAAGAAGGGTTGATGACCAAGCCAGGGTAAAAAAGAAAAAAAAATTTAAAACAACACTCTGACATTTATTAACACAAGCAGATCACAAATAAAAATGTTCTTACTGATATTACTTTCTTTTACATTGAACTTTCATAATATCCATTTCTTCCTCAGTCTTTGAGAGACACATATTTCTTAACCTCCAGCCTTACTGTTCTGTAATGAAAATCAAAGAAAAATTAGGCCTACCGCCTTTTAAAATCAAAATATTCGGCTGAAAGAATTCAAAAACTTAACAAAGAGGTTCACAAAATAACTAGATAACTGTCTTGCTAATGTTTTTACAATAAAGTAGTTAAAGGCTTCATGACTTTAAAGTAGCCTCAACACGTGGTTTAAGCTGAATTCTACTAAGTTTTATCACTTAAAGTATTTAACATTGGTCAATAACACCAGTATAAGCTTTAATAGAAAATCGAAATTAATTTCAAAAACTTCAAAATTAATTTATTATTATTATTATTATTATTATTATTATTATTATTATTATTATTATTATTATTATTATTGTCAATCTCTCCTTATTTAATTAATATGTTCTTCACCATCACACGATCGTGTTTCTAATTAATTTCTCACTGCATCATTCACATAGCAATTGTCATTTACATTCCAAAATAATTATTCTCTAATTAATTATTGTGACTCCTTATCACCAGAATTCAAAGTAATTATGCAGCTAGTGAACATCTACTTCTGATCTTTGCATGGCATTTACGTTTCAAATTAATTTTAAAAAATTTCAAAATTCAAATATAAATGTGTTAGAAAAACTTTGTTATCCACGTGTGGGCTAGTTAAATAATAGTTTACTTTACAAATCGATTGCCTTTGTGAAAATAACGAGATGATCTTTCCTTTTAAATCACGTTCATCAACAAAATAAATCCTTTCCTAGTCTACCTTGACTTAAACTTATCAAATTTTCCCTTAAGGGCAGGAAAATTACTTCTTAAGGTAGCACACAACGATGAATGTAATCTGCGTCGCCACAAGTACACGACCAGATCAAGTTAAATAGAACAATTATGATACAAGAAAAATACACATATTTACACACACACTCATTCATACTGGGAAACACGTATTTTATATACATTATTTACATCGAATCCTGTTCCTGCAACTTTACTCTTGATTTTTAAGAATGGTCGGGTCATGTCATATCCAGTAGGAAATAATTTGTGTACAGAAATTATTTTTATCATTAATGGTGACTAGTGATAGAAGTTAGGGATATCACTTGGGTAGGAATATGCTTCTCACAACGATAGAAATTCATCTAACTTTTGAAATTATAATTGAAGATTCCAATAAAATCCGTAATCACTATCATCAGATGGGCTACAAGTTGAAACTATCGCGTCCGTGAGCCTCAATCGCATTATTATTATTCCCTATCCGTGAAATACACACGCAACACGTGCTCCATTAATTATAATTTATCTTGCACTCCCAATAACGCAAGAACAAGTCAATCATCATAAATAAATCATCCAATCGCTCAATTACATAATAAATATCCCGCAGGATTGGTCGTATTCCAGACACTTCATGAACAGAGCACATTCAATCTCACATATAAGGAATCTACTGTAAAGTTATAGCTCACGAGCGTTTAATTCTCTTTTACCCGATCTTTAGTCATTTTTATTATTACTCAAGTGATTATTACATCTACCAATCCTCGTGAAATATCATAAAATTAGATGACTCGATCCTAAGGAATACAAGTGATCTTGAAAAGACACTAGGTTCGACTCTATCTCACAAAATGTACACGTAAATTCAAGTCCGATAAATTTCAACATTACACAAAAAAGTAGATTTACCGTGTGGTCAGTGATTTTTATATATTTAGCTCATAAGCACGGGAAATCAAAGACAGACTACATGTCTACTCTAACAGGTTCAAAATTTCATTCACACACGTGACTAGTCTACCACGACACCTTAAGAAATGGAAGAATAAAATGTTTCTAACTACAACAAAACTAATAGATCTACGATTTAAAGAAGAAAGACTTCTAGTTTTACAAAAGATGAAACAAATTGGTACTCAAGTTTTAGATGAGATTCGATCCCAGGTAGCAGTCAATCATTCTAGCATTTCACCGGTCAGTTTCCTTCCAATGACCAGAGACGCCTCACATTTTAGAAATCCATGGAGACTTGGTAGTCGAGGTCCCTCGATGAAGTTGAGTTGCAGATGATTGCAGAATTATCCATGTTAATGTGCTGCGGCTTTCAAGACGACTTCTGTTGAGTTCCGGACGTAAGCTGTAACTGAGATGGCAAGAGTAAATATTGGCACAAACACACGCAGAATTTTGATTATTCTTCTAGATACTCACACTTAACTTGGATTCTGAGATGATTTTTACTCCGTAGGAGCTAGCTAATTATTTCACTAAATTGTGGCAGAACAGGCGTCTGCTTGCACTGAAAAGTTATTTCTCCACGTGGTCGTAGCGTCGCACAGCAGAATAGCAAGTACAGAGTGCAGAGTATTCAGAGAGTAGAGTGGAGAGTGATTTACTCGGAACGAGGCTTTTTATATTCTCGGCTTGGGAGGCGTATACTCCAACGAGAACGATAATTGGTCGTTAGGTCTCCTTTAATTGGCTCAGACTATTCTGGAATCAGGCTGTCTGTCGTTCACGCGTGGCAGGGTAGTGCATGGACTCGTCACGTGATTCGCCTTGGCCTTGTCGAAGCTCAATCAATACATCGCCCCTCTGAATGACGAAAAAAACTGGTTCTAAGCTCGCCACACTACTTCCCAAATGACGAATTACAGCTCCAGGCAGACAATAAAACTTTTAATATCCACTTGTTGGAAATATACTAGATATCACCAAATTTGACGGGGACAACATCATAACAGTGATCGATATAGTATTGCAGGATTTTGAACATTAATGCTTCCCTTGAGTCGCAACCGTCACACCAGCCTCTCACATCGACAACGTCGCAGACACATTTTATATGTCAAGCTTTCACGAAGAAACTCTACAAAGGTATAAAATCAAAACCTACTTGGAAATCATCTCAAATGGGCTTTAATTTTCTAATTTAAATTTTTCAGTTTTCAGACACCAGGTAATAATTTAGTGTATGCATCTCAATTGCCACATGCGTTCTCGTAGCCTAATGGCTAACGCATTTGTTTTGTAATACGAGGTATGCAGGTTCGAGTCCTTATTATGCTGAATATTTTAAAAATTTTCATTATTAGTGTTGTACTCATCGGTATGCTTCTTTTCATACGTTCTTTTGTTAATAATATATTTCATTGAAAAGTTTTATAACAATATTATGTCTGCTAGGAAAATGCTTTATATGTGTGCTACTTATAGAAAGTGATGTTATGATTAATTCCAATCATTATAGTAGTAAAGCATGTAGGACTGTCGCCCAGGTAGCAGATTCCCTAACAATAGGGAACACCAATGAAATAGTATGTAAATGTATTACATTGTGGTAAGTTGACTTGTTTTCTACCTTTAAAAAATATTTAATAGTGCCTTTCCGCAAGGCGAGTGAAACGGCCTCCGACGTAAGCGGCGCGCTGTGACGTCACGATCCAGTACCGCATGTAGCTCTACCAGCCGTTGCTAAAAGCTGATAGTTTATTATTCATGATCGCGAATGACTTCGAAATGACAGAAGAAAGGTTCAAAACAGCACAGTCAGACAATCTACCATGTGCAGATGTCATCATTCTTGAAAAATAGTGACTTTTGTGGCCACAAAAATTCGCGGATAAAAAGCAAGTTTGTAACTGGCGTCTTTTATATAGGTGCAATGTACTGTAACCCATAGTATTAGGATAACAACGAACCTGGATAGATATCACATCACTTTCAACATTTCCTTCTAGACTGATTCCCATATTAAAGAATAACATTACATTTTCGGGATTTTAGCATTAGTAAAGTAAGAAATCGGATTTCAGCACTAACATAAACATATAGGTAGCATTATAGTCTAGTCTGCCTCTGTCGTGTAGTGGTTAATGTGATTAGCTGCCACTCCCGGAGGCCCGGTTTCGATTCCCGGCTCTGCCATGAAAGTTGAAAACAAATAGTACGAGGGCTGGAACGGGGTCTACTCAGCCTCGGGAGGTCAACTGAGTAGAGGGGTTTCGAATCCCACCTCAGCCATCCTCGAAGTGGTTTTTCGTATTTACCCACTTTTCCTCCAGGCACCTAAGGCCACGGCCGTTTCCTTCCCTCTTCCTTGTCTATCCCTTCCGATCCTCCCATCCTCCAACAAGGCCCGTCTTGAGCATAGCAGGTGAGGCCGCCTGGGCGAGGTAATGGCCCTCCTTACGAGTTTAATCACCATACCCAATGTCTCACGTTCCAGGACACTGCCCTTGAAGCGGTAGAGGTGAAATCCCTCGCTGAGTCCGAGAGAAAACCAACCCTGAAGGATAAACTGATTAAGAAAGAAAGAAAGAAAGATCATAGTACTATAGGACTATAATCTATCATTCCCCAGAAAATATATATTTATGTTTGGGATAGCTGACCTACCCACTTCTGGGGTCCATGAAAGAGAAACATTAAATATCTTTGTGGAGGGAAAAAGTTAAACATGATAAAGATAAATATGACTTCATCTAGTTTTCACAAGTCAGGCTGAGTGGTTCAGACGGTTGAGGTGCTGGCTTTCTGGCCCCAGCTTGGCAGGTTCGATCCTGGTTCAGTCCGGTAGTAGTTGAAGGTGCTCAAACACGTCAGCCTCGTGTCAGCAGATTTACTGGCACGTAAAAGAACTCCTCCAGGACTAAATTCCTGCACATCGGCGTCTCCGAAAACCGTAGAAGTAGTTAGCGGGGCGTAAAGCCAATAACATTAATTACATTTGGCTTTTAACAAGCTAAGCATATCAGGTGAGAAAATTGTCCTGATGATATTTTAGTCGTTCAATACAGGAATGTCTTTGGGTGCTGTGACTTTTACTTTTTTTTTTTTTTCTATTTGCTTTACGTCACACCGTCACATATAGGTCTTATGGCGACGATGGGACAGGAAAGGCCTAGGAATGGGAACAAAGTGGCCGTGGCCTTAGGTACAGCCTCAGCATTTTCCTGGTGTGAAAATGGTAAACCACGGAAAACCATCTTCAGGGCTGCCGGCAGTGGGGTTCAAAACCCACTACCTCCCAGATGCGAGCTCACAGCTGCGCGCTCCTAACTGCACGGCCAACTCGCCCGGTATTTTTACCCTTCGGTTTATTGACTTGGCTTGTATAACCTAAAACTTAGGCTAAGTTGGATAATATTTTAAACACCAACATCACTATTTTCACCTGTATGCAGTTATGTTATTTATTTCATTAATATTATGATAATTATTATAATTGAGCATTGTTAACTTATAAGACCCCAACAGACAAGCATTGGTTTTGTGTAGAGTTATACATTTGTTAAATTCACGTTGGTTCCTTTCATGTTGTACACGCCTATTTTATGTTATATTATAGAGTATTTAGATATAGCCTAAATTTCTTTACAAATTAAGCTCTTCAATAAAGACATAAATAACTGTCGCATGCCAAGATAAATTGGTAGAATTAGAGCTGTCAAAATGGTTCATAACCCCTTTGATTTATTATCTTGACATGGATCACCCAAAACATAGGTTAGGTTTGGAGAATACTTTAATAATCAGCATTAATTAATGCACTGTTTATTACTTTCATATTCCAAGATGTAATTGAAGCATTTAAATAAAGCATCATACATTAAAATTTAAGGTTTACCACTAGAACAGCTGACATGGAAAAGTGATTGAAAATTCAAACAAATTCATCTTACGTTAAAATTTTCAAAAAAATAAACTGTAGACTTTTCCAGTATATCACCAGCATTTCTCCGGCTCGCCAAAATCCATTTCTCCCTAGTTTTAGAGTCTTTGGAACATTTATAAACAATTTGTTTGGGATGGTATGCGATGTGCTATTGCACATCGGAACTCTACACCATTTATAAGTTTTTTGCCTCATTGTCTGCGCAGGATTCATTTTAAGTCTAAAATATACCACTCAGATTATTACCCAATGTATAGACCTCGAATTTAACTATACCAGACACTAACATAAAGTAGAAATACGCGAAGTGTATCCTGCTTCTCACAGCACACTGTGTTATTTCGTCTGCTAATTCAGTCAACCTGTACAATGACGTCAGACCAATGAGATCGCGTACTTGCGTCACGTGACAGTTTCGTACATTGATTTAGATTTTTATCATGTTTGGAGTTATTATTTGTACATTCTGATCACATTTTTGAATTCTGCATGAAATTTTGAATCAGATTAGCATATTTTTAATTAAAACCCCGGATCATGCATGTTCCCTGTTGTTTACATAGTCTTCTCGTAAATGATTTCAAAGAAATTGGAAACTATTCCATTCCCGAATTCCTCTTCCTGTGAATGGATATTTAGCCTGATAAGTTCTTTACATTTACAGTATCTTCCAACTTTATCTTCATAAAGTTAAACATTAGAATGAAGTGCATTATCAATAAATGTTAGCATGTGAAACTAAATGAGGTCACACAGCTAGTTGCAAATAGAGGATCGTGGAGATACTTCAATTCACATAAGCCTGCAGATAGAATGCTCAAAGGCAATAAGTCCATAAGGAAGATGCGTGGGTATATTCGTATATGGAAGCATGTAAAAGAGAGTTAAGAACAATGACAGGGAAAGAAAATTTTTTAAATGTAAATTAGAAAGACAAAGAGAACCCGTGTACCTTCTGTTATGGAGCGAGTGACTTGACCAGTCTACTACGAGAATACTTTCCAAAAACGCTGCCTTACATGGCAGGTTATAACTGACATAAGAAAATGTAATCTTGAGATTTTAATCCCAATTAGGTATCGATTTTGAAGCTTATAGATTAAAATAACAAAAGTTTGACATAAATCGTTGTCCATAGCTCTTAATACTCCCCTTATTAGGCTCTATGGTGATAATCAGCAGATGCAAGCACAGGAAAATAAGACAATCGAAATGAGCTTCATACATCTAAGTATAGATAGCAATTCACTCAAAAGCAAGAAGTTGCGGAAAATCAGTCTAGCCAACCCCGTATATCGGTGTCCAGCACTTGCGCGGAGGTGGTTGCACGCAAGCCAAAGTACCAGCTGATTTACACCCCCCAGGTAGTTTAGCTCCCGGGCAGCTGCCAGCCACTTTACCAGCAGATGGTCGAACCGGCCCTTAATGTAATTCACATTATAGCAAAACCTGCATTTATCATTAGGAAATATTGACATTCTCAAGTATGTATTTCTATTCATTATGGTGTTAGGACATTAAGAAGCTATGAAAAAGACATCATAAGCTTGCTAAGGGTGGTTCAAGGCAGAAGAGGAATGTTAGACTCAGATGCACATTTGACCGCACCTGCTGTAGTACAGTAGAAGTAATGACAGTATTATTATGCCCTTCGAAAATTCCTATATTAATCTGCACAATATCCTTCAGTTACTATGAGAACCTTTCACTAATTTATCTGTTATTATGGGCAAATTTGGGTACGTTTTTCAGTTATCAATATTCATACACTTAACTCCAGGGTTTGTATTAGATAGTGGGTTCGAACCCCACTATTGGCGGCTCTGAATATGTTTTTTACGTGGTTTCCCATTTTCTCACCAGGCAAATGCTGGGGCTGTACCTTAATTAGGGCCATGGCTGCTTCTTTCCCACTCGTAGCCCTTTCCTATCCTATCATCACTATAAGACCTCTCAGTGTCGGTGCGACATAAAGCAAATTCTAAAAATTTAAAGGGTTTATATTGCATGCGATTGATCATCTTCTGTATCTATTCCTCGCTACGTGCACAAGCGAGCTTGAACTTAGCCGATCGCAGCCAAAGACTAACGATGTTACAGCGTTCAAGCACTCAACACCGCTTTGCTTCCAATACATGGCTGAGCTCTGTCCGAGTCTGTATGTCTGTAGCAGCATATCAATGCAGTGTCAGTTTACGTAAGTTTGCATCAGTTCGTGTGTTGTGTATTTCGTGGATTATCCAGCTCTTTGTCAGTTTGCTCACACATTTGTTTTAGTGATATTGACTATGGCAGCAAAAAGAAAAACTCTTATCTGTCACGGAGATTGTGAACTTGATTTGGGAAGTGGAGAGAAACGCAAGAAAGTGCTGTACAGTGGAAAGAAGATGTGCTGCGTCCCCTCTTGCAAGGCTTCGAATCTCGGGATGTGTACATTATGGATGAAACTGGCCTGTTTTACCAACTTGTGCCCTCTAAAACCTTAAGTGAAAGGAGATTCATGCCATGGAGGAAGAATTAGCAAGCAGAGAATTACTGTTCTCTTATGCAGCAGTGCAGGTGGCAGCAACAAACTGGATCCCATTGTAATTGGAACATTCCAGAAACCACATTCCTTTAAGAATAATGCTACATTGCTGTGTAAGTATTATAGCAACAAAATTGCTTGGATGACTGAGGACTTGTTCAGAAAGTTCTTACAAGCTTCTGAAGCACGAATGAATGCTAGAAACAGGAAGGTGTGAAAGTACATTTCTGTCCTGCAAATTGCACTGGATCTCTTTATGCACAAGTGTCCTGTTCATGCAACAGACTTTGGATTTTTGCAGAATGTGAAAGTACATTTCTGTCCTGCAAATTGCACTAGCAGACTCCAGCCCATGGACCTAAGGATTATTCAAAGCCTGAAAAGCAAGTATCGGAAAGCTCTTGTCCTTAAAGTACTTGCCTTTATTGATAAGGAATGAAGTGCTTAAATTGAACATCCTGCAAGCAGTGCATATCCTCATAGGAGTTTGGAAAATGGTAACTAAGGAAGCCGTCTCAAATCACTTTTGTAAGGCTGGATTTGATGAAATAAGTACTGACGACAAAGGCTGTGAAGAAGCAGGAGTGAATATGAGTGATTGGGTGCTGGTATCTAGCAATGTACTCATCACTTTCAATGAATTTGTGGCTTGTGATGGAAGTTGTCATCACTACATCTGGGATGTTGAAGAAATCTGCAAAGATGAAGTAAAGCATTATGATGAAGATAGAGATGAAGAAATACAACCACCATCATTCATTGAAGCTGTTGCCAGCATAGACATTGTTAGGAGATTTGTTACAGCACTTAAAGTGAACAACTATGTTATAGACTAAGTAAACCACTTACAGATGCACATTTTGAACTTAAAATTCAACAGTGCTAAAAAGCAGACCACAACCTTTGATTCATTAAAAAATGAGATTGTATATAGGCGAAGTAACTCAGTATATTGCTGTCATGTAAATATTTTGTGGATGTTTTAATTTTGTAGTGCCATGAACCTGCTACGCAGGCGTAGCAGGGGGAGAGGTGATACTCCCACGTGGCGCGTCCCAGGTGGCAGATAGGGGGGTCCTAACCGGCTTGCTGGCGGACTTGAGGGAAATAAAATACCTCTCACGGACCAAAGACAACTACCACCTGCGAGTGGGGGACACACATGTAGAATACACCCGCGGTATCCCCTGCCTGTCGTAAGAGGCGACTACAAGGGGCGACCAAGGGATGATTGAATTAGAACCATGAAACTACTCTTGATTCGTACCATCATGCGGGGAACACCATGGGTTGCATGTACTTGCGAGTAGTATCACTAAATTGGTACGAAGTATGTTTGTGATTAGTTTCAGTAAAAAGCCTGGCATGGTGGATTCCAGTACCCGTGCATTGTACCCATGTGGGCAACACCGCGGGTCTGGGCGTAGCCTGTGAGTTGTACCGCTATATGAGCGGCACCGTGGTTCAACGTTGCCTGTGATTGGTACCCACTATGTGAGGAACACCACGGGAATACCGGCGCCTGTGACTAGTACACCTAGGTAAGGAACCTTACCGGTTTGCGTTGGCTATGAGTGGCGCCATTGTGTGAGAAACACCATAGGTCTGCGTTCCCTGTACGAATTGCAATACTTGTGAGTAGTACCATCTTGTGTGGACCACCGTGAGTCTTCGCTACTTTTTATCAGTACCCCAAAATGACAAATACCATAGTTCTACTTTACTCGCGACATGTACCATTCTGTGGGGCCTTAGACGTGAATTTAGCACCCCTTCAGACATCAAGCAACATTGTGCTTTATAAATGGTCCCTTGGTCAGTAATACTCTAATTAACTACCTTCTTTTTGAGTCTGATCCACTGTTTTTGTTTGTTTTTTTTGTTTTTTTGTTTTTTTTTTGTAGGGTTCATGTCCATCCATTCATTCTTCATCACATTTTTTACTTTATTTTGGTCAGTGGATGCATTTGAATTTTTTGTTATTTCATTTCATACCATTAGGGGCCGATGACCTCGATGTTAGGCCCCATTAAACAACAAGCATCATCATCAATTTTGTAGTGACCGAGCTCGATAGCTGCAGTTGCTTAAGTGCGGCCAGTATCCAGTATTCGGGAGATAGTAGGTTCGAACCCCACTATCGGCAGCCCTGAAGATGGTTTTCCGTGGTTTCCCATTTTCACACCAGGCAAATGCTGGGGCTGTACCTTAATTAAGGCCACGGCCACTTCCTTCCCATTCCTAGCCCTTTCCTGTCCCATTATCGCCATAAGACATGTGTGTCTGTGCGATGTAAAGCAGCTACCAAAATACCAATCAAAATTTTGTAGTGTGCTGGGAAACTACGATCTTTGACTACTGTATTAGTGCTAGAGATAAGTTTTAATTACAGTGTAATATGTAAGGTAGGTATCGCCTTGTTTAAGTGTTGTTATTTTGAAAAGTATGTGTTCATGCAATTTATGTCAATACAGGCTAAGATTTCTGGAAAAGATTTGCTTTCTACTGAAACTTTGATTTAAGCTAAATCCCCATTTAGAGTTTAAAAATTTTGGTCCCTGGAAAGCACTAATATACTTCTTGAATAGTATTCATGCTGTGCCCATTTGTCTTATACTAATGGTATTAATTTATTAATTTTTTGAACATTTCTGACCTATGACTGGAAAATTCCAGTAAATTGAAAATAACACCCCTTTCTTTAAAAAATAACACCATTCTTATGGAAAAACCCTGCTTTTCACAAAAAAAACCCCACCTTTTGTAGGTCACTAGTACTCCCTTCCCACATCCAGGATGGGTCGGGTCACGCAAAATAAATACCGACCAGTCTCTCAGGATTCTTGAATGTATAGTTGTTTTATGTGGGATCAGGAAGAGAACCGATACGTCGAGTAATATTTTATCTCCCAGTAGACTTGATGGACGTCTCCATCCGACGTTTCCATGGATCATACAATTACCCAAAAAATCATCGCCTTAACTCTAATGTACCTTACACTACTGTATAAAGCTATGAATAAGATCTCAAGTAAATTTAAACTATTATTATTTATTAAGAAAAATAAGAATCTTGGAGGAGAAAAATGAAATAATGGTAATAACATTCAAAATCAATGAATTAACATCTAGTGGGTTGAAAATACACTGACTGACAGAGCAAATGCAACACCAAGAAGGAGTGGTTCGAAAGGGATGAAAGTTGGGGAAAAAACAGAGACGGCACGGACGAATAATTGATGTTTATTTCAAACCGATATGCAGGTTACACAATGCGCACGGCATCGACTCAGTAGGATGTAGGACCACCGCGAGCGGCGATGCACGCAGAAACACGTCGAGGTACAGAGTCAATAAGAGTGCGGATGGTGTCCTGAGGGATGGTTCTCCATTCTCTGTCAACCATTTGCCACAGTTGGTCGTCCGTACGAGGCTGGGGCAGAGTTTGCAAATGGCGTCCAATGAGATCCCACACGTGTTCGATTAGTGAGAGATCCGGAGAGTACGCTGGCCATGGAAGCATCTGTCCACCTCGTAGAGCCTGTTGGGAGATGCAAGCAGTGTGTGGGCGGGCATTATCCTGCTGAAACAGAGCATTGGGCAGCCCCTGAAGGTACGGGAGTGCCACCGGCCGCAGCACATGCTGCACGTAGCGGTGGGCATTTAACGTACCTTGAATACGCACTAGGGGTGACGTGGAATCATACGCAATAGCGCCCCAAACCATGATGCCGCGTTGTCTAGCGGTAGGGCGCTCCACAGTTGCTGCCGGATTTGACCTTTCTCCACGCCGACGCCACACTCGTCTGCGGTGACTATGACTGACAGAACAGAAGCGTGACTCATCGGAGAACACGACGTTCCGCCATTCCCTCATCCAAGTCGCCATTCCCTCATCCAAGTCGCTCTAGCCCGGCACCATGCCAGGCGTGCACGTCTATGCTGTGGAGTCAATGGTAGTCTTCTGAGCGGACGCCGGGAGTGCAGGCCTCCTTGAACAAATCGACGGGACGGGAAATTGTTCTGGTTGATATTGGAACAGCCAGGGTGTCTTGCACATGCTGAAGAATGGCGGTTGACGTGGCGTGTGGGGCTGCCACTGCTTGGCGGCGGATGCGCCGATCCTCGCGTGCTGACGTCACTCGGGCTGCGCCTGGACCCCTCGCACGTGCCACATGTCCCTGCGGCAACCATCTTCGCCACAGGCGCTGCAGCGTGGACACATCCCTATGGGTATCGGCTGCGATTTGACGAAGCGACCAACCTGCCCTTCTCAGCCCGATCACCATACCCCTCGTAAAGTCGTCTGTCTGCTGGAAATGCCTCCGTTGACGGCGGCCTGGCATTCTTAGCTATACACGTGTCCTATGGCACACAACAACACGTTCTACAATGACTGTTGGCTGAGAAATCACGGTACGAAGTGGGCCATTCGCCAACGCCGTGTCCCATTTATCGTTCGCTACGTGCGCAGCACAGCGGCGCATTTCACATCATGAGCATACCTCAGTGACGTCAGTCTACCCTGCAATTGGCATAAAGTTCTGACCACTCCTTCTTGGTGTTGCATTTGCTCTGTCAGTCAGTGTACTTGTTAATTATCACATTCTTCAACTTTTTATCATCATTGAAATGTGTTAAAAATTGGTTAATATATGTGAATTCATCTTGGGAAAATATGGTTACATTACGGTATTACATTCTTTGTAGCTAACATTCATTGTCCATCACAATATTCTCACTTGTTCATAAGACACTTTGCTAAAATAATATTTGCTAACTTTTAGATTGGATTGAATACCTACAACCTGTTTTCCAGTCATTGACCGGGTCAGGGATGTAATGAATGAAGCGGATATAGGCTATTAGTACGATGGGGTCGCCACTCCCAAAGTGATTTATTAATAACTGATAGATGCTATGAAATGAGAATGGAGACTGTTGCTGGAATGAAAGATGACAGGGAAAATCGGAGTACCCAGAGAAAAACCTGTCCCGCCTCTGCTTTGTCGAACACAAATCTCACATGGTATGACCGGGATTTGAACCACGGTATCCAGCAGTGAGAGGCCGATGCGCTGCCGTCTGAGCCACGGAGGTTCTTTAGGTTGGATTATCTCATGATATTTTTAATACATCTCAACTTAAGCCTCCGGAAAAGTGATAAGTTTCCTGTTAGTTTCAACAAGACTTTGCTTTAAATCAATTAAAATTATCATATCATGTCTTAAATAACTTTCCTATATACGCTAAAGTAATCATTAAGTTTTTTTTTCAAGTTGCTTTACGCACTGAGACAGATAGGTCTTATGGCGACGATGGGACAGGAAAGGGCTAGGAGTGGAAAGGAAGCGGTCATGGACTTAATTAAGGTGTGCTTGGTGTGAAAATGGGAAACCTTGGAAAACCATCTTCAGGGCTGCCGACAGTGGGGTTCGAACCCACTCTCTCCCGAATACTGGATACTGTTACAAGTAATGAAAATCATTTTCTCCGTATTGAAAGAATCTTAATTATAATAATATAAGAAATTTATTTTAACTCAACCTATTCAATACTGTACAAGATGTTAACATATTAGTTAAACATCGTTAAAAATAGTTGAGACGTGTTTCGCCCCTTCTGTGGGGCATCATCAGTCATATCAAATACCTCAAAATTCTACCAGACGTCTGGTTGGAAATTATAAAAATATGTTGCATGAGTGAATACATTAAAAAACTTATACAAGATATCTTATCATTAACAAAATGTCAAATTGATTAAAACATGTTACACTAGTGAACACTTTGGTGAATTTTCACTCAAAACAAGGCCGTCATATGTACAGTATTGATAATAATGGTAGTTAATGTCTTATTTGATGCTAAGTTCGAAGACAGTTTAAAATCTATATACAAATGTTGAGAATGAATGCAGAATACATATAATTACAATTTACTGTATGCGTATTTTACATTGTGAAATAATGTGGAAAACCATTCCAAATTTGTATTAATTTCCATGAGAAGAAAAGAAAAAATTTTTGGACCTCAATACTACGGTCCTGGTGCAGTCTAATCAGAAATGGCTTCAAGATGTGAAATTTTGTATGTGATTTGTGACCAGCTCATTTTAAAATGTTGTATTGCGTCGTAATTCAACTTGGATGTCTATGTTGATTAATTATATATTTGACTCAAACAAAATAGTTTGTCGAAGTATCCATGGGCTAATCACCTCCATTGGACACTCTCTATGAAGGCGGAGTGCCTAGTGCAAGTGAACAACAGTTGATATTTGATTCAAAATGAACTATGTTGAATTTAAAATAATGGCTTCAATTAGGGCGGTTGAAATGTCGTTAAATCTTCCCAAATGAGTAGTGTTTTTAAGTCTTTCTGTGTGTTTATGTTGTTGAAATATGGATTTCAGTTTTATTGGTTGAATGGGCGACAGTCGAAACGTTGTGCGATGTAATTAATGTTGAGCTGTCTTACGTATGTGAAAATCTTAAGTGTTGTTGGGCTGTTACCTTATTGCTAAGAGGTTTGTAAAGCACTTTGTAAAGTTTGTTTTGAATCAAATATCAACTGTTGTTCACATGCACTAGGCACTTCGCCTTCATAGAGAGTGTCCAACGGAGGTGATTAGCCCATGGATACTTCGACAAACTATTTTGTTTGAGTCAAAAGTATAATTAGTCAACATAGACATCCAAGTTGAATTACGACATAATGCAACATTTTTAAATGAGCTGGTCACAAATCACATACAAAATTTCACATCTTGAAGCCATTTCTGATTAGACTGCACCAGGACCGTAATATTGAGGTCCAAAAAAATTTTTCTTTTCATGGAAATTAATACAAATTTGGAATGGTTTTCCACATTATTTTACAATGTAAAAGACGCATGCAGTAAATTGTAATTATATGTATTCTGCATTCATTCTCAACATTTGTATATAAATTTTAAACTGTCTTCGAACTTAGCATCAAATAAGACTTTAACTACCATTATTATCAATACTGTACATATGACGGCCTTGTTTTGAGTGAAAATTCACCAACGTGTTCACTAGTGTAACATGTTTTAATCAATTTGACATTTTGTTAATGATAAGATCTTGTATATGTTTTTTAATGTATTCACTCATGCAACATATTTTTATAATTTCCAACCAGACGTCTGGTAGAATTTTGAGGTATTTGATATGACTGATGATGCCCCACAGAAGGGGCGAAACATGTCTCAACTATTTTTAACAATGTTTAACTAATATGTTAACATCTTGTACAGTATTGAATAGGTTGAGTTAAAATTAATTTCTTATATTATTATTTTAAAAAAATACTGGATACTGGCTGTACTTAAGCGACTGCAGCTATCGAGCTCGGTAATCATTAAGTTTAACATGGTATTCACTACCTTAAATGTCTAAATATAACTATGTGATCTCATGTTAGTCAATTAAAGTATTTGGGAACCATTACTGTACTTTTGAAGACATTGTACGATATCAGTTCATCTGCATTCTTATATACAGTAGCAGTGATCCTTCATGTTAACCCCTCAGCGCCGACCTCTATACGTGGTATAGACCCTCTTTTCTTCCGTAGCCGCCGACCTCTATACGTGGTATAGACCCATACATGGTTTCACATTTACGGCTATAGCGCGAAGAGTTTTGGAGTAACTGATATGCAAATTGTTTTGTTTCCAAGAAGACATTTCCGGGTTTATTAGTGTTGTAAATAAGAATTGAAAAATCGTTATAATGTAGTTGTTTTTAAAAGGATAATCATTTGTTAAATAAGTCTGAGCACTAATCCCTTGCTTTTTAAAAAGTCTGTTTGCTTCGTTCTTTCCCACAGAATAAAATAAAGAAATGATGATGTGAGAAGTTTGTCTTTTCGTGTGATGTTCTTTGCTCTATTTGTACATTGAGAGTGCGGTTTATTTATTATATTTGTCTTTATTTCTCAGCTTGTAATATTTTCGTAAGTCTCCACGAGCGCTCTGTGTAGGCATCAGTTAGTGCTGCTTTCTGTCATACGATACGAGAACCAGTTGTTCATGGTATATATCTCGTTTGAAAGACGTTGTCTCGACATTTTATCTGAAATATGTATCGAGCTGGTTTGTTTCGTCATAAATGTTATTCCCCTCATTCAGTTTCGTCCTGTTGCTTCCGGTCTCGCTGCAGCTTCACCAGTCTGTGTGACGCGCCGCGCTCAGCCGTGGTATGACTGATAGTAACGTGCTTGAAATATTGTATAATTCAGATGAAAGTTTAGTCGGAAGTAGTAGTGACAGTATAAGCAGCAGTGATAATGAAATAGATGATGTAGCAGTGGTAAATGATGAGAGTGACGACGACGAGGAAACAGTACTTGGAAATTTCGTGTAAGAGACTATTGATAATTATACAAGTCAAAGAGAAGTTTTCAACGGTGAATTCTGATTGCTAAATTCTCTAATAATACTCACACAGGTCACAGAGAGATATATTGAGCAATTACCTTATCGGGTTCAGTTGGTGAAAGGTTTGTTTACAAAATACGCTCGGGAGGGAGGGGAACATAATATTCAAGGCCGGCGCGCATCAGATAATACAGTTCCAAGGTTGCAGGAAAGTCATTTTATCAGGAAATTAGCAACCAAGAGTTGGAAATCCAAACCTCAGAGACATTGTATCCTGTGTTCAAAACACGGCGAAAAGACGTCAGTGTCCTGCTGCCAGGAGTGTGACTTGAGTCCCTGTCTCCAAGAGTGCTTCGAACTCTATCACACGGAACTAAATTACTAAGGAAATGTGAAACTATTATGTAATTATCTGCATGTACATAGTTCTGTCATAAGGATTTCCAAATTTCGTGAAAATCGGGCTACTCTTATACTTGTAGTAACGCTTTAAGTGAATCGATGTATTTCCGTCGCGCGTAGTTGAAATCTCATCCGGCCGCGGGATAGGAAGCTATTTAAATGGCTGCGACGCTGAGGGGTTAATCCAAGTATGCCATCATCAAGTTAAAAGAGTGCAACTTTTCAGAAGATGTTCTACAAGTCCACGTGTAATGAATGCTCGTTCTTATAGGGATATCTTTTGATGACCAATTCCTAGCGTAATATTCAACGAAGGTTAAAATACATCAATTATCGTAACATATGGATTTTTGACAAAATACAATGTTATTCAATCATCAGCACATCAGATCCTAGTTTGTGTGATTCATCTCATTTCTCACTTCTAATACTCGATTTCTTCTTTCAATTCATTGTAGCACATACTTCCATTCAATTAATTTTTTTTAATTTCTTACATATAACAACACTACATCTCCTTCATTATTCATTTCAACTCATATCTCTTCTTATTATTCTGAACTCTTCACGTAATAACCTCTTTTGATGCACAAGTATTCTTATTCTCATGTATTCTCATTATCGGATCAACATCTTCTTAAATTATAATAATATTCCTTCTCTCTGCTGACATTATTGCATATCTCTTGACATTTTACCTTGTAATAGCAATGAATCACCTACTTGTATTATCTAAATATATCACCTATATTCATATCGACCTATCACTTGGAATCTATACAACATCACAAAATATTCTTCTTATAAGAACTTCATATTTGCTGTGGCATATGCCATATTTGGATAATGCATTACTCTAACTGGGATTTGGTTATATTTTGTAGATGACTACCTATTCCCTTTTATATCGATATATATATGCAGAAATCACTCGCGAGAATCTAACATAATATAGGTTATTTTGAAGATTATAACGACACAATCTCAACACTTTGACTACAGATCTACTCAAAATAACATCTACCAAACTACATTTCTTTATTTAAGAAACTTATCTCTTCCTTCACTTACGGAATGATTTATGTCTTGGTTCATTCTTTGTTGCTGGGGGCGATCGTCATTCTGCATGGCTGGCTATGCGGACGTCATCTGGGGCGTTGGTCCCTCATGTTTCAGCTCAGGTTATTCCAGGTAGTTTGTCACCCATCTTCTTAGAGAGCCATCATCCTGTCTTGCTCAGTTACAGTCTCCGAGCAACTCGACATACCGCGTACCATTCAAAGTCTCTTCCAGAACATACCAGGAAAATGCACCCTAGACCATAACAGAGACACTAGCGCCCTGGACCACACCTTCGAGGCAGGCGGGATCCATCGCTTCATGTGGTCTGCGCCATACACGGTGCCTACCATCGGCATGGTGTAGTTGAAATCGTGATTCGTCCGACCATATCACGTTACGCCATTGTTCCAGTGTCCATCCCTGGTGACTGGCGACAAATGCGCTTCGTTGTGCCCGGTGACGTTGGGTTAACAGTGGCACCAGTGTGCTGCGCCGGCTCCCATACCCCATAGAACCCATGTTGCTACGGATTGTCCACTGGGAGACGTGTCTAGCATGGCCTGTGTTGAATTGAGCTGTGATTTGTTGCACGGTTGCCCGTCTGTCACTATTGACAATCCGTCTCAGATGTCGCCAGTCATGGTCATCGAGGGTGTCTGGACGGCCGGTTGTTCGACTGTTGTGGACGGTGACACCCGCATTCAACCATTCACGATATACCCTGACATGTTTGATCGTGTGAAGCCGAATTCCCGCACCACTTCCCATCCGTCGGGTACCGACCACCATACCCCCTTCGAATGGTGTCAGCTCATGACGACGTTCCATGTTACACCTGTCACATGCACAGCCACTGCTCACAAGGTCTCCTATACAACTACCGCTGGCACAGGGGGCGTGTGGTGCGCAGACAACACACCTGCGCATCAGTGCTCCGCTATCCCATGACATTTGCTCAGTCATTGTATATGAGATCAGCTGATGCATGTGGATAATAGCAAAGCTTTCTAATTTAACAATTATTTTCTTTTTTAATAAAAACTTCTTTGCCTGATCTCTATTTCTTATCAGACCTCCAAAATGTCAGCAATAATCTCAAATTATATGTTGTATGGGTTTGTTTTATAAAATTTCTAGCGATGATGCGTTATTTCGGCTTATTACTTCTTTGATTGATACAATTTTCTTGGTGGCGTCTTTAGGCTGGCTGGTTTCCAAGTCTTGTTAAGCATTTAGGGTGGAAATAACACGTTTTATAATTATATAATACTATATTTTGCGTTATATCAACATGTTATCATAGTTAATATGTGCTTATCAAATTCTCTTCACTTCTGGAATAGTGTAATGGCACACTAGCAATCAAAGGTATCCTGGGCTGTGCGAGGAGCAATCTTCTAAAAATAAGTGAAAGAAAACATGATAATATGTGCAGTATCATTCATAGATAATGTCTTAAGATTATGCTGTTGGCTGTTGCAGGTGATTTTCTGTGCTTTCCCTCTCCACCAGCCAAATGCCAGTGCCAAAGCTTAGTTCAGGCCAATGCTTCTATCCTCACAGTTGTGGTCCTTTCCTTTCTGGTAATCATCAAAGATATATCCGAATTAGTGCAATGTACATGCATAGGGAAAAAGGAATACTGGAAATCAAGTCTATTTTCATAATTTACTACTGAGGAAGCACTAGCTTCCTGTGGCACTTTGAATTTGAATACTCCTTCAGATTCTGTATAGTAGCACATAGTGAGCCCTCTGTTGTTATCCAGGGTATCATTTCATCAATAGTTAAGCAGTTACATTAAATGCAAAACTTCAGGGTTACTTGAGTTCTAAGTGGCAGATTGAGTCTCTACACTACGTCATCATCAGTGTTTAATCAGCAACCAAACATTTCACTCCATTGTGGTATTGCAGCATTTGTTTGCAATGTAGCTGCAGTACAACTGAACAGACCGAGACTTGCTGGAACAAATACAAAATTGTAGTGATGACCTGTGGTGCCATCTAGATGCACCAATACTAAACAGTGGTCTCTCACTTCAGATGCTTGATTTCACAATTGGCAGTAAGTGCACACCACTGGCTAGCCACTAATGCCTCCTCAGGCCACTTCAGTGGCACCCTGTGAATGCATCCATTTCCCTTCAGGTATTTCTATATGTGGTCAGCCACTGGGGTCTGCCCTGGTCACTAAAATTGACCCTGTGTAAACCGGCTCTTAGAAGGATTGTTTGTTCATTTGTGGTGTTGTTTGTTGCAGACTTTGCGTGAACTGTGTGCTGCACTCAGTGGATCACTGGCGGAACATGTGGAGATGAGGGAGTTGCAGGTGAGAGAAGACAGAAGACTGGTGGAAGAAATGGAGAGAAGTCTTAAGGAGAGGGAGAACAACCTGGAGGTGTGGGAAGAAGTATTGAAAAAGAGAGAGATGATGATAGAACAGCGGGAGGAGGCGTTTGAGAAGAGAGAGCACCTTTTGGAACAGAAACCTACAGACTGGCGAGTTGCAGAGGAAGGACCACGGTGGCAGGAATTGTTGTCTCAGTACGATCCAAGTCATGTGATCCTTCAGCAAACCCTAAACTGGTCAGCTGAAGAAGGATATATCAGTGTGGTGAATTTTCTTCTCAAGAGAAATCCATGTGTGGACTGGAGGCGCACTGCATTAAACCATGCCGCAGAGAGGGGGCAGCTGCACATCGTGAAAGCTCTGGTAGAAGAGGAGAAAAATCAGGGTCGAAATGACTGTGTCTTGTTTGGAATGTGCGAGATCGATGTTAACATCGGTGTCCACAACCGTGGACTGCCTGCACTGCTTTTGGCAGCCAAAGAGAGCCACTTGGAAGTGGTGAAGTACCTGGTGGAGAAGGGAGGTGGGAGTGGAGAGGGGCTGGGCAGTGTTCTTGTTATAGCTGCTCAGTGGGGTCACCTTGAGGTAGTGAGGTACCTGGTGGAGGCAGGAGGTAGGAGTTGTGAGTTGTTGGGCAATGGTCTTGTAACAGCTGCTCAGTGGGGGCACCTCGAGGTAGTGAGGTACCTGGTGGAGGCAGGAGGTAGGAGTTGTGAGTTGTTGGGCAATGGTCTTGTAACAGCTGCTCAGTGGGGGCACCTCGAGGTAGTGAGGTACCTGGTAGAGGTGGGAGGTAGGAGTAGTGAGTTGTTGGCCAATGGTCTTCTCAGAGCTGCTCAGTGGGGGCACCTCGAAGTAGTGAAATACCTAGCAGAGGAGAGAAGTAGAAAAGGTAAGGTATTGGACAGTGCTTTTGTAACAGGTGGTCAGTGGCTTCATCTTGAAATAGCTGGGTACCTCACCACTCTAGATCCCACTACTCTTAATGTTAAAACTTGTAATGGTTACACTCCACTCCACCTGGCGGCAGAGAGTGGTTACCTCGAGACAGTGAGGCACCTCGCCACTCTAGAACACACTAGTCTCAATGATAAGACTGCATACGGTCACACTCCACTCCACCTGGCAGCAATGCGTGGTCACCTCGAGGTAGTGAGGTACCTTACCAGTCTAGACTGCACTAGTCTCAGTGTTAAAGCTAGTGGTGGTTACACTCCACTCCACCTGGCTGTAAGGGGGGGTCACCTCGAATCAGTGAGGTACCTCACCTCTCTAGAACACACTAGTCTCAATGATAAGACTGCATACGGTCACACTCCACTCCACTTGGCTGTAAGAAAGGGTCACCTCGAGGTAGTAAAGTACCTCGCAACTCTTGACCGCAATAGCCTCAATGTTATGACTAGGTATGGTCACACACCACTCCACTTGGCTGTAAGAGAGGGTCACTGCGAGGTAGTGAGGTACCTTGCCTCTCTAGACCACACTATTCTTTATGTTAAGACCAAATATGAACATACTCCACTCCACCTGGCTGTAAGGGAGGGTCACCTCGAGGTAGTGAGGTACCTTGCTTCTCTGGACCACTCTAGTCTCAATTTTAAGACTAGATATGGTCATACTCCACTCCACCTGGCAGCACTGCGTGGTCATCTTGAGGTAGTGATGTATCTCGCCGCTTTAGAGCACACTAGTCTTAGTGTTAAGGATATTGATGGTTACATGCCACTCCACCTTGCTGCACTGTGCGGTCACCTCAAGATAGTGAGGTACCTCACCTCTGTAGACCATGCAAGTCTCAGTGTTAAGACTAGTGATGGCTACACACCACTCCACCTGGCTGTAAGAGAGGGTCACCTTGAGGTAGTGGAGTACTTCACCACTTTAGACGACATTAGCCTTAATGTTGTAACTGATGATGGTTACACTCCACTGCACTTGGCTGTAAGGGAGGGTCTTCTCGAAGTTGTGACGCACCTCACCACGCTAGACCCCACTAGTTACAATGTTAAGACTAGTGATGGTTACACTCCACTCCACCTGGCAATAATGGATGATCACCTCGAGGTAGTGCAGTATCTAACCACTCTAGACCACACTAGTCTCAGTGCTAAGACTAGTGCTGGTTACTCTCCACTCCAACTGGCAGTAAGGGAGGGTTACCTTGAGGAGGTGAGGTATCTCGCCTCTCTAGACCACACTAGTCTCGATGTTAAGACTAGTGATGGTTATACTCCACTCCACTGGGCTGCACGTTACGGCAATCTAGAGGTTGTGAGTTACCTCACCACTCGAGACCACACTTGTCTAAATTCTAAGACAAAATATGGTTACACTCCTCTCCACCTTGCTTCACGGCATGGTCACAAGGAGGTAGTGAGGTACCTCACCACACTAGACCACACTAGTCTCCGTGTCACAGCTGGTCGTGGGTATACCTCACTCCATCTGGCAGCAGAGCATGGTCACCTGGAGGTAGTGAAGTACCTCGCCACTCTAGACGACACTTCTCTGAATGTTAAGACTAGTCGTGGATACACTCCACTCCATTTGGCAGCAGAAAGTGGTCACTTGGAGGTAGTGAGGTACCTCACCACTCTAGACGACACTATTCTCATTGTTAAGAATAAGCGTGATTACACTCCGCTACACCTGGCGGCACGGTATGGTCACCTCGAGGTAGTGAGGTACCTTACGATTGCAAACCACACTAGTCTCGGTGTTAAGACTGGTAATGGTTCCACTCCACTGGACCTTGCTAAACAGTTCCGTCGCCTCCAGGTGGTACAGTTCCTAGAGCAATGCTCACCAAACAAGGAAGTTTCTTAGAGCATACAAAAGTCTACACTGCAACAGATTTCTAGTGTAGTGTGGCTCCCTCTATCTCTGGCTAGTAATCTGCAGTGCGACCACTTCCTACCCATCAGATGTGGGGTAGATAGGATGGTCAGAGAACCCGTAAAACTTAAAAATCAGGAATTTGAAAAACCATGAAGAGAAAACTTTAATTTTGCATCAAAAACAGGAAATTTTCTTTGAAAAAGCAATTTTTGTCAATTAACCGCATGATTTTTTTAGAATGCCATGTATTTACTTAAAAGATAATGCAATCTTTTTTTTTTAATGGTAATTAATTGATTGGAGTCGAATGACAGGCAGTGCCTGTCCAGCATTTTCGACATCATATTTCTATTGCAGATAGCGCTGTTATGTAACTTTCTACAAATAAATTTAAGTCATTGTATGTTCCTTGCTTAAAATCGATTGTGTTCCTTCGATAATTTAGTTTCCTTTTTTAGATACAGATGGGAAATTTTTGTTTTGTGATAGTTTCAAATGATGATGCAGAGAAACTTAAGAATTTAGTTCAGAATTATACACTTAAGAAAATGGAAGTTGCAACACCATAAAGGCATTGGTCGTTTGTGTTGATTTTCAAGATATGGATGATGCCATGTAGGTATGTAAACGATCAAAGTTTCAAACCCATTGGATTGTTGCTACAGGTCTCCCCACGTGATTGGTCGTGGAGGAATCAACTCCAGTATACGGACTCTGTTGTAGCATAGTTGTCTTGCAGTCTGTGCAGTGAAGTGTTCCCCGTCAATTATGCCTCGACGACAGAAGAGCACGCTATCAACAACTGTCGCCGTTTGAGAGGGCTCGGATAATTGAGCTGTGTGAGGCTGGATTATCGCTAAGGACTGTCGCTGCACGTGTTGGCCGACAGGCATCTACGGTACAACGTGTATGGCAGCAGTGGTCAAATGAAGGTACCCACACTCGTAGACCTGGCCCAGGCCCAGCGCGACAGACAACTGTGAGAGAGGATCGCCACATCATTTGGATGGCCCAGATGGAACCCCATGCAACAGCAGCGCAAATTCGAGCAGCTGTGGCACCCCACGTTACACAACAAACAGTTGGTAATCGCCTGCGTACAGCTGGCTTACGAGCCCGTGTCCCTGCAGAAGGTGTTCCATTGACCCCGCAACAGCGACGTGTAAGGCTGGCCTTGTGTCAAGAAGAATCGATGTGGGTCGACGAATGGCATAGGGTCGTCTTTAGTGATGAATCGCGCTTGTGTCTTGCCCGCAGTGATCGCCGGAATCATGTGCGGCGACGTGCCGGGGAGAGGGGCCGCCCAGATCTTATTGTCGAGAGGCACACAGGGCCAACACCAAGCATTATGATCTTGGGAGCTATTGGCTTTAATGTGAAATCACAATTAGTGCTTGTTGAGGGCACTATGACTGCTTGACAGTACGTTGATAGGGTACTCAATCCAGTGGTTGTCCCTATGATGGCGAACATTGCTAATGGGATGTTTCAGCAGGACAATGCCCGGGTTCACACTGCTGCTGCTGTTTTTCTTTATTCATATTATTGCACTATTAATATATGTTTTTCTACTTTCTGTATTGAAGAGAATTGTAAACCTTAATTTCATCAATCTTTTCTTTTTAGAAAATAAATAAAAACTGGATGATCAATAAGCTGACAGATTTTTTTTTTTCATCAATTATCCTACCCTATACCTATTAGTCCCATAAGAGCCTACGTATAGTGACCATCTTGCCTACTAGTTCCTGCAGCAGCTCTCTTTCTCTCTCTCTCTTATTATCTCTACCTTCCTATTCCTGTTTTTCCTTTTTCTCTAGGAGAATTGAAAAATAGTTTCTTTTTATTTTACACTTATTTATTTTAACTATAATAGTTCATAATTTATAATGTTTTAGTATTTTATATAACTTTTTAAAATCCATTTTTAGGTATTCCTCTTTTGTCGGTCTTCCTGCACTGCACACCTGCAGAGGGGAAAAAGAATCACTTGATAGCAGAATGAAATAGGAAAAGAAAGTAAGAAAAAGGAAACCACTATCTATTTTCTTCACCTTAAAGAGTTGTTGAATTAGTAGTTGACATCAAACTCAGACATTTGTTGTTGTTGTTGTTGGCTCCTGAATCCTGATAGGGATGGTGTAAGTTTGCTTTAAGATGATCTAGCAGATTCTTCCAGAGCACATTTAACTGATGTTCATAGTCAGAATGTTTTCAGGGAAGAAAACCCACTCAGATTTATTGAATCTGCTCACACCTTCTTTCTTGAATTTGTTAATTACTGAACAAACTATTCTCATTACACCATCTGATGATTTTAACTATCTATAAACTGTGTGAACGTTGTACATTGCACAGCTGCCTGAATATCTTGCAACGCGATAAATGACGCTGGCAGTCAACGGGATAACACCCGTTACGCATTGTCTTTAAATCGGGTACACCTTCTATAGTGTTAAATTCAATTGTGCATGAACGAGGATACTCCCGCAGTGCCATTAGACGTAATTCATAAACACAGTTGCACACAATCAGATATTGTGGATCACGAGAAGCCTGAAGAGTGACATAAGCGTGAAATCTAAATTAGGTATACTCGTACCTAATAATGCTGTAAATAAACATTAGTAGACGTATCTACATTACAGCAAGCTATTTCGTAACCTCCAGTGGGTAATTTTTTAATGACAACAATCCCTCTTGGTTTTGCACTCGTGCTGTGTATGATATCGAAGAACTGAAGCAGAGAATCCTCTCTCTCGTTTATATATGCAGTTTGGAAAAGAAAAAGAAAGAAAAACGCATGGATGATTATTGGAAGAAAAATACTTCAGAGGTTTATAATTTATTATGCGATCATGAAAAATGATGCATTGCAGAATAGTGTTAGTTGGAATAGGCTCCTTTGTTTCAATTTTAATTCGGAACATCTACAGAAGAAGATTTTATCAATTCTAGCTGTTCCATGTAATTAATTATGACAATAGGACAATACGATAGAAATTCATTTCATGATATAATTGGTTCAGCACAATCATCTTCAATCTGATAATACACATTACAAAGCTGGATGAACATATCATACACAAGGAACTTAGAATACTCAACAGGTAGGCCATTCCGGGCATGTGTGCTGCCATTGGTCAGCGGCTTGTGGCGTCATCGGGAAGAACACATCTGTGCGGTCTGTAATATTCTTTTGCATTAAATGCTGAATGCAAAGTAATATTTATCGTTTCTTTTGCGCTTTCAAATTGGAATGTTTTCCTTTCATGACTTGGAACATATATTTAAATCATTATAATGTTTAATTAATAAGATAAAAATAGAAAATATTTATCGTAGGGCAAATTATAGTGCATAATGTATGTGCCAGCCTCGTAAGCCTTGCTTAGGCATGTTTTTTGTTAATAATCATATTACAATGAATTAGTACTTCTTAAAATTGTTTTAACATTTTTCTTCATCAGACAAGACGGATGTGGATTTCGCAAGGCTATCCTTTCACTATCTGCAGGCTACGGCGCTCAGTGGGCTGTTTTTGCCACGGTATTTTTTTAAATATCCTTCAAAAGGTGAAGTTAGCGACATTGTCATCGGCTAAAGCTAAATTTTTTATGTTTAGGCAGAAAATGTAATCTATGGCTGTTAAGGAGATACAATCCAGAGTAGGTTCTTCTTTACTGCATTCTTCTTCGTTGCTTCCCATTTGGCCTTTTCGTTCAAATGTCTGATACGAATGAAAGTCCTTGTCCTTACATATAAGTCCGCCATGTTTTTTTAATATTACGGTCTGAGGATTGGAGTCGGTCTTGATGTAAGAGTAGAGTTAATTATCGTCCAGTGCAATACAAGAATCGTATGTATCGATACAAAAAATCTTGCTATACCTGTACCATTTCGATCGTAGAGTTATTACAAGTTGCCCTCTATTCCAAATTCAATGAAAATTAATTGGACGGTTATGACGTCACAAATAGTAAAACAGAGATTTTTCTTGCTTTGTTTCCAAACCAACAGGAAGAAAACCTTTTCCTATCTGATCTCGTGTCACTGCGGTGTTCTTGCTCCGTTATAAAACCTAAACAGAAAAGAAAGGTACCGGAATTGTTGGTTTCTGAGCATGTTACTGTTAATAACAAGCATTTCAAGTCTAAAATGTAATTTTAAATTTAAAGCCAAGATTAAGGAAAGTTAATGTGACTTACTGCACTAGCCTCAGTTTTATTTTCATGCCATTTCAGTATTTTCTGGGAAGGAACAGTGTCCGATTTCAATATCTTCCGTACTGGGACACCCAGTAGTTCATTTTTCAAGTTTCGTTCATAATCATCTGGGAGAAATTGTTCTGAACATATTCTTGCATTATTAATATTTTTTCTTGTCCATTCGCTTACACCGAGTTGCCCATGTATTTTGGAGTACCTCATTTTTTGGGAATCAATGGTAAACTATATATCCTGAGTTTTGTAACCAATATTATTACACAGAGAAACGGCACAGTTAGTTCTATTTCTACCCATTTCACTTAAATACTTAGAGCACTAAAGAAACCAATTGCCTGTTAAATGAGTAACGAAGTGTTTACACCGGTAAGTTAGATTTTAAAACATAGACCTCACTATCACCCCCAAGCTCAACACAACCAAGACTTCAAAGCGAGTGGCGAGTTCAAAGTTCACTGTATCTTCCCAGTGACGTTACGTTAGACTTGACTCGTTTGCCACCAAATGCGCGGGAAGCAGAAATACACCCCCCTGTAACATACAATTCACTGCAATCGCCATTTTAAAAATTAGTTACAGCTTTTTCATATGGATAAAAGTTTGAATTTAAGAATACGGCAATGGATTGAATATTGCACTGATCGAACTCAGAAGCAGCATTAATTTTCTTCCTGTTGGTTTGGAAACAAAGCAAGAAAAATCTCTGTTTTACTATTAGTGACGTCATAACCATCCAATTAATTTTCTTTTGAATTTGAAATAGAGGGCAACTTATAATAACTCTACGATCGAAATGGTACAGGTATAGCAGGATTTTTTTGTATCGATACATACGATTCTTGTATTGCACGGGACGATAATTAACTGTACTCTTACATCAAGACCGACTCCAATCCTCAGACCTTGATATTAAAAAAACATGGCGGCCGAAGTAGCCGGATTGCTGGTATAGATGGGAACTCAAGAGATGAGTTTCGCTAGGAATGTGGTCGGGAATGCTTTAGCCCTCGCTTCTCCCCTCGTCCCTGGCTTCTCGTCACCAAGCTTGTGTATGTACTTGCGTTTTTGAAAACGTTGGCCTTGCAGGCGCAGTGTCTTGAGGGGGTCTCGTCCTGCAAGGCACTTAATGTATTTTTGTATATCGCAGGTGGGTAGCATTAGTCATCTATTAAATGACTACATCTGACCAGCGAAATATTAAGAATCTAGGTTATTTTCCACTGACACTGGGAATTTATGCCATCTTCAGCGTTAGATTTGATCACAGGCAGAGTCCATCCTCAAGGTGCAAGACGAAAGAACTTCTGTTATTATTTTTTATTTTAATATATATATTGTATTTATCAGTGACGTATAAGATACTCTCCAAAGTATTACTCACAAGAGTAGAGGCTTAACTAGACTCCTGCATCGGAGAGTACCAGGCTGGGTTTCGCAAGTCAAGGTCATGCGCCGAACAAATCCTGAACCTCAAAACCATCATCACTTACAAAAACCTAAGCGCCTCACCCTACGTGGCAACATTTGTTGACTTTCAGAAGGCCTACGATTCAGTAGATAGAGAGTCACTCTTCCAGGCACTCGCTGAACTGGGACTAGATAAGAAAACCTTAAATCTAGTGAAAGCAACTCTTACCAACACTACTGCCAGAATCAAATTCAGAGGGGAACTGTCCCAGAGATTTGAGATCAAAACAGGTGTTAGACAAGGGGATGGCCTATCTCCAATCCTCTTTAATTGCCTACTTGAAAAAGTCATTCGTGAGTGGACGAAAATGCTACAGGATGACTCTGGATTGAGAATTGGCTACAAGAAAGACAAGTTAACAGTCGACTGTTTAGCCTTCGCAGACGACCTTACACTCCTGGCATCCAGTGTGGAGGAAGCTATCCATCAACTATCCTCTCTCGACCACATAGCAGCTAAAGTAGGGCTGAAGATCGCCATCAACAAAACACAGTTTATCACCAACATCAAAGATGCACCCAAATCAATCCCACTGGGGGACAAAACAGTACAAAGGACTAACTCCTTCAAATACCTAGGAGAATGGATAACCCCAAACATGAATGAAGATCAGGCCATGAACAGCAGATGCATCAAATTGGAAAATGCCTACCACCTATGTAAGAGTATGTACAAATCCAAATCACTCTCCCTTAACCTCAAAATCAGGCATTACACTACTGTAGTGAGACCGTCAGTACTATACGCCTCAGAATGCCTAAACATGGTAAGAAAAGGGCAACTTAGAAAACTGGAGCTGAAGGAAAGGAAGATCCTGAGAAAAATCATGGGCCCCATTAAAGAATAAGGCAAGTACAGAATCAGGCACAACAACGAACTGTACCAACAATTGGAGAGCATTACAACATCTATGAGGAAGAGGAGACTGAACTTCTACGGTCATGTCATGAGAATGGACAATCAGAGGCTCACCTCCAGAATCTTCCACACCATCTCTAGAGGGAAAGCGACTAATGCCAAGTGGGCAAGACTCGTCAGAAAAGACCTTCAAGAATTGGACATTGCTCCCAGTGAAATTTATGACAGGAATAGGTACAGAACGTTGATCAGAACATCAAACTCTCTCCAGTCACTAACAGAAAAAACAGTACGTCCGGGAGGAGGTGTGAAATGGACTCAGGAGCGAAAAGACATTCACAGTGCAAGAATGAAGGAGTACTGGTCAAAGAAGAAAGCTGCTAGAGATAAGAACCATGTGGTCCTTAGCAGGCCCAAAGGGAACTAAAAAAAAAAAACTGTATTTATTATTATAATAATATTGTTTACATATTTTTACAAAATCATCGCCAACGTCCGATGACGGTTACAGCATTTCCTATATTTGAAACGCAGTAAGTTACACGAAGTGAGCTCAGGCAGGTCAATTTTGTTCCGTCAGTGTGCCGAGTTAAGAATTCATTCTCTCACACGCATCTCCCGGCGTGTTCGATGTGTGAAGAAAATAATAATAATAAAAAACCAGATTGAATATGTGCACGTATAACAATTTTATGATTACGATCCAATCATGCAACTCATCCAGACGTGCAGTCATTCAGTTAATTTATAATGTCTATTGTAAGCTAAGGAGAAATCTGTTCGGACTCTTAAACAAACTTACACTAATTAATAATAAGAGTACCGGTAAGATACATGTTGTCCTAGATAATATAACACTGTTAATGTCTAGGACAAAAAGAAATAAAATTAAAAAACTGCAAATTAGAGAATGGGTGTAAATAGTGATTAGGAGTAATTATAATGTTTGATGTAGTAATAGACACAAGAAAAGCATTTACATCAAAAATAGCAGTAAATTATTACTCTGTCCCCAGTTCCAGGCGATCTGGAACTCGGGGATGTGAGTATTCTGTTCTACTACTATGTATAACAATGTTCTGGCTTGTGCACCACGAATTCTGCCCCGCAAGGGTTCTTTTACGTGTCGATAAAGCTGTAGACAATAGACTGTAGGCCTAAATTAGCTTCATCAATTCTTGTGTCCCTATGTCACATTTCTTGATGATAAAAGCTATGAAATAAAATAATATTTAAAATAGATTGTAGGCCTAAATTAGCTTCATCAATCCTTGTGTCCCTATGTCACTTTTCTTGATACACAAAACTATGAAATAAAATAACATTTAAAACAATAGACTATAGGCCTAAATTAGCTTCATCAATCCTTATGTTCCTATGTCACTTTCCTTGATACACAAAACTATGAAATAAAATAACATTTAAAACAATAGACTGTAGGCCTAATTAGCTCCATCAATCCTTGTGTCCCTATGTCACTTTTCTTGATACACAAAACTATGAAATAAAATAACATTTAAAACAATAGACTCTAGGCCTAATTAGCTCCATCAATCCTTGTGTCCCTGTGTCACTTTTCTTGATACACAAAACTATGAAATAAAATAACATTTAAAACAATAGACTGTAGGCCTAATTAGCTCCATCAATCCTTGTGTCTATTTATTTTTATTGATGATACATCGTCGCCATAAGACCTATCTGTACCGGTGCGACGTAAAGCTAATAGCAAAACAAAAATGATACACAAAAGTATGAAATAAAATAATAGACTGTAGGCCTAAATTAGCTTCATCAATTCTTGTGTCCCTATATCACTTTTCTTGATACACAAAACTATGAAATAAAATAATACTTAAAACAACAGACTGTAGGCCTAAATTAGCTTCATCAATTCTTGTGTTCCTATGTCACTTTTCTTGATGATACAACCATGAAGTAAAATAACATTTAAAATAATTGACTAGACCTAAATTAGCTTCATCTATCCTTGTGTCCCTATGTCACTTTTCTTGATACAGAAATCTATGAAATAAAATAACATTTAAAACAGTAGTTCCTATACAGTAGGCCCAATTAGCTTCATCAATCCTTGTGTCCCTATGTCACGTTTCTTGATACACAAAATAATGGAGTAAAACAACATTTAAAACAATATTTCCTAAGGTGAAAACGGACTTAAAGTTACGTTTCTACATGAACGAATTACCAGAAACTCTACGAAGAAGTGTTTGAAGAGCTTCTTCGATGGGTCACTCACTGTCTATTAGGGGATAAGCAAGTTCGGATTCGGACGAGGAAAACTGGTCATCACTTGATTCATTAGAGTCACTATCCAGAGATATGATGAATTCTTCGAGCGCGTCTTCCATCAGTCCATCGTTCTGCCAGCACTGTTACGAATGTGGGAACAATATTCTTCCCAGTCTTCTGTGCTAATAGAAGAAATTGCAGTTCTCGTTACGGCTTCGAGCTTTGTCTTGGAAATGTCCCCGGTAACATTGCTTCCCTGTACAGTCATATTTGCCTTCACCCAAGCCAGTTCAATGGCATTAAACTCGCAAACGCGGCAAACGAATCACGTCATGCCTACGAGACCTTAAAAGCTCATCAATCCGGAAGATTTTCTCGGGACCTTTATTAATTTCAGTCAATTGAAATAGTTCCGATTTTTTCATGTCCTCATCGTATGGCATATTGTTCCTTTCTAGCCATCTTTATATTTCCTTCTTAACAGCATATTTCGTGGGGAGGTTTGTTCTGTTGCACACAATGATACGAAGCATTATCTAACACTATAACGCTGTTCTTAGGGAGGTTAGGCAGCAGCGGCTCACGAATCCACTTCTCAAATTCTCTGCGTTCATCTGGCCATGATAATCTCCTGACGTTTTCCCGGCCTTAAAATAAGCAACACTCCTTCCAGGAACCCATCTTCACATCCCGCGTGTACAATTATTAATTATTATTTGTTTTACGTCCCACCAACTACTCTTTTACAGTTTTCGGAGACGCCGAAGTGCCGGAATTTAGTCCCTCAGGAGTTCTTTTACGTGCCAGTAAATCTACCGACACGAGGCTGATGTATTTGAGCACCTTCAAATACCACCGGACTGAGCCAGGATCGAACCTGCCAAGTTGGGGTCAGAAGGCCAGCGCCTTAACCGTCTGAGCCACTCAGCCCGGCTGTACAATTATTAATCGGTTCGATGAGCTTCTGTTGGTCATAACACCAGGTTGATTGTCACTTTGCCAACACTTATAAATGTTAAATTATTATCTACCCATGTTTCATCTATATAAACAATGGAACGATTATCTCTTCTGTAACGCCGCCTAGCTCTTAAATACCTACAGCGCCAACTGACAATGTTTGGGCGCTCCACCAAAATTTTTCTGAAATTCTGACACTTCTTCAACTTAAATCCCATATCTCTTAAAATTCGCCTCAAGATATGAACGCCCCACGGAAATTCGATTTCCTCCTTGATGGCACTCAAAAGCTTGGGGCATGTAGGCACTTTCTTCTGATCTACATAAAAGTCTTGAATTACTTCTCTTATTACCCCTCTATTAAACCCATCACACTGCACTTTTCTTTCTTCGGACTGTGGGCGATGTTTCCCTGGTGTTGATAGTGACGTAGCGCCAGCTGCTGTACTGTTGGGAGATCAGAAGAATACACATGCCAGGTGAGGCACGGGGCGAAGGTGTTTTCACCAGCAGAGCCAGTGACGCAATGGTTACCATAGCAACTCCGCTACTATCAAGGCGACTTTATATTATCTTCTACTGGCAGCTCTTCGCTCTTGTCAGTTGTAATCCAGTAAACTGCAAAGTGTGAGTCAATGTTTTCGTGTAGCAGATAAGAGCCGATTTGTCTGGGCAGAACAGGAAGTTCGTGCTTGCAGGCCACATTCCTCAATCTTGCATTCTTCTCATCTCTACACAGTACTTTCCTTGCGAATTCTACTCACTGTGCTGACTGAAATGTCTGTGTAATTAGATACACGCAAATTGGTTTGCCTCAGTAAGTGTTTCAGTTGCCCTTCTCGTGCCTCTTCATCACAGTCTTGGATAACATGTCTGATAACCTCCCTAGCTTTGCTGTGGATAGTCTTTCCTTTCTTCCGGCAGGGTTCCATAATAGTAATACAAAGTAGCACTATAATAACATAAATGTTTTATAACACAGTTATGTAAACCTCAGTATATATATCGCTGTTCAACACTTACAACACACAGACATGATCAACGCTACCGAACTGTCCGACTGGCCACTTGTATCACCAAAGGAAGACTGGCTGCTGGCTGGCGATATTTTTAGGAAGGGCCATAACCGAGACAATAGAGAGAGGGAGAGAGAGAAAGCTGCTCCCCTGTGTCCCACCTCACGTCCTGCTAGTCTTCTCTTGAGCTCGCGTCTATATTGGCTAACACGAAAATATCTCGTACACATTATATCAACGGCGGTAAATTAACATGATAAATGTAACATCATAGGGAAAATCACTTTTACACGTATGAAAACGCTTCGCCAACAAGTACACATCACATATAATCAACTAGAATCACACGTATTCTACTAGAAAAGAGACCAACAAGCTGATTATTTAGAAATTTCAATTTGTCAAATAACGTTTTCTCTTAGACTTCACTTCGCTGGATAGATGAACATACATGATAAAACTGTTAAAATGATATTTCTAACATAATTTTGGAATATTTCAAAATAAATTAAGGAGCGAAATTCCTCGATGTATTCGCTCCCATTTGAACTATGAAACATAATTTGTTGCCTTAGTTTTGAAGTAGTAGACAATTTCTTAAATTCACCCCTCAATGAATGGGAAGTAGACCCGAAATTGGCTTTACGTCCCACTAACTACATTTTTTACAGTTTTCGGAGACGTCGAAGTGCCGGAATTTAGTCCTTCAGTAGTTCTTTTACGTGCCAGTAGATCTACCGACACGAGGCTGACGTATTTGAGCACCTTGAAATACCACCGGACTGAGCCAGGATCGAATCTGCCAACTAGGGGTCAGAAGGCGAGCGACTTAACCGTCTGAGTCACTCAGCCCAAGTAACCCGAAATGATTATGTTAACCTAATGAACGGTCCTGGTAATGTTAACATAATATTGACATTTGGCTTAACAGTACTTCACACAATGATAGTAAACTTAGTAATGAAATGTTCATATACTAAAGATATAACAGGTTTTTACCCATTAAAGAACATGAGTGCAAAAGCTATATTGACTAAATATTGGTATTTAACCACACGGACGAGCTTCAGTTCGACGCAGTCTGCCTGATAACAGATAACCACAGCATGAATAGGAAGGTGTTGGTAGGGTAAAACCCTACGTTACAAACCCAACTAATCCCTCTAAGTCACTATTTCTTCTGTGTAACAGTATACAGATTGCTCCATCTGTCACACTTATAAGTTTTGTTATATTCTACTCTCCATCCAAACATTTCTGCAGGCAAATCTCAGATTATTGTAAAATACACTTGCATCTAAATCACTCGACACTTTGAAGCACATAGACACTGACGGATAGCACAATATCAATTATATTCTATCTAAATTAATGTTTTTCGACGAACATGAATAGTTTGGAAGTAGAGAAATGGCTTTTCTAACCTCAGACTTATTCTCAAAATGATGTATACACGCTACAGTTTTTTCATGGACTTCAAAGTAATCACGATGTATGTTCCTAATCCATTTCTATATTAATGTTCTATTCCGTAGGAAACTTAAGAATAATTGTATGAGACGCATTGCCATAGTTAGACTAAAACCTGGTCCACCTAGTTCACTCATGTTTTTAATCGGTTAAAGCATGATCAAAACAACCACATTCTCACATTACTGCGTATAATTACAGATCCTTTTTTTTGCTAGGGGCTTTACGTCACACCGACACAGATAGGTGTTACGGCGACGATGGGATAGGAAAGGCCTAGGAGTTGGAAGCGGCCGTGGCCTTATTTAAGGTACAGCCCAAGCATTTGCCTGGTGTGAAAATGTGAAACCACGGAAAACCATCTTCAGGGCTGCCGATAGTGGGATTCAAACCTACTATCTCCCGGATGCAAGCTCACAGCCGCGCGCCTCTACGCGCACGGCCAACTCGCCCGGTAATTACAGATCCTATGTATCCACTGACTCATATAAATACACTCGCACACTTATATTCTACAAAGAAACTAATATTTATCGTCAACTTTCATAAAATTACACCGACTACACGTGATAACAAAAAAGCAAAACAAACCCACATTTCCAACAATTCCGGCTACTCGATTTGCCATCTTTGAACGATCGAGAGTAGCATTAAGGTCCGAGGATTGGAGTCGGTCTTGTTTACATCCTCATTTTGTAAGTCGATTGGGTTTTCGAACTGATCTTCGAGGACGATAGATATATGTTGAATAACACTAGTGTTTACCGGTAAGAAGCTTATAGTTGGCAGTTTAACTAGAATAGGATAGCCTCCTGGAACAAGCGGTTCAAACTTGTATGTCGAATGTGTTCTTTTACCGTTGAGATAGGAACCTGAACCTAACACGAGATTACGACACGCGAATCGAGTTTACGGTATTAATTTTCATAATCTTCCCTGAAATGTGCAAAATACAGCTTCATATTTTTGACATGAAAATCCTAACAAATCTGCAATCGAGTCGGAAACATCAAAGTTCATGTCTAGGTTTGAAGACATTCTTCAGCAAAGATAGATCTTTTGATAAGTGAGATAGAAATAAGTTTAGTATCTCCCTCTAGAGGTTAATTCACCTCTTCGAGAATAGGGAAGTTGATAATTATTGCCTCTTGAACTAGAGCTTCTATTTCAGAAAAAGTTTAACTACCTTCAGGTAATTTGATTACAGTTGTTTTGTCTCCTTTTATTTTAATACCAACAGTGGCGGCCGGTCAGTACGTGCTACCGGGCTCCAGCACGTAGCTTGGAACTGTAAGGAATATTATTTATGTACAGTACAATTATCCTGGTGCCTTTTCGTTGTTTTGAGTACGATATGAATTTGTGTTTTGTGCAAATCAGGACGAGATCTGTCGAACACCTAGCGCCGTTCTCCCGGGGAACAAGGCTCGTGCTCATGTGAAGTGAGCCCTTGCCTGTAGCCTGAAGGAAGCAATACGCAGGCGCAGCCAAGCTTGCAACACTCCCCCTAGCCGGCGGAGTATACCGTAAACCGGGATCAACTTTCACTGATCCCGTTTATAGTTACTTCCTCTCCCGCAAGGGGGTAGAATTACTCGATGTCTCCTGCTACCCGGAGCGCAGCGAGGGATCCAGTCGGCCGTGCTTATGTTGAACGTGGTAAGCGAATCTGCCACTAGAGAGTAGCATCGTCTGGGTTCGAAAGTAAAGCGTAAGTGGAGGCAATCTATCTCACACATGCTTATTAAAATATCCATCTTCCTTTTGTGTCAAAAATAAGGAATTCGTAGGTGAGTCAAAGAATCTTTGACTGACCCTGTTATCCCGCATTACAATGTAATTTACTCTGGTGAAATGAAATAGCGTATGGCTTTTAGTGCCGGAAGTATCCGAGGACATGTTCGACTCGCCAGATGCAGATCTTTTGATTTGACGCCCCTAGGCGACCTGCGAGTCGTGATGAGGATGAAATGATGATGACGACAACACGTACACCCAATGATGGTTAAAATTCCAGACCCTGCCGGGAATCGAACCCGGGACACCTGTGACCAAAGGCCAGCGCGCTAACCATTTAGCCATGGAGCCGGACATTTACTCTGGTAATAGGGGAGGTCTCAATGAATCAGTTGGCAGCTCTTTCAGTTGCTTTGTGCGGTTTTTAATCTCGCAGTTATATTACTGGTGCGTGTTTTTTCTGTCAATGTGTTAGTGCTAAAGTTTATACGAAGATTTATCAAATTATTTATTAACTGCAGTGTATATAAAGTGAAATTAAATTAGTGTTCTTAGTGGGGATCTATATTCCCACGATTCTATTTGCACTGATGTAAGTTGCGCCATTAGGTTAGTAAAAACAATATTTCTCGAATGAATTATTTATCTCGTAGACAATTGTCGAAGAATTCATCTGCTTCCAAATTAATGTTGTTTTTGTTTGTTCTGAATTATAAATTGTGAGAAAAGTTGTATTATTATTATTATTATTATTATTATTATTAGTAGTAGTAGTAGTAGTAGTAGTAGTAGTAGTAGTAGTAGTAGTAGTAGTAGTACCAAGTTTGAGTTATGCGTTGTTCATCATGGCAATATGAAGGTTTAAAACAGCGTATTTAGCTTGTTTTTTGTAGCACGTAGGACGATTTTTTCACGAGCCGCCACTGAATACCAATCTGGTTATTTGTGTCACTAACAGTCACGTTACCGGTACCTTTTTCATCCAGCTGAGATTCATGCTTAGCATATTTCTTATATACATTTAACAGGTAACCTAAGCTAGTACCAATACTGTTAGATACATTAAAATCAATGTCAAACGGAGAATGCATAGTAATAACTTAAAATGCAATAAAGGTACCGGTAGGTGGACCAACAAAATATATTTATTGGACTTTAAGTTATAACAATAATGCCAAAATCATTTAATAGAAGTCTGGGTTTTATAAACTACATTTAGTTCTACATTTTAGACTTGGTTTTGTTTTTATTGCAGGTTCTTAATATTACCTAACCCAAGAAATAACACAAATGTAGATTCACTTGGTTACTGATCGTCTATGTTACTTTTAGGATTATTTCACATCAACAATAAAACGCACTGGTATAAATCTGCATAACAAGAAGAAATTCAAAAGCATAAAATCACAGTCAGCTGCTGTATTCTTCGTAATAGTTACATTTTCGGTTAGGTTCTTCGTCTTCAATAAATGTTTCCTGCTCTCATTCAAAGGAAATTAGAATATTGTTGTGTAGTTACTTCTATAGTTAGATATTCTTCGTGATGTGCTCAATGTTTTGGCATGGTGTCAATTTATGTAAATTTGCAACTCATTATATTCCCACAAAAAATGTGCTATACAGTAGGTAACAATTCAATGAATTTATTCCACCTCTCATTATCTAAATAACTGTTTATTTAAATCCTGATGTGATACATTTAGAGAACAGGCATGAAGTATATTTCAAAATGGTCTGTCTTTCAACAGCCATAATTATCCAATGAATGCTCTCAATCACTATGTTAAAACGTTCGCAAGTGCAATTCATAACATTTGCGTAGACCGCCCTAATCGATCAGCTGACGGACATATCGTGCTTCCTACAGTACAGGCCTGCATGTAGGCCTACGTCACGAAGGCAGTGGCAATTTATTATATAACCTCAATAATGACTCGATGTTTCATCGAAAAGTATTTGATAGTCATTATGTATGGCATGTTTTAAAATCAATAAATATATTCATTGTGGAAATGTTTAATCTAATCTAAAGAGGTCTGGATTTGAATGGGAATCAGACACCAGCTTCCTTCGTAAAGATGTAGCCGAACAGTTTTATGGTATGAAAGTTGGTAAAATTGGTGCCGAAATATAATAAATTCTCTATTCTCCACAATGGAGTGTTGTCCAATTATGCTAAGGCGAAGTCTTGCTGCTAACAGTTTCATATTCTTGATCAAATGATACAGGTTGTATATCGCTCTTGTTTGTTTCATTTTAATATTCTCCTGTATTTTACATCTTGGATTCACATGCTGCAGGTTTATATCGCAATTTTGGTGGAATTATTATCTAAAGTTTCCGTCTTTATTATACATCACTGATTCACTGGACCCAGGCCGTGATGCTGTAGTGGTGGTGATTATTGCTTTAGAGGAAGTACAACTGGGCAGCCATTCTCTATACCCAGGCCGTATTTGAGTGTTTGGAGTTTCAACTCTAACACTTTTATTTCTACTTATATTATTATCTCACACAATAAAGGCCAAATTTCGGACAATCTCTGGAAACTATGCATAAGAAAAATTGTTTTGAAAACTTCCAAATTACAAATAAGTCCACTAATTGATATAATGCATCTAAAAGCACGGCATCTATTTTTTGGGGGGCATGTTTTTCTTCCTGAACTTCCTATTCATTCTATGTCCTATTCCCTTTTTATGAATCTTTTTGGTATATATTATCTCCAGAAAGAGGAGAAGTAGAGCAGAGAGACTCCCGGAGAAGAACACAACAACAATGCATTTGATATTGGCGAATGATACGTTAGGATCCTCCACATCTGGTGTAGACAGTTGTCTAATTCGGGCATCGTCCAGCAGTCGCTGAAGCATTCCAGATGTCCGTAGCTTGTTGATGCTGGAATAGAAAGAAAATATGGTATTACATATGGGTATCATGAGTCCGAAGACATTATCCAGTAGATAATGAAGCATTACGCACATCCCTAGCTTCTTGAGTCTGGATTATAAATACATAAAACAAATATTTGATGAAAATCAAGGGAACCAGTGATTTGGTGGTGATCGTTGTTTTAATTAAAATCAAGCGAGTTATTCTTCAGGTCAGAGTATCGACCTTGACCAACTCACGAGTATAGCCGACCTCAGTGAGGTAAGTAAAATTCTTTCAGGAATAAAATTTACTGTGTCCACCTATTCAATACAATTATATTCTTTAGTGATTAAATCCTACATGCATTACAAACATTAATTAGGAATATGTTTTACCCTAGTTTTGGGCATCTTCAGCCTAATAATAATCTTAAGGTCAAGTCTTTAAATCTATTAAACATTGGAACTTAAAACTAAATACAATGGTCTTAAGCTAAAAATGTTTACAAAAAGTTGTGGTTTAGGTGATATTTACATAGTTTACAATGTGTACATTAATTAAAAGCCAGAATTTGAGACAAGGAAGCAATTAAAATGATCTTACAATGACTAGAAATTGTCCAAAGCATAAATTGGAACTTCTCCTACTGTATGGATGAAAGTTTATGCAAATGTGTTCACATTGACTAGAATTGGCCACAGCGTAAATTGGAGCTTCTCCAACTGTATGGATGAAACATTAGGTTGAAGGTTTATACAGTTGTGTTCGTTCAAAGGTGGTGATGGTCACCTATGTCGTAAGTATACTGTTACAAAACTGGAACCGTGGTATAATGTCTATCTTGTTGGGTTTGAATATTCCTTTAGAAAGAAGCATGGTTGGATGGTAATATTTTATGGTTAAAACATGTATGTTGGAACATATTGTTAATATCCTTCATTAGTCAGGTGCTCATCTGATAAAATGCTTCCTAGAATTTTGTGCCATTCTAGTCGGATTAATGTTCCCATTGGTGCATCAATACTTCACTAGAAGTAACAAGGTTAGTCATTCAGACACAATCAGAATAAGTGGATCCAGCTAACATCTGACTGGACAAGTAAGTTCGTCCACTTTTATGGGGTATACCGGTAACACTTTATAATTATTATGTGGGCTCTACATTCATCATTCTAAATTCCTTTTTTCTATTATTCACTTACAGACAATACTCATAAATCCACCCAAAGATTGAACAATGCACCAACAGGAACATTAATCCGACATTAATACAATGGAATGAATAGTGCAGAATAAACAGGTGTATAATTACCCATACTACATGGCCTTAAGAGTAACAAATGAAAAGGTTGCACATAACTGGCCATCAACAAAAGGCAAGGAGGCGAAACACCAGCACTCCTCACAGGAATTTCTAGACACCTAAGTGGGCTTAAGGCCCAAAGATACATAGGCTAATCCTATACTACAAGGAGGTGATTAAAGGAGGAACATTGCAAACCGAGACAAGATTTACAACATTTAGAGGTTGGGAACTTCAGTCACCCAATTGCAAGGTTGAATGGGAGACGGCAGAGAGTCACCACGCTTCATTCCCTTAAATTACGTATTTCCCAATAGGGAATAGAACCAGAGTCCTCAGACTTCGCAGAAAATCCTACATTTTTAACCACCAGTTTACAAAATTACATTAAAAGAAAACTGCTGAAACCTTCCCCTAAAACTACCCGCAGGGCGCTATCACATGTTTAGGTAAATATTGCCATTACCTTGTATCGCTGCATATTCTTCAAGCAGGCCGCGCCCCTGCCTCCCTAGCCCTCAGTAACCTCCGTCAAGTTGCACTCTCAAACACTGGAGCAATTCAGACAAAACGGCCCTACATAGCCATACTAGTTTGCGACTCCCTGACAGTCCCATATCAATTGGTTGAGCCTTCTTGGTTTCAACGTTGTTGTTTTCTACATGTTTCTTGCTGCAATAATTCTAGTATTTCAGGATAGACATGAAATATTGCAATTGTAGAGGTGCTGAAATATGGTGGTGGCGATTTGTTAGACTATAATTGGTGAACAAGGAGTTGTAGATCATAATTGGTGAATAAGGGGTTGTAGGAATACTGACATTTTAGGAGGTACTTGCCATCTGTCTAGCTGGTTTGAGGACTAGAGGAGATTTGGGGATGCACTGTTGCAGTTGAGGCATACAGTGTTTCTGGGTTAGGGGCTTGGATTAGGGGATACTTGACTTAGATTTGACTTGTTAGAAGAGAAAAGAGACATTTGATAAACTTTGTTGTGGGAAGAGGTTGCGAGTATGTTGGGTAACTGGTATTTTGATTTAGGTTTAAGTTTAGGAGAGATATTTTTTTTACTTTGATGGTTGAGGTTGTAGGTGCATGTTATCAATGTAATGAGCCTTGACTGCCTTTTTGAAGAAAGGGCAGCCAAGATAGGAAGCTGCATGTTTTCCTGAGCAATTAGCACATTTTGGTTGGTCACATGGGACTGGGCAAACAGAGTGGTGGTGATGATACCGGCATCTGTTTCAGCGGGTCTCATTGGGGCAATTGCGGCTGAATGATTGAGCTGTAGACAGTTATAACACATAAAGACCAAAGAAGGTTGTAGGCGAGTTTTGGTTGGGATGGTGCGGGTTTGGTTCTCAGTGGGTACTATTTTGGTGCCAGAAGAGGGAGCAGTTTGTGATTTAGCTGCAGGTTAGTTTTTATGAGTTTCTGGTAACGGAATATCAGTTTGGGTGGTTTGTAATATCGTTGGTTGGTCTATTTGGACTTTTGTTTGAAATTCAGTTTGAGCGGTTTTGTTAGGTTTTTCTTTGGTTGCTCTTGTTTGCGTGGATTGCAATTTGGTTGTAGGCAACTTTTGTTGTGGGGTTTCTGACGATGGGGTGTCAGTTTGTTTAGTTTGAGAAGCAGTAGGTTGGGTAATTTTGTTGCTTGTTTGAATTTCCTTATGTTTGGTTTTGATAAGATTTTCTTTAATTTGCTTGGTTTGAGTGAAGGCTGGGCTGGAAGGTGGAGGTGAGGTTTGAGTACTCGTGTCTTCAAGAGTCTGAAGCAATTTAGTTTGGGTTCCATAGTCACATAGTTCCGGAGTAATCGACGATAGTTCGTCTCCTTCTTATGCTTCAGAATCTTCATTATCTTCTTCCTCTTCTGGTTCGGATACTTGGAGGGAGTGTTTAGGTTGAATAATAATATGTTGGGGGATATCTGTGAGTGATTGCAATCGGTACAGTATGTTTCTTAAGTGAGATTCTAGGATAGGAGTAATCATCAATATATTATTATGTGATTCCTCTATCAGTGCGATGTGAGTTGGTATTAGGTCTGTGACAGCTTCAAGTATTGTGCATCTTTTCAAGGGCACAGGTCCTTGAATACCTAGTGGAATCATAGTTATACTGCAATTTGGTGATACAGGAAAAATTGAGTTATTCATGACATATTTGAATAGGTGCTCAAAATTGTGAACTTCTATATCTGTATAGGAGTAGGATGTGGAGGTTGCTTTGTGAGATAATGCTGGTGACGGTGAGCTGTTAGAATATGAGGAAGTTTGACTTGGGAAGGAGAGGAACTGGTTTACTTGTCTGGAAATTTCATCAATGTCTGCAAAATCAAAGGCTGAGGGTTGAATAGCGGCCCGGCTACTCGATCCACCGGGCTTGTTTGGATTTCTGGGCTTGTAAGACATGGTGGGGTTTAACTTGGCGGGAAAGATAGGTGGGATTGGAAGGAGTAAGGATGAAATACTGGCAGGTCAAATGCTTATGCGGACCGGGCTAAGTGTGCTCAACTTGTTGCCAGAGTCGTGTCAGGCTAGTTATGTATGTGGATTACGCCACGGGCAAGTCACGATCTCAAGACACCAAGCTGACTTGACAAATGGTCAGGTACCACCTCGGTGGCTCATAGCTGCAGTAGTCTCAGTTGACTATATGTGCTGACGGGTACTATTGGCGACGCTGTGCTCTTGGCGGGCGGCGGGCCGGATGCCTGGATTTCCGGCTCAAGGTTCCGGGGCCAGGTCCCTCCGAGATGCTCTCTGGCGTGGCTGCACGGTGAAGGATGGCCCTAAAGTGCCCTGCTTTCATAGTTCTGTAGAAGAAGCTTCCAGATTAAATTGAAACCACCCTTTGCTGATAGGCTGAATTCCCATACACACCCCCGGGTTTGATTGGCTGGAGAACATATTTACAAGCATCTGATAGGTAGATTACAATAGAGGAGGAACCAGCTGAAGTGTTGACAACTTCAGTACATTAAAAAAACAATCCTGAAAAAAAAAGAAAAAAAAAAGGTTTACCAACTCCCAAAATAAATATTATTCTATCCAGTAGTTTGTTTTTAGTCCACCAGGGAGCATTATCAAATAGATGTCAGAGCCATCTCACCATTGAAGAAGTAAGTTTTAGGGAGATTAAAAGTTCAAGTCTGTTGGCATAGATGGCCGTAGAGAAGGTGTGCAGTTTAAATAGCTGGGGAAGATGTACCCCTGGTACAATTATTATGATTACAAACAGAAAGGTATTTGAGATCTAGCTCGTAATGACGAAGCCTTTCTATCATTATATTATTACTTACTCTGTTCATGAATTATTGGGTATAAATAAGAGGATACTCACTTGTGGCTGATGAACGGAGCGTACACATTGCCAGGAGAAGTCGCCAGGCTGATACTAACAGGCAAGGAGAAACCTGGCAAAGCGATGATGTGGCATGAGAGATTGGCCGACAGAGCCAGGGCATATTCTCGAACGATCATGACCGCCTTCTTCTGAGTACATACTTCTTCAAGTACTGCCAACATACTGCTAGAACTCTCCGATCTGTTCGTCAGCCGGCCGCCCAATTTCTGATAGAGTTCCTTCATGACAGGATCAGAAGACCTCTGCAGTTAGAAAAACAAGGATTAATTAATTATCTATCGTCTTTACTATATGCGAGGTGGCGCCTACAGGCATATTTCGAACTTGAATTTTGCACTTGTATTGGCTGCGGAGAGAGGATGGGTAGAGGAAAGAATGCAATTTCATTATGGTTAGGCTCACTGGAGCGCTGGAGTATACAACATCGTGTTACCTCAGTTGGTAGCTAATTAAGTCTGTGACAGAAGTGCAACTTTTTTTAGACGACACTTTACTGTTGATTGACATGATCAAGCACTGTCTCGGAATACCATATTGGCTTGTGTGAAGAAGTATGAAGACAATGGTAGAGCGTTTGACATGAAACATGGAGCTCCACAGTGCGCATGCCCGAGAACATGTAGATATTGAGGGATTCTTTTGAACACATTCCCCGACGATCGATGCGCCAGCAGTCTCGCATTTTAGGCGTAGGTCGAAAAAGCAGTGGCGTGCACTGAACCCTATCTACCCTAGCACAATACTTTTGTATTTATATTTTATTATTATTCCTAAGAACGCTTTTTACAAAGTTTAAAAACCTAAAAATCTAAGCTAGGCCAAGCCATGTACAGCTGTCTCGACAATACGCTCGCAATACCGCACTTCAGCTCCTCCAACGAACTGGGTTTCCTTGCCGGCGCGAAAGAGAGCTACCCCAGCAAAATTTAGTTTGTTTAGTTGACGCATGCACTGGAAGATTCCTTGTCCTGGGAGCGGGGCATGGCTGTGGGCCCTCCCCCGACAGCAATTTACGGCGACAGGCCAGCTAGCTTGGGTAAGGGATATTAGTTTTAAAACTTGACACTTGAAGTGTTCAGCGCCACACACTAGAGACTACAAGAAAAATATCAACATGTTAACAGTATAACCACTTGCACATCGCCTTCCTAATAAAAACTAGAGGCAGTTTATGAAATCAATTGTAATATAAAAGAATATATTTTATTTTTGGATTTCTGCATGTATAAATTTTTTTGAGCAGTTCATTGATGGCATGTGTAGAGTATATTTTCCGATAGCCACAGAAAAAGATTTAGGTTGCCCAGCATGAACACAGAGCCAAGCGCGAGGTAAAATAATTTTGTATAGTGGTATATCGTGAAGTTTTGTAGTGTTCTTCTTGGATTATGGGTGAAGTTTTCGTGAGTTCTGTGCCATTCTTCATGAATATAACGTGTTATACGTCGTGACGAATATTTTCCCTCGTTTCTCATTGATGCACGTATACTCGGTAAGCGAATGAAGCTATAGAACATCGGTGACGGTAAAATGCCAGTTAAATTTTGCTCATTCAGTTTATGTTAGGCTTTTTAAGTTAAAAAACAAATCACGAAGCATCATCGGGTGAAACTGTAAGTACATTGTTTAAAATCTGCTATAGATTAAGTTATGATGGTGCCATCACTGCCGTGAAAATCAATTTGGAAATATGTGCGAGTACCGGGCGAGTTGGACGTGCGGTTAGGAGTGCGTGGCTGTGAGCTTGCATCCGGGAGATAGTGGGTTCGAATCCCACTGTCGGCAGCCCTGAAGATGGTTTTCCGTGGTTTCCCATTTTCACACCAGGCAAATGCTGGGGCTGTACCTTAATTAAGGCCACGGCTGCTTCCTTCCAACTTCTAGTCCTTTCCTATCCCATCGTCGCCATAAGACCTATCCGTGTCGGTGCGACGTAAAGCCACTAGCAAAAAAAAAATCATTCAAGATTGGAAATATTCTTCAGTGATCTTTCTCAGGTAGACTTTTACACGAAAAATGCAACCTTATAATATGGTAATGTTGACACTAGCGAATGTAGTGGGCTACGATTGCTTATATTAAAAAAAAAAAAAACATTTTCGCAGCTGGAGTAACGAATGTTGTTCGGAAACTTATTGCCAGAGACAAGGAAACATGGGTTACTTTCTGCACTGCGATGATCGATTTGCTAAGTGAAACCCTGAAATCTTGAATAATTTGTACATGTCTGACGAAGCCCATTTGCATCTTTTTGGCTACGTCAACAAGCAGAAAATGAGGTAGTGGTCTCCAGTGAACCCTAGAGAGTTTCATGAAATGCCGTTGCAACTGTCCTGTAGTGATGGTTTTGGTGCGGAATCTGTGTTTCTTCGGGAGGATTTTAGGCCCATGTTGTTTTTCAAAATGACAGCGAAGAAACACTGACTGTTAATTCAGAATCTTATATTACTATGATAAAAAGAAAGAAACCACTTTCTCCCTTTGCGAAAATCAAATTATCATAAATATGTCTCCCGGTCATGGCCATCCATCCATCTTCTTCTTCTTCTTAAGATGTCATCTCCAAACGGAGGTAGACGATCCACACGGCCAGCTCCGATCTTGACGTTGCAGCCATGCCATGTGGATTTATTGGAATATCTCTCAGGATTTTTAGTGCAGTGGTTTCCCGTTGCCTTCTGCATCATTATGCCGTTGACCAATCTAGTTCCTCTGCCTTTGGGAACAATTTCTTGTCCCCAGGACAATAGAGTGTCCTTACCCATACCCACTCATCCACTCTCAAAGAGACTGTTGGCACTTCGTTTAGGGGATCTCCTTATACCGAGAGATAATCGGTCCCTTCATTCGTTAGCCGCCTGCATATAAAATATTATTCTTATATGCAGTCGTTGCCCCCTCTCTACTGCGGGGAGATGAATGTCAGGATTTCACCGTCATTGAAACAAGGACGAAATGACATTTCCTTGTTTCTCTGGTTCTTTAGAGAGGGGCCATCCATCAACGGCTCCTAATTTCAGATGGCCACCAGCCATAAGACACAGCCTGCACGGTTGCTAGGTAACACTGTCTGGCCATCCATCCATACTTTACATCACAGTCTGCATGGTCGCTAGGGTTACACTTCCGTCAGACTAACTTCCGTAACCAAAATTTTCGGATTGCCCCAACCATAAGGCATATTTATGTCAAAACTTTTGTTCAACCTTTCTTCCGAAGGGCCGTTATTTCAGCAGAATGTTGCAACAGCCCTCACTGCGCAAGAGAGTATGGCTGTTTGTTGCCATGTGTTGAACAGGAATATTGAGAACATTGAAGAATTCAGACAAGCCATAAGTTGCAACTAGTGACGGCAATATATGGAGGCGCGTTCTGGGAGCATTTACAACAGTACATTAATTTAAATGGAGGCTATTTTTCTGACACAATTTTCAAGAAATAAACTTATAAACTTTGGGGGAATAAATGGCAGGTTTCACTGTATTTACACACTGTTTCACTTTACTTTTTCTGTTTCCATTCCATAGTCAATGGTCATTTGAAATGTGCCAGTCGGCCCGGCGCCACCCTGCACAAGGTTATTAAAAAATATCAGGATCTGATTTTGAAGTGGAAGACGTCTGCTGTTCCAAAATGCTTTATCTTCCGGTGAGCATATGTTAAATATCGTCAATAAGGCATTTAAAAAGTTAGGCTTCCTGAAAGGAAATTGCAAAAGTTTTGGTGGAAAACCTGTATTTCTTATACACTCTAGTCTAGAGTACTGCTCTGAAGTGTGAATCTCTTCATAGCAACACTTAATTAATACCTTAAAGCGAGTACAGATCCGATTCTGAAAATGGATCAGTAAAAAGTGGTTGTTTACCAAGCTGGCATTGATATATTATGATCTTTTTTTTTTTTTTTTTTTTTTTTTACAAAGATGCATATGAGTCATTCAGCTGCAAAACCCGTTATGTCCATTTTTTCACAAAATGAGTTACGGTATCACCGCCATTGTATGCAGCTCATCCAAATGCACAATACAGTAATGTAACATGTGAGCAAAGGCCGTTTAATCCATACGTTTAAAGGCGACAAATAACGGAACTGCTGCAGAAGTCATTATGTCCAGCATGTTATGCAGCAAAGCTCGTTATGTCCCAGAACCCTGTAAGGGGATCATACTTACACGAACAAAATTAGGCAACTGTGTGATAAGCTAAAGAACTATAATCAAATTATAGTAAACTAATTTTAAAAACAGAATCAAGGCACTAAAACGGGTGCTGACACCTGAAAAATTAGTATCTCTGCTTCACAAACCATACATGATAGAATGGGTATACAAGTAGCCATGGCCATAAAGGCAGTGGCCACTTTACAACTATTATTTAGAAGTATAATATGGTATTTCCTACGATAGTGCAGAAATCTTAGAACATTGTCAGATACCTTCAGCACGAAATCAGCATCGGAATCTTCTACAACATCGAGTGAGAAGTGGCTATCCTGAAGTAGTCCTTCCAAATCGTCGAAGGGCAGCATCGTCCTTTGATGAGTGAGAGAAGCGATTAGGTTGGCAGAGTAGGCAGCTAATACGACCATGGTACAGCAGTAGGTCGAAACGCAAACAATTCTCTGGCATAGCGTGGCTGGAGAGTTATCCTGACCTGCATTAGACAGAGTAACATAGAAGAATTTCTGTTAGTTGTTATCAGAGTTGAGAAGTAATTGAGTAAAAGTAGGTATATTTTTAGTAAGTTTTAGTTGTAATCATTACTTTTCACAAAATGGAATTCTTACTCGTAATTAACTTCTAGAAATAAGATTGAAATCGTTACATTATAGATTCTAGTCATCGATATAGATCACACCCAAAGTTTGGCAACATTGGAGCCTCGAATTCAGGAAATCTGTTAGGGATGTACGAGATTTTTGGGAATTTTTTGATGATATAGACCACTACATGATCTGTAGTGAACTAAGTATCTCTAGGCCTAGGACAGAGAAAGTGAAATCTGTCTGCAAACGAATAAGGGTAGAAAATCTTCAGGACAAGGACATTAGAAAGAAGTACATGGATATGATTAGTGAGAAGTTTCGAACAGTAGACAGTAGCAGGTTCAGAATATAGAAAGAGAATGGGTGGCATACAGGGATGCTGTAGTAGAAACAGCAAGGGAATGCCTAGGAACAACTGTGTGTAAAGATGAGAAAAGGCGAACATCTTGGTGAAAATGATGAAGTGAGAGCAGCTTGTAAACGTAAAAGGAAGGCTTATCAGAAATGGCTCCAAACAAGGGGCAAGACAGACAGGGATTTGTACATAGATGAAAGGAACAGAGTGAAACAAATAGTTGTTGAATCCAAAAAGAAGTCGTGGGAAGATTTTGGTAATAACCTGGAAAGGCTAGGTCAAGCAGCAGGGAAACCTTTCTGGACAGTAATAAAGAATCTTAGGAAGGGAGGGAAAAAGGGAATGAACAGTGTTTTGAGTAATTCAGGTGAACTCATAATAGAGCCCAGGGAATCGCTGGAGAGGTGGAGGGAATAATTTGAACACCTTCTGATGATAAAAGGAAATCTTCCTGGTGGTGTTGCGAACATGGGGAGGAGGAAAATGATGTTGGTGAAATTATTCTTGAGGAAGTGGAAAGGATGGTATATAAACTCCATTGTCATAAAGCAGCAGGAACAGATGAAATTAGACCTGAAATGGTGAAGTATAATGGGAAGGCAGGGATGAAATGGCTTCATAGAGTAGTAAGATTAGCATGGAGTGTTGGTAAGGTACTTTCAGATTGGACAAAAGCAGTAATTGCACCTATCTATGCAAAGGAACAGGAAGGATTGCAAAAACTATCAAGGTATCTCATTGATTAGTATACAAGGCAAAGTATTCACTGGCATCTTGGATGGGACGGTGCGATCAATCATTGAGAGGAAGTTGGATGAAAACCAGTGTGGTTTCAGACCACAGAGAGGCTATCAGGATCAGATTTTCAGTATGCGCCAGGTAATTGAAAAATGCTACGAGAGGAATAGGCAGTTGTGTTTATGTTTTGTAGATCTAGAGAAAGCATATGACAGGGTTCCGAGGGAAAAGATGTTTGCCATACTGGGGGACTATGGAATTAAACATAGATTATTAAAATCAATCCAAGGCATTTATGCTGACAATTGGGCTTCAGTGAGAATTGATGGTAGAATGAGTTCTTGATTCAGGGTACTTACAGGGGTTAGACAAGGCTGTATCTTTCACCTTTGCTGTTCGTAGTTTACATGGATCATCTGCTGAAAGGTATAAAATGGCAGGGAGGGATTCAGTTAGGTGGAAATGAAGTAAGCAGTCTGGCCTATACTGACGACTTGGTCTTAATGGCAGATTGTGCCGAAAGCCTGCAGTCTAATGTCTTGGAACTTGAAAATAGGTGCAATGAGTATGGTACGAAAATTAGCCTTTTGAAGACTAAAGTGATGTCAGTAGGTAAGAAATTCAACAGAACTGAATGACAGATTAGTGATACAAACCTAGAACAGGTCGATAATTTCAAGTATTTAGTTTGTGCGTTCTTCCAGGATGGTAATATAGTGAGTGAGATTGAATCAAGGTGTAGTAAAGCTAATGCAGTGATGTTAGCTCCCAGACGAAACTATCTTTACATCGGTCTGTTTTGAGACCAACTTTGCTTTACGGGAGCAAAAGCTGGGTGGACTCAGGATATCTTATTCGTAAGTTAGAAGTAACAGACATGAAAGTAGCAAGAATGATTGCTGGTACAAACAGGTGGGAACAAAGGCAGGAGGGTACTCAGAATGAGGAGATAAAGGCTAATTTAGGAATGAACTTGATGGATGAAGCTGTACGCATAAACCGGCTTTGGTGGTGGGGTCATGTGAGGCGAATGGAGGAGGATAGGTTACCTAGGAGAATAATGGACTCTGTTATGGAGGGTAAGAGAAGTAGAGGGGACCAAGATGACGATGGTTAGACTCAGTTTCTAATGATTTTCAGAAAAGAGGCATAGAACTAAATGAGGCCACAGCACTAGTTGCAGATAGAGGATTGTGGCGACGTTTAGTAAATTCACAGAGGCTTGCAGACTGAACGCTGAAAGGCATAACAGTCTTTAATTAATTTTTAATTTTGTGTGGATATTTCTAGCCGAGTGCAGCCCTTGTAAGGCAGACCCTCCGATGAGGTTGGGCGGCATCTGGCAGGTGTTGGTAACTGCATGTTATTGTGGTGGAGGATAGTGTTATGTGCGGTGAGTGAGTTGCAGGGATGTTGGGGATAGCACAAACACCCAGGCCACTGGAATTAACCAATGAAGGTCAAAGTCTCCGACCAGGCCGGAAATCGAACCCGGGACCCTCTGAACCGCAGGCCAGTACCTTGACCATTCAGCCAACGAGTCGGACAGTCTTTAATTTTAATGTATGTATGTACATACATATTATTGTTAATTGTCCGGCTCCATGGCTAAATGGTTAGCTTGCTGACCTTTGGTCACAGGGGTCCCGGGTTCGATTCCCGGCAGGGTCGGGAATTTTAACGTTAATTGGTTAACTTCGCTGGCACGGGGGCTGGGTGTATGTGTCGTCTTCACCATCATTTCATCCTCATCACGACGCGTAGGTCGCCTACGGGAGTCAAATCGAAGGACCTGCATCTGGCAAGACAAACTTGTCCTCGGACACTCCCGGCACTAAAAAAGCCATACGCCATTTCATTTTTCATTGTTAATAGAGGATGGTTGCTCAGCTGTTGTACTCCCTATTAAAACAATAATCACCACCATTTTCATCATTCCTATTGGACCTTCTTTGATCATCTGTTATCCTCCGCCTACAACGGTATTGCGTTTACGATATCTAGAGAGTCTTGCATTTTAAAATTCTTCATGGCCATTGCCTTGCTTTTGCTGATGTTTTCATTGTTTGTAAGTCCAGAAATATTTCATTTTTCTTCATCTGGTTAGAGCAGGCATGTCAAGGTCACAAGCGAATGAGAAACAACTCTTATGAGCGTTAGTCCAGGATGTTATTAGATACCGCAAGCCTGGAGGGGTGTACGTTACACTTTCATAACTATGGTACACCGTACACAATCAATCAATCAATCAATCAATCAATCAATCAATCAATCAATCAATCAATCAATCAATCAATCAATCAATCAATCAATCAATCAATCCTGATCTGCATTTAGGGCAGTCGCCCAGGTGGCAGATTCCCTATCTGTTGTTTTCCTAGCCTTTTCTTAAATGTTTGCAAAGAAATTGGAAATTTATTGAACATCTCCCTTGGTAAGTTATTCCACTCCCTAACCCCCCTTCCTAAAAACGAATATTTGCCCCAATTTTTCCTCTTGAATTCCAACTTTATCTTCATTTTGTGATCTTTCCTACTTTTAAAGACACCACCCAAACTTATTCGTACCGAGCTCGATAGCTGCAGTCGCTTAAGTGCGGCCAGTATCCAGTATTCGGGAGATAGTAGGTTCGAACCCCACTATCGGCAGCCCTGAAGATGGTTTTCCGTGGTTTTCCATTTTCACACCAGGCAAATGCTGGGGCTGTACCTTAATTAAGGCCACGGCCGTTTCCTGCCCTCTCCTGTCCCATCATTGCCATAAGACCTATCTGTGTCGGTGCGACGTAAAGCAACTAGCAAAAAAAAAAAAAAAAGAACCTTATTCGTCTACTGATGTCCTCCCACGCCATCTCTCCACTGACAGCTCGGAACATACCACTTAGTCGAGCAGCTCGTCTCCTTTCTCCCAAGTCTTCCCAGCCCAAACTTTGCAACATTTTTGTAACGCTACTCTTTTGTCGGAAATCGCCCAGAACAAATCGAGCTGCTTTTCTTTGGATTTTTTCCAGTTCTTGAATCAAGTAATCCTGGTAAGGGTCCCATACACTGGAACCATAATCTAGGTGGGGTCTCACCAGAGACAAATATTCTCTCTCCTTTACATCCTTACTACAACCCCTAAACACCCTCATAACTATGTGCAGAGATCTGTTCCCTTTATTTACAATCCCATTTATGTGAATACCCCAATGAAGATCTTTCCTTATATTAATATCTAGGTATTTACAATGATCCCCAAAGGGAACTTTCACCCCATTAACGCAGTAATGAGAGGACTTTTCCTATTTGTAATACTCACAACCTGACTTTTATCCCCGTTTATCATCATACCATTCCCTACTGTCCATCTCACAACATTATCAAGGTCATTTTGCAGTTGCTCACAATCTTGTAACTTATTTATTACTCTGTACAGAATAACATCATCTGCGAAAAGCAACAACAATCTTTACATACTGCCGACTGAATACTTCTGCCTTTTGAAGATCCTCGCATACACACTCCCATTGTTCATTAATGATTCCTGGAATGTCCTTCTTGGAACCTGTTTCTGCCTTAAAGTACCTATACATACTCTTCCATTTTTCACTAAAATTGATGATGATGATGATGATGATGCTTGTTGTTTTAAGGGGCCTAACATCGAAGGTCATCGGCCCATTCACTAAAATTAGTGTGGCTACCAATTATGCTTGCCATCATGTTATCCTTAGCTGACTTCTTTGGTAGATTCAATTTCCTAGTAAGTTCCTTCAATTTCTCCTTAATTCCACTGCCATTTCTAACTCTATTTCTTTCCAACCTGCACCTTCTTCTTAGTCTCTTTACTTCTCTGTTATAATATAGTGGATTTTTACCATTCCTTACCACCTTTAAAGGTACAAACCTATTTTCACATTCCTCAAGATTTGCTTTAAACCCATCTCAGAGTCTGTTTACATTTTTATTTACCGTTTTACGTTGTTAAAAACTCCCTCATGCCTGTTTTATCAGCCATATGGTACTGCCTAACAGTCCAGATTTTAATCTCTTCCTTTCTTTCACATTTTTAAAATTACCACAAAAACTGCTTCGTGATCACTAATACCATCTATTACTTCGGTTTCTCTATAGAGCTCATCTGGTTTTACCAGCACCACATCCAGAATATTCTTCCCTCTAGTTGGTTCCATCACTTTCTGAATCAGGTGCCTTGTCCATATTAACTTATTTGCCATTTGTTGGTCATGCTTCCTGTCGTTCGCATTTCCTTCCCAATTGACATTTGGTAAATTGAGATCACCCGCTACGATCACGTTCCTTTCCTTATCGTTTCCCACATAGCTGATTATCTTATCAAATAATTCTGAATCAGCATCTGCACTACCCTTTCCTGGTCTGTACACTCCAAAGACATCAAGTTGCCTATTATCTTTAGATATGAGCCTTACCCCTTCTACGTGTATAAATAAGGTCATACATGATTAAATGTATTCAACACAGCATTTGTATAAAATGCATGAAATAATATACTTTGTAATCACCGTGTACCAGGAAGATTACTTCAAAGGTTGCCACAAGCAACCCCCCTGTGCGTGGGGGCAGTAGAATAACACCGACAGTATCCCCTGCCTGTCGTAAGAGGCAACTAAAGGGAGCCCAGGGACTCTTAACTTGGAAGCTTGGATTAGCGACCATGGGGCCCTTAGCTGAGTCCTGGCATCGCTTCCACTTGCTTGAGCCAGACTCTTCACTTGCATCTGTCCTGTCCGGCCTCTTTCTGTCAGCTCATGTTTTTTCTGACCTCGAATTAGTAGGTCACTAGGCGTAGGGAGTCTTTCATGTTCACGCCCTTCGTAGTCCGGCTCCATGGCTAAGTGGTTAGCGTGCTGGCCTTTGTTCACAGGGGTCCCGGGTTCGATTCCCAGCAGGGTAAAGAATTTTAACCATAATTGGTTAATTTCGCTGGCACGGGGGCTGGGTGTATGTGTCGTCTTCATCATCATTTCATCTTCATCACGACGCGCAGGTCGTCAACGGGCGTCAAATCAAAAGACCTGCATCTGGCGAGCTGAACTTGTCCTTGGACACTCTCGGCACTAAAAGCCATACGCAATTTCATTTAATTTACGCCCTTCGTAGCCCTTCTCTCTCTTTGGCCGATACCTTAATTTTTCGAAGTGTCGGTCCCCTTCCATTTTTCTCTCTGATTAATGGTAATAGAGAATCGTTACCCAGTTGTACTTTCTCTTTGTACCGGGCGGTACACCTCCACGCCGCTAATTTAAAAATTGCGTCTGTTGAAACTCCTCTGCTGGAGGAAGTCTGAACTTTATCTACGCTATTAATTCTCTACTTTCTCTGAAGATGTCACCACGTGGAAAACTTTGAGTTTTTGAACTGTGTCATTTATGATGTGTTTTGTTTCGCTTGAAGTAAGAAGTGTGAACTTTCTCTTCTAGAGGACACTACTGAAGATCAGCAATAGTGCAACCTAGTGCGGAGTCAAAGAACTATTTTGTTGGAGAAATTTTTATTTCAAATGTTTGTTCTTTGCTAAATTTCTTTCAGTCATTGGTTAAGTTGGCAATATTAACCCCTTCTTTCCCCTTGTTTTAAATCTAGCCTATCCCGAATTTCTTAAATTAATTTTCCACCAATTATGTGTTTCTTCTTAGTATTGTGTAGGGGGTTTATGGATGAACCAATAAAATCCTCGTGGGAGGGTGTTCTCATTCCCCTAACGCCTAGAACCTTCCGCGAGAGTATTTAAACTGCTGATTTTAGGGTCTCCGGGCCACTTCTGTTCCATCTTTCAGTGTATTAAGTACATAGCAGGAGGCGGGAAGCGCCTCTTTCCTCGGCAACGGTCAACAACAAGGTAATGGCCAATTAATAACTTTTTTTCTTGGCTAGCTCAGCAGTGTAACTCTCGGGGCGGGTTCTAAGCGTTCCACCATGTAACCTTTTCCTAAATGTAACTACTCTTTCATATATTCTCTTTTAAAGCTACATACTGGGATAGAGAGTGCTAACCCTCTCGAGCTCCCACTCATATTGTTTTGAGGTGAACTTATTTTTCTCAACCTATTCTTCGTTAACGTAAAACAAATTGTTCTCTTCTTAAGTCACCTCTTTAGTATGGGATTAGCCCTTGTATTAACGGCCTAGTGCCAAGTGGGTCTTAATCAAAGTGTATTAGGAGTGCAAGTTCGCCTCCTCTCAAATTGTTACCTTAGAGGTCATTTAATTAACCTTCTTTTCATTTTATAGACCTCAGTAGATTGGGTATTCTACCCCTGTGTTTAGGTCCGTTGAGGACAACTTGAAGGTGGAGTTTGGTGTGGCCTGGGAGAGGCTTAAATTTGAGAGCGAGTGGCTCTTTTGAAAATTGAGTGTTGTACGCCTCGTGGAGGCTTTTCTGTGTAATTTGGAGCAAGGGCTCCTAGGCATGAATGGGGTTTTCTGCCCCTCTGTTGAAACTTGTGTTTGGGGTAAAACTGGGCTGATTGCCCTAGCATTGTGGAGTCAGGGCGCGAAGCCCAAACCTTGTAAATATTGTAACTACCCTTTGGACTTGCTACTTTGTACCTGCCATGCTTGTTATTTCTTTGTTTTAAAAAAGAAAATATAACCTTGTTAAATTTTAAATTAATTTTACTTTAGTAGCTTGAGACCTGTTCACCACCCCGCACCTTCTTTCACGCATAACTACCACAAAAACTCGGTAACAAGTGGTAGCAGAGCGTGGTTGAATGGGTCTCAATTTAGCCCCTTTTGACGGCTAAACATTGTTTTGTTCCGAACTCTAACTATTTTCCCAGTTGCTGGAATTTTTGAGTTTTTCAAAATTGTTCTGTCACCATACCCGGCCCTCGCGATGTTCTCCATCTTAACTATTTGCGCAAGGAGGAGTTGATCTATGAATTGACTATTAGAAATGTACAATCTGGAGGCACGGTTGCAGTAGACACAAACAAGCTTAGAGAGTCCCTAGATTTGCCCATTTCCATCCCCAATTTGGGAGAGAAAGAAATTGACGACTCTCTTTCCACGATCACGGAGAATATTACTGGGCTAGCTTCTGTAGTTAGTTTTTTTGATGAAAATGATCCTTCTCCTAATCAAATTAAGCGTGTGCAAGCTAGGCTATATCACTTTTCAAATAGAGTTAATGATCTGTTGTCTCTGAAGTTGAATGACGTTCAGAAGAAGGAAGCTAGTACGCTGCTTGAAAATATGTCTGAATTATCTAGCAAGGTCACTCAATTGTTAACTGGGGAGGTTCCTCCCAAAACTGATCAACCCGTCACGGTGAATGTAGGTAGCGAGGAAGAGCCTCACAAGGGAGAAGTCAATAGGATAACCGTTGCTGCTCAAACAACTTCTGCCCCATTGGACGAGTCTGAACGCCGTGCATCGTTGAGTAACATCCGTTCTGAATTAACTACCTTACCATTGAAATCTCTACCTACTATGTCACCCGGGTTTAGCAGCTTGCCTCATCCATTGGCAATGTTGCTCAGAGGTATCTCTAAGTTTTCCGTTAATACCACCAGTGAAGTAATTTCATTTTTAAGATTTCTGGTTGAATTTCAGGATCATGCCCTTGTGTTTTCTCTTTCTCCATGTCAAATTTTGCAAATCATCTATCCTTATGCAATTGGTATTCTTTCTGACAAAATAGTAAGAGCCATAGCCGAACAGTCATCTATTGAAGATTTTCATGCACACTTGCTTGCAAATTTTATTCCCGCCCGCGCGAGGTCATCTCTGATTCAGAAGTACTATTATCGTGTACAGCGCTTGGATGAGAACTTGGCTGATTTCATACAAGACATTAAGTTTTATACTAGGGTGTTTGCCCTTCATTTTCCTGAAGATCAGATTGTACAGGCTATTGTAGAAGGCATTTCACCATCTTATAGGTCATATTTGTGTTTCGCGGCGTGCCCGCAAACTTTCTCTGAACTTGAAGCGTTGGCCGTCTCAGCGGAAGGAGTGAGGTACGCTGACTCTTTGCGTGTGGCAAAAGAACCCCCTCCTTCGTTTAGTAATACTCGGCCTCCACCTCGCCGACCAGTCACACCCCGTAAATGTTATGCTTGCGGGTCGCCTGACCATCTTCGCAATAAATGTCCATTGGTCAAAACTAGTAGGGCAAATAATGGAGCTGGTTCAGCACAAGGCTGTTTTAAATGTGGGGCTTTCTCACATATCGCCAAGAATTGCCCAAACTCGATTAGCACCCCCTCCTGCTCAACTTCTGTTGCAAATTCTACCTATGCCAATAATAAAAAGTAACTAGTGGCTTCGGCTGAGTCGACTAATCCATCTTCCCGAGACTCAGCCCCTAGTAAACAGGTTGTAAATTCAGGGAACGAGCAATTTTCAAATTTATCTTTTGAAGGTCCCAAAGAGTGTCTTAGGATTGCGGCGGATTCCCCCGCACCGGTTCCTTTTCTTAAGATTGAGTTAAATAACGAGCCTATAACAGCTCTCTTAGATTCAGGCAGTGTTTGTTCGATTATTTCGGCTGAATGGTATTCTAAATTGAAGTCTGTTTGTAAACTCCCTGACTATGTCTCATCTCCTGTTCAATATGTTTCGGCTAATTCATCCCCATTAGAAATTCTAGGTTCCTTATTGGTCAAAATTCGTATTTTTAAATTCACATGGAAAGTTAAATTGTTTGTGGCCAAGCTCTTGTCTTGCCCCATTATATTGGGAGCGGACTTTATTTTTCACACTGGTCTTGTGCTCGACCTTCAGAGTAGGTCTTGCACTTTCAAATTTGCCTCTAATTGTAACATCCCTTTATTAAAGTGTAATTCTGCATCATGTTCTTCTATTTCGCCTACCCAGGATGAGATGTTGTTAGATCTTAGACATCTACCTGAGGAGCAGGCTGATAGTATTCGTAAGCTGTGTCAGTCGTTTCCAGAGGTGTTTTCTGATACTCTTGGTGTTACTGACCTGATCGAATACAAAATTGAGGTCACGGATTCGATTCCTGTCCGTTTTCCACCGTATAGGCTATCTCCACCTAAAATGAAGGCTCTGAAAGAAATTATCGATCAGATGTTAAAGGATGGTATTATTAGGCCCTCTAAGTCGGCGTATTCTTCGCCTATTTTTTTTAGTTCCGAAACCCCAAGGAGGTTTCAGGCCTGTCATTGATTATAGGGCTCTCAATCGGAAGGTGGTGTTGCAATCTGTGCCCCTTCCTGACCTTCATTCTTGTTTTTCATGGTTTCGTAAGGCCAAGTTCTTTACTATCTTGGACTTGAATCAGGCCTACAATCAAATTCCCCTTGCCGAAGAGTCTAAACACCTTACAGCGTTTGCCACGGACTGGAATTTATATGAATACAACCGCGTGCCTTTCGGGCTCCCCACGGGAGCCGCTGTACTCACTAGGCTGCTAGATAGGGTCTTCTCCGATATCAAATTTGAGTACTTATATCACTACTTGGATGATGTAGTCGTATTTTCAGAGACTTTTGAAGAGCATCTAGATCATCTGCGAGAAGTTCTCGATCGCCTTCGCAAGGCTGGGTTAACTGTTAAGTTGTCCAAGGTCGCCTTTGCTAAGCCCTCTATGTCTTTCCTAGGGCATATTGTGTCATCTGATGGTGTAGCCGTCGATCATTCTAGAACACAGGCCATCCGTGATTTTAAACCTCCCAAGGACATTAAAGGTATCGCCAGGTTCATTGGTATGGTGAATTTCTTCAGGAAGTTTATTCCTAACTTCGCTAATAGAGCGGCGCCCTTAAACCTTCTTCGTAGGAAAGGCATCAAATTCGAGTGGGGACCTTCTCAACAAGCCGCTTTTGAAGACCTTAAATTAGCTCTTTGTAATGCCCCTGTACTTGCTATGCCTGATTTCTCGAAGAAATTCATCGTCCAAACCGACGCGTCGTCGTCAGCAGTAGCGGCAGTCCTTCTTCAAGAGACTGAACTAGGGAGGCGACCCATCGCCTATGCATCTAGGACTTTGTCGGCTCAAGAAGCCAAGTATTCCATCTATGAGCTCGAAGGTTTGGCAGTCTTATTCGCCTTAGAGAAGTTCCGTCTCTATCTGGAACATGTTAAATTCGACCTGGAGACAGATAATCAAGCCTTAAGCTGGGTCTTAGGTAGGCCGCGTCGTACTGGTCGTATAGCCCGCTGGGCCATTCGTATTTCTGCCTTCCAGTTTGATGTTAGACATATCAGAGGTACCGAAAATATTGTCGCTGATGGACTCAGCCGTATGTTTTCAAACGACGTTGAGAACCATGAACCGGTCGACCGTTCATCACCTCCCGAGTCCACACTATTTGATGTTAATGCCATCTTAACTGATGCCCCCATGCTCTTTAGGGATATCGAGAAATACCAACGTGAAGATCCGACGCTGGCTCCGATAATGGAAACCCTTTCTTCTGGGGAACATGTTGTCCCTTATGTTCTGAGGAATGGTGTTTTATGTTGCCCATCGAGGCATGACAAGATGATGAAGGTTGTCGTTCCAGCTGTTCTCGTGCCTATGATCGTCAAATATTATCATGAGACCCCATTAGGAGGGCATCTTGGAATCTTTAAAACCCGTGAAAAGATTCGTGAAATGTTCATCTGGAAAGGTATGGATGGTGAAATCCGTGAACTAGTAAAGGCTTGTAAATCCTGTTTGATTAGTAAACCAACAATGTCCACCAAGGTAGGCCTTTTGTCTTCCCATCAAGCGTCGCGCCCCATGGAACGCCTGTACATTGATTATGTAGGACCCTTCCCCCAGTCAAAGGGTAATGCTAACAAGTTCATCTTCGTATGCGTAGATGGTTTTACCAGATTTTCTTGGTTATTTCCGACTAAGCTGGCTACCGCTCAGTCCACCATTACTTGCCTAAACTCTATTTTTGCTTCTTTTAGTCCGTGCCAATATATTGTGTCCGATAATGCTAAGGCGTTTACATCAAATCTTTTTCGTAAATTCTGTTTTGACTTATCCATCTCTCATGTAACTACTTCTGCTTATTACCCTCAACCATCTCTGGCTGAACGGGTTAATCGTAATCTCAGGTCCGCACTTATTGCCTATCATCATGAAGATCATTCCAGGTGGGACACGTCCCTGCATTGGTTAGCTTTTGCTTTGAATTCGGCGGTTCATGAATCACATAAATTTACTCCAGCTTCTTTGATGTTCAAATTTGTTCCCAACACGCCGCTCTCTAACCTCTGGTCTCTGAGTGACATTCTACCCGAGACAATAGATCCGGATAATATTAAAGATCTTTGGAAGAAGGCTAAAGCCAATCTTAAGGTATCTCATGAAAAGGTTAGGGAAAGGTATGATCGTGGACGGAGACCCACCACTTTGAATGTAGGTGACCAGGTGATGGTCAAGAACTTTGTTCCCGCGGGCAAGCTTGCCCCCAGATTCCATGGGCCATGCATTATTCTGGATTTCCTTACGCCAGTTACGTTGTTAGTAAGCAATCCAGCCACCGAGAGGATATTTAGGGTTCACCTGTCACAGGTGAAACCGGTGTAATTTCTGTGCTAACTTGCTTCATATTATTGTGAAAGGGGATATGAAGGTTATATTTTTTTTGAGTTTTCAATTTCTAGGCATTCTGCCCCTTCTATAATATTTTGTTTTATATGTAAGCATTTGTGTGAAACCTCCCCCGATTTGTTAAACTGCCATCCTGTCCTTGCCTCGGCCATTACCACGCTCCCGTCTCCTGCTCCAATACACACTGTGGCTGGATTATATTAAATGCCATGGACATCTGCACGCCGCTGACCCCTCAACCTCTTCGCCAAGCTTGTGCCCTCAAAAAGATGATGGTCCAACACAATTCTGCCGCCTAGCTTTAATGTTTCAGTGCCCCCGCAGCCGCGCGGCGCCGTGCAGCAACTGGGGCAGAGGACGGGCCCCCTCTTCTCCAGCGAGGACGTCAGGTGCACGGCGAGCCGGAGCTCTCCTCCCGGCCAAGGCTGATGCGCGGCGCACGACCTGCTACTTGCCCGCAGCCTGTATATGTTCACCGCGGGCGCGGCGTGTTTCAACACCTCTGCTCCCCTCATAGTGCGGGCGAGCGGTATCTCAGGGTACTTGAGGGGTCCGAGCGGCCTCCTTCTGGACGCAAGCTGCAACGGCCGGTCTGGCCATTCAACTTAATCAACATCAACTACATGGACAGTTACGATAAGCAATGACTACACTTGGGAATTCAACAGCAATATTTGGCGGCAATTGCAAAATTTTTCTTCACCTCTAAGTATTAAAAGTTTATCTTCAGAAATTCAACTTCTACAAATATAAAGACTTTACTTCACCTGCAACAACAAAATTTTGAAACTGAATCAAACCAAATTAAGAAAATCTTATAAATGCTTCTGCAATCAATCTTCATATCCACAGCATAACTTGGACCTTGTTTCAAACAGATTTCATGTGTCACCCCTGGAGGTACTTTTGGGGGGGAGGTCTGTACCGGGCGGTACACCTCCACGCCGCTAATTTAAAAATTGCGCCTGTTGAAACTCCTCTGCTGGAGGAAGTCTGAACTTTATCTACGCTATTAATTCTCTACTTTCTCTGAAGATGTCACCACGTGGAAAACTTTGAGTTTTTGAACTGTGTCATTTTTGATGTGTTTTGTTTCGCTTGAAGTAAGAAGTGTGAACTTTCTCTTCTAGAGGACACTACTGAAGATCAACAATAGTGCAACGTAGTGCGGAGTCAAAGAACTATTTTGTTGGAGAAATTTTTATTTCAAATGTTTGTTCTTTGCTAAATTTCTTTCAGTCATTGGTTAAGTTGGCAATATTAACCCCTTCTTTCCCCTTGTTTTAAATCTAGCCTATCCCGAATTTCTTAAATTAATTTTCCACCAATTATGTGTTTCTTCTTAGTATTGTTTAGGGGGTTTATGGATGAACCAATAAAATCCTCGTGGGAGGGTGTTCTCATTCCCCTAACGCCTAGAACCTTCCGCGAGAATATTTAAACTGCTGATTTTAGGGTCTCCGGGCCACTTCTGTTCCATCTTTCAGTGTATTAAGTACATAGCAGGAGGCGGGAAGCGCCTCTTTCCTCGGCAGCGGTTAACAACAAGGTAATGGCCAATTAATAACTTTTTTTCTTGGCTAGCTCAGCAGTGTAACTCTCGGGGCGGGTTCTAAGCGTTCCACCATGTAACCTTTTCCTAAATGTAACTACTCTTTCATATATTCTCTTTTAAAGCTACATACTGGGATAGAGAGTGCTAACCCTCTCGAGCTCCCACTCATATTGTTTTGAGGTGAACTTATTTTTCTCAACCTATTCTTCGTTAACGTAAAACAAATTGTTCTCTTCTTAAGTCACCTCTTTAGTATGGGATTAGCCCTTGTATTAACGGCCTAGTGCCAAGTGGGTCTTAATCAAAGTGTATTAGGAGTGCAAGTTCGCTTCCTCTCAAATTGTTACCTTAGAGGTCATTTAATTAACCTTCTTTTCATTTTATAGACCTCAGTAGATTGGGTATTCTACCCCTGTGTTTAGGTCCGTTGAGGACAACTTGAAGGTGGAGTTTGGTGTGGCCTGGGAGAGGCTTAAATTTGAGAGCGAGTGGCTCTTTTGAAAATTGAGTGTTGTACGCCTCGTGGAGGCTTTTCTGTGTAATTTGGAGCAAGGGCTCCTAGGCATGAATGGGGTTTTCTGCCCCTCTGTTGAAACTTGTGTTTGGGGTAAAACTGGGCTGATTGCCCTAGCATTGTGGAGTCAGGGCGCGAAGCCCAAACCTTGTAAATATTGTAACTACCCTTTGGACTTGCTACTTTGTACCTGCCATGCTTGTTATTTCTTTGTTTTAAAAAAGAAAATATAACCTTGTTAAATTTTAAATTAATTTTACTTTAGTAGCTTGAGACCTGTTCACCACCCCGCACCTTCTTTCACGCATAACTACCACAAAAACTCGGTAACACTCTTAAACGATAATCACCATAAACAATGAAGTACAAAATAAAAGGCATTTATTGTTTGAGAGGCTGTCCGACTCGTTGGCTGAACGGTCAGCGTACTGGCCTTCGGTTCAGAGAGTCCCGGGTTCGATTCCCGGCCGGGTCGGGGATTTTAACCTTAATTGGTTAATTCCAATGGCACGGGGGCTGGGTGTATGTGTTGTCTTCATCATCATTTCATCCTCATCACGACGCGCAGGTCACCTACGGGTGTCGAATAGAAAGACCTGCACCTGGCGAGCCGAACCCGTCCTGGGATATCCCGGCACTAAAAGCCATACGACATTTCATTTCATTTTTTGTTTGAGAGGCTTAACATGCTCAACTCACCTTGACCTGTGAAGCAAAGTATGCCGAATACAGTACTATGCCGCTACTAGGTTGATTCTTTAGCAAAACGTCATACTTTTTTGAAATTTAACATACAAAATGGTCTGCCTCTGTGGTGTAATTATTAGTGTGATTAGCTGCCACCCCCGGAGGCCCGGGTTCGATTCCCGGCTCTGCCACGAAATTTGAAAAGTGGTACGAGGGCTGGAACGGGGTCCACTCAGCCTCGGGAGGTCAACTGAGTAGAGGTGGGTTCGATTCGCACCTCAGTCACCCTGGAAGTGGTTTTCCGAGGTTTCCCCACTTCTCCTCTAGGCAAATGCCGGGATGGTACCTAACTTAAGTCCACGGCTGCTTCCTTCCCTCTTCCTTGTCCATCCTTTCAAATCTTCCCATCCCCCCACAAGGCCCCTGTTCAGCATAGCAGGTGAGGCCGCCTGGGCGAGGTACTGGTCATCCTCCCCAGTTGTATCTCGCGACCCACAGTCTGAAGCTCCAGGACACTGCCCTTGAGGCGGTAGAGGTGGGATCCCTCGCTGAGTCCGAGGGAAAAACCGACCTTGGTGGGTAAACAGATTAAGAAGGAGAAGGAGAAGAAGAAGAAGAAGATACAAAATAAAAAGGCTATGATAAAAGTTGCATCTCTTCAAGCAACCGTATTGATACAAAAGTACACAAATACAAACACACAGTAACAAATGACTGTGTCAATTCTTATGCCACAGCCTATATAGTTGTATGTATCAACCATTCCTTGTTGACCAAAACAGGTAACTGGACTTTTGGGGCCTGTCATCAAAGACGTACACAGCCCTGAGTCAGCAACGTGGGCAGGTACACGCTGACAGAGGGAAAGATACTTGCGCCCGCGTGCACGGTAAGGGCACTGCGCTTAGGCGGGCACAGTTTGACACCCGTGGGTTAGAGCTAATAAGGAATGGTTATCTTCTTGTACTTCCTCTTAAAACAATAATTCCCATCACCTTTCAATTGAATGTTTCTTATAGTACTGTATATTCCCTTGTGGGATTTAGTCAATACATCAGTTACTTGAGTGAAGCCAGCTGGCAGTTTCACTTGTTATTTACATACCACCGGCTGCGAGCGCAATAGCTTCTCATTTAGAAACTTCTGTAGTATAGTAGTTTAATTGTCCTCAGCGCCCATGGCTGACTTGTCAGCGTCTTAGCCTGGGCTCAATTTCTAACCGGTTCGTGGAATATTAATCTTAAACGAATAATTAATTTTCTTATCTCGGGTTATGGGTGTTCGTGCGGTCCCCAACATCCCTGCATCTCACACACCATGCATAACACTATCCTCCTTGTTTCCCCTACACAGCAGATGGCACCCACCTGCGTGAGTGTGCCTTACAGGCTAGTAATAGCCATGAATCGAGAAATGCTGTTACTTCGTCGACAGTAGTTCACATCACTCAAATGATTACAGGAGGAACCAGACCTACGCAGGAAAGAAAAACAGTCTGGCGCAGTCTGAATGTCCTTACAAATCAACGATATTAAGTAATATTAGTAATGAGAAGAGAGGATATAGCTACCCTGATTGCAAAACGCTCTGTACACCATGAAGAGACAGCCAGGTAGGTCCACTTCCGTCACATGACACTCTTCGTAGCGTCGCAAGCAGAGAGCAAACCCCCACTCGATGAAACCCACAAACACAATGAAAATTCCAATAGTGAGCCACAAACCGGGACTGAAGGGGTCCACGTATGTAGACCAGCTGGAGGTTACTCCCAATCCGGGGTGTCGCAGGAATACCTGAAACCTGAACAAGAATATTACTGTGCAGTCTGAGATGGATATTACTCTCATTGCAGGATGTTATATTAATTAACACCACAACAAGGTTATTATTGTTCAGCCTGCACTATAGGAGACAGGTAGATGGAGATCAGTACAGGGGGAATTTACGAGCGTTGGAGCAAAAGTCATTGCAACTAATTTTTTTCTTGCGGGTATGTGAGCGGATCATAAACAGCTATTTGTAGCATGGAAGCTATGCAGGCACGGTGTGTGTTTACAACAACAGATAGCTCTGTGATTGCTGGTAGTAGCACAGAGAGCGCTCTGCAATAATTTGTGTGCCGAGCATTGCGGGAGATGGAAGTAACCGATGTTGAGCAACGCGCATACCTCAAAATAGCCGTTCTCCAGAGGGGGGGGGGAAGAAATGTGAAAGAATGTCATAGTGAATTGGTGGAAGCCCTTGGGAATAATGCCCTGCTATATCGTACAATAGCATTGTGGGTAGGAATGTTTCAACAAGGACGTGTGGCAACCGGTGATCAACAACGCTCGGACGACCAGTCTGGGTGGTATTCAAAACGACCCTATTTCTGCCTTGTAGCAGATAGGAAGATTCATCTTCCAAAAATGAAGATACTGTAGGAGATTCACTTGTAGGCACAGCCGTGCCTGTCGCTCCATGCTTCTGACGGTCCCCTGCAACATTGCCTCGTCTATTCGATCGATTTCAGTCATGATGTTGGTCTTCAGATCTCCAATTGTTCATGGTCCATTTCGATACACTTTATCCTTGAGATGATCCCACAATAATCTGGTGTTGTTAAGTTCGGTGGTCTTGACGGCCACAAATTCTTAAAGATTACTCCGTCCTCCAAAGACGATGCTGATCAGAGCGAGAGACTCAGTTGACGTGTGGCAAGTCACGCCATCTTGCTTCCTGAATTACCTCGATGTTGTCTAGTTGCCCGACAAATTGCAGAAAAATATCCTTGTACCGGTCTGTGTTCACTGTATCCGAGAAGAAGAATGGACTTACTGTTCGGTATTCCCGATACTTCACACCAAACTCCAATGTTATGTGGGTGTAGGGGTCTTTCATGAATACCGTGTGGGTTGTGTGTGGCCGAAATGCGGGTATTTTGAGAATTCATGCAACCAGTAGATGGAAACAGGCCTCATCTGTGAACCACGTTATGTTCAGAATTCCCGGTTGCCGTTCAGCAAAATCCAAGAACCATATGCAGTAACAGACACGTTTTGTTATCCTTATCCGACTACTGCAGCTCGTGAATGGCAGTCATCTTGTATGGCCGTAGTGTCTTTACCTTGGTCGCTCTTTTACATATGGAGTACGAATACCCCGTCTTCTGAGGCAAGCGACGTACCGTAACGATTTTCTAGAAGAATGAAGCAAACGAATCTGAACAACATCTGCCACGTCTGCCAAACCAGGTGTGCGAAGCTTGCAGACTCACTCAACAAAGATCCAGTTGTTCCCAACTTTCACACTACAGCCAGGATCATATCTCTCTTAGGAGCATCGCACACATCATACTCTGCAGAACGCCCTACGATGGACTTCGTAATCCAATAATTTTTCACAAAAAACAGGCGCTGAGGCAACGTGTACTGCATCTTGAACAAGTGTACGGTAAAACAGCAAGCAAGCCAGCAACGAGCAAAGTTGAGAAAACAATGAGCCTGAGTCTCGCTCTGGGAGAAAAGTTTAAAAATATTGAAATTTCAGACCTATTTGGTCTCGCATTTCATTTTAACGTGGGGGATCTTTGAGCGTAGACTGTGGATATTGTTTGGTACGTTTGGTGTGGTAGGTTTAAGATGAGTTAACTTATTGTTTAAGGGTGTTCTGTAGAAGGTGATTCTTTTCAAATTGAGTTTTCAAGTGATTGAGGCCGTTGTTGACGAGGTACGGAAGGGCTATATCTAGGCTAGAAGGGTGAGAGCGGTGTCTAGGGGAGAGGGTGTTAGTGTAGGTTAGGGGTCATGCAGTACTTGGGCTTTCGCGGGGAGGGCGGAGATGTTCTTGACTGCCAGGGGATCAACTCCTCAATCAACTGAGTGACCCTGGTTTCTGGGAAAGTTGGTTTAGGCTGATTTGTTGGAGATGGAGGAGTTTTGGGCCCAGGTAGGATAGGTACTTGGTTTCGTCAGGTGTGGGTGCAAGTTTAGCTAGTAGTGCTGGTAATAGTCTATTGCTTATAGGAGATTGTAATCTGTGGGAAATTGGCGACTGAATGGATGGTGATTGAAGTTTCGGCTAGATTTGTGATGAAGTTGGTATGGAGACTTGAGAGTAGAGGGTGGTATTGGGTTTTATGTGGGTACTATGAGAAAACAATTGACGCCTAACAAGGAATGCATTGCGCATTGTTGGCAAATGTTAGTAAGTGTATTTCCCAGAGTTTCTTCATATTTTGGAAGCAATCACATCTTCCTGTCTGCTATCAGACGGAAATGGGGTCGTTTTGAAAACTACTCGGTTTATGTAAATCACCCTGTAGGGGTACAAAGTGTCACATGAACACCAGAACAAGAACATTATTGTGCAATCTTGACGGCTCCGGCACAATCACATCAAAATAATTCCCAGGTTACGTAAACTCCCGCACGGAAATAGAGAAAACTTTAGCACTATGAGTTCTCTTGTGATTGTGTGTACTTAAAATAAGGAACAACTATGTCCAAGTTTACTATCATCTGTCTGGACTACAGGTGCCAGGTAAAAGGTAATCATAACTAGGTTTTTAAGAAATGCTTACCAGAAGTATCGTTAACTAGAAGTGACAATGAGGTTTGGAATACTTACCGGGATACAAATAGGGGTGCAAGATATTCCACTCGTTGATCGAGTTTCCAGTAGAGGGATGAATCATAAAGGGCGATCTTGTCCGAATGCTGATACAAGTGTCCGTTAATTGCCGCTGCTGTCCTCATCTTCACGACATGCGTTACACTCCTATGGTACACATGCATACATAATTTAAATCAGTGGCCACTCGGGAAGTTTCGTATGAGAGGGTCACGTTATGGTTTAAATACGTCGTACATGGATAATATAAGTCTAAGATACACATACAGTACCGGTCAAATGTTTAGGACCACATAAAGAAATCATGAAATGCCATCTAGAACCTAAAATTGTGCCACTAGACCTCTGTAATTTTCTTTCTGATATCTCACATCTAATAGGATATATGTCACCTGATTTCATTGAGTTAGTCCAAATACTGTAGAAGTTATGAATTTTTAACTCTTGGAAGGTCACAACAAAAAATAAAAAAAAAATTGGTAATATAATGTAATGAATACTCTAATTGGTTGCAAGTATCACCAACAAGATTTTTCTGTAGACTTAGGAATAGGTCGGGGCCATTTTAGTATAAATATAAAAATTCCGAAAATATGCGGCACCGTTTTCTTCGTGTTTTGTTTTTTGAACCAGGGCCAAAATTGTTGATTTTTCTTTGCCTTTTACATGTATGGCCCAAGGTCTCAGTGTGAGCTATCGGCGTCAAACTTATCTGCCCTGATAGTTTCATTTCCACTCTGAGGATGGCATCCAAGAATACGTTTCTGATGTCGATGGTTCACACTGAGACCTGTGACAAGAACAAGGAAAAATTGACTATTTTAGCACTGGTTTGAAAAAAAAGTAAACCCACAAAAATGGGTGCCGCATTTTTTCGGAATTTTTATATTTATACTAAAATGACCCCTAACTATTGCTAAGTCTCCACAAGAATCTTGGTGGTGATACTTGAAAACAATTAGAGGATACAGTACATAATATTTCCAAAAATGTTGACTTTCTGATGTGACCTTATAACATTTAAAATTGTATAACATACAATACTTGGCGTAAATCACTGAAATCAGGCGATGTATATCATATTAGATGCAAGAGCTCGGGAGAAAAGATACAGAGGTCTAGTAGCAAAATTGTAGGTTCTAGATGGAACTTCATGATTTTTCAATGTGGTCCTAAACTTTAGACCGGTACTGTATTTACACATGCAAGTATAAACAATAAAATACAATATGCCAAAACACACCTAGGTTTACCATATTATTAATTCTTATGTCAGATCCAAACTTCTTTCTTTAGCTGTAGCAAATTTCTCGTTCAGAGCCTGCGCATTTGTATCTCTCTGTTGTCCTCAGGAATGTCTTTATTCTAATTAATTTAGAGAAACACCTTTGTCCGACTCGTTGGCTGAATGGTCAGCGTACTGGCCTTCAGTTCAGAGGGTGTCGGGTTCGATTCCCTGCCGGGTCGGGGATTTTAATCGCTTCTGATTAATTCTTTTGGCTCGGGGACTGGGCGTTTGTGTCCGTCCCAACACTCTCCTCTTCATATTTACACAACACACTACACTACCAACCACAACAGAAACACGCGATAGTGCTTACATCCTTCCATATAGGGTTGCGGCAGGAAGGGCATCAGGCCGTAAAACAGGGCCAAATCCACACGTGCGTCGCACGGTAGGAAAAGAGAAGAAGAATTTAGAGAAGCACGTTTCTCTTACCACAGTAGCAGTAGTATTATGTTCAACAATACCGCATTTGGAAGTATAAGTCAGTGAACTGTGTAGCTTTCTTTTCTTCAGAGAACTATCTGCTAGCCTTCTCGGTCACAGCTTGCTTGTAACCAAGGCTTTGTCAATACAGCAGGCCTCTTCTCCAAGAAACATAGCCAGCGGCAACGTCTGGAGACCATGTACTTTAAACGTCTGCTCTAAGGTCACATGGAGGTTGTGACCGGGAACTTATACACTGACTGACAGAGCAAATGCAACACCAAGAAGGAGTGGTCAGAACTTTATGCCAATTGCAGGATAGACTGACGTCACTGAGGTATGCTCATGATGTGAAATGCGCCGCTGTGCTGCGCACGTAGCGAACGATAAATGGGACACGGCGTTGGCGAATGGCCCACTTCGTACCGTGATTTCTCAGCCGACAGTCATTGTAGAACGTGTTGTCGTGTGCCACAGGACACGTGTATAGCTAAGAATGCCAGGCCGCCGTCAACGGAGGCATTTCCAGCAGACAGACGACTTTACGAGGGGTATGGTGATCGGGCTGAGAAGGGCAGGTTGGTCGCTTCGTCAAATCGCAGCCGATACCCATAGGGATGTGTCCACGGTGCAGCGCCTGTGGCGAAGATGGTTGGCGCAGGGACATGTGGCACGTGCGAGGGGTCCAGGCGCAGCCCGAATGACGTCAGCACGCGAGGATCGGCGCATCCGCCGCCAAGCGGTGGCAGCCCCGCACGCCACGTCAACCGCCATTCTTCAGCATGTGCAAGACACCCTGGCTGTTCCAATATCGACCAGAACAATTTCCCATCGATTGGTTGAAGGAGGCCTGCACTCCCGGCGTCCGCTCAGAAGACTACCATTGACTCCACAGCATAGACGTGCACGCCTGGCATGGTGCCGGGCTAGAGCGACTTGGATGAGGGAATGGCGGAACGTCGTGTTCTCCGATGAGTCACGCTTCTGTTCTGTCAGTGATAGTCACCGCAGACGAGTGTGGCGTCGGCGTGGAGAAAGGTCAAATCCGGCAGTAACTGTGGAGCGCCCTACCGCTACACAACGCGGCATCATGGTTTGGGGCGCTATTGCGTATGATTTCACGTCACCTCTAGTGCGTATTCAAGGCACGTTAAATGCCCACCGCTACGTGCAGCATGTGCTGCGGCCGGTGGCACTCCCGTACCTTCAGGGGCTGCCCAATGCTCTGTTTCAGCAGGATAATGCCCGCCCACACACTGCTCGCATCTCCCAACAGGCTCTACGAGGTGTACAGATGCTTCCGTGGCCAGCGTACTCTCCGGATCTCTCACCAATCGAACACGTGTGGGATCTCATTGGACGCCGTTTGCAAACTCTGCCCCAGCCTCGTACGGACGACCAACTGTGGCAAATGGTTGACAGAGAATGGAGAACCATCCATCAGGACACCATCCGCACTCTTATTGACTCTGTACCTCGACGTGTTTCTGCGTGCATCGCCGCTCACGGTGGTCCTACATCCTACTGAGTCGATGCCGTGCGCATTGTGTAACCTGCATATCGGTTTGAAATAAACATCAATTATTCGTCCGTGCCGTCTCTGTTTTTTCCCCAACTTTCATCCCTTTCGAACCACTCCTTCTTGGTGTTGCATTCGCTCTGTCAGTCAGTGTATATACGATTTTACGCTCTATCCTGAAGCTAGATTTCGTATTTTAGAAGTATCTCCAGACACCCCAGGCTGGATTTCCGCCCACTCCAGGGATTTTAATTCTGAACTGAAGACTGGAACGGAGTTCACTCAACCTCAGCAGACCACGGGCCTTAATGGGCTATTGAGCCACGGGTTTGTTTAGATGGATATAGTACATCGTTGCTCTTAGACAAACTGCTATGTGATAACATCTCAGCTTAGAACTCTGACCAGAAAGGTTCTGCCATCTAAGGTTCAGTGCTGCGTGAACTATATCAACAGTTTTCGTTGTAAGTGATACATGTGCTGCAGCTCAGTATTTTTTCCCTCAACTTTGTCACACCGGTATGTCGAGGCAACGACGATATACTAGACCAGAGGTGCTCAGCTGGGCGCCCGTTGAGGCTAGCCCAGTGCGGCCGGGCTGGCGTGACGTAAATGCGGGGAGCTTATGTAAGAAGCATACGTCACAAAGAAGCGAGAGAGCGGACCCACTTTGCAGGAAAGCAAGAGAGTATTGACGTTCGACTGTGATTACGAAACTCTCCTTCACTACTCAGCGAAATGCTGATTGGGTAGATTATTTAAAATATAACTTTATAACCGCAACATGAAAACTAAAAACACTTACCTTTTCAAGATATTCCGGTTTGATTTATACTGCGCTCGATATAAACAGTCTGTTTTATTTTCTTTGCTTGAGGCTCATGTTTCATTGATATAAAACTGACATGTTACAATTTTTGTGTTACAATCTACATAGGTACAGGGTTTAAATGTACAAGCTACGATTTACAGTTCCTTGGAAGGGAATGACAGTATTTCCATTATTTTTAAATGTAAAATTCCTGTTGTTCATTAAGCAGAAAGTAATATAATTATATGATACAACAATGATTTTGTACAGTGTTGTAGTGTTGTGTCTTTCCCTTTTCACTGAATTTTTGAAAATAGTATTTAAAATTTAACAGGCGTCTGGTGATAATAACTAGCCTCTAAGAGGGAGTTTCATCACGAGTGAGGACATAGATATTTACTATCCAAGATTAAAGTACAACAACAATGTTATTCCTGGTAAGGATGATTGGATTATTGGTGAGTTTATCAGATAATTTAAATCCAAACAACCATAAGCAACAGCTTATCTTATTTATTTATTTATTTATCATGCCTTTATAGGTGGCGAAGTTAGGGCTCTTGGCCCTCTCTTACACTTAACCACTGTACACATCATTGAGAGCAGAGTTTGAGTACATATTATATAATAAATGATAACCTACACAAAAATACCTTACACTTTTCTAACTCACATTCATACGATCATTCATTCTTCCAGTCATACAAGTTAGTCAGCTGCATTCAGCAGGTAGTCTCGGCAAGCAGTCTTAAATTTAAGTAATGAAGTGGAATTTCTGACACTGACAGGCAGGGAATTCCAAAGTCTAGAACCCGCCACAACAAAGGAGTTGTTGTACATGGAGGAGCGGTGAACAGGAATAGAAAGGGAGGAACCAGAGCGGGTATTACTGCAGTGAAAGGAGGACAAATACTTAAGCTGGGATGAAATGTATAGTGGTCTGTCTTCAGAGAGCAGTCTGTATATCTGTATCAGTATGTGATACATCCGTCGTTTGTCAGGTTTTAGCCATGAAATAGTGTGATAGTATGGGGAGACATGTGTATCATAACTCAGGCTGTATATAAATCTAAGGCAACAATTAAGCGCTCGCTGAAGTTTCGAAGTCTGCTCTTTTGTTGCATCTACCAGAATGACGTCACAGTAGTCGAGGACGGGAAGCACTAGCGTTTGTATGAGTTTGACTCTCACAATACAAGGTAAAATATCGCTGTTTCTTTTAACCGAATGAAATATCGAAAATATTTTTTTACACACATTCTTAATATATTCAGACCAATTTAAAGTTTCGTTCATTGTCACTCCTAGATTTCTCACAGTTTGGCTGAATGGGATAACTCTACCATTCAGTATAACTGAAGGAATAGTTTCGTATCTTAGTGTGGCCAACAATTTTTGAGAGCCAATAATGATTGCTTGCGTCTTGGAGGGATTAAGGAGGAGGGAATTTTTCAAGGAGTAAGCGTTAAGTCGCTGAAGGTCAGCATTGATGCCTGCTATGGCATGCGGCAAATCAGAGGTCTTACAGTGACAGTAAACTTGTAAGTCGTCCGCAAAAAGATGGTAGCTACAATTCTTTAAATTAGAGGAAATGTCGTTTATATACAAAATAAAGAGCAATGGGCCTAAAACACTACCCTGCGGCGTGCCTTCCTTCCTGGTTCGCCAGTGAGAGGTTTGATCAAGGGTTATAATTCGTTGCGCGCGATTTTTGAGGTACGATGAAAAGAAATTAATAGTTCGTTGATCGAAGTAGTAAGATTGCATCTTGTTTAATAGAGTCTGGATGTTTATAGTGTCAAATGCACTACTGAAATCGAGGAGAGTAAGTATTGTCACTAGTCTTTGGTCCATTGCGTGCCGTATGTCATCCACCTTAACTCTGTATTATATTAGAACTTTTTCCGAAAGCACCTCTTAAAATGTATCGTATCGTAATCTGTTTACCCTCCAGGGTAGGTTTTTCCCTCGGACTCAGCGAGGATCCCACCTCTACCGCCTCAAGGGCAGTGTCCTCAAGCTTCAGACTCTGCGTCGGGGGATACAACTGGGGAGAATGACAAGTGCCTCGCCCAGGCGGCCTCACCTGCTATGCTGAACAGGGGCCTTATGGGGGGATGGGACGATTGGAAGGGATAGACAAGGAAGTGGGAAGGAATCGGCCGTGGCCTTAAGGTAGGTACCATCCCGGCATTTGCCTGGAGGGGAAGTGGGAAACCACGGAAAACCACTTCCAGGATGGCTGAGGTGGGAATCGAACCCACCTCTACTCAGTTGACCTCCCGAGGCTGAGTGGACCCCGTTCCAGCCCTCGTACCACTTTTCAAATTTCGTGGCAGAGCCGGGAATCGAACCCGGGCCTCCGGGGGTGGCAGCTAATCACACTAACCACTACACCACAGAGGCGGCCTCTTAAAATGTAATAGTAAAAACTGTAATTCATTACGTACATTACAAAAAATATTTGAGGTTGTAGGTCTAACTTTTTATTTTATCGGGTCAGAATACATAAACTGCAATAAACAAAAATACCTTTTTTCTTACAACGTAAATTCAAAATAACGTAGATTTCTGCACTCTTTTTTAAATTATTTTCTGCCTGCATTTCAAACTCGTGTATAATAATAATTATTAATAATGTTATTTGCTTTACGTCCCACTAACTACTTTTTCGGTTTTCGGAGACGCCGAGGTGCCGGAATTTAGTCCCGCGCGAGTTCTTTTACGTGCTAGTAAATCTACGGACACGAGGCTGACGTATTTGAGTACCTTCAAATACCACCGGACTGAGCCAGGATCGAACTTGCCACGTTGGGGTCAGAAGGTCAGCGCCTCAACCGTCTGAGCCACTCAGCTCGGCAAAACAAACTCGTGTATCGCTGCAGCGATTGAGAGTGGCCGGGAGAACTTCACCCAACCTCCACGGCCTGTGACGTAGCCACAACGTCACAGTAGTTGAGTAGCGTACGCTTATCGCCTGCGTGCCCGCTCGCTTCTAGTGCTGGGCGCCCGCGGGACGGAATGCCCAGCGTCAGCACCTCTGCAGTAGACTGGCCCCGCTGAAATTTGAATGAAAAATGTAGAATTGAACGTCATGTGCAATGATAGAAATAAATTATCATACAGTCAACTCTGGATGTAGTAAACTTGGTGGTAATGAACATTATGGCTATAAAGAACGTAAGCACGTGGTCCCGATTCACGTATTGATACAAACTAAAAATTTATCTTCGGTTATAGTGAACCAAACCAAACCCCATCGCACTACAGCCCTTGAAAGGCCTTGGCCTACCAAGCGACCGCTGCTCAGCCCGAAGCCCTGCAGATTACGCGGTGTCGTGTGGTCAGCACGACGAATCCTCTCAGCCGTTATTCTTGGCTTTCTAGATCGGGGCCGCTATCTCACCGTCAGATAGCTCCTTAATTCTAATCACGTAGGCTGAGTGGACCTCGAACCAGCCCTCAGGTCCAGGTAAAAATCCCTGGCCTGGCCGGGAATCGAACCCGGGGCCTCCGGGTAAGAGGCAGGCACGCTACCCCTACACCACGGGGCCGGCTGGTTATAGTGAGCACGAAAATAAAATAAAAAGTAAATAAAATTACAGTACAATGCATTGTAACTATAGCTCATTCCACGTTAAGAAAACAGTATTAGTCTTATGGACCTACGAGGAATGAACACACACCCTCTGAGACACCCATAATTCCTTGTGATTAAGGGATATTGGACTGTATTTTGTAATGTATTATGAAAGGCATTTTTGCGCGTCAGTTATTAAAATAAGTACATAACATTTCCTTTTTTCATAATACATTCGTAGGGAGGAAGCACAATGGCAGGAACAGCCATCGCTTCGTTGCCTTCCTTCATTTTCCTTCTTCTGTGCTGCTCTGGTACAAGCCTCGTGTAGTCCCTCACTCTGTGAACTGCCGGCAGCTCACGTCTGTAGTGAAATCATCTGCGGTATTTATTTGTTGCGTGTGTGTGTTTTTAGGCTTTAAATCAGTGCGTACTTGCCTTGTGTTGAGTGACAGTTATGCGATTTCTTTGTTTAACATTAATATTGTGATCTTTTGTAGAAATCATCTACAGTATTAATTTGTTGCTTCTGTTTTCTAGCCTTTAAATCAGTGCGTACTTGTCTTGTGTTGAGGGAGTATTATGTGATTAGCCTACGTGTGCGATTGCTTGTTCTTAAACATTAATACAGTGATTTGTTTGCGTTATGGCTGAGAACGTTACGACACGACAGCACAGTAGTACCCCGCGTTGCCCGGTGAAATTTATTAAATGCAATTAAGTGCACCCCTCACTCCTCGAGCCCATAAAAATTATTATTTGTCTATTTTCTTCCTTAATTTGCCTTACACTTCGATGCTGAGGTTTTTTGATGTGCCTTAGTTTACCTCTGATTCTGTACAAACCAAAAATAGTCCCTGTAATCCACCCGTCCCCTTTAGTTCATAGAAGTAATTTGCAGCTTAGTTTCTTCCGCTTTTTACCTTGAACGTAAATACTGAATTTCACTCATTTATGTGCCGTCGTTTTCCCGTAATGGTGTGGAACAGATCCGTTCGATATGGCAACACTGTTGTCATGAGAGCAATACTGTTTTCTTAACATGGAATAACCTATAGGGTTTTGCTTCAACATTCGGAGGAAATTACAGACTGTAATCGAATTTGCTAGAATAGTTGCTTGGTGATATAGATTCATAGATCGTCTTCGTAAGTTGTCTATTTGTATCAGAGTTGCTCAGCTGGGCGTCCGGGCTCGCTTGTCTGAAATGCGGGTAGCCTACGTACCAAGCGTACGTCACAGTCAAGCAAGAGAGCGAACTCACTCGGCATGGGACAGCGCATCACCGACGTTCGATTGTGACTACGAAGCTCTCCTCACACCAATGAAAAATAAATGTTGACTGGAGTACAGTATAAAGAAAACCCGACCTTTTAAAAATACTTGGGTTGATTTATACTGCGCTCGATATGAATATACAAAGTTTTATTTTCCTATATTTACACATTCAAAGAAAATTGGAACGTTACAAGTTTCGTGTTACAATGTAGATGTACACGGAGTTGAAGCGTGCAAACTACAATTACTTGGATGGAAATGACAGCATTTCCACTAAGAAAAGTAAAATTCCTGTTATTCATTCAATAAAACGTAATATACATACATAGGCTACTTCAACAAGTTTAATGCCTGATTTTGCATAGTGTTGTAATGCTATGCCCTGTTCATTGAGTTACTGAAAATAATATTTAAAACTTATCATCAGACGCCCATTGATAACAGCTAGCTTCTAAATAACAATTGAGTTCCATAACTACAGAAGACGCAGACATTCACTATCCACGTATAATACTGTACATGAAATAACAAGTAGAAATACAGTATGTCTGCAAGTAAATAATCTAAATGTTGTTCCCCTGTGGGTGGGGGCGGTAGAATAACACCCACGGTATTCCCTGCCTGTCGTAAGGGGCGACTAAAAGGGGCCCCAGGGGCTCTGAAGTTTGGAGCGTGGGTTGGCGACCACGGGGCCCTCAGCTGAGTCCTGGCATTGTTTCCACTTACTTGTGCCAGGCTTCTCACTTTCACCTATTCTATCCGACCTCCCTTGGTCAACTCTTGTTGCAACACCTTCTGTACTTAGCAGATTGCTAATCGACTAACTCTTTCATTAATATTCTGATATATGTGATTTTCATTGTTAGTAATGTCAAGTCAGAGAGTATACACTTCATCTGATGATGGAAGAAAACTAGTTTCTGCTAGATACTCTTTGATCATCTGATCTTCCCCAAATTCTGAATATATTCAACAGATGGCAGATGGTTCCTAATAACATACATGCTGCTGTGAGAAAACAGTCTACGTACTCAGTTTGAATTGCATTTACCCCTTAGTCTAGCTTTCTGATACGGAGTTGGAGAAATTATATGGTTTCTCTTACGGTCAGATGCCCTTTCTGTCGCCAACCTCATTTGAAAATAACAGAAATGTTATTGGCTTTACGTCCCTCTAACTACTTACTTTTACGGTTTTCGGAGACGCCGGTGTGCCGGAATTTAGTCCCCCGGGAGTTTTTTTACGTGCCAGTAAATCTATCGACACGAGGCTGACTTATTTGAACACCTTCAGATACCACCAGACTGAGCCAAGATCGAACCTGCCAAGTTGGGGTCAGAAGACAACCTCAGTAGAAGAGCTAATGAAGAGGAAATGCATGATGGTGAATGAAAATGGGCAAAGGGGTGGAATGAATCGGAACTGTTCCGGCATTTACTTGGAAGTGAAAATGGGAAACCACAGAAAAACATTGTAGGACAGCCGACGGTGGGGTTTGAACCCACTGTCTCCTGAATGCAGAGCTTGTCTGCATAGCCGTAGAACGTTAACATGCGCAGCAACTCCGATCGATATTATTATTATTATTATTATTATTATTATTATTATTATTATTATTATTATTATTATTATTATTATTATTATTATTATTATTTTCTGTCTTTCCTTCCTTCCTTCCTTCCTTCCTTCCTTCCTTCCTTCCTTCCTTTCTATCTTTCTTTCTTCGATATTGGCCAACTAGAGACCACGAAAAGTAACTTCATGATTTTCGTCTTTTCCCTGCCTTCCTGTCTTTCCAGTATTTCTTCATTCTTTCACCATGTTCGCTTCTTCTTTCCTCCGTCCAGACCGATTTTCCTTGCTTCTCTTTTTCCTTGAACATCCAAACTCCTTAATGGTTCCCGAAACAATGTTCTGTCTAATATCTCGTTTCCTGTGATACCCAGTTTAGCCTTATCCTGTTTATTATTATTACTATTATTATTATTATTATTATTATTATTATTATTATTATTATTATTATTATTATTATTATTATTATTATTTCAAGTTGATTTACGTCGCACCGACACAGATATGTCTTATTGTGACGATGGGACAAGAAAGGGCTAGGAGTGGGAAGGAAGCGTCCGTGGCCTTAATTAAGGTACAGCCCCAGCATTTGCTTGGTGTGAAAATGGGAAACCACGGAAAACCATCTTCATAGCTGCCGTCAGTGGGGTTCGAACCAACTATCTCCCGAATACTGGATATTGGCCGTACTTAAGCGACTGCAGGTATCGAGCTCGGTATTATTATTATTATTATTATTATTATTATTATTATTATTATTATTATTATTATTATTATTATTATTATTATTGTACCGGGTGGTACACCTCCACGTCGCTAATTCAAACTTTGCGCCTGTTGAAACTCCCCTACTGGAGGAAGTCTGAACTTTATCTAATGTGTTAATTTTCAAGTTTCTCAGAAGATGTCACTACTTGGAAATTTTGAAGTTTCTGAACTGGGTCGTTTTCGATGTATGTTTGTTTTGCCTGTAGTAAGAAGTGTGAACATTCTCTTCTAGAGGACACTACTGAAGAACTACAATGGTGCACCCTAGTGCGAAGTGAAAGAACTGTTTTTTTGGAGAAATTTTTATTTCAAAAGTTTGTTCCTTGTTAAATTTCTTTCTGTTATTGTTTAAGTTGGCTGTATAACCCTTTCTTTCCTCTTGTTTTGAATTTAGCCAATCCCGAATTTCTTTAATTAATTTATGACCAATCAGGTGTATCTTCCCCTACGGGGATATGTTGCTTAACCCTAGCCAATAAGATTCTTGTGGGAGGGTGTTGTCATTCCTGAAACGCCTCGAACTTTCCGCGAGAGTATATAAACTGCTGATTTTCGGGTCTCCGCGCCACTTCAGTAACATCTTTCAGTGTGTAAAGTACGTAGCAGGGGGCGGGAAGCGCCTCTTTCTTCGGGCAGCAGTTCATCCACAAGGTAATGGCCTTTTAATAACTTCTTTTCTTGCTAGCTCAGCAGTTTAACTCTCGGGGCAGGTCCGAAGCCTTTTCCATGTAACTTTCCTTTAAAAATGTAAAGACACTCGGTGTCAATTCCTTCTGTTTTAACTACATATTGGGATAGAGAGTGCTTAACCCTCTCGAGCTCCCACTCATATTGCATTGAGGTGAACTTATTTTCTCTACCGTTTCATCCTTAACCTAATGTAAACTGTTTCCTTTTTAAAGTCACCTCTTTAGTATGGGATTAGCCCTTGCAGTAACGGCCTAGTGCCAAGTAGGTTTTATATAAAATGTGTTAGGAGTGCAAGAACGCCTCCTCTCAAGTTGGTATTTTAGAGGCCAAGTAATTAACCTTTCCTTACTTAATAGGCCTCAGTAGGTTGGGTATTTTACCCCTGTTTTCATGTCCTTGAAGGACAACTTGAAAGTGGAATTTGGTGTGGCTTTGGATAGGCTCGTACTTAAGAGCAGATTGCTCTTTCTAAAAATTTTGTTTCCTGCGCGCCTCGAGGAGGCTTTACTGTGTAATTGGGAGCAAGTGCTCCTGGGCATGATAGGGGTCTTCTGCCCCTTTGTTGAAATGTGTATATCGTAAAGTTGGGCTAATTGCTCAAGAATTGTGAGTCCGGGGCTCGAAGCCCAAATCCTGTGAATACTGTAATTGTACATTTGTTACCTTGCTACTCTGTACCTGCCATTCTTGTTATTTCTTGATTTTGCTAAGAAAACATAACCTTGTTAAATTTTATCTTAACTTTAATTTCGTATTTTGAGGCCCGTTCACCCCCGCACCTTCTTTCACCTCTGCTGTTCCACAGATACGTCGGAACAAGTGGTAGCAGAGCGTGGTTGAATGGGTCTCAATTTAGCCCCTTTTGGCGGCTAAACATTGCTTTGATTACAATTCTAACTATTTTGTCAGTTGCTGGAATTTTTGATTTTTCCTTTTTCAAAATTGTTCTGTCATCATGCCCGGCCCTCGCGACGTTCTCCATCTTAACTATTTGCGCAAAGAGGAGTTGATCTATGAATTAACTATTAGAAATGTGCAATCTGGAGGCACGGTTGCGGTAGATACGAATAAGCTTAGAGAGTCCCTTGATTTGCCCATTTCCATCCCCACTTTGGGAGAGAAAGAAATTGACGACTCTCTTTCCACGATCACTGACAATACTACTGAGCTAGCATCTGTAGTTAGTTTTTTTGAAGAAAATGATCATTCTCCTAATCAAATTAAGCGTGTGCAAGCCAGGTTATTTCATTTTTCTAATAGAGTTAACGATCTGTTTTCTCTGAAGTTGAATGACGTTCAGAGGAAGGAAGCTAGTATGGTTCTTGAAAATCTTTCTGAATTGTCCAGTAAGGTTACCCAATTGTTAACTGGGGAAGTTCCTCCCAAAACTGATCAACCCACTACGGTGAATGTAGGTAGCGAGGAAGAGCCTCCTAAGGGAGAAGTCAATAGGAAAACCGTTGGAGCTCAAACAACCTCTGCCCCATTGGACAACGAATCTGAACGCCGTACCTCGTTGAATAATGTACGTTCTGAATTAATATCTTTGTCACTTAAACCTTTACCTACTATGTCACCTGGGTTCAGCAGCTTGCCTCATCCATTATCAATGTTGCTCAGAGGTATCTCTAAGTTTTCTGTTAACACTACCAGTGAAGTTATTTCTTTCTTAAGGTTTTTAGTTGAATTTCAGGATCATGCCCTTGTTTTTTCTCTTTCTCCATGTCAGATTTTGTAAATCATCTATCCCTATGCAATTGGTATTCTCTCAGACAAAATAGTAAGAGCCATTGCCGAGCAATCATCTATTGAAGACTTCCACGCCCACTTGCTAGCTAACTTCATCCCGGGTAGGGCAAGGTCCTCCCTTATTCAGAAGTACTATTATCGTGTACAACGGTTGGATGAAAACTTGGCAGATTTCATCCAAGATATTAAGTTCTATACTAGGGTGTTTGCTCTTCACTTCCCTGAGGATCAGATTGTACAAGCTATTGTGGAAGGTATCTCACCATCCTATAGGTCATATTTGTGTTTCGCGGCGTGCCCGCAAACCTTCTCGGAACTTAAAGCATTGGCCGTCTCAGCGGAAGGAGTTAGATACGCCGATTCCTTGCGTGTCGCGAAAGAACCCCCTCCTCCTTTTAGTAATCTTCGGCCTCCACCTCGCCGACCAGTCACACCTCGTAAATGTTATGCTTGCGGGTCGCCTGACCATCTTCGGAACAAGTGCCCATTGATCAAATCTAGTAGGGCAAATAATGGAGCTGGCTCATCACGAGGCTGTTTTAAATGTGGGGCTTTCTCACATATCGCCAAGAATTGCCCAAATTCAAATAGCACCCGCTCCTGCTCAACTTCTGGTGCAACTTCCACCAATGTCCCTAATAATAAGTGACTAGCGGCTTCGGCTGAGTCGACTAATTCTGCTTCCCAAGGCTCAGCCCCTGGTAAACAGGTCGAAAATTCAGGGAAAATTCAGTCTTCAAATTCATCTTTTGAATGCCCCAAAGAATGTCTTAGGATTGCGGCGGATACCCCCGCACCTGTGCCTTTTCTCAAAATTGAGTTAAATAATGAGCCTATAACAGCTCTATTAGATTCAGGCAGTGTTTGTTCTATTATTTCGGCTGAATGGTATTCTAAATTGAAATCTGTTTGTAAGCTTTCTGACTATTGTTCGTCTTTGGTCCAATATGTTTCGGCTAATTCATCTCCATTAGAAATTCTAGGTTCTTTAAATGTCAAAATTCGTATTTTTAAATTTACGTGGAAAGTTGAATTGTTTGTGGCCAAGCACTTGTCTTGCCCCATAATATTGGGAGCTGACTTCATTTCTCACACTGGTCTTGTGCTCGATCTTCAGAGTAAGTCGTGCACATTCAAATTTGCTTCCAATTGTAGAATCCCCTTGTTAAAGTGTAATTCTGTATCATGTTCCTCTATTTCGCCTACCCAGGATGAGATGTTGTTAGACCTTAGACATCTACCTGAGGAGCAGGCTGATAGTATTCGTAAGTTGTGTCAGTCGTTTCCAGAGGTGTTCTCTGATACTCTTGGTGTTACTGACCTTATTGAATACAAAATTGAGGTCACGGATTCGATTCCGGTCCGTTTTCCACCATATAGGCTGTCTCCACCTAAAATGAAGGCTCTGAAAGAAATTATTGATCAAATGCTGAAGGATGGTATTATTAGGCCCTCTAAGTCGGCGTATTCTTTTCCTATTTTTCTAGTCCCGAAACCCCAAGGGGGCTTCAGGCCTGTCATTGATTATAGGGCTCTCAATCGGAAGGTGGTGTTACAATCTATGCCTCTTCCCGACCTCCATTCTTGTTTTCCATGGTTTCGTAAGGTCAAGTTCTTCACCATCTTGGATTTGAATCAGGCTTATAATCAAATTCCCCTAGCCGAAGAGTCTAAACACCTTACAGCGTTTGTCACGGATTGGAATTTGTATGAATACAACCGCGTGCCTTTCGGGCTCCCCACGGGGGCAGCTGTACTTACTAGACTGCTAGATAGGGTCTTCTCCGACATCAAACTCGAGTACTTGTATCACTATCTTGATGATGTCGTCGTATTTTCGGAGACTTTTGAAGAACATCTAGATCATCTGCGAGAAGTTCTCAATCGCCTTCGTAAGGCTGGGTTAACTGTGAAGTTGTCCAAGGTTGCCTTTGCTAAGCCCTCCATGTCATTCCTAGGGCATATTGTGTCACCTGATGGTGTTGCAGTCGATCATTCCAGAACACAGGCCATCCGTGATTTTAAACCTCCCAAGGACATCAAAGGTATCGCCAGGTTCATTGGTATGGTGAATTTCTTCAGGAAGTTTATTCCTAACTTCGCTAATAGAGCGGCGCCCTTAAACCTTCTTCGTAGGAAAGGCATCAAATTTGAGTGGGGACCTTCTCAACAAGCCGCTTTTGAAGATCTTAAATTAGCTCTCTCTAATGCCCCTGTCCTTGCTATGCCTGATTTCTCAAAGAAATTCATCGTCCAAACTGACGCGTCGTCGTCGGCGGTAGCTGCAGTCCTTCTTCAAGAGACTGAACTAGGGAGGCGAACCATCGCCTATGCCTCTAGGACTCTGTCGGCTCAAGAAGCCAAGTATTCCATCTATGAGCTCGAAGGTTTGGCAGTCTTATTTGCCTTAGAAAAGTTCCGTCTCTATCTGGAACATGTCAAATTCGACCTGGAGACAGATAATCAAGCCTTAAGCTGGGTCTTAGGTAGGCCGCGTCGTACTGGTCGTATAGCCCGTTGGGCCATCCGTATTTCTGCCTTCGAATTCGATGTCAGGCATATCAGAGGTACCGAAAATGTTGTTGCTGATGGACTCAGCCGTATGTTTTCCAACGACGTCGAGATCCATGAACCGGTCGATAGGTCATCTCCTCCGGAGTCCATGCTATCTGATGTTATTGAGAAATATCAACGTGAAGATCCGACGCTGGCTCCGATAATGGAGACCCTTTCGTCTGGGGAACATGTTGTCCCTTATGTACTGAGGAATGGTGTGTTATGTTGCCGTTCGAGGCATGATAAGATGATGAAAGTTGTCGTTCCAGCTGTTCTTGTACCTATGATCTTTAAGTACTATCATGAGACCCCATTAGGGGGTCATCTAGGCATCTTTAAAACTCGTGAGAAGATTCGTGAAAGGTTCATCTGGAAAGGTATGGACGGTGAAATCCGTGAACTAGTAAAGGCTTGTAAATCCTGCTTGCTTAGTAAACCCACCATGTCCACCAAGGTAGGCCTGTTGTCTTCTCATCAAGCGTCGCGCCCTATGGAACGCCTGTATATTGATTATGTAGGACCCTTCCCCCAGTCGAAGGGAAATGCCAACAAGTTCATTTTTGTATGTGTAGATGGTTTTACAAGATTTTCCTGGTTATTTCCGACTAAGCTGGCTACCGCTCAGTCCACCATTACTTGTCTAAATTCAATCTTTGCTTCTTTTGGTCCGTGTCAATATATTGTGTCTGACAATGCTAAGGCTTTCACATCTAATTTATTTCGTAAATTCTGCTTTGACCTGTCCATCTCTCATGTGACAACTTCTGCTTATTACCCTCAACCATCTCTGGCTGAACGGGTTAATCGTAATCTCAGGTCCGCACTTATTGCCTATCATCATGAAGATCATTCTAGGTGGGACACCTCCCTGCATTGGTTAGCCTTTGCTTTGAACTCGGCGGTTCATGAATCACATAAATTTACGCCAGCTTCGCTGATGTTCAAGTTTGTTCCCAACACGCCGCTCTCTAACCTCTGGTCTCTGAGTGACATTCTACCTGAGACAATAGATCCCGACAACATTAAAGATCTTTGGAAGAAGGCTAAAGCCAATCTTAAAGTGTCTCATGAAAAGGTTAGGGAAAGATATGATCGTGGACGGAGACCCACCAATTTGAAGGTAGGCGACCAGGTGATGGTCAAGAATTTTGTTCCCGCGGGCAAGCTTGCCCCCAGATTTCATGGGCCGTGTATCATTCTCGATTTCCTTACTCCCGTTACCTTATTGTTAAGTAATCCAGCCACCGAGAGGATATTTAGGGTTCACCTGTCACAGGTGAAACCGGTGTAACTTCTGTGTTAACTTGCTTCATATAATTTTGAAAGAAATAGGAAGGTTATATTTTTTTGAGGGGTTTCACTTTTAAGGCCTTCTGCCCTTGGAATCTGTTTCATTTGTGTGTAATTATTTTTTGTAAACCTCCCCCGATCAGTTAAACTGCCATCCTGTCCTTACCATGGCCATTACCACGCTCCCGTCTCCTGCTAACATAACACACAGTGGCTTATATATAACATGAATATCTTCACGCCGCTGGCCCCTCAACCTCTCCACAAAGCCTGTGCCCTCAAAAATCATTCTGGTCCAACAATATTCTGCCGCCGAGCTTTAATGTTTCAGTGCCCCCGCAGCAGCGCGGCGCCGTACCGCTCCTGAGGCAGGGTACGGGCCCGCCCTTCTCCAGTGAGGCCAACCTGTGTACGGCGAGCCGGAGTCCTCCTCCCGGCCAAGGCTGATGTGCGGCGCACAACCTGTAACTGGCCCGCGACCTGCATGTTCGCCGCGGGCGCGGCGTGCTTCAACTCCACTACTCCTCTCATAGTGCGGGCGAGCGGTATCTCAGGGTACTTGAGGGGTCCGAGCGGCCTCCTCTGAACTCAAGCAGCGGCGGCTGGTCTGGCCGTCAAACTTATCAACGTTTAAAGTACATATCCAGCTATATGGACATTCCAGTTCAACATTACTACCTTTTTTTGGATTTTACTGCAATATCTGGTGGACTTGGAAAATTTTTCCTCAACTTTAAAAACTAAAAGTTTCCTTCTGAATGCAACTTCTACAAACATAAAGACATTACTTCAAAAGTTACTACAAGAATTTTGAAACCGGATCCAATCATTTTAAGAAAATTTGTTGGTAAATACTTCTGCAATTAACTTCCATATCAACATCATAGCTTGGATCTTATGTTGAAATAAAAGTTTATGTTCTTCTATGTTACCCCTTGGAGGGACCTTTGGTGGGGGAGGTCTGTACCGGGTGGTACACCTCCACGTCGCTAATTCAAACTTTGCGCCTGTTGAAACTCCCCTACTGGAGGAAGTCTGAACTTTATCTAATGTGTTAATTTTCAAGTTTCTCAGAAGATGTCACTACTTGGAAATTTTGAAGTTTCTGAACTGGGTCGTTTTCGATGTATGTTTGTTTTGCCTGTAGTAAGAAGTGTGAACATTCTCTTCTAGAGGTCACTACTGAAGAACTACAATGGTGCACCCTAGTGCGAAGTGAAAGAACTGTTTTTTTGGAGAAATTTTTATTTCAAAAGTTTGTTCCTTGTTAAATTTCTTTCTGTTATTGTTTAAGTTGGCTGTTTAACCCTTTCTTTCCCCTTGTTTTGAATTTAGCCAATCCCGAATTTCTTTAATTAACTTATGACCAATCAGGTGTATCTTCCCCTACGGGGATATGTTGCTTAACCCTAGCCAATAAGATTCTTGTGGGAGGGTGTTGTCATTCCTGAAACGCCTCGAACTTTCCGCGAGAGTATATAAACTGCTGATTTTCGGGTCTCCGCGCCACTTCAGTAACATCTTTCAGTGTGTAAAGTACGTAGCAGGGGGCGGGAAGCGCCTCTTTCTTCGGGCAGCAGTTCATCCACAAGGTAATGGCCTTTTAATAACTTCTTTTCTTGCTAGCTCAGCAGTTTAACTCTCGGGGCAGGTCCGAAGCCTTTTCCATGTAACTTTCCTTTAAAAATGTAAAGACACTCGGTGTCAATTCTTTCTGTTTTAACTGCATATTGGGATAGAGAGTGCTTAACCCTCTCGAGCTCCCACTCATATTGCATTGAGGTGAACTTATTTTCTCTACCGTTTCGTCCTTAACCTAATGTAAACTGTTTCCTTTTTAAAGTCCCTCTTTAGTATGGGATTAGCCCTTGCAGTAACGGCCTAGTGCCAAGTAGGTTTTATATAAAATGTGTTAGGAGTGCAAGAACGCCTCCTCTCAAGTTGGTATTTTAGAGGCCAAGTAATTAACCTTTCCTTACTTAATAGGCCTCAGTAGGTTGGGTATTTTACCCCTGTTTTCATGTCCTTGAAGGACAACTTGAAAGTGGAATTTGGTGTGGCTTTGGATAGGCTCGTACTTAAGAGCAGATTGCTCTTTCTAAAAATTTTGTTTCCTGCGCGCCTCGAGGAGGCTTTACTGTGTAATTGGGAGCAAGTGCTCCTGGGCATGATAGGGGTCTTCTGCCCCTTTGTTGAAATGTGTATATCGTAAAGTTGGGCTAATTGCTCAAGAATTGTGAGTCCGGGGCTCGAAGCCCAAATCCTGTAAATACTGTAATTGTACATTTGTTACCTTGCTACTCTGTACCTGCCATTCTTGTTATTTCTTGATTTTGCTAAGAAAATATAACCTTGTTAAATTTTATCTTAACTTTAATTTCGTATTTTGAGGCCCGTTCACCCCCGCACCTTCTTTCACCTCTGCTGTTCCACAGATACCTCGGAACAATTATTATTATTATTATTATTATTATTATTATTATTATTATTATTATCCCGGCTGGTACACCTCTACGCCGCACATTCGAATTTTCCGTCTTAAAGTACTCCTCTACAGGAGAAACTGTGAACTTAAAACTGGATCTACTTAAACCTTTCCTCTGAAGATGTCACTGTGTGAATTTCAACGTGTTTTTTGTTTACTATTTATCAAGAAGTTTGGACATTCTCTCATAGATGTCACTGCCTAAGAACTGTGATCATGCACCCTGGTGCGAAGTGAAGGAACTTTCTTGACGAAATTTTGTACTCATAAGTTTTGTCCTTGCTAAATTTCGTTCTTTCACATGTGGGTTGGCAAGATTAATCTTTCTTTCCGCCAGTTTTGAACTCAGCCAATCCGGAATTTCTGTAATTAATTTCCCACCAATCACAGGTTTCTTCTTCGATTTTGTGTGTAACTGTGTACTGTAGCCAATCAAAGCCTGTGGGTGTGTCTTAATTATTCATGAAAGGTCTCAAACCTTCCCTGAGGGTATAAAAAACTGCTGATTTTCTTGCCTCTCGGCCACTTCATCAAGATCTAACTTAGTGTATGGACGTGTAGCAGGAGTCGGGAAGCGCCTCTTTCTTCAGGCATCAGTTCTTCAGTAAGGTAATGGCCGCTTAACATCTTTATTTCTTGCTAGCTCAGCAGTTTAACCCGCGGGGAAGGTCAGAAACCTTTACCATGTAACCTCTAATTACATGTAAATTTCTTCCAGTTTATGTAAAAACTTCATATATCTTTAACTGTAAATCGGGGATAGAGGGTGCTTTACCCTCTCGAGCTCCCCTTCATTTTGATTTGAGGTGACTACGTTTTCGTAACCAATTTTCTACTCTTCCTTAATGTGTTAAATTTATTCAGAATACGAGTCACCTCCATAGTTTGGGAATAGCCCCTGTTTCTTCGGCCTAGTGCCTTTTAGGTTTTAAAATGTGTATTTAGGAGTGCAAGTACTCGCCTCCATTCCTTTGGTATTGCGGGCCATTCATTTAACCTGTTTCTTTTCTGCTAAGGCCCAGTAGATTGGGTACAAGATACCCCCGTTTCAGTGGTGTAATTTGTTCCTTGATGGCAAGTGATTGTAAAGTATGGTATGGCCTTGAAGAGGCTTGAAAAACTGAGAGCGTGTCAGCTCTTTTCTAGTTTGGAAAAGTGCCTCTAGGAGGCTTGATATTGTAATTAGGATCAAGTGCTCCTTGAATGAAGGGGTTCTCTGCCCTTGAAGGTCTTGTGCTTGGTATATTTGAGCTATGAGCTCAAGGGAATTGTAAAGCGAAGGGCGTAAGGCCCATAATTGTTCTGTATCTTGGCTTTTCCAGGTCTTGTACCTGATTGTCGGTTATTTGTTGACTTGTTGTTATTTGTTAAATTTTGAAATTCTATGTGAAAATTGTTAAGTTTTGCCATTTTCGAAAATATAACCTTTAATGAAATTTTAATTCATATCTCGGCTTTGTAGTTAGCCCATTCACCCCGGCACCTTCTTTCACCTCTGCTGTTCCACGGAAATCTCGGAACAATATTATTAGGGTAGGTAAGGGTTCTGCCCGAAGGCAGGTCCGAACCTCCGCAGAGGTGTTCCTGAGCCGGAGTTTACGTGCGGTAAGGTGGCCAGTTCCTTTCCGCTCCTCCATTCCCTTACCCCCACCAACAGCGCGTGGCAACCCATCCAACTCCTGACCACGCGCAATGTTGCTTAACTTCGAAGATCTCACGGGATCCGGTGTTTCAACACGGCTACGGCCGTTGGCATTATTATTATTATTATTATTATTATTATTATTATTATTATTATTATTATTATTATTATTATTTCCAACTCGTTGGCTGAATGGTCAGCGTACTGGCCTTCGGTTCAGACGGTCCCGGGTTCGATTCCCGACTGGGTCGGGGATTTTAACGTTCATTGGTTAATTCCAGTGGCCGGGGGGGCTAGGTGTTTTGCTGTCCCCAACTTCCCTGCAACTCACATACCACACATTACACTATCCTCCACCACAATAACACGCAGTTACCTACACATGGCAGATGCCGCCCACCCTCATCGGAGGGTCTACCTCACAAGGATTGCACTCGGCGAGGAATAGCCACACGAGAAATTTTTCTTCTTATTATTATTATCAATAATAATATCATCTTGTCCTGTTCCATTCGGGAGCTCATGGTCAAACATCCAGGGGAGATAATGGGAATATTACAGGAAGTTACTTTCAGAAGAGGATTGCTTTGCTGAGCTGAAGTCTGGTATAGGTGTGATGCTCGTCATATCACTCATTTCTTTCCACTACCAGACGTGAAGATTGTGGAAAGCTTTAATAAACAAAACTCTGGCAATTAGGTATTAAGAAATTTCTTAACTTGCCTTTTATGATAACGGTGATGCGGCACCACATTCTCTGTGCGGTCCGTCCTTAATGTTGTAACAGACGGCTGCAATAATGCCCTAATTTGAAGGGGGTATGCAAAGTAGCTCGGTAGGGAATAGGTAGGGAACTAGTGTACGTGTAACAGAACAATGATACTTGCCAAACAATGCAATTAATTTTTCACTGCGTTACGTTGTTAAAGGTGCATATTAATAATCATTACCCCTTATTTTACGGGAGTAACTTGAATGATAATTTCAATTACGGGCTTGAACATTGTCAGAGTAATTAATTCTTATTCTTATCATTTTTCTCCTTAGCATTCAACTTAATAATATTCTATGGTTTCATCAAAGTGATAGCATATATATTTATTGAATAAAATGAGACCGACCAGAATATCTCAGTTGTTTTCTGTGTAGAAGAGATATATCCAACCATTTATGGTCATGCATAATATTATTTCATCCATTAGTATATAATATGTTCTGAATATCATGAATATGTAAAAGTGGGAATAACAGTGATGTTTAGATACAACCATTTGGTATACCAAGTTCATAATAGGCCATAGGATGCAATATCATCGAAATTATACATTTATCTCAGTCAAATTAAACATGAAAAGGGGGTCGTGCTTGTAAAAGGTCCGGTCGTTCTGAATTTTTTATATGTTGTTAGGACCTAAACCAATATTACAAAACCCGATTTGCAATTTCAAAAGTGCTGTGCGAGCAGCGGTGTAACCAAAAAAACTATGAAATTTTCGGGCTTTTTCAGATTTTGTTCAATATTTCAATGAGGGAAAGGTCTGACCGGTATAGTCACTCGACATGCATTTAAAGTAGACTAAATTTGCTACAATTTGAGACTAGGGAGAGCTCTATACAGCCATTGGTTCCCAAGAAAAATGCAAATAAACTGTTCTCGCGTCTTTTTATGGTTTTATTTATCAAACAGTTAAAATTTATTTTTGTTATTGTTAAAAACTGTTTGATGAAAAAAGAAAAAGAAAATATACCTATCGAGAATTACGTCATCATCCAACATTGTTTTATATATCTACATACTAAAATGTTTGTACAAACATCATGGTACCTGCTATAAGGACAAATTACATTTGCATAAAGAAGAAAACTAATATAAATCACGTAGGCATTCTGTTTTGGTTGTCAAATCATGCCTTTCTTTTTATCTTAGATGGCCGGGGCTTGGGCTCGCACGAAGATGGTGTCTCGATGCCTGTGATGGACGCTGGGAGAGGCGCCCAGTCTGTAGTCGGATCATCTTCATCGTCCGAGCATTTCATCTCCACATCCGGGACATTAATGCACAATTTGCCACCGCATGACTGGCAGAGGACTGAGCAGTGGAGCCCAGTCTTTCTGCACAAGCAGTTCCCAGAGCAGCCTTTCTTGCATTTACATGAAATTTTTCGCATAAGGGCAGGTGGTGCAGGATCCGTGGTGGTGGGAATGGCGGTGAGTCCCTGAGAAGACAGCTTCCACCCCCAATCAGTGAGATTCAAGTTGACTCCCGCCACTTCTGCACTTGGAGGTAGCACCTTGCTGCATGGTGGCCTGCGGCATTTTCCGTCGGTAGTAAACGGGCGATTTTTATGCTCGTCAAAGTGACAAACATATTACCTCAGGAAATCCAACGTATCCCTCGCGATGTCACCCTCATATAGAGCCACAAAGCACTTGATGCCTGCTTCTCTCACGGCTTGTGGGGTGGAGTCTGGCCGAAGGAAGACCTCCACTTGCTCAGCAAGTGGTTCACTCTTGCTCAGGAGTGTGGTGATTTTGGTTTTTCCTTGGACAAACGGTGCTGAGGTGGTATCGCATCCGTTAAATTGCCAGACAAAAGCAGAAGAGTAGCTGTGGATCCGCTCACAATTTTCCAGTGAGTGTGTGTTGGAAAGCAATCTGAATAGGATTTACAGGAATGACTTCAAGTATGGGTTGGCCCCGTTCCAGATGTCTCTGTTCAATGAACATGGGATGCACAAGGGCACAAAATCCACTCTGTACTCTGCCCTCACTCCACTTTTCAGCCACATGCTGATAGATGCTGATAGATGCCAGCACTCACGACGTTTTGGATGGTGGCTATCTCTTGCACAAGGTCGTGTGGCAGCATAAGAGCACAGTTCGAGCACTTTTGGCGCGTTATACCATCTACATCCGTAACCACTTTGGGAAGGACATCACCACCGTTTTTGACGGCAACCCCGAAGATGCTACCGTAAAAACACCAAAACAGCGGAACGACTCCGGCGCTACGCAGCTCATTCCAGCTACGAATTTACGTTCAATGAATCCACAGTAATTCAAATAGCTGAAGAGCATGTATTGGCTAATGAGAACAACAAGCTACGCCTAATAACTCATCTTTGTGACGCCTTTCAGAAAGGGGGAGTAGAAGTGGCTGCTGCCAAAGAAGATGCGGATCGCGAGATGGTCATGACGGCGCTTTCAAAAAGATCAGTAGTCGATCGGGTTGTCATAGTGGGAGAAGACGTCGACCTGCTCGTTCTTCTCAATGGTTTAGGCGCTGAAGAGACTAACGTCTACGTTCAGAAGAGCACGAAGGTCGAAGCTGGTTGCTGTCACTACTCTACGACCTCCTACAACCACCAGGACTCCCAGCGATCACCAGGGACGGTACTATTCACCCACGCGATTACCGGGTGCGATGCTACCTCAGCACCGTTTGGCCAAGGAAAGACCAAAATCACCACACTCCTGAGCAAGAGTGAACCACTTGCTGAGCAAGTGGAGGTCTTCCTTCGGCCAAACTCCACCCCACAAGCCGTGATAGAAGCAGGCATCAAGTGCTTTGCGGCTCTATATGGGGGTAACATTTCCTGAATTATAAAATGTTTGTCACTTCAACGAGCATAAACCTCGCCCGTTTACCACCAACGGAAGACGCCACAGGCCACCATGCAGCAAGGTGCTACCTCCAAGAGCAAAAGTGGCGGGGAGTCAACTATATACAAACATTTGTCCTAAGGATGTCTACACCCATGAAAGACCAAACGTATAATGGTGTGCACATGTACCTCCGAGGATATATATCCCTAATGAAGCAATTGGTGAAAGTTTTATTTGTAGCATTGAATCAAAATCTGAAAGAACTATTATTACCGTACTTAAGTTGGTAGACTGTCAACCTCTACCCCTGTAGGGTCGCGGGAGTGAACTGCGTCGCGCATGGGGATTTGACCCTGTTTTACGGCCGGATGCCCTTCCTGTCGCCAAACCTATATGGAAGGATGCAATCACTATCTCACAACATAAGGTTAAAGTCAAGAGTGTTAGCACGACCAGGGATAAATAAGCAAAATTAAATGAAATACTTACAAATTATCCCAACAAAGGGCCGTCGCTGATTGAGGAAGCACTGGACACAAGAGGCCAAGCGAATCAACTTAAAATAAGCTTAATTAATTGGCTGAAATAATAATTCCTTGATCAATTTAAAGAAAAACTTTAATAAGCCAAAATCGTAAGGAACATCTGACCTTCTTAAAATAATTTAAATTTTGAGCAATAAATGAAGGAAACTCAATTCAGAATTATAATATAAAAATCAAGTTTTAAGAATGAGGGCTGAAAATCTTCCAGAACAATAAATCAATGTAGTTCAGTTCAACCTAAAATACTAAGTCAACCCAAATCATTTAAGGTAAGTACCAACTTCCAATCTGTAATTAAAATTCAGATCCCTTAAGTAAAGGGAGGTCAACTCAAATAAGAAAACTTGAATCAAATATTTCAATATGTAGGCTGAAAACTTCTCCAAACGATTATCTCGGTTACCACAAATGGTATGAGAAACAGTTATAACCCACAACACACATTACTTCAAAAATGAGTCAGATATAATGCAATGACATGGAATAAATCCACAAGTAGCACAATAATTAGATACCCCACAAGGAACAGTAACTTCAATAAAATCAGTCACACAAGACTGAAGAAAGGTAAGCAACACGGGCAAACAATCCTTCCCCAAAAAAATCAGATGACAGTCAAGACATAATAATTACCCGACACTCATGTGTCAGACACAAAGGAGCAACGCCCCCTTTCGTTTGCATTCTGTTACACGGAAGGTGTAACAGAGTGACAACCACCATGATCAAATCCCAACTCAAGTACCGAGTAATTCATCAGAAAAGCTTTCATCCTAAAACTAATTCTTATCCTCTTACTTGCTCCGAAGAGCTTAAATATATTTAAATAATAACATAATTATTACGATTTAAAGGAGGAAAAGAAGTTAACCATCATAAGCTTAAGCAAACACTTCGTATATAGTAGTTAGTTGGGAGCTCCGCAACGTAAATATACTTTTACTAACATGGAAACTTCAAAACAGCATTAAAGCAAACATTAATATCTTTCATACACACGGATTCAAATACCAAAGGTATGAGTATTACATTAAAGTATTACATAGATATGATGAAGTCCAGTTTTTTTTTAACTCTTAAAAATTTTAAGCTCGAAAGTCCGAAAGATCAGCTGTAGAAAATCACACATATCGTAGTGTTTAGTAGTGTCCACGTCTCTTAACACAATAATTACCAGCCTTCGATGGGGTAGGTTAACCATAATAGATATGCTTGAAGCTACTTACAAGGTCAGACGCAAGAAGAAATGAAATCTCTTTAAAATAACAAACCAGTTCTTCAGGCCCTTACGCCCTGATGGAGAAATGTTTATCCAGGATCAAATCCCACAATCATTTTCCTTCTCTTCACGGATAATTTATCCTCAGACCAGAACCAGAAGCGTAATTTTTCAAGGCGTCTTCTTCCAAATCACCAACAAGAATTTAAAAAACTGCAATCGATTTCATTATTGACAAGCCACGATCACTGGCCTAGCAGGGTTAACTACTTCCCGGCTAGATAGCAGCACCGCTTGGTCACCTCCTACGACTGGTTCAAACTCGAACGCCAGATGGCTCACCATTACCAAATCAGAGAAGGTTCAAGGAATCTTGAGATTTGAATTCACCGTGACGCAGACAGTAAGAGACGCATGAATAAAATGCTGAACTGATCGTACATAGCGAGGAATAATACTAAATACATTACAGCCTCCCCCCCGAAAGCATCAACATGGGGTGGCGTATATCAAGGAGGCATAGTTAAAAACCATCAGTTGTCTCAATAATATGTGTAAGAAAGGTTCCATCTTCAATAATTTAACATAAACACGTCTCAATGTGAACAGAGGTATACTAGGGTGATATACAACAGTGATACAGACCACTCGCAGTTGTTTAGTGTTCAATTAAGTCCATATTTTCACGCGCAATATCATTAGCGCGCCAATTTTCCTTGAAATGTTCAGATAATACTAAGGTAACTAAGGTAATCGGAGTTTGCTTAATCACAATAATTTTTCAGACACATAATCAACACAAGAAAACAGGTCTTATAATGTTTAAAACATAGCATAATTCTCATTCGAACATAATTCAGGGCTTCAATTATAGGGAATGACAAGACTTCATGAGTGTTAACCATATTACCACATAAATACCCCAAAAGGAAAACACAAGAAGAAGAAGAAGAAGAAGAAGAAAAGGACCAAAATAAATAGGAAAACATAAGCCTCCACAAGAAGCAAGTCAGTGCAACAAGCATAGATAATTCTTTAAGTAACTTATCACACTAATCACTTTATCATCATTTTCCTCCAATCCGATCAGAATACTGTACCACAGCAAGAGCCGAAACCTGAACATCAGATCATTCACGATAATTATCACATCAAGTTTAAGTGTAGCAAATCAATCAATATATCAATAAGGCTAAAATTTTAACAGACATATCTGTGAAATCAAAACCCCCAATCAATAGATGAAATACCATTTTTAAAACATTTCAAATCATTTCTTGGCTTAAATTAATATTCCATTCTCACAGCTTCAACTTCCGTAGGCTTACTACACATATACTCGTTCCAAGCAGAAGGTGAAAACAAGAAACAATAATAAATAGAAGTATACCGAATAACACGTTTAGAACAGTAAGCAAAGCAAGAGTAGAAGATATGAATGTTTAGAGCAATGGTAAAAGGTCAATTACAGTTGGAGACATATGTACAATTCAGCTGTAGGGGACGCGTAAGGTGGGTCATCAACAACCGAACTATCAGCAATTACCAGGCAATCAACACACAATATCAACACTTACACCGGGATAGGAAATGACCAGGAGAAACACCGGAGACAAACTAGCCTGAAATCACATAGTCCTACTACAAGCTCCCATATGCAGGTAGAGGATCAATGACAGTAATACCGACTGTACAAGGAGAATAATCCCATACTTATTCTTCTACATAACAGAACGATAAATTACGATACCAACGATACTAATCCAGGAAAGGCTCCATTTAAAAAAAATGCGCGAGACAGGCAGGTTAACCGAAATGAAAATTAAGATCGTAGGATTAACAAGATTACTTCAGAAGAACGGGTTATGGCAGAGAATATAAGAAGTTAAACCAAGAACAAGATGACAGTCACCAAGATACCAATTAGCTAATAATCATTCCCAAAAGAGTTGTAGACGCCAAGATTAGTTCTATTTAAATCCCACTCGACACCAAGAAATCACATCAAAGGTCATGTCCAACCTACTCTTGATGTCCATCGAAAACTCCCCCAAACTAGATTACCACAACAACAATCCAACACCACTCAAATGATTACCAGTGCCGATGTGTCAGCCACAAGGGTAAAGGGCATACAAATCCTCGACAGCATCCCACAAATCACAGAGTGCCCACCCAATATCATTACAACAATGGCAATAACCACCATTATGACTTCAGAGGAACACAGTTACCTCTCAACGAAACCATAATGCCACCCCAACATAATTCCCAAAATCAAACCCATAATTCCAAACTTCACCGATACACAAGGATCAGAAACCATACCATAAGGTCAAAAGGAGGTACACTCCTTTGGTCATGAATCCTTTAACTATCTCAACATCACTTCACCATAACGGACGGAAGAAGTAAAACTCTAAGTACATTACATGAATCTACAACTCTAATTAAACAATATACAATAAAACAAGTCGAAATTTCCCCCGAAACACCTTAGAAAATGATGATAACAGCGATGAATAGGCAGGGTACCAGATCACCTTACAACGAGAAGTCCACACGGGTATACAATACTTCAACAGGATGAAATCACTTTCCTTATAGTTCCCCAGTTCAAGATGGCATAAACACCTAATCAGTAGACTATACCACAATTTCAAAACACTAGAACATAATTGACAGACCAGAACATAAAATGATTTTTCAACTAACACAGGTTCAACTTTCCTCCACAACTACATCACCTAGTTGAATAAGAAGAAGGACAAGCAATTAATCCATAATTAATAATTATGTTTCAAGTAACCTAGAACTAGATATCAAACAAGTAAAATCCAAGATAGAAATTGAAAACCATTCATAGCGAGGCATAAATAGGCACGATGAGTTGGAGACCACTAGTACTATTAGATGAAGAGAGCTCAATAAGTTTGTCATCACAACAGATCAACAATAAATGCCAAGGTATGAAACATGAGATCAAACAGGATAGAATTAGGGATATGAGAAACTCAGGAGGGAACACAATCTGGAATCAGGTAACCAGCCTACTTCACAGAATCACACATTCAATTCATCCCACCATGGAACATCCAACCAATTTTAAAAAAGGCAAATTAAATCCTTCAGTTGGAAGAACCAACAGGGAAATAACGAGCAAGGACCCATACTACATATACCACGGTTGTCCTTTGCAGAACCTCGGCGTTACCCGGTCTATAAATACGTGATGTCAAGATCACACTGTCGCTCCACAGCAAAACAGGTACCACCCCCAATATTCCCCAGGGGACAAGGTAAATAAAATATAAGTAGTGGAATAGAAGTCGAGTCGATGGAAATGCTCAAGAATCTTTGAAAAGGACAGTTACACTGCAAATGGCCCCCATAAACCATCATTAGTAGGATTCCAGTACCGGCTAGAGGATTTGTTATTTAGTCCCATACCCAAATATCAAATCCAATAACACAGCAAGATGACAACAACCATGTCAAGAAACATTATAAGAACCACTGAGAGAAAATGCCATTGAGTGGCAGGTAAACATAAAATGGGCTTTACATAAAAAGGTTAAACACAAGAGGACGTCTGATCAACAGGCAATGCCTGAAGAGAGGAAGGAAGGAACCAGATCACATGAATCAGATACATAATTACCACGAGGGTGCACAATAACAACAATGCAAGGGACAGTCAGGCATGAGAAACATGAATCACCAAATAAGGTTTACCCCAGGATGAAAACAAACAGAAATTAAGAAAGGCCAGGTAGATTAATCAATACTCAACCAAGGAGATCACGATTAGAGAAACTTGAAGTGGCCCAGACACCTGATGAATATCTCACAACCAAGGTAAGAGGACTTCGACACACCAGAATAGCAGAACACATGCCAGCAATAATTAAGACAGGGAAAACCAGTAAAAACACTACGGTTTAGGTACGAGACCAACAAGTCATCCCAATCAGATATTGATCCACATGGCTCAACCATGATGGTAACTGCCCAATAAACAGTTGACATAAGGAGTAAACCAAATCATTAACCAGGTTAGTAACGATATCCAATTCCACACGAGGGCGAAAACATATCACTAATTGATTGTGACATAACCCAGACCTAATCACACAAGAGTGGGTGCATATAACGGCACACATCAAGCTCACCACACATTAGAAGTGGGTATAAAAAACCAAATTTAAGAAATAACAATAATAAGTCAGATAAGGTTAATTAATTTCAAAACAAGAACACACCAAAGCATAAAACCACATCACTGATTAAATAAATTTTCAAGAAACCATGATGTGCACACCCGATGATCAAATATCAACAATCAAGGTACAGTTACCGACATGAAAATAACAGTGGTTAGTAAAATATAATAAGGCCATAAGCATGCCATTTCTTGGAAGCAGAAGGAAGAACAATATGAGTGGAAACATTGTTAGACCGCAATCAAACACAGGGAGGGGGATACCTCATGTGCCGGGACTCATCTCCATGTTTTACATCCTCGGCATATGTACAGGCTTCCTCAAGTTCTGCAAAATTACTTGGGCACTTAGTCAAAGATAAAAAGGACCGATATTGAGGAGTAATGCCTTTGTTTATACAAGCTACCATCTCTTCTTCCTGTACCACGATTTTAAAAACCTCGCAATAAAATTTCAAATCCAAGACATAGGCTAATAGATTTTCATGCAAGAACTGCGTTCTATAACAATGTTTTGGAACCAGACTTTGTAACGCAAGGGACGGAATAAATCTTGCCAAGATTAACTCGTGAAATTCATTTACACTTAAATTACTGCTAATAGCCTTAGAAATTTCTCTTTTAAGTACACCTTGACAGTTGGGAAATAATACTCTAAAAATTCCCAGAGCATCCATGCAATACACATTAGCCGACTCAGATAATTCTACTAGAAACCGCAGGAATCTGATGGTTTCGTCAATGGAATCTACAGAAAAGGTCATTACATTTTTGAAAGGATCCTTAATAGAATTGGGAGCCGAACATGACCTAATCAACAAATTCTCAACCGCAGGACTAAGTCCGCAGCAATGAGATGAGGATGGATTATTGACGGTCTGAGGAGTAATTAACTCATTAGTGGCACCAAGGTTGTTACCTTCATTAGTTTCAATCTCATCACTTAATGATAACTGACCAACCTTCTTCATGTTAATCATAAAATCGAGTTCAACCGAAACATTAATTACTGAAGTCAACAACGAAGTGCATTGAGACATCAATTCACCTTCAGGTCCAAGAGAAATCAAATCTTGCACCCTGTTAATAAAGTGATTGGTACGAGCTTTTAATCTTCTCAATTGGTAATCTGATGGACTACACTCTTTTAACTGTTTTATAAACACTAATAATTCGTTAATAGAACTGGACATTGCATGCACTGACTTACCCAAGTCGATGCTCATGTTACCTGGATCTACAGGGGAATCAAGGGAGGCTAGAAGCAAGGTAACATCGCCTTCCATAGAACCAGTGGACACCAAACCCCGAATATCGAGCTCGTACAACAGCTCACCCTTCCTCAGCATTCTTGGCAACAACACAGCACGCGCACTCATATTGATATGAAACAGAAAACGCCAAGGTTAGCACTCGACACAAGCCTGTCTTTCCCTTAACAAGTTTAATTTCCTAGACTTAATTGATTTATTATTTCAGCCAAGGTGATATCGATGATCTAACGAAGTAGCCAACAGTCACAAGAAACAAGAAAGAAAAATATGCTTTCACAAGATATCAGAACGTAGCTGTACAGAAAACCACGCAATCTGATACCAAACACAAATAACGTGAATAACAGAACGTAGTTGCTATGGCAACCACGCTCTGCTACCAAACACACTCTCACAACATAAGGTTAAAGTCAAGAGTGTTAGCACGACCAGGGATAAATAAGCAAAATTAAATGAAATACTTACAAATTATCCCAACAAAGGGCCGTCGCTGATTGAGGAAGCACTGGACACAAGAGGCCAAGCGAATCAACTTAAAATAAGCTTAATTAATTGGCTGAAATAATAATTCCTTGATCAATTTAAAGAAAAACTTTAATAAGCCAAAATCGTAAGGAACATCTGACCTTCTTAAAATAATTTAAATTTTGAGCAATAAATGAAGGAAACTCAATTCAGAATTATAATATAAAAATCAAGTTTTAAGAATGAGGGCTGAAAATCTTCCAGAACAATAAATCAATGTAGTTCAGTTCAACCTAAAATACTAAGTCAACCCAAATCATTTAAGGTAAGTACCAACTTCCAATCTGTAATTAAAATTCAGATCCCTTAAGTAAAGGGAGGTCAACTCAAATAAGAAAACTTGAATCAAATATTTCAATATGTAGGCTGAAAACTTCTCCAAACGATTATCTCGGTTACCACAAATGGTATGAGAAACAGTTATAACCCACAACACACATTACTTCAAAAATGAGTCAGATATAATGCAATGACATGGAATAAATCCACAAGTAGCACAATAATTAGATACCCCACAAGGAACAGTAACTTCAATAAAATCAGTCACACAAGACTGAAGAAAGGTAAGCAACACGGGCAAACAATCCTTCCCAAAAAAAAATCAGATGACAGTCAAGACATAATAATTACCCGACACTCATGTGTCAGACACAAAGGAGCAACGCCCCCTTTCGTTTGCATTCTGTTACACGGAAGGTGTAACAGAGTGACAACCACCATGATCAAATCCCAACTCAAGTACCGAGTAATTCATCAGAAAAGCTTTCATCCTAAAACTAATTCTTATCCTCTTACTTGCTCCGAAGAGCTTAAATATATTTAAATAATAACATAATTATTACGATTTAAAGGAGGAAAAGAAGTTAACCATCATAAGCTTAAGCAAACACTTCGTATATAGTAGTTAGTTGGGAGCTCCGCAACGTAAATATACTTTTACTAACATGGAAACTTCAAAACAGCATTAAAGCAAACATTAATATCTTTCATACACACGGATTCAAATACCAAAGGTATGAGTATTACATTAAAGTATTACATAGATATGATGAAGTCCAGTTTTTTTTTAACTCTTAAAAATTTTAAGCTCGAAAGTCCGAAAGATCAGCTGTAGAAAATCACACATATCGTAGTGTTTAGTAGTGTCCACGTCTCTTAACACAATAATTACCAGCCTTCGATGGGGTAGGTTAACCATAATAGATATGCTTGAAGCTACTTACAAGGTCAGACGCAAGAAGAAATGAAATCTCTTTAAAATAACAAACCAGTTCTTCAGGCCCTTACGCCCTGATGGAGAAATGTTTATCCAGGATCAAATCCCACAATCATTTTCCTTCTCTTCACGGATAATTTATCCTCAGACCAGAACCAGAAGCGTAATTTTTCAAGGCGTCTTCTTCCAAATCACCAACAAGAATTTAAAAAACTGCAATCGATTTCATTATTGACAAGCCACGATCACTGGCCTAGCAGGGTTAACTACTTCCCGGCTAGATAGCAGCACCGCTTGGTCACCTCCTACGACTGGTTCAAACTCGAACGCCAGATGGCTCACCATTACCAAATCAGAGAAGGTTCAAGGAATCTTGAGATTTGAATTCACCGTGACGCAGACAGTAAGAGACGCATGAATAAAATGCTGAACTGATCGTACATAGCGAGGAATAATACTAAATACATTACAACTATTGCGTGTTTCTGTGGTGGTTGGAAGTGTAGTGCGTTATCTGAATATAAAGAGGAAAGCGGTGGGACAAATACAACCACCCAGTCCCCGAGCCAGAAGAATTAACCAAAAATATTAAAATCGCCGACCCGACCGGAAATCGAACCCGGGACCCTCTGAACCGAAGACCTCAACGCTGACCACGCAGCCAATGAGTTGGACACTGTCAACCTCTACCACTCTGTCGATATTCGTTGAGAGAGCATCAAAGAACTTACCACTTTGTAGCTATTTTTAAAAGTTTCGACGCATACGCCCCCACCCCGGCCGATATATCCGTCGATCCTGGATACGTTTTGCTGTCAATAAATGTTTGTACTCTCTCTCTTCTAAATCCCAGTCGCAGCTACTGATAATCGAAGATGGGCAGAATTAAGCTCCGAACAAGTGAAAATAAAAATGAAATGGCGTATGGCTTTTAGTGCAGGGAGTGTTCGAGGACATATTCGACTCGCCAGATGCAAGTCTTTTGATTTGACTCCCGTAGGCGACCTGCGCGTCGTGATGAGTATGAAATAATGATGACGACACATACACCAAGCCCCCATGTCAGCGAAATTAACCAATAACGTTAACATTCCCGACCCCGCCGGGAATCGAACCCAGGACTCATGTGGCCAAAGGCCAGCACGCTAACCATTTAGCGATGGAGCCGGACTCTGAACAAGTAACTTCCTCGTATTTAGTGGAAGGAGTTCCCGTAACCTTTTAGGCGAATGCACGGAAAATAAAGCTATTGTATATATTTTAATAAAATACTGTACTCGGATAGTCCACTTCACATTAATGAAATACAGTACTGTGTATGAATACCTAGGATACTCCGTCATGTCCCGCTTAGCGCGCCCTTTCTTCGCGGACACTTAAAGAGCGTTCCATCTGAATTTAGATCTAAATTATTTACTTATTTATTAAAGTGAAAAATGGGGGTCGTTTTAATCCTCAGATAAGCTCTACAATTTTACAATTAGAAGCGATCTACGACAGTAGGCAATGGTATGATGATAAACGGGGTTAAAGGTCAGATTGTGAGTTTCACGAATAGGAAAAGTCCTCTCAGTTTTAATTACTGCGTTGATGGAGTGAATTCCCTTTGGGGATCATTGAAAATACCTAGGTCTTAATATAAGGAAAGATCTTCATTGGGGTAATCACATAAATATGATTGTAAATAAAGGTTACAGACCTCTGAACATGGTTATGAGGGTATTTAGGGGTTGTAGTAAGAATGTAAAGGAGAGGGCATATAAATCTCTGGTAAGACCCCAACTAGAGTATAGTTCCAGTGTATGGGACCCTCACCAGGATAACTTGATTTAAGAACTGGAAAAACAAATACGAAGAAAAACAGCTCGATTTGTTCTGGGTGATTTCCGACAAAAGAGTAGCGTTATAAAAATGTTGCAAAGTTTGGGTTGGGAGGAATTGGGAGAAAGAAGACGAGCTGCTCGACTAAGTGGTATGTTCCGAGCTGTCAGTGGGAGGACATCAGTAGACGAATAAGTTTGAGTGGTGTGTTTAAAAGTACGAAAGATCACAATATGAAGATAAAGTTGGAATTCAAGGGGACAAATTGGGGAAAATATTCGTTTATAGGAAGGGGAGTTAGGTATTGGAATAACCAAGGGAGATGTTCAATAAATTTCTAATTTCTTTGAAATCATTTAAGAAATGGCTAGGGAAACAACAGATAGGGATCTGCCACCTGGGCGACTGCCCTAAATACAGATCAGTAGTGACTGACATTGACTGATTTTTTTGTTGGTTTGAAGGAGCTTCTTGGACCTGAAGAACCACTGGCCCACCTGTAGAATTGCCCGTTTCTGAGAAATGAAGGACACTTGTGTTTACAAAAGCACTATGCGACACTGCAAACATTAACCACGACATATGAGATATATAAATACAATAGTCTGGTTTATGAATTATTGATTTCCTGCGACATGAATAATAGTCGCGCATATTTCTCCCTCAATGTACATAAACGACCCATCATCGATCATTCAGTCTCAATTTGACTTTTATTGATACAAACATCTGTTTTAGCTAGTCTTTATTCAAGAATCAAACTATTATTTTCAAGCGCAAGCAATGGCAAAAAATCTTGGTGGTGCAGAAAATGTGAACTATCTTAATTATTATAATTATTCTTTTACTATAATTATAGCATTGTTATAATAATTATTAAAATTAAAATATAAGCCTGCCTGGTGGCCATGATCATTAAGGCGCTGAAGTCTAAACGGTCTCACACTGTGGTTAGCCGGTTGGAGCCCCGTTGGTCGAAAACATTTTCGCCTTCCTATATACTGTATATAAATGATATGAGTAAAGAGGTAGAATCAGAGATAAGGTTTCTTGCAGATGATGTTATTCTGTATAGAGTAATAAAGAAGTTTCAAGTTTGTGAGCAACTGCAAAATGATCTCGATAATGTTGTGAGATAGACAGTTGGCAATGATATGATGATAAACGGGGTTAAAAGTCAGGTTTTGAGTTTCAAAAATAGGAAAAGTCCTCTCAGATTTAATTACTGCGTTCATGGAGTGAAAGTTCCTTATGGGGATCACTGTAAGTACCTAGGTGTTAATAAATATAAGAAAAGATCTTCATTGGGGCAATCGCATAAATGCGATTGTAAATAAAGGGTACAGATCTCTGCACATGGTTATGAGGGTATTTAGGGTTTGTAGTAAGGATGTAAAGGAGAGGGCATATAAGTCTCTGGTAAGACCCCAATTCAAGTATGGTTCCAGTTTATGGGACGCTCACCAGGATTACTTGATTCAAAAACTGGAAAAAAATCCAAAGAAAAGCAGCTCGATTTGTTCAGGGCGGTTTCCGACAAAACAGTAGCGTTACAAAAATGTTGCAAAGTTTGGGCTGGGAAGACTTGGGAGAAAGGAGACGAGCTGCTCGACTAAGTGGTATGTTCCGAACTGTCAGTGGAGAGAGAGTGTGGAATGACGTTAGAAGACGAACAAGTTAGAATGGTGTCTTTAATTGTAGGAAAGATCACAATATGAAGATAAAGTTGGAATTCAAGAGGACAAATTGGGGCAAATATTCGTTTATAGGAAGGGTAATTGGGATTGGAATAACTTACCAAGGGAAATGTAAAATAAATTTCCTCTTTCTTTGAAATCATTTAAGAAAAGGCTAGGAAAACAACAGATAGGGAATCAGCCACCTTGGCGGCTGCCCTAAATGCAGATCAGTATGGATTGTTTGTTTGATTGATTGATTGATTGATCGATTGATTGATTGATTGATTGATTGATTGATTGATTGATTGATTGATTTTTGGCCGGAAGAATAGGGGTGGTGGTAGTATACCATTTATAATCATTAGATTGTGTGCCAAAAGCCTGGATTAAATTCCAAAACTCTCCGCACTGTTCATATGGAGTGAGGGCATATGACTCTGCTGATGGCGATTCGTCCGTCGGATGGAGACGTTAAGCCTTGAGCAGATTTCTTGGTGCTATTCGACAGGGGTAGGGTATGTACCGGCATCAGGTTTCACTCTGTCCCTTCCTACTATCATAAATCACATCATTCATGTCATTTTATTAACTCCTCTGATGAGGTTGAGTTCAGAAATGGCATCCGGTCATAAACCCGCCACGACATATTCATCTCACCTCATACCCGACCCTGTAGAGAAATGGACAAGGGTTGCACAAACAAAATTCAAATTAAAATATAATTCCCCAAATGCTCGATTCTAATCAGACGTTCTCCTGGCTGGGCTAGTTGTGTGAATAAATAGACAATCAACAAGAATTTTTCTTTCTTTAGTTTAAGCACATTTCTCTGTTACTGAAATTCCACACATAAATTTCTTTTCTTGTCTAACATTGAAAGGGAACCGAGTCTTTCATGAAACATTGAATTTGCTAATAAATATTTTCACATGTTTATGCGTAGGCAAACATCATTCTGCCCCTGATATAGTTAATGGAATTGTGATGATAATTTTCAGAATTCGTACACACTCTCTAGATGTCTCAATCAGCCTTGTATAAATTGGTGCTATTCACAATCGTTGTGCTGATAAGAGTCTGGAATTGTGGATCCAGTAGCCGTATCTCAGCTGATTAACACTAGTTGGAAATCGGCGAAACCACTTTTGTGCTATTCGCAATAATTATGCTAATAAGAATATAGAAATGTTCCAGAAACAATAAGTATTTAGGCAGATTAACGCTAACTATGAGTTGAAACTGTTTAAACAGAATCTACCCTTGGCCTTGCCTACACTCACGCATGCGCCTAGTTCGAACACCAGGCCTGTATTCTGCTGTAGAATCCTTGAGCTGACGTTGCCGTGGTTACGGTCGGTCATTTCTCCGGGCATCTGGATGAGATAGCTTATCCAGAGTTTTGATCTCCTGGATCTTCTTCTAATCGCTGAAATTGGATACTCCTTAGGGATTGAAGCAAACGACTGGCAGACTATCTGCCAGCCCTCCTCCAAACAATTGAGAAACGGTGGGCAATAAGTGAGAGGCTCCTTGCTCAAGTAGGTGTTCCAGAAAGAAGGCCCACCATTCCCGATCAAACAGCTCTCCAACCATGGAGTGTTCAGTCGCCGTTATCTCTCTCGCCTGAGGAGAAAATGGAGGCTGAACCGCTCATCATCGTGGATGGTGACGTCGACAATGACGGCGAGTATGCCGATAAGTGGACGAAAGGACAAGTAATTGTCCTGATTTCGTCGCGCTACTCATCCACACAATGGCACTACTGCAATGGAACTACAGTAATTATACATGTCGCCTAGCTGAGTTACGTCAATTGACATCCGACAAGGCGGCCACCATAGTCTGTCTACAGGAATCTCGTCTGAGGCCTAGACACGATGCGACTATGGGAGGATTTCGTCTCTATTTCGAGGATCGAGTAGCTGTGGATGCCTCGGCGACTGGAGGCATCTGTACCCAGTCCGTTCTGACGTTTTCAATGAAGACGCGGTTGTAGTTCGCTCTCAATTGCCTGTAATGACAACGGTGTGCAGCTTGTACTTTCCATCGTACTACAATCTTTACTTGTATAAACTCCAAGACTTGATCACTCATTTACCTTCTCCCTTCCTCTTGCTTCGAGACGTGAACGCCCGTAACACCCTCTCGGGATCTTCGTCATCCTGCGTTAGGGTAGGCTTGTTGAGTGATTGATCAACCAGTTCGATCTGTGTATGCTCAACACAGGGGAACCTCCTCGTTTCTTCCACCTGGATGTCGCCTTGTCCAACCGTGTGCTAGTTCCCCGAACGCGGTGACAGGTACACGGTGACCTCCGTGATAGTGACTATTACCTGATATTTCTTACGCTCTTGAATCAAAGACAATATGAAGTACCGAAGCGCTGGGTACTTTGGCGGGCATACTGTTTCGAGTTTACAGAATGCGCAATGATGGTCAAAGAAGTGCTGGGGTCTGTTGATGACCACGTTTTTTTCCATTACAACTGGTATTTTGCATGCTGCAATACCTTCCCCGTCCGTCATCCCACGGTGGACCGACGAAATTGCAGCAGCCATACGTCATCGCCGACGGGATTTTAAGCATTGTCGTCGGAATCCTACGATGAGCATCAACATTACGTTCAAGCGCCTCCGCGCTAAAACCCGTTTCTTTATTCGAGAGAGTAAGAAAACTACTTGGGAAAATGTTGTGTCTTCCATGACGGCACATTCTCCGTCGTTACAAGCCTGGATCAAACACCGCCGTATAGTCGGAGTACAGAACATTCCCTCAGTCACCGGAATTTCCATTAATGGAGATACAGTTACGATTCCTTCAGTCGTTGCAGATCACATCGTGAGATTTCGCCGATACGTTCAGTTTTGGGATATAGGATCCTGTATTGTTGCCTATTAAGCGCGAAGCAGAGACTAATCACCTTTCATTTGCCTCTAGTGCTTCGCATTCCTATTACGTACCTTTTAAGAAGTGGGAACTGCGGAGTAAACTCGCACTATGCAGGGACACGGCTCCTGGACCGGACAAAATCTACAATTAAATGCTTAAATATTTGAGCGACCGATGTCTCGAAGACATCCTCACTCTATTCAATATAATATGGAGTGAGGGGGAGTTTCCATCTCAGTGGCATGAAGCCAAGTAAATATCCAAAGCTTTTGGATAGTTATAGGCCAATGTGCCTTACGAATGGCCTCTGTAAGCTATTAGATAGGATACTGAACAGGCGACTTGTGTGGGCCATGGAAGTGAACTACCACTGTGGTTTTCGCTCTCATCATCAGTCTGCTATCGATCATCTTGTCTGACTGAAGAGCGCCATTCAGGAGGCCTTTTTTCGAAGGAAACACCTAGTCACAGTGTTTTTGATCTAGAAATAGCTTACGACACTACTTGGCTGTATGGGATGATCTCTACACTACACAGGCGGGGATTTCGGGGTAATTTACCTACGTTTATGAAGAACTTCCAGTTCCACCGACTCTTTGGAGCCCAAGTAGGGAATTATTTTTCTCAGTACTACGCTCAAGAAAATGGAGTACCACAGGGATCTGTACTGAGTGTCACGCTGTTCGCAATCACCATCAACGTCATAGTTACCGCTCCGCTCCATGCATGTAGACGTTTTAGCTCTGCGTTACAGCTGCGGAAGAAGAGCTACAGTAAAATATTAACCTTGTCGACAGATGGGCTCTGCAACATAGTTTTCGATTCTCAACGGTGAAAACTTCAGTTGTAAACTTCTGTCGACGTGGGATTGTGAATCCTAAACCAGAGCTCCGCTTGCGAAATACTGTCTAACCAGCGATAGACACCTGCAGGTTCCTGGGTTTTCCACTTTGATAAGCCACTAACGTGGTAGCCTCACATCCGTCAGTTAAAAGTTGCCTGGATGAAGAGACTTAACACACTTAAGTTTCTCAGTGGCACTTCGTGGGGGCTGACCGCGCTGTGCTGCGACGTCTATACAAGGCTACGGTCCTTTACCGTATTGACTGTGGTAGAACGGCTTATGATTCAGCATCAAGATCTACGCTGTAGCTTTTAGGTAGTAATCACCTTAGTAGAGTTAGGCTGCTAGCGGATCTTTCCGTACTAGCCCCATTCCCAACCTGCTCGCCATATCGGGAGTTCCACCTTTACGAATAAGACGGCAGCTGATACTCCTCCCGTACGTTGCAAAAATTCGTGAAATGCCGCAACTCCCAGGCTATCAATGTATCTTTAGTACTCGATACCACCAGAGGTACCAAAACCAGCTGAATGCCACGCTGCCGGTTGGGATTCGAGTTGATAGATTGTGTCGTGAGTTAGATGCGGTTAGCGACGGTTGTCTTGAGCGGGTCCATAGCGATGTACCTCCATGGCCAAGACGAATATGGACGCTTCTGTTCATCGGAGATATTCCAGCACTTCGTTCACCAGTATCCGGCCACGTGCCATGTCTTTCCGGATGGTTTTAAAATCGAGGAAAATATAGCACGCTCTTTCTTCTCCGATAATATTGCACAAAGATCTCGCTTCCTAATGTCTGTAGAGTGTATTATGCTTAGCCTTCCACCATCTTAGACGCTCTGCAGTTTGCAGTGGTTGACTCGTTAAATTATCTGCAGTCTATTGATATCTGTTTCCCACAACACCTACTGGTGCGTGTGATTCATGACCTTCTAGCCAGTTGTACGATGCTGGCACCAGAATCACTTTCGCGTGGGTCCCAAGCCACGTTGGGATTGTGAAAAGTGAACTTGCGGATGAAGCTGCAACAGAAGCGGTACTTTTACCACCTACACCTATGAAAGTACCTGCTACGGATATTTATTCTCAGCTGCGTCGAACTGTCTTGGCGTCGTGGGGATCGGAATGGTGGCGGTCCACTTTCGGGCATTCGCGGGAAGAGGCCGTAGTTGTATGTAGGCTGAGGATAGCTCATGGAAGATCTACTCACTCTTACCTTCTATAAAGGGAAGATCCTCCCCAGTGCGTTCTTGTGGTGGCGAATTCATCGTGGCCGATCTTTTTGGCCTAAGACGGAACCTCGGTCTGCAGGATACACTCGAACTCACACTAGTCAATGACGAGAATACTGCTGACCTCGTCATTCACTTCAAGTGTGAAAGTGGATTATTTATTTATTTTTTTTATTTATTTATTTCATTTCAATATAGGCACCTGAGCCGAGGCTCTTCTTGGTGCAATACAAATAAATGACAATGGCAGCTATATTCACAATCTGATTACAAAATAAAATACAGTAAGTATATAATTTAACATGGTGTAAGAGATAAGATAGGACAAAGCTTCCTAACCATAATTACCATACTACTTCAGGTATTTAGTTACATTATTCTTGAAGATAGATAAAGTTGGTAACATTTTTATATTTTTTGGAAGCGAGTTATACATAGTTATAGAAAAATGCCAAAGAGAGTTTTGACCATAACTAGTGGAATGAATCTGATTGTAGTGAATATTATAAATAATTCTTGTTTCATAATTATGAATATATGAATTGGTAATTACTGATGTGTTTGAGCGGACTAATTTGTTTTGAATTTTATACATCATAATTATAGAAGCCTTTATGCGGAGGTTTGGAAGTGATAATATATTACAATATTTATACAGATCTTTAGTCGGTGTCAGAATGGGCAGTTTGAAAATTATTTTTAGTGCTCTCTTCCTAAGGACCTCTACCTTTCCAAATAATTCTTTATTACAGCATGCCCAGACATGTATCATATAAGAGATGTGGCTTTCAATAAGAGCATAGTAAATACCCTTCAACAACCCACGAGAAAACTTATATCGCAATCTACTGAGGATACCAATCACAGGGATAATTTTATTACAAATAGTCCCCACGTGAATACTCCACGACAGATTTTCATCTATAATCAGTCCTAAGAAGGGCTTCTAAATTTCAAGATTTCAGTGTCCCTTTCGGGGTAAGAAATCAGTTGTAATTAAAAAATTCAATTTCCTCCCTTTAATAAGCATTTTACATTTATTTTCATGTTTGTGTATACACTTAATTTGTTCAGAGAGGATGGTCACCCAGTTGTACTTCCTCTTAAAACAATCACCATCACCTTACCTCCTGTAGCCGGATCCAAATTACTGCTAGCATTGAGCAGCTGATTTCACTGGCCATCTAATGCAGGCGATGGATATCCATTGCCACAGCACTTCCTTTTCCTGGCATTTGTTCTATTTATTAAGGTTGGCACTTACAGATTGATGCCCCTCCTGACGCCAACTCTATGTGGAGAGAATTATTGACTACTGCGTGATTCTATGGTGTTTGGTGGTGTGGTGTGCTGTAAGTTATGTATATGAAGAGAAGTATTTACAAGAACAGAAATACCCAGAGCTCGAGATAGAGGAATTAACTATGCACAATAAGAATACCAAGCCCGGTCGGCAATCGAAACCAAGACCATCTGATCCCAAGACATGTACACTGACCATTCAGCCAAGGAACTGGACGGAATAAATAAGAGAATTCTCATGACTTACGAAACAAACTCTCGTATTTCTGCTAAAATCGGTTTATATGTCTCTAACACTACAAGAGAAAGATTTTCATTTAACAGATGTTTATAAAAACATAGTGGCTTAAAATAAGTACCTGAAATTTAGTTTCTTCTCTAAGATTTTCCACGTATGTCCAACTAAATTTTTCTTCACACACCGGTCTTCTTCGTCTTCATGAAGATCATCAGCGAGAGTAAACGGATAATTCTGTAAGGAATATATTACAAATAAATATTGAATTTAAGTACAAACAAATAACAAACAAAGAAAACAAGAAAAATAGAACGCTAGAATCTTTCAAATTATGTTAAATCGGGCATAATAAGTACATACTTATAAAAAACACTCTAACATGAAACGAAAACTTAGTTTTTGTAAACCGAGATAAATTCTTTGGGGAATACAGAAGTGAGCATTATCCGAGTTTTTGGAAATCTAAGATAACAGCAAACTTAACTGACGTTGGTGAAAATTAAAATGCATATTCGTGGCACTTCTTAGTTTTATCAGTTACATGTAATCTATATATATGTAAAATAAGAGTTTTGTCTGCACATTGCTCAGAATTTAAAAAGGATGGTATTTCTACATGGGCCGTGTCTATAGTAACAAGGAAATGCACTTTTTAATTTTCCGTAATTTCTGTCTGTCTGTCTGTACACACATCACGAGAAAACGGCTGAAGAGAATTTAATGAAAATCGGTATGTAAAGTCCGGGAATAAGTCGCTACAATATAAGCCATAAATAATCATATTCACGCTGAGAGAAATGGTAGTTTAGGGGAAGGTCCAAAATTTAATTATCAAATATTCATGTTGTTAGTGGTGCTATCTTAATGAAAATCGGTATGTAAAATTTAGGAATAAGTCGCTACAATTTAGGATATAAATAATCTTATTCACGCTGAGAGAAATTGTAGTTTAGTGGAAGGCCTTACATTTGATACTCGATTATTTATGTTGTTAGTGGTCCTATCTTATTGAAAATCGGTATGCAAAGTCGGAAAATAAGTCGCTACAATCTAGGCCATACATAATCTTATTCACTCTGAGAGAAATGGTTGTTTAGGGAAGGGCTTACAATTTAATTCTCAAATATTTATGGTATTAGTTGTCTTATCTTATGAAAATCGGTATGCAAAGTCGGGGATAAGTCTCTACAATCAAGGTTATAAATAATTTTATTCACGCTGAGTGAAATTGTAGTTTAGGGGAAGGCCTAAAATTTAATTCCCAAATATTTGTGTTATTAGTGATCCTATCGACAAATACTACATAACTAAAGTTATATAGTATTAAATTTCCGATCATTTATGTCTTATTTTTACCGCACCGGCTATGATAAAAGAGACATTCACGAACTTGGATTTTTGTTGCTAAGTCCATATCAGCGCGAGTCACGAGAAAATGGGTAAACAGAATTTAATAAAAATCGGTATGTAAAGTCGGGAAATAAGGAACTACAGTCAACACTATAATTAATTTTGTGAGACGCCCTAATATTACAGAGTCGAAAGAAAACTAAATGTGAAGGCCTACAATACAGAAAGCTCATAACATTGATCAACAATAACTTTACACTGACCATTGTCTGTTGTGATGTGCTTTGTGTCTCTGTTGCCACTGATCTCCGATAGATGGGATTACTGTTGCATACTGAGTATTTTTTTAAAATATGCTATACGTCCCATCGACACAGATATGACTCATGGCGACGATGGGATAGGAAAGGGCTAGGAGTGGGAAAGACGTGGCCCTGGCCTTAATTACGGTACAGCCCCAGCATTTGCCTGGTGTAAAAATGGGAGACTATGGAAATCCATCTTCAGGGCTGTCGACAATGGGGTTCATATCCACGACCTCCCGGTTGCAAGCTCACAGCTGCGCGCCCCTAAACCACACGGCCAACTCGCCCGGTCGAACCGAGTAGAACAGCCTGTCTGAATATTGGAAATTGAAAATAGAACCAAGCTCTCGATAGCTTCACCACAATTGGAACACCGTTCGTATCTGGAGAGCTAATCTCCGAGAGGGCCGGGGAGTACGTGTCGACTAGCGAGCAAGTTGAGACAAGTTAGCTCTCGGAGAGTTGCTAGCGAATTTCCGTTAGTTGCTCTCGGCACTGTGTCCATAGGCGAGTAACTGCTATCGAGAGGTTCTCGCCAGTATTTACTCTCAAGTGTACGGGCACCTTAACTCTCAAATGGACAACAACCTGAGATCGGATATCGAAAGTTACTCTCCCAGTTAATCTCAAACGGAAATCCACCCTAACCGAATCTGGGCGGTTATCAAGTCCAGAGGCGGAGTTCCACGGTGTTAAATGATACTTGTAATGATTTTTTCAGACGTGACTAACTTTTGTCCGGTGAGCTTACTTAGCAAGTGATTTTTTTTGTAGATTTCTTTATTGTGACGTTGATTTTTTACGAACTATTTTTTAGCTTCAAGGTTTTTGTTGAGTGTTTAGTTTAAAGTGTGAGTTTTAGATTATTTTGTTTCGCGTCGAATTTCGTCTTTGCTGCAGCCCATCTTGACTTGGAAGTAGCTGATTCTTTCAAATCAATAATAAAAATGTGACTACTGTATGTATTTAAGCGTCGCGCTATTGATATGATGTTATGTACACGATTCCAACTGTAATTGAGACTGTGACCAACCAGCCTAGCGAACCCGAAAACTGGGAATTTGACACTAAAATCGGTCATTTTGGACTTTATCTTTTTCGTCCCTTCCGACACCCATGCCGATGAAGGCTGAACTTGGACTTAAACGCCGTAAAAATGACACAATTCATTTCAGCGACCCTGAATAGTATGGATTCGACACCAGTATTGGTGGTTTTCGGTTATTTTTTTCATGTCACTCTCTCCCAAACCCCTACCGTAGGATTGATAGGGATGCCTTACACCCACAGTATTTTTCTCTAGATAGTAAGTCGTGTACCAAGTTTGGTCGAGAGCTATGCTGGAACACACACACACACACACACACACACACACACACACACACACACACACACACACACACACACACACACACACACACACACACACACACACACACACTGACTTAAAATGTCATGGGATAGTCACCTAATAGCGTGTGGGGCCTCCTCTGGTCCTGCGAACTGCAGTGAGAAGCCGCGGAAGTGAGTCCCTAGTAGTCCTCTGGACGCAGCTGACACCAAAACGTTTGCAGAGCGGCCGCCAATGCTGGTCTGTTCGTGGGTGCAGGATCCATGGCACGGAGCCTGCTTTCCAGGATATCCCAGATATGCTCGATAGGGTTCATATCGGGGCTCCTGGGTGGCCATGGCAGTCGTTGGACCTCCGCTGCATGTTCGTGGAACCATTCCCGGGCGACGTGGGAGTGATGTGGCGCCGCGTTATCATCTTGAAACACCGCAGAACCGTCCGGGCGCTGGAAGGCCAAAAATGGGTGGAGATGTTCTCCGAGCAGCTAAACATACCGCGTACCTTTCAAAGTCTCTTCCATAACAACTAGGGGGCCCATTCCATACCAGGAAAATCCACCCCAGTCCATAACAGAGACACCAGCGCCCTAGACCACACCTTCGAGGCAGGCGGGATCCATCGCTTCATGTGGTCTGCGCCATACACGGTGCCTCCCATCAGCATGGTGCAGTTGAAATAGTGATTCGTCCGACCATATCACGTTACGTCATTGTTCTAGTGTCCATCCCTGGCGACTGGCGACAAATGCGCGTCGTTGTGCCCGATGACGTTGGGTTAACAGTGGCACCCGTGTGCTGCGCCGGTTCCTATACCCCATAGAACCCATGTTCCTACGAATTGTCCACTTGGAGACGTGTCTAGCACGGCCTGTGTTGAATTGAGCCGTGATTTGTTGCACGGTTCCCGTCTGTCACTATTGACAATTCGTCTCAATGTCGCCGGTCACGGTCATCGAGGGTGCCTGGACGGCCGGTCGTTCGTCTGTTGTGGACGGTGACACCCGCATTCAACCATTCACGATACACCCTGGACACGGTTGATCGTGTGAAGCCGAACACCATACCCCGTTCGAACGGTGTCAGCTCACGACGACGTTCCATGTTACACCTGTCACATGCAGAGCCACTGCTCACAAGGTCTCCTATACAACTGCCGCTGGCACAGGGAGCGTGTGGTGCGCAGACAACACACCTGCGCGTAAGTGCTCCGCTATCCCATGACATTTGCTCTGTCAGTGTACATACATACATAATCTCGGTTATTTTGGACATTTTCTTTTTCACCCCTTCTCCCCCATCATGCCGATGGTGCACTTGGACGTAAATGCCATCCGGGGTGTCACTTTTCATCTCAGCGACCTCGAAAACTAACTATGGATTCAACACTAATATAGGTCATTTTCGATATATTTTTACGAAGGTCGATCAAATATAAATGGGATTTTTGTTCTTGAACATCAACAGTTGGTAGGACTGGCCCCACGCTTCTGCTATGCTTAGGCGGGACCGTTAGTAGTGGAGAGAGCGTGTTGTTAGATATTTCCCGCCGTTTCGTCAGTAATTCTCACGATGTCGGAGCAATAGGTGCACCCCTCCCCTGCGCAACGCATAATTATAACATTTCTTGCTCGTGAAGGAGTTACAGAAGCGGAAATTTGCCAGAGATTGACTGCACAGTTTGGTGATCAAACATTGTCAAGGACGCGTGTGTTTGCCTGGCATAAAAGTTCAACATTTCTTGCTCGTGAAGGAGTTACAGAAGCGGAAATTTGCCAGAGATTGACTGCACAGTTTGGTGATCAAACATTGTCAAGGACGCGTGTTTTTGCCTGGCATAAAAGTTCAACATTTCTTGCTCGTGAAGGAGTTACAGAAGCGGAAATTTGCCAGAGATTGACTGCACAGTTTGGTGATCAAACATTGTCAAGGACGCGTGTTTTTGCCTGGCATAAAATTTCAAGGAAGGGCGAGAATGTGTGGAAAATCAGCAACACGATCGCCATCCTCGGACCAGCATTACAGATGAAAACATTTGTGCGGTTAAAGTCATTATTGACAACAATCGATGAGTGAGAGTATCAGAAATTGCAGAACAAGTCGTAATTAGTTATGGGACCTATCAAGCAATCATCACAAACGACCTACAGTTCCATAAAATGTGTTCCAGATGGGCCCCTCGCCTTTTGACCGAAAATACGAAGTTGAGACGTTTGGAGGTTTGTCCGATGCTTACAGAAAGTTTTGCTGAAGAAGGTCATGCATTTTTCAGTCGGATCGTCACCTACGACAAAACATGGATCTACCAACACACTTCCGAATCCAAACAAGCCAGTAAGGAATGGCGGAGGAAAGGGGAGGCAGCACCAGTGAAAGCCAAGACTTGACTGTCAACTGGCAAGATTCTTGCAACCGTTTTTTTTTTTTTCGATCGGTGAGGCATTTTGCTGACTAATACTTTTTTTGCATGAGCGATGCACAATCAGTGCTGTTTGCTACTGCAAGCTGTTGAACAAGGCGAGGGTTGCATATCGCCGCAAAAGACGAGACCTTCTGATTCAACAGGTCATCCTCCTCCACGACAATGCGCGGCCGCATACTGCAGCTCTAACTGTCTCCAAGCTATAGGAAATCGCACTGGACTACACTTGATTATCCTCCTTCCAGCCCGGACTTATCGTCCTCCGATTTTAATTTGATCGGACCGCTTAAATAAGTTCTAGGAAGGCAACTATTTGAAGATGACGAGGGTGTGGAAGACTTCGTGCGCAACTTGCTGGTGACACGACACTGTTATTTTTACGATGAGGGCATCAAAAAGCTGTCCATACGCTGTAACGGACGCATTTCCAAAGCAGGAAACTATGTAAAAAAATAAATTGTAAATGCCTTGTCTTTTTCAATAAATGAATTTAAATGAAAAATAAAATTCCGTTTATATTTGATCGACCCTCGTACATGTCACTCCCTCCCCACTCCACCTTTATAGTGGTGTGAGGTGTGCCTCACCCCCTCAGTATATCTCCCCGGATAGTGGTAAGTCATAGGTGTGCCATTTTTGGTTGAAATTGCAGGTTTGCCTAGAGCCGCCGTCATTTTAATCGTTTAGCTGTTGCCAGCCCTCAATGTGGTTTTCCGCGGTTTCCCATTTTCACATCAGGTGAATTCTGAGGCTGTACCTTAATTAAGGATACGGCCACTTCCTTCCCATTCGCCGATAGGTTATCGTAAAGATATTGCCTCTTAAATGTGTGCAACCCACTAAGTACAGGAAATGTCTTGCGGTCTAGGGTAAGCCTTCGCCTACAATATATTAATGGAGTGGTCATTAGTGATTTGATTTTAGGATTATTCAAGGTCGACTGGACTTAGAGACCTATTAATGCCTGGTGATTCACTGGCAGGTAATTCCGGAGAGAATGAAACAAATATGAAGCAAATCGGTCCAGCAGAACGGTCGGACGGATTGGACAAATCTGTTTTTAGTCAACCAGTTGTGTGGCTCAAACAGTCAGCATTAACATTACGATATCCAAGACGCCAGTTGTGTTATTGATTTGACATGGAATTTGTTTTCTGTTTCTCCTAAATTGCTGCATCCCGCACGCCTCAAACCATTTCCTGTTCCTCTCTGAATGCACGCAAGCAGTGCCGAGGGAGGTTGACGTTACACAGCTGAACTTCTCTATAGTGCGTGCATGTACAGCAGGGCCTCTCAGGGTGAATGCACGGGTGCATTGCGCGGTGCAAGGTGCATAAGACGACTTCGCTAGGTTGACCAGAGTGCAGATCCCCCACGTCTCGATTTTTATGAATAGCTCTGTCTCTCTCCTTACCCACGTCTGTCTCTCTCGTTCCGCCTGTTTCCCCCTTCCTTACTTGCTCTGCAGCTTTACACAATCCTAGCCGAGTTGAGCCGAGCTTTGCCGAGTCGCCCCGAGACAGAACACTGGTCCGAGCCGAGTCGAACCGATGCACAGAACCTCTGCGCCTCGGTTTGCACACGTGAGATTTTCGGCGTTTGAGAGGCCCTGATGTACAGCATAGTGAGCTGACGTCACACTGGCGCTTCCTGCCCTCTACTGCTTTATCAAATCACACTTTTTTTAATTGATGAAAACTGCTGCAGATTTAGCAACACCTCCTCGCAAAATCCATTTGAATTCACTCGTGAAGTGATCTGATTGGTTAACTTCAGCACCTGATGAAATGACAACGACGCGAAATATCGATTTTTTAAGATTATTTATCAGTATGACCAACCCTCTAACGTTCATATACCCGGTTCAAATTTTTCCAACTACTCTGTATAATTTGTCATTCTTATTACATAAGGTAGGTAAGGATTATTCTGCCCGAAGGCAGGTCCGAACCTCCGCAGAGGTGTTCTTGAGCCGGAGTTTACGGGCGGTAGGATGGCTAGTTCCTTTCCGCTCCTCCATTCCCTTACCCCACACCAACAGCGCGTGGCAACCCATCCAACTCCTGACCACGCCCAATGTTGCTTAACTTCGGAGATCTCACGGGATCCGGTGTTTCAACACGGCTACGGCCGTTGGCATTCTTATTACATATGGTACAATTTATTTTTAGAATGTCCGAATCCTTGGCTGAATGGTCAGTGTCGAGCCCTTCGGTTCAGAGGGTCCCGGGTTCGATTTCCAGCCGAGTCGAGGATTTTAATCACTTCTGCTTAATTCTTCTGGCTCAGAGACTGGGTATCTGTGTTTGTCCCAACACTTTCCTCTTCGTGTTCAGACAACATACTACACTACCAACCGCCACAGAAACACATAATAGTGATTACATCCCTCCATATAGGGTTGGTGTCAGGAAGGGCATTCGTCCGTAAAACAGAGCCAAATCCAAACGTGCGACACAGTTCGCACCCGCGACCCCACAAGCGTGGAAGAAGAAGAAGAATGTATTTTTTTAAACACACATTTTAGTGTGCTAATTTTTAAAGTGGATTAAAAATGTCGGAATAATTGAGTTGTATTCATGTCTCCATTATCGAATTACAGATTACAAAACTGTAACGAATGGTAATCTGAGTAATAAGAGAATTGGATATTTTTAAATACAGTAGGTTACTACGAGTTTACACTTCTTATGGCCCGGATTTCCCGCGTATCAATAAACTTACACAGTATTCACTTAACGGATAAACAGGAAAGAGGAAGCTCGCAGTCCTAATACCGTGGAATTAGAAGGGAATTAGATAGGCAAGTCAAAGGGGTGGAGCCTTTTTTAAAAGGAATATTAGGTTCAGCCAGGTCCTTTGGTCTCACAATTTGTGAGGAATTGATAAAATTACTTACATCACTTGTTATGACTTGTAGTTCTGTTCGTTTCAAATCAGCCCGGCGCTCGAAGATACTCTCCTTGTGGTATGTGAGTTTACCTGAATACCATATGCCCCAATATTCCTTTTGCAGTTCTTTAGCAGAAGAATCTAGGTGGTATATCTCCATAATATTGTATAAATTACCAGGTAACCTGAAAGCAAAACACACAGAGAAAACATGTAAAACATTTACCGTAATTCTGTCTCTACGAGTTCGGTTGGACTTCGGGCTATGGGAGGGCTGACTGATGTTTTGAATGTAATGAGCAGGTTGGTGGAGAATTCTCTCTCGAACAGCGAACTAAACAGACGTGTGTATGAGACCTGACAACCGGACACCGGACAACTTTTCCTGTTTTGCCTGTTTTGGAGGTCCGAAACAGTAACGTCGGGGGGGGGGGGGGAGGCAACAAAAATAATGTACCCAGTATGCGGTATATAGTGGCCGGTGGGGGGGAGGGGTTAAACATCAAAAACTAAAAAAGGAAAACAAAAAACGTTTATGCTCTCTGGGTGAATTTCGACTCATAGGTACAGGTTGACAGTTTACCAAGTTAAGTTCCCCAGGGGCTCTGAACTTTGGAGCGTGGGTTTGCGAGCACGGGGCCCTTAGCTGAGTTCTGGCATTGCTTCCACTTACTTGTGCCAGCCTCCTCGCTTTCATCTATCCTATCCGACCTCCCTTGGTCAACTCTTGTTATTTTCCGACCCCGACGTTATTACGTATAGAGGCCTAGGGAGTCTTTCATTTTCATACCCTTCGTGGCCCTTGTCTTCCTTTGGCCGATACCTTCATTTTTCGAAGTGTCGGATCCCTTCCGTTCTATATCTCTGATTAGTGTTACATAGAGGATGGTTGCCTAGTTCTACTTCCTATTAAAACAATAATCACCACCACTACCACCACTTACCAACTTAAGTGCAGTAATAATAGGTTTCTGAGATTCTGAATCAGTACTATACAATAAAACTTTCACCCAAGGGACAGTATTACACATGTATTACAATTAAACAAAAGTACAGCGAGATTATACAATTAAACACACTACACACTATGAAACTAACAGACACTAAAAAGACTGCCAGACTGAAGAATGCGCGCGGCAAGCGGATGAATCATACATCAGTGTCCATGACCTTAAAAAAAATGCTACCCCTCTTCACAGCACATGCAGAGTCTCCACTACTTGCTGTGGCGGACATTTTGTGTGTATTTCCGTTAATAATTAAATAAAATAAATTAAAGATAACAGGGTTTGTACAAATTGCTTTTTAAAATAACTCCTATAATTCCTAGTTTCAGCTGACTAAAATGGAATAAAAATATAATGTTTTCTCCAAAATGTTGTGGCGTGGGGAACTGCCTTCCCCCTCGCCCTCCCATTACTCTAATCGCCGTTATTGGTCCGACATACCAAACCGAAACTCGCCCAGAAACGCACTAGGCTGGCTCTTAAACCATCATGAACTTTTATTTTATGTCTCCGTTGGGTAGCTTTTACTTGATTAGTTGTATTTCTGTAAATTACTATGTTTGTGTGCCTACCTTGTAATTTTCTGTGTTGCCTGTATCATTATTATCATATTATTTGAGCTTCCAGCTTCTCTGGAAGCAAGTTGCCATGCTAAACTGCAAAGGGCTTACAAAATCACATGGAACAGATACAACGAAAGATGTATATCAAAAAATGCAAAATTACGACACTACAATACAGTCATCAAATCAGAGGCACTTCATGCACCTGAAACACTGATCATTGGCGGCAGGTCACAAATGAAAAGCATTGAGAAACAAGAGAGGAAAATTCTCAGAAAAATCCTTGGACCAAAGTTCGAAAATGGAATTTGGATGAAAAAGAAACCACACGAAATTTTTCAATTCACAGAAAAAATCACAGATACCGTCAGAAAGAGGCGATTGAAATTCTACGGACACCTACACAGAATGGATAACAACAGGCTGACAAAGAAAATTATAAATCTGGCTCTAACCCTGAAAGTCCGCAACAATTGGTTAGCAGAAATTCGTGAAGATCTACAAGAAATGGGTACTGAGGCGAAACCATTCAAGATAGAATGAAATTTAGAAGCTTAGTAAACAAACATAAATTTGCAGAGAAACCAACAAGAAAAAATACAGGCTGGACAGAAACACGCAGAAAGGAACACAGTGAAAAAATGAAGAGATATTGGGAAGGAAAGAAGAAGAAACATTGTGCAAAATAAGTTCAAACGCGCTGCACAGTTGGGCACAACGAATCAAAAAAAAAAAAAAAAAAAGTACTTAGGGGTATAACCTTCCTCGGCGGATCAACCTTGTCTGCTCTTGGACCATTGGCGGCTGTCACCTGTGCTCTTTTATTACACGCGCATCCCGCTAGTTATACAAGCGGGGTCGACGTGGAGCACAGGATATGTCAGATTTTACATGTAGGTATTTTTATGTTTCTGCCTATGTGATTTTGTCCTGACCCTTACAACCCGATTACACCGCTATGATACCTCATCATCTCATCTGGTCTGTTAGCATGCTGAGCATGGAGAAAGGCACATACTTCCTTCAGTATAACTTACTCCCAATCCTGCCTGCTGTCTCTTTCTCTTCTTAGAATTAACAGCCTGTCGGAGGCGATATAGACTGTGCTGATCACTACGCGGGGGGAAGTGGGCTACGGGAGGCGGGGAGAAGAGCAGAGTAGCTGTCGTGCCTGGGACTGGGAGCCGACAATTATTACTCACACGTCCGTATACACTATATACACTCCGCAGCGTACCAGTCTCGAGCACCAAAGGAATATTCACTTTGTGTTATGTCGTGTTTCCCTACATTTCTTTATTAACACGTAGTAATGGATTCCCAACCTCCTGATACAGGGCAACTGATAGAATCTTGAATTTAAATTAGAATGTGCTTTATCTCGCACCGGCACAGATAGGTCTTACGACGATGGAATCATATGTATCTACGGGCTTATACTGAATACATTATTTTTAACAATATTTAAACATATAAAAACCAAACCAAACCCCATGGCACTACAGCCCTTGAAGGGCCTTGGCCTCCCAAGCGACCGCTGCTCATCCCGAAGGCCTGCAGATTACGAGGTCCCGTGTGGTCAGCACGACGAATCCTCTCGGCCGTTATTCTTGGCTTTCGAGACCGTATTTAAACATATACAAACTCTATTTTACAGCATCGCTTTAATTATAACCCTTATTATGTAACTATTGCCCCAGAGGTGTGCGACAGGCTTCGGCAGCTGGCACATTCCTTATCCTCGCCGCTAGATGGGGGCTTCATTCATTCCATTCCTCACCTCGACGAATGACTAGAAACAAGCTGTGGATTTTAATTTTCATTATGTAACTTTTTAGAAGAAAGGATACAGTACATACAGTACTGGAACAAGAAACACCTTTGGAAAACATCCTTTAGTCCCTTCTGTTTGTTATTGTTAATATTTCCTCCCTTCGCGTTGAAACTTCTCGTCAATACCACGCAGCCGAGATTCATAAATGAAGCTTGTCATCCCCGACTTCGGGGGTTGCTTTCGTACGCGACCGGTAATTGGTTCGCCCCCCCCGAGAAGCAGTGAGGATTCGCCGATTTTCCGATCACCAGAAGTTTTAGTTTTTCTGTTTCCGTCATATTAGCTCCCAGCACCATTGTAACAGTTTCTTTACTAGTTACCTGTTCCTCATAAACCACAAATGACGTATTACGCAGTTAATGTTGCACAAAATTCGAGTTACAGAGTTTTATTTGCTTTAAGGGAGGAAATTTTTGCTTCGCGAAATTCGTATAACCAAATTTCGAGTAATAGAGAATTAAATACACGTGAAGAATAGGACAAGCGGCCGGGAAATTTAAGTTATTTCGAGATACTGAAAATTCGAGTACCGAGCTCGATAGCTGCAGTCGCTTAAGTGCGGCCAGTATCCAGTATTCGGGAGATAGTGGATTCGAACCCCACTCACGGTTGCCCTGAAGATGGTTTTCCGTGGTTTCCCATTTTCACACCAGGCAAATGCCGGGGCTGTGCCTTAATTAAGGCCACAACACCGGATCCCGTGAGATCTCCGAAGTTAATCAACATTGGGTGTGGTCAAGATTTGGATGGGTTGCCACGTGCTGTTGGTGGGGGTTAGGGAATGGAGGAGCTGAAAGGAAGCGGCCACCCTACCGCACGTAAACTCCGGCTCAGGCACACCTCTGCGGAGGTTCGGACCTTCCTTCGGGCAAAATACACCCTTACCTTACCATATAATGGGGGAAAGGTGAGCAAAGAAGAAGAAGAATACCGGTGGTACATCTTTCCAATAATCAATCAGGCCCAAACTCAGTTCTTCCGTTCACACTGAGCACTCTCGCTCACTGTGCAAACGGTGTACATCTTACTGGGACTCTTACTATCTGCAGCATGCAATCTCCACAGCTTTGTTTAGCAAACTATGTCTATGAATGCAGGCAATTATGACGTAATAATATGCTAACCTGGCAACAACGTAAAACTGGAAATTCAGTGGTATGTAGACATCCGGTAGACGGTCTTCAAAGGAGAGCCAATTACCGAATAGAAGCCACACGGAATTAGGTTTGAAGGCTGAACTATTCTCCTGAGAGACGTTCTTCCCACCAGTTGTTTCCAGTCTTCTGTTGTTCTTGAGCAGCTGTAACATAAACAAATTTGAAACCTTATACTCCGGACTGCTTTACTTCTAAATTGACATTTTGGCCGACTTTAGCTCTGTCTGGTGGTTAGGCACTGAAACATAGACATTCAACCAATCTCAAACTGCCATTCATATCGACTCATATTGGCAGAGTAGCCAACTCTAATATTTACATTTACCACGTGGTTAACCTACAGTATCTCGCTCGGTGTGTATTGTATTCGGTACGGTTCACGATCTTTTGCATTTTCCTTCAGTATTTAGTGTATTTCATATTAATTTCATCTCTCTAGTATAATACAGTACAACGTAGTTTACAATTTAGCATAGTATTAGTAAAATGCAGGTTTAGTAGTTCAGTCTATAAATATAGCTGTAGTTTAATTTACGCCCGTGTATTAGGTAGTGTACTTAGTTCGTGTGTGTTTATCAAGTCTCAGTTTAGTTTGGTCAAGAAAGTGACTCTGAGATCAGTGGAGGTTCCCTTTGTAGGCCATAACCTACTACCTGTGCCAACCATTAGCGGAGAGTGATATTTTATTTCCTCATTCTCTTTTATTCTTAATAATGTATTCTTTTTTTTTAGTTGGCGAACGTTGTTAGTAAGTGCAGTTTTTGAGAATTTTTTTCAAATCCCGATTTATTAGCTTTTCTGAGTGCGGTATTACATTTTAAGAGGTTCTGTTTACCGCGGTCGTATTGCATCTGCTGTTCTCGCGGCATCAGCAGCGCGCTGGCAACAGAGATAAGGTGATGCTCATTTGTTTTGCGAAACGTCAATTTAGAAGTAAAGCCGTGCGGAGTATAGAAATGGTTTACCTAGGAGTAGAGACCTCAAAATATCATCTCCGTGATTATCCATTATGGTCTTTGGGAGTCTAACTTCCTCCATTACCTTCTTAACACTTACATCCAACACTATGGAATAAGTACAAAATATAAACACAGTCGAAATAGGTTAACACTCTGTGGCTGGGGGAGGTAGAATAACACGCACGGTATCCTCTGCCTGTCGTAAGAGGTGACTAAAAGAGGCCCCAGGGGCTCTGAACATTGGAGTGTGGCTTGGTAACCACGGGGCCCTTAGCTGAGTCCTAGCATTGCTTTCCCTTACTTGTGCCAGGCTTCTCACTTTAATCTATACTATCCGACCTCCCTTGGTTAACTCTTGTTCATTTCCGACCCCGACGCTATTAGGTTTACGGGGGCTAGGGAGTCTTTCATTTTCACACCCTTCGTGGTCCTTATCTTTCTTTGGCCGATACCTTCATTTTTCGAAGTGTCGGATCCCTTCCAGTTTTTCTATCTGATTAGTGTTATATTGAGGATGGTTGCCTAGTTGCACTTCCTCTTAAAACAATGATCACCACCACCACCACCTTTGCCTAGGAGTAGAGACTTCCAAATCTCATCTCCGTGATTAACCATTATGGTTCAAAAACTCTTGGAGTCTACCTTCCTCCATTACCTTCTTAACACTTCCATCTAATACTATGGAATAAGTACAAAATGTAAATACAGTCAAAATCGGTTATAAGGACCCCGAATGGACCACCAATCAAGGTCCTTATAGCCGATAGTCGCAAAACCCGTCTTTGTTTTTCCTATAAAATATCACACAACGTGTGACAATAAAGTTCGACGAATGAAGTCAGAACGGTCGATCCGGCAACACTGGCAACACGCAACGCTGCACCTGTGGAACAGCAGGTTTTGACCATCTGCTCCCAACGTTATTCAGTTGAGCATCTTGTGTGTGTGCGCCGTGTAAGACCTGTTTGACACAGTGCGTGTTTAGTGCGTTGGTTCTGAACTGTGAACAGGAACATGAACGACCAAAAGATCAATGTACAGTTTTCTTTTAAGCTTGGCAAGACACCGAAAGAAACGCATGCGATGCTGGTACGTGTTTATGAAGATCAAGAACTGTCCTTGAAGTGTATGTACGAGTGGTTCGCCCGTTTTCGAGGAGGCCGGGAAAGTGTTTCTGACATCCCCCGTAGCGGAAGACCGGCGACCGCCGTCAGTGACGAGAACATTGAGAAGATGAGGACATTAATCACGAACGATCGGCGATTAACTGTGCGCATGATAGCGGATGAACTGCAGATTAACCCTACTGTATATCCGTGCGACAAATCGTTACTCAGAAGTTAGGGAAGAGGAAAACGTGTTCTCTTCTTGTACCACTTCACTTGACCGACGATCAGAAGCAGGCACATTTAGAGGTCTCACAGGATTCTGTCGAAACGGCGGATGCGACACCAAATTTCTTGAACTGCATCGTCAATGAGGATGAAACCTGGTATCTCAGGCACGACCCTGAAACGAAAAGGCAAAGCATGGAATGGCGTTCTCCGGAATCCCCGCGTCGGAAAAAGGTCATAGCCTATTCTTACGACTGAAACTCGCTTTGAAAGGAAAGAGATTTGATGATATTCCTGACATCCAACGAAATGTGACGAAGCTCTTGAATACCATCTCAAAGGAAGCCTTCTTGCAAAGTTTCCAGGGCATGTATCACCGATATCAGCGGTGCATAGTTATGGGAGGGGACTATTTCAAAGCACAGTAAGGTCACTGTCGTGTATTGTTCATCTAAGTTGATAGTACAGGACTATTCGCCGAACTTTATTGTATCTGCAAGTCTTAGGCTTCACACTTACATGGTTAATTAAAAAAATTAAGGTAAAACTTCAAAACGTAACTGAAATGCGTACTGTATTTACAGTACGGTACAGTATTAGGAGAGTGGGATTGCGAGGAATTTCATTGGGTTTCGCTTGAAGAACAGGTCCAATGATCGGCACATTATTTGCTCTTTGCTGCTTAAAACACCTAAGTAAAGATTCTTCAATATCTTCGTGCTCAGATGATCGGCTCGCTTGAATTTTTAAGATTTTTCTTCGATAAGAGCCTTTTTTTCTCTCTGTCCCTCCAAATTGTAAAAGTTGTTCAGTGTAATACACCTAATTCCTTCGCGATGCTTACATTTTCTAATCGCCATATTATATGTGACTTTTCTTCATTATTATACACTTTCCTTTCCTTTTGCTACATCTTCACAGCGATGCCTGTCTTGACTACTTAACAGACTGATCTGAAATCTCCAATAATAAGCTCTACATTGTTGTCATTGATGCTTTCACGGCCCGTACTTATAGACATGATACTGTATAGGCTTTTGGGCTTATGCCGTGTCAAGAAAATAAGGTGAAATTTTTTTATGTTTCGCAGAGAACTGTGCTCTGCGTCATTAGAAGAAAATCTCAACTGTCCACGAGAAAGGCTTCTTAAACAATGAACTTTTGAAATTTAGTTGTTATAATAGAAGTGGAAATGGTACGTTCATTCGTCACCAGATGGCTCCTCGGACGTGGCATAGCGATAGCGATCGAAGCGGAAGCTGACCGAACCATCAGAATCAGTCTAAGAGGGTCACATAACATGTGTACGTAACATATGACATTGACAGGTGTATGACATTGACACAAGCCTGGAATGAAACATCTGGCGATGAGGAACGTACGAATTTGGAAAACACCGGGACGAAATAACAATAGTGAAGGGACACAGGCTATCAATTAAGTAATACCTGGTTGTCAGCCATTAAGGATTTACGTAGGTAGCTCCCTTTCCTGTCCCTTCACTATTGTTATTTCGTCCCGGTGTTTTCCAAATTCGTACGTTCCTCATCGCCAGATGTTTCATTCCAGGCTTGTGTCAATGTCATACACCTGCCAATGTCATATGTTACGTACATAAGTTATGTGACACTCTTCGACTGATTCTGATGGTTTGGTCAGCTTCCGCTTCGAACGCTAGCGCTGTGCCATGTCCGAGGAGCCATCTGGTGACGAATGAACGTACCATTTCTACTTCTATTATAACGTCTAAATTTCAGAAAGTCATTGTTTAAGAAGCCTTTCTCGTGGACAGTCGAGATTTCCTTCTGACGACGCAGAGCACAGTTCTCTGCGAAACATAAAGAATTTTACCTTCTTTTCTTGACACGGCATAAACCCAAAAGCCTATCATTTCTAAGCGTCACATTGTTGTTAGCAATCCCCAAATATGTAACCAAAAAAATCAACATTGGACGTGATGAAATGTGACCGAAATACGTTGTTTTATACGATATGTCGTTATAACCGTTTTCGACTGTATACCCCAGCCGGTAACCTCTGTTAGGGAAATCAGGGCCGCAGAATCAGCGGTAAAAGTAGCACATCGGATTCTGGGTGCACCACGCCTAGTGCGAACGTCAAGGACCTGTCGGAGAGTCCTTCGATTCGAAGAATTAGGCCCAAACAAAGCTTTCATATAGGAACATTCTATGCCCGGATATTTACTAGAATTGGCATACAGATTGAGCTCACAAAAGCTCTGAATAAACACCTTGTCCAAATTGTTCCAGTTCAAGAGATGCGTATGCTCTCCGAGGATATCTCAACGATCAATGGATACATGATATTCAAATTCAAGGGTAACATCATATCTGCTATTTTAGTCATTCTAGGAACAGCCCTCTTTGTTCATACAACCTTTGTGGACTCCGTAGTGGACTTTAAAGCCATTTCTCCCCGTCTGTCAATACTAACAAGGCTTACATCCTAACCAATGTTCATGTTCCCATCAATGAAGAGACTCCAGCAATCCTGAGAAAGTTGAAACCCCCTTGATTCAAATTGATAATTCTGCAATTAAGACTCCAATCATGCATTTAGTTGACTTCAACGCCAGGTTGGACAAGGAACGAAGTTTTAGATACACCATAGGTTCACATCCAATTCACGCCCGAAGCAACCGCAATGGGGAACACTTCATCGACACCTGCAAACAGATGAACCTTACAATTATGACCACCTGCTTCAAAGAGAATCGTCGTTAGTGTATGAGCTGTGTTCCTTCCAGTAGATTCCTCTAGTAGTTTAATAACATGGACTTTTAAAAACATGCCACTTGAGTATCATATTTAATATTGTGCTTTTGTTTATTCATTATACATGGACTTCATTTATAGTGGGGTAATTGGTACCACAAGTGCAACACCAGGTTTTCCACTTGGCACATACTGCTGGGCGTTCGTGATATACCACGGACCCGTTTCTCCAAGTCGAACCGTAGATAGGTCTTATAGCGACGATCAGACAGAAAAGGGCTAGGAGTGAGAAGGAAGCGGCCGTGGTCTTAATTAAGATACAGTCCCAGCATTTGCCTGGTGTGAAAATGATAAATCACAGAAAATAACCTTCAGGGCTGGAGACAGTGGAGTTCGAACCCACTATCTCACAAATACTAGATACTGGTCGCACTTCAGCCATTGCAGCTACCGAGAGACTAAATGTGCTCAAAAACATCCAGCAAGGGAAAGTCTATGATACTTCCTGAACAACCAAACCCTAGCTATTATAACTCCAACATTTGTTGTGTGGCGACTTATACAACAGTATCGAATAACGGATGTAGAACAGGTGCTCGGATTAAATGAGCACATAAGACGCCACACCGACGTGTGTTCCTGAAGGGGGTGGGGGGATGTGTCTTCGACGTCCCCTGACTAAAACTTTTCGCTGCCTCCCCCTGCAGATGGAAGACAGTTGGAGACCGATTATGAAGTCTATTGAGCCTTCCAATCCGTAAGTCAGAAGGGCTGCCTGGCCGAGGCGGTAAAGGCGTGCTCGTTTCGCCCGGAAGTACGTGGGTTCGAATCCCCGTCAGGAAGTCGTAAAATTTAAGAAACAAGATTTCCACTTCCGGAGGTGCATATGGCCCTGAGGTTCACTCAGCCTACACAAAAAATGAGTACCAGGTAAATTCCTGGGGGCAAAGGTGGCCGGGCGTAGAGCTAACCACTCTACCCCATCACGTGCCGAGGTTAACAATGGTGGAAGCCTTTACCTTCCACTCCTCCCAGGGCCTTCATGGCCTGTACGGAGGTGACTTTGCTTTGCTATCCTTAAGTCAGGGACTTGAACTTGATTTCTCCAGTGCCGATATAGAAGCCTTGACATATTGTTAAAGCACATGGTTAGGAAAGTATGGGAATTATCTGAAAAAAATAATACATTCCGAGTGAAAACGGGTATACGCGTAAGTGGAAGTGAAATAAATTTACAGAATGAGGTATCCTGTTATTTATAAAACCACCCTCATACATTGGCGGAAAATGAATCCCCAGCACCAAGAAGGAGTTGTGCTAAATAAACGAAATTCGGGAGGCGTGTTTGCACATCTGACAGATAACGCCTATTCAAATTTGTGCGGTAGTTGATGAAGAATGGTGTTGGTAGTGCCACTATGGGCTTGCAAAACAAGTTTGCTTTAAATACATGCTGTACACTTCGTGAGCATTAGTCATCGTCCGGTGTTCACGTTGTAAGGTCAGTGCCATTCAAACAGTATCAGCAGCTTACTGAATTTGAACGGGGCCGTGTGATAGGGATACGAGAAGGTAGATGTTCTTTCTGCGATATTTCAGAAAGACTTGGCTGGGATGCATCCACAGTGCATCGGTGTTGACAACAATGATCACGGGGAAACATTATCTCAAGAAGACCGGGGTACGGCCTCACACGGGCCACAGTATTCACCGCATGGCTATGGTGGATAGTACTGCATCTGCATCAACCATTAGAGCTTCAGTTGGTAGCATAGTGACACAGCAAACTGTAACAAATCGATTACTTGAGGGACAGCTCCAAGCCAGACGTCCTGCAGCGTTCATTCCACTGACTCTGAACCACTGCCATCTGCGAATTCAGCAGTGTCAAGCTAGAACTCATTGGAGGGCGGAGTGTGGATCTGTTGTGTTCTCAGATCAGAGCCATTTCTGTCTTGGTACCTTGGTAAGGAGGAGGCCAGGAGAGCGCTTGGAACCAAGCCGTCTACGGCGTCGATATATTGAACATACACCAGGAGTTTTGGTCTGAACAGCGATTTTCTTTCACAGGAGGAGTACTCTCTTCGGTATTTCAAGAACCTTGACAGTAGATTTGCACTCATACTGGTGATTGAACCAGTTGTACTGCCATTCATTCGAAGTATCCAAGGGAGTGATTTCCAAAAGGATAACGATCGTCCTCATACCGCTGCTGCCGCCCAACGTGCTCTACAGAGTATCGACCAGTTGTCTTGCCTGCGAGATCACCAGATCTTTCGCCATTTGAGCACGTATCAGACGACAAATCTAGCATCATCCAATATCAGCATTAACCGTTGCTAATTGGACTGGCCAAGTGCAACAGGCTTGGAACTCCATCACGCTAAATGGCACACGGCACCTGCACAACACAATGCATGCATGCTTGCATTCAAAATCGTGACGACTGCGGCGGTTACTAATATACCATTATGTCACATGTCTTCTCGCCACTACGTGTACCTGTGACCCGGAAATTGTAATCAAATGAATACAGTATGTCACCTAGATACACTGACTGACAGTGACAATGCAACACCAAGGAGGAGTGGTTCGAAAGGGATGAAAGTTGGGGAAAAAACAGAGACGGCACGGATGAATAATTGATGTTTATTTCAAACCGATATGCAGGTTACACAATGCGCACGGCATCGACTCAGTAGGATGTAGGACCACCGCGAGCGGCGATGCACGCAGAAACACGTCGAGGTACAGAGGCAATAAGAGTGCGGATGGTGTCCTGAGGGATGGTTCGCCATTCTCTGTCAACCATTTGCCACAGTTGGTCGTCCGTACGAGGCTGGGGCAGAGTTTGCAAACGGCGTCCAATGAGATCCCACACGTGTTCGATTGGTGAGAGATCCGGAGAGTACGCTGGCCACGGAAGCATCTGTACACCTCGTAGAGCCTGTTGGGAGATGCGAGCAGTGTGTGGCCGGGCATTATCCTGCTGAAACAGAGCATTGGGCAGCCCCTGAAGGTACGGGAGTGCCACCGGCCGCAGCACATGCTGCACGTAGCGGTGGGCATTTAACGTGCCTTGAATACGCACTAGAGGTGACGTGGAATCATACGCAATAGCGCCCCAAACCATGATGCCGCGTTGTCTAGCGGTAGGGCGCTCCACAGTTACTGCCGGATTTGACCTTTCTCCACGCCGACGCCACACTCGTCTGCGGTGACTATCACTGACAGAACAGAAGCGTGACTCATCGGAGAACACGACGTTCCGCCATTCCCTCATCCAAGTCGCTCTAGCCCGGCACCATGCCAGGCGTGCACGTCTATGCTGTGGAGTCAATGGTAGTCTTCTGAGCGGACGCCGGGAGTGCAGGCCTCCTTCAACCAATCGACGGGAAATTGTTCTGGTCGATATTGGAACAGCCAGGGTGTCTTGCACATGCTGAAGAATGGCGGTTGACGTGGCGTGCGGGGCTGCCACCGCTTGGCGGCGGATGCGCCGATCCTCGCGAGCTGACGTCACTCGGGCTGCGCCTGGACCCCTCGCACGTGCCACATGTCCCTGCGCCAACCATCTTCGCCACAGGCGCTGCACCGTGGACACATCCCTATGGGTATCGGCTGCGATTTGACGAAGCGACCAACCTGCCCTTCTCAGCCCGATCACCATACCCCTCGTAAACTCGTCTGTCTGCTGGAAATGCCTCCGTTGACGGCGGCCTGGCATTCTTAGCTATACACGTGTCCTGTGGCACACGACAACACGTTCTACAATGACTGTCGGCTGAGAAATCACGGTACGAAGTGGGCCATTCGCCAACGCCGTGTCCCATTTATCGTTCGCTACGTGCGCAGCACAGCGGCGCATTTCACATCATGAGCATACCTCAGTGACGTCAGTCTACCCTGCAATTGGCATAAAGTTCTGACCACTCCTTCTTGGTGTTGCATTTGCTCTGTCTGTCAGTCAGTGTATTTGCCTAGCCTAAATTGCGTTCCTCTAAACTAGTATCTTCTTGGTGTTAGGATTTCATTTTACACCAATGTATTTATAGTGACTCATGAACTATATTGTGGTCTCCACAGACTTCTGATAAATAAAATCTAAAAGATGAAGGCCGGTGCTCTTCTCTCCATGAAGTGGAAGTGATGGTGCATAGGGATTGCACAAGAAGTACTGAGATGAAAACAAATAGGCAAGGGGCCGATGACCTTAGATGTTAGCCCCATTTAAACAACAAGCATCATCATCACAAATAGGCAAGCAAAAGCAAGCTTGTATTTTACGTGACTGTTGATACCGTGATCCGGCCCCGTGGTGTAGGGGTAGTGTGCCTGCCTCTCACGCGGAGGCCCCGGGTTCGATTCCCGGCCAGGTCAGGGATTTTTACCTGGACCTGAAGGCTGGTTCGAGGTCCACTCAGCCTACGTGATTAGAATTGAGGAGCTATCTGACGATGAGATAGCGGCCCTGGTCTAGAAGGTCAAGAATAACGGCCGAGAGGATTCGTCGTGCTGACCACACGACACCTCGTAATCTGTAGCCCTGCGCGCTGAGCAGCGGCCGCTTGGTAGGCCAAGGCCCTTCAAGGGCTGCAGTGCCATGGTGTTTGGTTTGGTTTGGTTGATACCGTGATCAGAGATTCGGGACTTCCACTTCCACGAGGAATTCGAACTACAAGGACGTGATTAACATCTGAAAAATTCCTCATGCATTAGCTGGGATTCGAACCACGGCCAACTTGATGCGAAGGCAATGGAATTTACGACAATATATTAAGAAAGGCTGAGGTAGCTCTGAAGAACTTTCCGGATATAGCCTACTGTACACGAAATGACGTTCTTGTTAAAGTAATATTAAGGACAATATTTAACATATATTTTAATTCATGTAACGACGAGAAATGAAGAACTTCGCGTGCACAAGCCTGAGTTGTTCCGCGCGGTAGAAAAGACCGTCGTTACGCCCTTTAACAGGTGGTGATGATTACCGTTTTACGAGGAAGTACAACTAGGCAATCATCCTCTATATAACATTAATCAGAGAGAACAAATGGAAAAAAAAATGAAAGTATCGGCAAAAGGAAGGCACGGACCACGAAGGGCGAGAAAAAGAGACTCCCTTGGCGCCGAGTGCTCTAACACTATCGGGGCCGGAAAAATAATAACAACTGACCAAGAGAGATCGGATAGGAGAGATGAAAGAGATGAGTCAACCCACGCTACTAAGTTGAGAGCCCCTGGGGCCCCTTTTAGTCACCTCTTACGACGGCAGGGGATACCGTGGGTGTTATTCTACCGGTCCCACCCACAGGGATACGCACTTTAACAGGCATGTTTTACTTTACTTTGGTAGTATAAAGATATTTGGGTCAAAATAAAATACCTCAATGTTCAAAGACAATTTGATGTCTTTCGAATTATTTTCTTACTACTGAACGAGTTGTGCGCACGTTGAAGGTCGTGTAGTTGCGAGCTGCATTTGCCAGTTGCTGAGTTCGAATCCCACCGTCGGCAGCCCTTCATGTGGATTTCCGTGGTCTCCCATTTTCATACCAGGCAAATTTTGGGGATGTATCTCAATTAAGACCACGGCCAATTCCTTCCCGGGAATGAACACAGCAATCGAAGCACACCTTCATTGACCACACTTGACACACTTACTGGTTTGGAGAAACTACTGATGTTTCCCATCCTTGCATCACCGACGTTAAAAAACAACAACAACAACATCAACAATAATAATGTATCTTGAACGTTTGGCAGCACCTAACCGTAACATACTGTATATTAGTGGGTCAATTGAGCGAGGTCCTGGAGGGTTTTCAACGTATTGTAAGAAGCAACTCGCTTCTAAGGAATTATTATTATTATTATTATTATTATTATTATTATTATTATTATTATTATTATTATTATTATTATTATTATTATTATTATTATTGTACCTGGAGGCACACCTCAACCCCGTGCATTTAAATGAAGCACCTTGAAGAACGTTATCTATCACATAAAAATTGAAACAACTAGTGCAAGAAGTTGGGACGTTGATCAAAAGATGTCACTACTAAAGTGATACAGTAATGTGTTATTTTAAGGTTTCCTAAACTGACTGGATTTATTTTCCTTTTTTGGTGGGGGGGGGGGTGTATCACAGTTTGCAACAACTATATCAAATAGTGTGGACTTTTCTCCATAGATGTTTCTATTAAAGAACACTGATGTCAGGCACTCTGGTGCAAAGTGGAACAACTAGAAATTTAAAGAAGTTCTGTGTTTATAGGTTTTCTGAACTGAATTGACTTTCCTTATTTTTGATACTTCAAGGTTTGCAACACTTCTTACTCATCCCGCCAGCTTTGGAGTCTGGCCAATAAGAAAATTTTGTGTATTTATTTTTCTGCCAATCATAGCCTTCTTGTAACTTTTCGACTGTCCAATAAAAATGAGAGACTGTGTCTGGTTTTAGTCCAGAGCCTTCTCGAACCTTCCTCTCGGGATAAAAGATGTCGCTTTTTCGAATTAAGTTGTCTTATTTATCGTCGTGCTATTGAGTGTGTGTGCTAAGGTAGGAGGCGGAGGCCTCATTTCCTCCCCAGTTGTATCCACCGATCAATAGTCTCACAATCCTGGGCATTGCCCTTGAGGTGATAGAGGTGGGATCCCTTGCTGAGTCGGAGAGAACAGCCTATCCTGAGGGTAAACAGATTAAGAAAGAAAGAAAGAAAGAAAGAAAGAAAGAAAGAAAGAAAGAAAGAAAGAAAGAAAGATTAATAATAATAATAATAATAATAATAATAACAATAATAATAATTAATAATGTTATTGGCTGAACGTCCTACTAACTACCTTTACGGTTTTCGGAGACGCCGAGATGCCGGAATGGAGTCCCGCAGGAGTTCTTTTACGTGCCAGTAAATCTACCGACACGGGGCTGACGTATTTGAGCACCTTCACATATCACCGGACTGAGCCAGGATCGAATTTGCCAAGTTGGGGTCAGAAGGCAGGCACCTCAACTGTCTGAACCAATCAGCCCGGCATTATTATTATTGTTCCGAGGTATCTGTGGAACAGCAGAGGTGAAAGAAGGTGCGGGCTGGAATAGGTCTCAACTACCAAATTAAAGTTAATTTAAAACTTTAACAAAGGTTATATTTTCCTTTCAAAATCAACAAATAACAACAGAGTAACAGGTACCAAGTAGCAGGAAAACAAGTTAATAAATTACATTTGCTGGGGTTCAAGCCCCGGGTGAATAATTAATGAGCTCCAAGCTCAACTTTACCAATATTCAACCAGACCACCTGGGGCAGAATTCCCCTGAAATCAAAGAGCACTTGCTCTCACCTAATACATTCCGGCCTTCTAGAGGAACTCAAAACCTAATTCGAAACGAGCGAACCGGCTCCCAGTTACCCACGCCTATTTAAGGCATCCTCGACTTTTACAATCACTTGCCTGCAGGCACAACTTACAAATTTACACAGCCTACTGGGCCTACTCAGAAAAGGAACAGGTTAATTACATGGCCCAAAATACCAAATTGACTGGAGGCGTAGCTTGCACTCCTAATACACTTTTAAAACCTACTTGGCACTAGGCCGTTTACACAAGGGCTAATCCCATACTAAGGAGGTGACTCGTATAAGAAAACTTTATTACATTGAGAAAAGAAGAAAATCGGTTATGAAAACGTAGTCACCTTAAAACAATATGAGTGGGAGCTCGAGAGGGTTAGGCACTCTCTATCCCAATTTGTAGTTCAAGAGAAGGAATTTTTACCAAGTGTCTTTTACATTTTAAAGGTAGGTTACATGAGAAAAGTTTCGAACCTGCCCCGTAGGTTAAACTGCTGAGCTAGCAAGAAATAAAGTTATTAAAAGGCCATTACCTTGTTGATGAACTGCTGCCCGAAGAAAGAGGCGCTTCCCGCCCCCTGCTACATATTCACACACTAAGCAAGATGTCGATGGAGTGGCGACGAGCCATGAACCTCAGCAGTTTTATACCCACAAGGAAGCTTCGAGACCTTTCATGAAATAAAAGCGCCACACCTCCTCCCTTTATTGGCTAACATCAAAAGTTACACACAACATGAACAAGAAACCTAGGATTGGAGGAAAATTAATTTAGAAAATTCGGGATTGGCTGAATTCAAAACTGGCGGAAACAGAGATCAATATTGCCAACCCAAAAACTGAAAGAAAGAAATTTAACAAAGAACAAACTTATGGATACAAGGTTTCTTCAAAAAACAGTTCCATCACTTCGCACCAGAGTGCACAATCGTAGTCTTTTCTCTGTAGAGACATCTAGAAGAGAATGTCCACACTTCTTGATACAGGGCAAAACAAACACAATTCGAAATAGACACAGTTCAGAACACTTCAAAATTACAACATTTACAGGGGTGACATCTTCCGAGAAACCGTTGAGTTAATTCAGTTTCTTAAAGTTCAGGCTTTCTCCTGTAGAGGAGTTTCAACTGGCGCAATATTTGAATTAGCGGCGTGGAGGTGTACCGCCCGGTACAATTATTATTATTATTATTATTATTATTATTATTATTATTATTATTATTATTATTATTATTAATGCTACATATATATGTGCAGGATAATAGGTGGAATAATAACCTGTTTCAGGAAGGTCCGAGTGTCGGAGTCGCTGATAGCCAGCACATTGAGCGAACGTGAGGTGCACCCTGATGAGAAATATTCCTCCTGATAGCTAGTCCAGTCGAGGACAGCTACCGGTGTAGGTTTCTTCCTGTAGGAGAAGGTGCGCAGAGTGTCGAGCGCAGATGTGTGAAGGTAACCGGTAGGATCTGTGGACATAGACCATACCAACCTGTCTTCAGGAAGCGTATTCTACGGTTTCAATGAAGGTTGACAATAAAACAAACAAACAAACAAGTAAACGCTCAACGACTGCTCATCTACCCCGGCATTAAGTTTATATTTGTAATTATGTTCTTAATCCCACTATGTTTGTTATTGATTATTGGTGAGTGGTTCAATCTTTAATATATTTTATAACTTTTATTACTCGGTAGTGAGCGAAGCGCTTACCATTAGGTATGAAGACCATTATATGCCCATAGAAAGATGTAGGTCATTTCAGAATAATAGTTATTTATTAAGGAACATGAATGCTGAAATTTAAACAAATTTGTAATAGGAGGAGCATGTTAATATGACCCAAATAATGAGAACATATAACCCTAGATGACTGGAAACAAAAACGTTTTACACAGTCAGACATCACTTCAGTTGCTTTCAACATCGTTTCTGGTACCCCTATGGGTGGGGGCGGTAGAATAACACCCATGGTAACCCTTGCCTGTCGTAAAAGGCGACTAAAAGGGGTCCAGCGGCTCTGAGTCTTGGCATTTCTTCCACTTACTTGTGTTAGGCTCCTCACTTCCATCTCACTTGGTCAACTCTTGTTCTTTTCCGACCCTGACGATATTACATTCGAGGCCTAGGAAGTTGTTAATTTTCCCGCCCTTCTCTTTCTTTGGCCGATACCTTCAATTTTCGAACTGTTGAATCCCTTGTATTTTCTCTCTCTCTGATTAGTGTTAATAGAGGATGGTTGCCCAGTTGTACTTCCTCAAAACAATAATCACCACCACCGTTTCTGGAACCTTGTTGCGAAATATTATCGTATGTTCTTTGCAAATGGCTGAAGCACATTGCACACATCGAGCGGTCGTCTTCCTGTTCTTTCTGCGTGGACAATATGTGCATGCGCTTATGAGTTGAACGATAGGGAAGAAATCTCACAGTAATCGAATACGTTACCCCAGTCTCATACTCGACAACTACCTTCTTTTTGTAACTGTTACGGTAAAATAATGCTTTGATCTTTCACAGTAACAAGTAAGATCTATGATATTTACAACTACCTATCAGAAAAATGTAGGCACTACATGGTGAAATAACAATTATATTTCTAACAAAAACGATTGCACATATTTATGTTTATTTATAGGTTTATAAATGCTAGCGTTTATTAAGTTCATAATCAGACAGACTTAAAAGGCATGTCATATTTCAAGATAAGTTGTTTTGATGTGAACCCGAAGACGTAATGAATAAAATGTAAAATTTGCGAAAGTATTTCAACAAATAACAAGCAGTTGTTTTATATACACAAAAAATATTATCTGGAACCTAATGTTTAAAGAAAGTAACACTGTTTGAATAAATTAAGCATTGTCATTTGCATGTTGTACTCACGACGTTACGAGCCGACGCTAGCGCCATTCATCGGCGACGCGAAATCTTAAAGCAATTTACCACGGCCGACTTGATGCGTCGCTCTAGCTAGCGCTGCGACGCATGAAGTCGGCCGTGAATTTACGCTCCTCCGAGCAGGCTGCACATCAATATTCTACGGTGGAATGTTTGGCATTTGTTCCCTCACGATACACCTTCACCACAGCAATAAACTGCAGTGTTTTAGAAATACGTCCGCGCCTGGACCGAGAGCTAATAATTATCCCTGTTTGCAACTAAGAAAACTCTCCATTTTACCCATGAAAGCAACGAGTAATATGTGTGCGGACGGCATGCAGAAGTAATTTTCTTTGCTTACCCTAAAGGGGTAAAGCAGGCCACTCAAAGGGTAACACCTTCTCTCTAGCCAGAAGATGAGGTGAGGTTAAGATGATTAAATAGGTAAAAGATATACTGTATGTGTTTATTGTGAGTGAGAAAGCTACCAGCCTATTGGCTAAGGGGTGACCAAAACTAGACTATCATAATTAATAGCGCAAATTGAAACAACTGTAAGTTCACGATACTAGAAACAAGAAAGGCTTAAGTAAACATGGGTCAAGGAACGAGCCGCTTGCGAGATAATTTAGAATTTGTTGTTACCAGCCACCACTGACTTGAGTGTGTGTAAACGACATCCTAGTTAGGAAAAGGTACCAACACAGCATTAAGAAAATTGATTAGATAATTTGGTAGAAGTGCAGTTATTTTTAATGAACAAGTAAACCGTCTTACTTAGTATGTTCTAGTTACATGTTACAATGACTCTACTGTGTACTTACTCGTAGTTAAAGGAAGTGTTCAAAGTGTTTCCTTGTTCATTTAAAACAATTGCAAACTGCAGTGAACTTTATTTCCTACCTCAAACTAACAGAGAGAGAGAGAGAGAGAGAGAGAGAGAGAGAGAGAGAGAGAGAGAGAGAGAGAGAGAGAGAGAAAGAGAATATCCAGCAGTAACTGTGAGAACACCCGCCTCTGTGGTGTAGTGGTTGATCCTCGGAAGCCCGGGTTCAATTCCCGGCTCTGCCACGAAATTTAAAAACTGATACGAGGGCTGGAATGGGGTCCACTCAGCCATCCTGGAAGTGGTTTTCTGTGGTTTATCACTTATCCTCCAGGCAAATGCCGGGATGGTACCTAATTTAAGTCCACGGCCGCTTCCTTCTCTCTTCCTTGTCTATCCCTTCCAATCTTCCCATCCCCCTACAAGGCCCCTGTTCAGCATAGCAGGTTAGACCGCCTGGGCGAGGTTCTGGTCATTCTCCCCAGTTGTATCCCCAACCCTATGTCTCACGCTCCAGGACACTGCCCTTTAGACGGTAGAGGTGGGATCCCTCACTGAGTCCGAGGGAGAAACCAACCCTGGAGGGAATACAGATTAAGAAGAACTGTGAGAACGTTAAGGCCTATATTCATTTCCGGTCGAAAATAAAGTATACTATTTTTGTTCGCGTTTTTATCTTCACGTTCCCTCAAATACTAATTATTTTGTAGAAGAAATATAACTCCGACGAGACTCGAACTCACGCCTTCGAGGTTTGCATACAATTACGGTGACCACCTGGGCGACTGCCCTAAATGCAGATCAGTAGTGATTGACGGGACGTGTAATGTCGACATGTGAACATATACGCATAATCACATTGTGCCAAAAAGGATGGTCAACATGGGCAGTAGCTCGACTATCGGGCCGTAATAAAAGTGATGTGGTTCGAACACGGAAGTGGTACAGGGTAACAGGAACTATTGATGACTTGCCTCACACAGGTCGTCCAACGTCTATGATTGCAGTCGATGGTACAGGGTAACAGGAACTATTGATGACTTGCCTCACACGGGTCGTCCAACGTCTATGATTGCAGTCGATGGTACAGGGTAACAGGAACTATTGATGACTTGCCTCACACAGGTCGTCCAACGTCTATGATTGCAGTCGATGGTACAGGGTAACAGGAACTATTGATGACTTGCCTCACACAGGTCGTCCAACGTCTATGATTGCAGTCGATAACCGTTACCTTAGAATTTCGTAAATGATTGCAAAACCAAACCAAACGCCATGGCGCAACAGCCCCGAAGGGTCATGGCCTACCAAGCGACCGCTGCTCAGCCCGAAGGCCTACACATTACGAGGTGTGGTGTGGTCAGCACGTCGGATCCTCTCGGCCGTTATTCTTTGCTTTCTAGACCGGGGCCGCTATTTCACCGTCAGATAGCTCCTCAATTGTAATCATGTAGGCTGAGTGGACATCGAACCAGCCCTCAGATGCCTGGCCGGGAACCGAACCCGGGACCCCTACATCATGGGGCCGGCTAAATGATTGCAAAGGAATTGGAAATTAATTGAACATCTCCTTTGGTAAGTTATTCCAATCCCTAACTCCCCTTCCTATAAACGAATATTTGCCCAAATTTGTCCTGTTGAATTCCAACTTTATCTTCATATTGTGATCTTTCCTACTTTTAAAGACACCACTCAAACTTATTCGTCTACTAATGTCCTTCCACGCCATCTCTCCACTGACATCTCGAAACATACCACTTTGCCTATGATATTGTTATTTTATCTGAGATTGTAGAAGATCTGGTAGAAAGGTAAGGGTTTATTCTGCCCGAAGGCAGGTCCGAACCTCCGCAGAGGTGTGCCTATGCCGGAGTTTACGTACGGTAGGGTAGCCAGTTCCTTTTCGATTCTCCATTCTCTTACCCGACGCCAACAGCGCGTGGCAACCAATCCAAATCTTGCCCACGCCCAATGTTGCTCAACTTTCGGAGATCTCATGGGATCCGGTGTTCCAATACGGTTACGGCCGTTGGCAAAATGTCTGGATAAATTGCTGAATGGTATGGATGGAGCCTTGGGTAATGAGTACAACACGAAAATAAATAAGTTCAAAACAAAAGTAATGGAGTGTAATCGTACGAAGTCAGGTGATGCAGGTAATATTACATTAGGAAATGAAGTATTAAAGGAAGTAGATGGATATTGTTACTTGGTTAGCAAAATAACTAACGATGGCAGAAGTAAGGAGGACATAAAATACAGGCTAGCATAAGCAGGGAAAACCTTTTTTAAGAAAATAAATTTGCTCACTTCGAACATTGATGTAGGGATCAGAAAAATGTTTTTGAAGAGTTTCGTCTGGATTGTGGAATTGTATGGTAGCGAAACATGGACGATAACTAGCTCAGAAAGAAAGAGAATAGAGGCTTTTGAAATGTGGTGTTACAGAAGAATGCTGACGGTGAGACGAATGAAGAGGTACTGAATCGAATTGGTGAGGGGAAACGTTGTGGCTAAATTTGATGAGAAGGATAGATAAAATGATAGGACACATCTTACGACACAGAGGACTTGTTTAATTGGTTTTGAGGGAAGTGTAGGGGTAAGAACGGTAGGGGTAGGCTGAGGTATGAATATGACAAGCAGATGTAGGATGAAGCAGTTATATAGAAATTAATAAAGGTTATCACAGGATAGGGTGCATGGAGAGCTGCATCAAACCAGTCTATAGATTGATGACTCAAACAACAATATAAAAAATGATAATTTTACTTTTTTAATGTGTGTACTTTCGTGTTGTATGCTAGATTGAGAAGCATCAAATACTTATGTTAAAACATGTATGTTAATGGATTAATATAGCAATATTTTCATCTTTGGACTGGGAGCAGGGGTAGGAGGAGGAAGAATTCGAGTCCTTTTAAATATTTAGGTACAGCATCTGATAAAGGAATAAGAGAACCATGCAAGTCTTGAAAAAAAAAATATCGAGGGAAGATTCGCTATACAGAGTGTATCAGAAGTATGCGACCAAAAAAATCAGGTATGCTCCTCGTGTTATTTTAAGAACGTTGGTGCAATCGGATTGTTGGAGAAAATGAGGTCACTTTGTTACTTCCGGGCGCGCGATTCAAATAGACGAACTCGCCTTGCTTCAGGGTGGTGAAGGGGTGGGAGGGGAAGTGAGGTGTATGATGGAGACGGAAATAATGCTCCATGCGTATGCACAAGTTATCCCGTTCGACTCGCACAGGATTGTCCTCGTCTCTTACAGGCAATATCCACAGTTCGTTTATTAAACAGCCGTAACTGCATAATATTCGCGCACCTTTCAGTAATAGATTTTTGTCCGGGGTGTGAGGTGTAAGGAGGGAGCTCTCTCGGTTCCGGTAATACTGCCAACTGAATGGAAATGAAATCTGAATTGAATCGATAATATGATCGATCGATATGAATTTTCTTAACCTTTATTACCTTAAGCCAACAACTGTGTCATACACACATTGTATAACATTTCTCGATGCGATTCTTGTTCCTAGCATGAATGCTATAGTTTGGCTTTGCTGTGTAAACAACAACAGTATTAGTACGTAAAGTGTACTCCAGATGTCGCATAGCGATGCATACGCGATTCATAGTTTGTGTTTCAAAGGTTGCCAATACGAATCTCGAAGATAACCGAGGTCGACCGATTCAGCACTAGGGTGTCCATCTATCACTAAAAGGTGCGCGAATAGTACACAGTACAAGAACACATTTTAATGAAGTCACACTTGTCAGTCAGGAATCCACCAGATCGTTTCTCCTCTCGTCTGTTGGTCGCAGTAACGTTTTTTATTATTTAACACGCTCGAAGATGCAACACTGCCGTCCCACGACTATGCATTCCTTCATTCACAACATTGTAAATAGAATGAAATACTGAACGAAGCGAACAGTGCACCCAACGGTTTGACTGCATTAGATGTTCAATATGCCTCCTACTTCGATGCACAGTTGACAACGGCGTAGTAGTGACCTTTGAACTCTGTTCAGGATGTGTGGTGTGTCGCGAACGACTATTGTTAGTTTTCTAATTATTATCATGCTCATTTATATTGTCATGTTGTACATTTAATTATTTATTTTATTACTATCTCCATATTTGCTATTTATATCATTTAGGGGATGCGTGGCCGAGGTGGAAGGACGTGGGTTCAAATTCCCTTGAGGCAGTCGTAAAATTTAAGAAGCGAGATTTCCACTTCCGGAGGTGCACATGGCCCTGAAGTTCACTCAGCCTACACCATAAATGAGTACCAGGTTAATTCCTGGGTACAAATGTGGCCGGGCGTAGGGTTAACCACTCTACTCCAACACGTGCCGAGGTTACGGATAGTGAAAGCTTTTACCTTCCACCCCTCCAAGGGCCTTCATGGCCTGTACGGAGATGACTTTGATTTTTTACTATATCATTTATAAAAAAGATTTGTTGTATTTAAAATATGTCTGTTAATCATTTTAAATGTTGTGTTTAAGTGTAAGAGAGAGGCTTGAGGCCTAACTTCGCCACAAATAAAGACGAAGTACTTACTTACTACTGGGGCTGGGAAGCGACTATGTGAAACGAACGAGAAACTTGTGCATTCGCACCGAGCATTACCTCTGTCTCCCACTTCCCACTTCCCCTCCCTTCCCTTCCCTCCTCGGACGCACAACAACAGGCAGCGGCTGGCTCTCTGCATAGTAAATACGGCAATTTGGATCGCGCGCCCGGAAGTAAGAAAGTGACCTCATTTTCTTCTTCTTCTTGCTATTTGCTTTACGTCGCACCGACACACATATGTCTTACGGCGACGGTGGGATAGGAAAGGCCTAGGAATTGGAAGGAAGCGGCCGTGGCCTTACAGCCCCAACATTTGCCTGGTGTGAAAATGGGAAACCACGGAAAACCATCTTCAGGGCTGCCGACAGTGGGACTCGAACCCACTATCTCCCGATTACTGGATACTGGCCGCACTTAAGCGACTGCAGCTATCGAGCTCATTTCCTCGAAAAGAAAACGTTTCTCCGCCAACCCGCTTGCACCATCTTTCTTAACATAACACGAAGAGCATCTCTGAATATTTTTTTTGTCGGTATAATTCTGATATACTCTGTACATTGTAAACGTAATGTCGCTGGAGTCTGAAAAGAACTATTATTAACCAAAGTGGTCAGACAGAAAGGTGAAAGAGATGAACAGTAATGGACACATCTGGTGCGTTCCCCCAAAAGGAAGCTCTTGGGAAGAGGTTGACTGAATAAACGAAGTGTACTTACTTGTAGTATCGATCTTCTTGTAAGTAACAAGGAAGATGCATTTCGCTCGCACTGCCTTGTGAACTTCCTTCAGAAGCTTAGCAGGTGGTATATTCTGGCAGAGTATTGAGTAACAAGTCAATAGAAACACTAGCATAATCCTAGATTTTCCCATGTTTAAACTTTCTTCTTCCTAAGTCACCAAAACTACAGCTCCCTTGTGCAGCTCGCTTACTGATTTCCGCGCTTAAGAATTCACGATGTCATTTTTCAATCTAGCCCAGAGCCATTTACTGCGTCATGAATCACTAATGCAGATTTTTATCTCACAAATGAGTTTATGGGACACATTTATCTTAGTAATTGGGCTGGTAGCCGGGAGAAATTCCGTAAACAACGTTTAGTTTAAGAATCCATAAGTGGAAGGTTTGTTTCTATGTCATTGCTGGTACAGAACAGCAAAGGTGTTTTGGATATTGTTTCACTAACAGTCCTCCATCTGCTGTCGTAAAGTAATATGTGCTGATGTCAATAGTAACCTACACCCTGTTTTCCAGTCAGAGACCGGGACAGGGATGGAACGAATGAAGGTCCCATCTAGCGGCGAGTATAGGAATTGTGCCGACTGCACTCCTCTGGGGCAATGATTAATGACTGAAAGATGAAATGAAATGATAGTGGAGAGTGTTGCTGGAATGAAATATGACAGGGAAAACTGGAGTACCCGGAGAAAAACCTGTCTCGCCTCCGCGTTGTACAACACAAATCTCACATGGAGTGACCGGGATTTGAAGCACGGAACACAACGGTGAGAGGCCGTCGTGCTGCCGCCTGAGCCACGTAGGCTCTTCATATATCTGATGAATAAGTTAATTTACCGACAGTTACTTTTACCGAGCATCTTTTTGCGCAACGGCTAAGGAGTTGCATAAATTTGAATGTGAATAAAATAATAATAATGTCGTGAGGCCTCGGGATGGGGCCTATCTGTGATTAATTCTAATGATGAAGACGGCACACACATCCCCAGTCTCCGAGCCAACGGAATTAATCAATGGAGGTTAAAAGCCCCAACCAGGCCGAGAACTGAACCACGGACCCTCCGGACTGAAGGCGGGCACGCTATCCATTTTGCCAAGGAGCCGGATGTGAATAAAAATACAGTGATGACTTATTTTTATAACAGTTGGAACCAAACCTTCGAGCGAATATTATTCCTCGAATTGCGTATTCTGAATTTCAAAAATAACGTAGATATAGGCCTAGTTAAATTAAACATAACCCTGCGTTTTTCAATCCTTGTCCATGATTGTAAATAATTAAAACAGTTATTAGTCGCAATTTGTTATTGAATCTTCTTCATGTCCGCCTCTGTGGTGTAGTGGTTAGTGTGATTAGCTGCCACCCCTGAGGCCCGGGTTCGATTCCCGGCTCTGCCGCGAAATTTGAAAAGTGGTACGAGGGCTGAAACGGGGTCCACCCAGCCTCGGGATGTCCACTGAGTAGAGATGGGTTCGATTTCCACCTCAGCCATCCAGGAAGTGGTTTTCCGTGGTTTCCCACTTCTCCAGGCAAATGCCGGGATGATACCTAACTTAAGGTCACGGCCGCTTCTTTCCCTCTTCCTTGTCTATCCCTTCCAATCTTCCCATCCCCCGCAAGGCCCATGTTCAGCATAGCAGGTGAGGACGGCTCGGCGAGGTACTGATCCTCCTCCCCAGTTGTATCCCTGAGCGAAAGTCTCACGCTCTAGGACACTGCCCTTGAGGTGGTACAGGTGGGATCCCTCGCTGAGTCCGAGGGGAAAACCTACCGCGGTGGGTAAATAGATGAAGAAGAAGAAGAAGAAGAAGAAGAAATCATCTTCATAACGCGTTTCGAAGTCTAGGATCCATCGTCATTCAATTGTTCATAACATTCAATTGTTGCCCTTAGTCCGCCTCCTGGGCTGAATGGTCAGCATAGTGCCCTTCACTTCGGGGGCCCCGGCTTCGATTCGCGGCCGGGTCGGAGATTTTTAGCTTTATCTGGTTAATTTCTCCGGCTGGGGGCTCGGAGTTTGTGTTCACCTTCAATGTATAATAATAATAATAATAATAATAATAATAATAATAATAATAATAATAATAATAATAATAATAATAATAATAATAATAATAATAATAATAATAATTGTACCGGGCGGTACACCTCCACGCCGCGAATTCAAATATTGCGCCAGTTTAAACTCCTCTACAGGAGAAGTTTGGAACCTTGAAAACTGAACTAATTCTACTATTTCTTAAAAGATGTCACTACTGTAAATTTGGTAATCTTGTAGTGTTCTGAACTGTGTCTATTTTGATTTGTGTTTGTTTATCCCGTATCAAGAAGTGTGGACATTCTCTTCTAGATGTATCTACAGAGAAAAAACTAGGATTACGCACTCTGTTGCAAAGGAATGAACCTTCTTGAAGAAGTATTGTGTTCATAAGTTTTTGACCTTAATAAATTTTGTTCTGTGGTTTGTGGGTTGGCAACATTAATCATTTCTACCCGCTTGTTTTGAATTTAGCCAATCTCGAATTTCTCTAATTAATTTTTGACCAATAACGTATGTCTTCTCCGATATGGATATGTTGCTTTAAGCTATCCTATAAAGTTGAAGGGGGTGTGGGTACTCATTCTTGAAAGGTCTCTAATGTTCCACGAGGGTATTTAAACTGCTGATTTTCTTGTCTCGGTGCCACTTCATCGTCATCTTGCTTAGTGTGTGATTATGTAGCAGGGGGCGGGAAGCGCCTCTTTCTTCGGGCAGCGGTTCATCCACAAGGTAATGGCCGTTTAATAACTTTATTTCTTGCTAGCTCAGCAGTTTAACCCTCGGGGCAGGTTCGAAACTTTTCTCATGTAACCTATCTTTAAAATGTAATAGACATTTGGTAACAATTCCGTCTCTTTAACTACAAATTGGGATAGAGAGTGCCTACCCTCTCGAGCTCCCACTCATATTGTTTTGAGGTGACTACGTTTTCATAACCGTTTCTCTTCTCTTCATAATGTAATAAAGTTTTCTTATCGTGTCACCTCCTTAGTATGGGATTAGCCCTTGCGTAAGCGGCCTAGTGCCAAGTAGGTTTCAAAAGTGTATTAGGAGTGCAAGCTTCGCCTCCATTCTATTTTGTATTATGGGCCAGTAACTTAACCTGATGTTTTATTTTCCTCATGTAAAGGCCCTGTAGGTTGGGTATCAAATACCCCTGTTTCTTGGTGTGCCTTAAGGGCAGATAGAAATGGAGTTTGTTGTAGCCTTTGATAGGCTTGTCAAATTGAGAGCGATTCTGCTCTTCTTAACGTTGTAATTAGGAGCAAGTGCTCCTTGTACTTAGGGGTTTTCTGCCCTTTAGCTATTGTGGTGTTGAGCTGAGAGCTCAGAAATTAATCTTGGGGCTCGAAGCCCAAATCTTGTAACTATTGTAATTTCTTAAATTATTTTCCTGCTACTTGGTACCTGTTACTCTGTTGTTGTTATCTGTTGATTTTGAAAAGAAAATATAACCTTTGTTAACACCCAGCACCTTCTTTCACCTCTGCAAATCCACAAAACATCGTAACAACAACAACAACAACAATAATAATAATAATAATAATAATAATAATAATAATAATAATAATAATAATAATAATATTTTAAATCTTGCGCCAATAAATCCTCCTCTACAGGAGAAACTCTGAACTTTAAAAAAAGGATCTACTCATAAATTTCTCAGAAGATGTCACTACCGTAAATTTTGTGATTACGAAGTTGTCAATACTGTGTGGATTTCAACTTGTTTTGTTTTCCATTGATCAAGAAGTGTGGACATTCTCTTATAGATGTCTCTACTAAAAAACTATGATCATGCACCCTGGTGCGAAGTGAAGGAACCTTTTTTGAAGAAATTTTGTATTAATAAGTTTTCTCTTTACTAAATTTCGTTAATTCATTTGTGGGTTGGCAATATTAATCTTTTCTTTCCGCCAGTTTTGAATTGAGCCAATCCAGAATTTCTGTAATTAATTTTTGACCAATCATGTCTTTCTTCTTCGATTATAAGTGTACTGTCTACACTGAGCAATAAAATTGAGTGGGTGTGGCTGTTTTATTCATAAAAGGTCTCGAATTTTCCCCGAGGGTATAAAACTGCTGATTTTCTTGTCTCTCGGCCACTTCATCAACTTATAACCTAGTGTATGGACATGTAGCAGGAGGCGGGAAGCGCCTCTTTCATCAGGCAGCAGCTCTTCAATAAGGTAATGGCCATTTAACATCTTTATTTCTTGCTAGCTCAGCAGTTTAATCCTCGGGAAAGGTCTGAATCCCCTTTACAATGTAAACTATCTTTCCGACATGTAATTTTTCTTTGCCGTTTGATGTAAAAACTTCATTAAAATCTGTAGCTGCAATTCGGGGATAGAGAGTGTTTTACCCTCTCGAGCTCCCCTTCATATTTATTGGAGGTGACTACGTTTTGTATCTGGTTTTCTTCCTTTCTGTAACGTCTTAACATTTTCTTATACGAGTCACCTCCATAGTTTGGGAATAGCCCCTGTTTCATCGGCCTAGTGCCTCGTAGGAGTGCAAGTACACGCCTCCATTCTACTTGGTGTTGCGAGCCATTTACTTAACCTGCTCTTTTCTGCTAAGGCCCGGTAGGTTGGGTACAAGATACCCCCGTTTCCTTGTAAGTTGTGCCTTGAGGGCAATTAATGCTAAGGTCTGTTATGGCCTTTAATAGGCTCAGAAAAGTGAGAGCGGGTCAGCTCTTTAATGTATTGTAAACGTGCCTCTGGGAGGCCGGATAGTGTAATGAGGAGCAAGGGCTCCACGTATTATGGTATTTCTGCTCTTGAAACGAAATTTTTGGTTTTTGAGCTACCCCTAAATTGTAAAACTAAGGTCTTGTAACCGAAATATGTTAAATATTTAAAATCTTGAATTCCTTTCTTTGCCGAATCTTGTATTATTTTTTTAATTGCTATGTTATTGTTATCTCACTAAGTGAGAATTTGTTAAATTTTGAAATTCTATGTGAAAATTGTTAAGTTTTGCTAATTTCGAAAATATAACCTTTAATGTAATTTTAATTCATATCTCGGCCTTGTAGTTAGACCCATTCACCCCGGCACCTTCTTTCACCTCTGCCGTTCCACAGTAATTTCCGGAACAATAATAATAATAATAATAATAATAATAATAATAATAATAATAATAATAATAATAATAATAATAATAATAATAATAATACGTCCCACTAACTACTTTTACGGTTTTCAGAGACCCCGAGGAGCCGGAATTTAGTCCCACAGGAATTCTTTTACACGCCAGTAAATCTGCTGACACGAGGCTGACGTATTTGATCACCTTCAAATACCACCGGACTGAGCCAGGATCGAACCTGCCAAGTTGGGGTCAGAAGGCCAGCGCTTCAACCGTCTGAGCCACTGAGCAATTCATCATGTCGATTAATAATAAGAAAATTACAAAAGTGTAGCTGGCTGCATCGCCGATAGGAGTGATAGCCAAAAGTTGTTCTTTTATTTTCATTTTTTATTGTTGGTCTACCCGATACACAACTGTATTCAAAGAGTATTAACCTATTTCGTTTAAGAGTAGGGACTATCTGCATTATTAATTTATAACATCTACGTTGGGTCAGATATGAAATACACAGTAACTGCTATAATAATGAAAATGAAAATCCACAGCCTGTTCCCAGTCATTCGACTGGATCAGGGCTGGAATGAATGAAGCCCCATCTAATGGCGAGGATAGGAATTGTGCCGGCTGCCGAAGCCTGTTACACTCCTCTGGGACAATGACAAATGGCTGACAGCTGGAATGATACTGGAGGGTGTGTTTTTTGGTTGTTTGGTTATTTTTTTTTGCCTTACGTCTCACTGACACAGATAGGCTTATGGCGACTATGGGACAGGAAGGGCCTAGGAGTGGGAAGGAAGCGACCGTGGCCTTATTTAAGGTACAGACCCAGCATTTGCCTGGTGTGAAAATGGGACACCACGGAAAACCATCTTCGGGGCTGCTGACAGTGGGCTTCGAACCTACTATCTCCTAGATGGAAGCTCTCAGATGCGCGACCCTTACCGCACGGCCAACTCGCCCGGTGGGAAGGAAGCGTCCGTAGTCTTAATTAAGGTACAGCCCCTAGCATTTACCTGGTATGGAAACAGAAAACTTCAGGAAATTTTCACGACTGCCAATACTGTGGTTTGAACCTACTATCTCCTGAATGCAAGGTCACAGCTGCGCGCCACTAACCGCACTGCCAACTCGCTCGGTATTCTTGAAATCATAGACGATAAACACACATAACAGACCCAACATCAATCAATCACTACAGAAAATGAAATGGCGTATGGCTTATAGTGCCGGGAGTGTCCGAGGATACATTTGGCTCGCCAGGTGCAGGTCTTCTGATCTGACTCCCGTAGGCCTCCTGCGCGTCGTGATAAGGATGAAATGAAGTTGAAGACGAAATATACATCCAACTCTCGAGCCAGCGAAATTAACGATTGGTGATTAACCTTCCCGACCCTGCCGGGAATCGAACCCGGGAGCCCTGTGACCAAAAGCCAGCACGCTAACCATTTAGCCATGGAGCCGGACAATCACTACTGATCTGCATTTAGGGCAGTCGCCCAGATGACAGTTGTTGCTTTCCTAGCCTTTTCTTAAATTATTTCAAAGAAATTGGAAATTTATTGAACATCTCCCTTGGTAAGTTATTCTAATCCCTTACTCCCCTTCTTATAAGCGAATATTTCCCCCAATTTTCCCTCTTGAATTTCAACTTTGTCTTCATATTTTGATCTTTCCTACTTTTAAAGACACAACTCAAACTCATCCGTCTACTAATGTCAATTCACGCCATCTCTCCACTGACAGTTCGGAACATACCTCTTAGTCGAGAATCTCGACTCCTTTCTCCCAAGTCTCCCAACGCTGCTCTTTTGTCCGAAAATATCCAAAACAAATCCAGCTGATTTCCTTTTGATATTTTTTTTTTTCAGTTCTCGAATCAACTAATCATAGTGAGGGTCCCATACACTGGAACCATACTCTATTTGGGGTCTTATCAAAGACGTATATGCCCTCTCCTTTACATCCCTACTACAACCCCTAAACACGTTCATAACCAAGTGAAGAGGTCTGTACCCTTTATTTACCGTTACGGGGATACCCGCGAGCAGAAAGAGGTTAAAGAAGGTTAATTTAAAACTTGACCTGAAGGTTATATTTCTTTGAGAAGTTCAAACTTAACAATACTGTTTACTGAATGAACATAACAATGACACATCAGGTACAATGACAATTTCAAAAATGGGAAAATTCAAGATTCTGGGCTACAAGCCCCTGAGACACAAATTTACAATTAAAGGAGGCATTGTTTAGTTAAGGGCAGAAATCCTCTAATCCAAGAGCACTTGCTCCAAAAATACAACATCTAGCCTTCCAGAGGCACACTTTACCTTTACAAACTTTGAAAAAAAGCTAACAGGCTCTCAGTTTCTTACGGCCCGCTCAAGGCAACATTACATCAAAATTTACAATCTTTGGCCTCGCAAGCCACAATTTACAAATTGAACTGCTTAATACAGGGGTATCTAGTACCCAACCTACAGGGCCTTTGCGAAGAAGAACAGGTTAAATAAACGGCCCGAACACAAACTGAACGGAGGCGAAACTGCGCTCCGAGATAATGACAAAAAATTAAAATCCTACAGGGCTCTCGGCCGATGAAACAGGGGCTATTCCCAAACTACTGAGGTGGCTCGCATGGAAATATCTTTAACATATTACAGAAAGGTTGGGAAACGTAGTCACCTCGAAGCAAGATAAAGGGGAGCTCGAGATGGTAACTCTCTCTCTATCCCCGATTTACAGTTAAAGATTCTTTGAAGTTTTTACATTAGCCAAAAGAAAAGTTACATTTTAGAAAAGTACTGTTACATAATTAAAGATTCGGACCTTCCCCTCGAATAACACTGCGGAGGTGGCAAGAAAGAATGAGAGATGTTCTGCTGACCGAAGAGTGAGGCAGCCCTGCCTCCTGCCTTAACACACACACTTATAAAGACGGTAATTAATTGGCAAGGAAACGTGAAAAGCCGCAGTTTATAAGCCCTCAGGGAAGGTTTGAGATCATTCAAGACTAATCAGGACACACCCTCTTAATTTTTATTGGCAGATTCAAAGTGAACAAGAAATGCGGGATTGGTTGAAAAATAATTACCAAAATTTATTATTGGTCCGATTCAAAACTGGCGGAAAGAAAAGGAAGCATTGCCAACCCAAAAATAAATGAACATAGATCAGTTATGGAAAACGTAGGAATATGAAACTTCTTTAAGTTATGATTTCTTCCACCTAGAACCAGAGTGTATGATCATAGTTTTTAGTAGTGTGATCTGTAGAAAAATGTCCAAACTTCTTGATGTATAGCAAAACAAAACGAGGAGAAATTCAGTCAGTTTAGGAAACTTCACAACAAAACAATTACTTAATATTTCAGTGGTGACAGCTTCTGATTAAAGTTCCAAGTTCGTGTAGTATCAGTTTCACCTATTGCAGTGGCGAATATAGAATATATTTTTGGGGGGGGCCAAGATTGACGTAAGGTTAGATTAAGTAATTTTTAAGAGGTCAGACGATTTAAAACACTTTAGAACGGAAAAAGGAAACATTGATTTGGGTTGATACATACAGTACATACATACATACATACATACATACATACATACATACATACATACATACATACATACATACATACATACATACATACATATATACATACATACATACATACATACATACATACATACATACAGTACACCAATGGTTACAAAACGAAGTCCAGGTTTCTTGGGACACTTGCAAACTTATCAAGAACTTCTTCATCACTAACTATAATGTCTCTGTGGATAGAGAGTAAAGCAAGCCCGTTAAGCCTACTTTCAGATGTGCTGTTCCTTAAGTAAGTCTTCAGTCTCCTTAGGCTAGAGAAAGTTCTTTCTACGGTTGCGATAGAAACAGGAAGAACGGCGAGTAATTTGAGAAGGGTATAAATGTTGGGGAAGAAAGTCTTGTCACATTTTTCTAGAGAACTTACAGCAATTTTGGGAAGATTTGAAGGATTTTCCTGACTCCACTTTTCTTTCCACAACATAAACTCACTTTGCACAATCTCTTTATGTGACAGATCTTCTTCGTAGAAGCTAAAAGCAGCCTCCAGTGAACCGAAATCTGTTACGATACACAATTGTGGAAGGATGTTTTGTAAGGATGCAACTATTTCCTTGTGAGATTCAAAGCATTATTTTAGTGAGTTACAAAAATCGTCCAGGTATGGCACATAAACTGCTAACTGTTGGCTCGGAATCTCAACAACGATCGAAAATTCCTATCATTTTGGTCCGGTTCTTCAAGGCTTATACACTTTTTCGGGGGGGGCCCAGGCCCCCTGGGCCCCCCCCTTATATACGCCCCTGACCTATTGATCAATAGAGGAGATTCTTAAGGCGCTGAATTTGAATGCGCGGCGTTGAGGTGTACCTCCTGGTGCATTTACAATCCCATTTATGTGATTACCCCAATGAAGATCTTTCCTTGTATTAACACCTAGGTAGTTACAGTGATCCCCGTAAAGCACTTTCACCCCATCAACGCAGTAATTAAAACTGAGAGGACTTTTCCTATTTGTGAAACTCACAACCTGACTTTTAACCCCGCTTATCATCATACCATTGCCTGCTGTCCACTTCACAACATCATCGAGATCATTTTGCAGTTGCTCACAATCTTGTAACTTATTCATTACTCTATACAGAATAACATCATCCGCAAAAAGCCTTATTTCTGATCCCTTATCTCTGATTCTAGTAAAATCATAATGCAGATAGTCCCTGCTCTTAAATTTCTTTGCTATCATTTAAGAAAAGGCTAGGAAAACAACAGATAGGGAATCTGCCACCTGGCCGACTGCCCTAAATGCAGATCAGTAGTGATTGTTATTGAGTGTGATGTGAGAATAGGTTGATACTCTTTGGAAACAGTTGTGTATCGGGTAGAGCAACAATTCAAATTTCAATGATAATTTGTGACTGATAACAGATTTAATTACGCTGACCATTCAGCCAACGAGTCGGACATGTATTAAATTATGAACGAGGTCTTTAGTGACTACAGTAACTACTATGGTGATTGTTTATAGCAGGGCCTTTGAGAGTGCACGCACCGATGCATTGCGCGGCGCAAGGTGCAAAAGATGACTTCGCTAGGTTGACCAGATTGCAGATCCCCCACTCCTCGATTTTAAGCAATAGCTCTGTCCTTCTCTTTTCCTATGCCTGTCTCGCTCGTACCGCCTGTCTCCCCCTTCCTCACTAGCTCTGCAGCGCTACCCATCCGAGCCGAGTTGAGCTGAGCTTAGCCGAGTAGCCCCGAGACAAAATGCTGTTCCGAACCGAGCCCAGTTCGACCGAAAAACGGTGCACAGAACCCCTGCGCCTCGTTTTGCACGCGTGAGATTTTGGCCCTGGTTTATGGCAACAAGTACTATTATTTTTTGATACGAATCATGAAGCTCCAAATTTGTAGTCGGAAAATAGTGGATCGAAACGTTCGGTTGAGAACTTCGAAGATAGTTTTCTATGGTTTCCCATTTACACAGCTGGACCGCTTCTTGACCAGTCCTACCCCTCTCCCATCTCATCGTTGACGAAAACCAATCGCTGTCCAATGCGACGCTGAAAGGTAGAAAACAAAAAGGAAAATTATATTTTGAATGCAATGCTAAACATTTTGTGGACAGCACTTCTCAGTTTATTATGGTTAAAGAATATCCAAAATGTGAAAATTCAACGTTGCACTGGTGGCTGTTGAAAGAATTATAAAGAACATGTACCCGCGCCTACGCCCGCGTTTATTAATTTAGACGTTAGCTGTGTTTAAACCATTTGTTTACAAGCAAAATAAAAAAAAAACATTATATTTATTAACACACCCAGGTTTTACATAAATTGTATGAATTACGTTATTTTAAATTATATTGTTACCTAGAAAACCGGGTTGGTGGATGGTACAAATAATATTAAAAAATATAAAAGACCATATTATATAAAAATCAAACTATTTTTACCTTTTAGAACTTCCGGATAAAGTGCATTAAGTCCCTCTCTATTAGGAGTATAAAGTGTTTGCCTTTAAGCCCCCTTCCTTTTGAAGCTAAGATGTATGGAGTGTTTGCCTTTCCAACTCTTGAACAACCGACGGTACAGTTGACCACGGCATAAGCACGGTTACCGAAGATCGAGTCCTTCAACTTTAAGCGATTGTCCTTGTGCCTTGTTGATACAAATAGCGAAACTGAAACGAACGGGGATCTACAGACGTATAAATTGAAACGGTATATCGGAAGGGATGAAGTGAATCCGAGGAATGAATGCTACTTCGCCCGCGGCATGTCCAGTCATGAAGGTGGTTTCAATAATATTCACCATCAGTTTCTTAACTGCGAGTCGTGTCCCGTAGTTGAAACGATAAAAATAATAAAATAATTAATGAAGATTCTAAAGACTCATCTGAGAATAAGCCTCTATTCACAATTTCAGATCCCTGCTTGCCGTAGATTTGGATGGGCATTGCACACATGCACACGTAAAAGCTGCTTGTTGATGACGTTTACAGCTTCATTTCTCGGAGCAAGAATTGCACTTTGACACAGCCATGCGTGAAAATTTTAAGTGAATGAAATGATAATAGGGTAAATATTGAGCCTTACCCTTACATGTACTTCGAAGTGTTTATTTGCGGTGCCGTTGTAACTTATAGATTTATTTATTTATCGTATGGCAAAAGAAAAAACATACAATATATACAAGGACAAGAATGTTGGTAGCGTTCACACTTACAAATCAATATCCAGTTGCTGTAGCCATTCTAAGAAGGGAGGTGTAGCAATGATGACATCTCGGGCTGGTCTATCATACTTCCTCAGAGGGCACTCCTTAATAATGTGCTGCACTGACTGGAAACAGGCTCTGCATTATATTCAGTGTTGTCTTTCCTTTCTTTCTGCAATTTCGTCTGTTATTTGTAACAATTTGTCAGTGCACGTTATATTCATTTCCTACTCGGTATGTTGTGAACTTGACTAGTGCAGAGCTTACGTTGTCAGTGCATTGACGCCCAATGGACTATATGAACTCTTGCTCCAATACGCTACGATGCAAACATGTTTATCTTCGTTGTATATTCATAATTTTGTTATCCTATTTTGTACCTATCTGTATAACTGTGTATCCTAATTCGTTATCCTCCTACTTTTCCCGTACGTATGTCTATACATACCATTAACATTCGATTTTCTTTTACATATATATATATTGTACACGGCCTAAGAGCTACTTTGTAGCTACCCATAGGGTAGGCATGAAATAACCTTCTAATAAATAAATAAATACAGGCTCTGCAGTCACGGGCAGGGGGATTCTCGAAGTCCCCACTTATGTAGCATGGCATTACATCTAGCCTGGCCTGTTCTGAAATGGCATTGATGTCTCTTCAAGTGAAATCTGGGAGTCCATTTGTGGGGTCATGGATGCCTTGGTGTTTCACACGTGCAGAGCTCCAGCTTCGATGCCATTCTTCCTGGATATTGAAGCCAGTTATGTAATGCCATATTTGGTTCCTTGATTTAAGACGAGAAGGGGGGTAGGCCAATAAGGACCTCATGGATTGGAAGATTCTGTGGATGATCAAGATGGTGTAACTTTTTCCACTCGCGTAGAGTTGCTTCCTGTCGTCTCAGTTCCGACGGTGGTATGTTACTGATAGTGTGCCTGTTATGATTCTAAGACGTTTAATCAAATGGACGCCAATCTTCTTAGTATGAGCGCTACGTTGCCACACCGGGGCACAATATTCAGCCACAAGATAAACCATGGTGAGAGCAATAGTGCGTAGTGAGGATGCATCAGCTCCCCAGGTAGTCCCAGCTAGTTTATTAATGATGTTGTTTCGTGACTTGAGTTTCTGACTTGTGTGACGTGTATTTCAATCAATCAATCAATCAATCAATCAATCAATCAATCAATCAATCAATCAATCAATCAATCAATCAATCAATCAATCAATCAATCAATCAATCAATCAATCAATCAATCAATCAATCAATCAATCAATCAATCAATCAATCAATCAATCAATCAATCAATCAATCACTACTGATCTGCATTTAGGGCAGTCGTCCAGGTGGTAGATTTCCTATCTGTTGTCTTCCTAGCCTTTTCTTAAATGATTGCAAATGAATTGGAAATTTATTGAACATCTCCCTTGGTAAGTTATTCCAATCCCTAACTCCCCTTCCTATAAACGAATATTTGCCCCAGTTTGTCCTCTTGAATTCCAACTTTATCTTCATATTGTGATCTTTCCTACTTTTAAAGACAATACTCAAACTTATTCGTCTACTGATGTCCTCCCACGCCATCTCTACACTGACATGAGGGAACATATCACTTAGTCGAGCAGCTCGTCTTCTTTCTCCCAAGTCTTCCCAGCCCAAACTTTGCAACATTTTTGTCACGCTACTCTTTTGTCGGAAATGGCCCAGAACAAATCGAGCTGGGTCCCTGGGCACCGGACTGCATTTGCAGGACGGCTGATAGTCTACACAAATGGGCGCCTGAACTAGATCCTGGATCTCTCATGGTCAATCAAAGTTACATCAGGAGGTGGAACTTAAAGATAAGCGAATGAAACGAATATAAGGTAAATATGAAATGTATAACAAGCGATCCGACGGTCTTCGTTCATAACTCACCAATGAAAGCGAAAATTAAAAAGCCGACTTCGAGGTGCATTCGGGCTTATTTCCATCTACCTATCTTTAAAATGTCAGCTCTCTGCGTGCCGTAGATTTGCCTTATTATTATTATTATTATTATTATTATTATTCTAGATAGTGCACTGAATATAGATCAATGTTAGTATTGTTTTAACCTGCATGTTAGTAAATATTAACTAGTATTATTAGCACGACGAAAAAATAGTATTTGTCACGATATGCTGAGATAGTATCAGCACACAGTATTCAGAAGTTAACACTGGCGGAACAAAATATCCAAGCACCATGTGAAATAAGGAACGTAAAATACGGAAATTTTGACAATATATTTGACGAGGTAACATTATTTAATTGATTAAAGGCACAATACTACAGATTAATAACCGCGCAAGAAAAGCCATCGCAAATGTGCTATGCTGGCCCATTAACAACCGGAGTAATCGCCTGACTGTTGGATACAGACATGCAAACGTGCATGTATTGTGTCGTACAGGTGTTGGATGTCAGCTTGTAGCATGGAGTTCCAATGCCTGTTGTATTTGGACGGTCAATACAGGGGCGGTTAATGCCGCTTGTGGATGGCGCTGGATGTGCCGTCCAATGATGACCCATACGTGCTCGATTGGGGGGATCAAGCAGGCCAAGGCAACATGTTGACACCCTGTAGAGCACGTGGGGTCACAACTGCGGCATGGGGCCGTGCATTATCCTGTTGGAAAACACCCTCGGTAAAGCTGTTCATGAATGGCAGCACAACAGATCGAATCACTAGGCAGACGTACACATCTGCAGTCAGGGTGCGTGGGATAACCACGAGAGTGCTCTTGCTGTCATAGGAAATTGCTCCGCAGACCAGAAATCCCGGTGTAGGTCCAGTGTGTCGACGCCGCAGACAGGTGGAATGCAGGCGTTCATCTTGCCTCCTCCTAAACAACACACGGCCACCACTGGCACCAAGGCAGAACCGGATTTCATCGGAAAACACAACGAACCTCCACTTCATCCTCCAATGAGCTCTCGCTTGACACCGCTGAATTCGCAGACGGCGGGCGTTCGGGGTAAGTGGAATGCATGCCGCAGAGCGTCTGGCTCGGAGCTGTCCTTCAAGTAACCGATTTCGAACAGTTTTTTTTTTTTTGCTAGTGGCTTTACGTCGCACAGACACAGATAGGTCTTATAGCGACGATGGGGTAGGAAAGGCTTAGGACCTTTCCTGTAACTTTTGTTATGTACAGATTTTAGATAAAAACATACATTTTGGGGGATATTTGGAAATGTGTGAAAAATATAATAGTAACATCTCCGTTATTCTTCCTCACAGGTAAAATTGCATGATATGTAAAAGATATAAAATTATATTCTAAACAACTTTCGTTATGTACAGGTTTTCGATTCGGTGAATATTAACGGAGAAATCTAACATTTACTGCATTGGCCTCCATAAAATTACTAACCCATTTTGTTATTATTATTACCATTATCAAATGCATAAGACAACTATACTCGTTGCTAGATGCATCTTACAACGTGCTGCTTTCAGAGCTGAAAACAATCAGTTGTGCAATTTAATTTTAACACCCTTTTCAGATCAGTTTCTGGATCCATAAGCACAACAGCCTGGCGTAATTTTCTTCAAAAGTCACACTTCAGAAATACGTTAATTCACACGCATTTCAAAACTAATAATTATAAATAATCCCCCATAACACAAACATATCTCCGATATTATTAACGTTAAAATAGGTAGCCTACACTTCACTGAAATTGCATGAAGAGTGCTTTACGTTGCACCGACATAGACAGGTCTTATGGCGACAATGGGGCAGGAAAAGGCCTAGGAATGGGAAGGAAGCGGGCGTGGCCTTAATTAAGGTACAGCCCCAGCATTTGGCTGGTGTGAAAATGGGAAACCACGGAAAACCATCTTCAGGGCTGCCGACAGTGGGGTTCGAACCCACTAAATCCCGGATGCGAGCTCACAGCTGCGCGCTCCTAACCGCACGGCAAAGAGTGAACTTGCCCTGTGCAGAATACATACTTTAAATAAGCTGACGGGACTTTTGGCTAAACCATGGCGGTGCCAGTCAGAATGAAGCACTCGTTGGCCACAATGTACATATACACTGAGTGGCCAAAGGTCACGCGAAGGGGTGTCCCATTAGAAAATGTGCCGTGTATGACCCCTGAGCGATGCGGCTAGCTGCGGCGTAGCTGAGCAGTTTGTCACAGACACCAGAGTTGTGAAGATGGTAACACGTCGCGAGTTAACCGACTTTGGACGTTGGATGATCATCGGCGCACGGCGCATGAGTCATAGTGTTGCGGAGATGCGATTACACGCGAATTCGGGTTTCCGAGGTCAACAGTGTCGAGGGTGGATCTTTAATAACGCAGAGAGTATGTTATCACCTGCGTAAATCGCCGCACGGGAAGACCACAGGTATTTAACGAACGGACATTACGTCGCCTCCGCAGAAACATACTGGGCTCTCAACGGGTTACTTTGAGTCAGATCACCGCCCAGTTGAATGTTGTGAGTCAGGAACCCATTTCTACCAGGACTGTATGGAGGCAAATGCACCGCAGAGGCTTCACCAGCCGACAACCACCTCGAGTCGCTTTGCTGACACCTCGACATAGAGCTCAACGACGTGCATGAGCCCGTGAACATCAGCAATGGACCATGGAACAGTGGCGGCGTATCGTATGGTCCGATGAATCCCATTCCCAGTTGTATCCAGCAGATGGACACGTGAAAGTGTGGCGTATGCCCCATGAAGCTGTGGATTCTGCGTGTCAACAAAGTTGTGTCCAGACGGTAAGTGGCTCACTTCTGGTCTGGGCGGCGTTCTCATGGTCGCAATTAGGCCCCATTGTCTGGCTACAGGGAGCGCTGACAGGTGCACGTTATGTGGACATTCTTTCAGACAATCTGCATCCCTTTCTGGCCCTAGAGTAGCCTGATGGAGATGCCATGTTTCAACAGGACAATGCGCTATGTCACCGCGCTGTGGTGACACGCAGGTGGTTGGAGGAGCACTCTAGTGAAGTTACGACCATGGATTGGCCCTTCAGATCCCCCGATCTAAATCCAGTCGAGCATTTACAGGATGCTGTCGATGCTGGTGGACGCTCCAAGAACCCCGCACCAACTACACGAGACCAAAAGTCCGTTCCCCTTGACACTCATATGGGATAGGAATTTTAGAATTGATATCCCACTTGGACGGCTGTAGCCAGAGCATTATTATATTACTAGCATTTATAAATGCTCTCCCATTAAATCAGTTAAGCACAGTTACAACTAATCACCGAGAGTAACTACTCAGAGAATAGAAAGGAGAAGCGACCAGGCGGCGCCTTGCAGGGAAGTACTACGGAGTACTTGCGCATTGCGAGTGTGTTGCCGAGCTGGGGCGCCTGGGAAGCTGCCCGCTGAACAGCACTGTATTCTGGGTAGCATGCCAAACCCCTGCAGGCGGCACCAAAGCTTCTCCAGCGTTAACCATTCTCATTCAAACAGGATGTCCGACTAGGGTCCGGCCCCGTGGCTAAATGGTTAGCGTGCTGGCCTTTGGTTCAAGGGGCCCCGGGTTCGATTCCCGGCCGGGTCGGGATTTTTAACCGTAATTGGTTATTTCCACTGGCCCGGGGACTGGGTGTGTGTGACTTCCTTAAGAAACAAAAAAATAAAAGAAAAACAAAGAGAGAATAAGAAAAATATATCAGTTAGAAAAAAGTCTAAAATATATTTTTTAAAAACTCGTTGGCTGAATGGTCAGCGTACTGGCCTTCGGTTCAGAGGGTCCCGGGATCTATTCCCGGCCGGTTCGGGGATTTTAACCTTCATTGGTTAATTCCAATGGCTCGGGGGCTGGGTGTTTGTCCTGTCCCAACATCCCTGCAACTCATACAACACACATAACACTATCCTCCACCACAATAACACGCAGTTACCTACACATGGCAGATGCCGTCCACCCTCATCGGAGGGTCTGCCTTACAAGGGCTGCACTCGGCTAGAAATAGCCACACGAAATTATTATTATTATTATTATTTATTATTATTATTATTATTATTATTATTATTATTATTATTATTATTATTATTATTATTATTACTGTGGTTTGGTGGATCAGCAGAGGTGAAAGAAGGTGCGGTGTTGAACAGGTCTCAGAATACGAAATTAAAGTTAAGATAAAATTTAACAAGGTTATATTTTCTTTTCAAGATTAAGAAATAACAAATAGAACAGGTACTCAGTAGCCGATGTACAATTACAGAGTTACAGAATTTGGGCTCCGAGAGCCAGACATACAATTCTTGAGCTATAAGCCCAACATTACGATATACAGAATTCAACACAGGGGCAGAAGTCCCCAATCATGCCCAGGAGCACTTGCTCCCAATTACACAGAAAAGCCTCCTCGAGGCGCGCAGAAAACAAAATTTTAGGAAGAGCAACCCGCTCTTAAGTTCAAGCCTATCAAAGGCCACACCGAATTCCACTTTCGAGTTGTCCCCCAAGGACATGAAAACAGGGGTAAAAATACCCAACCTACTGAGGCCTATTAAGTAAAGAAACAGGACAATTACATGGCCTCTAAAATACTAACTTGAGAGGAGGCGTACTTGCACTCCTAATACACTTTATATAAAACCTACTTGGCACTAGGCCGTTACTGCAAGGGCTAATCCCATACTAGAGAGGTGACTTATAGAAGGAGACAATTTACATTACATTAAGGAAGAAACGGTTGAGAAAATAAGTTCACCTCAATGCAATATGAGTGGGAGCTCGAGAGAGTTAAGCACTCTCTATACCAATATGTAGTTTAAAAGATAGAATTGATACTAAGTGTCTTTACATCTTAGGGGAAAAGTTACACGGTAGAAAGGCTTCGGACCTGCCCCGAGAGTTAAACTGCTGAGCTAGCAAGAAAAGAAGTTATTAAACGGCCATTACCTGGTGGCTGAACTGCTGCCCGAAGAAAGAGGCGCTTCGCGCCCCCTGCTACGTACTTTACACACTGATAGATGTTACTGAAGTGGCCCGGAGACCCGAAAATCAGCAGTTTATATACCCTCGTGGAACGTTCGAGGCGTTTCAGGAATGAGAACACCCTCCCACAAAAATTTTATTGGCTAACAACGAAAACCCCTACACAAGATGAAGAAGACACACATTATTGGTGGAAAATTAATTACAGAAATTTATGATTGGCCAGTTTCAAAACTGGCAGAAAGAAAGGGTTAATATTGCCAACTTAAACAATAACTGAAAGAAATTTAACAAAGAACAAACTTATGAATTCAAAATTTCTCCAAAAAACACAGTTCTTTCACTTCGCACTAGGGTGCATAATTGTAGTCCTTCAGTAGTGCCATCTAGAAGAGAATGTCCACACTTCTTACTAAAGGCAAAACAAAAATACATCGAAAACGACCCAGTTCAGAAACTTCAAAATTTACAAGTAGTGACATCTTCTGAGAAACTTGAAAATTAACACAGTAGATAAAGTTCAGACTTCCTCCAGTAGAGGAGTTTCAACTGGCGCAAAGTTTGAATTAGCGGCGTGGGGGTGTACCACCCGGTACAGACCTTCCCCCCGCCCCAAAAGTTCCTCCAAGGGGTAACACAGAAGAACATAACCTTTTGTTTCAAAATAAGGTCCAAGTTATGATGTTGATATAGAAGTTAATTGTGGAAGTATTTGCCAACAAGTTTTCTTAAAATGATTGGATCCAGTTTCAAAATTCTTTATAATTACTTTAGATGTAAAGTCTTTATGCTTGTAGAAGTCGAATTCAGACTGAAACTTTTAGTTTTTAAAGTTGAGGAAAAAATTTTCTAAGTCCACCAGATATTGCAGTTGGATTCATAACTGTAGTAATTGTTGATATTAAATGTCCATGTAGCTGATTGAGTACATTCAAGGTTGATTAAGTTAGACGGCCAGACCGGCCGCTGCTGCTTGTGTCCAGAGGAGGCCGCTCGGACCCCTCAAGTACCCTGAGATACCGCTCGCCCGCACTATGAGAGGAGTAGTGGAGTTGGAGCACGCCGCGCCCGCGGCGAACATGCAGGTCGCGGGCCAGTTACAGGTTGTGCGCCGCACATCAGCCTTGGCCGGTAGGAGGACTCCGGCTCGCCGTACCCTGGTTGGCCTCACTGGAAAGGGGCGGGCCCATACCCCACCTCAGTGGCGGTACGGTGCCGCGCTGCTGCGGGGCAACTGAAACATTAAAGCTCGGCGGCATAATTTTGTTGGACCAGAATGATTTTAGGGTACATTCATTGTGGTGGAACTGATGGGCCAGCGGCGTAGAAATATTTATTTCATTTGAAAGCCACTGTGTGTTGTTGGGCAGGAGACGGGATCGTGGTAATGGCCGTGGTAAGGACAGGATGGCAGTTTAACTGGTCGGGGAAGGTTTACAATAAATGGTTACACACAAGGGAAACAGATTCCAAGGGCAGAAGGCCTTAAAAGTGAAACCCCTCAAACAAAAATATAACCTTCATATTTCTTTCAAAATTATATGAAGCAAGTTAACACAGAAATTACACTGGTTTCACCTGTGACAGGTGAACCCTAAATATCCTCTCGGTGGCTGGATTGCTTAGCAATAAGGTAACGGGAGTAAGGAAATCGAGAATAGTACACGGCCCATGAAATCTGGGGGCAGGCTTGCCTGCGGGAACAAAATTCTTGACCATCACCTGGTCGCCTACCTTCAAATTGGTGGGTCTCCGTCCACGATCATATCTTTCCCTAACCTTTTCATGAGACACTTTAAGATTGACTTTAGCCTTCTTCCAAAGATCTTTAATATTATTTGGATCTATTGTCTCGGGTAGAATGTCACTCAGAGACCAGAGGTTAGAGAGCGGCGTGTTGGGAACAAACTTGAACATTAAAGAAGCTGGAGTAAATTTATGTGATTCATGAACAGCCGAGTTCAAAGCAAAAGCTAACCAATGCAGGGACGTGTCCCATCTTCATCTTCATGATGATAGGCTATAAGGGCCGACCTGAGATTACGATTAACCCGTTCAGCCAGAGATGGTTGAGGATAATAAGCAGAAGTTGTCACATGAAAGATGACAGGTCAAAACAGAATTTACGAAATAAATTAGATGTGAAAGCCTTAGCATTATCAGACACAATATATTGACACGGACCAAAAGAAGCAAAGATTGAATTTAGACAAGTAATGGTGGACTGAGCGGTAGCCAGCTTAGTCGGAAATAACCAGGAAAATCTTGTAAAACCATCTACAAATACAAAGATGAACTTGTTGGCATTTCCCTTTGACTGGGGGAAGGGTCCTACATAATCAATATACAGGCGTTCCATAGGGCGCGAAGCCTGATGAGAAGACAAAAGGCCTACCTTGGTGGACACGGTTGGTTTACTAAGCAAACAAGATTTACAAGCCTTTACTAGTTCACGGATTTCACCGTCCATACCTTTCCAGATGAACCTTTCACGAATCTTTTCACGAGTTTTAAAGGTGCCTAGATGCCCCCCTAATGGGGTCTCATGATAGTACTTGAAGATCATAGGTACAAGAACAGCTGGAACGACAACTTTCATCATCTTATCACGCCTTGAAGGGCAACATTCAGTACATAAGGGACGACATGTTCCCCAGAAGAAAGAGTTTCCATTATCGGAGCCAGCGTCGGATATTCACGTTGATATTTCTCGATATCCCTAAAGAGCATGAGAGCATCTGTTAAGATGGCATTAACCTCAGATAGTATGGACTCGGGAGGTGATGAACTATCGACCGGATCATGGGTCTCGACGTCGTTGGAAAACATACGGCTGAGTCCGTCTGCAAAAACATTTTCAGTACCTCTGATATGCCTAACGTCAAATTGGAATGCCGAAATTCGGATAGCCCAACGGGCTATACGACCAGTACGACGCGGCCTACCTAAGACCCAGCTTAAGGCTTGATTATCCTTCTCGAGGTCGAATTTGACATGTTCCAGATAGAGACGGAACTTTTCTAAGGCAAATAAGACTGCCAAACCTTCGAGCTCATAGGTGGAATACTTGGCTTCTTGAGCCGATAGAGTCCTAGATGCATAGGCGATGTGTCGCCTCCCTAGTTCAGTCTCTTGAAGAAGGACTGCAGCTTCCGCCGACAACGACGCGTCGGTTTGGACGATGAATTTTTTGGAGACATCGGGCATAGCCAGAACAGGGGCATTACACAGAGCTAATTTAAGATCTTCAAAAGCGGCTTGTTGAGAAGGTCCCCACTCAAATTTGATGCTTTTCCTACGGAGAAGGTTCAAGGGCGCCGCTCTATTAGCGAAGTTAGGAATAAACTTCCTGAAGAAATTCACCATACCAATGAACCTGGCGATTCCTTTGATGTCCTTGGGAGGTTTAAAATCACGGATGGCCTGTGTTCTAGAATGATCGACTGCAACACCATCGGGCGACACGATATGCCCTAGGAATGACATGGAGGGCTTAGCGAAGGCAACCTTGGACAACTTCACAGTTAACCCAGCCTTACGAAGGCGATTGAGAACTTCTCGCAGATGATCTAGATGTTCTTCGAAAGTCTCCGAAAATACGACGACATCATCAAGATAGTGATACAAGTACTCGAATTTGATGTCGGAGAAGACCATATCTAGCAGTCTAGTGAGTACAGCTGCTCCCGTGGGGAGCCCGAAAGGCACGCAGTTGTATTCATACAAATTCCAATCCGTGGCAAACGCTGTAAGGTGTTTAGACCCTTCAGCTAGGGGAATTTGATTATAGGCCTGATTCAAGTCCAAGATGGTAAAGAATTTAGCTTTACGAAACCATGAAGAACAAGAATGAAGGTCAGGAAGGGGCACAGATTGCAACACCACCTTCCGATTGAGAGCCCTATAATCAATCACAGGCCTGAAGCCACCTTGTGGTTTCGGGACTAGAAAAATAGGCGAAGAATACGCCGACTTAGGGGGCCTAATAATACCATCCTTTAACATTTGATCGATGATTTCCTTCAATGCCTTCATTTTGGGTGGAGATAGCCTATAAGGTGGAAAACGGACAGGAATCGAATCCGTGACCTCAATTTTGTATTCGATCAGGTCAGTAACACCAAGAGTATCAGAGAACACCTCTGGAAACGACTGACACAACTTACGAATACTATCAGCCTGCTGCTCAGGTAGATGTCTAAGATCTAACAACATCTCATCCTGGGTAGGCGAAATAGATGAACATGATACAGAACTACACTTTAACAAAGGGATTTTACAATTAGAGGCAAATTTGAATGTGCACGACTTACTCTGAAGGTCGAGCACTAGACCGGTGTGAGAAATGAAGTCAGCTCCCAATATAATGGGGCAAGACAAGTGCTTGGCCACAAACAATTTAACTTTCCAAGTAAATTAAAAATACGTATTTTGACATATAAGGTGCCTAAAATTTCTAATGGAGAAGAATTAGCCGTAACATATTGAACAGACGATGAACAATAGTCAGGAAGTTTACAAATAGATTTCAATTTCGAATAACATTGAGCCGAAATAATTGAACACACACTACCTGAATCTAAAAGAGCTGTTACAGGTTCATTATTTAACTCAATTTTGAGAAAAGGTACGGGTGCGGGGGAGTCCGCCCCAATCCTACGATATTCTTTGGGGCATTCAAAAGATGAATTTGAAGACTGAATTTTCCCTGAATTTTCGACCTGTTTACCAGGGGCTGAGCCTTGGGAAGCTGAATTAGTCGACTCAGCCGAAGCCACTAGTCACTTATTATTAGTGACATTGGTGGAAGTTGCAACAGAAGTTGAGCAGGAGGGGGTGCTATTCGAATTTGGGCAATTCTTGGCGATGTGTGAGAAAGCCCCACATTTAAAACAACCTTGTGATGAACCAGCTCCATTATTTGCCCTACTAGATTTGACCAATGGACATTTATTGCGAAGATGATCAGGCGACCCGCAAGCATAACATTTACGGGGTGTGACTGGTCGGCGAGGTGGAGGCCGAGGATTACTAAAAGAAGGAGGGGGTTCTTTCGCGACACGCAAGGAATCGGCGTATCTAACTCCTTCCGCTGAGACGGCCAATGCTTCAAGTTCAGAGAAGGTTTGCGGGCACGCTGCGAAACACAAATATGACCTATAGGATGGTGAAATACCTTCCACAATAGCTTGTACAATCTGATCCTCAGGGAAGTGAAGAGCAAACACCCTAGTATAGAACTTAATATCTTGGATGAAATCTGCCAAGTTTTCATCCAACCGCTGACACGTTAATAGTACTTCTGAATAAGTGAGGACCTTGCCCTAGCCGGAATGAAGTTAGCTAGCAAGTGGGCGTGGAAGTCTTCAATAGGTGATTGTTCGGCAATGGCCCTTACTATTTTGTCTGAGAGAACACCAATTGCATAAGGATAAATTATCTGCAAAATTTGACATGGAGAAAGAGAAAAAACAAGAGCATGGTCCTGAAACTCAACTAAAAACCTTAAGAATGAAATTACTTCACTGGTGGTATTAACAGAAAACTTAGAGATACCTCTGAGCAACATTGCTAATGGATGAGGCAAGCTGCTGAACCCAGGTGACATAGTAGGTAAAGGTTTAAGTGGCAAAGATATTAATTCAGAACGTACATTATTCAACGAGGTACGGCGTTCAGACTCGTTGTCCAATGGGGCAGAGATTTGTTGAGCTCCAACGGTTTTCCTATTGACTTCTCCCTTAGGAGGCTCTTCCTCGCTACCTACGTTCACCGTAGTGGGTTGATCAGTTTTGGGAGGAACTTCCCCAGTTAACAATTGGGTAACCTTACTGGACAATTCAGAAAGATTTTCAAGAACCACACTAGCTTCCTTCCTCTGAACGTCATTCAACTTCAGAGACAACAGATCGTTAACTCTATTAGAAAAATGAAATAACCTGGCTTGCACACGTTTAATTTGATTGGGAGAAGGATCATTTTCTTCAAAAAATGTAATTACAGATGCCAGCTCAGTAGTATTGTCCGTGATCGTGGAGAGAGAGTCGTCAATTTCTTTCTCTCCCAAAGTGGGGATGGAAATGGGCAAATCAAGGGACTCTCTAAGCTTATTTGTGTCTACCGCAACCGTGCCTCCAGATTGCACGTTTCTAATAGTTAATTCATAGATCAGCTCCTCCTTGCGCAAATAGTTAAGATGGAGAACATCGCGAGGGCGGGGCATGATGACATAGCAATTTTGAAAACAAACGGAAAAATCAAAAAATTCCAGCAACTGAGAAAATTGTTAGAGTTCGAAAACAAGGCAACGTTTAGCCGCCAAAAGGGGCTAAATTGAGACCCATTCAACCACGCTCTGCTACCACTTGTTACCGTGGTTTGGTGGATCAGCAGAGGTGAAAGAAGGTGCGGTGGTGAACAGGTCTCAGAATACGAAATTAAAGTTAAGATAAAATTTAACAAGGTTATATTTTCTTTTCAAGATTAAGAAATAACAAATAGAACAGGTACTCAGTAGCCGATGTACAATTACAGAGTTACAGAATTTGGGCTCCGAGAGCCAGACACACAATTCTTGAGCTATAAGCACAACATTACGATATACAGAATTCAACACAGGGGCAGAAGTCCCCAATCATGCCCAGGAGCACTTGCTCCCAATTACACAGAAAAGCCTCCTCGAGGCGCGCAGAAAACAAAATTTTAGGAAGAGCAACCCGCTCTTAAGTTCAAGCCTATCAAAGGCCACACCGAATTCCACTTTCGAGTTGTCCTCCAAGGACATGAAAACAGGGGTAAAAATATCCAACCTACTGAGGCCTATTAAGTAAAGAAACAGGACAATTACATGGCCTCTAAAATACTAACTTGAGAGGAGGCGTACTTGCACTCCTAATACACTTTATATAAAACCTACTTGGCACTAGGCCGTTACTGCAAGGGCTAATCCCATACTAGAGAGGTGACTTATAGAAGGAGACAATTTACATTACATTAAGGAAGAAACGGTTGAGAAAATAAGTTCACCTCAATGCAATATGAGTGGGAGCTCGAGAGAGTTAAGCACTCTCTATACCAATATGTAGTTTAAAAGATAGAATTGATACTAAGTGTCTTTACATCTTAGGGGAAAAGTTACACGGTAGAAAGGCTTCGGACCTGCCCCGAGAGTTAAACTGCTGAGCTAGCAAGAAAAGAAGTTATTAAACGGCCATTACCTGGTGGCTGAACTGCTGCCCGAAGAAAGAGGCGCTTCGCGCCCCCTGCTACGTACTTTACACACTGATAGATGTTACTGAAGTGGCCCGGAGACCCGAAAATCAGCAGTTTATATACCCTCGTGGAACGTTCGAGGCGTTTCAGGAATGAGAACACCCTCCCACAAAAATTTTATTGGCTAACAACGAAAACCCCTACACAAGATGAAGAAGACACACATTATTGGTGGAAAATTAATTACAGAAATTTATGATTGGCCAGTTTCAAAACTGGCAGAAAGAAAGGGTTAATATTGCCAACTTAAACAATAACTGAAAGAAATTTAACAAAGAACAAACTTATGAATTCAAAATTTCTCCAAAAAACACAGTTCTTTCACTTCGCACTAGGGTGCATAATTGTAGTCCTTCGGTAGTGCCATCTAGAAGAGAATGTCCACACTTCTTACTACAGGCAAAACAAAAATACATCGAAAACGACCCAGTTCAGAAACTTCAAAATTTACAAGTAGTGACATCTTCTGAGAAACTTGAAAATTAACACAGCAGATAAAGTTCAGACTTCCTCCAGTAGAGGAGTTTCAACTGGCGCAAAGTTTGAATTAGCGGCGTGGGGGTGTACCACCCGGTACAATTATTATTATTATTATTATTATTATTATTATTATTATTATTATTATTATTATTATTATTATTATTATTATTATTCAAAAAGGATACTGCGTTTTGTTTAAAATGTTTAATTCTTTTCGTAACATGTGTTGAAATAATACAAGAATATAGAATATGTCACGGGCAATCTGGATGTACCCATTTGTATCCATTGTTCCATATTTGGCACACTATTTCAGTAACTTGTTGTATAAGACAGACTGAATGTATTCATATTTGAGTATAATGTACAGGGCCTTTTTTTATGGCTTGCTCCGTGTGTCAGGGGACCGGCACTGAAGGCGATAGTCGGGTGACTCATTTGCCGAGGGATATATTGCTCTGAGTGTGCTGCGGAGCCAGCTAAATAAAGACCCTGTATATTCTGTCGTAACTGTAGCCAGGGCGAGTAGATAATCAAGTGCTGGAACTTCCATAAGGCTCCGTAGTCTAGAGAAATTAGTTCCATATTTGAACACCACGCGCCGCACAGACGTTTAGTCTGAACGATTAGCAGTTGAAAGCAATATTGTGTAAGCACGACGCACTGTACAATATTGTTTGCGTGTGAATTGAGTGTTATTATTAAATGTAGTCGGCACCATGCCAGGTTGTTTTCTGTGAAAATGTGAAACTTAATGTACATCACTCCTAAGGTTTTTCTAAAGATGAATACGAAGCTGATGATGCAGCGTTTTAGAAGGTCAATTGTGATAGGTCTGGCGTTTTATAGAGCACTTAGTGTGCATGGCTTCGAAAACAGAGAAGTACTTGAAATATCTACACACGATAAGAGCAACAGCCGGCGCCGTGGTGTAGGGGTAGCGTGCCTGACTCTTACCCGGAGGCCCCGGGTTCGATTCCCAGCCAGGTCTGTGATTTTTTCCTGGATCTGAGGGCTGGCTCGAGAATAACAGCCGAGAGGATTCGTCGTGGTGACCACACGACACCTCGTAATCTGCAGGCCTTCGGGATGAGCAGGGGTTGCTTTGTAGGCCATGGCCCTTCAAGGGCTGTAGTGCCATGGGGTTTTGCGGGGATATTTATTTTTCTCATCTTCTTTTGCGTCGGCCTATATGGACTGCACGCACCATGAAAGTAATTCGCTCATTCACTGTTATTGACCACAAGATGTCTTCACGCAAAAGATAAAATCAATGGTACGGGATGAAAGACGCTGAACAGATAAGGGACACGATTTCACTGACAGATATTAAAACAGGCTCGGTCCCATGGATCTGTCAGTTAATGATAACAGTTCAGCTGGAGCCGGCGATAATCAAGTGTATTATCTGTGTGGCTGCTTGATTCATAGAACAGAAAATAAAATTGTACCGAGCAATGAGTGTGTGTGAAATCGTTAAAATATGATTCTGAAACTCACTGCGTCCTTAGTGATGTAAGCGTTCCTTCCAAATTACGTGGTTTTGGCGGTAGTGACTCTAAATGTCTCAGTGCCTTCTATGACGTGCTGAAACGGTAGACGTTACAATGGAAGAAAAGCTTAAAAGGCGAAGAGCCGATATATTTTCAGACTGTGTGGATATGACGTATGAACTTCAAGAGTTTCAAATTTTTTCTCTTCAGAGGACCATCATTCTTCCTGCAAATATACTACCTTGCATTATATAGAACACCCAATAACACGCGCATTAATCTGTATTTAATTTATGTGCAGAAGTCTAGCAGTACAGCGCTGACAAGCTCCAGGTCCAACTGTTTCAAATTATGCTATGAAGTCGCGTTAAAGACCAATTGACACTAGCACCGCCTTGCGACGATAACGCTGAACTACGCGAGTCCCAGCACTTCATAGGTACTTCATTCGCCCTGCTGTAGCACATTAGGAATTAGTACTTCATTGTTAAAATAGGTATATATAATCTAACAATAGCAACATATACCTTTCTCTCTTTTCATTGTCTAGAATATCACAATATCACTGATTTGAAGACGCGTAACTCACAAAATACCATATCATATACTGTCCTTACTCACCATCATAAATGGCCTGTTACTGTCTGCCGACCGAAGGAATATATCAAAGCAAAAGTAAACTAAACTAAAATATGAAAACTTTGTCGCAAACTAGTCGCTGACCTCTCTGAGCTCTGTGCAAGCTAAAACTTTTTCTTAACGTTGTGAAAATCCCAACTTCTAATTACAATACATGATGCACGTTTCAGGTAAATAACTCAAGTGGATGAACCTGGTAAAGCATACCATGTCTTTATTTTTCAGCCAAATAACCCACGAAATTTAAAACAGTTTTCTACGAGTGCACATTTCACAAATCTCGAGGAGATGTATTTCTACAGCTGTAGCGTACAGAAAGATGGATCAAGCATAGCTCTTGGCCGTCCATTGTCTCAGTTTTTAGGTTTAGAAGAGTGATAACCTTTGATAAGGTGTTTCTTACCACTGATCAAAATTTCTGAAATCGGCAAATTGACATGACCTACATTGGAAATGCAGAAAAATTGTTCTTCTCATAGTGTAAGAGAAGGCCTAATGGCCTAGCTGTCCATCTGTCTATCATTACGAAATTTGTCTTTAGGCTCTGATTATTTCATTGGCTCACATGTGTGCTATCTTTTGCTTCACTTACTCTTTGGGATAGTGGTTGCCATATATCTGAAGAAGATTTATAATCTTTCAATCTGTCAATGTCTTGAGTACAACCTCGCAGCAATAACAGCAATAACCAGAAATAATTTGCTCTCCTTTTATTATGATTATATTTTGAGCCAATTTATTGTCCTATCTGTTGTGTTACACATGGATCTAAATACTTTTCGTCACTCAACCTGTCATCTTAAGGAACAGGATTTTTCTGCTTTCTGTCCATTGAAAAACAATCGAGAAACGCGGGTCACTGTCGAAGGAGAGTGGCGAGATCTGTCTTGAATTTTCGGCAACTATTGTTACTTCATATTTCCGCCCGATCCGGCCCCACGGTATAGAGGTAGCGTGCCTGGCTCATACGCCTAGGTACCGAGTTCGATTCCCGGCTAGGTCAGGCATTTTTACCTGGATCTGAGGGCTGGTTCGAGGTCCACTCAGCCTACGTGATTACAATTGAGGACCTATCTGACGGTGAGATGGAGGCCCCGGTCTAGGAAGCCAAGAATAACGGCCGAGAGGATTCGTCGTGTTGGCCACACTACACCTCATAATCTGCAGGCCTTCGGGCTGAGCTGCGGTCGCATAGTAGGCCATGGCCCTTCAGGGCGGTTGTGCCATGGGGTTTGTTCCATCCGCATGTGTCGCCTAATCTATATAAATAAAATCGTAACGACTGTACACTGACTATTTTCGCGATATTTCCCTACAGTTATCCGTTCCAGGTGTAATAATGAATCTCTGCATATTTTTTAGCTTCGGTGTCTGTCTGTTTGTCGGTTTGTCTGAGTTCTTATTACTTGAAAACTACTGGATATATTTCTAACAAACCTGATATTTAGAATCCACCTGTCGTTGGGTATGTTTTAGGGCCAATATAATTTCTGAATACCTAAATTTACTGGGGGTTTATCCGAAACCGAAACCATGATTTTCCACTCCCACAAAATACGCACATCCAAAATGAATGGAGATCTACCATCATTAATGGAAATAAATTTCTAAAACTGTTTTTATGTGTGTACCGCGCGGTACACCTCCACGCCGCTAGTTCAAATATTGCGCTAATTTAAACTCCTCTACAGGAGAAGTTTGGAACCTTGAAAACTGAACTAATTCTACTATTTCTTAAAAGATGTCACTACGGTAAATGGTGTAATTTTGAAATTTTCTGAACTGTGTCTATTCCGACGTGTTTTTGTTTACTATCTAGCAAGAAGTGTGGACGTCCTCTTCTAGATGTCACTGCCTAAGAACTATAATTATGCACCCTAGTGCGAAGTGAAGGAACTGTTTTTTGAAGAAATTTGGTATTCATAAGTTTGTTCTTTGTTAAATTTCTTTCATTCATTTTTTGGCTTGGCAGTATAACCCTTCTCTTTCCGCCAGTTTTGAATTTAACCAATCAGTAATTTCTGTAATTAATTTCCCTCCAATCATAGCTTTCTTCCTCAGGTTTCCGTGTGTAATTCCTAGTCTACCAATAAAGTTGAAGGGGTGTGTCTATTCATTCTTGAAAGGTCTCGAATTTTCCACGAGGGTATAAAAACTGCTGATTTTCTTGTCTCCGGGCCACTTCAGTAACATTTCTCTTAGTGTGTGAATATATAGCAGGGGGCGGGAAGCGCCTCTTTCTTCAAGCAGCAGTTCATCTACAAGGTAATGGCCTGTTAACATCTTCATTTTGTGCTAGCTCAGCAGTTTAACTCTCGGGGAGGGTTCGAAACCTTTAGTATGTAACCTACCTTTTTAAAAATGTAAATTCTTTTCTGTCTATCTATAAATTACAAATCTGTAAAGCGGGGATAGAGAGTGCTTCACCCTCTCGAACTCCCCTTCATTTTTGAAAAAGGAGGTGACTACGTTTTCATAACCGTTCTTCTCTTCTTTAATATAGTAAGTTTTCTCATACTTGTCACCTTCCTAGATTGGGATTAGCCCCTGTATTATCGGCCTAGCGCCACATAGGTTTTTGACACAAACGTTGTGTTGGAGTGCAAGTTATCGCCTCCATTCTATTTTGCACTATGGGCCAGTAACTTAACTTGATGTTTGTTTTCCTCATGCAAAGGCCCTGTAGGTTGGGTATCTAATACCCCTGTTTCTTGGTGTGCCTTAAGGGCAGATAGTAATGAAGTTTGTTGTAGCCTTTGATAGGCTTGTAAAATTGAGAACGGGTCTGCTCTTTCTCTCTTAACATTGTAATTAGGAGCAAGTGCTCCTCGTACTTAGGGGTTTTCTGCCCTTCAGCTATTGTGGTTGTGAGCTGAGAGCTCAGGAATTAAACTTGGGGCTCGAAGCCCAAATCTTGTAACGACTGTAATCTGTAAATTCTTAACTTGTTTTCCTGCTACTTGGTACCTGTTACACTTTTGTTATTTGTTGTCATTTGTTGATTTTGAAAAGAAAATATAACCTTTGTTAAAGTTTTAAATTAACTTTAATTCTGTAGTTGAGACCTATTCCCGCCCGCACCTTCTTTCAGCTCTAACTACCACGGATAACTCCGTAACATTGTGCATCATTTCGATAGGAAGATTAATAAGGGAGATATCATGAACGGTCGATTTTGCAGGCTAAGTCAGCGGACATAGCCCAAAAGGTGTTGTACGTGGAGCAGATTCATTATCTATCTATAGAAACAAAATCGTAACCACCGTGTGTCTGTACATTGACTATTTTGGCGAAATTTTCGTACAGCTATCCGTTTAAGTAGTAATAATGACCACCTGCATATTTTTTAGCTTTAGTTTCCTGAAAGTCCTAATTTTTACCCCCCCCCCTCGAAAATAAAGATTGCAGCACAACCTCCCAGACGAGTTAGAATATTGAAATTAGGCAAAATTATACGTTTTAGCCCGTAACCGAAAACTTCAAAATTTCTTTAAACTTTTTCACTTTTTTATCACCGTAGAATATCGAAATATGGGGGCAATTTTAAAGACGGTGCAGAGTTTCGTTTCAAGGTACTTCATGGCTATCACAAAACGGATGGCACAATCTCCGTTCAATTTCGAGTGATCTACAACTTTGGTCATATGATATTTTTTCGTATCTCTATCTCTTATACGTTTGATTTGTCCCTATTTCTCGACTGTAAGTAAATTTTGCAATTTTTACACGCATATTTCATACTTTGAATCACTTAAAGGAAACATAGAACCATCACATTCTACACGAACATTGACCCAGCCAATAGCCATATGTTAGTCAAATGCTATGTTTGTAGCTGTAACATAATTATCCGAAAATAAATACACTGTGAGACAATCTTACCCAAATTTCACCCTATTCAACGTTTTTGACTCAATCTGACCCATGAATAGAAGTGATACGAGAAAATATCATATGAACAGCCATTTAGACCGCTAAATACGGCATCTTATTGTACAATCGGTTTGTCGATATGACGTACCGTTTAGCAGCAGTTAATCTCTAAATGAAGGTGTGCAATATTGTAAACATACATATACTTTCGTAGGTCGATGTATATATATTCATTGGTGTCGATTTGCAGCGATCGACAAAGGGTGTATCTACTATTGTAATCAGAACTCCCCGCATCGACTTTAACTGGCAGTAGAAGTGGGATCCTTCACCAACTCTTGCGTAAGTGGCATTATTAAGGAGGACCTACCATTGTAATGAATAATTCCCTCCTATATTTGATTTGCAGATTGCAAGGGAGCATGAAATTTTGTTCAAAAACTCCCCTACCCGATAGTGTTTGGTTGTAGTCAAGGGTGCCCGCCATTATCAACAATTGTACCCACCTAAAATGTGACTTGCATTAGGCATAGCGGCCTGCTATTTTAATGGAAACTCACCAACTCGGTGTGACTGGCAGTAAGCTGGCTGGCAGTAGGAAAAGGGGCCTGTCATTATAATGATAACAGCACAACTCAATTTTGACTGGCAGTAGCGAAGTTGCCTGCTATTATAATAAAAACTCCTCAACTGTAGTATACCTGGAAGTAGGAAAGTTGGCCTACCATTGTAACGAAAACTTCACAAATTGATTGTGAGTGCGCAGTAGCCAATGAGGCCTGCCATTATAATGTAAACTTTCCAACTTGATTGTGATTGGCAGTAGGCAAATGAGCCTGTCGATATCATCACAACTCTGCAACTCATACTTTACATTGGAAACAACGTATGGGGACCTGCTCATGCCGTTTCTCGGATAACGTTAAGAAACATGCAATTAAAAAAATCTTATTCACTGCACGTACAGTAATTTACTTCGATATCCGTATAAAATTTAAAATACCGTAGCGAAGCACGGGTACATGTGCTAGTTTTCCTATAAAATTCTTCAGTATATTTCCCTGCACGGCCAGCGTAAGAAACACTGTAAAAGCATGTATACTATACGTAAATCAACGGTTCAAGTGCCGCGCTTACAAAATTTGAGCATGGTCGGTTACGTAGTTTTTACGTTACAGAAACCAAGACAAAGAGACCAAGGATAAAGCATGCGTCAAAACACAGCAAAACATTTTTCTCTCGAGGGCTAGAGATACGAAGAAAATTATAATAAAAGTCTGTCTGGGAAATCGAATATCGAGTACACTTGGCGCGCTCCTCTGTTCAGCGTTTAGGCAGCGTATTAAATTTTAAGGGTCCTAAGCATAAGTTTTCCTCTGACTTCCTTCACATTTTCTGCCGCGACATAACCCACTTAAAATATAGTGTGACAGTGAATAACCTGATAGATCACCCACCCATATGGAAACTGAATATTTTTCACATGTTGGCGACTGAAAGCCAAAGTTATTACATTAAATCTAACTAGAGAACACTGAAAGTTATATCCTATAAATAAACTACTTTTTAATTAAATATATTGTACCAGGAAGGCCTAGGTCCTAGCACATATCAATTGAAAAAACTTTATTTCAGCATACGATTTCCGTCCAACATGCGAACAGCGGAGCGAAGGAACATTCCAGTACGTACCAGACTCCACGAGCGACCAGGCGAGGACAAGTGACGTCACTTACCGCTTGAAACTTGCCTCCCCTAGAGATATTTCTCGAAAGAATTTTTCTCTCGTGAACTTTTTAACGCCTCGACCGATTTGAACAGGACCAACGCTAAATTGTAGCAGACATCGTAAAAGTAAAATCTTGTAAATTTCAAAGCAATTTGTCCAGTAGTTTCTGAGTTATAACAATATAAAGTTTAAGAAGATCGAGCACTCTCGGTCACATGACTTAGGCCCGGTTTCATCAACACATGTTAGTACTTAAAAAGGTGTTAAATCATTTTAACATACGATTTAAGAAAATTTGCGTTTCATCAACAAATGTTAACATTAACAAATGTTAAACTGAGTATTAAAGTTAACATCAGCCATTTCCAACGTTAAATGGCTAACATTAGCATTTAGCAACCTGTTCCAAAATGGCTGCTGTGAATCTCGCTTTCGAGGCGGAATTGCTCTATTTAGATCTTTTACAAAACAGTCCTGATCGAAGAAGAGTTCAGCGACGTAATGACTTTGAAAATTTGACGGATCCAAAATTTCTTCATAGATAGAGGTTATCGAAAACAGTCGTTGCTAAGGTTGTTGACGAAATTCAAGTTTTTGCTACTGGTTATTTTCACATAATGGCCGGAGACAATGCTGGAATTTCTAAAACCACTGTTAATAGAGTTGTTTGTCGAGTGTCTGCAGCAATAGCATCCATGAGAAGGAGGTATATAACATTCCCTTCAGTACAAGAGCGTCAGCAAATTATCCGCGACTTCTACGAAATAAGCCATTTTCCTGGTGTTTGTTTTACGTGCAATAGATTGTACACATGTAAGAATCCAATCACCTGGAGGCAATTGGGCCGAAATATATCGTAATCGAAAGGGATATTTCTCTGTTAATGTTCAGGTGATTAGTGAGCCTAACCTCCAAATCAGGGATATACTTGCTAGGTGGTCTGGTTCTGCACACGACAATACAATATTTAATAACTCCCATATCGGAGCACAGTTTGAAGTAGGACAATTAACGAAGTGATTTTGTTAGGTGACAGCGGATACCCGCTAAAAAAAGTATCTGTTTACCCCATTGAAACCCTCATGGACTTTTCCCGCGCCTCGTCCTTTTCTTTTATCGTCAAGCCATCTGTGCGCTTGCACTCCATAACTTATATACTGTATATTTACTAACTAATTCAATTAACAACTCTTTTTCGAAGGAGGAAAAATTAGAACTACGATTCTGTTTCACTTCATGCGCCATATTTTACAGCTGTGCTCAAACAAAAGCGCATCGGAGCGCGCTGTAAAACAGCATGTTCGTACCACTGCCTCCTTGATTCGCACCAGTTCGCAATACTGGGAGAGTTAACAGTCGATTAGTTAACATTTCACAAGAAAAGTTTGATGAAACGCAAGAAACCTAACAAGATGTTAAATTTCTAACTCCGTATTAACTAACTACTTGTTAGTATATATTTAACATGTGTTGATGAAACCGGGCCTTAGAATACCACCCCTCCTGTCGCAGATATATATGCCACTAGGTCAAGGCTAACAAGCAGTTCAGTTCAGTTCAGCAGTACAGTCTGGCAGTGCAGCAGTGCAGAGCATTCTCTTTGGTGCAGAGCAGTGCAGTATGTGTGTGTGAGTGAGACAGAGGGGAGACTGACCCTCGTACAGTATGTCCGTGCAGTCTCGAAGACAGTACTTTCCGTCGCGTTTCGCGGAGACGAAATTATGGGATAATCAATCGCCGTCGCACTTGTAAAAGACGTCGCACCGTAATTAGTTTATCGTGCCGCGACTACGATATAATTCACAGACATTTCGAAGTATAACACGTGTGAAATCATTGAAGTTTTTGACATTCACAAACTAGAACATGACGTGTGGACTTAATTAATTTCACATAATATTAAATTACCACAATAAACAGAAACTGTCGTGTACAATAACTCTAACTACTCTAAGACTCATTTTTCTAATACAGTACATCCTTGAACTGTGTCTATTTACGTGCCATATTAGGACATGACTTACTACAGTGATAAACTTGGTGAATATTAAGAACTTTTTCTAAAGTAATATAATTTTTTCACCACAGGAAGTCAGTGTTATCTGCTAGGATAACGATTCAAAGACTGTGGTCAGAGACTGTAATGAGAAATATTACACGTAACTTTTCCAAGTGTTTGAACTGTGTATTTATGGATGTTCTCAGTGACGATTTAAAATAGTGTTTTATTCAGCAAGGACTGTAATCATTCATTTAACGTCATAAAATTAACATACGAACTGAACTGTGTTCAACAGTGAATGATAGCATCTGTAAATACTACTTGCACCAAATGAACGTTCCGTGTGCTAAAATCACCTCCACGAGCAGCGGAAATCTTGGTGAAATTCTACAAGATCTAGGTATCTTCAACATCATCTCATCTATGGTACCCATCGAGGGACGTCAACGTGTTTTCTTCGTGGAACATCAAGTTCGAGTCTTCGTCCGCACCCCACGGAATGTTCCAGATTCCCATCAGCATTTGTAAGCCAAATTTTCTTTATTAAGTGAGTATTCACAAACTGACTGACTTTTTTTTTTATCAATCTTGAACAGTGATTTACTCAGTGCTGCGTGTAACGATATTTTGTAGTTTTTCATCATTTCTAAGAAATTCATCTTTAATGATAAATTTATTTTTCAAAATTTATTTTACATAGAAGAACTCTAGGATTTTCAAGTGTTCTATATTACAAGGCTAACAAACTGAGAAACTTTCAACAGAAATTTAAATTCTTATTGCAATTTTCAATTATAAGTGTGTGTTCATTTCATGAATTAATACTTAGAAAGACTTTAGGTGAAGAACTGACGCTTCGTGTTTTCACAAAAATTTATAGGATCTGTGATATTTATTTATTTTCACGAACTGAATTCAAGAAGATTTACGTTAACATTTTTGATTTCAACAAAATATCTGAGTCCTATATTGATATTGCAGGGTGATGAATCATTTAACATTATTAATAAATTGTTTGGAAAAGGTATAACCATCTATTATTCGCCCTGCGATTCTATCCTGCTCTGTACCGGCTCCAAAATCAACTTCCACTACCTGAGATCCTTCTCATGCCTTAAACCCACGAACTTTTCCTGGTACAATATGCAATTCTATTTTAATGATTAGGCCCTATTGGTACTGAAAATGAAAATCCACAGGTTGTTTCCAGTCACTCGACCGGGTCAAGAATGGAATGAGTGAAGCCCACATCTAGCGGCGAGGATGGGAATTGTGCTGGCTACCGAAACCTGTCGCACTCATCTGGGACAATGATTAATTACAGACAGATTAAATGAACTCCATGATGTTATTCTGTACAGAATAATAAATAAGTTACAAGATTGTGAGCAACTGCAACAAGACCTCGATAATATTGTGAGATCGACAGCAGGCAATGGTATGATGATAAACGGGGTTAAAAGTCAGGTTGTGAATTTCACAAATAGGAAAAGTCCTCTCAGTTTTAATTGCTGCCTTGATGGGGTGAAAGTTGGGAATCATTGTAAGTATCTAGGTGTTAATATAAGGAAAGATCTTCATTGGGGTAATCACATAAATGGGATTGTAAATAAAGGGTACAGATCTCTGCACATGATTATGAGGGTGTGTAGGGGTTGCAGTAAGGATGTAAAGGAGAGGGCATATAAGTCTTTAAGACCCCAACTAGAGTATGGTTCCTGTGTATGGGACCCTCACCAGGATTACTTGACTCAAGAACTGGAAAAAATCCAAAGAAAAGCAGCTCGATTTGTTCTGGGTGATTTCCGACAAAAGAATAGCGTTACAAAAATGTTGCAAAGTTTGGTCTGGGACGAACTGGGAGAAAGAAGACGAGCTGCTCGACTAAGTGGTATTTTCCGAGCTGTCAGCGGAGAGATGGCGTGGAATTACATGAGTAGACGAATAAGTTTGAGTGGCGTCTTTAAAAGTAGGGAAGTTTACAATATGAAGATAAAGTTGGAATTCAAGGGGACAAATTAGGACAAATATTCATGTATAGGAAGGGGAGTTACGGACTGGAATGATTTACCAAGGGAGATGTTCAATAAATTTCCAGTTTCTTTGAAATCATTTAAGAAAATACTAGGAAAACAACAGATAGGGAATCTGCCACCTGTGTGACTGGAGATCAGGATTGATTGATTGATTGATTGATTGATTGATTGATTGATATTGGAAAGTATTGCTGGAATGAAAGATCACAGGGAAAACCGGAGTACCCGGAGAAGAAACTGTCCCGCCTCCGTTTTGTCCAGCATAAATCTCAGATTGAGTGACCTGGATTTGATCCATAGAACCCAGCGGTGAGAGGCCGCCTGAGCCATGGAGGCGATTACTGATACTATTTATGTTAATTCTATATTTACACACTGTTCGAGATTGCACTTATCAGCGAACTTTCCTTTTACATGATCTTAACAATGATTAGCAATAATTCGATACGTTAGTAAAACCCAGGCAGATTAATAATGTGTTCAGTATAGGCAGTATGATTTATACAACATATATGCAACACCATAATTTAGTAATGTAACTGCTGTAGCCAACTTTCGCGGCTTGCTGCATGCAATATATACTCTTACGCATTTAACAAACTATTGCTATCTTACCAAGATGATCTTTGTGATGATTTATACCCTTTTTGTGCTGTTTAAGCCATACTAACTCAGCGAACAACGGAGTTTTTATGATTAACTAGCTAATGTATCCGTGCATCGCTACGGAATTCTACATTATATACAGCATTCTAGGTCTACTCGGTACGCAGCAGTAATCCTATCTGCCGGAGATGTTAGTTGCTTTACGTCGCACCGACACAGATAGGTCTTATGGCGACGATGGGACAGGAAAGTGCTAGGAGTGGTAAGGAAGCGGCCGTGGCCTTACTTAAGGTACAGCCCCAGCATTTGCCTGGTGTGAAAATGGGAAACCACGGAAAACCATCTTCAGGGCTGCCGACAGTGGGGTTCGAACCTACTATCTCCCGAATACTGGATACTGGCTGCACTTAAGCGACTGCAGCTATCGAGCTCGGTGACTGCCGGAGATGAATGGCAACAGAAGACACAAAGCACATCACAACAAACAATGGTCAATGTAATATTATTATTGTCAATGTTATGAGCTTTCTATATTGCAGGCCTTCACATTTAGTTTCCTTTCGACTCTGTGATTTGTGAATTTTTATAGCGTACACTGTAGTTCCTTATTCTCCGACTTTACATACCGATTTTCATTAAATTCTGTTTACCCATCTTCTCGTGACTCGGCCCTGATATGAACTTAGTAACAAATATACAAATTCAAGAATATCTTTTTGATCACAGCCGGTGCGGTAACAATGTATAAGACATGAATAATAGGAAATTTAATACTCGTATATAACCTTAGTTATGTAGTATTTATCGATTACACCTCTAGTAACAAATAGTTGAGAATTAAATTTTAGGCCTTCCCCTTAACTACCATTTCACTCAGCGCGAATAAAATTATTTATGACCTATATTATAGCGACTTATTCCCCGACATTGCATACCGATGTTCATTAAGATAGGACCACTGAAAATGAAAACCTACAACCTGTTTTCCAGTCATTGACGGGTCAGGAATGTAATGAATGAAACATATATAGGCTGTTATTACAATGGGGTCGCCACTCCCAAGATGATTTATTAATGAGTGATAAATGATATGCAATGATAGTGATGAAATATGACAGGGAAAACCGGAGTACCCGGAGAAAAACCTGTCCCGCCTCCGCTTTGTCCAGCACAAATCTCACATGGAGTCACCGGGATTTGAACCACGGTATCCAGCGGTGAGAGGCCGACGCGCTGCCGTCTGAGCCACGGAGTCTCCTATAGGACCACTAATAACATATATATTTGAGAATTAAGTTGTAGGCCTTCCTCTGAACTACCATTTTACTCAGCGTGAATACAATTGTTTATAGCCTAGATTGTAGCGGCTTATTCCCCAACTTTGCATACCTATTTTCATTAAATTCTCTTCAGCCGTGTTCTCGTGATGCGTGTACATACATACATACATACAGACATACATACAGACAGAAATTACGGAAAATTAAAAAGTGCATTTCCTTGTTACTGTGGACATGACTGATACATAAATATCATCCTTTTTAAATTCTGAGCAATGTACAGACAAAACTCTTATTTTATATATATAGACAGATTGGTCCGCCTCTGTGGTGTAGTGGTTAGCGTGATTAGCTGCCACCCCCGGAGGCCCGGGTTCGATTCCCGGCTCTGCCACGAAATTTGAAAAGTGGTACGAGGGCTGGAACGGGGTCCACTCAGCCTCGGGAGGTCAACTGAGTAGAGGTGGGTTCGATTCCCACCTCAGCCATCCTGGAAGTGGTTTTCCGTGGTTTCCCACTTCTCCTCCAGGCGAATGCCGGGATGGTACCTAACTTAAGGCCACGGCCGCTTCCTTCCCTCTTCCTTGTCTATCCCTTCCAATCTTCCCATCCCTCCACAAGGCCCCTGTTCAGCATAGCAGGCGAGGCCGCCTGGGCGAGGTACTGGTCATTCTCCCCAGTTGTATCCCCCGACCAAGAGTCTGAAGCTCCAGGACACTGCCCTCGAGGCGGTAGAGGTGGGATCCCTCGCTGAGTCCGAGGGAAAAACCGAACCTGGAGGGTAAACAGATGATGATGATGACAGATTGATTTACGCATGTGTAGATCACAGTAGCTCGTGTTTTTGCCACTGAAATATCTTGTGTCATGTTGTTAGGTGAATTATATTAGCCACCGGTTGGTCTAGTGTTAGCTTATGGATGTAGATACCAGCACGTAGATCACGGAGGCTGTGAAGTGTACTGGGTGGGGAATACGAGTGGAAGTGCAAAGAAAGTCTTCGGACACGCAACATGCCAACTTTCTCCTCTAACAGTATCAATGTCTAGTTCTCTTACGTTCTCTTTTTGTTACTTCGTCAGAAATTCTTGGTCAGCATCCCTGCGAACTTTGTCGCTGATAACAAACATGACTGTTGCATCTATAGTGGAATGAAATGGGTGGTAGTTATTGATGTTGCGCAGTAAATACAGCTCTTCAGGTATCGTTACAGTATTTTTTTTAAAAGGAGACTGGAGACTGGGATGGTTGGTTTAGTTGATGGAAGTGTCAAAGGGAAAAGGCGTAAACCGAGGAAGCTTGGTAGAGAAGGAAAAGAAGACCCAGAATGTGATAACAAGATAGTGTATAGGAAGACGTCAGAGAAATAAGATTGAGTAGAGGGAGAGCGTCTGCGTTGATCGAGAAGAATAGATATGAGTTGTGAAGGAAGTAATCGCAAAACTATGAGGAATGAATACAGAAGAAGAAGAAGAGTGAAAATAGTTGTTTAGCTAGCATCTTGATGTAAGGGTAGTGAGCCTATACCTTACCAGGAGAAACTTGGTTCCATTCCGCTCAGTACAAGAATTTCAATTCTGAACTGATAGCTGGAGCGGGCATTTTACTTTTTCTTGCTAATTCATTAAATAATGATATAAACCTTCAGTCATAGTAGTAAGTATAAAGTGATATAAAACAATTAATAATAAAAATAATAATCGTATGGCCTCAACTACCGTGTGCAGACATTTCTATTTGACGCCATCTGGCTGTCTGCTCGTCAATTTCGACGTTCCGTTTTACTCTAGGCCCCCACTAGGTGGGAGACCGAGTAAACCGAAACTCTCTTGGGCGTCTATGGCTGAGATTTAATGAATTTTGTCGGGTAAACACCAAATGTGTCACCAGAGATCTTTTACATGCCGACATCGAACGACATGGAGTGTCGAATGGACTTTTTTCCGCCCTTCAAAAATCCGACTACCTCTGTCGGGTTTGAACCCGCTATCTTGGGATCCGGAGGCCGACACTCTACCGCTGACCCACAGAGGCAGCTTATAAAACAATGAAAGGGAATATTAAAACATTTCTATGCTTCATGGTTATAATGCGCAGAACTGCATTATAAGGTCATGTGTACAATTGTGATGATATTTGTTCTGTCTTGTGTAGATTCTATGATTATTAGTCTAGCAACACTAGACGAGACCCTAATCAACCCCTGGTATGTTATCAACTGGCTATATATAATCAGCATATTCTCCTAAAACGAACAGGTTGTTCACAAGCAAACAGAGGCTAGCAGCTGTATTGTCATTGAGGAAATGTACAATTACTACGTCTCGCTTTGTTTCTCTCTTCCTCACCTCTATAAGACAAAGTCAGTAGTGCAACAATTACAGCCTTAAATCCACACAAAAAGAGAACTGCAAACACCTCAATGATTTTTCAGTAACGCTAGTATCGATTATAATAATTTCTAGACACTGTCGTGTTATGTGCTCTACTGCCTTCGACAGAATCCTTCTGTTTCCATTTGGCACACAGTTGATAGAAGCCAAACTCTAATTCTTGAGTTGACAGGTTCGGTGAAAGAAATGATTTTGATTCATGGAGTAAGTAGACCTAATGTCCGCCTCTGTGGTGTAGTGGTTAGCGTGATTAGCTGCCACCCCCGGAGGCCCGGGTTCGATTCCCGGCTCTGCCACGAAATTTGAAAAGTGGTACGAGGGCTGGAACGGGGTCCACTCAGCCTCGGGAGGTCAACTGAGTAGAGGTGGGTTCGATTCCCACCTCAGCCATCCTGGAAGTGGTTTTCCGTGGTTTCCCACTTCTCCTCCAGGCGAATACCGGGATGGTACCTAACTTAAGGCCACGGCCGCTTCCTTCCCTCTTCCTTGCCTATCCCTTCCAATCTTCCCATCCCTCCACAAGGCCCCTGTTCAGCATAGCAGGTGAGGCCGCCTGGGCGAGGTACTGGTCATACTCCCCAGTTGTATCCCCGACCAAGAGTCTAAAGCTCCAGGACACTGCCCCTGAGGCGGTAGAGGTGGGATCCCTCGCTAAGTCCGAGGGAAAAACCGAACCTGGAGGGTAAACAGATGATGATGATGATGATGATGAAGTAGACCTAATACAATATTTAGTACAGGAACAGCCCTAACAAATTAGAGTAAATAATTTCTGGTTGTTACTTTTGGTTCATACTAAGGTCGTCGTAGGATATATTTTGGAATTACAGTAGCTTCACTGACTAGTATTTGTAGAAATTGGACATAACGGTATTTCTTGTTTCTTTGGTATCTACAATTGGAGCTACGTGTCTCAGCTTGACGTACCAGCTCTCTCTTGGAGAGAGTGAAGACAAATCGGGATAAAATCTACTCTCACAAGAGAGGAACCTAAAATCGTACAATTTACGAGGTTGGAGCATAAGTCATTAAAATTACGTTTCCCTCACATTTGCACAGTGTCAACCATAACATGTCCTGGAAAGCATGACACTCATAGCACATGGACACAGCACGAGATGACGGTGCGTTGGACAGTTACCACCCACAGGGCGATGGGACTTCAGTAGTGAGTCACGATCCATATAGAATGGCTGTGTGACGAGACAAGTAGATGACACAAGAGCCTAGCTCCTGAGGGAGCAATATTGTCGTGTTTTGCTGCATAACGCTGTAAGGAAATAATCAAGAGGACTTGGGGAAACTTCGGTGAAGGAGCTTTAGTTTCAAGCTGTGGCACCTAATGTTGCGAGCGCGCTTGTGAACCGGGAGATTGTCTACGAGGAAACGAAAGGCCCCTGCATGGGCGGTCCTTTCAAGTACAGTAAGTACTAAATTGGCAGAGGAGCGGAAAGTGTCGAAGTTATACGCAAAAAACGTCGCTCCACCCTCCTAAACGTATTTGCGTTTGGTTGTTGTCTGTGTGGTCCGCCTCTGTGGTGTAGTGGTTAGCGTGATTAGCTGCCACCTCCGGAGGTCCGGGTTCGATTCCCGGCTCTGCCACGAAAATTTGAAAAGTGGTACGAGGGCTGGAACGGGGTCCACTCAGCCTCGGGAGGTCAACTGAGGAGAGGTGGGTTCGATTCCCACCTCAGCCATCCTCGAGGTGGTTTTCCGTGGTTTCCCACTTCTCCTCCAGGCGAATGCCGGGATGGTACCTAACTTAAGGCCACGGCCGCTTCCTTCCCTCTTCCTTGCCTATCCCTTCCAATCTTCCCATCCCTCCACAAGGCCCCTGTTCAGCATAGCAGGTGAGGCCGCCTGGGCGAGGTACTGGTCATACTGCCCAGTTGTATTCCCCGACCAAGAGTCTGAAGCTCCAGGACACTGCCCTTGCGGCGGTAGAGGTGGGATCCCTCGCTGAGTCCGAGGGAAAAGCCGAACCTGGAGGGTAAACAGATGATGATGATTAAAGCCCCGATTTTTATGCAGTAACAGGTTAGGTTGCAAACTAGTTTGGTTAGTAGGCAGTGTCGGCCACCCGCTCTTCCACAATGTAGCAAGAGTAACATAAAATGTAGGGGTTCTGATGGGCCGTACCCCTAAAGTCTATGCAAACCCCATAGCGTAGACGTTGTGAAGGTAGAATATACTTGCTGTTCGCTTCATTAAGTTTGCATTCTAACCTATTAATGCATAAAAATCCGGGCTCTAATGATGATGATGATGATGATGTTGTCTGTGTGGAAATCTTTTCTAGTACAGGCGCTGTGCTTCCTGTGCGTTCTGTCTTGCTTCACCGGTAGATGAGGAGCGTGTCAACATACTCATCTGTTGAATGAATAGCGAAGGACTGCTAGGCTACACCAAGTGTCAGGCCACTACACATTCAACATGCATACTATTGGTCGAATGTGGCACGAATAGCCTCTTATTTGATCCTCAAAATGTGAATATAAATATTTATCGCTCGTGGGATTCGAACCCACCTACCTAAGCAATATGCGTCAACACATCTGTGGTTAGTCCACTACACCACGGTGACTGTTGCCTGCAGTTTATCAGAAAGCTGACTTGGTGTAAAACTACGTCCCGCTTCACAAACTCACACACGTTTACTATCAGCATGCCATCGCTTTTAGCGATAATTTCATAAACAATCGTTAGCTTATAATTGGCACGTACATTTTACATAACCGTATGACAGTTTGATATCATCATCATCATCATCATCATCTGTTTACCCTCCAGGGTCGGTTTTTCCCTCGGACACAGCGAGGGATCCCACCTCTACCGCCTCAAGGGCAGTGTCCTGGAGCTTCAGACTCTTGGTCGGGGATACAACTGGGGAGAATGACCAGTACCTCGCCCAGGCGGCCTCACCTGCTATGCTGAACAGGGGCCTTGTGGAGGGATGGGAAGATTGGAAGGGATAGGCAAGGAAGAGGGAAGGAAGCTGCCGTGGCCTGATGTTAGGTACCATCCCGGCATTCGCCTGGAGGAGAAGTGGGAAACCACGGAATCGAACCCACCTCTACTCAGTTGACCTCCCGAGGCTGAGTGGACCCCGTTCCAGCCCTCATACCACTTTTCAAATTTCGTGGCAGAGCCGGGAATCGAACCCGGGCCTCCGGGGGTGGCAGTTAATCACGCTAACCACTACACCACAGAGGCGGACTGACAGTTTGATGTATTGTGTAAATACCTATCGCATACATGTTTTTGCGTCCGCCTCTGTAGTGTAGTGGTTAGTGTGATTAGCTGCCACCCCCGGAGGCCCGGGTTCGATTGCCGAAATTTGAAAAGTGGTACGAGGGCTGGAACGGGGACCACTCAGCCTCTGGAGGTCAACTGAGTAGAGATGGGCTCGATTTCCACCTCAGCCATCCTCGAAATGGTTTTCCGTGGTTTCTCACTTCTCCTCCAGGCAAATGCCGGGATGGTACCTAACTTAAGGCCACGGCCACTTCCTTTCCTCTTCCTTGTCTATCCCTTCCTATCTTCCCATCCCCCTGCAAGGCCCCTGTTCAGCATAAAGGTGAGGCCGCCTGGGCGAGGTACTGGTCATACCCAGTTGTATCCCCGACCCAGAGTCTGAAGCTCCAGGACCCTGCCCTTGAGGCGGTAGAGGTGGGATCCCTCGCTGGGTCCGAGGGAAAAACCAACCCTGGAGGGTAAGCAGATTTAGAAAGAAAGAAAGAAAGAAAGAAAGAAAGAAAGAAAGAAAAATACATGTTTTTGCAAAAGTCGTGCAGTAATGACGCAGTAAGTGCTTTAAAGGCGACTGTATCTTGGTATACGCAAAGAAAAATCGACCACCACCCCACTGGCGTTCGTTGGGATGCCTAAAAGCAGAAACGTCGAGTCGTTATATAGCAGAATCTTACCTGCATGTGAAATGAGGGTTGAGGTTCTGCAATTGTCACATTTGGTTGTGGAACCCTTCTTGCATAAAGGGATAAAATGGATGCAACCCAGTCAGCTGGCCAAATGTCATATCCCCAAACCTTCGTACAAATGACTGTGATGATCTGCACACCTATGTCGCCTGTCTCTTTCTGGAACTCTGAATAGGCAAAAGAAAAAGAAATCAGCACTGAAATATCCAGCTTCATGGGTAAATGGTTAGCGTGTTGGCCTTTGATCATAGTGGTCCCGGGTTCGACTCCCGACAGGGAATTTTAACCATCCTTGGTTAATTCCGCTGGCACGGAACTGGGTATATGTGTCGTTTTCATCATTATGTCATCCTTTATCACGACGCGGAGGTCACCTACGGGGGTCAAATCGAAAGACCTGCACCTGGCGAGCCGAACATGTCCTCGGACACTCCCGGCACTAAAAGCCATACGCCATTTCATTTCAACACTGAAATGATTTAATTCCATCCCTAGGCTGAGTAAACCCAACAACCTACATAAAAATACATTAACTTCATACATTAAGCGATAAATCAGTGACTTCTTCCTTTCTTTCCAAAGTTTTTTTCCCCACCCTGAAAGGGTAGGGTGTGCCAGCTAGAGGGTTACGTCCTCTCTCTGGCCAAGCGATGCGAGCGGGTCGAGGAGACGTGATGGAGAAGGAAGGTGGGTAGACGAAGTGAGAAATGGTGGTAGATGTGTGTATGCGATGGGAAAAGTTTAGAAGGGAACGCCAGGGGGAAGATGCATGAAAAGCAGGTGGAGAGTCGCGGTGATATTATTAAGAGATGTGGTGAGAAGGCGGATTATATGTAATGTTGGAAGGGGTAGGAGGAAGTGACTAAATTGGGGAGGGGTTGGACAGAGAGGTTGAGGGGGTGGAACAGCAGGAGGGCCAGGGTTGGTGAACTGTTGAGAGCGGGGAGCGAGAAGGCTCCACTCGGTATCGATGTCCATGGATTCGGGCGCCGGTGCTAATAAGGTGGTGGACGTCGTCTGGAGTGAAAAGATGGAGTCGCACCATATAGTATGTGGGCCTGTTGACGCTGTGAATCCGGAATGCGCGTCGAGCTGGAACGCCTTCTGCTTGGAGTGCCTGTATGATGTCCCGTTCTGAGATGTCCGGTGCTATCCCACGGAGAACACAACTTGACACAGCGTGGAAGGATGGTGGCGGCTGCTGGGGTGAAGATGGTGTGGTGGCGGCGGTGGCTGGGATGTGGCAGCCGCGGAGGGGTGGCCGTTGAAGTCGAAGTCAGTGAGGTGGTAGGGGGGTTGTTGGGGTGCAGTAGTCGAGGAAATTGGCAGGGAAGATGACATTACGGGCAAAGGGTGATAGTAGTAACTGGAGGTTGGGAAGGGGTGTGGTGGTCGTGGTGGTTGTAGTTGTAGAGAAGGAAGGCGATAATTGTGGATGCGTTGTCCGGGCTTCAGACACGTTGGCGAAGAGAACACTAGAGGGGTTCGCGGATATCTGGGCTAGGATGTACGAAGGAGTTGGCACCACTGCGTAGGTTCTATGGTTAATAGTCGCGCCGGACGCTTGCAGTAGTCGCAGGTCGTCCTCGTTGGCTAGATGTACTAGAATCCGCGATAAAGGTGTGGAAGTTGCGCCATCCTCCAGTCTGTAGATGTTGTCAACTGGAACGCCGGATGTGCGAAGGTCGAAGAAAATGTCGTCTTCAGAGACGTCCAGAGCAACGTCGGGGATGAGACAGGCAGGCATCATTGTTATGGAGGCCGACTTCCTACTCGGTGTCAGGCCGATATGCTTTGTTATTCGGCTAGGTAGCAAGATAAAGATGAGCGCCACCCGGCCGAGCAAAAATATTTGGAGCTGCTGTGGAGTTTCGTAGTCCTTAATGGAGAGATGATCCTTGCGAGGTACAATCAATGACTCCACAGCACACTATATCCAGCCAGCTTATGGGTAGGTCTCCTTAACATCCCTAACCCGGCTCTATATCGATGACTTAAAATGCCCATGCTATTCAATAACTTTACCTAGAAGTTTAATCTCTTACAAATGATCCTTGCAATGACTTTAGTACGAAAATATGCATCTGTTAGTGACATAAATGAGCACAAAACCTTATTCTTCTTTTTTGAATAAAATACGTCAACGCTTCACAGCAGCAATCTAACATGACATGTTGCTTTGCAAGACCTTACGATACACATGTAAGCATTCCAGTCTCACTGAGGCCAATAAGAAAACTGATAACACTCAGTACGTCAAATTAAGGCACAGTGGGAACAATCCTACCACCAACATTCTGCGCTATAGTGTTGACGCACAATTAATATCTGAACTTGTGAAATGCCGGACTGGGTGGTTTCGGACGGCTGAGGCGCTGGCTTTCTGCCCCCGACTTAGCAGCTTTCATCCTGGCTCAGTCTGGTGGTATTTGTAGGTGCTCAAATACGTCAGTCTCGTGTCGGTAGATTTACTGGCACGTAAAAGAACTCCTCAGGACTACATTTCGGCATGTCGGCGTCACCGAAAACCGTAAAATTAGTGGGACGTAAAGCCAATTACATTATTATTATTATTATTATTATTATTATTATTATTATTATTATTATTATTATTCGTCTTCTTCTTCTTCTTCTTCTTATTATTATTATTATTAAACATGCGAAACAATACTCTACATCAAGCGACTCCAACTGAGGTGCTCCCACGGCCCCGGTCGGCCCCGGCAGCAGCCTCTGTGCTGTGCTATAGCACCGTTGAGGTGGTGGGGGAAGGAGGGGAAGTGACAGAGACAGAACCACAGGTTGTCAGGTCAGCGCGCAGCTTATGAAAACAATATTATTTATGATAGTTCTGTGAACACATAAACACACAATTTATTCTGCACATACTTTGCGTTTGCCTTAATGTACATTTAGCGTTTAAGTCGATTGCTGACATCGTTTTGCGGCAACTAATTTACCAATAATGGGTACAATCGATTTGGCAGTAGAAATTCTAAGTACAGCCTCTAAGTCTGCATCAGACAGAGAAGTCCTAGTTCTCCATTGATTTAAATTCAGAATAGAAAACATCTGTTTTTTTGCAATTTTCAGAGCAACAATAGCCCATAACGTGCTTGAACTGAGCCTTCTAATGTGTTGGGTTCAAGTATCTGTGGGACAGGGAGATAAAATATTTAAAAGTGTTATCATTGTGGGCTTTTTTTGCAGTAGGTCTTATGGCGATGATGGGATGGGAAAAGGGTAGGAATGGGAAGAAAGCGGCCGTGGCCTTAATTAAGGAACAGCCCCAGCATTTTCTTGGTTTGAAAATGGGAAACCACTATCTCCCGGGTGCAAGATCACAGCTGAGCGCCCCTAACCGCGCCGCCAACTCGCTCGGTGTTTTTTCTCAGCAGCACATCTAAGTCTAATTCTAAACTGTTATTAATAATACAAAACCAAAAACGAAAACAAATCTCCTAAATTGCATGTAAAACAATTCCTAATGAGTAAGTTATAACGTATCTCTGAAGAACTTAGCAATTCCGATTTTAACTTAGCAATTTGTTCGGTTCTTGCTGCGCCAACAATGTCATCACAGGTGGAAACATCCATATTGTGGTAGTGTCGTCGCACGGTTCAAGACTTTACGCTTAAAATGACATTGCAAATTAAACACTGAGCTTTCCCTTCGGTATTGAGAACAAAATATGAATTCACCCATGAAGGATTAAACGACATTTTTAACGAAGGAGAAACCAACTGCTCCGCTGTCTGTTCTATCGAATAGATTCTACTGAGAATGAAACGCACAGAGAGAGAATGAGAATGAATGTACTGTCTCTTACGTACACATGCACCGACCACTGCGTGGGGTAGGTGCTGCTGAGTGCAGCGCTGGTGCGCACCGGCACTAAGTGCTCGAGTTGGAAAGGCCTGCTCTACATAATATCAGGGGTTCATATCATCACCCTGAACCATACACATGTCAGGCCTGATCCAGAGGTCACTATACGATCCCTCATTTTTAAATAATAATAATAATTGTACCGGGTGGTACACCTCCACGCCGCTAATTTAAAATTTGCGCCTGTTGAAACTCCTCTGCTGGAGGAAGTCTGAACTTTATTTACGCTATTAATTCTCTACTTTCTCAGAAGATGTCACCACGTGGAAAATTTTGAGTTTTTGAACTGTGTCATTTTTGATGTGTTTTTGTTTCGCTTGAAGTAAGAAGTATGAACTTTCTCTTCTAGAGGACACTACTGAAGATCAACAATAGTGCACCCTAGTGCGAAGTCAAAGAACTATTTTGTTGGAGAAATTTTTATTTCAAATGTTTGTCTTTGCTAAAAAAATTTCAGTCATTGGTTAAGTTGGCAATATTAACCCCTCCTTTCCCCTTATTTTAAATCTAGCCTATCCCGAATTTCTTAAATTAATTTTCCACCAATTATGTGTTTCTTCTTAGTATTGTGTAGGGGGTTTATTGATGAACCAATAAAATCCTCGTGGGAGGGTGTTCTCATTCCCCTAACGCCTAGAACCTTCCGCGAGAGTATATAAACTGCTGATTTTAGGGTCTCCGGGCCACTTCTGTTCCATCTTTCAGTGTATAAAGTACATAGCAGGAGGCGGGAAGCGTCTCTTTCCTCGGCAGCGGTCAACAACAAGGTAATGGCCAATTAATAACTTTTTTTCTTGGCTAGCTCAGCAGTTTAACTCTCGGGGCGGGTTCTAAGCGTTCCACCATGTAACCTTTTCCTAAATGTAACTACTCTTTTCATATATTCTCTTTTAAAGCTACATACTGGGATAGAGAGTGCTAACCCTCTCGAGCTCCCACTCATATTGTTTTGAGGTGAACTTATTTTTCTCAACCTATTCTTCGTTAACGTAAAACAAATTGTTCTCTTCTTAAGTCACCTCTTTAGTATGGGATTAGCCCTTGTATTAACGGCCTAGTGCCAAGTAGGTCTTAATCAAAGTGTATTAGGAGTGCAAGTTCGCCTCCTCTCAAATTGTTACCTTAGAGGTCATTTAATTAACCTTCTTTTCATTTTATAGACCTCAGTAGATTGGGTATTCTACCCCTGTGTTTAGGTCCGTTGAGGACAACTTGAAGGTGGAGTTTGGTGTGGCCTGGGAGAGGCTTAAATTTGAGAGCGAGTGGCTCTTTTGAAAATTGAGTGTTGTACGCCTCGTGGAGGCTTTTCTGTATAATTTGGAGCAAGGGCTCCTAGGCATGAATGGGGTTTTCTGACCCTCTGTTGAAACTTGTGTTTGGGGTAAAACTGGGCTGATTGCCCTAGCATTGTGGAGTTAGGGCGCGAAGCCCAAATCTTGTAAATATTGTAACTACCCTTTGGACTTGCTACTTTGTACCTGCCATGCTTGTTATTTCTTTGTTTTAAAAAAGAAAATATAACCTTGTTAAATTTTAAATTAATTTTACTTTAGTAGCTTGAGACCTATTCACCACCCCGCACCTTCTTTCACGCATAACTACCACAAAAACTCGGTAACAATAATAATAATAATAATAATAATAATAATAATAATAATAATAATAATAATAATAATAATAATAATAATAATAATAATAATAATAATAATAATAATAATAATAATAATAATATGAAAGAAAGGAGCATGCAAGTAGGCTTCTAGTTTCGGAATGACTTAAAAGGAATATACTTCAGTATTAATGTAATATGTATACATTAATTATAAGGTCTGGCTGGTTAGCACAGTGTCCTGAATACAATCAGTGCTACGTTGAAAAGTGTGTGTTTCGTTTGCAATTTGCTTTACGCCGCACTGACACGGATAGGTCTTATGGCGACGATGGGATAGGAAAGGCCTAGGAGTGCGAAGAAAGCGGTCGTGGCCTTAATTAAGGTACATTCCCAGCCTTTTCTTGATGTGAAAATGGGAAACCACTGAAAACCATCTTCAGCGCTGCCGACAATGTGGTTCGAACTCACTATCTCCCGGATGCAAGCTCACAGCTGCGCCACCCTAACCGCACGGCCAACTCACCCGGTGTATGTGTTTCGTGAGTGATGTCATCTAGAATTGAACTTGTGGTCAACCCAGCTGATACGTTGTCCAGCTAAGTAACCTGGCGTCGCTGGCCGATTGACCATGATTACATGACGTGGTATCCTGTAGCAAGGTCTGTTAAATATATATATATATATATATATATATATATATATCAATTATGTAAGTAGGTGTAAAGAGTAAATGTCATCTTAAAGTGTCACGGTGACTAGCTTGAAGTCACACTTTTTTGTAATTGGATTAAAGCCTGAGTTTTCTCTGTGTAGTGCACGTGGACTATTTCTTGTAGTTAAAGTGATATTTTAGTGCTGGTGGTCACCAGATCAATGGAGAAGTTATTTGTCCAATATGAAAATGGAATGGCGTATGGCTTTTAGTGCCAGGAAATCCCAGGGCGGGTTCGGCTTGCCAGGTGCAGGTCTTTTGATGTGACTCCCGTAGGCGACCTGCGGGTCGTGATGAGGATGAAATGATGATGAAGACAACGCATACACCCAGCCCCCGTGTCAGGGAAATAAACCAATGATGGTTAAAATTCCCGACCCTGCCGAGAATCGAACCCGGGACACCTGTGACGAAAGGCCAGCATGCTAACCATTTAGCCATGGAGTCGGACATTTGTCCAATATGATCGTGTGACATGAAATTCAATAATAATAATAATAATAATAATAATAATAATAATAATAATAATAATAATAATAATAATAATAATAATAATAATAATAATAATAATAATAATTGTACCGGGCGGCACACCTCCACGCCGCTAATTCAAACATTGCGCCAGTTGAAACTCCTCTACTGGAGAAAGCCTGAACTTTAACAACCACATTAATTCTAAGGTTTCTCAGAAGATGTCTCTACTGTAAATTTTGAAGTGTTCTGAACTATGTCTGTTTCGATTTGTATTTGTTTGCTCTGTAGTAAGAAGTGTGAACATTCTCTTCTAGATGGCACTACTTAAGAACTACAATTGTGCACCCTAGTGCGAAGTGAAGGAACTTTTTTTTTTTTTTTTGAAGAAATTTGGTATTCATAAGTTTGTTCTTTGTTAAATTTCTTTCAGTCATTGTTTGGGTTGGCAGTATAACCCTTCTCTTTTCGCCAGGTTTGAATTCGACCAATAAGTAATTTCTGTAATTAATTTTCCACCAATCCTAGATGTCTTCTTCAGTTTTGACGTGTAATCTTTAGCCGACCAATAAAAATTTATGGGCGGGTTGTTATCATTCATGAAAGGTCTCGAATGTTCCACGAGGGTATATAAACTGCTGATTTTTTGGTCTCGGGGCCACTTCAGTAACATCTCTCCTTTTGTGATTATGTAGCAGGGGGCGGGAAGCGCCTCTTTCTTCGGGCAGCAGTTCATCTATAAGGTAATGGCCATTTTATAACTTCATTTCTTGCTAGCTCAGCAGTTTAACCCGCGGGGCAGGTTCGAAATATTTCTAATGTAACCTATCTTTAAAATGTAATGGACATTTGGTAAATTTTGGCTTTTTAACTATAAATTGGGATAGAGAGTGCCTAACCCTCTCGAGCTCCCACTCATATTGTTCTGAGGTGACTACGTTTTCATTTCCATTTTTCCTCCCTTCGTAATGTAAATAAGTTTTCTTATCGTGTCACCTCCGTAGTATGGGATTAGCCCTTGAATAAGCGGCCTAGTGCC